>NC_090931.1:1547654656-1548904656 GCF_040938575.1 Ambystoma mexicanum
CGGTTCCATGGCGTTTTTGGTCTGCTCTCGGTCAAGCCCAAAATGGGGTGGCGGGGCCCCCTTCCCTCCAAGGGGCTATAGCCGCTCGTAGCATCCGGCCTTGAGTTCCATGGCATTCGTGGGTTACTCCCGGTCCTCGGCCCAGTGCCTCCCATGTGCGGTCAAGTCCAAAACGGGGTGCGTGTGTCAAGGGGCGCTCGTAGTGGCCGGACCCGAGTTCCACAGCGTTTGTGGGTCGATCCCGGAGGGCAAGGCTCTAACGTGGAGGGGAGAAGCTCTAAGGGGGGCCCGGCCAGAGCTCCAGGGTGGCCGGGGCTGCTTCCACCCACCCCCTGCCCCCTGTCTGGAAGGTCCCCGGGCCCAGCGCTGGTCGCGGGGAGCCCCGGCGGTGTCCCCATCGCTCCCCACAGGGAAAAGCTCTAAAGGGGCCACGCAGAAGCCCCAGGACGGCCGGAGGGGCTGGCCCCTGGCCTTGGGTCCCTGCCCACGAGTGGGTTAACCATCCCCAAGCCCGGCGGCGGTGCGGGGAGCCCCGTCCCCCCCGGCAGGAGAAGCTGTAATGCGGCGGGGGAAAGCTCTAAGGCAACTCGCCGGGCCAGGGGCTCCAGGCTGCTGCAACCCAGGCCTTGGGCGCCTCGCCGACCGTCTTCCATGTGCAGTTGAAAGTCTTTGACACGTTGTGGAAGTAAAGTGAAGCCTGACTGGAGGCTTAAGGGAAAGTCTGACTGGGGGCTCAAGGGAAAGCCTGACTGGGGCTGAGACGTATATTTAGGAAAAGGGAAGAACCCAAGGGGTCTAGAATGACTTTTTGTTGAACTGTGAACTGTGGCAAATGTGAACCCGACAGAGGGATACCGAGACAAATCTAGGGGAAGGGAACACCCGCTTTCTGATGAGCTTATAAAATTATGAACTGTGGCAAGTGTGAACCTGATAGAGGGATGCCAGGAGAAAGCAAAGGGAAGTGAATCCTGCATTTGTAAGAAAACAAAGTGAACTGTGTTATAAGGGCAAATGTGAACCCGACTGAGGGATGCCTGCGAATTGGGGTGAATAGTGACATACCCATGAACATTGTGACACGCGTGAACCCGACTGAGGGATGTCCACAGTGAGTTGTTGGTCTTAGCCCGACTGAGGGAGGCTATCATTGAGAGAAGGATCAGAGCCCAGCTGAGTGGGATCCAAGAGTGAAGAGTAATTGCCCGGCGTGAAGATTAACAGAAGGAACTTTTGTTTTGTTGTATTTGGCATATTAGGCCCTCTCAGGCAAGAGACTTTGCATGAAAGACACTTGGGCCCAAAAGGCCCTGATATTGAAGAAAGAAACTGTAAACTCGTGCCAGAGAAGCTCAGGAGTGTGCTGTGCTCAAGAGTCCCGTCTTGTTCCATGCTAAAAACGTGGGGAAGGGAGACCCCGGACATAACATTCTGACTTATCATTTTGTGAGCACTCTTTCTTTTCTTGTGAACACTATCTCACACTATTTTGTAGCATAGCAGTAAGGACTGGCAATTGGTTTTTTAGTATAGGCCCTTTATATTTGACTAAACTCTACTAGGATTGTATTATTATTATTTGATGGTCGTAGCTTGCTCCCATCTTAGATCTAGGTTTAGATTAGGCGTTTATCTCACCCATTCTTACAGTTTAATAAACACCCTTGAACTGTGATCACTTGTGTCTGTCTTACTTTGATCCCATGCCTTCCTTACAATAGTTCAACCAACCCATTTGAAGTTCAATAAACACCCTTGAACTGTGATCACTTGTGTCTGTCTTCACTGTTTAATACCATGCCTTCCTTACACTTCCAAGAAACCAACATTGGGGAGTTTTTGTGATGACCTGCTGACTGGACAAGGCATGCTGCAAGGTGAAGCTACTGGTACCCAGGAACCAGATTACTGGAGGTGACATTCCCTGCAAGTGCTCTCTTCAAACTTGAAGGCTGGGAAGTACAGAACAAGGATTTACCTTGTCTGTGGAGACCCTGCACAGGGGCCCGCAGCAACCACAAACCAAGAATCCACTCTGGGCACTATTTGCCTGCTTTGATCTGATCCCAAGTCAGCTCAGCCCGGTCCCCTAGCCTGCATTAAAAGGCCCTACTGGCCCCACTCCTTACATGTTAATGACCTTCTTCATTGAACTAGAGTTTGCCGCAGTAAGAAACTGCCTGTGCACCCCTATCTTCAAATCCACAATGCTCCCTTTCATTACCAGGTCTGCATATTCAGTGTCTTCTCTTATAGGGCTGGGGTATGGTGATTTTATGAGTGTGTTTGTTGTTTTGTTTAATTAAAAGTCTCCTATGTTATATAAAACCTTGGTTGGACATTCTTTTACTGCTGTTTTGGATGTTTGTGTGCTCGCTGACATTCATCCTGAAGAGTATAGCCTGCACTCGGCCCACACGAGCACAAGAGGCAAAGGATGTATAGGCTGTGCCTTGTGATGCACAGTCCTCTCTCTATCTCCATGGTGTTGGAGGACGAATGTCTGGCGGAAGGCAGAAGGCGAGAGAGAGCATGCGGAAAGGACGAGGCTAGTGGACACGGTGTCCAGCAAAGGCATGAAAGACGCTAACGTAAATGAATGGCTTATTTCTGTCTGGAATAAATGGTTCGATGTGGAAGAATTACAGGTGTATATAGTATTTATTGATTGGCGGCATCTATCAAAATACCACATGCCTGTTTCACCTTCAATATTGGGATCACTACTGGTTTAGTAGAGTGGGGTTGAGTAGGAGTTTTTATACACTACTCATCCCTGTACTCCTATAGACAGACAGCGTCAGGGCACGTTGCTGTGTTCAGTTGATAGGGGTGTAAGGAACTCATGGTGGCAACAGTAAAGACATATACAAGTGATCACAGTTCAACGGTGTTTATAGAACTTTATAATGGGTGAGGTAAATGCCTAATTTAAACCTAAATCTAAGATGGGAGCAAGCTATGACCATCAAAATAACAATAAGGCAGTCCTGGTGGCGTCTTGTCAAATAAAAAGGACCTATACTAAAACAAACGATTGCCAATCCTTACTACTAAGTTACAAAAAGAGTGTGGGATAATGTTCACCAGAAAAGAAAGCAGTGTTTACAAAAATGATAAGTCAGGGTGGTATGGCTGGGTCTCCCTTCCCCACATTTTAAGCACGGGACAAGGCAGAACTTCTGAGCACAGCACACTCCTGCGCCTCGTCAGCGCGAGGTTCACAGTTCAGTTCAACGATATCAAAAACATTCAGAGGCCAAGTCTTTTTCCTGCAAAAGTCTTTTGCCCTGAAAGGCCTGCTGGTTCACAACAACAAATAAACAAAAGTTCCTTTGGTGATCCAGTACCTTGGGTGATTGCTCTTCTCCCGTAGGATCTCCCTCTGCCGGGCTCGGATCCTCTTTGCAACTCTGGCCTCCCTCTGTCAGGTTCACTGCGGCCTTTCTGTAACACAGTTCATGTATTTCTAACACAGTTCATGTATTGCTAATTTTCATCAGAAAGCGTGGGTTCCCTTCCTCTAGCTTTCTCCTGGCAATGGGTGAGAGACTTTCGACTGTAGAAGGGATTTGATGTGACCCTTGTAGGACCACTCTGACGATTCATGCAGTCCGTTTCTGGTGCCTTCTCGTCTTTGCAGTTTCAACACAAAACCAAAGGTGCCAGCGAGAGTCCTTCGAATGAGCACTCCTATTGCACCGGACCACTCTGCAACTGGCCCTTTTCTGGGAGTTCTTAACAGTTGAAAACACATACAAGTTCTTTCTTCTTGAGTTCAAAATGTTGCTACTTGCAACCTTGGGCTCAACACAGTTCGATTTCCTATCAGCTTTCTCCGACTCACCGGCTGTGCTGAACCCGTTGGCTTCTCTGATCTCTGGAGTCAAGGACAGTGCTGTGGCAGCCAGCCTGCCTCCCTGCTTGTGCTATCCATGAGGGAGGCCCCTGTGCACCATTGACACCTGTCACACCACACGCCAGCTGTAACTCCCGGTGTTATGATTTCCCTTTAGGAGTCTTTGCGGGTCTGAGTTGAAAAGGGCAAGGGCAGTTCTGCCTTTGTCATCCCTCCAGGTCTCGCCGGCTTTCTCCTGTTTGAACTACTGATTGGGTGTAGCTGTCTCCTCATGCGCTTGGCCTTGCTCTAAGTGTGCTTTCGTACTCCACCTTTTATCCCAGTGGGGAAGGCAAAGGGCCGTGAGGTGTTCATGGTTATTGTCAATTGCCTGACTCTGCCTGACTTGTGTTTTGGGATGTTAGGGAGAATTCTCTTTTACGGCTGATTTCCCAAACCTAGTGAGTCCCCCAGCAGTTTTGCTGGATTTTTGGGGTTTGTTTTTTTCTCCTGCTAAGAGTGAGACTCTTTTCCTCCCACTCTTAGACATGATTTGAGATGTACCTTTGACTTTGTATGTGTTCATGGGCTATGGGGTAACCTTTTTTTACTCCATAGGGCATCATCTGTTTTCCTATGTGTGTTACACAGCACCCTCAGTGCAGTAACACAGGGGTGTCATAGTGACCCCCAAACATAGACTCCATACCCTGGGACTGACTACTGTCTCCCAGGGCATGTAAAGTCACCATTGGATTTACTAATCCTAAATTATGAACAGAACCAGTACAAACCATCATATTGTGGATGTACTGGTAGGGACAATTCGATTGCCCCTGGGTCTGTTGTTCAAGGGGGCACTGTTCGGTCCCCCCTGATTGAGGTTTTGCTGGTGGCAGTGGATACTACTTTTTATATTCGACCGCGAATATATTCCTATGGGATTTTCCCATTGTTCGAGGCTACCACTTTTTAGCATAGCCTCAAACATACCGCCGGTTTATTAAATTAATATTAATTCACCGGTTGGGATTTTAGCCAGAACTCGGTACCAAAATGGCGTCTGTGTTCGCTTTTGTAACTCTAACCCAAGTCGAGCCCTTTGTTCCACTTTTTGCGGGTTTCTGCACAGAAGCCCTCCAAGGTGGTGCCATTCTGTCTGGGTCTACAGGATGTGTGGTAGGGGGGTTTAGGCACCCTGGACTGAGTTGGCCCGCCAACTCAAGTCGCACTCTTGTGTGATTGGCCCAGTGGTGAGTGTTAGGCAGAAACCTGTGCAGTTCCCTTTGGGAACACTGCAAAGATTTAGGACTACAGGTGTTAGCAGTAAACCCACTTGGTAGCCTGGGACTGACTACTGTCTCCCAGGGCATGTAAAGTCACCATTGGCTTTACTAGTCCAAAATTGTTAACAGAACCAGTACAAACCATCATATTGTGGAAGTACTGGAAGGGGTTAATGTATTTGCCCCTGGGTCTATTTTCAAGGGGGCACTGTCCAGTCCCCGCTTGTCGAGTTTCTGGCTGGTGGCAGTGGTTACCACGCAAAATATTCCCTAGGATTATTCTATATGGGATTTTCCCATTGGTTTTAAACGCACCACTTTTTGGTGCAATGTTAAAGATACCGCTGGTTTATTTATTTAATATTAATTCCGCGGTTGGGTCTTTTTGCCAGAACTCGGGTCCAAAATGGCATTTGTGTCCGTCTCTGTGTCTCTGACCAAGGTCGAACCCTTTGTTCCACTATTTTGGCGGGCTTCTCCACAGAAGCCCTCCAAGTGGTGCCACTCTGTCTGGGTTCCATAGGAGGGGTGGAGGGGGGAATAGGCACCTTGGACTGCATTGCCTCGGCATCCCAAGTCGCACTCTCCTCTGATTGGTCCAGTGGTGAGCCGCCCGGCTCACCACTTAGCATGTGTGATTGACAGCTAGGCTGATGAATGGGGGTTTTTCTGCATAAAAGCAGGGCCTTTGGGACTGGAACTTCAAAAGTCGCCACAGGACCTAAGAATCTGACGAGGAAGAAGCTGAGCCTCCTGCAACCCGACGACACCACCGGTGAAGCCCTGCTGCAACGAACTCACCACTTTCCAACGACAAGAGAAGATCTTCTGCTGGAGAGTCTTTCCCCCTTTGAGCTGGTGGGACCAACAAGTTCACCTTCTTTCGCTCCCAGAAGCGTTATTTGGTCGAATCGCCCGTGCCAAGCACCCCAGCCTCCGGATAGCCAAGCTCACCACTTTTGACCGCAAATAAAAGGAGCGCCCATTTAATCGGGAACTCCACGGCTGGTTTCATCCCTGTGCAGTGCAACGACTCCAAACTTCCTCCATGGCGAGATCCTCTCTTCCCCTGATTGGAACAATGAACTGCAACCACTGTCAGGAACAACTGCCCCCGCTGGAGCTTCCTTCCCATTTAAGGTACTGTGTTCTGCCTGGCCTCCCTTTCAACAAAGTGCTGAAGGTGTCCCCTAAATCCTTGACCTCTATACTGGGTTGGCCCCAGACCTGCTAAACTTTGTTTCTTGAACTATTTCAACTCCTTTTTGACACTCTGCAAAGACTTTTAGTGCACTTTAAACCGTGTGATCCTGGGCACATTTTGCTTGCTCCACTTAAAGTGGGCCTGGCCTATGAACTTTGGCTCTACAGTATAACCTGCCTTTCTTCCTTTTGCTCTGACTCTTAAAACGTGTTGGGAACTGTTTCATTTCATGCTATGCCTTTTCTCTCCCTTTTTAACCTAAACTATTGGATTGCCATCTAGGTTAAGCGCTTACTCTGTCTTAACAAATAGTGTGCTTTAACCCTGACTTGTCTAATAGTTATTAAGGGAGGTGTGTATACTTTACCTGACTGTGTTTAAACTTGCTTTTACTTATGAGTCCTGGTATATTACTTCAAGTGTGTTTTTAAATAAATAACTCTATACTTTTATACAAAGCTCTGGTCAGTGTTTGCCCTACTGAACTTTGGTACCTATTGTGTATACTCTATATACTCCTTAACTCTTCTTGAGAGAAGTCTGACTGCTCAGCCACAGCTACCAGGTAAATCTGGGTGGTGCAGACTGCTACCAATTGGGTTTACTGCTTGCTCCTGTAGTCTTAGGGCCTCATTACACGGACGGCGGTAAGGGTTAACAGTCACCGTTAATGGTACCGGTGACCGTTAAGCCTTACTGCCTTACTACGAGGTCCCTTTGCGGGTTGGTGACTTTAACGCCTGCTTTTTGCAGGCGTTCAAAACCAACCCGCAAAGGGACCAGGGAGCTAATTACGGTACCATAATTTGCGGTGCCGTAATTAGCACCTTCCCCATTCCCATTATGCCCTATGGGGCAAAAATGGGAATGGGGAAGGGCAATGGGGGAAGGGGGAATTACCGCCCCACCAACCTTGGAATAGGGTGGTAATTCCCCTTTCCTCCAAGGCGGTGCCGGTATTTTACCGGCATGGACCAAGGTGCTAACAGCACCTTGGTCCACCGCCGTCCGTGTAATGAGGCCCTTAATCTTTTTGCAGTGCTCCCTAAGGGAACTGCACAGGATTCTGCCTAACGTGGGACATGTCAGGTAAATAGCTCTGCTGTTAGCCCATTGAGCCTCATTACGACCCAGGCGGTAAGGGGTTTACGGCAGCGTAAACAGCGCCGACCCTTACCGCCTGAGTACGAGGTCCCTTAGCGCCATGGCGGATTTAACACCTGCTTTTAGCAGGTGTTAAAATCCATGGCGCTAAGGGACCATGGAGTTAAATACGCCACCGTAATTTACGGTGGCATAATTAACGCCTTCCCCACTCCCATTATGCCCTATGGGGCAAAAATGGGAATGGGGAAGGGTAAATGGGGATTGGGGACTTACCGCCCCGCCAAGGTCGGAATGGGGCGGTAAGTCCGCCAACCACCATGGCGTAAACATAGTTTACGCCATGGTGGTAAAGTCACGGCCCAGGCGGTAACTTACCGCCTGGGTCGTAATGAGGCCCATTGTCTGTTGCAGTGTAAGAAAGTGTTCGTGTTGGAAAAGGGGGGTAGAGCTTCTAAATATCCTACACGGTAGGATGGGGAAAAGGTGTCATAAGAAAGGGGATACTGCATCTCAACCCTCAGTGGCCCACTTCCACTCCCCGAAGACCCCTAGCCCAGGTGATTCGCCCCCACTGGTCCACCCCCAGGAACTGTAGCCAATAGTGATTGATGTGTCCTGGCCACCTGGATGACAGATCTCCAGGGACCAGCGAGTGAGACACCTTCAGCTTTCACACAGGGGCCATGAACCCCAGGGGGCAGGAGAGCAGCTACTGCCCCCATGTTGGCAGTCATATCACATGGAAATATATTCCTTTCTATATTACTTTTGTTCTGGGGCTTTAACTGTGTGCTTACCAAAGCTTGCATTGCAAGCTGCATTTTCTGGATCCATCTAAGCTGTCACTTTGGTTTGGTGGTGTTTGATCGTCTGAGAATTGATCGCGGCAAACTGTTCGAAAAAAAACAGCCTGCATGCAATCAATTATCAGAGGATCAAACAGTCTCACACCAACCCATACCCGTTCCCCACATACATGTTTGCCCGCTGCCTGGTCCACTTCAGCCCTTTCGGCGTGGGTCAGATCCGATGCACAGTCCCTTTTTCTTCTTTTTTTTCTTTTTTTCAGTCTCCCGTCTCCAATATTGATGAAGCAGGGGACACCCCTGCAACCTCCAAGGCTAATACATACCAATCATAGGGAGCAGAGCCCGCACACCCTGCTCCCCATGATCGGTATGTATTAGCCTAATTGTTCGTTTTTATTAGATCGAATGGTACGAGCCAAATTCAATCAAATGTGTGATTCGATCAAATAAAAATGAACAATTATGCTAATACCGTCACTTCCCTCAGGGTATACAGAAGTGTTATCACCTCATTGCCTTTTAACACCAATTTCGCCACATCAGCCCCTTGCTGACAAAGAAGGATGTATAGCTTTTCAGTGGGCATTTAGGGCCTCATTACACAGACGGCGGTAAGGGTTAACGGTCACCGTTAATGGTAACCGTTAACCCTTACCGCCGTACTACGAGGTCCCTTTGTGGGTTGGGGAATTTAACGCCTGCTTTTTGCAGGCGTTAAAACCCAACCTGCAAAGGGACCTTGGTGCTAATTACGGTACCACAAATTTGCGGTACCGTAATTAGCACCTTCCCCATTCCCATTATGCCCTATGGGGCAAAAATGGGAATGGGGAAGGGCAATGGTGGAAGGGGAAATTACCGCCCCACCAACCTTGGAGTAGGGCGGTAATTCCCCTTTCCGCCAAGGCGGTGCCGGTAATTTACTGGCATGGGCCAAGGTGCTAATAGCACCTTGGTCCGCCGTCCGTGTAATGAGGCCCTTAGTGTTTACTGCACTTGCCTTTCCTGGCTTCCTCCCCCTGCACTAGCCTGGCTGGGCCTGAATCCAATGGGCCCTTCCAGCTCTGTCCCTCGCACTTAGCACGTGGACTGCATAGCTCTCAACTCACACGCTTTTGGCGGGTGTCACCCGCCTTGTAAACAGCTGCCTCACCCGCCAAGCCTCCAGCACGCCCATTCGTTTCAATGGGCCTCTCACCCGCCAAAAATAAAATCGGGTGTTTTCACCCGCCTTTGCAATACAAATGGTTGAGAGCTATGGGACCGTCTTTCCCCTGCACTCTCTGAATTCCGCTGGCTCTGTCCACCTGGCCTCCCCTGGCACCCGTTCGACCCATGGCCCATCCGCCCTGACCCGCACTTCCCCCCTCATTTCTCCCCCGCACTTCTTGTTACTGCACTTGCACAATCGGAATGTCACAAGGCCTCGTAAGTCCGTTTTCTTTTCCATCCCTGTCCCCCTGTCTTGTTGCACCTTGAAACACCTTAGTGTATAGGTGCATTATAAATACCCAATAAATATAAATAAATAAATAAGCTCACTGCTGGCTGGCCTTCTCGTGATAATCAGTGGCTATTAACCCCTGGCTGTATTTCTTTGTCTCCATTATGATGTATGCACCCCACAGGTGCCCCAGACTATTGTTTTCCGCTCTAAGCAAGGGGGGGCCTCCAACCACCATGTCGAAATGGGCCTCATGAGCTGTGGCACATCTTCAGTCGAGCCTTTCATCACAAAACCATACATGCCAGGCTGCCCAATTTAGGCAGGAGACTCACGATTTTGTTAGCAAAAATGTTGCTATTTTGTACTGCCTCCCTCCTAAAATAATTCTAACCCCTATGCATTCGAATGGGGAAAGTCAACTCTCTGATTGCTCGGAGAGAATCTCCCTCCCAGCTGCTGCAAAATGCTGGCATGTATGCAACACCTCCATTCACATCTGTGTGATTTAGACTAAATGTGTCTACATGACTGTTTGCAATGTTCTGTACTCTATCACACATTTTAATAAAATGTTTAATAATTAAAAAAAAGTAGGTAGATTTTGGATACTGGCTGCTTTGAACTGCAATTGTGGCCCTGTCCCTGGTTTGGTCTTTGATCTGGGCATGGGCACTTTTTGCAGCTGGGTTGCGCTGGCTGATTTGTGTTCTGATGCCCGGGGACTTTGTGTTGCCTCTGAGCATGCTGTATGCTCTGGTGTGTAGTGTCGGGTGCTCTGGATCCAGTGTTGCCAACTCCTCAGTAAGAAAAGTAGCTATTGGCTGTCCAAAAAGTAGCTAGAAGTAGCTAAATGACGTCATCGCCTAATTTGCATAATTGGGCAAGTGCATGACGGGTGATTGAAAATCAGAGAGGCAAACATCTGTGAATTTCACTTTAAAAAATCACCCTTCTACGAACGCACCAGTATGTCTGAAAACATGTAGAATGTACTAGGTGTGACTTCAGGTGGCTTAAGGTTGCCTGTCCTGGTGCATAGAGCCCCAGAGAATTCATTACTTTCCCGGATCGAGCCGTATACTGAATTATGTATTGATATTTTATCATAGTACAGTTTACTTCTGGAATAAAAAGTTTGACATGTATTTATGTTTTGCTATTTTCATTTTTGCAACACAGTTGTTCAAACATTTTTGACTGCAGCCTTGTGGGTTTATTCTGACAAAAATGCACTAATGGAGCTTTCTAAAATACACAACTGACCGCACACGATGGAAAGATGTTAAAATCTGTTAAATATTCTTAATGCAAGTGAATATTGAATTCACATTCTAAATTCACTGGGGAAAAACCGCAGAGCCGAAAGGCAACGTTTGCCAGTGCCCTGCATCAGCAGCCTGATCAGTGCAGCACTGCACGAAATGGAGGCTGAGCCTGACAGGCTGAGGGATGGGGTCACGCTTTGCTGTTGCATACACTGGTGACCCCACAGCTGTCAAGTCAAGAGTTACGTCCGCATTAGGTCAGTTGTTAGTGAGAAAACTAGCTACTTTTCTTTCATTGGTTTGGAAACCAATAGAAAAAAGTGTAATTCCCAAACCAATGGAAGAAAGTAGCTAGATTTCTCGCTAGGCGCTTTTTTAGCAGAAAGTCGCTGGGGGGGCGCACTTTCTCGCTAAATATAGCGACAAAGTCGCCAAGTTGGCAACACTGTCTGGATCTCTGTGGTGCATATGGGGGTGCGGCTGCTTTGAGAGACGCGTCGGAGTGACGTAACTTTGTTGCGTCAATAAATGGGGCGTCACTGCACTGGCACGGCAGGGCGCGCCACGCCCAGAGTCCGGACCAGCTACTCGTGTCACCGTGTTTTCCGTGGGCTGTCGGGGGCCACTGCGTAGCAGCAGGCCATTGGGGCCTATAACAATGGTGACAAGGAGGTTGCTGTGAAGGACCTACGTGCTCGGCGTGGCGGCCGGGATCTCTGATGCCTGTAGGAGTCCATAGCAACGTGGGGAGACACATATGGAGGTGAGGCATAGCCTGGACTGCGCGCCATCTAGAGGTTGCGGCTACCCCTGGGGGACTGCACATGCACCTGTAGAGATAGTTTTTGGAGCGCCCACGCGGCGCAAACAGAATATTTAATAAAAATATATTTTTTTTTGCATCCCTGGCCTTCCTAGCACAGAAAGGAGGCACAGCAATTCTTTTTCTCTTCTATTCCCCATCTGTCACTGATTTGGTGGGGGTTCTGCTGGACTTAGTAGTGTTTGGCGGGTGATGGTGTGTTCTGGCTGTAATTCCACTGCTGTGTGCCTGGGAGAAGGGGGCATGTGCTGCTAGTTGCGGCCCTCGATTTGCCAGGGTGCTCATGCACTCAACTGGCATCTGATCTACTGGCAACAGCAGGATCCTGGATGGAGGTCAAGGAAACGTGTCTGTGGCAGCAGTGGCAGCCCCTGCAGTTGTGCAGATGCCCAGACAGCATTGTTCTCTGGTGCGCCAGCCAGTCTAGGCCCAAGGTGGAATCTATGGATAGAGCGCCTAGAGATGTACTTTAAAGCCATGGGTGAGGTGAACGACGAGGCAAAGATGTCGACATTGGTATATGCTGCAAGTCCGGCTGTGCACAAAATAGTTAAAACATTACGGCCAGTGGATAACTCTTATGGTGAAGCAAACTACGCTAGAGAATATTTCATGCCGCTTGTCAATTTGGACTGCGAAAGGTTAGTAATGTGCACAGCTAAAAAGAAGGATGATTTTCATAGCAGACTGAGGCAGCTGGCATCCACTTGTGCGACGATGAAGAGGCTATGATGCGCCAGCAGACCATTCAAGGCTGAAAGTTAGGCAAACTGTGATGCCAAGTACTGAGAGAACGTGGTCTGAACCTGGCGCGCATTCTAGACATGGGCCGCTCCCATGCATTGGCAGACACAAGGGCATCTAAGATGGATGCAGACTTCCGGACTAAGATTGACGAGGTGTGTGCTGTAGCGTGCCAACAAGGGGCCAGGATGGCAAGGAAGAGTGTGGGTCCTCACAACGAAGAAGGACCAGACACGTCTGAGCCGTGCCTACAATGTCGGGACGACCTTCCACACGCGGCTGAAAGTCCAGCCATGGGTCAGACATGCGGAAGGTGTGGCATATCCAACCATTTTGCGAGAATGTGCTGTGCTCCAATCCCGGTGATGATGCCAAGGGGCCATTCATCCTGAGGCTTCCCCAGAATGTGTCCCAGTTGGATCAGGAGGAGGATCAAAGGGGCCAAGGGATTGAGCAGGATGATGAGGAGAAAGATGTCTTCTTCATCTCCAGTGTATGCGAACTGACAGCCAAAAGGAGGAGGCAGCTGAGAAGCATGGTCAGTGTTAATGGGTCTGAGGTGCCTGTGCTGGTCGACACTGGCGCCTCCGTTAATGTGATGGCATTGAATGACTATGAAGCTTTGCCTGGTCCTTCAGAACTGAGCTGGCCGAGGGTTCGTATTTTCACGTTTGGAGGTCATGCACCCATACCGCTGAAGGGGACATTCATCTTGAAAATTGACCATGGAGTTAAAGGGATAGTTCAGTCTAAAATTGTATTTGCTAAAAAGATGGCCCATAATCAAAAATATATATAACAAATATTTTTAAACAAAGTTCCTATGTAGAGTTTGAGCAAATGAGGCTCAAACCAAAATCTCAAGCACTAGGAGGCATCCATTTTGTGAAATGGATGAGCCTCCTGTGCTTGTGTTAATCTCTGCCCTTGCGGCACTAATGAAGCAAAAGCCACCTACTGGTAGCTTTTATTACAGCGGCTTTTGCTTCATTAGTGCCTGAGAGCAGACTGCAGGTAGGAAGGCTGGGGCCGGTAAGTGCTTATTATTTTCTTTTTCTTTGGAAACCACAGCCTTTATAAAAACTACGATTAAAGCAAGATTTCTCATCACAACCATTAGTGAGCACACGCTACTTAGCTGTGCTGCGGCGGAAGAGCTGACAATTGTGAGTTTTTCCTATGGAGTGCATGTTGAGGACATTCAGGCTGTCCTAGAGAAGTTTGCAGATGTTTGTTTGCATTGGTAAGCCGGTGGGTGAACCTCCGAAGCTTCACATTGATGACCCAATCCGTCCAGTGACCCTAAAACATAGAAGGATCCCATTTCATCTGAGGGAACAGGTTGAAAAAGAGCTAGACCACCTGGTGCAGTTGGACATTATTGAAAAGGTGGAGGGACCAATGCCGTGGGTTTCTCCCATTGTGGTGGGAGGAAAGCCCCAACAGGCAGACTCAGTTTGCATTTGTGTGGACATGCGCCCTACCAAATAAGGCCATTAAAAGAGAACGACATTTAACTCCCACCATTGATGATATCGTTGTGGAGGGGGCAACGTTTTTCTCTAAACGGGATTTGAGGGCTGGGTATCATCAAGTGGTCCTGCACCCTGAATCATGGTACATTACAACATTCACCACACACCGGGGCCTCAAGCAGCCCAGCTTTATGGTCTCGTTGGCGGCTGATGTGATTCAGAACATCATTAGAGGAATGTTTGCTGACCAGGATGGAGTCTTAAACATCAGTGATGACATTCTGGTTTTTGTGAAATCGGAAATGGAGCACATGGAGACACTAGAGGATACCCTGGAAGGAATTAAGTCGCTCAGTGTCACGCTGCACAAGGACCAGTGTGTTTTTCTGGAAAGGAATTGAATTCTTTGGATTTGTGTTCCAAGAAGGGTGTGTCGCCAGACCCAGGGAAAGTGAAGGACATCAAACAAGGAAAGCCTCCCCAGACAGTGTCGGAAGTCTGTAGTTTCCTGGGGATGGTGACATACTGTGGGTGATTCATTAGGAACCTGGCCACGTTGTCAGAGCCGCTGAGAAATCTAATCAAGAAAGACACAGGGCCTCATCACGAGTCTGGCGGTAACCCTTAAATGCGGCGATAGCGCTATTACCGCCGCATTTAAGGGTCCACCAGATCATGACCATGGACCTCATCACGAGTTTGGCGGTCGCCCTTAAATCCAGTGGTAGCGCTGTTACTGCCAGATTTAAGGGTCCACCAAATCACGGCTTTGGCTGATTTCCCCCCAGCTCTGAGCTGGAGGAAATCCGCAGAGATATTGCCGATTTTCAGCGAGTTTACTGCCGGCGGTAAATCCGCCGGCGGTAAAAGAGCGAAATGTCCCCATTGAGCCCAATGGGGAATGGGGAATTCCCAAATGGGCTCAATGGGGAATGGGGATTTCCCGTTCCACCAAACCCGTGATCCGGCGCTAATAGCGCCAGTGGGTTTGGTGGTAGGGCTAATAACGCCAGCACTATTAGCGCTGGCGTTACCGCCAAACTCGTGATGTGGCCCCATGGCTCCTACCCCTTAGCTGGGGGGAAATCTGCGGCAAATTTGCCGATTTTCAGTACATTTACCGCCGGCGGATTTCCCATTGGGCCCAATGGGGAATGAGGAATTCCCGAATGGGCCCAATGGGGAATGGGTAATAACCGTTCCGCCAAACCCGTGATCCGGCGCTAATAGCGCCAGTGGGGTTTTGTGGTAGGTCTATTAGAACTCCTGATGAGGCCCTATGTCTCGAGGCATCCGAGAGGGAAAGACAATCGACCAGGGACAGATGAAGCTGAGGCAGAAGAGTTTGTACAGTTGGCAATTGAGTCATCAACGCCAGATTCCATGTCAATACAGAAATTGGCTGATGTTTCCGGTGAAGACGAGTGTTTCTGCATACTGCATGAAGCGTTACACAAAGGAGAAGGGAAAGGGATGCTCGAACAGTTGTGGAGGGTCAGGGATGAACTGTCTTCCGCTGAGTCAGGATTGCTATTGAGGGGGAAGAAGATGGTGTTCCTTTGGTAGGGTGACCAGACGTCCGAGTTTTCCCGGGACAGTCTGGGGAAATCACCCTCCGTCCTGGGATCCCGGGAGGTTTTTCATTTTAGAAACCCCGTCCGGGGTTTACATAGTTGGGTGCTTACAGTAAATAAAAGCGTAATTATTTTTCACAGTAATAAAAATAGTAATTCTTTTTCACTATACTTTAGAATTTCAAAGTTGGAAGATTGGCGAGAACCCCGGACCTTTGAGGTACAAGTCACAACACACAACACTTACTGACTGTGCCACAGAGATTGGCTGTGTAATGATTGTACAGCAGGCCATATAGCCATGTAATAGCAATTAGAGCAAACACTTGTTTTGAAATAACATGCCAAGATTCACAGACAAAACTGCACAAATGAGATAATATACAGTTTATAGAAAGGAGAAGTGCTGGAAATATGATTGCATGGTGGTTGTGTGGGGCGTGTAGGGGGAGGGGTGGTAATTGGTGGGCTGCTATGGGGTAGTCCCTCTTTTATGTTGTTGGTCGTCCCGGTTTTCCATTTTAGAAATCTGGTCACCCTATCCTTTGGTCAAGATTTACCAGGTAATTGCATTGGCACATCAGGAGCACCAGGCTGTTGCGAAAACCAATGCGCGCACGAGACTTAAAGTGTGGTTTCTGAACCTGAAGAGTTGTGTTGACGAATTTGTAAAGAGCTGTGTGTGGTGCCAAGCGGCAGCCCTGGTGCAACGGGAGCCGCAGATCGATTCAATGCCAAGGAGCTGTCACCCATGGGAGACGGTACATGTGGATTTTAGATCATTTCCTGGTGTTCATTGATCAGTGCACACCGTGTTCGGAAGTACAGTTTGTGGAGTCCGCCTAGTTTGCACACATTAGTGCCAATAATGGAAAAGGTATTTGCCTCACATGGGTTCCCAAAGGAGATTTGTTCGGACAATGGCGCAAATTCCATGCTCTGGAGAGCGCTATCTTGGATCTGGGCATGGACACATTTTGCAGCAAGGTTCTCTGGGGGCTTTGTGTTATCTCTGCGCATGCTCGTGTGTTGCGACTGCATCCTGTGCACTAGGCGAGGATTGGCTACTTTTCAGCTACATTTCCGGTCTGCGCCCGGTTTGGTGCTTCTGCGCATGCCCAGGAGAACTATATTCTTTGATGTGGGCATGCGCACACTTGCGATAAGGCTGCCGCGCGGCTGATTTCTGTTCTGGTGCCTGAGGACTATGCGTTGCCTCTGCGCATGCTGGGATGTGTAGTGCCTCGTGTTGCTCACTAGGCGAGCTTAGACCGCTTTATAGCGGCATCTGTGGGCAGCGCCCTTGTTTGCTACTACTGCGCATGCGAGGGAGAAACTATCTTGGTTTGGGGCATGCGTACATTTTGCAGTTCGGTTCTCTGGTCTTGATTGTGTGCTGGGAGCTTTGTGTTGTCTGTGCGCATGCTCAGGCGTGTAGTGATTCCTGCTCTGCCCTAGGCTCTTTCATGCGCATGCGCAGTTCAGCAGATCATGCTAGCACTGTATGTTTTGTTGCCTGGAAGCTGATGGCTGAAACTCACCTTCTGCTCAGGAACAGCCAAGAGCTGAACTTTCATCGGCTGCTTCTCATCCGGTGAGTGATGATGAGGTGTGCTGGAGTGTGATTATAGGCAGTGGCGAGCCGCAGGCCCCTGCTGCTTCTCATCGGGTGAGTGATGATGGGGTGTGCTGGAGTGAGATTATGGGCAACAGCGAGACGCCAGTCCCTGCTGCTCCTCATCCGGTGAGTGATGATGGGGTATGCTGGAGTGTGATTATGGGCAGCAGCGAGCTGCATGTCCCTGCTGCTTCTCATCCGGTGAGTGATGATGGGGTGTGCTGGAGTGTGATTATGGGCAGCGGCAAGACGCCAGTCCCTGCTGCTCGTCATCTGGTGAGTGATGATGGAGTGTGCTGGAGTGTGATTATGGGACCCTGCTGCTTCTCATCTGGTGAGTGATGATGGGGTGTGCTGGAGTGTGATTATGGGAAGCGGCGAGACGCGGGCCCCTGCTGCTTCTCATCGGGTGAGTGATGATGGGGTGTGCTGGAGTGTGATAATGGGCAGTGGCGAGCCGCAGGCCCCTGCTGCTTCTCATCGGGTGAGTGATGATGGGGTGTGCTGGAGTGTGATTATGGGCACTGGCGAGCCGCAGGCCCCTGCTGCTTCTCATCGGGTGAGTGATGATGGGGTGTGCTGGAGTGTGATTATGGGCAGCGGTGAGCCGCAGGCCCCTGCTGCTTCTCATCGGGTGAGTGATGATGGGGTGTGCTGGAGTGTTATTATGGGCAGTGGCGAGCCGCAGGCCCCTGCTGCTTCTCATCTGGTGAGTGATGATGGGGTGTGCTGGAGTGTGATTATGGGCAGCGGTGAGATGCGTGCCCTGCTGCTTCTCATCCGTTGAGTGATGATGGGGTGTGCTGGAGTGTGATTATGGGCAGCGGCGAGACGTGGGCCCCTGCTGCTTCTCATCCGGTGAGTGATGATGGATTGTGCTGGAGTGTGATTATGGGCAGCGGCGAGATGCGACCCCTGCTGCTCCTCATCCGGTGAGTGATGATGGGGTGTGCTGGAGTGTGATTATGGGCAGCGGCGAGACGTGGGCCCCTGCTGCTTCTCATCCAGTGAGTGATGATGGGGTGTGCTGGAGTGTGATTATGGGCAGCGTCGAGCCACAGGTTCCTGCTGCTTCTCATCCGGTGAGTGATGATGGGGGTGTGCTGGGGTGTGATTATGGGCAGTGGCAAGGCGGTGATGATGGGGTGTGCTGCCAGCGGCGAGCCTCAGGTCCCTGCTGCTTCTCATCCGGTGAGTGATGATGGGGTGTGCTGGAGTGTGATTATGGGCAGCGGCGAGCCGCAGGCCCCTGCTGCTTCTCATCCAGTGAGTGATGATGGGGGTGTGCTGGGGTGTGATTATGGGCAGCGGCGAGCCACAGGTCCCTGAGCCGCAGGCCCCTGCTGCTTCTCATCCGATGAGTGATGATGGGGTGTGCTGGAGTGTGATTATTTGCAGCAGTGAGCCGCAGGTCCCTGCTGCTTCTCATCCGGTTGAGTGATTATGGGGTGTGCTGGAGTGTAATAACGGGCAGTGGCGAGCAGCAGGCCCCTGCTGCTTCTCATCTGGTGAGTGATGATGGGGTGTGCTGGAGTGTGATTATTGGCAGCGGCGAGCCGCAGGTCCCTGAGCCGCCGGCCCCTACTGCTTCTCATCTGCTGAGTGATGATGGGGTGTGCTGGAGTGTGATTACTTCATCACATGGACAGCTCTAGAATGCCCTGTATGGTGTTGCCACTGTGCCATGTGCAGCCACACATCAGTGGCAGCTGCCTAGGACAGGACACAGTGCTAGCATCACGCCAGATTGCAATCACGCATCAGTGGAAGCTGCCTAGGACAGGGCACGGTGCTAGCATCACGCCAGAGTGCCCTGCGGGAATCACGCATCAGTGGCAGCTACCCAGGACACGGCCCAGTGCTAGCATCATGCCAGAGTGTCCTGCGGCCATCACACATCAGTGGCAGCTGCCTAGGACAGGGCACAGTGCTAGCATCACGCCAGAGTGACCTGCCACAATCACACATCAGTGGCAGCTGCCTAGGACACGGTGCTAGCATCACACCAGAGTACCCTACGGGCATGAGAGAAGCACACTCCTTTATTAGGGTTCAAACTATAGGGAATAATAAGGGGCTCGGAGAGGCTGCGGGGGAGGTCGGAGCAGGACAGGCTACAAGGGCCTGCTGGAGCTCGGAGGACTCAGCTTCTGGGGAGTCTTGGTGCGAAATGTGGGTGTCACACTGGACTAAGTCTGAGCTCTTCCCACTGATGGAGGCAACTCCTACCCCGCCAGATCTAATGGGTTTCTGGTGGTCAGCTGCGACCATCTGGGTTGCTAGAACCTACGCCTTGGTGCATATGCATAATCTGACCACATATTTAACAGAGTTATCTGGCAAGTTAAAGGGATGTTCTGAACTAGCAATATGAATGCCCGGTCAGCTGTCTCTTCTCAAGATGGTCATATTACCTAAACTCCTGTATATCTTTACTAATGTGCCTATGTGGCCGCGCAGGCCCGTCTATATGCCTCTGGCATCAGGGAGCAGCGATATTGCACTGGGAATGTCGGACTACATCCCTTGATCAGGGTGGCATGGTGGCCCCTGACTTTGAGCTGTAATACCTAGTGGCCCAAGCACAGTATTGTGTCATACTGGTACAGAACAGATCACACGGCACCACATGTAGATGTAAAAATGACGAAGTGCAGCCCCATATAACCTGAAATTCCATGACAAGTACGTAGTCGCCTGCACCTTTGACCCGGTTAGGATCAAAGTCAATGCCTGGTCACAGATATTTAGAAGGTTGGTCATCTCGACTCCTTATAACAGACAACTACACATTTGGGACTTCCCTGACCAGCAACCGGCACTGGACAAGGACATCAGAGGTCAGTGGGATAGGGAAGGAGTAATAGCAATGGGAGACATGTTTCCAGAGGGACACTTTGGGACGCTAGAAGACTTCTCGCATAAACCGGGGAGAAAACCCGTGTTCACTATCACTGCATGAGGGCGGCATGTGGGAAACTGGGGGCATCCTTTCCAAAAAAAGCCGGAGTCCCACTGATATATTGATTTTATCTTAAAGACTTTGAGAGCCGTAGGACTGTGTCGGGGTTCGAGGGCTGTAGGACAGTGTCAGGGTTTGAGGGCTGTAGGACAGTCTCAGACTTCGAGGGCCGTAGGACAGTGTCGGGGTTCGAGGGCTGTAGGACAGTCTCAGACTTCGAGGGCCATAGGACAGTGTCAGGGTTCGAGGGCCATAGGACAGTGTCAGGGTTCGAGGGCTGTAGGACAGTCTCAGACTTTGAGGGCCGTAGGACAGTGTCAGGGTTCGAGGGCTGTAGGACAGTCTCAGACTTCGAGGGCCGTAGGACAGTGTCGGGGTTCGAGGGCTGTAGGACAGTCTCAGACTTCGAGGGCCATAGGACAGTGTCAGGGTTCGAGGGCCATAGGACAGTGTCAGGGTTCGAGGGCTGTAGGACAGTCTCAGACTTTGAGGGCCGTAGGACAGTGTCAGGGTTCGAGGGCCGTAGGACAGTGTCAGGGTTCGAGGGCCGTAGGACAGTCTCAGACTTCGAGGGCCGTAGGACAGTCTCAGTGTTGTACAGTTTGGTGCAGCAAGGGCAGACCATGACTAGTAGTGCACAGGCCGTATGGTAGTCATGTGAGTCGGAGATGACAGACGGGGAGCTGGAGGAGATTCTGTCAGCTAATGAAGGAGGTCTTGCTCAATGTCCGATTTTACTTGATACAATGTAAAGTACTAAATAGATTGCATTACACACCGGCCAGAATGGCACGAATATTCCCAAATGTACACAGGGCATGCCCCAAGTGTCATGGTGGGGCGGCCAGATTCATGCACATGTTTTGTGCCTGCCCTCAGGTTAATGCCTTCTGGTTGGCAATAGCAACCACATTATTTGAAATCATGGACATCCCACCAACCCTGGCCCAGAACCAAGTACCTCCTAGTGGACATCGGCAAAGTCTCTATTACAATGCGCAGATTCTTCAATCTGGAATGATTGATTGGCAAAAATTGTATGCTAAAATACTGGAAATCAAGTACATGTCCTACTAGGGCCAAGTGTCTTCACAACCTCACGTCCGCTAATGAGCGAGAGGATGCGCTCATTGGTCTAACGCAGAGTGCGCGGTTCCCGGAAGACATATGGCAAGGGTTCAGGCAGTATATGTGTAATGCAGATGAAACTGACGTTTGCCTCCATGTTTGTATGTACTAATTCAATATATGTGAATGAATTGTAGTATACTTGTGTCAAGTCACTGGGACCCGGTGGGGTGGTAACTTGGTTGAAAGCGGAATCTTAGGTACCCAGTGAGACTAAAAAAATGTAAGCATTGGCTATGTTCATCTGTTCTTTCCTTTCTATGTTTTGTCAATCACAAATAAAGTAAAAAAAAAAAAGTGGCAGCCCAATTCACAAAGGGCATCTGAATGAGTGCTGCTTATTCAGAAACCCTTTCCCCTTTGCGCAAATAAGAGGGAGTTTCTGAGCATTTTAAAGCACAGCCTGTATCCTCAAAAGGGGTTCACTTTAAGATGTCCAGAACCAATGGCCTTCCCCATGCACCTGTTCAGAACAGGCGCATGGGGAAGACCCTTGGTTTGTTTTTGAATCTGACAGCGCAAGGTTAAACCATGGCTGTCACGCTAGTATTCCCTCCACCAAACGAGATGGAAATGCTTTTTCTTTTTGCTGTCATTTCACTGTGGTAGGCCCTTTAATGGCCCGTTTCGGTGAAATGTGCCCCAGTGGTTACTGGGAGCCTGTCCTACATTGATATGATATGGTATTTATAATGCGCCTCTACATACGTGTTTCTAGGCACCAGAACACAAAGAAGGGGGAGACAGAGGGAAGACAGGACTAACGATCCTGCTAGGCCTTGTGTCATCCGGACCGTGCAAGTCCGACAACACAAGTGCAAGGGGAAAGGGAGAGGAGTAAGTGCAGGGGAGAGAAAGGGGAAAGTGCAATCAGGGCACCATGGCTCTGCAGAAGTGCAGCCATGGCAGCGCAGCTCTCGGTAAGTGCATGGAAGGCAAGGGGCAGCAGGAGTTACAGTTACAGTCCCTAAGCATGCAGTAGGTCAGGAGGCAGTGCAGGAAGACTGGTCATGGAGGCGCCTGGTACCCTGTGAGACTCTGAGGGTAACCGGCAACCAGTCAGGGCAGGCAGACAGGAAGGTTAGCAAGGAAGACAGAGCGAGAAGGGAGAGGAGAAAAGGAAGGCCTTGAGCAGCTTCCGGGAACTTCAGGTGGTCCGGCTCAAGTTTGAGGGGCAGGGAGGCCGTTCCAGAGGGAGGCACCTGCTGAATAAAGAGATCTACCTCCCACTCTCTGCTTGGACAAGCGGCTGACGCTCAGAGAGTTTGAGGTAGCTGAGCGAAGGGCTCTGGAAGGAAGGTATTTAGGCAGAGGAAGTTGGATATAGTGTGGCCCTGGCCCCAAAAAGCCTTGTGGACAATGCAAAGGGTCTTGAACTTGATCCTTGCAGCCACCAGGAGCCAGTTCAGAGATTTCAGGGCTGGAGAGATGCAGTCCCTGGGCTGGTGGCCATATATAAGTCATGCAGTCCTGTTCTGTATTAGTTGAAGAGGGCGAAGAGTAGAGTTAGGCAGATTGAGAAAGAGGCTGTTGCAGTAGTCCAGCCAGGAGAGAACCAGAGCTCTGGAGACAGTGAGCTTCTGGGGGAAGGGGAGAAAAGGTAGAATACCGCTGAGAAGGTGCAGCTGGAAGTGGGTCTTCTTGGCAAGGTCCGTGATGTGAGGAGAGAAGGAGAGGGTGGAGTCGCAGATGACCCGAAGGTTTTTAGCCTCCGAGAAGGTCAAGGGTAGGGGGCCCAATGAGGGTAGCCAGAGTGCTACAGGGAAAGCAGGAGCAGGGGTCCCAATGAGAAAAAGCTCAGTCTTACTGGCATTGAGGCAGAGATCATTAGGGGTGGACCATTCCTGAATCGCAGATAGATGGTCAGGAATGAGCTATGAAAGGGAGGAAGCTGAGGGAAGCCTGAAAGAGAGCTGTGTGCCATCTGCATAACACTGGAAGTTAGAAGAGAAGGTGGAAATGAGGTGGGCCTAAGAGGCATAGTAGACATTGAAGAGCCAGGGTGAGAGGATGGAGCCCAGGGGGACACCACAATTGGAGAGAGAGGTGATGGAGAGAAAGGACCCAAGTTGGACCTGGGAGGGTCAGTCCAAGAGGGAGGAGGTCAGCCACACCAGAGCCTGATCCGTGATGCCCAGGTTCTTGTGGAGTCGATTCATTAGGATGGCGTGGTTCACCGTATCAACGGTAGAGGAAAAGTTGAGAAGGATAAGGACAGCAGGAGCGTTGTAGTCAATGCTAGAGAGCAGATCTTCACAGGTGTTCAGAAGAGGAGTTTCCGTGCCTCTGGCTGCTCTGAAGCCAGACTGATGGTCATGGAGACAACCAACAGATTCAGTGTGGAGGGTTAGCTGGGAGATGGACAGCTTTTTCAGGAGTTTGTCCAGGAAAGGACTGATGGCGATCGCCGATAGTTTGCCGGCCAGGAGGGATAGGCAGAAGGCTTTTTTAGAAGAGGGTGCATAAGGGAGTGCTTGAAGAGAGAGGGGAAAGATCCAGTGGCGAAAGAGTGATTACAGAAATTGGCCAAGGCTGGAGCAAGGGAAGCAATGTGGTCATTGATAGTTCTGAAAGAGCATGGGAGTACCTGTTTGGAAGACACTTTCATAGATCAGTCTTGTCTAGAAACATCATCGGGTGTTACCGGACAGAGAGAGAGGAAAGAAGGAGAGGAGGGGGAGAGGCGGCCAAAGGAGGCCCGAGAGAGGGAGAGAGAGGATATCCTGGGGTTTAGTGGGGAAATGAGAAGCCAGAGCCGAGCAGAGGGACTGCAAGGAAACAGGAGAGGTGGAGATTGCAGTAGGATTAGCCAGCTCCTTGCAGATTTGAAGTAGTTTGTCTGTGTTGTTATAGACCACAGAGACGCTGGCCTGAATATGGACCCTCTTCTTGGAGAGTCTGTAATGCCTTTGGAGCAGACAGCACTCATTCCATCAAAGAATGATGACAGGAAATGCAACGCAGAATGGCCAAGAACCCCCAGGGAGGGAGTGGTTCAAAGTAAATGTTCATGATTGTGAGGTTTTTGCTTGATGGCTGGGGATGGCTCCTCGTAGTACCGGTTTATATGCCTCCCAAAGTACGGCGGGACTTTCCACTGTCCCCGTGTTGGTCTCAAAGTATTCTGTTGTGACATTTTGTATACGTTCTTTTAGCTCAGGAGAACCCAGATAATAGTTGTTCAATCTCCACCTCGGTGGAGGAGCTGGTTTGCACGTTGTAAGTGATAGGAGTAGGGGGGGAGTGATCCGAAATGCCCCGCGGAAGATATTCAGCTTGCGTTACTGTGTGTGTCAATGTCGCAGGCATGAAGAAATAATCCAGTCGTGACAGCGATGCATGCGCTCCTGAGTGAAAGGAGTACCCTTTTTCTTCTGGGTGTAGGTCACGCCACACATCCCTGATGCCAAAAGCCTCTGCAAACGTGGCCAGATTGGTTCGGCGATTGGGGTCTCTGTTGCGTAAATGCGTACGGTCTTGTACATTATTCATGACGTCATTGAAATCACCTCCCAGGACCAGAACATCTGAGGTGTCGCTGGTTAGTAGGGGCGTAATGTCTTCCATAAGTCTGGACTGAAGAGCCGGTGGGGCATAGATCGCCATGAGGGATATCGACCTGTTCCAAAGCGTGCCCGTGGCATATATAAATCTGCCCCCGGTGTCCTGTATTATTTTGGTGAGGGTGAGCGGTAGCCTGTTATGGATTAACATCAATACCCCTCTGGCTCCCATAGTAATACCGGCTTGTATGGTTGTGCGGTAGTTCGATCGTTTAAATAGCGCGTTGGAAGTACCTGCCAGATGGGTTTCTGTTAGGAAGGCTATGTCCGGGCTGTGTCGGTTCAGGAACTGTCTCACTAGCCTCCTTTTCAGGCTGTTTCCCAGGCCGTTTACATTCCAGGTGAGTAGTTTTAACGTTTTGTTCTTGTTATCCTGCAGGGTTGCGCATGCGTGTATGGTTCCAGCAGGGGATAAGGTCTCCTTTAGCATGGGCATTGGACTCGCTTGATTCGCAGCAGGGAACAGAAATTGCTGTCTGAGTGATCACTATCCTCTGTAACAAGTAGTGTTTCATTGAGTGGTTCCAACTTGTGAACTTGTCCCGAACTCCCCCCTCCCCATACTTCATCCCCAACCGAAGCATCTGTCGCCCTTTCAACAGTTCAAACTTTACTTAAACAGTATATCTAGGCAATCTAGAACTTTGCCTATCGTTGTGTACGTTTCTTGCCAAAGAGAGGGGGCGGGACGGTATGAGCCGTCAGCCATTACTTTCTTCCTATCATGTGAGACACGTTATGTTTGGATTCGCTTTCTTCCACGTCTCATGATTACATTTGTTTTAACCATCGTCATTTTGCATCATGCGTTCCCTTGTTGTGCCACGTCCACCTGTCTCTGTGGTGAGTCGTTGTCTGGTGGTCTTTCTGGATGTGGCCTATTACGGTTGTTTCCAATCTTCTTCCCTCCACTCCAGTCACCCTCAATGTGTCTTTCTGCCCAATCCCATGCTTCCTTGGGATTCGTGAAGTGTACTGTTGTGCCTTTGTAGTATATTTTAAGTTGAGCGGGGAAAATCAGGCCATATTTGATTCCACACGATTGGAGGTGTTTTTTAAGTGGGTCAAAGGATTGGCGCGCTTTTTGGACCTCCCTCGTGAAGTCAGGGAAGAAGGAGATTTTCGAGCCATTAAAGGTGATGGACCCTTTCGTTCTCGCCATTTGTAATATGGCACCCCTGTCCCTATAATTCAGAAGTCTTGCTATGACTGCACGCGGTGGTGCACCCGGGGTGATCCTGCCCGATGGGATGTGATGGGCCCTTTTGATGGAAAAGAATTTGGAGAAGGATTCAGCATTGTATATATCCAATAGCCATCTTTCAAGGAACAGCTCCATGCAGTCTCCTTCCGCCTTTTTAGGATGCGGACATTATTGCGCCGTGATCTACCTTCCCCTTCATCTACTCTTCCCTCCAGGGACTTTATACGTTGTAACATGCCGGTTATCTGGCGGTTAACTGCTTGCATGTTGTCTTCGGTCTCCGATATGCGTGCTTCCGCCTCTCCAGTGCGTGCAGTCAACTTCTGCAAGTCGTGCCTCAGCAGAGATACCTCAGCCCCTATAGCGTCCATTTTCTTTTCCATGGATGTCCTGGAGCTGGCAATGGCGCCCATTACATCCCTGAGGGAGATGTCTTCCTCCATACTTTCAGGTTGAGCTGATGCTAGTCTCTCTGGTGGTCTCTCTGGTGAGCGGGACAGCGGGGTGGTTGCATACTGTTCTATCCTGCTTTGTGTGGAAGTTTTCCTCGACCTGTCCTTTCCCATCTTGCGAAGCAGGCTTGCAAAGCACGTTCTGCGGTTGGGGGGAACTGATCGTTACGCCACGGAGATAAACTGACTTCGTTGTTCAGAAGGTCATTGTGTTCGGGCCGGCCCAACGTTCTCTGGGCGTGCGCGGCTCAGGCAAGTGGTCCCTTGTTCCCGTGTTGTTATGAGCGAGTCTGGTGTCCAGTTATGGCATGCCCTTCCCTGCTTGGAGCTGGTGGGAGATCGTGAGTGCTGGACTCGCATGATTCTGGCGCCCAGGAGGGGGCTCCTCCCCGGCAGTGCACCCCGGGCAGATGGACTGAGTTCAGGGCCCGCTCCCGCCACTCCTTACCGGGTCTTGCGGCCTTCTCCCCCCGGCACAGGTCGGCGGCGCGGCAGGTAGATAGCAGGCTGGCAGGTGCTCGGCCGTGTGTGGGGTGCCCGCTTCCACTCGGAAGGCCAGGGGTTGGGGGTCTCCTCTCCTCGCCGGTCCGCTCCCTCAGACACCCGTCCTCCGGCAATAAGCTGGTCCACGCAGGGGGGAGGAAGGGCAGTCTCCCCCCTCCGCAGCGGCGACCGTCTCTCCACAGCACCTCCTCCTCGGGGATCGGTGTTTGCAGCGTCCCTAGGTTCGCGCTCAACAGCGCCCGGCGGCCATCTTGGAGACTTCCAAGACGCGGACGCTCCGAATCTTTAGCAGCTAATTTCTCTGGAACTGGCTGTCGGTTGCACACTCGGACCACCGGATGCGAAAGACGTTATGTTCCGACACTCGGAAAGATCTTTCTCTTCACATGGAGATAGTTTTTTTTGTAGGATATTGCAGGATACGGCTGACGGCCTCAGGAGCACCGAGAGCTCACGTCTTCATGCCGCGTCCGTTGGCCACGCCTTAAGCTGCTGAATTATTGATGAAAGCTTGGGACATTCAGTCATTGCAGAGACAGACACTTATTTTTCAGAATACTATGGTGTTGTCCATCCTAGTTTTGGAAATAACGTCATTTCACCTTTATTTGATCCTCCTAAGAACACTCAGCTTTGATCGTTTCTGCCTTAATCCTCGGAGGAATAAAGAAATATTCCAAACCAGTATGGCTTTAGGCCTAAAAAAGCGGCCCAGTCTAAGCATAGCCTTTTATATGGACCACCTGTTAAAACCAACCCGATAATGACCATACACAGATAGATAGATAGATAGATAGATAGATAGATAGATAGATAGATAGATAGATAAATTGGGATTAGGAGGGGTTAAAATAAAAGATGGAAAGAGTAAACACACCGAGTTGTGGAAAAATGGAGCCCACACAATGACATTTGAGAGAGTAGCAAGGAACACAGTGAGATTATACTGCAATGCAATACAAAATAGCAGCCTGTCTCCCCACCCCCAAACTAGAAAGCAGCAACAACAACCACAAATGCCCCCAAATCACACGCGTGTACACTATTTACCGACCAGAAGAGATGATTTCCTATTGCTACACGTTTATAAGGTCTTGGAAGAGGTTACCAGTCCTGGGAAGATGCAGTCTCTCGCTTAGGGAACAAACTCCTGCGCGTTCATCTTTGATTTTCAGTGATCTGCTGCTTCCTTTGGTCACATGACACAAACCTTCTACAAACATCCAACCTGAGATGTAGCCTGGAGGGCTGCGTGCTACCTTTTTCAACGTTGCCATTCTGTGCTTTTCTATTAGGTAGCAGTCTCGTTTTATCCTACGCATCACAGCCATTGTCTGCCTTTTGCCGCTTACTGACGCCAAGGCCTTCCGAGCAAAGTCAGCACTTTCTGGAGTGCCGGCAGCCCTAGCGACTGAGGCCTCACAATAAT
The DNA here is from genome assembly GCF_040938575.1 of Ambystoma mexicanum. NCBI lineage: Eukaryota > Metazoa > Chordata > Amphibia > Caudata > Ambystomatidae > Ambystoma > Ambystoma mexicanum. The sequence goes on from NC_090931.1 coordinate 1,547,683,089, forward strand.
GGCTGTAAGAGCTAATGTGAATTTGTCCTCAAATATTTACGGGCATGAGGAAATTTTCCATATCAGAGATCACACGATTGGACTTTCAGTGACTTTGAAGTATGAATCTACATTCTACTTGAGTCCTGACGTGTCTTCATACATCTTGAGGTACGTTCCCAACACAATGCCTTTCTGGGGACTCTTTAGCTACTAATAGTGAAGGAGTTGGAAATCTACTCTCGAGTGGAGTGATATTGCCTGCGACTGTGCCTTTAAGCAATTTTCCCAGAGGCACTTGCAACCTTTAAAACCCCGGAGACTAGCGAAAGCGCAGCAAGGTGCTGCAAGTGTTTGGCAGTGGTCAGCGGGGAGAGGCTCAAACACTCCCAACAGCGAAACGATGACCGGCCGACTGGGTTAAACTGACAGAAACAACACAGTATGTCTCCTAATCACAGTATATTTCTTTGCACAGGGCGCTGTGACCTGAATGCTGGAGGGGCTACATTGCTAATTACTTTGGGAAGGAGACTGGAAAGAGCTTTGTATGTGGGGCTTTAGAGCATACAAAGAACCTTTTGCTACGGCTCATTAATCAAGGAGCTTCTTGTTCCCGCTAGGCACATTTTAATGAACCTTGCCCTGCTATATAAGCCGTCAGTATAAGAGGACCTTTGGCATAATACTGAAGTTCCAAATCACACACAGCATGAAACTAAGAAGCGAGGCTAGGGGAGGAGTTTCGGATATAGAGACTCTAACAAACTCCTTGCCCAGCTTAGAAACGGAACAAATGTGCACTGTTTTTGACATTCCACAAGGTGGGTGAGGGGGGTACGCTGGCCGAAATCAGCAAACACTGGGTGTCAAAGAACAAACGGAAGCCCGGACAGAAGGAACAGTCAACTTGGACTTCACCATCAATAGCCACTCGATACAGAGAAAAATAGGGGAATGCTTCTCACTCAAACCTGAAGAATCGCCCAAAACCGACTGCTATATTCTGGAAATGAAAGGCTGTGTATGTAATGCAGGTCGGGAGGCAATGGAGTCCAGGATGAAATATCCAGCTTTCAGGGACCCGCGGAAACATCTGAGGAATTTCTCAGACGGGTCTCTTTGTTGAATACTCCACAGCTCTTCAACACCCCCATGGAAGACCAATCATCTTCTGACCTTGACTCTTCTGACCATGCAAACCCTCTGGAAAATGGAAACCCAAAGGACACAAGCATGGTCAATCAGACGCTGGCGGCGTTCAACTTTGTATTAACCTCACTGGTAAAAGTGTTTGATACTCTAAAGGAAGAAACAAGGAAACACCTTTACAACTTAACAACGTGGCTGCCCTTATAGAAACACTGCCCAAAAGGGACGAAGTAAAATGTTTCTTAAAGAATGAAGTGCAGGGAATGGTAAGCCGCTTAGTGGATATATAGACAGAATTCACTCTGCTGCCTTTTCATGGAAAACTGAAGATATTCTAAGGCACATTGTCTTAATTGCAACTAGTAAACTTTCTCCACCGGAAGACCTGGAAGTCAATGAAGCAGAACTAAGCGACTTGATAATTTCTGAAGCCGCATCAGAAATTATTGCTGCCATGCCAAGGAGGAACTCCTTCCTCATTCATGGACACACCTCCGGGGGAGGAGATGCTGGAAGAGCTGTTACGACTCGGTGCAATGGAAGTGGAATTGGACCAGCCTAAGACAACAAGGGAGCCATTGGCACCCAAGAAACCTCGATTAAGCAGCCAAAACCTATCAAACAAACTAATAAACAAGCTGCAAAAAGAACCAAAGGGTACTTATTGAATATGGAGAGGAAAATTAAAAAAAAACGAATCGCTTAAGTCCTTAAAGAGAACTAATAAGCTGTTGGCAGGGACGGGGAAGCTATACCCTGACTCCCTACCAGGCCCAACAAACCCAGTACAAGAGGAAGGCCTGGAATTAGGCCCCCTCTTTGTAAGACAAGAGCGTTTAATAGGGACTAAAGACTGCATAGAATTTGCTTTTCAGTACTGATTAATTGATATTGATGGGGATAAGTATTGCCAAAAGACAATGAACTACCCTCTGCAAGCTTGGCGAAGACCTGTGGTCCTGCAATTGTCCCAAATTACCCCACAGAACAAGTACAAGAAAGACACCAGCAAAACTGGAGGGTAGAAAAGACATTCCTATGCCAGAAACAAAATGTCTGGCTACAGGTTTCAACCAGAGATCTACAGAACACACCTAAGCCAGATCCCCACATAGAGGCTCCAGCGCAGATCCCTCGACTGAGCTGTAGGGATGGCCCCACAAGACAAGGGTGAGCCCTGAAGAAATGGCTACTTCCAACTATTGCGAATAAGCACCTCTTGACAGAAGGAGAAATGTAAATAAATCCCAGAGAATTGCTACAAGATCTCCATAATAATGAAACACTGTATGAAAAGCAGAGGGTTCATCTCACACTGGTTTGACAATGAGATAAGTCAACAGGGACGTAAAGCCATGAACCAGGTGCACAACACTCTTGGTTTAACTGAGCAGAAATGCTGGTCGCTCCCAATTTAGCAGAGTTGATGGCTTCCCCCCCTCCTGAGACAAATAAGAGCGAGGATACAGCTCTTGGGATCTCATCTGCTGACACGAGAAACAGAGTCTTGAAGAAGAAGAAAACTCTTGCGTCATGGAAGAGCAGCTACCAGAAGAACACCACAGAAATACACCCTCCTGAATCTGAAGTTCCGCACGAATTACAGGAAAGCTTTGTAATGGAAGCAGTCTTCAAAATACTATGATTTAAAATATCTTAATTGGCCACAGATCCTGTCAATTTGAAATGATATCCCGGGCCTCCAAAATTTCTGTTCTAATGACATTGATCGAATAGAATTTTGTGATGGAAAAAGATGGGATGTGGTAAAAATCACAACTAGCTCTTGTTTAACAAGAGAAAGAATTCTGCTTTCCATCAACGAAATTTGCCAGAGAGGTTCTGACATTTGCAACATTATAGAGCACCCAGTATCCCCCTCTTGGGAAAGTTATAATGAAAATGGCTGGTCTATGTACAATCAAGAAAGGGAGCCATTTTTAGAAGAAAGAATGAACAGAATCCCAGAGGGAAAGTGAAGCGGGGGGGTTTAGTGGAGAGCTATCTAAACATGATTTCGTAATTTTGCAGGAAACCTTCCTGTCGGAAAAAGTGATTCTTGATGGCTACTCAATTTTCCAACAGATGCCAGTTTGTGTCTCTGCAGGGCATCCTAAAGGAGGGCTCCTTATTGGGGTAAAAACATGTATACACGATCAACCAGGTTATTATAGATGACGAACTGCAAGGTGTGTAACCATGAGAGAGGGTGGCTTACATTTACTTCTTGTGGATGTGTATTGTAATTATGGGGATCATAATCAAGAGATATTGCTTGACCACTTAAATGAAACTCTGAGCTAGTGGGAAGAGGTGCACCCAGGAGGCTCGGTCATCATAGCAGATGACTTTAATGCAAACTGTCTTGATTCTAAGAATTACACAGATTTGCTGCACATTTGTAAAGAAAAGCCCTTGCAAGATGTTAGAGGTCTGAGATGGAGTGACTTCTTTGAGGGCTGGAAGTTAAGTAATCTGAATGAGGAAGAAATACAGGTGAACGGAGGATGGCACAGGGGCAACGTGCTGGTCTTGGAAGCAAGACCACGCAGAGCAACAGAGGTTTGAATCCCGGATCTGCGCTTGGAAACTGAACTCGGGTATTAAGCGAGTTATAAAAAAAGAAGTGGGGGGCGGCTTTTGCAAAAACATGGAGTAGTGGCCAGAAATCCACCTTTGCTTCAGAAGAATTACATAAAAATGAATATAAATTCCAGGTAGAAAATGGCATTCCTAGTGCTCATGCCCATCTGACAGTCTCTCTTCATTTGCTAATTCCTTCAGGCTCTAAGACACATATGGGCAGGGGAGAGGTATGAAGTGGGAAAAATAGGTGTTCTGGCCATCAGGCGACATTGAGGACTTCAGCAACAAATTGGAGCAAGTCTCTGGGGGTCGCTTTGGGAAAATTGATAATAACAGGCTCCTAAAGCAAGAGCGCAGATGAGGAATTTTAACCATACATTTGGTAAATTCTCTATAATCCCTCTCCTAAAATGTTATAAATGTTATAAATCCAAAATCGTGCCCATGGTGATTTACGGGACTGAGATTCATCATAGTCACGTCCAGAAAGATGTCAGCCACCGTGAAGGATTTATTTGAAAGAAAGTTTTAAGGTTGCCACTGGCAGTACCTATCAGTGTTATCCAATACGACCTGGGTCACTTATCGCTAGAGGCCCATATTGCCTGGAAAGAAGTTTTAATATGTTATAAAATGAAACCCATGCCTGAAAAAAACATGTTTGCAGAATTCTCAGAAAAAGAAGTTCCTCTTAGCAATAGCCTCACTGAAAGAACTAAGCAAACATTGGAAGATAAACAAAGAACTGGAAACTTGTTCACTGAAGTAATAAACACAATGATAAACCTGGAGTGTACAGATTTCTATAGCATTACACAAACTTGTAACAGCCTGGGCTGTGTCTAATCCATCAGAAAACCTGCATTCTGGTTCTCGTATTAAGCTTTGTATTGGCAGAGACACTGACTCTGGCTTTCTTGTTGGGTAGGGTATTGGTAGAGAGACTGATTTCACTCTACCCTCTTCTTCTCACCTCACATCTCTGACATCTCTAAGAAGTGAAACTATCAGCTGGACCTCCTTAGAGGTATTCTTCCTTGTCTCACTTTCCCCCAGAAGATCACTGTCTCCAGAGCTCTGGTCCTCTCTAAGCTGGACTATTGCAACAGCCTCTTTCTAAATCTTCCTGCCTCTTCTCTTCGACCATTATGACTTATTCTGAACAGGACTGTGAGACTTGTCCTTGGCCTCAAGCCAAGGGATCGTATCTCTCCAGCTCTGAAATCTCTTCACTGTCTCCCTGTGGCTGCAATGATCAACTTCAAGACCCTCTGCATGATCTACAAGGCTTTCTGGGGCCTGGGACCACTCTACCTCCAACGTTCTCTTCCAAAACATCTTCCTTCTCGAGTTCTCCACTCATCAACCTCCAACTCTAAGACGCTTCTCCAAGCAGAGAGTTGGGGGCAGATTTATCTCCTCGGCTGGGGCCTCATTCTGGAACAGGCTCTTTGCTTCTCAAACATAAGTAGAACCACCTCTGGTTACGGATACAACTCAAGACCTTCCTTTTAGCTTCTGCTTTCTCTCTTCCTCTCCCCTGCTGATGCACTTGACTGCTCTGCACACTGGTCACCCTCTGAACTCTGGTCCAGGCTCCTGCATGTCCAGTTTCACGCGCACTGCCTCTGGGCACCCCGCACTTAAGGGTCTGTATCTGAAACTCTACAGTCCCTTATCTGCACTTATGAGCCACCCACTGGCTGCACTTGCGAGTTAACTGCACTTCCCCCTTCCCCTCTGGCACTTCTCCCCTTCCCTGCACTTGGGCGATCTGAATGACACAAGGCATAGTAAGATCATTATTTTGTCCTGCCTTTGTTTCCCCCTCCATGTTTTGTCATGCCTAGAAACTCCTGTGTACAGGCGTGTTATAAATGCCACATCATATCATATCATTTGGGCCTTTGTATAAGGAAGTGTTTTGCTGGAGACACTTATTTTGGCTTTTTTCTTTGGTAGTGTCTTGGCAGAGGCCCTGACTCTGGCTTTCTTCTTTGGTAGTGTCTTGGTAGAGACACTTATTCTAGCTTTTGTATTAAATAGGGTCTTGGTAGAGAAACCGATTTGGGCTTTCTTCTTGGGTATGGTCTTCGTAGACACACTTATTCGGGCTTTTGTATTGGGTAGTGTCTTGGTAGAGACACTGATTCTGGCTGTCCGGTTAGGTAGGGTCTTAGTAGAGACACTGATTCAGGCTTCCGCATTCCAGAGGTTTCCTGGCAGATACACTGACTCTGGCGTTCTTGTTGGTTGGCGTCTGGGTAGGGACACTGATTCTGGCTTTTGTATTAGGTAGTGTCTTGGCAGAGACACTTATTCTGGTTTTCCTGTTGGGTAGGGTCTTGGTAGAGACACTGATTCGAGCTTTCTTGTTGGGTATGGTCTTGGTGGAGACACTGATTCTGGCTGTCTTGTTTGGTTCTTGTTGGGTGGTGTCTTGCGAGAGACACTGATGCTGGCTTTCTTCTTTGGTAATGTCTCAGAAGAAAGTTTAGAGATCTTGAATGAGCACAGAGGTATCTGTTACTGCACATGTGTGGTCGGGAGAGGCAGGCAAATGGAAGGTTCTGAGATAGCGGGCCTCTTCTCGTGGGGGTGGGTGAGTTAAATAACCGAACTCTGATTCACTTTGCTGCGTTTGTGTCTACTTTCCCACATATCTACCCAAATAACCTTGATGGCGTCCATACAGTCGGTGGATCATCCATTCCTGTTAGGAGAGTCCCGTTAGCATAGGGTTTCTTTAACAGACACATTTTGAGTTTCTTTCCTGAATATAGGTTACTTGGATGATGTCTGCAGCGTGGGGCGTACAGTATTGTAGAATTTTAGACCCACAGCTACTAATGTTTTTTTCATTTCTCCCCTTGGGTGTAACATCTGTTATTGAAAGTGGGAGGGATCCAGCATGAGGCACTATTAAAAAAAACACAATAAAGAGATTATAATTATTATTGGTCTTTACTACCTCTGTCCACAGAGTGCTCGAAAACTTCTCAAATTGCTGCCATTGAACACTGAAGTAGCCAATGCATAGTATGTCTATATGCTTTTGAACATGTTGACATGTAATCTGTCATTTTACTTCCACAGGTGACTGAAACAAAAAGAAGAAACAATGTGCTAATGTGTTCTCTGAAAAATTTGCAGAAGTAACTGCTTTACTTGGAATAAAGTGAAGATATCCCTGAGATCTCAAATGCAAACTATTTCAAGAAGACTTTTAGGTCAAGAACTCTACAGCTATAAAGCTATGGATTCTGAAAGCGGTTTCTGCTCTCTCAGCATTACGTATCACCAAGCGCGATCATTCCCAGGAGAATTAAATGCTTTTCAAAAGTAAACAAAGCAAAGAGATAAACTGGAACCCAGTTAAAGTACGAACCATAAGGAAACATTGCCTCAAAAGGAACACTTGTTATGTAAAAGATCCTGCAGGGGTGATCAACTTACCCACACACTGCAGTCGAGAAGAATATCAACTCAACTCTACTTTTGAACGAAGGCTCTGAGGGAGGAAACACTAACATGGGTTTTGTTTCCATCAGTATATGCATTTTAACATGTGTATAACTTAGGTTCAGTAACTTTATATTGGTGGTATTTGGTAGAAAATCAATCGTCATGAAATCAGCCCGACTCTTCACAGGCGATCCCTACGCAGTAGATGGTCTACATGAAAACTGGACTGTTTAAGAAACTGGCAGAGCCCATAGAGATGAACATACGTCAACTTCAGAATGGAGTTCTATTATGCAATACGGAAGTATAAGGAAGGGCTCTTTGGGAGATAAATATTGAGCAGGATATAATAATATCCTGTCCCTGGGATCAGGTTAGCATTTATCATGGAACACTTCCTCAACAAAACCCAACCTGGAGAAAGCAAAGCCCCAGAAAAAGTGTACCAGTGCCCAAAATGTGAGAAAGGATTCCGGTGGAAAGCACATCTAACTGTACATGAGCACACACACACTGGAGAAAAACCTTATCGATGCTCTGAATGCCAAGCCTGCTTCAGTCGCAAAATCAATCTGGTTCAACATGAGCGCACACACACTGGAGAGAAACCTTATCGGTGCTCTGAATGTGACTCATGCTTCAGTAACCAAGGCAATCTGGCTCGACATGAGAGAACACACACCGGAGAGAAACCTTATCAGTGCTCGGAATGTCAAACATGCTTCAGGAACAAAGGTCATCTGGCTCGACATGAGAGAACGCACACTGGAGTGAAACCTTATCAGTGCTCGGAATGTCAAACAGGTTTCAGTCACCAACACAGTCTGGTTCTGCATCAAAGAAGACACACAGGTGAAAAGCCTTATCAGTGTTCTGAATGCCAATTAAGTTTCAGACACAAACGCAGTCTGGTTCTCCATGAGAAAAAACACACTGGAGAAAAACCTTATCAGTGTTCTGAATGTCAAAAAACATTCAGGTATCAAATCAATCTGGTTCAACATGAGAGAACACACACTGGAGAAAAACCATATCAGTGCTCTGAATGTGAAGCATGCTTCAGTAACAAAGGCAATCTGGCTCGACATGAGAGAACACACACTGGAGAGAAACCTTATCAGTGCTCGGAATGTCAAACAGGTTTCCGTCGCCAACACAATCTGGTTCTGCATCAAAGAAGGCACACAGGAGAAAAGCCTTTTCAGTGTTCTGAATGTCAATCAAGTTTCAGTCGCAAACGCAGTCTGGTTCTCCATGAGAAAAACCACACTGGAGAAAAACCTTATCAGTGCTCAAAATGTCACAGCTGCTTCAGTAAGAAAGGCAATCTGATTGTACACGAGAGAACACACACTGGAGAAAAACCTTATCAGTGCTCTGAATGCCAAAAATCATACCGTCAGAAAAGCCACCTGATTCTGCATGAAAGAAAACACACTGGTGAAAAACCTTATCAGTGTTCTGAATGCCCAAAAACATTCAGTCAGAAAAGCAATCTGATTGTACATGAGAGAAAACATACTGGAGAAAAACCTTTTCAATGCTCAGAATGCCAAACACGTTTCAGTGACAAAAGGAGGTTGGTTTTACATGAAAGAAAACACACCCGAGCAAATCCTTCTAATAGCTACAGTTCAGTCACCAAAACAATCTAATTTACCTTGAAAGAACCTGTACACAGTGAACATTACCCATACAGAATACCATTTTAATACCTATAGGTAAATGTAATTCCACGTGATAAAAGTACTCAAACCTGTAATACGAGACAAAATCACAGACATACACGCCTCTTTTATGGAGGCATCTGCCCACCGAGATTACCATCCAGTGCACATATCAAGGCACAGTGTGATGACATTACCACATGAACCAAATGTGGAACAAAGCAACAGATCTAGCCGCAGTTGTCGTAGGCTCAACTTCATTGACAAACATATGTATACAAGACTGCTCATAGAGGAGGAAGCCTATGCACCAAGAAGCTACCTCTGGAACAATGCAAATAGGAGGATGAATATGTGCCGCCCATCATAGTGATTAAAGCTGACCATTAAGCAAAGATTTCCTGAATCTGGAGAGTCTCGTTCCCATCATTTCACATGTGTGAAAACATACTAACTTGGAGAGATTAACCCAGACAACAGATCAGAGGAGATGAACAATGCTGCACTTTAAGTATCAGCTCAGCACTTTCAGACGGAGGGTTTTTTCCAAAACATCACTAGTTCCTAGCAAGGCACCAGTGAATGAAAGTGAATTAAGTACCTGGGTTCAATCAAGTTCTTGTGCGCTAATGACCACTCTCTAATTCCTATAAAGATACAAAAGATCAAAAGAGAAAATATAACTATTGCACAATGTAATAGGTGTCAGCAAGCTCACTATTCCCACAAACCACCCACAGGGTTTGTGAATTTGGAAACAGTAGAATTGGGGGTTTGGAAAGGCAACTTGCGCACAACCCTCAGTGGATTACTAAAAGCAACATTTTATCAATAATAATACTGGCATCAGTTCTGATATGAAAGAAACATAATTTAATTGAAGGTGATGGACAGCCGACACTTGTTTTGAACTTCTGGTCGTTTTCAAGGCTGTTACAAAATGTTCCCATGAACACATTTGACAAGACGCATATTGCAAAGCATAAGTGAAACAATCAAAGTATACGCCACGGTTATAAATTGTATAATTAACATAAACAATTTGAAAAAAGAAAAGAAAAATAAAAACATACCATTATTGTCACAGATCAGGTCAGGGATCGGGGGTAGTCAGATACGAGCATATGTGAAACAAAAAGCATCAATTAGAATACAAAAGCATTAAATCTCATCAGAATATCTGAAATTGGTAAAGCGCCAGGTGTATACTATTGTATTAAAGTCATAACTACATTGAGTCCCTTTAACTTGAAGCGTGTGATGAGTATTATGTAAATACAGTCTGTTTAGCCATTGACAGTACACCCATGGTGATCCAGAGTGTGTAGGTGATCCTTAAGACCCGTGCCATGAGTAAAGTTGACCAAAGACGGTCACCAAAAGATGTGCATATAGGTGTTATGCATCACCTATATCGAGATCATACCGTGCTAAATTTTAGACGGTAGAGAAGCAAGACTTACCGTATGAATATTCAACTCATAAATTCCTCTCTGTTATGAATATTCAGATTAAAAGAAAAAATAGATAGTAAGGAAAATGTGCTTTCAACATATCTAGCAAATGTTGATAATGAAAATACTGGTGTTTAGAATACATTGAACATACCTTATAGTGATCAATCAATCCCCAAAATACACTGGTATAATCCAGGTGGATTAGTGTGTACATAATAGTGTGGTGCCAATCCGTGCTTACACTGCCCATTATCGCATGAGGTCAGAATGTTGCCCTAATAAGGTAAAAAGAGAATACATTTAAAATTATGTTCTTAGAAAGACTAGAGTTCTCAAAGTGTTATCCCATAGTTCTTAAGAAATCTCAAACGGTGAGAAAGATCAGTCATAGTCTGACCCGCGTATGTTCAGATATTGGGGTAATTGAAAAGCAATTAGAAATCCGAGGGGATGATCATTTCATTTGTATCTTCCATAATATAGCCAATATGGAAATGGCTGCAGTTTACGGTAATTAAATGCGTGTTAAGTATGGGATGTCAGTCAGTTGAATGCCGTGAGCAAGGGCAGCTGCCAGAAACAGTAGCTAAATCGCGAGGAGCTGGTACCATAACTTTTCCCATTTAAAAAACGCCGGAGATGCGTCAGAACGTGATGACGTCATACGCGCACCCAGCGTATGACATCACATGTAAACAATGCGAAAATGCTTCTGAATTTCAAAATAATAGGAAGTCAATAACCGCCAGAACCAGATGAGCAATAAGAAAGTGCAAGTCTCTTGCAATATTCAATGATATTAAATAGAAAGCATAGAGAAAATCTGGACGCTGAGGGTGATTAAAGTGAGACGGACTGTCATTAGAATATATAAAAAGAGAAAGCAAACGGCAAGAAGTCAGTTGTGACAGATGAGTGCCATAAATAAGGAGAGATGATTGTTAGCACAAAGAACAAGAGAAAAAATATGTATGAAGGTGTTACAAAAATTGGTAGTGTTGTGAATAGTATAGGCAAGGTCTAAACGTCATAACAGTTATGTGATCAGAGCTAATATATATTGATATGTATATCAGAAGCAAGCAGCAGTGAGTAAGACACAGGACAGATCTAATATCCTGATCTTCTAGAATGCAATATAGGATGGATATAGAATCTCTCAGTTAATGGTTACCCAGAAAGATTTAGGAAAACTGGAGGCACATTGCCTAATAGAAAAACAGAGTGGCAGAGCTTCCTGTAACATGAAGTGGAGAGATGAGTTCATAATGTTCTCCCTTACGACCTTTATAACCAAATGTCCATCAGTGATTTGGGATCAGTATTCCTCAAGCTTGCCAAATGTTCTTGTATGCGCACTCTCAGCTGGCTGATAGTGCTGCCGACATATAGCTTGCCACACAGACACATAATGGCATATACAACATAGCATGATTTGCAGTTGATAAAGTTGTCAATCCTGATCTCGTTGCCAAAATCACCACAACATGTCTTAGAATTCTAATGAGCGTATTTACAGAAATTGCCACATTTGTAAAAACCATTGGTTTGTTTAAGCCACTGTTTGTCAGTAATTTCCTCTGTGTTGCACATGAAAGAAGGGCTAACTTTTTGCCTAATCGTGGGTGCCCTAGTGAAAGTAAATTTGTGATATTCTGACAAAAAGTGCTGCAGATCCTTATCTAATTTCAGAATATGCCAGTGTTTTAAAGCCAAACGGTACAATATTTAATAATCCTCAGAAAATTGCATGATGGTAGCTGTGGTTCCTGTTTCTGTTTCTTACCGTCAACTAAAAAATCAGATTGTTTTTTATTCGTATATTTGTTAACAGCCGATCTAATAATATGTGGATTATAGCCTCTATTTAAGAAACGTTGTGTAAGCAATTTATATTCTTCTTCATAGTCAGTATCATGACTGCAGTTCCTCCTAGCCCTATAAAATTCCCCACCAGGGATATTATTGATCTTGGATCGTTGGTGATTGCTCTGAGCCAGAAGCACTGAATTAACCTCAGTTGGTTTGCGATAGGTTTTAGTTTGTATGCTGCCATCCTCAATAAAAATGTGTAAATCCAGAAAATCAATGTTCAAAGGACTAGCATGTCCTGAAAAATGAATACCAAAATTGTTGTTATTGATAAAGTTCAAAAATTCATCCAAGGATTCCTTAGGTCCCTTCCATATAATCAGAATATCATCTATGAACCGTTGCCAGCCTAGAAGGTTCCTGATTATATATGTGGACTTCCTCAAAGCAAGCCATAAAGAGATTTGCCTGGGATAGGGCACATTTAGCACCCATGGCAACTCCCTTGACTTGTACATAGTATTGATCATTGAAAATAAAGACATTATTACAAAGAATAAATCTCAGAAAATCCTTAAGCATTTCAGTATGTTTCAAATAGGATGCAGATGCATTGCGAAATGTATAATCAATGGTTTTGATTGACAAATTATGATCAATACTGGTTTATAGTTGTGAGACATCTAAAGTGGCTAGTAAAAATCTGGTTACCATTTCAAAGTCTTGAGGAACTGCAACACATGCATACTGTCTCTAATGTAGGATTTCATGGTAATAACGAAAGTTTTGAGAGCTTCATCCAAATATTGCGAGAGACCCTCCGTAGCCCACCCTATACCGCTCATAATAGGTCTTACTTCAGGCAGTATGGCAAATGACTTGTGACCTATAGGTAGAAAATATAGGGTGGGCATGGTGGGCTTGGTATTGGTCAGAAATGATTTCTCTTCGTCTGTTAGAAAACCCTTGTCATACCATACTTGTAATAAATACAAAAGTTCTGTCACAACTTTCCTGATAGGGTTACATTTAAGAGGTATATAGCAGAAAGGGGTGGCAAGACAAGACATGTCCATTTGGATGAAGTCAGTAGTGTTCAGCACAACAATATTACCACCCTTGTCTGCCTCTTTAATTGTAATGGTTTTGTCCTTGGCTACGTTTTCTAGAGCTTCAGTCTGTTCCCTACTTAGGTTGGATTTGTGCTTCTTTTTGTTGTGGTAATCTTGATCGATTCAGCTATGCATGGATATCCTTAGTAATTGCCTTATGGAAAGTCTCAATAACATTCTCCATTCCTAATTGGGGCGTGAATTTAGATTTCGGTTTTAATTCCTTAATTTCCAAGTGTCTAATAGATAGTGTCACAATTCGTAGCAGTATCTTGATTCAATGACATAAGAGTTTCAGTATTGGTGATGTCTGCAATGGTATATGTGCTAAGAGAGTCAAGTGTGGTTTTAGGCACAAATGAATGCACTTCTGTTGCAGAAATTCTTTTTAATTTCAGTTTTCTCAGAAATGTGTACAGATTGATTTGGAAGTTAACAAAATCAGTGCCCCTACTGGGCATAAATGATAAGCCTTTATTGAGCACAGAAATTACTTGATGGGTCAATTGCCTGTTTGACAAGTTTATAACTAAAATATAGAGCACTGTTGTTAAGATTCTGTTTTAACTCATGGCAACTAGAGATATTTTGGGCATTTGGTTAAAATGGTCTGAGGACCAAAAGCAAAGTTGATTGTGCAACATATAGTGAGTGACCCTGAGACATTTAGTGGTCGCCTGTCCAGAACTGTTGTCAAAAAGGAAATTGTTTTTATACCATTGTTTTAAGGAATATAGGTGTGTAACAGAGAAGATTTTATGTGAACGTGTTTTTAGTAACAAGCGAGTCTGTGGTTTTACAATTGATAAACTTTAATTTGTCTTTGGAGATTTTACTCCCTAATTCAGAACAAGTCATATTGTTTCCCTTTTAATGATAATGAATTGTTATCTCACAATTTATTAACTGTTTTGCACTGGTGTTGTTAAATAATGTAAACTGTTTTCTGTTTTTCTTTTAAGTATGTTTTTTATTGAAAGGTTGATTTTATTTAAAAAATCTTTTTTTAAGCCATAACAATAAAAAGCAATGTGAAATGCAAACATTGTCTGTTTGAAAGCAAAGTAAGTGGCAAGAAAGCAAGAGTGGAAGATTGTGAGAGAGCATGGCCGCAAGGTGGTAAAGGGGTAAAATAACCACTAAGTTAACCTTTGAGCCTGAATACAGTGTGGCAAGGCCAATGACTGGCCAGTTGTGTGATATAGTGTGGCAAAGCCAAGAGGCTGACGAGGAGAAGCCAAGTGAGTGTGAACATCCACCCAGGAGTAAAGGCGGAAGAACCTGTGAAAGAGCACATGGTTCCTGGTTGCGCAACCTGTAATGGGTGGACCGTGTGGTCTGACAGCTGTTCCTCGACCAGGGAACCCTCAAATATGAAAGCTAAAGACCTTGTTAAAGCAGAAAAAGATGGAATAAGCTGCGTGAATAGTTAAGCTTATCCAGGAGGAAAGGATTTTGAAGTTGTTTTGAACATTGAACCAAGTGGAGGTTGGCAAGTTGAAGTCTTCGGGAAGGATATCCTGAGACTTGGTGAACTTAATGTTGCCTTGAGGACAGAACCTTCAAGAATCTTTTCTTTTGAGCTGTGTTGCCTTGAACCTGGGGGAAGAAAACCCTGAGGCTCTGTGGAACTCTATTGCCTAGAACTTGGGGAAGGGAACCCCAATGATTTGTGGAACCTTCTTGAACTTGGGAAAGGGGAGCAGAAAAGGAAGCTAAGAGCTGGAATAAGCTCCGAACTTTGTGTTGATCACCCTTACTTGTGTTGTTGACATCCCTACACATTGTAAAGCTTTAGTTGAGAAGACATGGATAGGTTTTGGACACAAACAGACTTTTTATGTTGAACTTTCTGACTCAGACATTCCTTAGTTTTGTTCCCACCTTTATAGGGCAAGTTAGGCCTTCAATCATCCTGATATTTGAGTTAATAAACAATTTAATTTGGAACTTTGAATCTGTTGTCTGTGTTGTGCTTTTGATGCCTTCAAAAATTGTGTCAGGAGTTGGATGCAGCTCAACCGATACAAGTTGGGGGGCCCTAAAATTAGAAAAGCTTAGTGCCAGAGCATCAGACCCCTCAGTAGCTACAAAGGGCTCTATTGGGTTTGATATCTGTAGCAGTAGGGATGAGACTATTCCTCCAGGGGAAAGAAGACTGATACCCACTGATTTGATACTAATTCCAGGTCCCATTACATACATCAGACTAGCACCCAAATCAGGGCTGGCATGGAGCTTTGGCAATGATGTATTAGCGGGAGTAATAAACCCAGACTTTAGAGGTGATGTCAAGGTGTTACAAAATCACGGGAAGGACACATTCCAAATTCATCAAGGGGATACAATTTCACAAGAGGTGCTTGAGAAAGCAGTATTCCCTTGGCTTAAGGAAGAATCCAGGAAGGAGAGAACAGATAGAGGAACTTGAGGCTTTGGAGAGGCCGATGAAACATCTGATGGCTGTCCCAACCCTTAACTCAGAAGAGCTAAAGAGGAAGAGCAAGAGCCACTTCCAGAATTAGCCTTTGCCCAAAGAAACGACCCCTTGTTAGCTGACGCATTTATACAAGTCTTATAGGAACCAGAGAGTTGTGGCAAAGGGAGAACTTTTTTCTTTTGAAAACATGGACTTCTTTATAGAGGAGACACCACTTCAGAGGGATGGTAAAACACAGTTGGTGGTCCCTAAAAGTCACAAGCAGACAGTCCTAGAAATAGCCCATTTACCTCTGATGGGGGGCCACATGTGGCAGTCCAAAAGTCTGGCCCAAGTAGCAAACAAATGTTACTGGCCTGTAATCCATGCCGAGATTACAAATGTCATTTAGGCCTGCGAAATCTGCCAGAAAGCTAGCACACACATACCACCATCAGTGCCCCCTAAATCCACTGCCAATAATTGAGGTTCGCTTTCCCAGATTGGTATGAACATTGTTGGACCCCTGGAAACGTCCAATCTCGGGAATACATTCTGGTGATTGCAGATTATGCTACATGATATCCAAAGGCCTTCCCCCTGAGAGACAATACAACATATCCTGAAACACGTGCTCCCTTTCTTCTCACGAGTAGGGTTTCCGAAGGAGATATTGACAGACCAGGGCTCTACTTTCATGTGTAAGATCATAGGGGAGTTTAAACAACTGTTGCATATCACCACACTGCATATGTTGAGTGGTGTAATATTTTGTGAAGTGGATTATATTTAAAAGAATCCACCCTATTAAAACTATGGGCATTTAACAATGCGAAACAAGCGTTCTTGCCCAACGTCACTTGTTTACAGGTGACAGCATCGCGCAAATACGTTGCAATGACGTTTCCTTTTTGAAGCAGCCATCTTAGAATGATGCCGAGTGTCAGGATTGAAAAGAATAGAGGAAGCCACGGTAGCGCATCATACGGTAAGCTCCTCTCTTTTATTTATTTTTTAACAAATTATAGAATAGTTGGGCCTAGCGGATCTAGCACTAATAGTAACTTTTTACCTTTCTGGCAAAAATAAGGCAGTATGAGCCATTATTGATGAATTGGCTATCATGCTATTGATCTAGCGCTTCCCTTGAATAGTATTTTAAACGCCTACAAGAGGTAAGCATCTGTACATCCTAGTATGTACCTTCACATTATATAAACAGCATATGCTTAGTACAGGCTTTTCTCTCTGTACTTAATTGCTATGTGATTTTATCAGATATAAGTTAATTTGGCACATTCATCTGCACCAATTGAGAAATCAAGCTATATTTTGGAGTTGCTTAGACCACACATTTGCATATTGAGCAATGAAGAATCAGTTTAGTTTGTATTCAGACATCTGATTAGGTACTATTCCCTACATACAGAGCACAGGCTCATCATTCTCTACAGGTAGAGCTAAGACAAGAATATAGAAAGTTGACTAGTGTAATGCACGTAAGAATTATTTTCCATGTTGAGTTGTAGTTACAGACCACTTGTTATTAATGGAAGTGGTAGTGGAACTTCAGGTGAGATAGCACTGGCCATCTCCTATCTATTTGACAGGTTGTAACACAGTTGAAGTAGAGTACACTAGAACTGAAGGAGTCCTATTGAATCTACCAATCCTGATTTACACCAGGTGAATGCATTGGTGTTGAGCCGTGATAATATATCAATGATGATATTAGCATGTTTGAAAAATTACTTCCTCACACTAATAGAGTGTATTCCTTATCTTGAAGTTTTAGATTCCCATGAAGGTTCTAGAAAGAAAGACAAAGTGAATGTTTGCTCCCGAGGAGGGGATAGAAGTCTCAAAATGCATAGAGCACAAATATATGTGTTGTTTTTGTTAAAAAAAAGCCTGATATTTGAAAGAATTATTTTGTATATTTCTGCATTGGACAAATATTATGTATGAATAATTTTTATACCCTTGAGGTTACTATATTAGTATTTCCATATAAAAATGTTCTTTTCTGAATATATATGATTGGATTTATTGTTGCAAACATTTGATATAATATAATATATAAAACTTTGATTGTTATATAGTACTTGGTGTGCAGGGGACTTGAGTGTTCCACAGCCAGTGGACACCGGTTTCTTACTACCCTTACCTCATTGTGCCAGAGAAGTGCTTGTTCCCCTGGGTATAGCAGGAAGCCCAGGAGGGTCTGAGGGGCAGGTGGTGAGACCCTGACCTGATATTATATGACAAGTCATTTATAACACGCCTGTACACAAGTGTTTCTAGGCGCGACAAGACGCAAGGACCATTAATAAAAAGAAACCTGAATGAAGCTGTGAAATCCATGACCAGTGAGTTATCAAGGAAAACCGTTATCAAGAAAACAATGCTAAAGAAAGTTTTGAAGGATACATTGTCAGAGTGGTCACGTATAGAGTTATACGCATTCCAAAGATCTCTGTGAAGTGAATGAAGCACTGCGACAGCATGGGAGCTCTGTGTGGCCGAAGTGTGCACGAAATAGAGATCATTGAAGGAGCTCCACAATGGCGGACAGCAGCAAGTAAAGAGGAAACATGTTCCATATGTTGAATACGGGGAAGGGAACCCTAAAAAGAGCCATTGGACTGTTATTTTGAAACACAGCTGAGCACAACTGGTAAACACAGCTCTGAGCTTGGACAAGGGAAGCCTAAGATTTGTATTGAACTTTTTGTGAGCCTGACTTTTTTTACACACTGAGGAACCTTGTGAACTTTGAGAACTTTGTGAGCTCTGAGAACTGTTTGAACTGTGTGACCTTTTGGGCATTTGAAGACTTTGAAGCCTAGGTGACGGAAGGCTTGAAGTCTATGAAACTTTGGTGAACCTGAGTACTTTGAATCTTGGGGAAGGGAGCTGTGGAGAAGCTCCTTTGACAGACGCTTATTATTTTTGAACACTCTTTATTTTTCTAAGATTCCCTGCACCCTGTTATTCTATAGTTGTGAGGGCAAGCATAGGTTTTGGCACAGACAGCATTTTGTTCATGCTGGCAACGCCAGGACATCCCTTATTATTTAGGTTGGGATTCCCACATTAGAGGTTAGGCCACCTAGGAGTTCTACCATCCTGATTATTTTTAATAAAGGTTTTGGAACTTGCATTTCTGTTGTTTGTGTCATCTTCTGATACCATGCCTGTCTCGCATATGGTGTCAGAGATGGGATGCAGCTCAACTGAAACAGGTTTGGGAACCCAAGGTATGAGAAACTGATTAGTAGAGCATCTGACCCAACAGTGGCTACCAAAGATTCCATCAGGTTCGATATCTGCAGTAGTAGGAAAGAAACTCCCTCCTAAAGAGAGAAGGCTGATACCAACTGATCTGATCTTAATACCCCCACCAAGTTGTTACATTAGACTTGCACCCAAGTTTGGTATTGCCTGGAAATGCAGCCTTGATGTCCTAGCTGGAGTCATTCATCCTGACCTCAGAGGGGATATCAAGGTCCTGATACAGAATCATGGGGAAAATAATTCAAGGTTATACCTGGAGATAAAATACCAGTGGATATTGGAGAGAGCACTTCTTGCCATGCTAAAGGAAGAAATTGATAAGGGGAAAACAGTGAGGGGTGATATGGGTTTTGGAGAGGCAGATGAAAGACCCAAGATACCCGAGCCTACCAGGGCCAGAGAGGAAGAACCTAAAACCCTTCCTGATTTAGCTTTTGCCCAAAGGAATGACCCCTTGTTGGTTGAAGTATTCTTCAGGTGTAACATGAGATAGAGGGTTGACAGAGTAGAGGTCCTTTCTTTTTTTCTGAAAAAATGGGCTCCTTAACAGTGAAGACATGATGGGAATCGTACCAAAATGTCGGCCTGACAATTGCGACGGCTGAAAATGCAGACTTTGTTTTGTGACCCTCCCTTACACGACATATATATGTGGGGGGTATAGAATCTAATAATAATATGGTGGGTGTGTGGGGGTCTCCAAATATATGTGGTGTAAAGGGTTAAAAAAAAAGTCACCATTTTCAGCCATCGCAATAATCACATAGATCCAACATGATGGGCAAGGCATAACAAGAGCTCAGCCGGTGGTCCCCAGAAGTCATAAAC
The DNA here is from genome assembly GCF_040938575.1 of Ambystoma mexicanum. Taxonomy (NCBI): domain Eukaryota; kingdom Metazoa; phylum Chordata; class Amphibia; order Caudata; family Ambystomatidae; genus Ambystoma; species Ambystoma mexicanum. Next base: position 1,547,702,863 of record NC_090931.1, read on the forward strand.
AAATTGTGCTAGAGATAGCACATTCACACTTAACTGGAGGCCATTTAGGGCAAGCTAAAACACAAGCCCATAAAAGTAACACATTTTATTGGCCAGAGATACACGCAGACATCAAAACATTTGTCCAAACTTGTGACATCTGCCAACGAAGCAGCACTCACATACCTCTGTCATCCCTGTTGAATCAACTAACCTTGACATCCCCTTTTCTAGGATTGGAATGGATATCATTGGCCCCCTTGAAAGCTCTAAACCAGGGGAATAAATATGTGCTAGTGATAGTGGATTATGCCACAGGCTATCCTGAGGTGTTCCTCCTAAGAACAAACACCACTCAGCAAGTGTTAAAACATTTGCTCCCCTTTTTCTCCCGGATGGGGTTTCCATGAGAAATCCTCAGACCAGGGGTCCAATTTCATGAGCAAACCTATGGGAGAGGGGAAAGAGCTATTACACATTGCCACCTTGAGATCTTCTGTCTACCATATCACTGAAATCCCTGGCCCTCGCACACAAATGTGTAAACAAACAGGCTCCCATCTACTTAGCCTCTTGGTTCTCTCAGTACATACCCTAGCGGTCACTTAGATCCACCCAAGCTCACTGCCTGACCATCCCCAGATACAAACTTCAGAAAGCCGGAGGTGTAAGCTTCCCAGTTCTAGCCCCTAAACTCTAGAACTCGCTGCCACTCACCATCAGATCCTTACCTTCTCCAACTCTATTCAAACAAAAAGCCAAGCTCTGGCTATCCTCCACGCTTGACTAAATGCCTTTGCATGCCACCTGACCTTGCCGCCTTACTACTTGACAACAACCTCTTTGCCTTTTTTTGCACTGCTATGTACTTTACTTTACTTAACTTGTTCTTTTGTACGATTGTACGATTGTAACTGTAACCATTGCCATATATGTACCTGTTGTTGTCCACTCATCCCCAGGGATCTGTCATCCAGGTGGCCAGGACACGGCCATCGCTTTTGGATCCAGTTCCTGGGGCTGGACCAGTGCGGGAGGATCACCTGGGTGAGTTGTTTTCAGGGATTTGGACACCGGATGGTGAGACGTGGTATCCCTGTTAGTATAATACCTTTACCTCATCCTACCCCGTAGGATACTTTGAAACTCTACCCCCCCTTTCCCGTTGGAAACACTTACATGCATCCAGCCCACCCTGGGAGAAAACAGACTCACACCCGAGCAATGTACCTGAGATTTCCCACTACAATAGTCAGGCAAGGTCAGACAATTACTGACAACAACATACACCTGCCTTCCATTAGACTTCCTGCCCACAGATAAAAGGCGGAGGACGAAAGCACACTCTGAGCGAGGCAAAGCACACAAAGGAATAGCAGTTTAGAGATGGCAGATGAATGAAGGGAGAAAGACGGAAAGCCACAAGGGGTTTGCAAGGAAGGGAATACCTTTGACCTTTTCGGCAACAAAACCATTACTCTCAAGCCTTCAGATTACAGATGGTAAGACCAGGAAGCCAGGCTGAAGAATCCTGCATTGTGTGTCGGCGATACCTGGGGCCCTCCTGTGTGACGTGTGGTGTCAGGGCAAAGCAGAAGCCTCTGTAGTACCGTCCTTGGCTCCAAGAACAACGAGGCATCAGAGAAATCATCACAGCCAGTGAGTTGGGGAGGCAGATACGAGACTGGTCTGTGTTAAAGACAAGGTTACAAGCAGCAACATTGTATAACGAACATTGTTAAAAACTGTGCGTGATGAAAGACGCAAGTAAAGTTGAACTGCCAAATGAATGTTTGAACTTTAAAAAAAAGATACGATACCCTTGGCAGAGTGGGTCGGCACTACGTGTGTACTCAATTGAAGTTCTCTGTAAGGTATCCAGTTGAGAAGTGGCAGACTTGAAAGTTAAAGAGTTGTGATGAGAAAATTATTGTAAAACGAAGTGGTCCTGTGACGGGTCAAGTAAAATCCTGCGCACAGTCGAAAATCTTCACTTTTAATGCTGAAAACAAAATAGCGGAAATTGCAAACATTGTGTTGAAAGGATCTGAGCCCGAAGGAGGGAGATCCATAGTCCAAGCCGAACGAGGGAGACCAAATTGTTAAAGGTGGTCCAAAGCCAAGTGAGAACATTGTGTTGATAAGGTCTGAATCCGGCATAGGGGGCCCAGAGTGAACAGAAAATCACCTGAAAGGTGGTCCGAGCCTGATTGAGGGAGACCAACTGAGAACATTCTGTTGAAATGGGTCTGAGTCTAGCAAAGGGGGACCCCGAGTGAACAGAGAGTTACCTGAGAAATTGTATGTAAGAAAATCCTAAGAAGAAAGGAACTTTGAATGTTTGTTGCATCAGGCTCTCTGTAATAAGAGACTTTGAATGGCAAAGAGACTTTGGCACAAAAGGCCCATGATACCGAGATTTTGAACTGCATCCTCATGCTAGAGAAGCCAGAGTTCATGCTAAGCTTGAGTGTGCCGCCTTGTCCCGTGCTGAAAATGTGTGGAAGGGAAGCCAACTGCTTAACTATTATGACATATCATTTTGTCAACACTTTGCTTTTGGCGAACATTGTTTCCCACACTATTTTATATTTAGCAGTAAAAATTGGCAATAGGTTTATTAGTATAGGCCCTTTTACTTTGACAAGACACCACTAGGACTGCGTTATTATTATTTGATGGTCGTAGCTTGCTCCCACCTTTAGATATAGGATTAGATAGGCATTTTTCAAACCCAATTGAAGTTCAATAAACACCCTTGAACTGTGGTCTGTTCTGCTTGTTGATACCGTGACTTCCTTACAATGGACGGAAGCTTCACGTGGTCATAGACATGTTAAGGGAAACCTGGGAGGAGAGAAAAGCCGCCCCAATACCACACTCCCAAACAGCCACAAGAGTTAAAGAACACATGGCGGTGGTTAGAACATTGATACAGACTGACCTAGAAAAGGCTCAAGAACAACAGAAACTCTCTTAAAACAAAAAAGTAGCTTTACGGTCATTTTCCATCAGGCAAAAAGTACTTGTTTCTTCTGCCCACGTGCTATAACAAACTGGTTTCCAAGTGCTATGGGCCATATGAAGTGGTAGGACAAATGGGCCCCTGTAACTATAAAGTATCTCAACCTGATTTCTGTTAAAAGACACAGCTTTACCATATAAACCCGATAAAAGAGTGGAGGGAGAACCCCTCAGAGTCCAAGGCTGCCATCCTATCATGTTTGGTACCTGAGGACAAAGAAGATATATTCCTAATAACCCCTGAGCTCATGAACAATCAAAAACAAGACCTGAGTGACCTGATCTATTCTGTGAAAACACATGGAAGTGTGAAAGGCACATACAACCACATCCGTACACCAGCAGGCAAGGTAGTACATTTAAGACCCTATAGACAACCCTAGGCCCAAAAGGAAATAGTAATCAAATAGATGGAACATATGCTCCAAGCTAACATCATTCAGCCTTCCACCAGTCCCTGGTCCTTCCCCATTGCCCTAGTGACCAAGCCCGATAACAGCTGGAGATTTTGTATAGATTTTAGAATCGTAAATTCCATCTCTGCCTTTGACGCTTACCCAGTGCCAAGCATTGATGTTCTTATTGATACATTGGTTAATGCTGTCTATTTGTCAACCTTAGATCTTACAAAGGGTTACTGGCAGGTTCCCCTGCTTGGACCACTCAAAGAGAAAACTGCCTTTGACACCCCTCTAGGACTATTTCATTTCAAGGTCTTGCCCTTTGTGTTGCATGGTGCTCCCACAACATTCCAACGACTAATGGACGGTATTTTACAGCCCTATTCAGACTTCTGTAGAGCATACATTGACGACATTGTCATCCATAGCAAGACTTGGGAAGACCATCTCAACATTTATACACAATCACGAGGGCCCTATTGAAAGGGGCCCTTAGGTGTCCCTCGCGATATGGAAACAAGGCAATAACCATACACGAAAGGATACGCCAGACACGAGGTTCAAATTCCAAATGCTAGGGTTTATTGCAAGTAAAATAGTCTCAGTTGGCCAACTCAGGTCTCACGCCCCGCGACGTGTATCTCTAGACCTCGAGGGACGCAAGAGAGCAAACAACATACAACAGTTTCATATATAAAAAATGCATATCATACAATCAGCTATGACATGTTTAACACCCCCCTTTATTGTGTTTCTTTGAACTCGGGATGATGATGGACATTTCTGACGAGTATGACAATTATGACACCTTCAATGTCTATTCTATTAACAATGTGCAATTTTGCAAGTGCGGAGGCATCTTCTAGTTGTTGAACAGAACACAGTGCTTCTGTTCTTGGAAGCGAGCTACACACGGGGAAGAGTCGCATTCCAAGCTTTGCTATCTATGAGGTGCTATTCGTGTCCTGGGAGCCGACACGCTCTAAAGGGTTCAGTGAAAGGGGGGCCGTAAGAAGAGCATCATTCAAGCCTTTAGCTGCTTTATTGTAACATATTCTACCATAGTACGAGACTGGCTGGCAGCTGCGAAATGATTAAATGTCCCGCGGCTCTCCCTCAAGGCTACAGAGAGGGAGCGTAGGCATTCCTTCCTGGGCTGCTCATGAGGAGTTTCAACGAACTCCTCAGTCCCGCGGCCATGCCCTTTCAAATTCAGACAACAATGTTAACAGTTGAGCAGAGTAAGCAGAATTGCAAGAATCGCAAGCTGCAAAGCAGTTTGGCCAGAAAGCAATGAGCAATGGTTAACAAGCAGAATGGCGACTCTTGCTATGTTTAAAATGGCCGCTCGTTGGTCAAGTATAGCAATCTGTATTTCTATAATTCTGTGCATAAGACGGTTGGCCTTCGGCCATCAAGATACGTCTATCATAAAAGATGAAGGGTATTCATTTTTCCAGATTGACAAACCCTCCTTTTGGCCGTATGCCAAGCGTCTTATTTATTCATTGTATCCTCCTCTGATGAGGATAAGTCTGGTGTGTTTATGTCTGAACCTTGCATGTTATCATAAGCATCGTCTTCATCATTCATGTCTATAGCCATGAATTGCTTTACTGTTTTTGTTTCATCGGTGTCTTTGTCATTTTGGACATGGGTTTGTTTTCCTTTCGACATCATGTTCATACACCCCTTAGTTATTTCAGTGCAGGCTATTGGTAGGCACTACTCCTTCGGGTTCTACCTCTTAACCGCCTGGCTACTTCTGCTGTTTCTAAGAGGAACACTCCCGGAAACAGTAGACCCAGGTAACACGTACCTCCCCAGTTCCTAGGTAACCATGGATATGCGCTTTCTCCACATATGAAATAAACAGGGTCTCCTACGTATACTGGTTCAACTTCATATTTTCGGACCACTGTATTCATGCACCCAGAGGACGTGCCTACTAGGTAGGTACCCTTTTTCTTTAGGCATAACGGGACAGTTCTTGGGCTGTAATTCACTGCATAGGAAGGTGGCACAGCGTCTTTGTTCCATTCTTCTGTCATGCGGAACGTCATTACTGATGTTTTTTCTGGCGGGGACAATCTATCCTGCCTATATTGTTTTGTTATTTTTCGTGTACTCTTTGGTGTGGGTTTCGGGATTATTACACGTGTTTTATGGAATATGGAGCAGCCCACAGGTCTCATGATAATTTCCTCAAATTCATTAATATTTGTTTTATCTAATTGACCCGTACTGCTTCTGTTCCATTTCCCAAAAAACATTGCACCTAAAGATGCTCTGCATGCAGAACTTAATGGCAACGGTTGTACATACCATCCTATCCCTTTCCCACCATGCTGTGGTAAATGTGCACACACCCAGCAGTTCCTTTTCTTTAAAACTGCATGGGTCATGTTCATTATTAGCAACAGCGTGTTGTTGCCATACCCTTCTCTATGTCTCTCTTCAATTGGGGACAATGTACCAGTGATCACATGAACCGGGCTTTCAGTAGTGGACACATTAGTTTCTGGTAAGAGTGTTTCTAATGGGTGCTTTGACTCTATGCACCATAATACAATGGCTATTGTCATTGGTACTATCATACTTATAAAGCACAGGATCAGTGTCCAAGTCAGTACACCATTTTTTTTACCATGCCTTTTCCCTGAATTTACAGTCTCTATAACTATCATTTCCTCAGCAGCGGTGCAGGAGGAAGCTGGAACCAGTCTGAATTTGCTCTTCATCGTCCTTCTCCTTACTGGAAAAGTTCGTCGTGGATCTCTCTCGTTGTTATACTTGCTCTGATGCCAATAGTTCAACAGAAAAATGTCATAGTTCAGTCTGCCAGCCCTTCACAGCCTCTACCATTGGTTTGGGCAAGATTAGTAGTATTCCTTTTTCTTTTCCCCTGCTCAGACGATTTCTGAACAGTTTTTAGTGACCGAGTACTATGTGCATCCAGTTTTTCCTGCTCTGGCTTAGGACACATGTGCTCTGTCGTAAACACACAGAGGAGCCGTGAGTCTTGAATTGTCCGATTTGCACAATTCTCACACCTCTCTCCTCTACACCCCTGGTTCCTTCTCCGTCCGTGAGTGGAACCAAAGCAAAACCCCAAGAATCCGTAGATCACTTGGCCTTTCGAGGCCAGAGGATATACCGTTCCACTCCTGGTATAGTGTGATCTGTGAACAGTGCAATGACAGGTGGCGAGGAACGCCACGGCAATGATGCAGATTCTGTTTTTGGCTCTGGTGCGGTTACAAGATCTGATGGGTGCCAAAGGGGCACACGCTCCGTTTTTGCTGATGGTGGCACTGTTGATTCCGTGCCGTTCAACAATGATGTTGTTTCTGCTGGGCAGCGTTGGGGCACTTTTCGCCCTCCTCCCTTTTTGACAGTCTCTCCAGACTCTGTCTTTGGTTTCACTTCTTGCTCAGGCTTTGTTTCGAGTTTCACTTCTCGCTCAGGCTGATGCTGTGGTAGGCGACTGGCAGTAGTTTCTTCTGCTTCCAAGACCGTTTCCTTTCTCTGGTCCTCTGGGTCAAACAAATTGTTCAGCGAACCTGGGAATCTTTTGGCGTGCGTTGCGTGGATCCAGGCCTTGCGGTCGTCCACACGAATGGCCGTCTGTGTTGCTAAAAGTACTTGATAGGGGCCGCGCCACCTGGGTGCTAGTGATGTCCTCCCTTTGAAATTTTTTATCAGCACCCAGTCTCCAGGCTCCAGCGCGTGCCCCGGTCCGGTATATCTTGCTGGTAACGCCTCCTGCACCTGCTGATGAATTAAACGCAACTTCTGCATTAAAAGGCCACAGTATGTACTTAACACAGGATGCTCTACCTCGCATAATCTTTTGGGCTGTGGTGCACACCATACATTTGCTGGTCTCCCCATGATAATTTCATAGGGAGACAGCCCAGTTTTAGCCTGCACAGACGTACGCATGCATAACAATGCTAGGGGTAATGCATCTACCCAACTCAACTTGCTTCCCGGGCATATTTTTGCAATCTTGGACTTGAGGATACCGTTATGTCTCAACAAGTCCGGCGGAACTGGGATGCCTGGAACTGTGGAATTGTTTCTCTATCTGCAGACCTGCACAGATCTGTAATACCACTGCACCCACAAAATGTGGGCCGTTGTCTGACCACAGGACACGGGGCAGCCCAAACCTGGAGAAATACTCCTTCAGCATTACTTTTGCCGTAGACATTGCAGTGCAATCTTTTAAGGGATATGCCTCCACCCACTTGCTGAATGCACAAATTACCACTAACACATATTTGTAGTTCTGACACCTTTCCATTTCTATGAAATCAAAATGAATCACCTCAAATGGCATAGATGGTGGGCCAAAACTGCCTGTTGGAGTCACGGTTCTCTTCCCCACATTGTGTTGCAGGCACGTAATACAATTCTGCACCAATTTTTCTGCATTTTTTTTTATGTGCCCATTCTTCCATACTGTGGATAAATGCTGTACTATCTTCTTTGCACAGATGTGAGTAGGGCTATGCGCCTTTGTGACCATTGCAGTCATGTAACAATTTGGCAACATCCAGTTCTTTGTTTCCTTGTCCACCCAACAACCTTCCAAATCTAACTCAGCAGAGCCCTCAGCCCACCCCTGAATCTCTTCGGTCGTGGCCTCGGCCTGCATTTCTTTGACAGTGGCAACTCCATCCTCTATCATACAGGGTACTTCCTCTGTTTGTACTGCCATCATTTTATTATGTAGATCCGTGGCAGTTTGTTTCGCAATTCTGTCTGCAAATGCGTTTCCTTCTCCTATTTTGCATGTTATTTTTTATGCGCCTTGCATTTCACTATCGCTTGGCACTTCGGAAATGTAAGTGCAGACAACAATCGCACAATCAAAGGGCCATGCTGAATCCTGGCCCCATGTGATGTCAAGAAACCCCTTTCAGCCCAGAGTCGACCAAAGTTATGAACCACGCCAAATACATATTGGCTGTCAGTATAAATGTTTACGTTCAAATTTTCAGAGAGTTCACAGGCTCTTGTCAGTGCTATCATTTCTGCAGCTTGTGCTGAATTATAGGGGATTCTTTTACTTTCTACAACCCTTTCCAGAGTAGTGATAGCATACGCGGCAGTTGACGTGCCATCAGGTAATTTGAAACAGGAGCCGTCACAAAACAACTCCCCATCTGGCTCTTTCTGGGGGGTGTCACTCAAATCAACTCTTCCCTTCGTTTCTTCTTCAGTGACCATTAGACAATCATGGGGTGGTGATTCGTTGTCACCAATTTCTGCTATGGGCAGTGGCATTAATTCTGCAGGATTTAATGCGCTACACCTCATAATTTGGATGTGCGGTGCAAACAAGATGAGTTCATATCTTGTTAATCTCGCAGAGGTGAGGTGCTGCATCTGGGTTCTATTTAATCGAACGTCTATGGCATGTGGTACTATCAGAATTAAAGTGTGCCCCTATACCATCCCTTCAGTTTGTTTCACTGACGCCGCAGCCGCTGCAACAGATCGCAAACATCGTGGTAGTGCGCGCGCTACAGGGTCCAGCGCAGAAGAATAATAGCCGCACGGCCTATTTCTTCCACCTTGTTCCTGTGTCAAAACCGCCAACGCACATCCTTCACTCTCGCTTATAAACAATCTAAAGATCTTGGCATAGTTCGGCGTGCCTAAAACTGGCGCGGAACACAATGCAACTTTCAACTGCTCAAACGCTTTCTGACATTCCTCATTCCACTGTAAAGGCATCACTGCATCCTTTTTAGGTAACTTTATCATCGGCTTCACAATCAACGCAAAATTACTGATCCACTGCGGACAATACAAGGCCATGCCTATTATAGCTCTCACACCTTTTTGGGTTTTTGGAATAGGCATACTAGAAATACTTTCTATGCGCACTGGCGTTAGTCTTCTCCCTTCTTTCGAAAGTAGGTAATCCAAATAAGATACCTCCTTTCGATTATAATGGAGTTTCTTCAAACTTGCCTTGTGACCATGCGTCGCTAGGTGTGTCAATAGTAGTATAGTACTCTCCTTGCATATCTCCTCTGTGTCAGCAGCTAGCAATAAATCATCTATGTACTGCAACAGTACGCAACCTGTAGGTAATTCTAGCATATCTAGCTGTTCCTTTAGTGCCCTGGTGTAAATATTCGGGCTTTCTGTGTATCCCTGTGGAATGCGCGTGAATGTGAATGAACGCGAACAAATATCTACTGCTTTTGTCCACTCGAATGCTAAAGAACGCATTCTTTAAATCAACTACACTGAAGTATTCTGCTGTGGCAGGTATCATTGTCAATATTGTTGTGACATCTGGGACCAAAGGGAATTGTGGGTCTACCACTTTGTTTAATACGCGAAGATCAATTATGAAACGATAGGGTACTTCATTGCCTCCCTTCTTATAAACTGGAAGAATCAGGCTGTTGCACGTGCTGCCTGCAATTTCTTCAACCACCCCCAATCCCACCAGATCGCTAACAATGCTTTTCAATCCCTTCTCACCTTCAGCAGAAATTTTATACTGGGGAATTTGTGGCAATGTAAAACCTTCTTTCAAAGTTATTTTTGCTGGCTCTATTTTCAAGCATCCTACATTGTTATCATGCATCGCCCATAAACAGGGTGGTACTCTACTTAGCTCTTCTGGTAATGCTTCGGACATAAATTCCGTCACCGGTACATCATGTGGCCACATCGTGAGAAACACCCCATCTGCCATACAATGTATAACTGCCCCCAATTTTCTCAACAAATTTAAACCTAGCAGGTTCTCTATTGTTATTTCTATTTGGGCCATTCGACCCTTGATGCCCTCTATTATGCCTTCTCTGGCCGAACCCACCTCTATTCTGTAGATGCGGGCATTGCGCTCGCCAGTGTCCTTCCTCTTTACAGTACGCACATTGATTTAATCCCAACGATACCCCATGCATATTGTGTGGAATTCCCCTGCCTTGTGCATTTCCTCTTCCTCTATTGTGTCCTGCTACCTGCTGCAGTAGTACCCCTACTATCGTTCTCATTGCTTCTTTTCTCATCTCCAATGGGTACCCATGACACATCTCACTTACTTCTTCCACTGAGGTTCTTTTGTTCGACATCCATCGCATTGTTTCCCCCACCCATGCCTGCAATCTTCGTTTATCACCTATCTGTCCAGGGGGCGGCAAACACCTTGCGCCACCCGTCAAAACTGTCAGCCACAATTTTTGCATATACAACCTCGACGCCTCCTTCCTACCTTGATATCGTCTCTGCTGTACTCAGGGGTAGCGAACATTTCAGCATATTTATCATCCATTTCAATTTTAAGCTCGATAAGTTTATACACATGTTCCCTTACATCTTCATCTGCTTGCTCACATCGTGCTAATTTATTCAAATCTAACAATCGTTGTGGCGGTAATCTCCCAAGTAACTGTTTCCATTTCCCCACTAGCAATTCCCCCATGCATTCCAACACTACCTGTCTCTCGTTGTTTCTTCGGTAACCATACAATGAGGCCAATGCTGCCGTCCCGTCATTTCCTTCTATGTACATTTCTGCCTCTTGCTGTAATTCAACCTTCCTTTCTTTGCTGATCGCGCTGCGAGTTACCCGTGTAAATCCTCTTTCTTCAGCCCCGCCTCTCGCCTCCTCGGTCTCAATTTCAACTTCGGGAGGGGCGGACGGTGCTGAATCTGTCTCCGGAGCGGGAGGTGCAGATGGGACAAGCGGCACAGGTGGCATCTGTGATGGGCCTTGCTGGGTGCTGGGAAATGCTATGTGCGCGGTCTGTGCCTGTGGAAGGGCTCGAGCTACGGGTGGGGCTTGGGTTAATGCTTGGGCGAGAGGAGGTGCTTGATCTGTGGGAGGGAGTGTTACCGGGGAGGCCTGTGCAACCACTACTGGCGTGTTTGGTTTCGATCCTGGTTTTGGGCCTTGGCCCGTATGGGTTAACAAATGTTCCATCAATTCATCTGCTATGTGTAATTCCCGCTGCGGGTATATTCCCTCTATGTTCATTTGTTCACGTCTCCCTTCCCTTCTTAGACTTGCCGTCCACTCTTCCTCCTCCTTTTCTTTCGCTACCTCAAGCTTTGATTTGTGTCTACGCGCATGTTTCTCTCTACTCCTAAGTCAGAGCATTGCTTCCCTCCTCCAGTCTTTAATAGTTTCAAAAGCTGCAGGTCGCGCTTGTTTTCTTATCAACACCCTTTCCAGGTTATCTATCCTCGCAATCTCAAAACGACCATTAATCGGCCACTGATGGTCCTGTTGCTTTCTAGTTTGCCTATGCCAAATTTCACAAAATATTATCGCACCCACACCATATTTCGCATACATGTCATAAGCCGGCGTTCCCCCAGGCGGTGCACTTTGGCCATTTTCCAAGGACTGTCTACCGCAGCGGAAAAGCCCCGCTAACGTGGACAGTACTCCAGGCATGTTTTAGCTCTCCTCCTGGCTAACCAACCTTACTCTGGATGTTTGAATTTGCAAAATCAACACTCAACCAAAAATCAGGATTACTTTTTTGAATCGGGGAATGACTCACCTGATAGGACAAATCGCCTGTATTCTAACACAACAAATGACGTTGTGTCTGCGTTTCCCTGGCTTCTGCCTCGTTTAGGGACCCTCGCCTCCTTGCCCTCTGGCCCGGTACGTCGATCAGGGATCAGATGTGTGCAGATCTGCTAAGGAATCTCTCCTCACTTCTACAGGGCGCCCCTTGATCCCGGCTCGATCGTCCCATCCTCGCCGTTCTTCCGCCTTTACTCCGTTACAACGTCTATGATGGGGCAAGTGGGGGAGGGTCCCTATTCGGGCGCCATCCTGAAAGGGGCCCTTAGGGGTCCCTCTCAATATGGAAACAAGGCAATAACCATACACGAAAGGATACGCCAGACACGAGGTTCAAATTCCCAATGCTAGGTTTTATTGCAAGTAAAATAGTCTCAGTTGGCCAACTCAGGTCTCACGCCCTGCGACGTGTATCTCTAGACCTCGAGGGATGCAAGAGAGCGAACAACATACAACCGTTACATATATACAAAATGCATATCATACAATCAGCTATGACATGTTTAACACCCCCCTTTATTGCGTTTCTTTGAACTCGGGATGATGATGGACATTTCTGACGAGTATGACAATTATGACACCTTCAATGTCTATTCTAGTAACAATGTGCAATTTTGCAAGTGCGGAGGCATCTTCTAGTTGTTGAACAGAACAAAGTGCTTCTGTTCTTGGAAGCGAGCTATACATGGGGGAAGAGTCGCATTCCAAGCTTTGCTATCTATGAGGTGCTATTCGTGTCCTGGGAGCCGAGACGCTCTAAAGGGTTCAGTGAAAGCGGGGCCGTAAGAAGAGCATCATTCAAGCCTTTAGCTGCTTTATTCTAACATATTCTACCATAGTACGAGACTGGCTGGCAGCTGCGAAATGATTAAATGTCCCGCGGCTCTCCCTCAAGACTTCAGAGAGGGAGCGTGGGCATTCCTTCCTGGGCTGCTCATGAGGAGTTTCAACAAACTCCTCAGTCCCGCGGCCTTGCCCTTTCATATTCAGACAACAATGTTAACAGTTGAGCAGAGTAAGCAGAATTTGCAAGAATCGCAAGCTGCAAAGCAGTTTGGACAGAAAGCAATGAGCAATGGTTAACAAGCAGAATGGCGACTCTTGCTATGTTTAAAATGGCAGCTTGTTGGTCAAGTATAGCAATCTGTATTTCTATAATTCTGTGCAAAAGACGGTTGGCCTTCGGCCATCAAGATACATCTATCATCCAAAATGAAGGGTATTCACTTTTCGAGATTGACACTACGAAAAGCTGGTCTGACTGCCAACCCAACAAAATATAAATTTGCGCAATCAGCAGTATAATATCTCAAGTCCTTTGTGGGTAATAATAGTGCCCAACCACAACAAGAAAAAGTGTGATCCGTCCTAGAAACACCTAAGACCAACAAAGACTTACAAGCTTGTCAGGGGCTAATAGGCTATTACTGCTGATTTATTCCCAACTTTTTCAGTAAAACAGCTCAATTAACGGATAAATTGAGAAATACGGAACCCCAGAAACTCAAGTGGACTGACGAGGATGAAGTTTATTATACCACCTTAAAACAAACACTGTGTCAAGACCCCATTTTGAAGGTGACCGATTTTTCAAAAGAGTTAATTTTACAGACATATGCCTCCCTAACAGGACTAGGTGCCATCCTATCCCAAAATCATGACTGACTGGAAGACCACACAGTTTATACAAGCAGAAAATTGTTCCTTAGGGATGAGAATTATTCTGTCATTGATTTAGAGGCCTTAGCTATAAAATGGGCCATTCTCCAACTTAAGGATTATCTGTTGGGGGTAAATTTAGACTTGTAACCGATCACTCTCCTCTAGTCTGGATAAGGTAATGGAAAGAATCGAACCCCGCAGTGATGCAGTGGTTTTTGGACTTGCAAACATACTGCTTCTCGGTCGAACATCGAAACGGCCTAGACCAGGGCAATGTAGACTTCCTTTTCGAGGTTTCTCAGTGAAGCTCCCCAGTCCAAACCACCTAGGTCAAGGGTATGTGGAAAACCCAAGGGTATTTCCCCACCTATTCCCCAGGGATCTTCTTTTCAGGTGGCTGAAGGAGGGCCATCGCTACTGGATCCAGACTCTGGGGGCGGACAAGCGATGGAGTTGGTCCGTGGGAACTGGGGAGGGAATGCCCGAGGGTGAGACATGTTATCCCCCTTTCCAGACCTTACCCTAAACTCTACCCCTCAGCCTTCCGGAGGGTATTTCAAAACATCCCAGGTACCTACACCTAGTACTGAGAAGAGGAAGAGGAGAGCCCAACCAGTATACTCTCTTCCTCTGGAGAACACCACTCTAGTACTGAGACAAAAAGCTGCAAGTAGAGATTCACTACTACAGTCATTGGGCCTGTCCCATTAATAGGGCCAGGCAAGGCCAGGCAATTGAAACTGAGCAGCCACACCTGCAGCCCAGTGAAATCCCAAGGGAGAATAAAAGTAGCAAACACAGAAAGCAAGTTGAGCGAGCTGGATGGTGGACTGGAGGTGCAGCTGAATCAGGGCTGCCTAGATTCAGGCCAAGGAGAACGGAACACTACAGGGCTGCAACTGAGGCAGAGGAAAGCTTGGTGAGGGATCCGTGGCTCCATGGAGCCAGAGGAGTCTACAGAAGGGAGCTGAGGGGCATGCTGGTCCCTTACCTCACTGTGCCAGAGAAGTGCTTGTTCCCCTGGGTAGACCAGGAAGCCCCGGAGGGTCTGAGGGGCAGGTGATGAGACCCTGGCATGATATGATAAGTCATTTATAATGTGCTGTTAAGAGGGATTTTGAACTCTGACCTGGTGAGCAGAGGTTCAGAAGGCCAGCCTAGTTTCTTGGAACAGGGTAACCTTCTGGACAAGCCAGACCAATCAAGGTAGCATTGGCAGCGGTCAAGGCTAGGGCCCTCATTACAACACCGGCGCTAAACCATGGCGCTATTAGCACCATGGTTGGTGCCGGTATTGTAACGAGTCCGCCATGGTGAAATGGGGAAATACCACCCCATCCCAAGGGTGTTGGGGTGGTATTTCCCCATTTCACCATGGCCCTTCCCATTCCCATTTTTGCCCCATAGGGCATAATGGGAATGGGGAAAGGCGGTAATTACGGTACCGCAATTTGCGGTACCGTAATTATCGCCAGGGTCCCTTTGCGGGTCCCTGCAATAAAGGCTGGTTCCAGCCGCCGTTATGGGAATTGGGCGCTAAGGGATTACCGCTACCCGTACCATTACCGGTACCAGTAATCCCTTAGCGCCAGGGTCGTAATGACCCCCTAGGTCTCAGGAGGGGTAGGGGTGATCGAAAGTCTGTAAAGGAGGTCCCAGACATGGCCTGCACCCCTGCCCCTCATTTTGAGCTACCAAGAGGGTACTCACCAAGGTACGTGACGTATGAGGAGCAAATGAACTGACAGAGAGCCGCACTGGGACTCTGCCCGGTGTACATAAGAAGATCCGTACCGGTTGAAGCAACCATAACTCGACAACCCTGGGCAGCACGGTACCCTATCAGACAGCCATACCAGCCGCTGATACGAAATGAGGAGTTCCTACACACGGTCCACGAAGAGACCCCAAAAGCCTTAATGGAAGGCCAGTGGAAATGACACGAGGGCCTGAACAGATCCGAGAATGAACACAAGTGGCTATTGAAGGCAAGCACGCCAGTGCAAGTAGCTACTAGAATAAATGTAATGTACGCAGAAAAGAGACAATGTTAAAATGTAAGGAAATGGTGTTACGAGACAAGATGAAGCAACCACCCTGTTAACGTGTGTAAATAGGCGTGAAACGCAAGATGCTAAGAAACCGATACTGCCCGCAATGCTTAGTAGAAGATGGAGCGGCAAGCGCCAACCATATATCTACCTCAAGAAGGCACATTATACAAGTGCGACTCCATTTTGTAAAAGCAGAAAGGTACCCAGTCGGCCAGAGGCCTGACAGGCCAAGTTTCAAAACCCAGGCAAAGGCAGGAGAAGGAGCGGAATTGAAACTCAGCAAAGAACGGCTCATGCTTAGGAAATCGAGGTCAACCAGAGAAGGGGAGGAGAGCATGAGCTCACAAGACTCCAACTACAGAGCATACCAGCCTGGCCGTGAAGGTCAAGATAAGAGAGGCCCATGCAGGTAGCTAGGCTAACACAGAATTAAATGCACAAAAGGCTAGAAACTGAAGCAGATTCACGGTCAACCAACACGTGACCAGCCAGGCGCGAAGAAGTATACCGCCTGATTTCATCCAGAACTCGAATATGCCATACATTTTCCTGATAAGAGTCTACGGTTCCAAGGCCATACCCAGCCAACTAATTGACACATAGCCCTAAAACACTGATTGATGGAACGGAGGAAGGGTGAATCTTGGGGCAGTAGGCACCTGGGTGTCTATTCTGCATGCTGCTAATTAAAGTGGAGATTTATGTTTAGGGGTGTAACTTGCCCAATCACAATGGACCATGTAATCTAGGGTCCTATAGGCACTGTAACCAATGAGACGCCATACTTGTAGTGATGTCAATCATGTGTGATGTAGAAGGATGAGCGTAGACGCCCACCCGATAAGAGTTATACAATCCACATGCTTTATTTTTATATACAGATAGAGCACCTATACTTAAGTTACCTTTCCTAACCAATTATAATGCATGATGATTTTTTATAGAAATTAGACATCAGTGATGACGATTTTGGCCTATAAGAATTGATGTACTACCAAAGTTCGTGGAAGTCGGAGCGAGAGCAGTGATTCCACTACAGCTGATTCCCATTTGTTTCCCTGTTTGATGTGTTTATCATTAAACAGACTTCCCTTTGCCAAACTACTTTGCCAAACTACTGAGTCCTCGTTATTGAGTCGTGTCGGAGTAAGTGAATCCTGCACCCCCTGTCCTCACATGGTGCAGCTATCTTGTCTTACAAGTTCTAGAGGGTGAGTGCTGACCAATGGGCCCGTCAGCGAATTCCTTTCCTAATGAACACTTGGTAGCGTGAGGATGGTTTCGGCCATCGATTATAGATTATTGATTGATATAGTGTAAGACACTCTTAGACAGAAGGCACGAAGTAACTCTGGGCCTTTGGTAAGATCACAAGTCCTTTCGCCATTCCGGCTGAGTAGACTGAGAAGCTTCCCGTGGACATTTAAAAAAATCTGCAGTGGGTCTGAAGGAACCCGCCTTTCCAAGCATCACCCTTCTCATTCCCACAGGCAGCGGATCGGATGAAAATCTTAAAAGCAGGAAGAGGAAGGGGCGGTGATCCTGAAGCTCTGGAGAGGAAAACGATGCAATCGGTGAGTGAAACAATAAACTCGTTACTTTGGCAAATGTCATGTAGGCATTAGAGCCAGTAAGTGAAAGGTAACGGAGGGTGGTGGAGAAACAATAAAATAGTTAGAAGTAGAGAAGACTGTATATATATATATATATATATATATATATATATATATATATATATATATATATATATATATATATATATAGGGGGTAATGACTCGAGCATAAGAAGTAAAAACGTAAAGAATATCAGGGGGGCACCTGAAGTAAAAACGTAAAGAATATCAGGGGGGCACCTGAAGTAAAATCGTAAAGAATATCAGGGGGGCACCTGAAATAAAAATGTAAGGAATACCAGAGGGGCACCTGAGCAAACACGTAAAGATTCGCCTTGTTCCTGCGCTTTAAAGAGTGGTCAGAAGGAACGTGAACCCAGAGCCCACAGAGGGGGGACATTTAGGTTACGATAACGTTTAAAGGGGGTTCATTCAAATCCCATGGTGGGGTAGTGATTAGAAGGCAGGTATATGTCTGACCAGCTGGCGTCCGTCTAGTCTGTCGTTTATGTCCTGTGTATGTCAAATGTGAAATGACTGTACTGTTGATTGATTGCAATGTATTTTGCTTTACGCGATTTCGCAACCAAGAGGGAATCGCCTTTGAATTGATGAGTTTTGAGTAAATTGTTGATACAAAATTTGGCGGGAAAAGGTTGGATTGGAGCTTGCATATGTGGTGCTCGCTCATACTAAGAACTGTGTGTGAATATTGTTGGTGACAAAATTAAGAATGGAGGAAGTTACCCCACTTGCGCATTTATGTAAGCAGCTGCCCAAGCATGCAGTAAAATTGAAAAAATACAGCCAGGAGTGGGTTAAGGGTACCGCCAAGGAGATGTTTATGCCATGGCCCCATAACGGGTCACTGTCTAAGGCTGTTTTACAGCACATGACAACATCTCTACACGCCACATATACCGGCACGAAGCTTGAGAAACGCCTTGCTGTTCTCGAACTTTGGAAAATGTTCGAGCAAGCGAAGGAAGAAGAACCACCCGTAGACTGGATATTAAATGTATGTACAGAGGGGGGTGAGACGCCTACAGCGCCACCAGCCCCGCCGGAACCAGTCATTGAGGGAAGCAAGTCAGAGGGTCTTTACCCGTTGAGAGAGCTCAAAGCAGCCACAGGGTATAGCAACCCCGCATATGAGTCACCTACATGCAGTAGTGACGAGATGAAAGAGAAGGAACAGGAAATTGATTTGGCCTCCACAGTCCCGAGGGACAAGGAGAGGGTGCAGCGATGGAAGAAAGGATCAGGCACAGACTAGTGCACCTCTTGATAAAGAGAGAAAGGGAAAAAAAGCGGAAAGGAAGTGATGAGTTAGCATTCGCAAAAGATGAATGGATGAAAGGACAGATATTATTGAAATTAGATGGAAAAGGAAGTGATGACGTAAAACCGAGTGAACGGTCTGATGAGGTGCAAAGAAAGGAAAAAGAGAAAGAAAAGGACATGAGAGACGAGAGGGTAAGAAAGAAGGATAGGTTGAGGCGAGAACAACTATATTGCGAAGAGCAGGGAATACCACTCAGTCACACACAATACGTTGCCTATGAAAAGTGCAGGCAGAACATGCTAAAGTTAGAGGAAGAAAGGAGAGTGCACGAAAGGAAAGTGAAGAAGCGAGAAGATGAGGAAAGTAGAAGGGCAAAGGAATGTAGAAATGATCGAATGAGGGAAGTAGATAAGGCTAGAGAAGAAGCAAAGAAGCAAAAAGAAATAAACGAGGAAGCAGAACGCAAGCGTAGACAGAGGGCATGAGATCTTGAGTATTTGGAGCGGGAAGTCATTAAACCCAATCCTGTTGTAGACTGGGAAGACATAGAAGAGTTCTTTCCTGCAAGCGATGCGGTACCAGGTACAAGCGGGACAAATATTGACGATGACTTCGACACCAGAAGCATCAGGGAAACGATTGATAAAATATATGATGAGATGGGGCTGGAACTAATTTCCCAAGGGGGAAGGGAGGATGAACGCTTAGAGAGCACTCAGCTATATGACACTGAGGATGTCACCCGAAGTAGTGGGAGCAGGGGACTGTCCCTAGATAGGCTAGAGATTGGGCAGGACGAAGATGATGCAAGAAGTTGTGTAAACTGGGAGTATTCAGAGTCTGACTCCGGTGGGGAAACGCAGGAAGTGGCACATGACGAAGGGAGACGGTGCGAAAAACGTCTCCCAAGGGACCGAGGGGTACGATGGTCAGATGCTAGTGGGTCCACAAGTAGGACACCGAAGTCCGCTGGACAGTCCAGCAGAAATAAAGAAGAACCCCGCGGTCAGAGGGCGCGTCAGCACCTGCTTATGCAGACAGGTTAAGTGCATTGCCAGGTAGACGGCAAGGCGGGAACGCCACCCCGGTGAAAGACCTGAGAGGTACGGGGAAGGAAAGGGAGGATTGCGCATTCCAATTCCCACTGCTATAAAAGGGGGGGAGAAAGACCACAATATATCCCATGGCCGCATATGGATCGAGAAAACCTGAAAAATAAGCTTCCGATGCTGACATCGGGAGCTGGAAAGTGGATACACGAGTTAGAGAAAATGACGGGGGGTGTCACCTTAGCCATACGGGACGTTAAGGGGCTCCTAATTGCTATGCTTGGTGAAAGAGCAGACGACGTGTGGAAAAGGGCGGGATACCATAGAGTAACCATAACTGACACCTCCTATGACGAAGCGCCATTTAATAACTGTAGAGCAGCGGTGTGGAAAGCGCTGCATACGCTATATCCAGACACGTCTGATATGGGAGCTATAATGACTCGAAAAATGAAAGAGTAAGAGGATCCGTTGCTTTATATCCAGAATTTTCAAGACGCATGGGAGCTCGAAACGCATGAATCTTGGACGAAATCCATCCCTGTGTTCTAACATATATTGTGCCAAGAGTTACCAGAACCGGTGAAAAAACAGCTCAAGAAATTGGTAGGAATAGAAGCTAAACCATGGGCCGAAATACAGTTGACAATTGCACATTATTGTAGATTGCTACAGGAAAAGAATCGGAAAAAGGAGGCAACGCGTAAGGGGGAGGAGGCAAAGCTGGTACAAAGGAAGCTCTCGAAGTATGCTCTCGAAGGAGCAATGCTCACCAGCCCGGCCGAACCAAGCATACAGCAAGCGACTAACCTCTCGCAGAATAATCAAGGTAGCACAGGATTTTACCCAAGGGGAAGAGGGTTTGGAAATAGAGGATGGCAGAGTAATCAGGGAGGGTTTCGAGGTAACCAAGGAGGGTTTCAGAATGTTCAAGGTGGTTTCCAGAACACACAGATGGGCAATCCAACTATGCCAGATGGACAGATGGCACGACGACCGCCAGTATGTTGGCTGTGTGGAATGACTGGACACGTGGCGCGCATTTGCAGAAGCCAAAGCATATGGCAAAACAGCCAAGGGACTGGGGCAGGCATGGTGAATCCCGCAACAGGGCAATGCACAAAATTATGCCGTGTAGCAGCAGACGGCAGGCTTGCAGCAAGGTGCACAGCAAGTATTTCAGCCACTGAACATGGGGAATTTGCCACAGGGACAACCCCAGCAGACACCGCCACAAATGGCTCAGGGCACTAACCCATGAGGGGGAATTAACCCAGGAAATGGGGGAAACCCACAAGTATACAGTGGACCAAACCTGTACATGAAATAGGACAGCTCACAGGGGACTCTGATGTGTTCTATCCTATCAGTGACACCAGACCCTAACAGGGAACCTAGGGTAAATGTCACGATAGGGGGGAAAGAATATTCCTTCTTAGTTGACGCAGGTGCAACGCACTCGTGCATACGAGAAGGCAAGTTCTCCTTGTCCGACGAGGCTATAGACACCCAGAGTTTCACTGGAGCTCACAGCAGAGTTCCCTTTACTGATGCACTCCCAGTCTCTGTGGGGGAGTGGGATATGAATGTACCATTATTATATTTGCGTTAGTCACCTGTAAATATCATGGGTCGGGACTTGATGACAAGGTTGAATATGACCATCTCGTTCACTAAGGATGGTATAGTGTGCTCCACCCCAGGAATGCATTATTCAAACGTGTGCAAAATGATCAGAGCATACCCTGGATGTGCAGCCATGAGAGCTATACCACTGGAGCCAGAAGTGTTTGCATATGGCGTACAAGTGCGTATGGCGGGATTGCCAGGCCTCGCAGACAAAACTATGAGAACCCCTGATGAATTTCTATTTAGACCAAGAATACCCATGCACGAAGAGGAGGGACAAGTATTTCCCTTAATGATACAATCTGCCGCAGTACGATGAAAAGTGGTATTGGTTGAAGGATATGACGATGAAGGCAGACAATGGGGTGTGATTATTGCCATTGAAGAAGGGTATCGAGTGACTGACGTCACCGATGACGATCTGTTCGAAGAACACCCTGACCTAGAAGAGACAAGAGTGGAAGTAAGTCTCATATTTTGGGTCAAAATGATCAGAAGGGAGGTACCACAGAGAATGATGTTGGCACTAATACGTCCAGAATATTTTGATAATGACATGGTCCAAGTGCCTGCCATAGTATGGACTATAGGGCCCTATGATGTAGGTCTCCTGAAAGGGGCGGGCGAAGTAAAAATTAAACTGAAACCATGAGCAATTTTACCACGAGCACGACAATATCCCATGTCCAGAGAAGTGGATGAAGGGATTGCAAAGACAATCTCCGCCATGATGGAACAGAGTGTCTTAGTGACGTCAGAATCACCTTGCAACACAGTGATTTATCCAGTCAAGAAATCAAAGGGAGGGTCCTGGCATTTAATCCAGGATTTACGAGCATTGAACGACATAGTCGAAGCCGAGTTCCCTCTAGTCCCTAATCCATCCACAATCCTGTGCAACATACCCACTGAGGCAAAATATTTCACAGTGATCGATTTGAAAAATGCGTTTTTCTCGATTCCATTGCACTGTGACTCACAAGATCTGACGTCATTTACTTTTAGATAAATGCGCCTGAAAAGTACGAGGTTGCCACAGGGGTACTGTGAGTCTCCATCCATTTTCAACAGAGTCCTGCAGATGGACCTAAGCAACATTGCGGTGGACAGTGTTGTCTTGCAGTATGTAGATGACATTCTGATCTGCAGCACCACTGAAGAGCAATGCAGACACGATTCTGTCCAGCTATTGACTATACTGGCTGAGAAGGGATATAAAGTGGATAAGGATAAGTTGCAGTACTGTCAACAGGAGGTGTTGTACATAGAGCAACTGATCTCACATTGGGGAAGAAGGTAACCCCAGAAAGGGCTGAAGCTATCATGAACACGGCCAAGCCGCGCACGATAAAACAAATGCAAAGCTTCTTAGGCCTGTGCAATTATGTCCGAGCATGGGTCTTTGACTACAGATCGTATACCAAGCCCTTGCTACAGGCCCTTAAAAAGGCACAGGCAACAAGAGAAGAAATTGAATGGAATGAAGCAATGGAGAAGGGGTTTACAGAACTCAAGGGGGCAATTTGTAAGGCCCCAGTTCTCAGGATTCCTAATTATGCGCAGGAATTCTATTTGTTCTCTCATACCGATGGTAATTCTATGACAGCAGTGCTCACACAACGAACCTCGCTGGGGTACAAGCCCCTAGCATATTACAGCGGGAGTCTGGACCGGTCATGAAGGGCCACTTCCCATGCGAACAAAATCTAGCTGCTGCCGCGTTCGCCATCGAGAAAGGGTCATCCATTGTGATGGGGTGCTCCATGACATTGTATGTTGAGCAGTCACTATTCGCCATACTAGAGAAGCCAAAGGGCACATTGACGTCACAGAGAGCATCCGCCTATGAGGTGATTATCTCCAACCCATCGATCAAAATAGTGCGATGTAAAACTGTGAACCCTGCTACGTTCATAGCTGAACCAGTCACTGAAGGAGAACCTGTGCACGACTGTGCAAACTATGAGGAATTCTATGACGAGATCCCGAGGGTAAAGGAAAATGCCCTGGCAAGTGAAGAGATTGTCTTTATTGACGGACCTCAAAAATTGACCAAGAAGATGGACAAAGGTATACAGGCGTGGCCGTGGTAAAACACATAGCGAATGGAGAGTTTCAAGTAATCGTTAGTGCACGAATACATCTCTTTTTTCAGCACAGGCTGCAGAGCTGTTGGCATTGATACTCGCCATTGAGAATCATGCAGACCAGGAAGTAACGATGTACAGTGACTCCGCCTATGTGACATCTACAGTTCACGCAGGACTAGCACGCTGGAAAAGGAGGGGCTACCTCCGAGCAGATGGCACGCCAGTGCAACATGCATCCTTATTGGACAGGCTGATAAAAGCACTACAGCTCCCAGTGGGCATAGCGGTCGTGAAATGCACTGTCCATACCAAGGGGACAGATTTCGTGTCACGTGGAAACCATGAAGCGGACACGGAAGCCAAACGCATGGCATCCAAGAATGAAACAGTCATGGACGTGGAGGTGGCACGTACCCATGAAAGAATGATGGTAGCACGAGCCACTCCAGAGGCCTATAGCAACATGGGGCAGACACAGCTAATGGAGCTCCAAGGGGAGGCACCTCAGGAGGAGAAGAACTTGTGGAAGCGTTGAGGGTGTTCTTTAAACCCCTCTGACGGACTGTGGAGGCAAGACAGCACTGGTAACCCAGTAATGCCTGTCACCCTTCTTAAGGTAGCATTGGAACAGCTTCATTACCCCATACACATGTCAAAGGAAAATCTTGCTGCAACGCTCACAGAAGACTGGTTTACACCAAATTTAGCGGAGCATGTTGCATTTTTTATGGTAAACTGCATTATCTGCCAGCAATTCACCTCCAGTGAGAGGAATCATCCCCAGACCAAATGGACCTTTCCAGCACCTGCATATCGATTATGTCAATTTGATCCAGGTGTGTAGTGGGTACAGGTATTTAATTGTGGTGGTGTGTCCTTTTTCAAGATAGGTGGAAGCAGGTCCCTGTACACACCCCGATGCAACCTGTGCCGCAAAATTCCTGGTGAGGGAAGTGTTCCCTAGATGGGGGTGTGCGAAGTAATGAGATCAGATAACGGGGCCCATTTTGTAAATTCAGTTTTTTCGAACAGATTAGCTTGTTGCTTGGTATAAAGCACAAGTTCTCGTCGGCGTACCATCCTGAAGGGAATGGGATATGTGAATGAATCAACGACTTGCTTAAGGAAAGGATAGCCAAGTTGAAGCTCACATTAAGCAAGGGATGGTTGCACTGTCTACCACTGGCATTGTATGCTCTTCGGAACCAGCCAGGCCCCGACCATCATCTCACGCCGCACAAAATAGTTACTGGTAGAAGGATGAGGACCCCCCGAGACAGAGCTAGATATGATGCCCAGCCAACTAGGGAGGTACTAGGTGAAGAGATGAAAGCCTATCTGGACTGTTTGACATCCAGAACCTTTGAAATTTCATGCCAGCTGCAGCGACGGCGGAAAGGGGACAGCACAGCACAAACCACAACAGATAGTGCTGATGCAGGCGCAACTCACAGCCTGTGTGTGCCCCTCGTCTTCCCCGGAGACAGCGTTCTCGTGAGAAACTTTACAAAAAAAAGGTGGGACGAGCCAAGGTTTAATGGCCCTTTTATCGTAGAGAACTGCACCCCGTCCGCTGTCAAGCTCAAGGGCAGGAGAGCCTGGATCTTCCTAAATGACATTAAGCCCTTTGTAGGAGAGAGCCCTCCTGCTGCACCCAACTCCAAAGAATCTACAGACAAAGGAGAAGAACCTTAGTACGTGCAGACGAGATCCATGACAAGGAAGAAGGATGCATGACCAACAAAACAAAGACAAGGAACTTTTGTGCGAAATTGTGGCTTAAAATTTGACAGTTCCCCTGAGAAAAAGGGGATAATGACATAAAAAAAATGAACTCTCTGTGCATCCTAGTTGCAGGGTAAAGAGAAGCACATCCAAAGCCACAACAACACTGATAAACTGAACTTGTTGAAATCACGTCACGCCCAGGTAGCACAAAGAATCAAGACTCTGATAGACTGCCAATAAAATATTTCCTGAGGGCGTAACAGTATCCTGAAGCAACCAGTATAAAGACTTTCTTCACATACCTAATGGTATCCCCCAGCAGAAGCCTCAAGTGGGATGTGCTCACGTACTTTCAATTGGTGGTGCTTTCATATCCGTCACTCATAGGAAGAGAAACAAGTGTCACAGAATTCATTCGAGTTCCAGAAAACAAGAAGGTAATCTGGCAACTGCTGACTGTCATCACAGAAGCTTTCACTGAGCTGCCTGAATACAGTGAAAAGGGCACAAATGCTCCCACCTCAAGTGATCATCGATGAACTGACCTATGCCATTTTTTTACGAATCATAGAGGAGTGCCCAGGACTCATCGGAAGAACCACAGATACACTAACCGTTACCAGAGATCCTAGAAACAATGAATTTCTCAACCAAGTATGGTACAAATTAAATGACTTGGTTGCAACCCACGCAGCAGGAAGTTGTAAAGACTGTTCACGTCAAAAGAAAGGCTTGTGATCGGGACCCAGAAAAACAAGGCAGATGTCCCTGTCCCCTCAGACAAGCAGCTCGCAACACAATTTCATGCTCAGACTAGTCACGGACTATCCAGAAATGGTGGGAAGGCCTGCCGATGTTGACGTTGTCACCTTCCTAAGAGATCCAGTCAATCTCCTACACATGAGGACCCTTCTCCATGGCATCATGCTCCAAGTGGAACTGTCCAATTTCCAGCGAGAATTCCTAAGGGGATTCCAGTGAGACCTTTTTGCTGTGGGACAGATCAAGGAGATAAAGACTGTTCACGCTGCAAGGAAGGCCTAAGATCTAGAGGCTAGAAAATCAGAGTAAATGTCATTAACACCAGAAGACAGCCAATAAGCCTACCGTGTTTTCTTTCACCTCATTGAAAACTTTCCAGAACTAGTGGGCAGACTGATGTGCCCACTTTCCTCAGTGATCCCGCAAAAAACGCACAACTAAACAGGCTGCTGAGGGCTATTGCAGCGCAACTAAGAAGTAACTATGGACATCCACTGCTGAGTAGAGCTTTAGAAGGAGGTAATCCAAAATAGAACTTTGTCGTCATCATTTCACTGTGGAGCAAATAGAGAAAAGAGACACTGTTCTTCAACTTGTCACCGAGAGACCGAGCGAAAGGAGCAGACACAAGGACTTCACCTTCTTATTTTTCCTTTTCTGCATCCCTCTCATTTTTTCTGTTTTTCCATATATCGACTTCTGCTTTTATTTTTTGTTCCTGTTTGTACAACATCTTATTTTTGCGATTTGGATTTGTTTTCTATTTTTGTCCATATGTTAATTTTTATTCAATTTTTGTTCCTATTTTTACAACTTTATTTTTGTAAGATTAGCTCGTTTTTTGCCACACGTTCACTTTTATTTTTTTTTAAGCATTTCTGTTTTTGAGTAATTTTTAGCAGTCCCTTTGTTGTATTCTCTCGCATTGAACTGGTCCTGCATGTCCTCAGGACCAAGGCAAATTCGAGGCGTCCACTGGGACCTCACCTGCTATGGATACGCATGAACAGATGTGATGTATTAGAACTGATAGCCTAACCTTTTTCCATAGTCTAGAGAACAGAACTGTGCTGCATACCCAGAGACTATCATCATCACCCGCAAGAGGGGGGACACTTAAAGAAGCACTCGACACTTTAGTAATAATAGACTTTTTGAACTGTGAGATCGGAGCAAGAAAAGACTAAGTAATTGACTATGGACTCGATCGAAATGGGGGCTCAGAACAGTAACATAATTCTACCCCCAGCAGAAGGGCGACTCCACATCCCTGGAACAAAATGCTGTAAAATGTCATTCAGAACGATAATGTGCATATGTACAGTGATTATTGTTGTCTTTCTATTATTAACGATCAGGACTGCTTTCTTTATTGGTGAACGAAGTGTGCCACTGTCAGCACGACCACAGAATAACGAATGTCAGGGTCCTACAAAAGCCCCCAACCCTTTATAGTGATTCCAGTTCCAAGAAAAGCTAATGATGAAGCAAATGATTTAAGATTAAATGTAATTAGCAGTGATATACACACACTTGAGGTGATGAATGGAGAAAAAGGCTGGAGACAGGGTCAGCACGGAATGAATGATAATGTTGCACTGCCCACGACACGTACCCACACACTGAGTGCACACGAACAAGGGCAAGTGTCAATTGCTACAAGACCTCCAACGAAGGCAGCAGAAAAGGAGAAACTGCCTGCCGAACACTCAATTCCAGAGAATAGTGGAGATAACCAAGAAAAGTCAAATGAAATGCCAAAGAAGGAGGAAATAGCAAAATCCCTCGGAAAAACAGAAGTGGCCACGAAAGAACTCACAGAAAAGACACACATGCTAATAGATTATTTGTTCCCATTTATAGTCAGAGCAAAGAAACTGCACGAGGAGTTGAAAAACAGAACTATAGAAACTATAACAGCAAGCACACCTGCTCCAACGCAAGGAACAACCCGCAGGCCTGCAACACAGCCACAAGTTGGGAGGTAGATGAACCAATGGTGATTACAGGAAATTTATGGCAGACTGCAAAAGGGAAGGAAAGGAAGCACAAATCCGTCCCCTACCACAGCGATACAGTCAAGGCAGCCTGCTCCAACGAGATACCCAAAGTGGAAAAGCAGCACCGATGCATTCAGAGACGTAGTAATAGAGAATTACAGGAGAACGCTGAGAATCAAGATAAGCCCACATGAAGATAACAATGAACTTAATGACTACCTGGACAGCACACCCCATCTCGGAAACAACACATGGTACCAGCAAATGAAGGAAGTAGGACGAAGGCAGTCAGAAGGAGAATGCTTCGTCTGTGCTCTACTACCATACAGCATGGGAAAATCCAAAATCTTTGTGGCCGTAGAAATTGATGTCCAGACAGCACACTGTATGTCGCATGTGGCAATGTGCAAGACCAGAGGCCAGTTCATGGGCAGTGATGCCTCCCTGAAATGGGCAACAGAAGCAACTGACCCTGACGAGGATGATTATGTTCAGGACATAAAGACAAGAAACAGAGCCCATACTAAGAATCATGTAATCAGGTACAAGAATCCTAGAGTAAAAGGGGCTGGAATTAGATGGGAAGTGAATCAGAAGTTAAACGTTCAAGGGAAAACTCCAGAGGAGGCTCGAAGTTGGAGGAACAGAGGCCAAATGCAGATCTGGGTGACAGTGCTTTCTCCAGACGGATGGGAGAAAGGAGTGGTGATCTGCAGAGCCTGGATGGTCATTGGTCAATACGAACCTACTATCGACATACGGATCGGATGCAAGCCATTATGGCCAAAACTTGCAAAATTACTTACATGGGTCGAAGACAGAGGGGGACCCCTGCAGATAGTACCACTGGAAAGCCCAAAACTCTGCTTCAGAAACAACGGCACAAGGAAGATGGGAGAGAATCAGAACTGTGGACGAGTCTTTGACGCCCCTGGAATGGTACATGGAACCGCAGTAATTATGGACCATTACTGGGCGTGTGGATCCAAAGCATATATAAGACTGCCGAAGAACTGGGGAGGCATATGCACGATAGTAAACGTCCATGTTCCTGCGTTAGTGATGCCAAAAAGTGACCTAAGTATTGACAGTTTCCCGAAAGCAGATGCTCACCTGAGGAAAAGGAGATCTGCGGAGCTGGTATGAAGAGAGAGAATTACTTTTCTGCCAAATCAGAAGAGGCAATCCATGCAATCCCGTACGAACATAGGCTGTTCAGCCTCACCTCAACAGTATTTACAACACTACTCCTGCCCCACATCCAAGTTGGAGTAAATGCTAAATGGTTACAGATAACCAGATGGGATTTATTGCAGACCATCAATACCACCATAAAAGGATTCAACGCGATCAAAGAAGAACTGAGAGCAATCAGACTGATGACCCTCCAAAACAGATATGTGCTTGACATGATCACTGCGATGGATGGAGGTGTTTGTGCAAAAATCGGAGAATCATGTTGCACATTTGTACCACCACACGATGAAGAAAACGGAACCCTAACAGAGGCCATAAGTGTGTTGACAACTCGAAAAAACCGGATGACCGATTAAACAGATGAAGTGGACGATTACAGCTGGTTTGGGAACCTATTCTCATGGGTCCCGCAATGGATGGCTGATATATTCAAGTTCCTCGGAGCCCTACTAGCCATGGTACTGCTAGGATTCTGCGTTATCAAGATAATCATCACACAATGCCAGAAAACTGCAGAGAAAGCCATTGGGATGAAAATGATGGTCAATGTCGAGCCAGGCTGGAAGCCAAGAGTCCTAACAGATAAAGAAATCATGAACTTTGTGAAGGCCAGCGAATTCACACCAAAAGGAACGAAGTTCACATATCCTAAAAAGCAAAGAAGGTAGGAAGGAAAGTGGATCTACTGCAGTCCAAACAGACAGTGCCAGCTTATGACCTGGAACAAAGATGAACATGTCAAAACAGCAGGAAGTTTGAAAGGAGTGATAAAAATATGGACAAAGACGTACATGTTCACGCCTTCATGTACCAATCCTGAAGATGATGAACAAAACACTGAAGAATCAAAAGAAATAGAGGAGAAGAATGAAGCAGAAGTGGTCGATGAACCGACCAGAGGAGGGAGTGTAAAGGAGGTCCCAGACATGGCCTGCACCCCTGCCCCTCATTTTGAGCTACCAAGAGGGTACTCACCAAGGTACGTGACGTATGAGGAGCAAATGAACCGACAGAGAGCCGCACTGGGACTCTGCCCGGTGTACATAAGAAGATCCGTACTGGTTGAAGCAACCATAACTCGACAACCTTGGCAGCACGGTACCCTATCAGACAGCCATACCAGCCGCTGATACCAAATGAGGAGTACCTACACACGGTCCACGAAGAGACCCCAAAAGCCTTCATGGAAGGCCAGTGGAAATGACACGAGGGCCTGAACAGATCCGAGAATGAACAAAAGTGGCTATTGAAGGCAAGCACGCCAGTGCAAGTAGTTACTAGAATAAATGTAATGTACGCAGAAAAGAGACAATGTCAAAACATAAGGAAATGGTGTTACGAGACAAGATGGAAGCAACCGCCCTGTTGACGTGTGTAAATAGGCTTGAAACGCAAGATGCTAAGAAAACAATACTGCCTGCAATGCTTAGTAGAAGATAGAGTGGCAAGCGCCAACCATAGATCTACCTCAATAAGGCACATTAAACAAGCGCAACTCCATTTTGTAAAAGCAGAAAGGTACCCAGGCGGCCAGAGGCCTGACAGGCCAAGTTTCAATACCCAGCCAAAGGCAGGAGAAGGAGCGGAATCGAAACTCAGCAAAGAACGGCTCATGCTTAGGAAATCGAGGTCAATCAGAGAAGGCGAGGAGAGCATGAGCTCACAAGACTCCAACTACAAAGCATACCAGCCCGTCCGTGAAGGTCAAGATAAGAGAGGCCCATGCAGGTGGCTAGGTGACACAGAATTAAATGCACAAAAGGCTAGAAACTGAAGCAGATTCACGGTGAACCAACAAGTGACCAGCCAGGAGCGAAGAAGTACCACCGCCTGATGTCATCCAGAACCCGAGAATGCCATAACTTTTCCTGATAAGAGACTACAGTTCCGAGGCCATACCCAGCCAACTAATTGACACATAGCCCTAAAACACTGATTGATGGAAAGGAGGAAGTGTGAATCCTGGGGCACTAGGCACCTGGGTGTCTATTCTGCATGCTGCTAATTAAAGTGGAGATTTATGTTTAGGGGTGTAACTTGCCCAATCACAATGGACCATGTAATCTAGGGTCCTATAGGCACTGTAACCAATGAGACGCTGTACTTGTAGTGACGTCAATCTCGTGTGATGTAGAGGGATGGGCGTAGACGCCCACCCGATAAGAGTTATCCAATCCACATGCTTTATTTCTATATACAGATATAGCACCTATACTTAAGTTACCTTTCCTAACCAATTATATTGCATGATGATTTTTTATAGAAATTAGACGTCAGTGATGACGATTTTGGCCTATAAGAATTGATGTTCTACCAAAGTTTGTGGAAGTCGGAGCGAGACCGATGATCGCACTACAGCTGATTCCCATTTGTTTTCCTGTTTGATGTGTGTATCATTAAACGGACTTCCCTTTGCCAAACTACTGGGTCCTCGTTATTGAGTCATGTCGGAGTATGTGAATCCTGCACCCCCATCCCTCACGTGGTGCAGCTATCTTGTCTTACAAGTTCTAGAGAGTGAGTGCTGACCAATGGGCCCATCAGTGAATTCCTCTCCTCATGAACAAGTCCATAATGAACACACACAGTAAACGACTCCACAAATTACTCTCAGACAGGTTTATATATCCAAAATACATATACATTTTTTAAAGGCCTTTTAACTCAAACACAAAGTAAATGTCAGCAATATTAACAAAACGAACACAACACTACTTTAAAACATATATACAGTTACCAATGGCCTAAAGAAATATTACACAAGTAGAGATCCATGACCTGCAACAGAAAGGGGTCACACAGCGCAAATATAATTTAGGCAGTCCATCAACAATTCAAACTCTAACTAATAGGCAGTCCAGTCCATATGAAGTGTGGAGCCTTGTCCTCAAAAGCACATTCCGTGCCAGAGCCCTCGATCATGTGGTTCAGTTCAAAACGTGTCTCTTCAAGGGGCTGTAGTGACTCAGGAAGGTGGGTGAGGTAATGAAGAATAGAGTTCCACTATTCAAGGAGGGTCTCCACAAGAGGGCAGAGTGATTTCCAGGAATCGGGAATAGGTTGGTAGCACAGGCTACCTTAACAAAGGAGAGTGGCCCTCAGGGGACACTCGTGCTTCAAAGTCTATGGATGCGCCAGGGGCTACCGGTGAGGGTTGCAAGTACTTACCGACCCTCGACACACTCTGGACCAAACTTCGGCTGTCAAGTTCAGTTCATTCGCAGGTTCAAATCTTACAGTTGCGTGTCTCTGCAGTTTTCAGGGGCTGCGTTTCGGGACCTCAGTCCGTGGCGGGACAGTGGTGATTTCTCTGCTTCTGGTGAAGAGATCGGGCCAGTTACACTGCAGTTCGTCTTAGGGCACAGCAGCAAGGCACCCACAAAGATCATAACCACAGCGGGGCAACACAGGAACCGTGTATGCTCGGGTTCAGACGGACTCTCCTAATTCCAGACCTAGGAATGCTAGGTGTACGAAACTCGGAGGGAGAGTGCCTATACCACAAGCTTACTGTCCTCAAAGGCTCAAGTTGAACCTCGAGACAGCTGTGGTTCCAGGGCAAAGGTCTCGTACGAGCTGGTCAGTTCACTGGGCGGTTCAGGAATACTTCCGTAAAAGCTCGCTTACAGGTTAAGCCGGAGGTGCCGAGAGTAGTTAGTCCCACTACTCCAGAAACAGGGGATCAATGGGACAACAGCGGTGTCAGGGTGCCAAACCTTCCAGTGGTTCACCAACGATTCCATGGATCTGCTTCTGTTCAGGATACTTGGCTCCTTTACTAAGTTCGGTGTGAACTCAGAAGATCAACCTGAAATGGTGTAAGGGGCCTCCTCTTACCCAAAATCTCCTTCGCGTCAAAACATTGAGAGATCTGCTCACATTCAGCCATCCCAGGTGTGGACCAATCATGGACCACAGTGGTCCCAGTTATCCCAGCACAACAGACATCCTGGCACCCAGGATGTGTATTGGAACTAGACAGCTCCAGCCCACATCATGGGTGCACACACAAGGTATGCAGAAGCCTGTGAAAGCTTCGGGATCTGCTCGACATGGGGAAGGCAAAGGGACAAAATGGCAAAAGGACAGAGCATAGGACCTTGTGGCATGGCCATTATAGGCACGAGCCACTGTCCCGGGACAAATGCTGTAAACATGGTTTGGACCATAGAAAAGAGTCAAACATTCTTCAAAAGTAATTGCTGCCAACAGCTCCTTCCTAGACACACTTGTACTTTCACCAAAAATCCTTTGAGGGTGTCTAGAGCCTTAAAAATTAAAAAGGGACCAAAGTGCACTGTACTGGAAGGTTACCTGTGCACTGATAAAAGTCTCCCGGTACTGACAGTCTGAAGGGTATATCAGTTTCCCCATAAAGAAATGAGCAAAAGCCCAGCGGAGTGCAGCAGAAGGCTGGGCTCCACTGGCAAATGTCATGCTAGAATGATCAGACAAAAGCAAAGAGTTGGGGGGTTCACAACTGGAGGGAAAATTACCCATAAATGGAAATCTTTCCAAACACGCGTCTGTACATAAGTCTTCCTATACACGACAAGATGCAAGGACCGTTAATAAAGAAACCTGAAAGAAACGGTGAAATCCATGATCAGTGAGTTTCCGAATGAAAGAAACCCGGTACCAAGAGAGAAAGACTTTATACATTGTATCGGGGTGCTCGCGAGTGAAAGAGCACTCGTTATCGAAAGTCTCTGGTAGCAGTTTAACAATGCTAAAGTAAAACAGTTAACAAAAAAAGAATGCTAAAGAAAGTTTTGAAGGATACAGTGTCACAGAGTGGTCACGTATAGAGTTATACGCATTCGAAAGTCTCTGTGAAGTGAACGAAGTGCTGCAATATCAGGGGAGCTGCTCACAGCCAAAGTGTGAGCGAAATCGAGATCCTTGAAGGAGCTCCACGTGGAAGGGGAGCTGTCGCAAAGCGGAAGTGGGAGAAAAATTGAAACTAGAAAAGAGAGGCCATACGAAAAGTGGAATGTAAGAGCCTTGAGAAAATGTGTTAAAGTGAATTCTGAACAAAAGACAGGTTGTTTAACTTGGCAATAGCAAACAGAGCAAGTAAAGAGAAAACATGTTCCATGTTTTGAATATGGGGAAGGAAAACCTGAAAAAAGCATTGAACTGTTATTTTAAAACACAACTGAGCACAACTGTGAAAAGCTGTGAGCGTGGGCAAGGGAAGCCTAAGATTTGTGTTGAACCTTTTGTGAGCCTATTTTGAAACCCTTAGGGAACTCTGTGAACTTTGAGAACTTTGTGAGCTCTTCAAAGTCTATGAAACTTTGGTGAACCTGAGTACTTTGAATCTTGGGGAAGGGAGCGGTGAAGAAAACTCCTTTGACAGACCCTTGTTATTTTTGGACACTTTATTTTTCTAAAATTCCCTGCACCCTGTTATTCTATAGTTGTGAGGACAAGCATAGGTTTTGGCACAGACAGCATTTTGTTCATACTGGCAACGCTAGGACATCCCTTAGTTAGGGCCACCTAGGAGTTCTACCACCCTGATTATTTTTAATAAAGGTTTTGGAACTTGCATTTCTGTTGTCTGTGTCATCTTTTGATACCATGCCTGTCTCTCAGGGGAGGGAGCATTATTTCTTCTCTCTGTTATGATGCTGCACCTTTGCCCGTTTCCCTGCGAACCCTGCCTCCCTTTCCTAATTCTCTGTTCCCCAATTCCTGAGGATGAAATCCTAATGTAGAAGGGTGGGAGAGAATGTTCTGTTCTGGAAGTGCTGTGAGTTGCTGAATTACACATCTGGGGGAAGCCCGGCCTGGTGGCTACACCGATTAACATTTCTTTTTGTCCTTACCTCTTTTGACACCATTTCAACTTCACAATACCAACACATTTTCCTACCTCCATGTAGGGCTATTGGGATACATGCCTCGCCTGCCTTCATGAATACTTATCACTTGGGAGTGTATCTTGACAGTGGCTTTTCAAAACCATACAATCTTACTTAAGGGTGTATATGATATAGAGTGATTCTTCTGAGAATCTAAGTTCGGCAGTCTGTGTCGTCACCTATGGACCATATAGCAATGGGGGCCCTCACAGTCAGCGATTGCCCCCTGCATGCTAACTGACCGGAGAATGGAGTCTGGAAAGGCTGCTTCCTGCCACAGGCCCCTTACTCCCTTTAACTCCCTGCAAGGTCCTGCTGACTCTCTCATGCCCCCGGTAAGCATTGGAGAAAACTCCCCTCCCCTCAATCCTTTCCCTGTGATGCCCTTCAATTGTCACAGAGTAGTCGCTTATAAGGAAATCATACGTGTATGAAAGTCTCTGAACAATTGAATGTGAATTGAAAGTATTACAAGAAAGAAATCAATAAAGAGCTGTTAGAGAACAGCAGAAGAGGAGGGGAGCAGTGAAGTGCGAGCAAAAACTTGATCTGCAAAATCCATTAAAAGGAGGAAGAGGCCACTAGTTGAAGCCAACAAAATCGAATATATGAAAAGGGGTGACAAAGAAAGTAAATCACCTACCAGTGAATATTTGGAGAAAAAGCTTGGGCAAAAAAGAAGCCAAATGTCTTGCTTTTTGTTTTCTGCATCTTGTTTTGTTTCTGTTTTCCTTTTTTCTTTTTTCTTTTAAGTAATGTTTTAATTGTTGCTTATCAGTAATTAGGCTTTATTTTATGATTGATGTATGATACACGAATTGTATTTTTTTACTTTTGTGAAAAGTCACATTCTCTTGTTTGACTAAAACACAATAAAATAAATGTAAAAAAAGAAAGAAGCAAAATAAGAAACCAAGTAAGAACCCAGTTCAGGAACCAATTAAGAAACTAAAGGGCAACTGGTTGCACGACCTGTAGAGGGTGGGCCGTGCAGTCTGTCAACTGTGCCAAGATCAGGTAGCCCCAACCAACCTGTAACAATTGTTAAAGGAAGTCATGAACGCTGCGCTTTAAGAAATAAGTGCGTTTGAGCTTGAGGCAGGGAACCCTGAGCTCCTGTTGAACATTGTGATAATTGAACCTTCAGGATAAGTGCTTTTGAGCTTGGGGAAGGGAACCCTACTGCCAGAGGTTAAGGTTCATTCTAAACCTTCCAGCCATCACCTCTTTGTTTTTCCTTTGTCACCCCGAGTGGGACGGGTATGCCCAAACGTGGGCCCCGTGCC
Organism: Ambystoma mexicanum; assembly: GCF_040938575.1. Taxonomy (NCBI): domain Eukaryota; kingdom Metazoa; phylum Chordata; class Amphibia; order Caudata; family Ambystomatidae; genus Ambystoma; species Ambystoma mexicanum. The sequence continues at coordinate 1,547,739,067 of NC_090931.1, forward strand.
TGCTGGACCTAGAGACCCAAGCAACTCCTCACTGATGAGGCCCAACAAGGCCGAAACATGTTTGGGGATGCTTGTGGTCTCGTGCAGAAGGGATGTGACCTAGCAGTTCGGGCTGGACTGCCCCTTGTGGGGTGGGACGAAGCCTGATTTGCATATGGTCTTTCCCCTTCTGTAATGGCTTGGCAGGCGAAGAACAATGGTCTGGAGGGTTGCCCAGAGCAATGCCAGTGGTTAAGATTCATTCTAAACCTTCCAGCCATCACCTCTTTGTTTTTCCTTTGTCACCCCCCGAGTGGGACGGGTATGCCCAGATGTGAATCCTGTGCCTGCTGGGCCTAGAGACTCAAGCTACTCCTCACTGATGAGGCCCAACAAGGCCGAAACATGTTTTGGGATGCTTGTGGTCTCGTGCAGAAGGGATGTGACCTAGCAGTTCGGGCTGGACTGCCCCTTGTGGGGTGCGACCAAGCCTGATTTGCATATGCCTTCTGTAATGGCTTGTCAGGCGAACAACAATGGTCTGGAGGGTTGCCCAGAGCAACGCCAGAGGTTAAGATTAATTTGAAACCTTCCAGCCATCACCTCTTTGTTTTTCCTTTGTCACCCCGAGTGGGACGGGTATGCCCAGATGTGGGTCCCGTGCCTGCTGGGCCTAGAGACCCAAGTTATTCCTCACTGATGAGGCCCAACAAGGCTGAAACATGTTTGGGGATGCTTGTGGTCTCGTGCAGAAGGGATGTGACCTAGCAGTTCGGGCTGGACTGCCCCTTTTGGAGTGGGACCAAGCCTGATTTGCATATGGTCTTTCCCGTTCTGTAATGGCTTGGCAGGCGAAGAACGATGGTCTTGAGAGTTGCCCAGAGCAATGCCAGAGGTTCAAAATCATTCTAAACCTTCCAGCCATCACCTCTTTGTTTTTGTTTTGTCACCCCAAGTGGGACGGCTATGCCCAGACGAGCGCTCCGTGCCTGCTGGGCCTAGAGACCCAAGCTACTCCTCACTGATGAGGCCCAACAAGGCCGAAACATGTTTGGGGATGCTTGTGGTCTTGTGCAGAAGGGATGTGACCTAGTAGTTCAGGCTGGACTGCCCCTTTTGGGATGGGGCCAAGCCCGATTTGCCAATGGTCTTTCCCCTTCTGTAATGGCTTGGCAGGCGAAGAACGATAGCTGGAGGGTTGCCCAGTGCATTGCCAGAGGTTAAGGTTCATTCTAAACCTTCCAGCCATCACCTCTTTGTTTTTCCTTTGTCACCCCGAGAGGGACGGGTATGCCCAGACGTGGGTCCCGTGCCTGCTAGACCTAGAGACCCAAGCAACTCCTCACTGATGAGGCCCAACAAGGCCGAAACATGTTTGGGGATGCTTGTGGTCTTGTGCAGAAGGGATGTGACCTAGCAGTTCGGGCTGGACTGCCCCTTTTGGGGTGGGACGAAGCCTGATTTGCATATGGTCTTTCCCCTTCTGTAATGGCTTGGCAGGCGAAGAACAATGGTCTGGAGGGTTGCCCAGAGCAATGCCAGTGGTTAAGATTCATTCTAAACCTTCCAGCCATCACCTCTTTGTTTTTCCTTTGTCACCCCGAGTGGGACGGGTATGCCCAGATGTGAATCCTGTGCCTGCTGGGCCTAGAGACTCAAGCTACTCCTCACTGATGAGGCCCAACAAGGCCGAAACATGTTTGGGGATGCTTGTGGTCTCGTGCAGAAGGGATGTGACCTAGCAGTTCGGGCTGGACTGCCCCTTGTGGGGTGCGACCAAGCCTGATTTGCATATGGTCTTTCCCCTTCCGTAATGGCTTGTCAGGCGAACAACAATGGTCTGGAGGGTTGCCCAGAGCAACGCCAGAGGTTAAGATTAATTCGAAACCTTCCAGCCATCACCTCTTTGTTTTTCCTTTGTCACCCCGAGTGGGACGGGTATGCCCAGATGTTGGTCCCGTGCCTGCTGGGCCTAGAGACCCAAGCTATTCCTCACTGATGAGGCCCAACAAGGCTGAAACATGTTTGGGGATGCTTGTGGTCTCGTGCAGAAGGCATGTGACCTAGCAGTTCGGGCTGGACTGCCCCTTTTGGAGTGGGACCAAGCCTGATTTGCATATGGTCTTTCCCGTTCTGTAATGGCTTGGCAGGCGAAGAACGATGGTCTTGAGAGTTGCCCAGAGCAATGCCAGAGGTTCAAAATCATTCTAAACCTTCCAGCCATCACCTCTTTGTTTTTGTTTTGTCACCCCAAGTGGGACGGCTATGCCCAGACGAGCGCCCCGTGCCTGCTGGGCCTAGAGACCCAAGCTATTCCTCACTGATGAGGCCCAACAAGGCTGAAACATGTTTGGGGATGCTTGTGGTCTCGTGCAGAAGGGATGTGACCTAGCAGTTCGGGCTGGACTGCCCCTTTTGGAGTGGGACCAAGCCTGATTTGCATATGGTCTTTCCCGTTCTGTAGTGGCTTGGCAGGCGAAGAACGATGGTCTTGAGAGTTGCCCAGAGCAATGCCAGAGGTTCAAAATCATTCTAAACCTTCCAGCCATCACCTCTTTGTTTTTCCTTTGTCACCCCGAGTGGGACGGGTATGCCCAGATGTGGGTCCCGTGCCTGTTGGGCCTAGAGACCCAAGCTATTCCTCACTGATGAGGCCCAACAAGGCTGAAACATGTTTGGGGATGCTTGTGGTCTCGTGCTGAAGGGATGTGACCTAGCAGTTCGGGCTGGACGGCCCCTTTTGGGGTGGGACGAAGCCTGATTTGCATATGGTCTTTCCCCTTCTGTAATGGCTTGGCAGGCGAAGAACGATGGTCTGGAGGGTTGCCCAGAGCAATGCCAGAGGTTAAGGTTCATTCTAAACATTCCAGCCATCACCTCTTTGTTTTTCCTTTGTCACCCCGAGTGGAACGGGTATGCCCAGATGTGGGTCCCGTGCTTGCTGGGACTAGAGACCGAAGCTACTCCTCACTGATGAGGCCCAACAAGGCCGAAACGTTTGTGGATGCTTGTGGTCTCGTGCAGAAGGGATGTGACCTAGCAGTTCGGGCTGGACTTCCCCTTTTGGGGTGGGACCAAGCCTGATTTGCATATGGTCTTTCCCCTTCTGTAATGGCTTGGCAGGCGAAGAACGATGGTCTGGAGGGTTGCCCAGAGCAATGCCAGAGGTTAAGATTCATTCTAAACCTTCCACCCATCACCTCTTTGTTTTTCCTTTGTCACCCCGAGTGGGACGGGTATGCCCAGATGTGAATCCCGTGCCTGCTGGGACTAGAGACCCAGGCTACTCCTCACTGATGAGGCCCAACAAGGCCGAAACATGTTTGGGAATGCTTGTGGTCTCGTGCAGAAGGGATGTGACCTAGCAGTTCGGGCTGGACTGCCCCTTTTGGGGTGTGACCAAGCCTGATTTGCATATGGTCTTTCCCCTTCTGTAATGGCTTGGCAAGTGAAGAACGATGGCCTGGAGAGTTGCCCAGAGCAATGCCAGAGGTTAAAAATCATTCTAAACCTTCCAGCCATCACTTCTTTGTTTTTCCTTTAATGAGATCAGGCAGAGTCAGGCACGTAATCCTAACTACACACACCTGCCACTTGTTAACACTCCGTGTCAGGATAAACGGTGGCATGCACAGGCACACTGTGAGCGAGGCTGGGTACGAGAAGGAGCAGCTCTTCAGGGGCTGCTGTGAACCAGGCTATCGAAGTTGGAAGGCCAAGGGGCTGATCGGCACTTGCAGAGAACAAGAGAGAGCCAGGAAATAATTCCATACTTTCAGAGAGCCGTAAGCATTCCAAGACTGAAAGAAATTGAGAAGGAAGGATACACCTTCAAAGTGCTTCAAGGTGCCCGCTCCCCTCCCGAGTGAACGGTGAAGTTGGCGAGCAGCAGAGGAGGTATTGGTAACAGCCTTGAATGCTACATGAAAGGCGTTGAAGAAAGAAACCCAATTAACACGACGAGTGAGTTATCCAAGGCAACAAAGACCCGGTTTGTGTTAAAGGCGAATGAAACTGTAACAAGAGTTGAAGTTTGTGCGTGCCGATTAACGCGTAATGGAAAAGACAATTGCTAAACTGTGATGAGAGTATACAAAGTAACAGAGTGGTCCTGCGAGGTGGAATCACACATTCAAAAGTCAATGTGAAATGTAAGAAGTTGTGATAAAGCCTGAAACAAAGGCAAGATAGAAGAATAATTGTGATTCTGAATGAACTTTATGAACTTTAAATACACCAAGAGGGCAAAGTATGAACTTTGAGCACTCCAAGAAGGCAAAGTAAAGAAATGATATATCCAGTCAGAACTTTGAGCACACCAAGAAGGCAAAGAAATTATTATTCTACGGAACTGCAAGTTACAAGAAGCATTGGTGTTGAGAGTTGATGAAGACAGTCAAGTTGTTTAAAGAGAGGTTGAAGTGGTCATGCAGAGGTATATGTAAAATCCTTTCAGTTTTGAAAGTCTTCGACAGTGAAAAGTAAAGTAAGATAAAAGTTTTATGAAACCAAACATGGGGAAGGGAACCCCACAAAGTGAAACGAAAGACAGGCTCGAGCCTGGCGGAGCGAAGCCTGTGCTGAACTATGGTAAAACAAAAGTTAAGTGGGAAAAGAAAGACAGGCTCAAGCCCAGCGGAGGGAAGCCTGTGGTGAATTGTGGTAAAGTAAAAAAGTTCAATTGTGCATTTTTGACAAGGTGGACGAAGCTTAAAGAACTTGTTGAACTGTCAAAAGTTTTAACTGTTAAATTGCACCAGTAAGCCAAAGTGTACCAGATTGATAGAACTGTGCCGACTACCTATCCCTTAAAGAATTCTTTCGAGACCTGTGCTTCTGAACGCGGGGAAGGGAGTGTTAGGGAGAATTCTCACCCAAGTGCTAAATTCCCTCTACCTTAGAGCCCTCCAGCTCTTTTGCTATATTATGGGACTTTGAACTTTTCATTTTCAATATGTTATACTTTTGTGTTCGTTGGATATGGAGTTTTAAAACAACTCCATGGGCATAATCTTTTTCTTGTGTGTCACACAGCACCTTCAGTGCAGTGGCACAGGGATGTCTTTCAGACTTCCCAAGGTTTAAATACCTTCTCTGGGACTGCCTACCGTCTCCCAGAGCATGTAAAGTTAAATTGACTTCACTAGTCTTTTTAAATTTACAGACCCAGCACACACTATCTTCCTATAGAGTGTTGGAGGGGTTGCCTAGCATCCCCTGAGTCTAAACACTCATGTAACAGTCAAATGTTGCCCTTTCCCTCTTGAAATGGCTGGTGGCAGTGGTTTAAAACAAACTACCATGATCTTTCCCGACCGCGAACACTGGTAGCTAAAAATCGGGTCAGTTTTTCAATATGGCGCCCAAGACCTATCTGTGAAAACAGACTCTGGTAACTTTTTTTGCCGTTTCTTTTAAGAAAGGTCCTTCTAGTGTTTGACTCTGCGCGCCAAACCAGGTCTGGTCCCTTTGTTTGTTGGCCTTTGGCGGGCTCCAGTGCTGAAGCCCTCCTCTGGCGCCTGAGTGTCTGGGGTGGACAGGATGTGAGGGAGGTGCCCGAAACTCCATGTGCTTAGTTTCCTAGGAGACCTGAATGCACTCTGCCGTGGTTGGCTGGCTGGCTGTCTGGCAAGGACAGCCACCCTGCTGGGTGAGTGACAGCTAGGCTGGAATGAATGGGGGAAACTGTTTAAAAGCAGGTCTCTGGGACTTGGAAAGCAGAGTCGACCACTGGAACGAATGAACTGAAGACGAGCTGAAGGAAGACGACCGCTGCAACTCCTGATCCACAGGCGAAGCCCTGCTGCAGGTCCAAATTGCCTGACACTCCCTCGACAGAGAAGCCCTTCAAGGTTAACTTCTTCCCTTGAGTTTGGTGGAACCAACCAACTCACAAGCTGCCTGGAAACGGTCCCCTCCTGGTCGAATTTTCTGTAGAGTGCTGTGGCAAACCGGATAGCCAGTGGGAAGGATACCAATGGGTGGTCTTTAAGGCACTCACACCTTAAACCAACGTTTTGCCAAACTTGTGGCCTCTTCCCTGGGCAGTGCAGGAACCTCCCGATGTCCTCCTTCTTGTCCCCACGACTGAAGCTCAGGAACAGCGAGATCTGCAGGAACTGCCAGGAACAACTGCCTCAGCTACAGCTCTTCTTCACTTCAAAGGTACTGTGCAAGTGCCGTCAAGAAATCCTTTCTGCCGCAGTGAAAGTTTGTGAAACCTTCCCAACTTTGAAGGCGTGTCCTTCCCTAAACCGACATATAACTTTTTTCGTCTGACCAACTACTTCTAAAAACCGTGGCAAAGACTTAACCATTTACTACCAGAACTGTGCTATCCTATCCAAGACTCTGAACCATTGACTTTGGGCCAGGCCTATTGAATTGAAATGCTGGTTGTAGTGAACTGAATCTATTTGTCCTACCTCTGAAAGTATTTGTGCTTTGATTCTTTTAACCTTGTCTTTTTGCCCCTTTTTAAAGTAACTAAGTGCCATTTTGCTCCCACTTCAGCAGAGCTGAACTTGTTCAGAAACTGATTGGTTGTGTATTGTAGTATACTAGATGGTGATATTGAGCTGCTCTTACTAGTGGAATGTTTTCCAACTGGCTGTGTAAATAAATGTATATTCTTTTACCAAGAAACCTTGAGTGTTTGTTTGAACCACTGTGATTGTTAATCCTTTTTGTAACCTCTTGTACTGCTCACTTTACTCTTGAGATAAGTCTGGCTGCTCAGCCACTGCTACGACATTACTGTGTAGTACAGGCTTGTACCAAAGGTGAAATTGTACTTACACTTGTAGTCTTAATTGTGTGTAGTGTTCCCAAAGGGTACTGCACGTGATTCAGCCTAACAAGCCATTCTGACATTTTCTTCTGAGAAACTATTTTTCCTTTTGATATCCCCTTTACACATTTGTCATCAGAGAAGGGGGGCATGGTTCGTTTTTTGTAGTATAGGCCTTTTTATTTTGACCAGACTGACTTGGAATTGTTTTTTATTTGTTTAATGGTCGATATTACTCCCATTCTCGAGTTAGGGCCAGTTAGGAATGTTCCCAACCTTACCAAATACAAAATAAAGGTTTTTGAAACTTGCATCTATTGTGTGTGTGTCTGCTGTTGATACCATGCCTTCATTACAAAACTCTGACCACTCCAGCACAGCATTGGCTGCCTGGAAATAGGCAGGGTTTATATAAGTCAGATTTCACTCTATAAGCAAAGTTCCAAAGAAGACGAGACGCAGAGTTTCGTAAACTACTTGATGACCAGATTCCATGTGGGAAGCAGAGCTGGTGGGCAGAGCTGAACCACAGGGCTGGATAGGACCCATGACTGGCATTAGGAGAGGAAGAAGCAGTCATTCTAAAGCTGTCACCACAGCAGAGTCTGTCCCCTGTATTTTGGGGCTGAGTTAAGACTTTATAACACGTTTAAAGCCTTTTTAAAGAGCACACTTGTTTTCTGTGGTCTTGGTTAGCGAGTAGCGATCATGGTGTATTTTTGTTAAGTTCACTTCCAACTGTTCTCTAGAGCCTGGATAACCACTGAGGTCAGTGAGTCATCAGGCTGGATAACGCTAATTTCAAAGCCTCTGTTCCTACCTGAGTGCCTCAGCCAGGCAAAGTATATCCACATTTGCACATGCAGATGAAAGGGAGAAATACAGCAGCTGGTTCCAACAATTTTAAATTGAAGTTTTAGTCCATGCATTTGATTTGTGTTAATGTAGTTTCCTTTAGAAGCCAAAGGATTGTAGTAGAGTTTTTTTTAGCGCTTTCCATTTAATGGGATTTTAGCTGTTATAACGTTATGTACTGGCTTACCAATCCAATCCGCACTATTAGGAATACATTTTTAAGTTTTACTATGCCATATTTTAGGGGGCTAAATACATTGTTGATTGGTTGTAGGGTTTACATTTCTAGAAGTCAGCAGGAGAAGAGAAGGGTGCTAGGACTATATTCAACTACATTATTACTAATATTGGAGACAGCATGTTGCATAACTAGACTATTTGTAGTGCTCATATAACATCTGCACAAGAGAATAAATATACATAAATGCTAAATAAGACTGAGAGCTTTCTTTGGCCTAGTTTAGTTCAGGGAATACACCTTAACTATGTATGCTTGCTTATAAGAAGAATGCATCTGTTTACTTGCTCATTAGTTGCTGCTGCTCAATAGCTTGTTTGTGCAGCCCTGCTCATGCTGCTTACTATACAGTTCAGCACAGGATGGCTCCACTTCCAAAGAAGGACTGGCAAGGGGTATACATTCAATGACGATAAGCGCCCGGCTGTACTGGTAATGTTCAGATGAATAAGGGAATATCCCGACTAACTTGAATTGAAAGCTTGTATGTGGAGGCACCTTGAAGTTAATTGTGAAGCCAGAGGAACAGCCTTAAATTGAGTTGTAATTCCTTAGTTCTTTGTTTCACAGATAGGAGTCAATGTACTATAAAACCTATATACATTGTCATCTGGATGGTGGGTACTCAGAAATTAGACATTGGTCTGAAGCGGTCTTGTTATGTATGTGTTCCCACGCCAAACCTCTCCTTTACTGCTATTAAAGTTTACCGAAACAAGCGTCATCCAAAATGGAAGCCAAGTTTTACGTTTTTCCTCATCATAGTGGTCCCATCGATAACTATTTGCTGCGGACAACTCCAAAGGACCTGCAGGTGGAATTTTGCTAGCGATGGCCCCTGGATCGCTGAAATAAGGTAAGACCCTGTCCTTTTGCCATCTTGTTCTTCAGCCTTCTTAAAATCCTTATAAGAACTTCCAGTGCCTGGGATAGGAGGAGCCTTTGGAGGGCTGTGTGGGTTTGCTGGCAGGATGTGGGCTGGGTCTGTCTAACCCCAATCCACTAACTGGTTTTGGTGTGTCTGAGTGGTATGCATGAATGTTCCCGCAAGTGGTCCTGATTGGACCACTGCTGGGGTGTGTCTGTGTGGGCTAGTCCTGCTATTGGCTGGTGAGGGCAGCAGCTCTTACCTGGCTTTTAGGATAAGAAGAGGACTCCTGCACCCATTCTTCAGAGATCCTGGAGAAATCAGAAGGAGACAAGTATCCTGTCCAGCTGTGAGACCCGCAAAGAAACCTGAGACCCGACTGAAGGAGGCCTGGCAACCAACCTCTGTTGCTGTCCTGGAGGAGCCCCGTCTTGTTCTTGATTTAAAGTAGTTCTGCCAAGGAGCTACGACCCTTGGCGTGGAGGGACCATCAATTACAGACGTCTGCTCAGTGCCCTGCCGGAGGAAGCCTTCGGAAGTGCCCTGTAACCATCCTGTGGCTGACCAGTTTTGTTTTTGGGCTACTGTGCTGCCGGTGTAACTGTTGCGAGTTTTGGCCTGAACCTTGGAGGATTCTCAGCTGGCCCTACGAGACTACCTTCTGCGAAATTTCGGCATCCTAGCATAGAGGGGACCCGAGATAGGAGGGAAAGTCCGACTGTGGCTGCTGAATCCTTTTGCTTCGCCCTGCTGCAGTGACTACTGTATGGGAGTGAGGGGCCTTCAGACCCCTCCCATCCTTTACTTCCTAGTACAAACTTGGACCAAGTGCCTCCAGTAGTGGGTACACTCCTTGCCCTTACGCGATGCCCGCGATAGTACAACCCTTCAAAGTGAACAAGAAATTGCTACCAATACCATAGCTCAGATGTAAAAGGGATGACAAGGGCAGTGGAGCAATTGGGAAAAGATTTGTAAATAGTGACCTGATTATACTGAATTTAACTCTCCCCCTATCATTATTTTTGCTTTCTCGTCCATCTCTTTCTTTCTTCCTTTCCTTTTTCTCTTCTCCTTAAAAATAAATTCCTTCAGTTATCTTTACTGCTTTTATGCACAAGAAAAGTGAGAGTTGAAACAAAAAGAAAATATATATATATATGTTTCGATAATGTGTAGAAAAATATGATGAAATGATGATTGTGAAATGCAAATTGATGTACATAACATGGTGACTTAACAACTCTTATATCGCCCACCCAGGTAAAGATGACAGACATACCAACAATCGCCGAAAATTAGAGGATGTTAGATAGCAATAGGGTTGCCATTAGGACCAATAGGTTTAGTAACATTGAATGTGTGTTGAAATGTACCGCTGTTATATTAGCTACCATGCTATTCTTTTTCACCTGGTACTATACACTCTTGTCCCTAGTAAATGATATGTACAAAGGGGGGAACGGGGCTAACATGGTATGAGAAGGGTCTCATTTAATATGGACTGGTGTCAAAACAATATGGGCTGAAACGTATTACAAGGACATTAACCTCTTAAATGCCACCGACGAGCCGGCTCGTTGGTAAAAACCGCTCCAGGTGCCACCGACGAGCCGGCTCGTCGGTGGCACTTAAGGGGTTAATGACGGGGGAAATGTTGGGCGGGTTTTGCGGTGGGTACCGCGATTTTTAAAAAAAACCTGTGGCACTGGGGGGGGACAACAATGGCACTTAAAGGGTTAATGGAACAAGTACACTGCATTTATCAAGAGGTAATAATGTAAATACTACAATTGCCTCATTTATGCATCATGATGTAAACATAAGTGCTGAATATGAAGATAACGAGTATGACGGAGATTATTATTGGCCAAGCAATCGAACTGGTACCAGTATGCATGTGCAGACAACTTTAGAGCCTACCCCATATTATGCTGCTACTACTGAGTATACACGTACCATAATTAACAACACTGACACTGCATGGGCTGGGATGTTTCCCATACACTATCAGAAGGTGAAGAGTACAAACGAGAAAGGGAGGAGGAGGAGGTAGTGGAGAAAAAGGGGGGGGGAGAAAGAGATATGACATTTATCACAATTTGGGACTCGATGAGATAGAGGATCCCCGCCACCCTGATCAATCAAACAAATGGTACTCTGACATGAGTGCCACAGCAAAACAGGAAACTAATGAGAGCTGCTACGTGTGTTCACTCATTCCACATGCATCAGGAACACCAAAAATGTTAGTACCACAGGAAGTACCCTTGTCGGAGGCCCAGTGTTTAATTCATTTGGTTTTGTGTAGGATAAGAAACACCTTCCAAGCACACACCGTGTCATTAGAAAAATTGGAAAACGAGAAAACATGTACAAGCCGGCGACAAGGAGTAATATGCATCAAAGAGCCATTCCTAGTGATCAAAGGAACAAGATACGCGGAAAACAAATGGCACGATGAGACGATCAAATGCAAGGCAGAAGGACTCCGAGGCTTGCCCGAAGACACCCTTCAAAGGATAAAGAGCACATGCGCCCCAATATGGTCACAGCACATTACAAAGCTGACTTGGGTGACAGCATTGGAAAAACCAAAAAAAGTGCAAAAGGAAATGCCACATGAACTTTGCTTCTGCGGAGAAGGGAAGGTGACCCTAGGAGAGGTGAAGAAGTGCAACAAGACAGTAATAATACCTGACATGAAAAAAGGTACTGCTGCACTCATGGACACATATTGGATTTGCCGCAAACAAGCTTACCTGCACCTTCCCCCATCATGGAGAGGAACATGCGCTTTAGCCACTCTCCACACAGCACTAATGGTGATACCAGAGAGTCACATCCAAGGAGCAGGAGAAAAATCGGCTGGCATATCGGCAGCAGGGCAATCAGCTGAACCATCGACAGCGCCCGAATTAATGACCACAGAAGCTCCTGCGTACGAACTAATGTCGGAAAACGAACTAAAACAAAAGCTGTCGCGAAATAAAAGGTCCTCCAATTATATCTCATCCGAATCATCAAAACTCCTTGCTGAAATTCCACAGCAGTATAAGCTCTTTTCATCTGCAGAGACATTCTTCGCATCACTGCTCGCTCCAGGACTTCAAGCCCAAGCAAACGCCAAATGGCTGCAAATAGTGGGCTGGGAACTCATCCAACTGGCCAATGAAACTGAAGAAGGGTTCAACGTTATAAAAATAGAGCTCCGCGCACTACGCCTAATGACAATGCAAAACAGATATGTCCTGGACCTCCTCACAGCAATGGACGGTGGTGTTTGCCGAAAAATAGGAGGGGCCTGCTGCACGTTCGCACTAACTGAAGATGCTGATAACGGAACCCACTCACATGTGATAACAGCAGTGCACAACTTGGGGGAAAGAATGAAAACGGAAGCAGGAACAAAAGAGAGCATCTGGTTCGATAACCTGTTCAGCTGGTTGAGCATAGCGATGAAGGTACTCATCCCCATCATTGTCTTCATGCTCCTATTCTTTTGTGTGTGCCAACTCTGACTTCGATGCTGTGAAAAGAGCATTCCTACCTCAGCCATGATGATGGTGACAATGGGCCGACTGACAACGGTAGCAACAATGATAGATGCACAAATACAAACAGGGGAATACAACCCGCCCAAATATAGATTAACTGCCCTCTACAGACAGTATGGGGATAGAGTGGATAACTTGTACCATACCACTATTAAAGAACCAACAGAACTACAGTGGTACAAGGAAGTGTGGGTAGACTTGGATGGCAATGGTGGAATATACATGACATGCACACCAGATGAGTATGCTAGAAGGGGAAATAGCTTGAGAAGCGTGTGCAGAGCATGGATGCCAATAAAGGGTACTCCCGCTTGGGAAGAGGCAGTTACAGAAGCTGAGTACTACCGAAGGGAGAATGAAAACAATAAAAATAACTATTTGTTACTTTAGATGTAACGAAAGGGGGGAATGTATGGGAGTGAGGGGCCTTCAGACCCCTCCCATCCTTTACTTCCTAGTACAAACTTGGACAAAGTGCCTCCAGTAGTGGGTACACCCCTTGCCCTTACGCGATGCTAACTTCGGATGGCATTCGCGTAGATGGGACCACTGAGCAGGACACAGGGCATCCATTTTTGTGCCCCCTTTCCAACTCCATCTTGGTAACCAGGCCTCACTGCGATTGTACAAAATGTGTCTCTCCCTTTACTTTCCCTCGCTGCATGCAGAACCAGAACGCGCACACACACACACACAGCCCCCACCCTTGTTCCCACTCTGACTGGAAAGCTTCGCAGCTCCGTTCTGACGCTGAAGCCGGAGGTATTGGCAACAATAATAAATGTATCACATCACTCTTCCTCTGCGATCACTGTCCTACATGTGAACCGGCATGAACTAAGCCCAGCGCTCGTCCATCTCTACAAAATGTGTCTTGCCAGTGGAAACTTACTGCCATTCCGACCCCATGCCCCTGTAAGATATTCCTTTCATGTGCCAGACCACTGACCAGGTTCAATGCCCACCTTGTAAAACCCCCCACTGACACAAGACCTTTGCTGCAGTATATCGTGTTCAGTACTAACAAGTGCCACATACCTGGGACTCATGTAAACACAAGACCTACACTTTGGTCATTCTATTATAGTGGTCAAGACCTTTAACATCTGACTTATTATTAACCTATGACTCATATAAACCTACACGACCTTAGATAACATAGATGAGTAAATGATTTGTATAGAGATGTAACGAATGTCTAAACAGTGCCTTTGAACCACAAGAATGTAGTGTATGCATTTTGAATAATGAATTGTTTTAGCTAAGATAGTGACATTCACCCCGCCGGGGTACAGATGAATGACGTTCATCCTCCCGCCAACCGACCGGCCAACCAGAGGAACAATTTGATGCCCACACCTGCAACACCACCACAGCTGACCGATCCCGGTCCAACGTAGCATTATATGTTAGACGCCCCATTCCCCTTTATAAACTGTAATGAAATGATGATTGTCAGAGCGTCTCAGAGATCTTTTGAATGCCATTCATTAGATAAAGCCTTTGTTTTTGGACACTTGCAGCCGGCTCTCCTTGCCTTATTCCCTGCCCGGGATGTTTCTGAGTTTTATTTCTTTGCACGTCTAACAGCGGGGAGGGCACAAACACAACCATCCAAAATAGCTTACCTGACCCGAGTCCAGTCCATCGAGTTTTGCTGCATTCTTCAATTACAACAGTGAAAGACACCAACCGGAGATCAGCTCGAACCTGCAACCCTTGTGAATCAAGGACTGTGACTTTCAGGGGGAAAAGCAACGTCGGACCATCTTCCTTTGTTCTGCCAAGTCTGGGGAAGAATCGGAGTACGGGGAGTAAGTTACAGAGTTTCTAACCCACCCCTATACTCCCATTATAAGTCAATGGGCTTATAATAAACCTTATTTATAACAATATTGGCTTTGCCATTGCTTGCTTGAGCAAGACATCTGACTGTTGGGGTTACTTTTGGGCATTAGTCTAACTTGAACCCTCACCCTAAGAACCCTTCACTGAACCCCAGAGACCCTACATGCATTTGTTCCTGCCTTCTAACTTCTGCGGAACTTTAACCTGAACTATTGGGCAAGCAATGGCTGCGTACTCTCAAAGTGGGAAAAAAAACACAGAACAGCTTATCATGCCATGTTCTTTCTCAAGAGGGGCGCCTGCTACCTTTTTGTATTTTTGCAAGGAACTTGATCACCCTAAACTACCTTGGGGGAACCCAGACGTGGAACCCTTGCTCACTGTTCTTAGAGAGGCACAGCTCCACCTCACTGATGAGGCCCAACTGGGCTGAAACATGTGTATGGGGTTGCTGTTGGTAATCTTGTTGAAAGGAGGTTTGCTTGGCATTTCGGTGCTGGACTGCCCTTGTGGGCGGGACAGAGACTGATATGCAAATGGATATTCCTCCTTTGTGAAAAGTACAGTGAGCAAAAAGCGATGGCTGCGGACTCTGAAAGTGGGTAAAAACCACTGAACAGGTTATCATGCCATGTTCTTTCTAGAGAGGGGCGCCTGCTACCTTTTTGTACCGTAGGCAACTTAGGACTGGACAATTTTAGTTAGGGATCATCTCTGTGGACCATAAGTGCACATTACTACTCTAACCTTTCCTTTGCAGGAGTTTCTGATATGTATTATTCCCTATAACTAAGTGAATGTATATACGTATTTAGTTTGATAGTGTTGTTTGATAAGTCTACCTGCTAGTAGTAATTTTTCTATAGTGTGTTTTGGCCATGAATAAATAACTGTATTTTTATACATCCTGTCTAAGTGTAATCTGTGATTCCCATTGTCTGACCTCATTGTGGACCCTTTACAAGCTCACCACCTCTGAAGAACTTAGTCTAGACCACCTGTTACTGCTAACTAAACTGGTTTGACTACAGCTTCCCAGAATTGTCCCTGTCACAATATAGGTTGGCCTTATACATCTGTCCACCAGGCCAGAGTATAGAAAATCAGTCCTAACAACTGCTATTAAAGTTTACCGAACAAACCTCATCCAAAAGGGAAGCCAAGTGTCGAGTTTTTCCTCATCTAAGTGGTCCCATCGTACTGAGATAACTGTTTGCGTTGTACACCACCAAAGGACCTGCAGGCAAAATTCACCAGCGATGGTCCCCGGACCCAAGCCCGTTGTCTTAATGGGGATATCGCTGAGGGAGACTTCCACAGGCCGGGTTGACTGCTTGTGAACTAGAAAATAACTACTTTATTTCAGAGCTTGGTTTTGTAAATATTTAACTTTAAATTGTTATGTTTCTGTTCTGTTTGTTATGTCTGTCTCTGGTAGCTGGTAATTGAATTGGGAAGAAAAGAACATTCTTTGTTTAAAACCCTTTTCTGGTTAGGAAACAGCTGGATGTTAACATTAAACTGTATGTTTAAAGCACTATGCATCCATGCATGAAATTCTGGAGCGGTAAATTGGCAGTGCAGGAAGATAAAACAGTAGCAAGGGCTCTTGAATGATTGAGAAAAATATATTGTTTGCAAGAGTTTGCTCTCTGTCTACCCATTCCCTTAATTCATTTGTGCAGTTATAGACCTATTGATTTTTGCAAATGTGGCTTTGATGACTTTCATTCCCACTCTATCCTATAAAATAAAACTAATCAGGCTTTCGGCTCCTCCTACTGAGTGAGTAACCCTCAGCTCTTAACATACACTTTCTTTGGACCACTATTAATTTGGGATGTAATGGGGGCAAATAAACGTGTCTCGATGCTACAGTGCGGGGCACGGTTAGTGGGAAACGGAGCGCAATGTGGAAGAACGTTGCCTGCCACTGATGTGTACAGTGCGTTTCTATCAAGCGGTCGCATGAATTGTGTTGTGCCTGGTGGTGTTTGGGTGCTATGGTGCAGGTCAATGCAAAAGAGCCACACAGCCTTCCACAATAAGCAATTCCTTGCCTTACCCTGTGAGAATGGGATCAGGTAGATCGAGGATAGATTGAGGATAGTGCCACTCCCCCCCTGTGAGAATGGGATCAGGTAGATCGAGGATAGATCGAGGATAGTGCCAATCCCCCCCTGTGAGAATGGGATCAGGTGGATCGAGGATAGTGCCACTCCCCCCTGTGAGAATGGGATCAGGTGGATCGAGGATAATGCCACAAGAACAGGTAGCTCGAGGCTAGTGCCACTCCCCCCCTGTGAGAACGGGATCAGGTGGATCGAGGATAGTGCCACTCCCCCCTGTGAGAACGGGATCAGGTGGATTGAGGATAGTGCCACTCCCCCCCTGTGAGAACGGGATCAGGTAGCTCAAGGCTAGTGCCACTCCCCCCCTGTGAGAACAGGATCAGGTAGCTCGATGCTAGTGCCACTCCCCCCCTGTGAGAATGGGATCAGGTAGCTCGGGGATAGTGCCACTCCCCCCCTGTGAGAATGGGATCAGGTGGATCGAGGATAATGCCACAAGAACAGGTAGCTCGAGGCTAGTGCCACTCCCCCCCTGTGAGAACGGGATCAGGTGGATCGAGGATAGTGCCACTCCCCCCTGTGAGAACGGGATCAGGTGGATTGAGGATAGTGCCACTCCCCCCCTGTGAGAACGGGATCAGGTAGCTCAAGGCTAGTGCCACTCCCCCCCTGTGAGAACAGGATCAGGTAGCTCGAGGATAGTGCCAGTCACCCCCTGTGAGAATGGGATCAGGTAGCTCGAGGCTAGTGCCACTCCCCCCCTGTGAGAACAGGATCAGCTGGATCGAGGATAGTGCCACTCCCCCCCTGTGAGAACGGGATCAGGTAGCTCGAGGATAGTGCCACTCCCCCCTTGTGAGAATGGGAGCAGGTAGATCGAGGATAGTGCCACTCCCCCCTATGAGAATGGGATCAGGTAGATTGAGGATACTACTACTCCCCCCCTGTGAGAACGGGATCAGGTAGATCGAGGATAGTGCCACTCCCCCCCTGTGAGAACGGGATCAGGTAGATCGAGGATAGTGCCACTCCCCCCCCCCTGTGAGAATGGGATCAGGTAGCAAGAGAATAGTGCCACTCCCCCCCTGTGAGAATGGGATCAGGTAGCTCGAGGATAGTGCCACTCCCCCCCTGTGAGAATGGGATCAGGTAGCTCGAGGATAGATCGAGGATAGTGCCACTCCCCCCCTGTGAGAACGGGATCAGGTAGATCAAGGATAGTGCCACTCCCCCCCTGTGAGAATGGGATCAGGTAGATCGAGGATAGTGCCACTCCCCCCTATGAGAATGGGATCAGGTAGATCGAGGATACTGCTACTCCCCCCCTGTGAGAACGGGATCAGGTAGATCGAGGATAGTGCCACTCCCCCCCTGTGAGAACGGGATCAGGTAGATCGAGGATAGTGCCACTCCCCCCCCTGTGAGAATGGGATCAGGTAGCAAGAGAATAGTGCCACTCCCCCCCTGTGAGAATGGGATCAGGTAGCTCGAGGATAGTGCCACTCCCCCCCTGTGAGAATGGGATCAGGTAGCTCGAGGATAGATCGAGGATAGTGCCACTCCCCCCCTGTGAGAACGGGATCAGGTAGATCAAGGATAGTGCCACTCCCCCCCTGTGAGAATGGGATCAGGTAGCCAGAGGATAGTGCCACTCCTCCCTGAGAGAATGGGATCAGGTAGCTTGAGGATAGTGCCACTCCCCCCCTTTGAGAACAGGATCAGGTAGATCGAGGATAGTGCCACTCCCCCTGTGAGTACGGGATCAGGTAGCTTGAGGATAGTGCCACTCCACCCCTGTGAGAATGGGATCAGGTAGCTCGAGGACAGTGCCACTCCTCCCCTGTGAGAATGGGATCAGGTAGCTCGAGGATAGATCGAGGATAGTGCCATTTCCCCTCCTGTGAGAACGGGATCAGGTAGATCGAGGATATTGCCACCCCCCTGTGAGAACAGGATCAGGTAGATCAAGCATAGTGCCACTCCCCCCCTGTGAGAACAGGATCAGGTAGATCGAGGATAGTGCCACGACCCCCCTGTGAGAACGTGATCAGGTAGCTCGAGGATAGTGCCACTCCCCCCCTGTGAGAACGGGATCAGATAGCTCGAGGATAGTGCCACTCCCCCCCTGTGAGAACGGGATCCGGTAGATCGAGGAGAGTGCCACTCCCCCCCTGTGAGAACGGGATCAGGTAGATCGAGGATAGTGCCACTCCCCCCTGTGAGAATGGGATCAGGTAGCCAGAGGATAGTGCCACTCCTCCCTGAGAGAATGGGATCAGGTAGCTTGAGGATAGTGCCACTCCCCCCCTGTGAGAACAGGATCAGGTAGATCGAGGATAGTGCCACTCCCCCCTGTGAGAACGGGATCAGGTAGCTTGAGGATAGTGCCACTCCACCCCTGTGAGAATGGGATCAAGTAGCTCGAGGATAGTGCCACTCCCCCCCTATGAGAATGGGATCAGATAGCTCGAGGATAGATCGAGGATAGTGCCATTTCCCCCCCCCCTGTGAGAACGGGATCAGGTAGATCGAGGATATTGCCACCCCCCCTGTGAGAACAGGATCAGGTAGATCAAGCATAGTGCCACTCCCCCCCTGTGAGAACGGGATCAGGTAGATCGAGGATAGTGCCACGACCCCCCTGTGAGAACGTGATCAGGTAGCTCGAGGATAGTGCCACTCCCCCTGTGAGAACGGGATCAGGTAGCTCGAGGATAGTACCACTCACCCCCTGTGAGAACAGGATCAGGTGGATCGAGGATAGTGCCACTCCTGCCCTGTGAGAACAGAATCAGGTGGATCGAGGATAGTGCCACTCCCCCCCTGTGAGAACGGGATCAGGTAGCTCGAGGATAGTGCCACTCCCCCCTGTGAGAACAGGATCAGGTAGCTCGAGGATAGTTGTTAAACGAGATATTATATTGTGCCTCCTTTATTGTATATATTGGCCTAAACCCAGTCGCTCTGCGAAGAAAACCGCGTTGCAAAGTTCCAATTCTAGATCGCCGCCATTTTAGGTCCATCCGCCATTTTGATTTCCATTCCAAAGTAACGCTGTGTTCTAAAATGGTGGACAGTGTTTCCCGCTTGTAACTGAGCCGTCCTGAACTTTGTACGAAAGTTAATGTATAAACTGTCCGTTGGCCGAATGTTTGGGTTAAGCAAAGAGACCTTGTCCCATGCCTGACTTGTAGACAGAGGATTGTCTGCACCAATAAGTCTGATCTGCGGACATACATCAACTACAATGTTATACAAATACTGAACGAGGACACTAGCTGAACTGCATTGTAAAGGACATGTGTTAAGGCTTATTGTTAAATCCAAGAATACACTGTTGCCAATGTAACTTGTTTATATGTAAACTGAGGATGATCCATGTGCATATTGTTGGTCAAGCCAGAAGTGAACTCGGCACGAGCTCTAGACCATGGATTATTAACCTACAGAGGGGCTGGAAATTATTGTCGAAAATATATAAAATGTACAACTGTTTAGACGTCCAGTACCTCTCACTTCTCACACCGAAAGGGCTGGTATTCGCTGTGATGTACTGAGGGCCAGATAGCTATTTGACTTTGTTTTCTTTGTAACTGTACAGTTTTAGAATAAAGATCTGTGAATCTTTATAATCCCGTGTTTGGTGTATTTCCTTTTGGGGTACTCAGCCTCGATATTTCCTCTTGCTTTTACAGATGGCACTCGAATAGGGACCCTCAAGATTGATGCCATCTCGTTGAAGGTTGACGCAGCTATCGGACCGGGAGGGTGAAAAAAGGGGGCCCCTTTCATGGATGAGACGCGATACCTCAGCAGTACTGCACAATGTGATCCCTGGACAGTGAGCACGCGGTCCGAGACGGCATCTTGACAAGGGTCCATATATCGAGGTGGGCAGATTTGCCGAAATCACCAACCACGTGGGACCTTTGATAGTTCTTTGAAATCCGATCGGACCTCCTTAGAATTTGATCAGGTGAGTCGTGACCCGATTCTTAAGTATCCTGATAATTAGTTTTGGCGTATTGCACTTGCAGGTACAATTATTGTCCAGGTAACACCACTATTCTGATATGCCTGGGAAATTGTCTGCCTGCTTCAGGGCATTATTCCGCAGTGACAGACAATCTTTTGAATTTGGCCGACCAGCGCCAATGGAGGGGTCGCCGGCATGTACTATGTACTGTAAAAGCACGGCATTGGTAGTATAGTGCTTAATGATATTTGGCACAGACAAACTAGACATGCTTCCGAACTTCAGTGGCCAATCAATGGTAGTTTCGAAATTCCTCGCATAGAATACTTAGAATCCATATTATTGAAGAAAAAGGCTAGACCTGCAGCATTTGATGTATTACAGAATTGGAAGAAAGAAGCTATGCAGCAATTTAAGAGTAGGGAAAAACATGCGCGCCGTCAAATGTCGAACGCCGAAAAAGCGTTGTTATATGATCAAAATAAACAGTCTGAGTCAGTTAGGAATATGGATAGGGCTTTTTCATTTGGTATCCAGAAAATGTATCCTTCTAAAGATTTTCATGTATCTGATGAGCTGATTGACAAACTTTTAAACGAACGAAGGTCTGGTGCCACTGTGCCACCTCCGTATGTTCCTGCTGTTATTCCTCCTCCCGTCGCTCCTCCTCCTCCTCCTATCACTTCTCTTAATGTTCCTCTTCCTCCGGCTGTTGTTCCTCCTCTTGTTGTTGCTCCTCCACATACTCCTCCACCTTTGCCAGCTGTTATGGGTCCGGTGGGTTTGCCTGTTGCACCAGTAATAGTACCTTTGTTCCCGAATGTACAAGATTTGCCTACTCTTTCTCTTCCAAGCGGTCCTTCACCGCTCTTAGTTGATCAGGGAGCGGGATTGAGGGTTGTAACTCGTAACACTGAGTCTCCAGAGAGAAAGCATGAATTAACTGCATGGGCTAGACACTGCATGGAGAGGGGTGAACAAGCTGATGTTTTTGCCACACTCTCTAACTTAGACAATTTTCCTGAGAAAAACGTTTTTATTGAAGGATTAGGAGTTCATTTACGTATAATGTGGAATAGATTAAATGATATAGATCTCCCACAAAGGTTGAGGGATCTGAATATTTTAGCATTTTCTAGATATACTGCAGAGAAAGTACATGAGCACGTCGAGAGGGTTTTTGAGTACAGAAGGGAGTTGGAAAGGTTGCGGAATGAAGATGTAGATGGTAATAGTTTGGATGCTATGTTAGTACAGAAATGGTTCTTTCCTTGTCGTAAATCGATAAATGAGGAAACACGAATTTGTACGAAAGATGCGATTAGGTGGATTTCAGACATGTCGATAACTCCCGTTGAAGTATATGACACGTATAGTCAGTATACGCCAGAAATGCAGAGGAAAGTGATACAGGTAATTGTAGAGTATCTGCACGATCAATGTATAAAAAGAAAGATTTGTTGTCCTTCAGAATTATTGAATATTTATAAGAGAGCTTTGTCGTGTGACACTTCTTCAGCTGCTTTAGCGCTCGATTTAGCTCTGTTGCTCAGTAAGCGTTCAGAGTTGCCTACTTCTCAGTTGCCTATTAGAGAGGTTCCTCCGACATTTGTCCCAAAAGTTGAGATTCCTGCTAATGTTGCTGCAGGTACACCTGCTTAGGATAGTCCTGCACATTATGTGTCGCAGTTTGTTCACGTCCCATTCTCGAGACAGGAAGTGAACACCATTAAACAATCTATTCCCGATATTAGGAAGAATCCGACAGGGTTCTACAAAGAAATAGATGGGGTCATTACGACCCCGGCGCTAAGTGTTTAATGGCCCCGTAAAAGCCTACGGCGCCGTTAAACACTTAGCGCCTGATTACGAGGTCCCTTTGTGGGACCCGACCTTAACGGCTGCCGTTAAAGTAGGGACCCGCAAAGGGACCTTGGTGCTAAGTACGGTACCACAATTAGCGGTACCGTACTTAGCGCCCTGCCCATTCCCCTTGATCCCTATGGGGCAAAAATGGGAATGGGGACGGGCCATGGCGGCATGGGGAATTACCGCCCCGCCAACCTCGGAATGGGGTGGTAATTCCCCATTCCGCCATGGTGGACTCCGGCATGAACCATGTTGCTAATAGCACCATGGTTTTTCGCCGAAGTCATAATGAGGCCTAGAGTCTGTTTTACAATCATCAGTATGTACATTAAGCGATATTGATTTGTTGTTTCCCGTACTCCTACCTGTTGATTTGTGGTAACAGATTAGGACTGTAGACGATGTACAAGGGTTAGGAGATACATGGGATAATATGGTTAGACTAGATAGAGATAGGCCAGCTGACGAGAGACCACCACAGGTAATACTGACTTTGCCTGATAGAATAGTTACGAAGTTAAAAGCTATAATTCCTGAAAGACTGATTATTTGGGACAACCTTACTGCTTGTGTCCACAGGAAGTCTGAGGGTGCTACCGAGTTCTTTAATTGGTTCGAACAAGTGTTTTCAGATTTCAGTGGACAAGATTTGAGCACAGAATCTGGAAAACAAATATTTGTGGACAAATTTGTGCGTGGATTGCTGCCTGACATCCAGTCGCAAATGATGTCTTCAGAGAGCGCTTGGCAAGCAAAGTCTCAGTCAGAAGTACTGCATATGGCTCAGTACTATGAGAATCATGTCAATAACAAAAAAGAAAGAGTTGAAAAGAGAAAAGGAGACTTGAAAACAAAAGTTCTATTACAGCAAATTGTTAGAGGCCCTAGAGGGGGTAATTCGCAATTTAGAGGACAGTATGCTCCACAGGGAAATGCGCCATTGGGTCCTGTAAACATAAACCAGTGTGCTTTTTGCAGACAAGAGGGTCATTGGCGTGCACAATCGCCGATCCTCCAGCAGAGGTTGAATAACGGATTTGGAAATATGGGTAGATGATCCAGAGGCCGCCCTGGGGCGGGGGGTCCTGGTAGAAGTCAGTTTTGCAAGATTTGCAGCAACCTTTTTCACAGGATAATCAGGCTCCGGTGTGGATAATAGAAACATTTTTGATCATCCTTCTGCTGCTTACCTCTCTGAAGAACTTCC
Source organism: Ambystoma mexicanum (assembly GCF_040938575.1). Classification (NCBI taxonomy): domain Eukaryota; kingdom Metazoa; phylum Chordata; class Amphibia; order Caudata; family Ambystomatidae; genus Ambystoma; species Ambystoma mexicanum. The sequence continues at coordinate 1,547,762,326 of NC_090931.1, forward strand.
TTTTGACGACATTCTGTTTCGTTAGGATTGCCCAAAGCAGGGTTTGGAACCGACGCCTATTCCCATTAATCGGAAAGGTCCCTACGTTGAGATGATAGTGGGAAATAGGAAACATCTATTTTTGATAGACACAGGGGCACCGAAGTGTTCCATTGACCAATCGCGGGTTCCAAACATTCCACTGTCAGGGCAAAGCAATGTTTCTGTAGGGTTTTCTGGCACACCAGTAGTCTGCCCGGTTTCTTTGCCAGTACCGATTACTTCAGGTCCATTTACGGACCACTGTCCATTCCTTTTGACTACGAATTGCGGAGAGAACTTGTTGGGGTTGAATCTGTTGAAGGAATTAAATGCGGTAATTCATTGTTCTTCTGATGGAGTGCGTTTGACGATTTCACCACAGCAACTTTCTGTCTCTCAGTTCTTGACCAGACCTTTGCCGCCGGAATTGAGTGATGTTCCAGAGTGTTTGTGGGCAATTGATGATAATGATGTCAGTGTTTTGCAAATTGATCCTGTTAAAATTATTCTAAAACATGGAGTAAAGTTGCCAAGTATTCCCCAGTATAAGATCTCGGTCAATGGTGAGCAAGTTTTGAAATGCATAGTCTCCGATTTTGTGCATCATGGGGTAATTGAAGAAATTGCAGGTAGTTTGTGCAATAGTCCGATTTTGCCGGTGTACAAAAAACCCGATAATGCAATTTCTTTCAGTTTCATTATTGATTTATGTGCCATCAATAAGATTGTTGCTCCACAATTTCCCATTGTGCCTGATGTGACGACAATATTAACTATGATTCCGGCTTCAGCTACTCACTTTAGTGTTGTGGATCTTAAGAACGCCTTCTTTAGTATTCCTATACACAAAGATAGTAGATACTTGTTCGCGTTTACCTTAGGGGGACGCTCGTTTACTTCTACCCCTGCACCGCAAGGATACACGGAGAGTCCTAGCATCTATAGTAGGGCTTTGAAAGAGCAGCTTGATACACTCGAGTTGTCCACTACATGTGCACTACTTCAGTATGTAGACAATCTACTCTTAGCTGCTGACTCAGAGAGCGCTTGTAAGGAGGGCACTTTGTTGTTGCTTATCCATCTAGCACAACATGGACACAAAGCTTCGCTTAAAAAATGTCAGTATTGTCGACAGGAGGTCGCCTATTTAGGCTATCTCCTGTCAAAGGAGGGAAGAAGGTTGACGCCTGAGCGGATAAAAATAATTTCTAGCATGTCTGTCCCAAATGCACAGAAGGAAGTCAGAGCCTTGATAGGAATGGCTTCTTACTGTAGGCAGTGGATCCCAAACTTCTCCTTAGTGATTAAACCAATGTTGGCATTGACAAAGAAGGGCATTTCTTCGCCATTGCCGTGGAGCTTGGAACACCAGCAAGCATTTGATCTGCTCAAGACTGCACTGTGCTCAGCACCAGTTTTGGGCACACCAAATTATGAAAAGGCCTTCGTGTTGTATGTGCATGAACGTGATGGATGTGCTTTGGCTGTATTAACGCAGGAACATGGAGGGAAGAATAGGCTGTGCGGCTACTTTTCTTCAACCCTTGACCCTGTTGCATGCGCTTTGCCAAGGTGTTTGAGAGCTGTCGCTGCTGCTGCTGCGTCCGTAAAACAGAGCAAGGGAATGGTCCTAGGCCATGCTTTAACCCTGATGGTACCTCACGCTGTAGATGTTCTATTAAATAGAACACAAACGCAACACCTCACCTCCGCCCGATTAACGAGATACAAATTGATCTTGTTTGCACCGCACATAAAAATACACAGGTGTTGTGTCCTTAATCCGGCTGAACTTTTACCTTTCCCGCAAGGTACTGTTTGCAGTGACGAAGAGTCACATGACTGCCTTTACACTACAGAGCAAGAGACAAAAGGCAGAATCGATCTAAAAGATACTCCTTTGAACAATCCACAAGGGGAGCTGTTTTGCGATGGCTCCTGTTTCAAACTCCCGGATGGTACATCCACAGCTGCTTATGCAATCACCACATTGAGCACGGTCGTGGAGACCAAAAGAATCACGCATAACTCTGTGCAGGCCGCAGAGATTACAGCATTGACCCGAGCTTGTGAACTTTCCGAAGGGCTTACAGTAAATCTATATACTGACAGTCAGTATGCTTTTGGGGTGGTTCACAACTTCGGCACACTTTGGGCAGAACAATGTTTCTTGACCTCACATGGCACTAAAATCCAGTATGGCTCCTTGATAGTACGGTTACTCTCAGCGCTTGCACTCCCCACTCAGTTAGCAATCATGAAATGCGCAACGCATCATAAAATTATAGATAATGTGGGAAAAGGGAATGCTTTTGCTGATCAGATAGCCAAACAGACTGCCACTGATCTCTCTTCAGAAATGTATACTTCAAGGGAAGCCACAAATGCCTGTACTTTGGATGAGGGTATTGAATCTGTGAAAAACATTCAAGCTGATGCCACGTTAGAGGAATCTAAGAAATGTGCTGAGGGTTTGGCAAAATTGGATGATGATGGGTGTTGGGTGGACAAAGTAGAAGGGAAATGGTTACTGCCAGATGAGTACATTACAATGATGGTCGCTATGGCTCATGGTCCCACCCATATTAGTGCACGAAAAGTTACCAAAATGTTCCAGAATGTGTGGGTGAATGATAAAATTTCCAAAGTCGAGCGCTTTGTCCAGGGGTGTATGATCTGTTTGCAGCATAATGTGGGAAAGGGCACATCGACTCCTAGGGGTAGTTTTGGTCCACCTACTGTCCCCTTCGAGGTTATACATTTTGACTTTATTGAAATGGAGTGTTGCAAAAACTACAAGTACGTACTAGTGGTTATTCGCGCGTTTAGTAAATGGGTTGAAGCCTTTCCTGTCAAAGATGCCACAGCTATGACAACGGCGAAAACCATGCTGAAGGAATATTTTCCTAGGTTTGGTTTGCCAAGAGTCATCTGGTCGGACAATGGTCCACATTTTATCGCTGCTGTAATTCTGCAGATATGCACGGGATTACAGATCAATAAACGGTTCCATTCGGCTAGGCACGCTCAGAGTGCTGGGTTAGAAGAAAGACACAACGGCATCATCAAGAACAAGCACGCTAAGACGTGTGCCGGCACCAAACTGAAATGGCCGGACCCCTTACCGATCATGTTATTGGCCCTCATTAGGACTCCAGCGGAAAACCATGGTGCTATTAGCACCATGGTCGATGCCGGAGTCCGCCATGGCGGAATGGGGAATTACCACCCCATTCCAAGGTTGGCGGGGCGGTAATTCTCCATGCCACCATGGCCCTTCCTCATTCCCATTTTTGCCCCATAGGGCATAATGGGAATGGGGAAGGCGGTAAGTACAGTACCTCAAATTGCGGTACCGTACTTACCTCGAGAGTCCCTTTGCGGGTCCCTACTTTAACGGCTGGTCTAGACCAGCCGTTAAGGTTGGGTCCCGCAAAGGGACCGTGTAATTAGACGCTAAGTGGTTAACGGCGCCGCAGACTTTTACGGCGCCGTTAACCACTTAGCGCCAGGGTCGTAATTACCCCCATTGTCTACGAGAATGACCCCTCAAACTAAGACTGGGCTCTCTCCATTTGAGGTGGTCATGGGTAGGCCAGCTAACATTTGAAATTTGCCAAAGCCCCGTTCGCTACACGATGTTGAACATGTACTTCTTTCTGACTACTGTGGACAGTTAACTAAAAATCTGTATTTGATTTACCAACAGGTGCAAGAAGCTCTACCTGTTAGGTACGAGGGCCCAGGCCACAGCATACGGCTGGGGAGCTGGGTATTGATAAAATCATTTGAAAGATCATCTTGCCTCGAACCTCGTTCGCGGGGCCCGCATCAAGTTCTCCTGGTCACACAGACTGCAGTGCGAGTGGAGGGCAGGAAGCACTGGATCCGCGCGTCCCACATCAAGAGGATTCCATTCCCTTTGCCACACGATACAGAAGACACAGAACCCCTCACCAATACAGTAACCAACAATCACGAAGCATCAAACAGCATCGAGAGTGCGTTGGAGACTCTCCCTGAGCCCGTGGGGTCTGGGGAAACAGCTGCTTCATCTCCACACTGTCCAACAGTTCCTTTTTCAAATTCCGTTCCGAATCTTGTGTTAAATCCTGCTTTGAATTCACCACTTCCATCAGGAAGTAACGACACATTGTTTGCAGATCACTCAGTACCATGGGCCTCATTACGAGTTTGCCGGTAGCCGTGCCTGCATTACAAGCACGGCTACCGCCGAACTCGCATCCGGCACCGTCACCCACGAATGGGCACTTACCGGCCCATTACGAGTTGAATGGGCCGGTAATTGCCCATTCGCGGGTGGCGGTAATGCCGTGCTCCTCATCCCCATTCTGCCCCATAGGGAAGAGTGGGGATGAGGAGCATGGATGCACCGGGTGCCGGTGCATCCATGTGTTTCCCTCGTGGGTGCCGTACACCCCGCTAGGTCAGACCTGGCGGGCTGTCAGGGCTCGCGAGGGGAACTCGTAATGTGGCGGGATGGGGTTGACGGCGCCGGCACCTTTTACGGTGCCGTTAACCCCGTCCCGCCAGGGTTATAATGAGGCCCCATGAGTCACAAGGTACGATCTGCGTCCGAGGAAATAGACTTACTGCACGGTTCGGCTGTGCCATCAAGGAAAATCATTGAAGGGCTTGTCTCTTTGGCCTGTTCTTTTGTACATAAGGGGATTCTGTTGGCTAGGGTTTGGGAAAGGACTAAGAAAACACTCGAACTGGAGATCGCCAGCACATTAACTTTGGTGTATTCGTTTGAAGAAACAATGCCTGCAACCGCTCCCACTCGTGCGGAACAGATAATAGACTGTGTGACCGATCATAAAAATGAACAATCAAATGCGTGGGCCCCGAAAACATATTGTTGTCTTGTGATTGTGTTAACTGGTTTCACAATAGTCATTGCCTTAGGATTTTGGTATTTGGAAGAAGTACATCCGCTTGAAAATGTGCCTACTGTTTCTACACCTTTCGTGCATTTGCATACTCTATCTCCTAGAGACTCTCAGCACAGACAGAGTTACCACAACAATACTCCCTTATTCATTATGAATGCCACACATGCCATTTTTAATAAGTCCAATTGTTGGGTCTGCTCGCATTTACCGCAACACGGGGATAAGGGGCTGGGTTGGTATATTCATCCTTTACCTTTGACGGCTGCATGCTATGCTTCTCTAAGGGCACTATTCTTTGGCCGATGGAACGATAGCATCTCGGGGAACTTTGATGGAACTAACTTGAACGATTTTGAGAAACGTGTTCTAACGCCCTTGGGATGCTCACTCTTTGCGAATAGGAGCAAGCCTAATGTTGCTTCTATTAGGCCTTCTGATAGACTGTCCCGTCCTTTTCAATCTTTGATCTCTTTCAAGATGGCTCCTATAGGCAATAAGGATGCCACACCACCTTCTCACACTGTTTACCATAGCCCTGATTCAGTTTCTTTCTGCATACAGAGGAATGGTACTCAGTCAATGGGTGATTTCAAGGGTTGCGCCAACTTTGCGAATTTGACTAGTGAGGACAGACCTTTGTATTTATTTATTTTATTTATTTATTACATTTGTTATACGCCCAGTCCCGGGGGTATCACGGCGTAGTTACAGACAATGGGGGAATGCAATCTTAGAACGTACACAGAGGAAAACACAGGAATAACAGTCAGTAATATACAATAATATGCGAGGCAGTCAAGAATATACAGCAAAATGCAAAGCAGTCAGATATGTACAGTTAATTGGAGCGGATTAGTGCTCTAGTTCAGTTAGAACTTATTGAAGAGCCAAGTCTTCAGGAAGCTTTTGAATTTAGGGGAGGAGGTTTCGTTCATAATGTGGGTAGGTAGCGCATTCCAGTGTCTAGGTGCCAGTGTTTTGAAGCTACTACCCCCTGCTTTCTCTCTTTTGTATCTGGGGGTTTCGAGGTATGTGTTTTTGTTGGACCTGAGAAGTCTAGTCTGGGGCTTCATCGTGACTGTATTGTTGAGGTATTTGGGTGCTTTGTTAGACCTGCATTTGTGGGTGATGCTCAGGGTTTTAAATAGAATTCTCGCTTGGATGGGGGGAGCCAGTGGTGGTCTCTTCTGGTGTTGGAGATATGTTCAGATTTTTTGATGCCTAAGGCTGCTCTGAGGGCTTTGTTCTGCATGAGTTGGAGTTTGGCTAAGTTGGCTTTGGACGTGCCCAGGAAAAGGATATTACAATAGTCTAGCTTAGACAGTATGAGTGCTCTGGCTAGAGTAACACAATTTTTGTCTGAGAGGAATTTACGGCTGAGGGAGATGAGTTTGGAGGTGTAGGAGGTGGACGAGGCTAATGTGTTTACTTGTTTGGACATGGATAGTGTTGCGTCTAAGTAGACGCCAAGGGTCTTGACTTGTTTAAGAACAGGGATTGTGGTTCCATCGATGATGAATGATTTGAAGGCGGGCTCAAGGGTGTTGATTTTGCTGGAGGAGCCTAGTATGAGGAGCTCCGTTTTATCGTCATTGAGACAAAGGCTGTTATTGGCCATCCAGTTTTGGATGAGTGAGTAGATTTGGTTAACCAGTAGGGAGTCTTGTTCATGATTGCCTGAGAGAAGAATGAGGATTTCGGTGTCATCGGAGAAGTTAGTATTGATGACACCAAGGGCATCCAAAGCTGCAAATAATAGCTTAGTGTAGGCATTATACAGTGTGGGGGATAGGCAAGAGCCTTGCGGCACACCTGCTGGGACAGGCACTGGCTCTGCTGATTCTTTGCCGATGGACACTCTGGAGGTCCTATCAGCCAAGAATGATTTGATCCAGTTGGTAGCGCTCTGAGCTAGGTTGAAGTTGTTTGCTAGAGTGTTGCAGAGTTTGTCGTGGTTGACCAGATCGAAGGCCGCTGAGAGGTCCAGGAGCATCAGCAGACAGAGTTTGCCTGCTTCTTTAGTGGCATCCATTTGGATCTTCAGATCAAGGAGGGCTGTCTCTGTACTATGGTTGGGGCGGAATCCTGACTGGCGGTCTCCTAATAGTTGATGTTGTTCCAAGTGGTTCTGAATTTGGCAATAGGCTATTTTCTCAATTATTTTTAGGAGAAATGGGACCGTTGTAATAGGTCGGTAATGAGTGGGTATTGAGGGGTCCAGGGATGTTTTTTTTAGGAGTGGTGTCACCCAAGCTTTTTTGATACTGGTGGGGACTGTGTTTGTGAGGAAAGAGGCATTGATGAATTGTATGTAGGCGAACCTGTCTACTTTGTTTGCGGTAATATAGCTTTCCCATGGTTACCTAGGGATTGGCAGAGAACCTGTTATTTAGGGATTCTGTTACCCGGGGTATTCATTGCTAGCACTGTAGAAATGTCAAAGGCTTGTCCAAGATGGGACGAGAATGGCGATACTTCAGCACAAGTTCTGGGCGATGTAGCTAAATCCTTCGTGCCATTTTGGGGGCAAATATTGAACTCTGAAGATATCAGAAAACTAGCGAGAGTACTGGAGAGGACCATCAACCGGACCACTGACATACTCTATAACATGACTTTAGAACAAAAAGCAATAAGGTTAGTGGCACTTCAGAACCGGATGGCATTAGACGTCATCCTGGCTGAGCATGGTCGGGTATGTAAATTAGTGGGGTCGGCTTGCTGTGTTTTCGTGCCAGATTCCTCCCCAACTATCTTTAGGGTGATACAAAATCTGCACGTCCTTAGTTCGGAAGTCCATGTTCCTGAGGGAAACTGGGATCTTAGCGCCTGGTTCTGGGACTTCTTGCGATCTTGGGGATGGAAGCTACTTTCGGTCTTGCTGATTATTTTAGGTATTCTGTTGTTTTTCTGTTGTTGTATACAGTGTCTTCCTGGTATATGTTCGATGTTAGGAGGATGTTGTGCACAAGCCATGGGTGCATTAGGACACAAGGTATACGCCCCAGAGAAAATGTCTAGTGAATTCGAACTGAAGGAAATCTCAGTATCTGACCTCATGGCAATCGATATCTCTGATAGTGATTCAGAATGTATGGACATTGAGACGTGGCGTTACTCGTAAAGTGACTAGAAGTAGTTTAGCGCTTGGCTTAGGCCAAAAGGAGGGTTTGTTAAACAAGATATTATATTGTGCCTCCTTTATTGTACATATTGGCCTAAGCCCAGTCGCTCTGTGAAGAAAACCGCGTGGCAAAGTTCAGATTCTAGATCGACTTCGCCACCATTTTAGGTCCATCCACCATTTTGATTTCCATTGCAAAGTAACGCTGTGTTCTAAAATGGTGGACAGTGTTTCCCGCTTGTAACTGAGCCGTCCTGAACTTTGTACGAAAGTTAATGTATAAACTGTCCGTTGGCCGAATGTTTGGGTTAAGCAAAGAGACCTTGTCCCATGCCTGACTTGTAGACAGAGGATTGTCTGCACCAATAAATCCGATCCGCGGAGATACATCGACTACAATGTTATACAAATACTGAACGTGGACACTAGCTGAACTGCATTGTAAAGGACATGTGTTAAGGCTTATTGTTAAATCCAAGAATACACTGTTGCCATTGTACCTTGTTTATATGTAAACTGAGGATGGTCCATGTGCATATTGTCAGTCAAGCCAGAAGTGAACTCGGCACGAACTCTAGATCATGGATTATTAACCTACAGAGGGGCTGGACATTATTGTCGAAAATGTATAAAATGTACAACTGTTTAGACGTCCAGTACCTCTCACTTCTCACACCGAAAGGGCTGGTATTCGCTGTGATGTACTGAGGGCCAGATAGCTATCTGACTTTGTTTTCTTTGTAACTGTACAGTTTTAGAATAAAGATCTGTGAATCTTTAATAAGCCCGTGTTTGGTGTATTTCCTTTTGGGGTACTCAGCCTTGATATTTCCTCTTGCTTTTACATAGTGCCACTCCCCTCTGTGAGAACGGGATCAGGTAGCTCGAGGATAGTGCCACTCCCCCCTGTGAGAACAGGATCAGGTGGATCGACGATAGTGCCACTCCCCCCTGTGAGAACGGGATCAGGTGGATCGAGGATAGTGCCACTCCCCACCTGTGAGAATGGGATCAGGTAGCTCAAGGATAGTGCCACTCCCCCCCTGTGAGAATGGGATCAGGTAGCTCGAGGATAGTGCCACTTCCCCCTGTGAGAATGGGATCAGGTAGCTCGAGGGTAGTGCCACTCCCCCCCTGTGAGAACAGCATCAGGTGGATCGAGGATAGTGTCACTCCCCCCTGTGAGAACGGGATCAGGCGGATCGAGGATAGTGCCACTCCCCACTTATGAGAATGGGGTCAGGTAGCTCGAGGATAGTGCCACTCCCCCCCTGTGAGAACGGGATCAGGCAGCTCAAGGATAGTGCCCCTCCCCCCTGTGAGAACAGTATTAGGGAGAATTCTCTGTAGAGGCTAATTTCCCAAACCTAGTGAGTCCCCCAGCAGCTTTGCTGGATTTTTGGGGTTTATTTTTTTCTCCTGCTAAGAGTGAGACTCTTTTCCTCCCACTCTTAGGCATGATTTGAGATGTACCTTTGATTTTGTATGTGTTCATGGGCTATGGGGTAACTTCTTTTTACTCCATAGGGCTACATCTGTTTTACTATGTGTGTTACACAGCACCCTAAGTGCAGTAACACAGGGGCGTCATAGTGACCCCCAAACATAGACTCCATACCCTGGGACTGACTACTGTTTCCCAGGGCATGTAAAGTCACCATTGGCTTTACTAGTCCAAATCTGTGAACAGAACCAGTACAAACCTTCATATTGTGGAAGTACTTGGTAGGGGTAATTTGATTGCCCCTGGGTCTGTTCTCGGGGGGGCACTGTCCCGTCCCCACTCGACGAGTTTCTTGCTGGTGGCAGTGGATACTACTTTTTATATTCGACCGCAAATATAATCCTATGGGATTTTCCCATTGTTTGAGGCTACCACTTTTTAACATAGCCTCGAACATACAGCTGGTTTATTTATTTAATATTAATTTACCGGTTAGGATTTTTTGCCAGAACTCGGTTCTAAAATGGCGTTTGTGTCTATCTCTGTGACTCCAAAAAAGGTTGAGCCCTTTGTTCCACTATTTTTGCCGGCTTCTCCACAGAAGCCCTCCAAGTGGTGCCACTCTGTCTGGGTTCCTTAGGAGGGGTGGAGGGGGGTTTAGGCACCCTGGACTGCGTTGCCTCAGCAACCCAAGTCGCACTTTTCCCTGATTGGCCCAGTGGTGAGCCGCCCGGCTCACCACTTAGCATGTGTGATTGACAGCTAAGCTGAATGAATGGGGGGGTTTCTGCATAAAAGCAGGGCCTTTGGGACTGGAACTTCAGAAGTCGCCACAGTACCTAAGAATCCGACGAGGAAGAAGCTGAGCCACCTGCAACCCAACGACACTACCGGTGAAGCCCTGATGCACGAACTCACCACTTTCCAACGACAGGGAAGATCTTCATCTGGAGAGTCGGTTCCCCTTTGAGCTGGTAGGAACAACCAGTTCACCTTCTTTCGCTCCCAGAAGCGTACCTTCGTTGAATCACCCGTGCAAAGCACCCCGGCAGCCGGATAACCAAGCTCACCACTTTTGACCGCGAATAAAAGGACCGCACCTTTTAATCGGGAACTACGTGGCTGGTTTCATCCCTAGGCAGTGCAACGATTCCAAACTTCCTCTACCTCGAGACCCTCTCTTCCTCTGACTGGAACACCAAGCCCCAACCACTGCCAGGAACAACTGCCCCCGCTGGACCTTCCTTCCAATTTAAGGTACTGTGTCCTGCCGGTCTCCCTTTCTACAGAGTGCTCAAGGTGTCCCCTAAATCCTTGTCCTCTATACTGGGTTGGCCCCAGACCTGCTAACTTTGCCTTTCTGAACTATTCCTACTCCTTTTGACTTTGATACAAAGACTTTAAAGTGCATTTCAACTGTGTGATCTTGGGCACATTCCGCCTTGCTCTCTCCAAGAGTTGGCCTGACCTATGAACTTTTTGCTCTACAGTAGACTCTGCCTTTCTTGACTTGCTGTGGTGTCTTAAAAGTGTTGGTATGGTGTTGTTTCCAAACTCTGCCTTTTCTCTCCCTTTTTAAACTGAATTATTGGAGTGCCATCTAACGTTACGCATTCACCTCTGTTTTGCAAATAAGTGGTGTCTTAACTTAGACATGTCGAATAATTTAATCAGGGAGGTGTATATACTTCTAGTGACTGTGTTTGAACTTGCTTGACATATTAGTGCCAGTGTATTTTTACAAGTGTGTTTTTAAATAAATAATGATATACTTTTATACCAAAGCTTTGGTCAGTGTTTGCTTGAGCTACTGTCTTTTTGTACCTAATGTGTATACTCTATATACTGCCTAACTCTTCTTGAGAGAAGTCTGACTGCTCAGCCACAGCTACCAGGTAAATCTGTGTGGTACAGACTGCTACCAAGTGGGTTTACTGCCAACACCTGTAGTCTTAAATCTTTTGCAGTGGTCCCAGAGGGAACTGCACAGGTTTCTGCCTAACACTGGTGTACAGCGGTGGGATTTGAATTGAGTATACATTTTAGTGTGCTTAAAAGGACCTTAGTGCAACTAACCACAAAGCTTAGCACTAAAAAGTTTATTTTCTAACCTGTCAACTATGGAAAGTTATAGTCAAGAGTCCCTTGCTACAAAAACTGCTGATTGTTTAAGAGTTCTCTGTAAGCATAAGAATCTCCTGACTAAAGGCAAGAAAATTGAGTTAATAGAAAGATTGTTAGAAAACCAAAGTCTGGGTAGTGGTTCAGAGGAACCTACTTTCCCAGCAGATGTAGATAACAGTAATGATATTGAGATTGATCAAAGTGTTGATAATCTTGAGGAAGAGTCAGAAGAGGAGGGTGAGGCTGTTGTGACTGTCCCCTCTAGGCCTCTGTCTGCTCTATCAGCTGTACCTACTGGAGCTTTGCCAGGTCCCACAGTTAGTCCTCAATGTCTTGAACTAGATAAAATGAAGCTTGAATTAGAGTTTAAAAGACTTAATGCTCAAACAGAGCAACGGCACCAAGAACTAAGGCTCAGAGAAATAGAGCTCAAGCATGAGCTAGAGATGAAGACATTGTCTGTTGAAAATCCTTCTCTCCCCGGATCCTCTAGGAGTTCCAGTCCCAAAAGACCCCAGATGCCTAAAGAGATTGTGGGTATGTATGAACCTAAGTTGGATGTATTGGATTGGTTGGCTATGTTTGAGTATAATCATGGGCTGCAGGACATCACAGGGAAACAGTTGCTTCCTTGGTTGTTCTCTAGGCTCCCCTGTGTTGCATCTGATGTGGTAATGGAATTGGGGAAGGTGGATAGGATGGACTATGAATGTGTGAAACTAGCTTTGATAGCTAGATTTGGGAAGACCCCTTCCCAGTACCTTAAGAGGTTTAGGACCCTCAAAAAGCATGATGGTACCCTTTGGGCTAACTGGGTGAGTGAAAGTTTGAAAAACTTAGAGGGATGGATTAAGGGTTACAGAGTGAACACTTATGAAGGGATGAGAAATCTTGTGATGTTGGAGTCAATTTATGATGCCTGCTCTCCTGAGCTCAGACAGCACTTGGCTGATTCAAGGGAAATAGATTCCAAGAAGCTAGCTAAGGCTGCTGACTTGTGGGTTGCCAACAGGGCTACTCACAAGGATTCTGGGGCAACTCAGAAAAAGGATGAGGGGAAACAGCCTAAAAAGGACTCCAAAGAGAATTCAAATAATCCTAATTCCAAAGAGGGCTCCAAACAAAACCATAAGGGTAAGCCACAAGGGAAACCAAATCAGGCTAGTGTACCTACTGGTCCCAGACCAGAAGGAGGTCAGAGTAAGCCAGCATTCGTGAAAGTGTTTGGTAAATGCTATGTTTGTGGCTCTGCTGACCATGTGAAAGGGGATCTGAGATGTAAGGGTAAACCGTCAGGGGTCCCCACTGTCTCCCTAGCCTTCGCTCCAGAGGACGAATCCCAATGACAAGTGGAAACTTTCTTCTACTGGCTGATGATCCCATTGGAGTCTCAGCCAGTGTTTCTTTAGTGTCCCTGGGGTTGTGGGAACAACAGAATTTAGATGTATATAATTCTATCCCAGATAATACTAAAGAATATTATAAGGACAGTGTCCAGGTGAATGGTCAGGAGACTCCTGCCATTAGGGACACTGGAGCCAGCATAACTGTGGTGGATGAATCATTTTTCAAGGCAGAGGATGTTGCTAGGGCACCCAAATGCCTCACCAAGGTAGCTGGAGGGCCTGTGCAGATGTGTCCCCAATTACCTGTTCTCATCCAGTGCAATGATATGACTGTGAAGATACCTGTCAGTGTACAATGTGAAGTACCAGGAAGGGTTCTGTTGGGAAATGACCTGAAAACTCTTGGAGTTGTGTCACACACCCCGAGACCTCCTAGTAAAAGGTTACAGGAGCTAACCAGACCTGCAAGAGAGAAATCCTTGAGAGGTTCTTCTCAGGAGATGATAGAAGAAGAAATCATTCCTACTCCACTGGAGTTACTTACTGCCATATCTGGAAAACCAGAAGCAAAGGGGAAACCCAAGACTTCAAACAGAAAAACAGTAGCAAGTACTCCAGAGATTCCAAGAAGGACTTCCCCTAGGTTGTCCAAAGTTACACCTGTAACTCCACCTCCAGCTGAGGCTGAGAGGGAGGTACAACCCTGTGTTTTTGAACTAGACCCTGAAGAAGAGCTAGTAGAAGGCCAAGAACTTATTGGAGATCTGGATCCTGCTGACCATCCTGAGCTGCAGTCTTTACTGGCAGAAGGTGGACCCAGCAGGTCAGCTTTTCGTAAGGGACAAAGAGAATGTCCAACTCTGGAAGGTCTCTGCCACCAGGCAGCTTCTCAGGCTGATGGGCAAGAGCCTGGGAAGTATAGGTTGTACTGGGAAGATTGCCTCTTCTACAGTGAACCAACTGAGTCTACCCCTGGAGACTGCAGACAACTTGTAATACCTCAAGAGAACAGACTCCAGTTCTTGCAACTGGCCCATGAGATTCCTTTGGCTGGTCACTTGAGTTTCAAGAAGACCAAGGAAAGGCTCTCACTCTACTTTTATTGGCCAAATATGGGGGCTGAAGTAGATAAGTTTTGCAAGAGCTGCCACACCTGCCAAACTTCTGGTAAGAGTGGTTCACAGGTTCTCTGTAGAGGCTAATTTCCCAAACCTAGTGAGTCCCCCAGCAGCTTTGCTGGATTTTTGGGGTTTATTGTTTTCTCCTGCTAAGAGTGAGACTCTTTTCCTCCCACTCTTAGGCATGATTTGAGATGTACCTTTGATTTTGTATGTGTTCATGGGCTATGGGGTAACTTCTTTTTACTCCATAGGGCTACATCTGTTTTACTATGTGTGTTACACAGCACCCTAAGTGCAGTAACACAGGGGCGTCATAGTGACCCCCAAACATAGACTCCATACCCTGGGACTGACTACTGTTTCCCAGGGCATGTAAAGTCACCATTGGCTTTACTAGTCCAAATCTGTGAACAGAACCAGTACAAACCTTCATATTGTGGAAGTACTTGGTAGGGGTAATTTGATTGCCCCTGGGTCTGTTCTCGGGGGGGCACTGTCCCGTCCCCACTCGACGAGTTTCTTGCTGGTGGCAGTGGATACTACTTTTTATATTCGACCGCAAATATAATCCTATGGGATTTTCCCATTGTTTGAGGCTACCACTTTTTAACATAGCCTCGAACATACAGCTGGTTTATTTATTTAATATTAATTTACCGGTTAGGATTTTTTGCCAGAACTCGGTTCTAAAATGGCGTTTGTGTCTATCTCTGTGACTCCAAAAAAGGTTGAGCCCTTTGTTCCACTATTTTTGCCGGCTTCTCCACAGAAGCCCTCCAAGTGGTGCCACTCTGTCTGGGTTCCTTAGGAGGGGTGGAGGGGGGTTTAGGCACCCTGGACTGCGTTGCCTCAGCAACCCAAGTCGCACTTTTCCCTGATTGGCCCAGTGGTGAGCCGCCCGGCTCACCACTTAGCATGTGTGATTGACAGCTAAGCTGAATGAATGGGGGGGTTTCTGCATAAAAGCAGGGCCTTTGGGACTGGAACTTCAGAAGTCGCCACAGGACCTAAGAATCCGACGAGGAAGAAGCTGAGCCACCTGCAACCCAACGACACCACCGGTGAAGCCCTGATGCACGAACTCACCACTTTCCAACGACAGGGAAGATCTTCATCTGGAGAGTCGGTTCCCCTTTGAGCTGGTAGGAACAACCAGTTCACCTTCTTTCGCTCCCAGAAGCGTACCTTGGTTGAATCACCCGTGCAAAGCACCCCGGCATCCGGATAACCAAGCTCACCACTTTTGACCGCAAATAAAAGGACCGCACCTTTTAATCGGGAACTCCGTGGCTGGTTTCATCCCTAGGCAGTGCAACGATTCCAAACTTCCTCTACCTCGAAACCCTCTCTTCCTCTGACTGGAACACTAAGCCCCAACCACTGCCAGGAACAACTGCCCCCGCTGGAGCTTCCTTCCCATTTAAGGTACTGTGTCCTGCCTGGCCTCCCTTTCTACAGAGTGCTCAAGGTGTCCCCTAAATCCTTGTCCTCTATACTGGGTTGGCCCCAGACCTGCTAACTTTGCCTTTCTGAACTATTCCTACTCCTTTTGACTTTTCTACAAAGACTTTAAAGTGCATTTCAACTGTGTGATCTTGGGCACATTCCGCCTTGCTCTCTCCAAGAGTTGGCCTGACCTATGAACTTTTTGCTCTACAGTAGACTCTGCCTTTCTTGACTTGCTGTGGTGTCTTAAAAGTGTTGGTATGGTGTTGTTTCCAAACTCTGCCTTTTCTCTCAATTTTTAAACTGAATTATTGGAGTGCCATCTAACGTTACGCGCTCACCTCTGTTTTGCAAATAAGTGGTGTCTTAACTTAGACTTGTCGAATAATTTTATCAGAGAGGTGTATATACTTCTAGTGACTGTGTTTGAACTTGTTTGACATATTAGTGCCAATGTATTTTTACAAGTGTGTTTTTAAATAAATAATTATATACTTTTATACCAAAGCTCTGGTCAGTGTTTGCCTGTGCTACTGTCTTTTTGTACCTAATGTGTATACTCTATATACTGCCTAACTCTTCCTGAGAGAAGTCTGACTGCTCAGCCACAGCTACCAGGTAAATCTGTGTGGTACAGACTGCTACCAAGTGGGTTTACTGCCAACACCTGTAGTCTTAATCTTTTTGCAGTGCTCCCTAAGGGAACTGCACAGGATTCTGCCTAACAAACAGGATCAGGTGGATCGAGGATAGTGCCACTCCCCCCCCTGTGAGAACGGGATCAGGTAGCTCGAGGATAGTACCACTCCCCCCCTGTGAGAACGGGATCAGGTAGTTCGAGGATAGTGCCACTCCCCCCATGTGAGAATGGGATCAGGTAGCTCGAGGTTAGTGCCACTCCCACCCCTGTGAGAACGGGATCAGGTAGCTCGAGGCTAATGCCACTCCCCCCCTGTGAGAACGGATTCAGGTGGATCGAGGATAGTGCCACTCCCCCCCTGTGAGAATGGGATCAGGTGGATCAAGGATAGTGCCACTCCCCCCCTGTGAGAACAGGATCAGGTGGATCAAGGATAGTGCCACTCCCCCCTGTGAGAACGGGATCAGGTAGCTCGAGGCTAGTGCCACCCCCCCCCCTGTGAGAACAGGATCAGGTGGATCAAGGATAGTGCCACTCCCCCCTGTAAAAACGGGATCAGGTAGCTTGAGGCTAGTGCCACTCCCCCCCTGTGAGAACAGGATCAGGTGGATCGAGGCTTGTGCCAATCCCTGCCCTGTGAGTGCGGTATCAGGTGAATCGAGACTAGGCCCACTCCCTCTGTGAGAATGGGATCAGGTAGCTCCAGGCTAGTGCCACTCCCCCCTGTGAGAACGGGATCAGGTAGCTCGAGGATAGTGCCACTCCCCCCCTGTGAGAACGGGATCAGGTAACTCGAGGATAGTGCCACTCCCTCCCAGTGAGAATGGGATCAGGTGGATAGAGGCTAGTGCCACTCCCCCCCGTGAGAACAGGATCAGGTGGATCGAGGCTAGTGCCACTCCCCCCCTGTGAGAACGGGATCAGGTAGCTCGAGGATAGTGCCACTCCCCGCTGTGAGAATGGGATCAGGTAGCTCAAGGATAGTGCCACTCCCCCCCTGTGAGAACACAATCAGGTAGATCGAGGATAGTGCCACTCCCCCCCCCTGTGAGAACGGGATCAGGTAGCTCGAGGATAGTGCCACTCCCCCCCTGTGAGAACGGGATCAGGTAGCTTGAGGATAGTGCCACTCCCCCCCTGTGAGAACGGGATCAGGTAGATCGAGGATAGTGCCACTCCCCCCTGTGAGAACGGGATCAGGTGGATAGAGGATAGTGCCACTCCCCCCCTGTGAGAACGGGATCAGGTAGCTTGAGGATAGTGCCACTCCCCCCCTGTGAGAACGGGATCAGGTGGATAGAGGCTAGTGCCACTCCCCCCCTGTGAGAATGGGATCAGATGGATAGAGGCTAGTGCCACTCCCCCCCCCGTGAGAACAGGATCAGGTGGATCGAGGCTAGTGCCACTCCCCCCCTGTGAGAACGGGATCAGGTAGCTCGAGGATAGTGCCACTCCCCGCTGTGAGAATGGGATCAGGTAGCTCGAGGATAGTGCCACTCCCCGCTGTGAGAATGGGATCAGGTAGCTCAAGGATAGTGCCACTCCCCCCCTGTGAGAACACAATCAGGTAGATCGAGGATAGTGCCACTCCCCCCCCTGTGAGAACGGGATCAGGTAGATCGCGGATAGAGCCACCCCCCCCCTGTGAGAACCCGCCCTGTGAGAACGGGATCAGGTAGCTCAAGGATAGTGTTAGGCAGAATCCTATGCAGTGCCCTTAGGGACCACTACACACAATTAAGACTACAAGTGGTAATACAAGTTCACCTTTGGTACAAGCCTGTACTACACTGTTAAAGTGGTAGCAGTAGCGGAGCAGCCAGACTTATCTCAAGAGCAAATGAGCAGTAGTAGAGATTACACAAAGGACCACAATTACTGTGACTCAAGCAAACACTGACTCAAGGTTTTTGGTTGAAAAGTAAAAGAACATTTATTTCTAGACCATCAGTTTGCAAAAGAGTTCACCTCTATTAAATTAAAACCACACGTAAAATACACTACACACAACCAATTCTTTTTGTGCAGAACATCTCAAGATAAGTACCTTATGATTTGACCGACCGGTGTTATGAAACAAAAGGCGTTAACGGGAATACATATGCGATCACTTTTTGACAGTAATGACAGTTCGGTCTTACTAAAGATACGCGTATCCGCGGCAAGAAATGTTACCGGGGCAGAAACACACTTAGCACCTGAGTTAACAAAAGAGAGTTGGGGACAAAAATCATAGGCAATACTTTTGTCACGGCAGACAGAATCAGAGAACACTTTCTGACACGAAGATAAAAGTCAATAGGCCTGCACCAGTGTCAAGTGGAACCGGGTTCCTGTTGTCAAGTATCACACAGTCAGATAGTTCACGATTGAAGATTGCAAGGAGTACTTGGATATTGTTAACAGAGGAAGCTAAAGTTATAAGAGGAAAGGAAGACAAGGGCAAGCCTTGGATGAGGAGAAAAGGGTTCACCCTAGTTCCTCGAAGCTGGACACAGTACCTTATTCTTTGAAGAAGCTGGTGCTACGGCAGTTGTTCCTGGTAGTTTCCTGCAGACTCACAGTTCCTGGAGCTTCAGTCGTAGAAACAAGAAGGAGGACGTCTGGAGTGATCTGCACTACCCAGGGATGAGGCCAGCAGCAGCGACGGTGAATAAAAGGTGCGCTCCTTAAAAACAGGAATGGCTCTACAGATGGCTATCCGGACCACTACAGCAGCGTGCAACGATTTTGACCACAAAGATGATCCTCTGGCTGTGGAAGATGAGCTGGTTGATCCCACCAAGCTCAAGGGAAGAAGACTCTGTACTGGATATTCTCTTGTCGTTGAAGGGTAGATAGCTCAGGACTGCAGCAGGGCTACACCGGGACTCGGTAGTTGCAGCAGCCATCTTCTTCTCCGCTTCTCTTCGGTTCCTTGCAGTTCCAGTGGCGACTCTGACTTCCAGCCCATGAGTCCTGCCTTTTATGCGAAAATCCCCGATTCACACAGCCTGGCTGTCAAACACACTGCAGGTGGGGTTGTCCGGCCCGGACAACCACCTTAGCCAATCATATCAAAGTGCGACTTGGGTTTCCAAGGATACCCTGTGCAGGGGGTGACTACATTCCTCCCTCACATTCAGCCCACCTAGACACCCAGGCGCCAAAAGGAGGGCTTCTTGAGAGAAGCCCGCCAAAAGACGGTGAACAAAGAAGGCAAACCTGGTTTGCCACGCAAAGTAAAACACAAGAAGGACTTTAACAAAAAGAAATGGCGAATAAACCCGACCGGAGCCAAAAGAAAGAGCATTTGTTCAAGCGGGTTTATGTTCGAGGCTGCTATGATAGCCTGGAACAGTACCACGTTTATATAATATAATCGCGGTAGAAAAGTTAGGGTAGATACCACTGCCACCAGCCAAGTCTGAATGTTAAAAGAGCAAAACAAAGCTCAGAGAGGCAGAGACAAAAAGGGATAGGAATTAACCTTTTTCAGTACTCCATATAAGATGGGGTGTACTGAGTCTGTAGTTTTAAATGACTATGGGCCTCATCACGAGACTGGCGGTAACCCTTAAATGCGGCGGTAGCGCTATTACCGCCGCATTTAAGGGTCCGCCAGATCATGGCCTTGGTGGATTTCCCCCCAGCTCTAAGATGGGGGGAAATCCGCTGCATATTTGCCGATTTTCGGCGCTATTACCGCCGGCGGGAAATCCGTCAGCGGTAATAGCGTGAACTTTCCCCATTGCGCCCAAAAGGGAATGAGGAAAACCCGAATGGGCCCAATGGGGAATGGGCCCTAACCGTTCCGTCAAACCCGTGATCCGGCGCTAATAGCACTGGGGGGTTTGGATGTAGGGCTAATAGCGCCGGCGGTAATAGCGCCAGCGTTACTGCCCAACTCGTGATGAGGCCCTATGTAAAGTAAATGGCAACTTTACCTGTTTTCTGGGGGACAGTAGTCAGCCTCAGAAAATTGAGTCAGGGGAAGTCTCAAAGACAACCCTGTGTTACTGCACGGAAGGTGCTGGGTAACACACATGAACAGTGGGGTTCATGGAGTGGCATCCTCCAGAGCCCACTATTACACAAACAGTAAAAATACACATGGCAAAACACATGTCAGAATGGGAAAAAGGCTCACACTCTTACCAAGTGGAAAAAATAAACTCCAGAAATCCAGCAAAGCTGCTGGGGGACTCACTAGTTGAGGGAAATTAGCCATAGAATATGAATTCACCCTAACACTGCCCCCCCCCCCCCCAGACTAAGGGACAGGAGGATT
Source organism: Ambystoma mexicanum (assembly GCF_040938575.1). NCBI lineage: Eukaryota > Metazoa > Chordata > Amphibia > Caudata > Ambystomatidae > Ambystoma > Ambystoma mexicanum. The sequence continues at coordinate 1,547,782,778 of NC_090931.1, forward strand.
TAATCCACTCCTTTATGGATCTCATACCTCTAGTCGGTTATAAACATCCTAGAGAGACCATCAGAATTTTGGTGGTGACTTCCTACTCTGTGTTCAATGTTACAATCAAAGGTTTTCCTTTGTAAGCTATATGACCTACACACCGTTTGAGAGACATCTTTCTTTTTGAATCTATAGGGGATCTGGTTGACCAGTCCTTCAGGAGTTGGTACAACTCCTGAACCTGTGATAGGCTTTTTCAAGGGGTCCTTATAAAGGATTCCCTTAGATCTAGAGGGGCCCCCATGGTTCCTCACCACCTCTCTTTTGGGAGCAGGTTGGGTCTCAGGCATCTTGGTTGGAGGGGCTGGGGATAAGCAAGGTACATGCTTCCCCTTCCTCTTAGATCTAACCTTACCTATTTTAGGAGTTTCTCTCCTAACATTAGGATTTGAGTTGGAGTCTTCTGTAGAAGGTCCAACAGTCTGAAGGTTTTTGGCCTTAGACTTGTCTTTTCTGGTTTCCCACCAGCACTGAGAATTACCAGTTCTCTTAGGCCTAGAGAGGGGTCCAGTTGGTCTATCCACCTCTTCCTCAGAAGCAGGGGTAGTCAGAGACTTTAAAACTGGGAGAACAATGATGGAGCTTGGTTTGGGCTCCGATTTCCCTAACATACTAGACTGAAATTTGCCTGGGTTAGAGGTCAACTTACTAACACCAGGGCTTGTAGTGGGGTTCTCTGTAGAGGTTCCCACAGGCTAAGAGTGGTCCCTTGAGGTGGCATCTCTAGCCAATTTGGTTTGGTTCTGGGTCTCCATACTAGGAGGCCTGGGGGTACTGGATACTACTCCAAGAGTTCTTAGATCATTTCCCAACAGGACTCTCCCAGGCACCTCAGTCTGAACACTGACAGGGATCCTCACTGTCATGTTGTTACACTGAATGAGAGCTGGTAGAATAGGAACCATTTGGACAGGGCCACAGAGAATTTAGTGGGACCTTTGGGTGCCTTAGCAACATCCCAAGGCTTGAGAAATCTTTTGTCCACTACTGTTCTGCTGGCCCCAGTGTCTCTCCTGGCAGGAGTATCCTGGCCATTGACAAGAACACTGTCCACATAATACTCCCTAGTGTTTTCAGGAATGGAGTTATACACATCACTATGTTGTTTCTTACCCAGACCCTTGGACTTTAAGGATACAGTTGCTTGAAGAGCCAAAGCTTCTTCAGCAAACAAGTGAAAGAGGGCACTAGACATCTGTACTTCTCCCTCTGGGGAGAAGGCTAAGGAGGTAGTGCTGATCCCTGCAGGGTTCCCCTTGCATCTGGGATCTCCTCACATATGGTCAGTTGACCCACAACTAAAGCATTTACCAAATGCACTCTGGAATGGGGGTCTGTACTGACCTACCTCTGGTTTTGCACCAGGAGGTACACTAGCCCTATTTGGTTTCCCTTGTGGCTTACCCTGGCTATGTTTGGGGACCTCTTCTGGATGGGAGGTAATGGAATTCTCTTTGTTATCTTTCTTTGGCTGCTTTCCCTCATCCTTTTTCTGAGTTGCCCCAGAATCCTTGTGAGTAGCCCTGTTGGCAACCCACAAGTCAGCAGCCTTAGCTAACTTCTTAGGATCTATCTCCTTTGAATCAGCCAAGTGCTGTCTAAGCTCAGGAGAGCAGGCATCATAAATTGACTCCAACATTACAAGATTCCTCAAACCTTCATAAGTGTTCACTTTGTAATCCTTAACACAACCATCTAAGTTTTTCAAACATTCACACACCCAGGTAGCCCAAGGGGTACCATCATGCTTTTTGAGGGTCCTAAACCTCTTAAGGTACTGGGAAGGGGTCTTCCAAAATCTAGCTATCAAAGCTAGCTTCACACACTCATAATCCTGCTTATCCTCCTCCCCAACTCCATTACAGCATCACTTGCAACAGGGGGAAGCCTAGAGAAAAGCCAAGGAATCAACTGATTCCCTGAGATACCTTGAATCCCATGATTGTACTCAAACAGTGCTAACCAATCCAAAACATCAAGTTCAGCCTCATACATACCAATCATTTCCTTTGGCATACAGAGTCTCTTAGGGCTGGAAGACCTAGAAGACTCTGGGAGAGAAGCATTTTCCAAAGACAATTTCTTCATTTCTAGAGCATGAGCCATCTCCATTTTGCTGAGCCTTAATTCTTGATGTTTCATGGCAGTCTGTGCATCAATACGTTTCACTTCTAATTCAAGTCTCATTTTCTCTAGTGCAATAAACTCAGGAGTAAGTGTAGGACCTGTGGGGGTCCCTGTGGACAGAGGTTGTGCTTTCTGAGCAGGTAAGGGAGTTGTAGGGTTTCCTAACAAGGACTCATCTACTTCTTCAAATCCAACACTCTCAGAATCAGAAACATTAGTATCCACATTTGCTGGAGGGGGAGGTCCTTCTGACCCATTCTCCAGACTTTGTTTTCCCAACAATTTGGCAACCAGTTCAGATTTCTTTCCTTTACCAGAGAGGCTCCTCTCTCTACACATGGTTCTCAGAACCTCAGCAGTACAGTTTAAGAGACTCTCTTCACTGTAGTTTTCCATATTTGACATGATTTTTCAGTTAACAGAATAAGTGGTGCTTAGCCTTGTGGTTAGTTGACCCAAGGTAATAGCAGCACTCTAAGTGTAATCACTATACTTAAAAATCCTCACAGCTGTACACCAGTGTTAGGCAGAATCCTGTGCAGTGCCCTTAGGGACCACTACACACAATTAAGACTACAAGTGGTAATACAAGTTCACCTTTGGTACAAGCCCGTACTACACTGTTAAAGTGGTAGCAGTAGCGGAGCAGCCAGACTTATCTCAAGAGCAAATGAGCAGTAGTAGAAATTACACAAAGGACCACAATTACTGTGACTCAAGCAAACACTGACTCAAGGTTTTTGGTTGAAAAGTAAAAGTACATTTATGTCTAGACCATCTCTTTGCAAAACACTTCACCTCTATTAAATTAAAACCACACGTACAATGTACTACACAAAACCAATTCTTTTTGTGCAGAACAACTCAAGGTAAGTACCTTATTATTTGACCGACCGATGTTATGAAACAAAAGGCGTTACCGGGAATACATATGCGATCACTTTTTGACAGTAATGACAGTTCGGTCTTACTAAAGATACGCATATCCGCGGGAAGAAATGTTACCGGAGTTAACACACACTTAGCACCTGAGTTGACAAAAGAGAGTTGGGGACAAAAACATAGGTAATACTTTTGTCAAGGCAGCCAGAATCAGAGAATACTTTCTGACAAGAAGATAAAAGTCAATAGGCCTGCGCCAGTGTGAAGTGGAACCGGGTTGCTGTTGTCGAGGATCACACAGTCAGATAGTTCACGATTGAAGATTGCCAGGAGTACTTGGATATTGTCAACAGAGGAAGCAAAAGTTATAAGAGGGAAGGAAGACAAGGGCAAGCCTTGGATGAGGAGAAAAGGGTTCATCCTAGTTCCTCGAAGCTGGACACAGTACCTTATTCATTGAAGAAGCTAATGCTGTGGCAGTTGTTCCTGGGAGTTTCCTGCAAACTCACGGTTCTTCGAGCTTCAGTCATGGAGACAAGAAGGAGGGCATCTGGAGTGATCTGCACTACCCAGGGATGAGGCCAGCAGCAGCGACGGTGAATAAAAGGTGCACACCTTAAAAAAGGAGAGGCTCTACAGTTGGCTATCCGGACCACTACAGCAGTGTGCAGCGATTTCGACCATGAAGAGGATCCTCTGGCTGTGGAAGATGAGCTGGTTGATCCCACCAAGCTCAAGGGAAGAAGACTCCGGACTGGATCTTCTCTTGTCATTGAAGGGTAGATAGCTCAGGACTGCAGCAGGGCTTCACCGGGACTCGGTAGTTGCAGCAGCCGTCTTCTTATCCGCTTCTCTTCGGTTCCTTGCAGTTCCAGTGTCGACTCTGACTTCCAGCCCAAAAGGCCTTCCTTTTATGCGAAAATCCCCCATTTACACAGCCTGGCTGTCAATCACACAGCAGGGGGGTTGTCTTGCCCGGACAACCACCTTAGCCAATCATGCCAAAGTGTGACTTGGGTTTCCAAGGATACCCTGTGCAGGGGGTGACTACACCCCTCCCTCACATTCAGCCCACCTAGACATCCAGGCGCCAAAAGGAGGGCTTCTTGAGAGAAGCCCACCAAAAGACGGTGAACAAAGATGGCAAACCTGGTTTGCCACACAAAGTAAAACACAAGAAGGACTTTAACAAAAAGATATGGCGAATAAACCCGACCAGAGCCAAAAGAAAGCATTTGGTGAAGTGGGTTTATGTTCGAGGCTACTATGATAGCCTGGAACAGTACCACATTTATATAATATAATCACGGTAGAAAAATTAGGGTAGATACCACTGCCACCAGCCAAGTCTGAATGTTAAAAGAGCAAAACAAAGCTCAGAGAGGCACAGACAAAAAGGGATAGGAATTAACCATTTTCAGTACTCCATGTAAGATGGGGTGTACTGGGTCTGTAGTTTTAAATGATTATGTAAAGTAAATGGCAACTTTACCTGTTTTCTGGGGGACAGTAGTCAGCCTCAGAAAATTGAGTCAGGGGGAAGTCTCAAAGACAACCCAGTGTTACTGCACAGAAGGTGCAGGGTAACACACATGAACAGTGGGGTTCTTGGAGTGGTGTCCTCCAGAGCCCACTATTACACAAAAAGTAAAAATACACATGGCAAAACACATCTAAGAGTGGGAAAAAGGCTCACACTCTTACCAAGTGTAACAAATAAACTCCAGAAATCCAGCAAAGCTTCTGGGGGACTCATTAGGTGAGGGAAATTATCCATAGAATGAGAATTCTCCCTAACAGATAGTGCCACTCCCCCCCTGTGAGAACGGGATCAGGTAGCTCGAGGACAGTGCCACTCCCCCCCTGTGGGAATTGGATTAGGTAGCTCGAGGACAGTGCCACTCCCCTCTGTGAGAACAGGATCAGGTAGCTCGAGGATAGTGCCCCCCCCCCCTGTGAGTGAAAACGGGATCAGGTAGATCGAGGCTAGTGCCACTCCACCCTGTGAGAAAGGGACCAGGAAGCTCGAGGATAGTGCCACTCCCCTCTGTGAGAACGGGATCAGGTAGCTCGAGGATAGTGCCACTCCCCCCCTGTGAAAATGGGATCCGGTGGATCAAGGATAGTGCCACTCCCCCCTGTGAGAATGGGATCAGGTAGCTCAAGGCTAATGCCACTCCCCCCCTGTGAGAATGGGAACAGGTAGATCAAGGATAGTGCCACTCCCCCCTGTGAGAATGGGATCAGGTGGATCAAGGATAGTGCCACTCCCCCCTGTGAGAATGGGATCAGGTGGATCAAGGATAGTGCCACTCCCCACTGTGAGAATGGAATCAGGTAGCTCGAGGCTAGTGCCACTCCCCCCTGTGAGAATGGGATCAGGTATATCGAGGATAGTGCCACTCCCCCTCCTGTGAGAATGGGATCAGGTAGCTCAAGGCTAGTGCCACTCCCCCATGTGAGAATGGGATCAGGAAGCTCGAGGATAGTGCCACTCCCCCCCTGTGAGAATGGGATCAGGTAGCTCGAGGATAGTGCCACTCACCCCTGTGAGAACGGGATCAGGTAGATTGAGGATAGTGCCACTCTCCCCTGGGAGAATGGGATCAGGTAGATCGAGGATAGTGCCGCTCCCCCCCTGTGAGAATGGGGATCAGGTAGATAGAGGCTAGTGCCACTCCCCCCCCTGTGAAAATGGGATCCGGTGGATCAAGGATAGTGCCACTCCCCCCTGTGAGAATGGGATCAGGTAGCTCGAGGCTAGTGCCACTCCCCCCTGTGAGAATGGGATCAGGTGGATCAAGAATAGTGCCACTCCCCCCTGTGAGAATGGAATCAGGTAGCTCGAGGCTAGTGCCACTCCCCCCCCTGTGAGAATGGGATCAGGTAGCTCGAGGATAGTGCCACTCCCCCCTTGTGAGAACAGGATCAGGTAGCTCGAGGCTAGTGCCATTCCCCCCCTGTGAGAATGGGATCAGGTGGATCAAGGATAGTGCCACTCCCCCCTTGTGAGAACAGGATCAGGTAGCTCGAGGCTAGTGCCACTCCCCCCTGTGAGAATGGGATCAGGTGGATCAAGGATAGTGCCAGTCCCCCCTGTGAGAATGGAATCAGGTAGCTCGAGGCTAGTGCCACTCCCCCCTGTGAGAATGGGATCAGGTAGCTCGAGGCTAGTGCCACTCCCCCCTGTGAGAATGGGATCAGGTAGCTCGAGGATAGTGCCACTCACCCCTGTGAGAACGGGATCAGGTAGATTGAGGATAGTGCCACTCCCCCCTGTGAGAACGGGATCAGGTAGCTCGAGGCTAGTGCCACTCCCCCCTGTGAGAACGGGATCAGGTAGCTCGAGGATAGTGCCACTCCCCCCTGTGAGAACGGGATCAGGTAGCTCGAGGCTAGTGCCACTCCCCCCTGTGAGAACGGGATCAGGTAGCTCGAGGATAGTGCCACTCCCCCCTGTGAGAACGGGATCAGGTAGCTCGAGGCTAGTGCCACTCCCCCCCTGTGAGAACGGGATCAGGTAGCTCGAGGATAGTGCCACTCCCCCCTGTGAGAATGGGATCAGGTGGATCGACGATAGTGCCACTCACCCCTGTGAGAACGGGATCAGGTGATCGAGGCTAGTGCCACTGCCCCCCTGTGAGAATGGGATCAGGTAGCTCGAGGATAGTGCCACTCCCCCCTGTGAGAATGGGATCAGGTAGCTCGAGGATAGTGCCACTCACCCCTGTGAGAACGGGATCAGGTAGCTCGAGGCTAGTGCCACTCCCCCCCTGTGAGAACGGGATCAGGTAGCTCGAGGATAGTGCCACTCCCCCCTGTGAGAACGGGATCAGGTGGATCGACGATAGTGCCACTCACCCCTGTGAGAACGGGATCAGGTGATCGAGGCTAGTGCCACTCCCCCCCTGTGAGAATGGGATCAGGTAGCTCGAGGATAGTGCCACTCCCCCCTGTGAGAACGGGATCAGGTAGATCGAGGATAGTGCCACTCCCCCCTGTGAGAACGGGATCAGGTAGATCAAAGCTAGTGACACTCCCCCCTGTGAGAATGGGATCAGGTGGATCAAGGATAGTGCCACTCCCCCCTTGTGAGAACAGGATCAGGTAGCTCGAGGCTAGTGCCACTCCCCCCTGTGAGAATGGGATCAGGTGGATCAAGGATAGTGCCACTCCCCCCTGTGAGAACGGGATCAGTTAGATCGAGGCTAGTGCCACTCCCCCCCTGTGAGAATGGGATCAGGTAGCTCGAGGATAGTGCCACTCACCCCTGTAAGAACGGGATCAGGTAGCTCGAGGCTAGTGCCACTCCCCCCTGTGAGAACGGGATCAGGTAGCTCGAGGATAGTGCCACTCCCCCCTGTGAGAACGGGATCAGGTGGATCGACGATAGTGCCACTCACCCCTGTGAGAATGGGATCAGGTAGAACAAGGATAGTGCCACTCCCCCCTGTAAGAATGGGATCAGGTAGCTCGAGGATAGTGCCACTCCCCCCTGTGAGAACGGGATCAGGTAGCTCGAGGCTAGTGCCACTCACCCCTGTGAGAACGGGATCAGGTATCAAGGATAGTGCCACTCCCCCCCCTGTGAGAACAGGATCAGGTAGCTCGAGGATAGTGCCACTCCCCCCTGTGAGAATGGGATCAGGTAGCTCGAGGCTAGTGCCACTCCCCCCCTGTGAGAACGGGATCAGGTAGCTCGAGGATAGTGCCACTCCCCCCTGTGAGAACGGGATCAGGTGGATCGACGATAGTGCCACTCACCCCTGTGAGAACGGGATCAGGTAATCGAGGCTAGTGCCACTCCCCCCCTGTGAGAATGGGATCAGGTAGCTCGAGGATAGTGCCACTCCCCCCTGTGAGAACGGGATCAGGTAGATCGAGGATAGTGCCACTCCCCCCTGTGAGAACGGGATCAGGTAGATCAAAGCTAGTGCCACTCCCCCCTGTGAGAATGGGATCAGGTGGATCAAGGATAGTGCCACTCCCCCCTTGTGAGAACAGGATCAGGTAGCTCGAGGCTAGTGCCACTCCCCCCTGTGAGAATGGGATCAGGTGGATCAAGGATAGTGCCACTCCCCCCTGTGAGAACGGGATCAGGTAGATCGAGGCTAGTGCCACTCCCCCCCTGTGAGAATGGGATCAGGTAGCTCGAGGATAGTGCCACTCACCCCTGTAAGAACGGGATCAGGTAGCTCGAGGCTAGTGCCACTCCCCCCTGTGAGAACGGGATCAGGTAGCTCGAGGATAGTGCCACTCCCCCCTGTGAGAACGGGATCAGGTGGATCGACGATAGTGCCACTCACCCCTGTGAGAATGGGATCAGGTAGAACAAGGATAGTGCCACTCCCCCCTGTAAGAATGGGATCAGGTAGCTCGAGGATAGTGCCACTCCCCCCTGTGAGAACGGGATCAGGTAGCTCGAGGCTAGTGCCACTCACCCCTGTGAGAACGGGATCAGGTATCAAGGATAGTGCCACTCCCCCCCCTGTGAGAACAGGATCAGGTAGCTCGAGGATAGTGCCACTCCCCCCTGTGAGAACGGGATCAGGTGGATAGAGGCTAGTGCCACTCCCCCCTGTGAGAATGGGATCAGGTGGATCAAGGATAGTGCCACTCCCCCCTTGTGAGAACAGGATCAGGTAGCTCGAGGCTAGTGCCACTCCCCCCTGTGAGAATGGGATCAGGTGGATCAAGGATAGTGCCACTCCCCCCTGTGAGAACGGGATCAGGTAGATCGAGGCTAGTGCCACTCCCCCCCTGTGAGAATGGGATCAGGTAGCTCGAGGATAGTGCCACTCACCCCTGTAAGAACGGGATCAGGTAGCTCGAGGATAGTGCCACTCCCCCCTGTGAGAACGGGATCAGGTAGCTCGAGGATAGTGCCACTCCCCCCTGTGAGAACGGGATCAGGTGGATCGACGATAGTGCCACTCACCCCTGTGAGAATTGGAACAGGTAGCTCGAGGATAGTGCCACTCCCCCCCTGTGAGAACGGGATCAGGAGACTCGAGGATAGTGCCACTCCCCCCCTGTGAGTACGAGATCAGGTAGATCGAGGATAGTGCCACCCCCCGTGTGAGAATGGGATCAGGAGACTCGAGGATAGTGCCACTCCCCCTGTGAGAACGGGATCAGGTAGATCGAGGCTAGTGCCACCCCCCCTGTGAGAATGGGATCAGGTAGATCGAGGATAGATCGAGGCTAGTGCCACTCCCTCCCTGTGAGAATGGGATCAGGTAGCTCGAGGATAGTGCCACTCCCCCCTGTGAGAACGGGATCAGGTGGCTCGAGGATAGTGCCACTCCCCCCCAAGGGGATTCCAGTGCATTTCATGTTGACAGAATAAACGCCCAAGACCTTTAATGTTTTGTGGATAAATGGTATTCTTTTATTCGTAACAACCCTATAAAATAGTTCCCTGGGGAAGGTACGTGTAAACTGGCCTGGATTATTTACCTAGGAGGTACCATAGAAGCCTGGTATCCATTAAATGCACCAAGAGCGGTGGAATCCCTTGACTGGTACTTGGGAGCCACTAAACGGCAGCCTGGGTCAGAGGTCAGAGCTTTGGAAGATACTCCACATACGCTTCAAGAACAGTTAAAAGATTTCAAAGTGGGGAGCACTAATTTAGGCCTCCCTACAATAGACTTTAGCCAGTTCTTCAAGGGTTACCCACACCAAAAGAAACACTGGTGCATAATCCAGAGCAGGGTACTGTAACCTTTGGCTCTCCAGATGTTTTGGACTTGAAATGCCATCAGTCCTTGCCAGCAAAGTCAATGGTGAGGGATCATGGGAGACATAGTCCAAAACATCTGCAGAGCCACTGCTTGCAGGCCCTTGTTCTAGACTGACCGTGCTATATTGAACTGTGCACCTTATTAGACACCCAATCAAATTCCAGTGGCAGCCTGTTCTCCGTTGCTACCACAGATGGGCGGAGTCAAGTTCCAAGCCCATATGCAGCATTTAGTGAACTGCCAGCATACAGCCAGTCGACACCTATATGCTCACGAGAAAGCTCTGCATCCCAGTTCCTTCATGCTCCGCATGATAGATGGCCAGTCCTCAAACTTCTGCTAATGCACCTGTGACCTTTCAGGGTGTTCCAAATTCACCATCTCGCGCTGCAGTGTTTCCTTCAAGACAGCTAGCTGAGGAAGCCAACACACTAGCCCCCGTGCCTGTGCCATGCAGCACAACTGACCTATTCAAGATGTGCAGCGCTTTCCCAAGATGTGTGAAGACCTGCGTACATTTCAAGAACAGGTACACGTTACTATGGACTATTAATACCCTACTTCAACCGATCTTACCCAGTTATTGAGGGCAGCCCCGTTGTCAGACACTCACTTAATTGAAACAGAGCTGCAATTGGCCACTGCAAGAGACCCCATATGAAGGGACTACAAGATCTCACTGATAGGTTGCTTCACACTGTCCTGGAGATCTGTCCCAAGAAGACATATTGGACCACAATAAATGACTAACAAGGTGAGGTGTGACAAATCTAGGGAATGTGTCTGTCCCTTCTCCTCAGGAGCGAGCCACTCCCTGTGGGACTGGGGAGATGAGCCCGCTACACTTAACACCCCCTAGGGGACAGAACAAATGGGAGAAGATGTTCTGTGCAGCCATCTGCAAGGGAACACCGCTTCCTGGAAGGCATGGACAGGAAGCAGCCCACCGCAGAAGGCATCCTACATGGAGAAGACAGTGGAATGCTGCTCTCTCTAAGGTGGTCCAGAGAGAGACTGGAATGGAGGAAAGGAGGGGTCCCGACCACACCAGAAGTGGTGGTCCAAAACCTGCAGTTCACAGCGCCGATGGACCAAGGAGTACACGGTTGTTCCCGGGAACAGGCTGAAGTGCCATACCACAAGGCAGGGTGAAATATCAGATATACCCCAGGGTGCGGTGAAAGGCCAAAAAAGTGGTGAGAGAAGAGATAGCCCAAGGTGGGATTAGAGAGTAGAGACACTAGGGCGCAGTGTGAGACTAGAGACCCCAAGGTGGTGTGAGAGATATAGCACCTCAGGGCAGTCTGAGAGTAACAGGATCCCATGGCGAGGTAGAAGAGACAAAACCGCAAGGCGGGATGTAAGAATTAAGATCCCGAGGTGGGACGAGAGAAGCACTTCCTCAAGGTGGGGAGAACACAATCTCCCAAAGTGAGGTGAGAGGATCAATACCTCCAGGAGGGGGGAGAGACACACAAGCCCAAGCGGGGATGGGGGTTTGTTAAAATAACATCTGATAAAAATGTTACATCGTTAGTATTCATGAATAAGTTCCATGTCCCAGTGCAGGTTCTTGTATTATTCTGGTTAAAGGGCTGCCTGAGCCAGCGTTGCCTCATATGTATTGTGTACCTAAAGACTGTTAAAAAATTCATCAGATCCCCCATGCGACACAGACCACAGCAACAGGTTTTCTCTGACCTCAACCATGGCACCCTTGCTTGCAATGGCAATCCATTTATTCATGCCATAAGCAGCAACCTGCGGCTGTTGGGAGAGTGTATTCCTACAATTGTTGGTGAGGATTTTGGAAACACAGAAAGAGGGACATAGAACCCTAAAGACGGGAGCGTAATCACTCATTCTAAGAAGGTACCAACTTCCAGCTCGGCTGCCCTTTTTTTAAGAATGGATTTGCGGCCAGATTTTGAATGCGCTAACTGTATCTCCGCGGCCTTTATTTTCCAATGAGACATTAAGTTCTGCCCGCACAAGAGCCAATTTTCCATGGCTATGTTTGCTTGATTGCTGAGTTCCGAAACTGCCGCCAGTACATTTGGGTTTGGAAACAAAAGGGCTATGTAGACCTTTAAAAGAAAAGTCCAAAAAGCGCTGTTCTGCTAAAAGGGAGATATTTAGGGAGATATTTATCACACTCAGTTTGCAGCGAACAGCGTCTGCAGGTGAGTTAGGAGGTAGGCCTATTAACCTACGAAAACCCTTATCTCCAGATGCCCGCATGGGATAGCACCCCACACTTCAGCCCCGTACCGAGTAGCCAAATTAATCTTGGTCTGCATAACCTGTAAACATTTGTCCAGGCGTTTCGCTCTAAATTCATGGTAGAAACGCATGAGTCTGCCGAAGGCGACTTGGGCTTCCTTGGAAATGACGCTTATATGCTTACTCCATGACCCCTTGTAAGTAAATAGCAGTCCTAAGTATTTATATTCGTTCACAACCTCAAGAGGTTCACTCTTAAGTGACCGACTAGGGGTGTGTAAGGAAGGCGTGGCATCAAAGTAAGACAGACACAAGTGATCACAGTTCAAGAGTGTTTATTAAACTGTAAAACGGGTGAGATAGACGCCTAAACTAAGCCTTACTCTAAGATGGGAGCAAGCTACGACAAACAAATAATAATAATACAGTCCTAGTGGAGTCTAGTCAAATAAAAACTGCCTATACTAAAAAACCTATTGCCAATCCCTACCACTATGCTACAAAAGAGTGTGGGATAATGTTCATAAGAAAAGAAAAGAGTGTTCACAAAATGATAAGTAAGAATCTTATATCCGGGGTCTCCTTTCCCCATGTTTCTTTTGCGGGACAAGGCGGGACTCCCGAACACAGAACACACTCCTGGGCTTCTCCAGCATGAGGTTATAGTTCCTTTTCCTTTATCAGGGCATTCTGTGCTTACGTCTCATCTCATGCAAAGTCTCTTGCTTTAGAGGGACTGATATGCCAAAACAACAAAACAAAAGTTCCGCCTGGAAATCTTTATGTGGGGTCAATACCTGTCACCCTTGGATCGCCCTCAGCCGGGCTCCGATCCTTTCTCAATCGTCAGCCTCCATCAGTCGGGCTCAGACCAACCAGAGTGCTTGCCAATTCAAACAGAGACTTCCGAAGGGCGATCTCTGATCGCCGGGTCAGTCTGTTAACCTACGGCAAGCGCTGGATTTACACCATTATAGTTCGCAAGGCGTTCCACTCAGCCGGGCGCAAACGCCAGTTCCACAATAGTCACACTTTTGCAATGTGTCAAGGACTTTCAATTGTACTATGGATTTGACCCAACCCTTGTATGACCACCATAACATTTTACACCGCCCTTCCCTATGCCGCCTTGGTACTTGTGGTTTCTTTTGCTTTCATTTTTCAACACAATCTCTTTGCTCAGAAAAGGGGGTACCAGCCAGAGACCTTCGACTGAGCGTCCATGTGGCACCGGATCACTCTGACTCTGGTACCACCTTTGTTCATAACATACCTCTTGTCCACTTTATCTTCTTACTGTAACTACTGCAACCTTGAGCCTAACACAAGCCGGTTGACTATCATGTGCTTCCGACTCACTGGCTGTGTTAAACTCGCTCTGTTGCTTTTGCTGCCGAGTCAAAGATGGTATCTTGATGGCCACCACGCATCCCCACCCTGGCAATCAGTGCGGGAGGGTGCCATGTACCGCTGACATATGACGCACCAGCTGTGATTCCCGGTCTTATGTATCTTTCTTCAGAGGCTTTGCGGGCCAGGGTTGAAAAGGGCGAGTGCAACTCCCTCCTTCGGTGTCCCACTTCCAGGGGCCACATTGTGGCTGCTGCAATCATTGATCATGTAATTGGACAGCGTGAGCCTCGCTGAGGTGCTCAGCCAGGCTTGCGCTGTCTCATTACATAATGACGAGCTGAGCTCAGCTGTGTGTATGTTTGTTGGAGGGCTGGGCTGCTGGCTGACCCTAGTGAGGGGTCACATTTGGACAATCACATATGGGGTCAGGGGAGTATCCAACATTGAGGGAATTCATCTATTAGAGCTCTGTCCGGGTCCTCTGGGGCAAAATACAAACCTCCTAATTTGCATATGGATTGCACCAATATAAGTGACTTCATAGAAAAGGACATTGCAAGGAGCATCATCAGTCTTTGATACTTGGAGGCACCATGGAAGTGACTTTAGAATAAGTTGCCATCAGTAAGCCAAATGGCAAATAACTTTCTGTGCATGATATATTACTATAAGCTTTGAAGTGAATCAGAATCACGTGCGGAGATTCAGATAAGACACAATAATGTGATTAATTGAATTGCCGCGGGAACACACTCTGGTTAAATGGTGAAACTAGGATGTGGGATGTGGATAATTTAAGCAACTGTGCACATCTTCCCAGGTTTAGTGGATATATATATTTATTAAGGTTTTGCTTTACATTTCATGTGCTTAAATAATTATTTCTGGCAATGCCTTGGAAGCAAACCACATTACATAATAAGCTAGCATTTCATAGTAAATAACTGTAAACTATATACATTGTCATAGAACTATTTTGAGGAATGAGAGTATGGCTTTAGTTTTATTCTCCCCATCCTGCATGCAAAATTACAATAGTATCATGCAAATTAACGTGAGCCTAACAAATCCCCCTTGGGTTTTAAAGCCATAGTCAATATTTCATAAAGCCTGCAGCATTATGCACCCTTCGCACTTCGTCCCTGTGAATAGTCGCCCCCTCCCTCCCATCAGTGCCATCAGTGCCTAATGGCTCACAGTGTAATGCTCTGTTGACACAAAGCAATGTGAGGACCTTCTGCTTCCCCGGAGCTCCTTGGGACATTTTCCTGGCAGCAGGACACCTCTACCGTTCGGAAAGGGTAAGGTGTCCTGCTGCCAGGACAATGAGCGTGCTGAGCAGGAATTGCTTGGCACACATTGTCCTGCCAGTGGGACCTTTCCCATTTGGTACCCTCTTTGAGCTGCCGAACGGGAGTGGCGTTCCACTGACAAATGTCTCAGTCTGGCCTCCCGCTTGGTACGCTACTGCTTGGGGTCATTTGTACACAGGAAAACATACCTACATTTTAATGAGTCAGAATGCTGGAAGTAATTAATGAAATCAGAATAACCAACCTAATGTGCTGTTTTAAAATCTTGCAGGCATCCATTTTGTATTATGTCTATATGCTTGAGTCAGTGCCCTGGTGGCAATAATCAAACACCAGCTCCCTTCAGCCTGCTTGCAGACCCTCTTTAGGTAGAGGGGGTGCAGGCTTTTTCTCTGTTGTCAATGCTGCGAATTCTAAATATCAACTGTGGTGTTATAGGTTTCAGAAGACTGGTGTGTCTTTAGAATAGAATTTTAAAGATACGCCACCAGTCTTATGAAAGTTATAACAGATCATTAGCAATTCATTTTTGTGGTGTAGTAGTTTAGTGTTATCCCTCAGAGCCACCGTCCGCCCTTCCTCCACCCGGCTTGCCCCTTTCATTCAGTTGTCATATACCCCCAACATTTTCGGCAAAATTACTCCACTGCGAAGACCCCCCATCCAGGTGATCCTCCCCCACTGGTCCACCCCCAGGAACTGGATCCAATAGCGATGGCCGTGTCCTGGCCACATGGATGACAGATCCCCGGGGACTAGTCGGGGAGACACCTTCAGGTTTCTCACAGGGTGTACTTCATCTTAGATTTCACAAGGTGTCAGCCCATGAGTCCAAACTCAACTGTAGGCCTTTGGGGGGTTAGATCCAGCAGCACTGTGTCGTCTGCATACAGTAGTGTGCTTACCAGGACCCTGTTTAGAGAGGTGGAATAACAGATGTTCGTCTGGCCGCAGGATTAAAATCACATAGAAATAGCGAAAATAAGAGGGGGGCACCCTTGTTTCACCCCTCTGTGACAGCTAGTACCCATACTGCTCATCACACCTGACGGATATCCTAGAGTCTCTGTATAAAGCCTTTATTGCAGCCAAAAGAGCAAGCGGCACCCCAATAGATTTTTGTTTCTTACACATTAATACATGTTTAATGGAATCAAATGCTTTGGACAGGTCAAGAAATGCAGCAAATAACCGCAGCTTGCGTTCAATAACATACTTTGTGACAATCGCATGAAGGATGAAGCACTGGTCTATTGTTGAATAAACTTTTTGAAAACCTGCCTGTGTATTTGGGGAGCACATCATTCTCAGAGGCCCACGCATTCAATCTGTCTGCCAGACAGGCCGTGTAAATCTTATATGACGTGTCCACCAATGCTATGGGGTCAGAAATATCCCCTTTTTAAAATAGGGGGACAATCAAACTCCTTTGCAAGGCAGTAAGAGGGGCATTCAGGATGGCTAGGGAATTGTAAACCTGGACCAATACCGGGTCCCACCAGTCGCTGGCCTCCGTGTAAATTTCAGGTCTGAGGGCATCTGGGCCGGGGACTTTCCCTTTTTTTACAATTCTTAATTGACCTTCAATTTCAGTTAAAGTGAGACCCAAAGAATAATCTGGTTCTACCTTGGATCGCGGGTACGGGAAGGGTACAAGACCCCACTGGGACACCACAGAATCTCTTCAAAATGGGATACCCAGTGTTCTGGGTTAATTGCACCTGCCACTTTTTTTTTGACATCGGCAAAGCCCCTCGAAACTAGACCCCAGGATCTTTTTGGTTGATTATCTTTCACTGATTTGTCCAGCAAATCCAACTGGGCCTCAACAAACAGATTTTTCTTTCTCTTAAGCAATTTCTTGCATGCATTTTTCAGGTGGAAGAGGTAGCCTGCTGTGAGCTTCTGTGTTCGAGAGGCTACGTGGATTGCCCACCTCAACTGCCTGAATTCGCTGTCGAACCAGGGAGCATCTACCCTCACTGGCCTAGTAACGCGCAGCAGTGCTGGAGAAGCGGGCACAACTCATTTTCTAATTCCAAGCTGAATACGTGCAAACAGAATCATCACCTCGGCGTGCGACAAAGCCTTCAATAACTTGTCCCGGATCTTAGAGATATCCTCATCTGCTAGCAGTTTAAGAACCTCTGTCTTTGAGATCTTTTTCATGGGACAGACCCCTTTTAGAGACCCCTCCATATTTGGGAACTCACCTGCATCCCCGTCAGGCAGTCAATATAAGACCATGGGGTTGTTATCGCTTTCCAGACGAACGCAAATTCTAAAGTCTACGACTTTCTTAAAGGAAAAGCAATTCACAAGCCCATAGTCAGTGATTCAAGGTCTATTCCCTTCTAAAAAAGATGGAGCTGGAGGAGAGTCCCTTTTGGTCCTGCCATTTAGTTCAACAAAAAGATATTTAGTCATGAACAGATCTATCAATCTGCCCATAGCGGAGCATTTACCACCTATGGCTAAAGAGATATTTTTCAAACTTGAACTTTGAACTGGAAAACCAAGCACATGACATAGCTGAAGCCACAGAGACATTTGGGTGGGGTCAGAAACCAACCACCACTACAAGGGTTGAGAGAGAATCCATTTCCAGACCTTTCTGGTTGAGTTTATCTGAATCCTTTCGTAAGTGGTAGGGGCAGAATTTAGGTTAGATTTCGGACAGAGGACTACGTTATGTTTGTTAGACATCGTGACAAGCACACTCTCTTATTTTTCTTTTAGATAGGGTAAAGAACACCTTAGAAGTAGGGACACGATAGGCCTTCTTTCCTTTGTTTAAATAAAACTTTAACTTATGTGGCGGGTAAGAAGGAGAGGACAGACCAAGGTTTACCATTTTTGACAAATATTTATTTAAAGACCTAACTTTCCCTAATCTATGGGTTTCCCTGCCTAACACAACTAAACTAGGGTGCTCGACGTCTGTGTAAATGTCCAAAGCAAAAGTCTGTCCTTAGTCCAAAGATAGTCTATACTGACCCTACCACTAATTTTAAACAACTATAGACCAGGAGATTGACTCCCTTCTCCTGGGTTGGATACTTGACTTCTCAGCCAAGTGTCTCTTTAAGAATCAAATCTTCCAATAGCGCTTGGCTATTTCTTGTACCTGTTCATTCAGTTCTTCTAGAGGACTTTTCCGCAACACTTTACTTATCACTTCTTGCTTTCTTGGCTTTCTCTCTTGAGGGGTGCTGACCCCCGACTTTCCTTTTATTCTGTCTTTCTCAATCAACAGTCTCTTCTTTTCACTTTCTAGTTGCTCCAATTCTTTGAGACTAGTTATGTTTCTCTGTATTATTCTCACACTTCTTAAGGCCTTGCCATTCACTGGGACGAGTATGACGAGCCCTTGAATTATTCTCACTCTCCACATGCTCTTGCATTTCACTGGGACGAGTGTGATGAGTCCCTGAAATATTCCTACTCTTCTTATGCTCTTGCCATTCACTGTGACAGGTATGAGGTGTCCCTGAATTATTTTCTCTATTCTTATGCTCTTGCCATTCATTGGGACGAGTATGAGGAGTCTTTGAATTATTCTCACACTTCTTATGGCCATGATATTCACTGGGATGAGTAGGATTACTGCAATTGTTATATTTGATTAATGTCACTTGAACATAAGTGTCCCATTCATTACATATGCACCAGTCCCTGCTTCGTCAGCTCTCCCTGTTACCTTTGCTGTAAGGGGGTTGCGTCACTGGGTTGGCATTTGTATCTCCTTTGCCTTCGGTCAGGACGGCTTTGCTGTTGGCATTCCTTTTCTACTGGGTTGACATACCTTGGTGTTGGTGTGTGGTATCCACGAGGGTAGGGCTTCTCTCTCTGTCTCTTTGGCCACCACTTCGTACTCATTCTCTCTGGTTGGCGTTCTCTGCTGGGTGACAGACCCACAGGTGTCCGAGCCACAATACGGGTACGCCAGTGTTGCTTTCCTCCAGCCCTTTGGAAATGTCTCTCATAATCACATAATGTCGCCTTGTTATGAATATTGACCTAAGCTCATTCGCATTACACAGAAAACCACGTTCATAATGTTCTGCTTTTCGATTGATGTCGCCACCATTTTAAGAATCGTCCGCCATTTTGATTTCAACTCTTGTTTCTGTGTTCTAAAATGGTGGACTGTGTTTTCAACTTGCAGCCAAGCTGAACGACCTTTGAGTTCTGTTAATGGTTAGGCTGACCAAGAGCAGGCTGTTTGACCAATGCAAAGAAACCTTGTGACTCATATGAACTGCAATCCATGTGTTGTCTGTGCTCACAAGCCTCATCCTTATATAAACAATGAGACAATGGAAAGTAAACTCAGATCGTGTGGTCTGGTTGAACTGCATTGTGGCGATTCTTGGAACAAGGCCTACCATTGATTAGAGAACCAACAAGCATCATTGTCACTTCATGGACATGCAAACTTGTTTAATTCCTTGTACAATATTTTAATATTTGACATGTGAACTGGGCACGAACTCTAGCATGTGAATTATTATCTTGGAGAGTGGCTGGACAATGTTTCAAAAATTGTATAAATATGTCTGTGTTCAGATGTCCAGCACTCTCACCCATCACTGTGTCTGCTGGTACACACAGTGAGGTGTTGGGAGCCAAGTAGCTATCTGTTTTGCTTTGACTGTACAGAAATAAAAGATACTTGTATCTTATCAGCCCGTGATTGGTGTATTTCATTTGTGGTACTAAGCCTCGATATTTCTTTGGTCTTTCAGATGGCGCCCGAATAGGGACCCTCAAGAATGATGTCACCTCGCTGAAGAGAAGATGCGGCTATCGGACTGGGATCGGAGAGTGAGAAAAAGGGGCCCCTTAGTATGAGACGCGACACCTCGACAGTACTGCACGATCCGATCCCTGAACGGTGAGCACGCGGTTCGAGAGGGCATCTTGACGAGGGTCCCCATATCGAGGCAGGCAGTTTTGCCGAAATCACCAACCACGAGGGTCCTTTGTCCTTTGTAATCCGATCGGACCTCCTCAGTCCTTTGTAATCAGGTAAGTCGTGCCCCGATTCCTAAGTATCCTGATATTTGGTTGCAGTTTTGTCCTCATGAGCACAAACGACACCAGGTAACACCAGTGATCTGACATGCCTGGGAAATTGTCTGCCTGTTTCAGGGGTTTATTCCGCAGAGACAGACGATCTTTGGAATTTGGCCAACCAGCACCACAGGAGGGGTCGCCGGCATGTACTATGTACTGTAAGTATGGCATTGGTAGTATAGTATTCAACGATATTTGGCACAGACAAACTAGACATGCTTCCGAATTTCAGTGGCCAGTCAATGGTAGTTTTGAGATTGCTCGCATAGAGTATTTGGAATCTATATTGTTAAAGAAAAAGGCTAGGCCTGCAGCATTTGATGTAATTCAGATTTGGAAAAAGGAAGCTTTGCAGCAACTTAAGTGTAAAGAGAAACATGCACATCGTCACATGTCTAATTCAGAGAAAGCATTATTGTATGACTAACAGAAACAGTCAGAGTCTGTTAGAAATATGGATAGGGGTTTCCAACTTGGTGTACAGAAAATATATCCGTCTAAGGATTTCCATGCCTCAGACGAACTAATAGAAAAGCTTTTAAATGAGCGTAGGACTGTAGCTACTGCACCTCCTCCCTATGTGCCTCTTTCTGCTGTTTTACCTCCTCCCGCTGTTGGACCTCCTCCCACTGTTATTCCTGTTCCTCTTGTTGTAGCTCCTCCTCCAGTTGTTGCTCCTCTTCCTGTTGTTGCTCCTCCTTCTGCATCTCTGCCATCACCGCTAGTTGTTGTTCCCTTAACTCCGTCTTTATCGCCAGCGGTAGTGTCTCCACTACCTGTTGTACAAGATTTGTCTGAATTTTCTTTTCCAAGTGGTTCTGCTCCACTTGAAACAATTGAAGGGGCGTGCGCCGATTCAAAGGTAGTGACTTGAAGTACAGTTTCAAAAGCTAGAAAAAGAGAATTGTATGCATGGGCTAAGACATGTATAGAAAAGGGTGGAAAATCAGCTGTTTTAGCTATAATTTCTGACCAAGAAAGTATTCCCGAAAAGAATATTTTTATAGAGGGGATGGGAATGCACTTGGCTGAAATGTGGAAGGATTTGACGGACATGGATGTCCCACAAGGGTTGAGGGATTTGAATGGCTTAGCTTACTCAAGGGACACTGCGGAGAAAGTACATGAGCATGTTGAGAGGGTTTTTGAGTTTAAGAGGGAGTTAGTGTCACAGGTTACAGAATGATGATATGGATGGCGATAGATTGGACGCTTCGTATGTGCAGAAGCAATTTCTCCCCTCTTGTAAAGCAATGAGTGAAGAGACGCGTATTTGTACAAGGGATGCGCTTAGATGGATTTCGGATGTATTGATATCTCCCATGGAAGTATATGACACGTTTAGTCAGTATACTCCGGCTATGCCAAGGAAAGTGTTACAGGTAATGGTAGAATACCTGCAGGATGAATGTATGAAGAAAAAGATTGTTGTCCCGCAAAATTGATGATTATTTATAAGAGAGCATTTGTGCCCGATACTGCTTTGACTACTTTAGTGCCCGATCTAGCCTTATTGCTTAACAAACATTCGTAGTTGCCTACTTCTCAGTTGCCGATGAGAGAGGTTCCTCCGACATTTGTTCCTAAAGTAGAGATTCCAGCTAATGTCGCGACAGGCGCAGCAGCCGCTACTATTGAAGCTCATTATGTTTCACAGTTTGTTCATGTCCCATTTTCTAGACAGGAACTGAATACCATTAGACAGTCGATACCAAATATTAGGAAAAATCCAACATGATTTTATAAAGAAATAGAATCTGTCTTGCATTCGTCAGTTTTCACTCTGGGTGATATAGACTTGTAGTTCCCTGTGATCCTACCTGCTGATTTATGGAAACAGATTAGAACTGTAAACGATCAGGCAGGGTTGGGTGACACATGGGTTAACTTGGTATGGATAGATGCAGAAAGGAAAGCTGGTGAGAAACCGCCACAGGTGATACTGACACTGCCAGACAGAATAATAACAAAACTGAAGACTCTGGTTCCCGAGAGAAGAATAGTTTGGGACAAACTCACTGTTTGTACCCAAGGGAAATCTGAAGGTGCTACCAAATTCTTTAATCGGTTCGAACAAGTATTTTCAGATTTTAGCGGACAGGATTTAAGCACTGAGTCAGGAAAAAGGTTGTTTGTGAATACAAATGTGCGTGGATTGTTGCCTGATATCCAATCACAAATCATGACTTCCGAAAGCGCTTGGCAAGCTAAATCACAATCTGAAGTATTGCATATGGCTCAATATTACGAAAATAGAGTCAATAATGAAAACGAGAGGATTGAAAAGAAAAAGGGAGACTTGAAAACTAAAGTATTGTTGCAACAGATTGTTAGGGGAACCAGAGGTGGGAGTACACAGTTTAGAGGCCAGTTTGTTCCACAAAGTAATACACAGTTGGGTCCTGTACACATGAACCAATGTGCTTATTGCAGACAAGATGGTCATTGGCGAGCCCAATGACCGATCCTTCAGCATAGATCGAATAACACATATGGCATCATGGGTAGATGATACAGAGGCCGCCCTGGGGTAGGGAGTCCTGGTAGAAGCCAGTTCGCTCAAAATCCACAGTCATTCTCGCAAGTTAATCAGCAACCTAGTATAGATAGTAGAAATATTTTTGATAATCCTTCAACTGCATATCTTTCTGAGGATTTTGTCTTTGATGATATATTGTTTCAATAGGACAGCCTGAAGCAGGGTCTGGAACCAGTACCTATTCCCGTCGAGCAGAAAGGGCCGACGCCTATTACTGTTAATCAGAAACGTCTCTACGTTGAGATGATGGTGGGGAATAGGAAGCATCTATTTTTGATAGATACAGGAACACAGAAGTGTTCCATTGATCATTCACGGGTTCCAGATATTCCAATGTCATGGCAGAATAACATTTCTGTAGGGTTTTCTGACACACCAGTGGTTAGTCCGGTTTCTCAGCTGGTACCGATTTCACTGGGGCCGTTCACGGATCACTGTCCATTTCTTCTAACAACAAATTGTTGTGAGAATTTGTTGAGGTTGAATCTGTTGAAGGAATTAAATGCGGTAATTCATTGTTCTTTGAATGGAGTACGTTTGACGATTTCACCCCAGCAATCTTCTGCCTCACCGTTTTTGACTAGACCTTTACTGCCTGAATTTAGTAAAGTTCTGGCATGTTTATGGGCAGTTGAGGACAATGATGTCACCATTTTACAAATTGAACCTGTTAAAATTGTTTTGAAGCCAGGAGCTAATTGCCATGTATACCACAATATCAGATTTCAGTTGATGGTGAGAAAGCTCTGAAGAGCATAGTTTCTGATTTTTTCCATCGTGGAGTGATCGAGGAAATTGCAGGAAGTTTGTGCAATAGCCTTATTTTACCGGTGTATAAAAAAGGGGATAATGCGATTCCTTTCCGTTTTATTATTGATTTGTGTGCTATCAATAAGATCGTTGTTCCACAATTTCCAATTGTGCCTGATGTAACCACGATATTAACGATGATTCCAGCTTCTGCTACTCATTTCAGTGTGGTGGATCTTAAGAATGCCTTCTTTAGTATTCCCGTACACGTGGATAGTAGATATTTGTTCGCGTTCACCCTAGGGGGACGCTCGTTTACATTCACTCGTATGCCACGAGGGTACACAGAGAGTCTGAGCATTTACAGTACAGCTTTGAAAGAGCTGCTCGATACACTTGAGTTGCCTCCCACTTGTACATTGTTGCAGTACGTTGACGATCTTCTTTTAGCTGCAGACTCAGAAGTTGCTTGCAAAGAGGGCACTGTGTTGTTGCTTATTCATCTAGCAGAGCATGGGCATAAGGCTTCATTGAAAAAGTTTCAGTATTGTCGACAGGAGGTCGCCTATCTAGGCTATCTCCTGTCAAAGGAGGTAAGAAGAATGAAACCTGAACGGATAAAAAGCATCTCTAGCATGTCTGTCCCAAATACACAGAAAGAGGTCAGAGCCTTGATAGGAATGGCTTCTTACTGTAGACAGTGGCCCTCATTACAACCTTGGCGGAGGACCATGGTGCTATTAGCACCATGGTCCATGCCGCTAAGGTTGCAATTCCGCCATGGTGGAGGCGGTAATTCCCCATTCACCAATGGCCCCTTCCCCATTCCCATTTTTGCCCCATAGGGCATAATGGGAATGGGGAAAGGCGATAATTACAGCACCGTAAATTACGGTGCCGTAATTATCGCAAAGGTCCCTTTGCGGCATGGATTTTAACGGTTGCAAAAAGCAGCCGTTAAAAGCCATCCCGCAAAGGGAACCTTGTAATCAGGCGTTTACGGCGCCGTAAACCCCTTAACGCCTGAGTCAGAATGAGGGCCAGTGGATCCCTAATTTTTCACTAGTGATAAAACCAATGTTGGAATTGACAAAAAAGGGCATTTCTTTGCCATTACCGTGGAACTTGGAACACTAGAAAGCTTTTGATCTGCTCAAGGCTGCACTGTGTTCAGCACCAGTTTTGGGCACACCAAATTATGACAAGGCCTTTGTTTTAGATGTGCATGAATGTGATGGATGTGCTTTAGCTGTGTTAACGCGGGAACATGGGGGGAAGAATAGACTGTGCAGTTATTTTTCCTCCACACTTGATCCTGTTGCATGCACTTTCCCGAGATGTTTGAGAGCTGTCGCTGCTGCTTATGCGACCGTAAAACAATGTGAGGGTATGGTTTTAGGTCATTCTTTAACCGTGATGGCACCCCACTCCGTAGACGTTCTATTAAACAGAACGCAAACGCAACACCTTACTTTCGCACGATTAACAAGATACTAACTGATCCCATTTGCACCGCATATCCAAATTAAGAGGTGTTGCGTATTAAATCCGGCTGAATTATTGCCTCTTCCGCAAGACATTGCTTGCAGTGACGAAATGTCACATGACTGCCTCTATACTACAGAGCAAGAAACCAAAGGCAGAATTGACTTAAATGACACACCATTGAAAGATCCACAAGGGGAACTGTTTTGCGATGGCTCCTGCTTCAAACATCCGGATGGTACATCCACTGCTGCTTATGCCGTCACTACATTAAGCACGATTGTGGAAACCAAGAGAATCTCGCATAACTCAGCGCAGGCCGCAGAGATTATCGCACTGTCTCGAGCTTGTGAACTTTCCAAAGGTCTTAGAGTAAATATATTTACAGATAGCCAGTATGCCTTTGGGGTGGGGCAGAACGAGGTTTCCTGACATCACACGGAACAAAATCCAACGTAGTACCTTGATAGTTCACCTACTCTCAGCACTTGCGCTTCCTACTCAACTGGCAATCATGAGTGTGCCGCACATCATAAAGTAACAGACGATGTAGGGAGAAGAAACGCTTTTTCTGACAGGATAGCTAAACAGACTGCCACTGATTTATGTTATGTTCAGAAACGTATATAACAAAAGAAGCTACGAATACTTGTACAATATATGAAGGAATTAATTCAATAAAAAATATTCAAGCTGATGCCACTCCAGAAGAACTTAAGCACTGGGCTGAGGGTTTAGCAAGTTTGGATGAGAAAGGTTGTTGGGTAGACAATATAAGGAAAAGATGGATGCTACCCGATACTTATGTCACTGCCATGGTTACAATGGCTCATGGTCCTACTCATATATGTGCTGGGAAAATCTGTAAATTACTAGAACCTGTTTGGGTAAATGTAAATATCTCAAAGACTGCTGAGCGTTTGGTCCAAAACTGTATGGTATGGTTACAGTATAATGTGTGGAAGGGTACAGCGACACCAAGGGTAGTTTTGGTCCCCCTCTGTGCCCTTCGAGGTAATACATTTCAACGACATCGTCTATGAAAGATGCCACAGCACTGACAATGGCAAAAACCATGCTTAAGGAATACTTTCCTAGGTTTGGTATGCAGAGAGTCATCTGGTCGGACAATGGTCCATATTTTATCGCTGCTGTTATCCTGCAAGTATGCAAGTATGCAAGTATGCGCGGGATTGCAGATCGATAAACCGTTCCATTCGCCCAGACATGCTCAGAGTGACGGACTTGTAAAACACCATAATGGTATCCTAAAGAACAAGCTAGCTAAAGTCTGTTCTAGCAGTAACTTGAAATGGTCAGATGCCTTACTGGTAGTTTTATTGTCCATGCGGATGACCCCAGAGACCAGAACTGGACTCTCCGTCTACGAGATCGTGATGGGGAGGCCAGCTAATATTTGGAATCTGCCTAAACCCAAAAGACTGAAAGACGTGGGGCATTTGCTCCTTTCTGATTACTGTGATCAGTTAACTCCAAACTTGTATTTGATTTATCAACAGGTGCGAGAAGCCCTCCCAGTTAAATACGAGGGGCCAGGTCATCGACTTCAACCTGCGGACTGGGTGCTTACAAAGGTTTTCGAACGAGCATCCTGTCTCGCACCACGTTGGAGAGGATCGTTTCAGGTCCTGTTGGCCACACAGACCGCTGTATGAATAGCAGGGAAGCGACATTGGGTACACGCGACTCACGTCAAGAAAATACCTTTTCCACTGCCACTCGACGAAAAAGAAGAGAAGGAAACTGTTTGTTGTATTTCCCATGATAAGCCTGTTTTGAACTACACCAAGGGTGCCTCAGAGATTCTTCCTGAGCCCTTGGGGCCTGGGGAGACTGCTGCTTTATCTTTGAATTTTTCTTTGGCTCTTTCTGCACCCTTGAGCAATCTTGCTTCTGTTTCACCACTTCCATCAGGAAGCAACGACACTCTGTTCACAGATCACGTACCTGGAGTCTTGAGGTACGATCTGCGTCCACGGCACGGGACTTACAGCACAGCATGGCTGTGCCCAAAAGAAACCCCTGTTGAGCTAGTCCCTTGCCACTCTCTCACCGAAACATAAGTAAGTTGCCGGAGTCTGTCAGAGAGACTTTTCAAAACTGATTTTGATGAACAATGCCCTTCGCTAACTCTACTCATACGAAGCAAGATATCGGACTTGTGGCTGACAAAGACATTGAGCATCAAAAATCATGGTCCTTGTGGACTCACTGTTTTCTTGTAATAATGTTAACTGGTCTAACAGTTGTACTTACGCTTGGGTTTTGGTATATTGAGGGGGTGCGTCCACTTGAGACTTTGTTACCTACAGAAAGTGTTCCCACTATGTTTTCACCTTTCATGCATCTACACACTCTACCTTCTAGGGTTCCCAACACAGACAAAGTTACCACTGAAAGAACAAAGTAATATTGAGGCTGAGTACCACAAAGGAAATACACCAATCACAGGCTAAAAGATTCACAGATCTTTTATTACTGTATAGTTTACAAAGCAAAACAGATAGCTATCTGGCCCCAACACCTCGCAGTGTGTACCAGCCGACACAGTGAGGAGAGGGAGGTACTGGACATCGAAACATTTGTGCTTTTATACAATTTCATGTAATATTGTCCAGCCTCTCTTTACGTTAATAATTCGTGGTCTAGAGTTCGTGCCTAGTTCACATACAGGTTATAAAATATTATGCAAAGGATTACATAGGTTTGCATTTCCATGAAGACACAATAGCGATGTATGTTCTCGGATGCCGCGGTAAGCCTTGTTCCACATTCCTAGACAATGCAGTTCAGCCAAAACATACGTTCGAGGTTTGTTTTTCATTGTCCCAACGTTTATAGAAGGATGAGGCCTGTGAGCACAGACACCACTTAGATAACAGTTCATATGAAGCGCAAGGTCTCTTTACCTAGCTTAAACAGTCGACTCTCGGACAGCCATAACATTAACAGAACTCAAAGGTCGGAAGGCTTGGTTGCAAGTTGAAAACATAGCCCACCATTTTAGAACAAAGAACACACAAGTGGAAATCAAAATGGCGGATGAATCTTAAAATGGCGGTGAAGTTAACCCAAAAATCGGAACTTTGCAACACGGTTTTCCGTGCAGCGTAAATAGGCTTAGGCCAATATAAATACTGAGGAGGCACTATATAATTACCGTTTAACAAACCCTCCTTTTGGCCTAAGCCAAGAGCCTTACTAAAAATATTTGTTTTACTCGTAACTCCACATTTCAATGTCCGTACATCCTGAATCACATTCATCAGATATATCAATTGCCATCAAATCTTTGGCAGTAATATCCTTCATTACAAAAACATTTATCATCTTCTCAGGTGTGTGTATTTTTTCGGTCCTAATGTTCCTACAGTTTGCGCACAACATCCCCCTAGCATCGAACATATGACAGGAAGACATTGGGCCTCATTACGAGGTTGGAGGTAGCCATGGCGCTATTAGCGCCATGGCTGCCTCCAAATTCGTTCCGACTCCGCCCTGGTGAATGGAGCAATTACCGGTCCATTCCAAGGTTGGCAAGACCGGTAATTCCCCATTCACCAGAGCCATTCCCCATTCCCATTTGAGCCCCCATAAGGCTCAATGGGAATAGGGAAGGCGCTAATAACGGTACCGTAAATTGCGGTACCGTTATTAGCTCTAGAGTCCCTTTGCGGGTTCTGCCCTTAACGCCTGAAAAAACCAGGCGTTAAGGAAGGACCCACAAAGGGAACTCGTAGTAGGGCGGTGTCACGTACCTTGGGCGCCGGTCTTCATGGAAAGTATGGAGTACATGGCGGTGTATCCGCCATTGAATGGTGCTGCTTCTTTCTTACACTTCCGGGTGCAGCGTTCTAGCAGTTTTTTCTAAGTTTGCTTCTTTCTCCTTATAACCACGCCCCTTTCCACGACGCGTTGCGTTGCAACCCTTTCCGCTTTCGCTTCTGGGTTTCTCCGCTAGTGTCTTCCTTTTGCCCTGCTTTGCCCAGCTTTTCTTGTGCCTTCTTTTGCTGCTTTGGTTCCCGTATCTTTACGGGGTCCGCTGATTCCTCTCTGTTTTCGCTTGTTCCTTGTTTCCGCCTTTATTTTGCTACCGCTCCATCTGGCGGTCTGCTTTCTATCCCTTTCCTTCTCCGGTCTGTTCTGCGCTCCTTTTCCCCCCTGTTGCTTTCTTTTCCTCGCTTACCTGTGGCTCCGGATTCACGCCGTTCTATTTTTTCTTCCGCTGTGAAGGCTCTTGGAGTTGCTTCCGTACTTGGATACCTGAGAAAAGAACTTGTTAGCTTCAACAAGGAAACCTTACCACCTTACCACCTTCGTTTCCATCCTCTACAGAATTCACTTACCTGCATTCCATCCAGTGAGAGAGACTGCCTTCCACTCTTACACGAGAGGTTTTTTCTGCCAATTTGGCTTTTTCCTCCTCAGGGACTCTCCCCGGACGGGGTCCTTTGCTGCCTCTTTTACAAAGGCATCATAATGGCTCCGGGGCAGACCATACCTCTTCAAAAAGAAAAGAAGAGATTGAAGGAAGAAGGAACCGCATCCAGACAGCTCATCAGAAGAAGCAGGTGAGGAGGAGGGGGAGTTTGAAGAAAGAGATACGCAAGGAATAGATGTGAAGATAGATAATCCTGACAGTTTGCAATGCCTAAAAGAACCCAACATGGCTACTCCCAAACAGTTTCAGGAACTGGCCAATGCCATTCAAGGGTTAACGCAGGAGGACCAAGCACTTAAAGTAGAAAATACCAACCTCCGAGAAATGATAGCAACCAGAGATCAACAGCGTCCCGAATTACCTTCCTTGCCTCTCACTTCAGGAAAATATGATGGATCACCCCGCAGGTTTAAAGACTTCATGGAAGCCTGTATCATGCATTTCACTTTCTGGCCCCAGACCTATGCATCAGATCAGTCTCGCATTGGTTTCCTCGTTTCTAATTTGACCGGAAACGCATTGGCATGGGCAACACCATTGGTGACCAGTGCCAGTCCGTTACTACAAGACTACAGCGCCTTCATGGCACAGTTTAAAAAGACTTTTGAGAGGCAAGTCTCTGCCCAGGTTGTCAGTGAAGAACTATTAGACATACACCAAGGTTCCTCGCACCTGCTGAGTTATATCTCCTCCTTCAAGAGAGTAGCTGCAGAGACTGGATGGCCAGACGCAGCCCAATATACCATCATCTGTCGGGGGCTTCGGGAGGAACTGAAGGACGAACTAGCCCGAGCCCCTCACCCGGCTACCTTCTCAGATCTGCTGTCGACTGTGCTTCAGATTGATTTCCGTTTAACTGAAAGACGATCTGAAAGAAGGAAGAATAGAGGTTCTCAACTTCAACTAGAGTTACCTGCCTCTTCGTCCTCCTCAACTCGCTTACCTAAGGATGAACCAATGCAGATCGGAGTAACTTGAGGGCCATTAACCCCGGAAGAACGCAGACGCCGTCAAGAGAACAACCTCTGTATGTACTGCGGTTCAGACAAACATCTATTAAGAGAATGTCCACAAGTACCACCTCGTCGGTCAGGAAACGACCGTCCTCAGAACTAATAGGGACGAGTATCCGAGGCGAAGCAGTTCGTCCCTTTGTTACTATGGCTGTTTCCTCTACAACAGTAACCGAAGACAATCGATTAATGGTATTTGCTGTTCAGATTTCCATCAACACTAAGTCGGTTGAAGCATTGGCCTTTATCGACTGTGGAGCGGCAGGCTGTTTCATGGATTTGGTATTGGCAAAGCGCATGGAAGTGGAAGAACTGGAAAAGGAAGAAGACCAGAAGGTGGAAGGTGTTGATGAACAGCCTTTGAGCTCTGGAATGATAACTCATACCACAGTGCCATTGCCCATGTCGATACATCAGCATACTGAACGTCTTCAATTCGATCTGATCAGGGCAGTCCATTTTCCCATAATCTTAGGGATAACCTGGCTGCGCAAACACAATCCAGCCATAGACTGGAAGAACAACCAACTAGCCTTCACTTCTAGCTACTGTCTCAAGTCATGTTTGCCGGAACCTGGGCTTGCTATTATCAAGGTCATTTCAGAACCTTTGGCCTCACATACCACTCTTGATATTCACACAGTTCCAGCCGGTTTACAGAAGTATAGTGAGGTGTTCCTCGACAAAGATCCTCAGGAACTCCCTCCTCACCGACCAGAAGACTGTGCCATTGATCTCCAGCCCAATGCACTCATTCCCTTTGGCCGCATGTTTTCTCTATCTTTGAATGAAAAACCTTTTCTCCGTAAATACTTGGATTCTAATTTACGCAATAGCTTGATACAACCTTCACGTTCTCCAGCAGGAGCCTCCTTATTCTTCGTGCCCAAGAAATATTCCCCCGAGCTTAGGCCTTGTATCGATTACAGCGGCCTCAACCGAGTCACCATCCGGGATCGTTATCCCATGCCCCTCATTAAGAATATCTTGGAGGCAGTTCAAGGTGCTGTGGTGTTTTCTAAACTGGATCTCCGACGAGCATACCACCTGCTACATGTTCAAACGGGCGACGAATGGAAGACTGCCTTTCGTACCCCGTTCGGACACTATGAGTACCGGGTGATGCCGTTTGGTTTGGTGAATGCACCCTCAATCTTTCAGCGATTCATGGACCGCATGTTTTCTGATCTCCTTTGCAGTGTACTAAAGTCTATCTGGATGATGTCCTGGTGTATTCAATCTCATTGGCCCTTCATGACCAACATCTTCGACAAGTCCTACAACGCCTCAAAGAAAATAACCTGCTGGTTAATCCTGAGAAATGTGTATTTCAAGTCACTACTGTCCCTTATTTGGGGTTCATACTCTCAGAAGTTGGCATAGAAATGGACCCTCGGAAAGTAGAGGCCATTCTTAAATGGCCATCACCCGTCTCAGTGAAGGAGGTCCAGAAGTTTCTGGGACTGGCCAACTTCTACCGCAAATTTATTACCAACTTTTCTGAGACAGGACTTCCCATCACTTCTCTGCTGAAAAAATCTTCCCAGCCCTTCTTCTGGTCGTCTGAAGCAGAAGAAGCCTTCCAGAGGTTAAAAGGAATTTTCTCTTCGGCTCCCATACTGCGCCAGCCTGATCAGGGACGACCTTTCATCGTCGAAGCTGATGCCTCTTCTGCTGCTTTAGGCGCAGCCCTCCTCCAGGATTTCAACGGAATAGAGCACCCGGTGGCCTATCTTTCTAAGACACTAACACCCAGCCAGGTGAACTATTCAGTAATAGAAAAATAATTACTTGCCATGAAGATCGCCTGTGAGGAATGGCGCCATCTCCTTCAAGGTGCTGCTCACCCATTCATTCACCAAACTGACCATAAGAATCAGAAGGTCATCCAGCATTTGGAGTGTATTAACTCTCGTCAGGCTAGGTGGGCCCATTTCTTCTCCCAGTATGAGTTTGTTCTCACATACTTACCAGGCTTCAAGAATATATTGGCCAATTCTTTATCTCGCATTCCCATTCCTGGAACCATTACGGATGTCTTACCAGAAAGGATTTTTCCTCAAAAGAAGGTAATTTGTCTTCTCTCCACCTTTCTTCAAGGAGTCAGAGATGCTACTGACATAACTCAGCTGCAATCTAAGATCAATCCGTTACACACCAGAACCTCTCAAGATGGTTTACTGTTTGTTGATTTCAAGTTGTATCTACCGGATACCACTTCCAGACGATACACTTTAAAATGGTTTCATGACAGTGTCGTCGCTGGCCACCGAGGAGTATTAAACACCAAAGAACTATTACAACGTCAGTTCTGGTGGCCTGAGATGGCTTTGGATGTAGATCGTTACGTCCGGACTTGTTCTATCTGCAATCGAGCCAAATATAACACACAGAAGCCGGTAGGGTTTCTTCAACAAGACGTACCACCCACACAACCTTGGGGCCCCGTATCTACGGACTTTGTGGTAGAACTTCTCCCGTCTGAAGGATGCACTTGCATCATGGTTACCATAGATTCATTCAGTAAACTGGCCCATTTTTCCCCGTTGCCCGGTCTGCCTACCGCCGAAGAGATGGCTGTCGTATTTCTTAAAGATGTGTTTCGTCTCCATGGGTTGCCTGACAAGATAATTTCGGATCGTGGCAGTCAGTACACCTCACGGTTCTGGGGAGCTCTGTGTAAGAGATTGGGGATTGCAAGGGCCATGTCCTCTGGCTATCATCCGCAAACCAACGGACAAACGGAACGTTTAAATGCCTCCTTAGAGCAGTACATCCGTTGTTACGTCAACCATCTACAGAACAATTGGGTAGCTCTGTTGCCCACTGCTAAATTCGCATAGAATAATGCTAAACACAGTGCCATAAAACTCAGCCCTTTCTATTGCACTTACGGGTATAATCCCCGCTTTTTCCTCGCATTTGCTGCTGAACCTACCTCTGTTCCTTCTGTGGATGCAGTTCTGTCAATCCTCTCTGAAGCCCACCGGATAGCCAAGGAAGGCCTTAAGGACAGTCAGTTACGTTATAGTGCTCAAAAGAATCCTCATCGCTAGACCTCACCATCATGGTCTAGAGGCGATAAGGTGTGGCTGTACACTAAATATCTTCCTCGCTGGTTACGACCTTCGAAACTGTCACCAAGATACCTTGGTCCTTTTTCCATTCTTGAACGCATCAATCCTGTAGCCTACAGGCTGAAGTTGCCCAACCATATGAATCGTATTCATCCAGTGTTTCACACCTCGCTACTAAAACCATACCTGGTGGATCCATATAATCGACCTAAATCCAGAGTTCCTACTGTGGTGGACGACACTTCTGAGGAATACGAAGTTAGCAAGATTATGGACTCACGTTATCGCAGAGGTCGTCTCGAATATCTGGTTAGATGGAAGGGGTATTCTGCCTCTGAGAATTCCTGGAGTCTGTTTCCCACCTCCAGGCTCCTCGATTGGTTCGATGGTTCCACCGCCATCATCCGGGCAAGCCAGGGGGTCCAGCCATGCAGAGGGGGCATACTGTCATGCGCCTTGGGCACCTGCCTTCATGGAAAGTATGGAGTACATGGCGGTGTATCCGCCATTGAATGGTGCAGCTTCTTTCTTACACTTCCGGGTGTAGCTTCTAGCTGTTTTTTCTACGTTTGCTTCTTTCTCCTTATAACCACGCCCCTTTTCCGCGACGCATTGCGTTGCAACCCTTTCCGCTTTCGTTCTGGGTTTCTCCGCTAGTGTCTGCCTTTTGCCCTGCTTTGCCCGGCTTTTCTTGTGCCTTCTTTTGCTGCTTTGGTTCCTGTATCTTTACGGGGTCCGCTGATTCCTCTGTTTTCACTCGTTCCTAGTTTCCGCCTTTATTTCGCTACCGCTCCATCTGACGGTCTGCTTTCTATCCCTTTCCTTCTCCGGTCTGTTCTCTCCTTTTCCCCCCCGTTGCTTTCTTTTCCCCGCTTACCTGTGGCTCCGGATTCACAGCGTTCTGTTTTTTCTACTGCTGTGAAGGCTCTTGGAGTTACTTCCGTACTTGGATACCTGAGAAAAGAACTTGTTAGCTTCAACAAGGAAACTTTACCACCTTCGTTTCCATCCTCTAAAGAATTCACTTACCTGCATTCCATCCAGTGAGAGAGACTGCCTTCCACTCTTACACGAGAGGTTTTTTCTGCCAATTTGGCTTTTTCCTCTTCAGGGACTCTCCCGGGACGGGGTCCTTTGCTGCCTCTTTTACAAAGGCATCATAGTGGCTTCGCTCCGGGGCAGACCATACCTCTTCAAAAATAAAACAAGAGATCGAAGGAAGAAGGAACCGCGTCCAGACAGCTCATCAGAAGAAGCAGGTGAGGAGGTGGGGGAGTTTGAAGAAAGAGATACGCAAGGAATAGATGTGAAGATAGATAATCCTGACAGGCGGTAAGGGATTACCGGCACCGGTGCCCTTACCGGTGCCGGTAATCCCTTACCGCCCACCTCGTAATGAGGCCCATTGTATACAACAACACCAGAACAACAGAATACCAAGAATTACCATTAAGACTGAAAAGAGTTTCCATCCCCATGACCGTACAAAGTCCCAGAACCAAGCACTAAGATCCTAGTTTCCCTCGGGAACAATTACTTCTGTACTTAGGACGTACAGATTTTGTATTGCCTTAAATATGGTCGGGGAGGAGTCAGGTATGAAAACACAGCAAGCAAATCCCACCAATTTGCATACTCCACCATGCTCAGCCAGGATGACATCTAACGCCATCCGGTTCTGTAGAGCCACTGATCTAATCGTTTTCTGTTCTAACGTCATGTTGTAGAGTATGCCGGTAGTCAGGTTGATGGTTCTCTCCAATACTCTTGCTAGTCTCCTAATATCCTCAGAATTCATGATCTGTCCCGAAAATGGCACAAAGGATTTGCTACATCACCCATGACTTGTGAAGGAGTATCACTGTTCTCGTCCTGCCTTGGATGAGCCCTAGACACCTCAGAGGTGCTAACTACATATACCCCTGGTAGCAAGATACCCAAATAACAAGTACCCTGCCAATCCCTAGGTAGCCAAGGATAAGCCTCATTGCCACAAACGAACTAAACAGGCTCACCTACATACAAAGGTCTGTCTTCACTAGTCAAGTTCGCAATATTGGTACAACCCTCAAAAGTACCCTTTGACTGTGAGCCATTCCTTTATATGCAGAAGGAGACAGAGTTGGGGCTGTGATTGATAGTGTAAGAAGGAGGCCTGGCATCCCGGTTGCCTACGGGAGCCATCTTGAAAGAAATTAACGATTGAAAAGGTCTAGAAAGTTTATCGGAAGGCCTAATAGAAGCAACATTAAGCTTGCTCCTATTAGCGAAAAGGGAGTATCCCAGAGGCGTCAGGACTCGCCTTTCAAATTCATTCAAATTAGTCCTGTCAAAATTCCCTGAGATGCTATCATTCCAACGACCAAAGAATAGTGCCCTTAGAGAGGCATAGCATGCAGTAGTTAGAGGCAGAGGATGAATATACCAGCCCAACCCTTTTCCCCGTGTTGTGGCAAATGCAAACAGATCCAGCAATTAGTTCTGTTTAAGATCGCATGAGTCGCATTCATAATTAACAAAAGCGTATTTTTGTGGTAACTCTGTCTTCGTTGGGAATCCCTAGGAGATAGCGTGTGCAGATGCACGAAAGGAGAAGACATAGTGGGAACACTCTCAGTGGGTATACAAGTTTCAAGTGGACGCACCCCCTCAATAAACCAAAACCCAAGAGCAATTACTACTGTTAGACCGGTTAACATAATTACAAGGAAACAATACGTCCTCAGGGACCATGTATTCTTCTGTCCAATGTCTTTGTTAGCCACACAATCGATCGGTTGCTCCGTACGAGGAGAGATAGTGACCAGCATTGTTCCTCAAAGCTCTTTCCCGAAACGTTTCTGCGATAAACACCGTAGTTCATTTGCTGGTGATCTCCTGACCACGTGATCTTGATTGCAGATAGCTTTGACTGGTCCCAGCCACTTACGTATGTTTCAGCGTAAAAGTGGCAAGGGACGAGCTCAACAGTCATTTCCTCTAGCACAGCGGTGCTGTGCTGTAAGTCTAGTGCCGTGGATGCAGATCGTACCTTAAGACTCCAGGCACTGCGTGATCTGCGAACAGTGTGTTGTTGCTTCCTGATGGAAGTGGTGAAACAGAGGCAAGGTCGTTCAAGGGTACAGAAAGATCCGAAGAAGGATTCAAAGACAAAGCAGCAGTCTCCCCTGGCCCCACGGGCTCAGGAAGAATCTCCGAAATACCCTTGGTGTTGTTCAAGACCGATTGATCACCAGAAGCAGAGCAAGTAGTTTCCTTTTTATCTTCTCCATCGAGTGGCAAAGGGAAAGGTATCCTCTTGATATGTGTAGCGTGTTTCCAATGTCGTTGGCCGGCTACTCGTACAGCAGTCTGCGTGGCTAACAGAACCTGAAACGGTCCTCTCCAATGCCGTGCAAGGCTGGATGCTCTCTCAAATGACTTCGTGAGCACCCAGTCACCGGGTCGAATTCTGTGACCTGGCCCCTCGTATTTAACTGGGAGGGCTTCTCGCACCTGTTGGTAAATCAAATACAAGTTTTGAGTTAACTGGTCACAGTATTCAGATAAAATTAAATGCTCTACGTCTCTCAATTTCTTAGCTTTAGGCAAGTTCCAAATGTTAGCTGGCCTCCCCATTATTATCTCGTAGGGGGAGAGCCCAGTCTTAGTCTGTGGGGTTGTCCGCATGGACAGTAGTGCTATAGGTAAGGTGTCTGGCCATTTCAAATTACTGCTGGCACAGACCTTGGCAATCTTGTTTTTCAAAATAACATTATGGCGTTCTACAAGTCCAGCACTCTGAGCGTGTCTAGCCGAATGGAACTGTTTATCGATCTGTAATCCCGTGCATACTTGCAGAATAACAGCAGCGTTAAAATGTGGACCATTATCCGACCAGATGACCCTCAGCAAACCAAACCTAGGAAAATATCCCTTAAGGCTTCGACCCACTTACTAAAGGCACAAATGACTATCAAGACATATTTATAGTTATTACAGTGCTCCATCTCGATGAAGTCGAAATGAATCACTTCAAAAGGCACATTGGGGGGACCAAAACTACCCCAAAATGTGTCATCATACCCTTCCCCGCATTATGCTGTAAGCAAACCATACAACTCTGGACAAAACACTCAGCAGTTTTTGAGATGTTGACATTCACCCAGACAGATTCTAACATTTTGCAGATTTTCCTAGCACATATGTGAGTGGGACCATGTGCCATTGTGATCATAGCGATGACATATGCATCGGGTAGCATCCATCATCCCTTTGAACTGTCTACCCAACACCCTTCCTCATCCAACCTTCCCAAACCCTCAGCCCAGTATTTAAGTTCATCTAAAGTGGCATCAGCTTGAATATTCTTTATCGAGTCAATCCCTTAATCTACTCTACAGGTATTTGTGGCTTCCTTTGTAACATACATTTCTGAGTATGAATCAATAGCAGTCTGTTTAGCTATCCTGTCAGCAAAAGCGTTCCCTTTCCCTACATCATCTACTACTTTCTGATGTGCCGCGCACTTCATGATTGCTAGTTGAGTATGAAGCGCAAGTGCTGAGAGTAGCTGAACTATCAAGGTGCCATGTTGGATTTTTGTTCCATGTGAGGTCAAGAAACCTCTTTCTGCCCAAAGTCTACCAAAGTTCTGAACCACCCCAAAGGCATTCTGGCTGTCAGTAAATATATTCACTCTAAGCCGTTCTGAAAGTTCACAAGCTCGAGTCAGTGCAATAATCTCTACGGCCTGTGCGGAGTTATGCAAAATTCTCTTGGTTTCCACGATCGTGCTTAGTGTAGTGATGGCATAAGCAGCAGTGGATGTACCATCCGGAAGTTTGAAGCAGGAGCCATCGCAAAACAGCTCCCCTTGTGGATCATTCAGAGGTGTATCTTTCAAATCAATGCTGCCTTTAATTTCTTGCTCCGTGGTATAAAGGCAGTCATGTGACATTTTGTCACTGCAAGCAATATCTTGCGGAAGAGGTAACAATTCAGCCGGATTCAATACGCAACACCGTTTAATTTGAATATGCGGTGCAAATAGGATCAGTTCATATCTTGTTAATCGTGCGGAAGTAAGGTGTTGCGTTTGCGTTCTATTTAATAGAACGTCTACATAGTGAGGTACCATAACGGTTAAAGTATGGCCTAGGACCCATACCCTCACTTTGCTTTACAGACGCAGCAGCAGCAGCAACAGTTCTCAAACATCTCGGCAAAGCGCATGCAACAGGATCAAGTGTGGAGGAAAAATAACTGCACAGTCTAGTCTTCCCCCCATGTTCCTGCGTTAACACAGCCAAAGCACATCCATCACGTTCATGCACATACAACTCGAAGGCCTTATCATAGTTTGGTGTGCCAAAAACTGGTGCTGAACACAGTGCAGTCTTGAGCAGATCAAAAGCTTTTGCGTGTTCCAAGTTCCACGGTAGTGGCAAAGAAATGCCCTTCTTTGTCAATGCCAACATTGGTTTTTATCACTAGTGAGACGTTAGGGATCCACTGTCTACAGTAAGAAGCCATTCCTATCAAGGCTCTGACTTCCTTCTGTGTATTTGGGACAGACATGCCAGAAATGCTCTTAATTCGTTCAGGTGTCAATCTTCTTCCCTCCTTTGACAGGAGATATCCTAAATAGGCGACCTCCTATCGACAATACTGAAACTTTTTCAATGAAGCTTTATGCCCATGTTTTGCTAGATGAATAAGCAATAACACAGTGCCTTCCTTGCAAGCACTTTCTGAATCTGCAGCTAAGAGAAGGTCGTCAACATACTGTAGTAATGTACAAGTAGAAGGTAACTCAAGTGTATCAAGCTGCTCTTTCAAAGCCCTACTATAAATGCTCAGACTCTCTGTGTACCCTTGTGGTGCACGGGTGAATGTAAACGAGCGTCCCCCTAGGGTGAACGCGAACAAATATCTACTATCCACGTATATGGGAATGCTAAAGAAGGCATTCTTAAGATCCACCACACTGAAATTAATAGCAGAAGCTGGAATCATTGTTAATATTGTCGTTACATCAGGCACAATTGGAAATTGTGGAGCAACAATCTTATTGATAACACGCAAATCGATAATGAAATGGAAAGGAATCGCATTATCCCCTTTTTATACACTGGTAAAATCGCGCTATTGCACAAACTTCCTGCAATTTCTTCGACTACTCCACGATGTACAAAGTCGGAAACTTTACACTTCAAGGCTTGCTCACCATCAACTGAAATCTTATATTGTGGAATTCGTGCCAATTTAACTCCTGGTTTCAAAACAATTTTAACAGGCTCAATTTG
Source organism: Ambystoma mexicanum (assembly GCF_040938575.1). NCBI lineage: Eukaryota > Metazoa > Chordata > Amphibia > Caudata > Ambystomatidae > Ambystoma > Ambystoma mexicanum. Next base: position 1,547,822,156 of record NC_090931.1, read on the forward strand.
TAACATACCAAAATCATTGTCGTCAACCGCCCATAAACACGCCAGAACTTCACTAAATTCTGACGGAAAGGTCTAGTCAGAAACTGTGAGGCTGAAAATTGCTGAGGTGAAATCGTCAAACACACTCTATCCGAAGAACAATGAATTACTGCATTTAATTCCTTCAACAGATTCAACCCCAGCAAATTCTCTCCACAGTTTGTTGTCAGAAGAAACGGACAGTAATCCGTAAATGGACCCAGTGAAATCGGTACCGGCAGAGAAACCGGACTAACCACTGGCTTACCAGAAAACCCTACAGAAACATTATTCTGCCCTGACAGTGGAATGTCTGGAACCTGTGAATGATCAATGGAACACTTCTGTGCTCCTGTGTCTATCAAAAATAGATCAACGTAGGGATATTTCTGATTAACAGGAATAGGCGTCGGTTCCAGACCCTTCTTCGGGCTGTCCTAACGAAACAATATATCGTCAAAGACAAGATCTTCAGAAAGATAGGCAGTTGAAGGATTATCAAAAATATTTCTGCTATCTACACTAGGTTGCTGATTATCTTGCGAAAAAGACTGAGAATTTTGAGCGAACTGGCTTCTACCAGGACCCCCTACCCCAGGGTGGCCTCTGGATTGTCTACCCATGACACCATATGTGTTATTCGACCTTTGCTAGAGGATCGGGCATTGTGCTCGCCAATGACCCTCTTGTCTGCAATAAGCATATTGGTTTGCGTGTATAGGACCCAACGGCGTATTACTTTGTGTAACAAATTGACCTCTAAACTGTGAATTTCCACCTCTAGGCCCTCTGACCATCTGTTGCAATAATACTTTTCTTTTTAAATCTCCCCCTTTTCTTTTCGATTTTTTCTTTTTATTATTTATTCTATTCTCGTAATACTGAGCCATATGCAATACTTCGGACTGTGATTTAGCTTGCCAAGCACTCTCGGAAGTCATAATTTGTTACTGAATATCAGGCAACAATCCACGCACAAGTTTTTCCACATACAATCTCTTTCCTGACTCGGTGCTTAAATCTTGTCTGCTAAAATCTGAGAATACTTGTTCGAACCGATTAAAGAATTCAGTAGCACCTCCAGATTTCCCTTGGGTACAAGCAGTGAGTTTGTCCCAAACAATCCTTCTTTCTGGAATCAAAGTCTGTAATTTCGTTACTATTCTATCTGGCAAAGTCAGTATCACTTGCAGTGGTCTTTCACCAGCTTTCCTTTCTCCATCCAACCTAACCAAGTTAACCCACGTGTCACCTAACCCTGCTGGATCATCTACAGTCCTAATCTGTTTCCATAAATCAGCAGGTAGGATCACAGGAAACAACAAATCTATATCACCCAAAGTAAAAACTGACGAATGCAAGACAGATTCTATTTCTTTGTAAAACCCTGTTGGATTCTTCCTAATGTCTGGAATCTACTGTCTAATAGTATTCACTTCCTGTCTTCAGAACGTGACGTGAACAAACTGTGATACATAATGAACTTCAATATCGATGGCCCCTGCGCCTGTTGAAACATTAGCCGGAATCTCAACTTTGGGAATGAATGTCGGAGAAACCTCTCTCATAGGCAACTGAGAAGTAGGAAACTCAGAACGTTTACTAAGCAACAGAGCCAAATCGAGCGCTAAAGTGGTGGAAGCAGTATCGGACGCAAAAGCTCTCTTATAAATATTCAATAATTCCACGGGACAACAAACCTTTTTCTTTATACATTCATCCTGCAGGTATTCTACCATTACCTGTAACACTTTCCTCTGCATTTCTGGAGTATACTGACTATACGTATCATATACTTCTACGGGAGATATCAGCATATCTGAAATCCATCTAAGCGCATCGCTCGTGCAAATTTGCGTTTCTTCACTCGTTGACTTACAAGGAGGAAGGAACCGTTTCTGCACATAAAAACGATCACCACCTATATCATCATTCTGTATCCGTTCTAACTCCCTTCTAAACTCAAAAACCCTCTCGACATGCTCATGTACTTTCTCCGCAGTATCCCTTGAATAAGCTAAAACATTCAAATCTCTCAACCGTTGTGGGACATCTGTGTCCATCAATCTATTCCACATTACAGCCAAATGTATCCCCATCCTCTCAATAAAGAAATTCTGATTGGGAATACTCTCTAGGTTAAGGAGTGTAGCTAAGACAGTAGATTGTTCACCTTTCTCTATACATTGCTTAGCCCATGCATTCAAATTTCTCTTCTTTTCTTTGGAAACAGTGTTCCGCGTTACAACTTTTGATTGATCACTCGCCCCTTTATCAGCTATAAGTAGAGCAGAACCGCTTGGGAAAGAGAAAATAATCAAATCCTATACAACAGGTAGTGGATACACTACTACTGGTGATAAAAACGGTGATAAAAACGGATATACTGGAACAGTAGCAGTCGGTAAAGGCGAAGGTACAGGCAGAGGAAACATAAGAGGAAGCGGAGCAATAACTGGTGGCTGGTGGTGGAGGAGCAACAGGAAGAACAGGAATTACTACGGGAGGAGGAGCGACAGCAGGAAGAGGTAAGACAGCAGGAATAGGTACATAGGGAGGTGGTGCAGTGGCACCAGGCCTACGTTCATTTAAGAGTTTATCAATTAGTTCATCTGATGCATGAAAATGTTTAGACGGATATATTTTCTGTATACCAAGTTGAAAAGCCCTATCCATGTTTCTAACAGACTCTGACTGCCTTTTCGGAATTTGACATGTGACGACGTGCATGCTTCTCTTTACTCTTAAGTTGCTGCATAGCTTCCTTTTTCCAATTTTGTATTACATCAAATGCTGCAGGTCTAGCTCTTTTCTTTAACAATATGGATTCTAAATACCTTATTCGAACAATCTCAAAACTACCATTGACTGCCCACTGAAGTTCGGGAGCATGTCTAGTTTGTCTGTGCCAAATATCGTTAAATACTATACTATAAATGCCGTACTTACAGTACATAGTACATGCCGGCGACCCCTCCTGTGGTGCCGGATGGCCAAATTCCAAAGATTGTCTGTCTCTGCGGAATAACACCCTGAAACAGGAAGACAATTTCCCAGGCATGTCAGATCACTGGTGTTACCTGGCACCGATTGTGCTCGCGAGTACAATACTACAACCAAATATCAATATACTTAGGAATCGGGGCACGACTCACCTGATTCAAAAGACAAAGGGAGGTCCGATCGGATTACAAAGGACAAAGGACCCTCGTGGTTGGTGATTTCGGCAAAACTGCCCGCCTCGATATATGGACCCTCGTCAAGATGCCGTCTTGGACCGCGTGCTCACCGTCCAGGAATCGGATCGTGCAGTACTGTTGAGGTGTCGCGTCTCATCAAAAAAGGGACCCCCTTTTCTCACCGTCCAATCCCGGTCGGATAGCTGCATCAACTCTTCAACGAGGTGGCATCAATCTTGAGGTTCCCTATTCGGGCGCAATCTGAAAGAACAAAGAAATATCGTGGCTGAGTACCACAAAGGAAATACACCAATCACAGGCTAAAAGATTCACAGATCTTTTATAACTGTACAGTTTACAAAGCAAAACAGATAGCTATCTGGCCCCAACCCCTCGCAGTGTCTACCAGCCGACACAGTGAGGAGAGTGAGGTACTGGACATCGAAACATTCGTGCTTTTATACAATTTCGTGTAATATTGTCCAGCCTCTCTTTACGTTAATAATTCGTGGTCTAGAGTTCGTGCCTAGTTCACATACAGGTTATACAATATTATGCAAAGGATTACATAGGTTTGCATTTCCAACACTTAGATGACAGTTCATATGAAGCGCAAGGTCTCTTTACCTAGCTTAAACAGTCAGCTCTCGGACAGCCTAAACATTAACAGAACTCAAAGGTCAGAAGGCTTGGTTGCAAGTCGAAAACATATTCCACCATTTTAGAATGAAGAACACACGAGTGGAAATCAAAATGGCAGATGAATCTTAAAATGGCGCGAAGTTAACCAAAAATCGGAACTTTGCAATGCGGTTTTCCGTGTAGCACGAATAGGCTTAGGCCAATATAAATACTAAGGAGGCACTATATAATTACTGTTCAACACCACAATAATACTCTTCTATTAATTATGAATGCAACCCATGCGATTCTAAACAGAACGAAATGCTGGATATGTTACATTTGCCACAGCACGGGGAAAAAGGGTTGGGCTGGTATATTAATCTTCTTCCTTTGACTACTGCATGCTACGCCTCACTAAGGGCACTATTCTTTGGTCGTTGGAATGATAGCATCTCTGGGAACTTCGATGGGACTAATTTGAATGAATTTGAAAGATGAATCCTGATGCCTCTGGGATGTTCCCTTTTTGCAAATAGGAACACACTCAATGTTGCTTCTATTAGGCCTTCTGATAGACTTTCTAGACCTTTCCAATTGTTGATTTCTTTCAAGATGGCTCCCGTAGGCAACCAGGATGCCATGTCTCCTTCTTATACTATCAATTATAGCCCCAACTCGGTTTCCTTCTGCATACAAAGGGATGGTTCTCAATCAACGGGTACCTTTGAGGGTTGTACCAACATTGTGAATATGACTAGTGAGGATAGACCTTTGTATGTAGGTGATCCCGTTTATTTTGTCTGTGGTGATGAGGCTTATCCTTGGTTACCCTGAGATTGGCAGGGTACTTGTTATTTGGGTATCTTGCTACCAGGGGTATATGTAGCCAGCACCTATGAGGTCTCTAGAGCTCATCCAAGAAGGGACGAGTACGGTGATACTCTTTCACAGGTCATGGGTGATGTAGCAAAATCCTTTGTGCCATTTTGGGGACAGATCATGAACTCTGAGGATATTAGGAGACTGGCAAGAGTATTGGAGAGAACCATTAACAGAACCACCGATATACTATACAATATGATGTTGGAACAGAAAGCAATTAGATTAGTGGCCCTACAGAACAGGATGGTGTTAGACGTCATCCTAGCTGAGCGTGGTGGAGTATGTACATTGGTGGGATATGCTTGTTGTGTTTTTGTGCCTGACTCCTCCACTACCATATTCAAGGCAATACAAAATCTGCATGTCCTAAGTACAGAAGTACATGTTCCTGAGGGAAATTAGGATCTTAGTGCTTGGTTCTGGGACTTTCTACAATTTTGGGGATGGAAGGTCTTTTCAGTCCTGGTGGTAATCCTTGGTATTCTATTGTTCTGTTGTTGTTGCATACAATGTCTTCCTGCCATATGTTCGATGTTAGGGGGATGTTGTGCGCAAACTGTAGGTACATTGGGACCAAAAATACATGCACCTGAGAAAATGACTAATGTTTTTGTAATTAAGGATATTACTGTCAAGGAACTCATGGCAATCGATATTTCTGAAGAATGTGATTCAGGATGTACGGACATTGAGGCGTGGGGTTTTGAGTAAGGTGAATATTTGAGTAATGCTCTTGGCTTAGGCCAAAAGGAGGGTTTGTTAAAACATAATCACATAATACCACCTTGTTATGAATATTGACCTAAGCTCATTCGCATTACACAGAAAAGAGCGTTCATAATGTTCCGCTTTTCGATCGATATCGCCGCCATTTTAAGAATCGTCCGACATTTTGATTTCAACTCTTGTTTCTGTGTTTTCAACGTGCAGCCAAGCTAAACGACCTTTGAGTTCTGTTAATGTTTAGGCTGACCAATGGTAGACTGTTTTACCAATGCAAAGAAACCTTGTGACCCATATGAACTGCAATCCATGTGTTGTCTGCGCTCACAAGCCTCATCCTTATATAAACAATGAGACAATGGAAAGTAAACTCAGTTCGTGTGGTCTAGCTGAACTGCATTGTGGCGATTCTTGGAACAAAGCTTACTATGGATTAGAGAACCAAAAAGCATCATTGTAACTTCATGGGCATGCAAACTTGTTTAAGAGAGGCAGGACAATGTTCCAAAAATGGTATAAATATGTCTGTGTTCAGATGTCCAGCACTCTCACCCCTCACTGTGTCTGCTGGTACACAGTGCGAGGTGTTGGGAGCCAGATAGCTATATGTTTTGCTTTGACTGTACAGAAATAAAAGATACTTGTATCTTTTCAGCTCGTGATTGGTGTATTTCATTTGTGGTACTAAGCCTCGATATTTCTTTGGTCTTTCACTATTATGAGGCTGACAGCATTCCTTCAGCCTGTCACTTATTCGGTGCACTTCAGGCACCTCTTCTCTCTCACTGCCTGCAAGCTGGCAAAGCAGCGTTCTCCAGCAGGTTTGAAACTCCTGGGTCTCTCTCTGATGTCCAGTGGCTCCTCCTCCTTTTATGATGCAGCTCTGGCACTTCCCCAGTTGCTCACGATAGTCCTGTCTTTGTGTCCGAGCTATACTCGTTATAACTCCTTTGGGCTTCTTCGTCCCAGTTGTCAACAGGTTCTCATTCTTTATTACTCCTACGCTCTTACTCTTCTCAGTACCAGGCAGGTACTTACCCTCAGTAAAGATATCACATTAGCTGATGTAAGAGGAGTCTGGTTTTCTGTCAACTGATATAGTCATGGTGAGTTTCTGAGTGTGATGAAAAGGGAGTTCCTTATCAGAACGGGAGTCCTTATCCCCAAAAGGGGAGTCTCTCACTGTGATATCCTACTTGCCCTAGTTCCCAATGTGTGGTTTCAAATACTTGTAGTTATAATAAATAATGGTATAGTTCAGTAAGGTAGGTATCAATCTTAAAGTATTCTCTGAAAGAAATAGTAGTAGTCAGTAATCACTTAGAAGCAGATATACATTGGGCCTATGCATTTCGGACTACCTGAGTCCTTCGTTGGGGCCTGTGTAATCATCTTAGTTGGTCAATATGTCAATACATTTTAAAACAACAATATAATCCATCAATATAGTTCACAGTACACGAATATGTGTGTAGGTACCAATCACCAGTGAAGAACAATTGTTAAAAACACACACCGCTCCAGGAAGAGTAAGGTGAAGGAAGTAACTGGTAAAGGAAACAAAGAAATGAAAATGCAAAGTGAGCCAAGGTTAATGTTCATGATAATACGATTAACTATTTAGATGTAAAGCTGGGTGCTGACCTGATGGTGATTAGTGAGTGGAGCGTTCTGTGGTAGGAATAAGGCTTTCATAACAAATTAAGTTCAGTGTAAGTTACGCTCATTAATGATTTCAATGTCGCCGCGTGCAAGCTGCCGTGCTAAACCGCAGTAGAACTGCCAATATCCCAAGGTTCACATGTGTAGCTGGATACGGTTGAGAGCATAATTCTACCCTTATTGAAAGGAGAGCCTGCAAGTTTAGAAGTTCGTAGAACATTGTCCCAGTTAAATGAGCAAGAAAAAAGGGAGCAATTTGGGGACATAGTGACATCCACTCATCAATCACCAGGCAGGGATCACCTAGGCAGGAGACCTGCAGAGGCACAGAAAAAGGCTAACAAAGATGGCAAGCCAGACAAAGAGACACGCCACGAAGGGAAACCCTTGAAAGGACGGGGATCGTTTCAAGGTAAAAAGGATGGTAAACCACATAGAGGACAGCTTTCGCCAATAGAGGAAAAAAATACCCAGAGCATGAGCCAAAGAATGGAAAAGCTACAGGAGCTAGGGACATTCCACAGTAGCAAGGCACTCACAGGGGTACACAGTCTTGGGGTAAGCCTATGGGGCAGTCCCATTTTAGACCAACAGACTATGATTTCTGAGACAGAAAACACGTGAAAAGTCCACAGAAATATGGCACTGATGAGGGTTCCTCACAGGCAAGGATGCCAAAACTGAGGGGAAGGATGTTAAAGTTGAGAAAAAACACACAGCAGCCCTGCAAATTTCACAGAATGATGCAGAGTCCATGCACTCATAGAATCATTCCCAAAACTAAGCAGTTTGTGATGTTTCCATATTTGAATGCAGCCACAAGGCACTGTTGGAGCATACAAAGGCACACAGAAATGCACAGATAACTACACCCACTGGGCAGACATTAGCAAATAATGAAGTGTATTTTGTAACCATTCAGCTGGAAGGTGAACATCCCAAAGAGCTTGAAGCACTGTTTTGGCCACAGTTACATATCCAATATAAAGGACTTTTAGCATTTCAAAATTGGCCACCATTGTATGTGAGATAAGTACCAAGAGGTGAAGAGGTAGTGATGCCTTCCTTTTCAAAAGAAGTGAGTGGGGAACTAGTGCAAAAGTATGCACGAGACTGGGCAGCGCTGGCAGTAGTGCAGCAGTTTAAAAATCATGTAGGGCATGATCTGGAATGTCCAGCGCATGTGATTCCAGTGCTGAAACCACCCCCACTGCAGAGGGAGCATCCAGTTAAACCACAGGCAGTTGCTCACATGCAAACCATAGTAGACCAACTAATGGACCAGGGGGTCATTATAAAGCAAGCAAGCCCACATAACAGCCCGGTGCTCCCCGTTTTAAAACCCAATGGTACTTATCGTTTTATTGTGGATTTTAGAATTTTGAATGCACATTGCAAGACAGAGGCAGTCCAAAACCAACACAGTTCTTGACTTCTGGCCAATATACACAGATGCAAATAAAAAACAAACATTGATCTAGGCAATGGGTATTTCACACAACCTTAAGTGTAGAAAGCCAGAAATACACTGCATTAATTTTCAAGAGAACGCATTTCCAATTCACTAGAATAATGCAGGGGTATAAGAATTCACCCTGCACATTCTCAAGTAGAATACAGAGTTTGCTCGCAGACATTCCTAACTGTTGGCAATATGTAGAAGATATTTACATCACCCATGAGAATCTCAATGAACACTTACAAAACGTAGACATAGGGCCTCATTACGAGTCTGGCGGTAACCATGGCGTTAAAACCGCCTGGTTACCACCGGACTCGTATTACCATTCCGCTTCCGTGATTCCCGGAATTACCGGGGCATTACAACCCCGGTTTCCCGGGAATCACGGGGGCGGAATGGTGTTAATCCCCATTCCCATTGAGTCCTATGGGACTCAATGGGAATGGGGATCATGGAAACACCGGCAGCATCTCGTAATGCTGCCGGAGTTTCCTCGTCCACCTGCAGACGGGCGGTGTTAAACCCGCCAGGTCAGACCTGGCGGGAACATCACCTCCCGCCTGCAGGATTTGTGATCGCCCGGCATGGAAACAACGGTGGCGGCGGGTTTACCGCCACCGTTGTTTCCATACCAGGCGAGTTATAATGAGGCCCATAGTCATTCACACATTGGCTGCAAGAGGGTACCTGATTAACTTCAAGAAATCAAGAATAGCTCATTGTGAGGCTGCCTTCTTAGGATTCACTCTTTCAGATGAGGGCAGAGGCTTGTCAGCAAATTTTCTTGAAAAGTGTGTCAGGATACGGCCCCCTAACACACTAAGGTAATTGCAGGCCATTTTAGGGCTTTTGAATTTTGCAGATCTTTTGTGTCTAATTTTGATGAGCTAGTGAAACCATTGTATGCTTTGATAAAACCGAATTTCAAAGCAGCTCACTGGCTGCCAGAACACACTCACATTCTGCACCATGTGTATTCATTAATGACTCAAACTTGTCCTTTGCACCACAGTGATACAGACAAAGATTTAGAGATAAACCTGTTGGTGGGAGATAATGCTTACACATACACAGTTTGCAATCTAGGGGAGACTAAGCCAATTGCATATAGGTCACATGTATATTCCACACCTGAATTAAGATTTACACCTGAGGAAAAAGTTCTGTCTTCAGTTCAGATGATAATTCGGAAGGAATGGCCATTGGCGGCAAATAGAAGTATACACATATTTAGATCAAATTGAGGCTGCCACAAAAGCTAGCGTGCCCAATGCAAAGGTATTACATACTAGATGGATTCAATGGTCAGCATCTCAACATGCTCCAGATGTGAAGTATCATTATGAGGCAGAATTGCAAAGAATGATTGGATTGATTTGGACAATGGATACAGAGCCAGAAACCTCACTGCCTGACATGCCATTGTTTTATTTTTTCCAAATAATTTATTGTGATGGCTCTGCCATACCAGCTGTTGGGGCACGTTCCAAATATGCTGCCGCATGTGCAGCATTGGTTGGACATGTTACACATGAAGAAGCATTTATACACACTGATATTGCAACAAAGCATCTGGGAGACATGTGTGCCCAGGCGGCTTAATTGCATGGATTACTGGTTGCATTGGGCCAAGCAGACTCAGGGAAGCCCACACTGGTAGTCTCCATTTCAGATTACGTTGTCAGGGCTTATAACACTGATTTGCAGTGGTGGATTCAAAATGACTTTAGAGACATTAGGCATACAATTATGGTTTCCAGGCAACTCTGGAAACAAGTTTGGGACCTTAAACAGACTTACCCTTTGCTATGGGTGATGCACACAAAAGCACATACTAATGGGCACATTCTTAGCATTGGCAATGCATTGGCAGATAAATATGCCAAAGAGCACACAGTGAGAAAACCGATAGCAGCCATAACTCGCTCAGCAATTGCAATGGATGAGGAAATAAAAGAAGCTTGTTGGGGTATTTTACCCAGGCCGAAAGGTTTCCCAAGTAATTACATTTTTGACATTGAGAATAATAAAGCAGTAGTCACAATTCCTATAAAAAAACGCAATCCTATTCAAAGATGAATCCCTAATAGAGCAGACAGGGAAAATGTGATTGCAGTCACACATGCTGGACTTGAATCCAACCATTTTAGGGTTAGTGCAACTACACAGCTACTCCTTGACCAGTATTGTTGGCCAGGATGAAGGCAACAGGTTAAAGTATACATAGTGAACTGTAACACAAGTAAAGACACCTGTGGACCACAGCAAACAACCTAAAGAGGCTCCTTTAAGAAAAGCAACCACACGTTTTGAGATTGAATATCTGGATGATATAGGCCCACTACCAGCAATAAATAAGTACAAATATATTCTAGTAATAGTGGATTCTTGCACTAGGTTCACCTGGAGGATTCCTCAAAAGAGAGCAGACTGCAACTCATTCATCCAGGTCCTCCGAGGTGTAGTAGCCATGACAGCAACTCAAACGTTCCATGCTGATAATGGTACAGCTTTTGCAGGGCTGGCACTGAGAAAGGCATTAGAGGTGTGGAGAACAGAGCTGCACTATTCCCATCCTTTCCGTCCTGAGATGAACAGGATTATCGAACGGGCGAATCATTCCATAAAAGTGTGTCTGACTAAATGCATCCTTTCAATGGGGGGGTAACTGTGTGGACCACGTGCCTCTAATGATCAGAAGTTTAAATAATGTACCACACCATTCTCTATGCAACGGTAAGACTCCATTTGAACTCTTGTTTGGGAAAAAGATGTTTATGCCTGATCTGCACACTCTCCCCAGCCCCCAAGAAGAGCAACCGCTGGTGACAACACTACTGAGGGAGTCCCTCCAGGTGGAAGCTGCAGAAGCCAGTCCTGAGACCACTCTCAAAGCAGGAGATTGGGTCCTGGAGAAGATCCATGATAAGACTCTGTTTGGCCCGTCCTACAGACCAGGAGTGCAAGTAATCAGAGTGAAAGGTTCCAGAACTGCTGTCCTGCCCGCAACACCACCCAAGAGAGGTACCAGGCAAGTTTCTGTGGATCACCTGAAACCCGCTCCAGACGGTTACCGTGATGTTTCCATGCAATCCTCTTCTTCCAGTTGAGGATCCAGCAGCAGAAGAAGAAGGGATGGAGATCCGACAAATGATGATGATTGGCATTCAAGATGAGGAAGAATATGCGACTCTTGACTACAACTCCACAATTCAGGGAAGTACTGCAAGTCTGGCAATTTCGAAACAGAAAGCCTTTCTAGTTGCTAAAGTAATGAAATAATTATTTTTCCTTTTGGACAGACCTTCTGAAACGGTGTTACATAATGCTGCCAGTAGATTTCCTTCTACTATGGCTGAGCGTCACTGTCTTTTTCATCTCACCGACTTCGGGGCATTTTTGAGCAAGGTTTCCACTCCACCTGCAAGAAAAAAAGTTGTTCTAAAGCCTTTAAGTTCTCCACACATGTTTGAGAAAAGAGAGCTCCAAGAGCCAGGAACTCCAGCCTCAATACAAATGTTTCCTCTAACCATGGTTCATGTGTGGATCCCATTGCTTAAGACATTTAATGGCCCAGCCAAGCAGCTGCAAGTTCATACTTTTCCTGTGATTGATGAATTCAGATTGTTTGCACCCAGTAATCCTGTGCCCAGAACATATAGAGAACTGTTAAGAACTAGGCTGCAGACATTTGCGCAAAATGCGTTATTTGATGTTTTTGATGATGTTGAGGATCTCCATGAGATGGGGTCTTGTGTGTGTTATGTGTGATATTACAATGCCTTTTTACTTGTCAAGCATGAGCCCATCCTGTGGCCCAAATACACTTTCTGGAAACACAGTCCAGTGCCTTTTCAAATTGATAGTCCTGAATTCCAAGCACAGCTCACATATAGTTCCCTGAGACCATACCAATCATGGGATTACATATTTTAAAATCAGTATAAATTCCCTCGAGATCCACATAATGCACAACACATGTATGTTGCAGATTCAGTCATTTTTGACAGAGAATACTTTTCAAACATGACTGAACAAACATGACGGGAAACTGTCCCTCTATGGTAGAGATCTTCAAACTGTGGGGCGCCCTACGCCGGGGGGGCGCGAGAGCCCAGCATGAAAAGTAAAAAATAAAAAAAAATGTAAACAATTTTAAAAAAAACATTTAATTTTTAGATTGAGGATATGGGCAGGGGCGGCTTACATTGTCGGACTGGCCCATAAAACTGTCTCAGGCACCAATGAAAAAGTGGCCCACATTTGAAAATTGATATTCATTCCTTTAGGCAAAGACTGTTTGAATAGTATCTGGGGCACTGCATGTCTTGTGCGATGGGGAGCTTCTGCGCCTATTTGCACATACGGACAGAACAACCTGGAGTGGGGCATTTCAGGTCCCTGCAGAAGGTACGTTTATGTTCATTTTTTTAATTTAAATATGTGTATGGATGCGTGTCTGCTTGTGTTATGAGTGAGTGTATGGGGATGGGTGCTTGTATGAATGATAGTGAGTGTGTGTGTGTGTGTGTGTGTGTGTGTGTGTGTGTGTGTGTGTGTGTGTGTTTGGCAAGTGGGGAGTAGAGGGGGGATGGAGGGTTGTACAACAAAAGCATTTTAAAAATGCCTTTGTTGTCTAATCCCCCTACACAACTGCCAAAATGAGCTCTCCTTCTGCGGCGCTGTGGAGTCCAGGGGACTGGGATGGTATTTGTTTATCTATCATAGACGTACAGTCAAAAATACCATGCTTTCCCCCTTGGCCCCCCAGCGCCAATTGCAAACTGTTTGGCTTTTTACCCATTTTTTTTTAAGTATGCTCTAAAATGCAATGTTTTAACACATTATTTTAAAAAAATGCAAGGGGTGGAATCCCCCCCCCAATCCCCTTTAATTGGTTCAGGCTCCCTCACTGCGCTCGGTCGCTATGGCATTTTTGTGGGAAATATTTATGCCCCTCCACTTAAAAAATTCACCATCTCTCCCTGGCCCTCGGACTGTGTTGGGAACTGGGTGGGGGGAGCAAAAATTCACCATCTCTCACTGGCCCTCGGACTGTGTTGGGAACTGGGTGGGGGGAGCAAAACTTCACCATCCCTCCCTGGCCCTCGGACTGTGTTGGGAACTGGGTGGGGGGAGCAAAAATTCACCATCTCTCACTGGCCCTCGGACTGTGTTGGGAACTGGGTGGGGGGAGCCCAGGGCCTGTGATGGGAGCAGGATGGGCAGGAGCACTGGATAGTGGTGGGAGAAGGGCGGGGAGAGCCCAGGGTCTGTGATGGGGTTGGGAGAGCCCAGGGACTGGGTAGGAGTGGGATGAGGGAGCCCAGCGACTATACTGGTGCGGGAGCCCAGGGACTATACTGGGAGTAGGGTGCGGTGACAGCACACAATCGTTCATAGCCATTTGTACATACTGTCCATTTGGTGTTTTTGGGGGGCCCGGCCTGCCCAAATTTTGCTCGGGGGGGGCACAGGCCAAAAAAGTTTGAAGACCACTGCTCTATGGTCTACTTGGGGTCAACAGATCTGGCAAATCAAAGGTGTTCACATGTTAGGCATGGCATGTAGATTCCCACATTTGATGTATTTTTTAAATTATATGCAGTTCCAGGCCACTTGCAGTAATAGGAACTTGAACTTCTACCCTCACTGGAAGAGGGAAGAAGGTGAGTTCTGGAGTGTGTCCTATAGAGAAGAAAAAGAACGCAATGGCACCAAGCATATTCCCTATGCACCAGGAAGGCCTGTGTTATGGGCGGTTCAAGCAAATTAATAGAATAAAAGAAAAACAGGAACCATTGTGGGCCCATATAGGGCTTGAAATTCCCATAACACTCCCCTGACACAAGCTATTTCCATAGGTAAGCTATGCCAAGGAATGCTTTCGCAGTATCACCTGATTGAGGTGATACAATCTCTAGATAACGTCATAAAAGAAGAGAATTGGACAGCTATTATGCAGTCAGCTATGGTCCTGAGGGACACACACAAAGTGGGCATGTCAGGAGAGCAGCTACCTGTTCTGCCTCTGACCCTAGAGTACCTTGTGAGGCGGGACAAGCGTCCATAACAGGTAGAACTTACACTTGGTCACAAGCAATAATGCAAATACTGCAGACTGAAAGTGAGGCAGTGCGGCTAGGATTTCATGCATCAGATTCTAATGATCAAGTGCTAGAGCAGGGCTTCTATGCGCTAAGGGATGTCATTACAGATTTAATGGGATTGGTTCAAAATGACTTTTCTATGACTATAAGTGACCAAGAAGCCGCAGTAAGTCTTAGTGTGGTAACAGATTTTCTGGACACTCTTAGCAGAGGTGTCCCACATTGGAATGTAATTTCATGGCCAGAACAAATAAATACACTTAACTTGTCCAAGGTTGCACTATGCCAGGCAATGTCAGGCTCTACGTTCTTGTTGCTTAGTGTTAGTTACTTACAAAGTGTTTTGCAGCATCATCTGCCTGGGCACCAGGCTTGACTAATTGGATTTTGCATGGTGTGTTAAATATTCCCATTCAAACAACACCTTCCATGGTATGTCAGGAACTGCATTCCTCGGGTAATGTGCACTTGGTAAATTACTCTTGGATCATGGAAGACTATGCATGTGTGTCAGCTTCAAGTCCCGAAATGACACTGTACTCATTACGTGAATGCAGAGGCTCTACACACATAGTTTGCGCACATGCTGTGCCAGTAAATTTGTGTGACAGTAACACGAAATGCATACTTCATGTTTCACCAATTGCATTTTTTCACAGTCAAGTACACAGCTTATGTAATGGCTCATATCTGGTGCATTTAGCTGAGTCCTGGTGTCATGTTGCAATGGGGGTTCCAACCCAGGTTACTGTGAGTACACAGGTTAAGTGCTGTGGGTTTATTCTGAATCCACCAAGGCCATCACAATTCAAATTCCTATATTGGCCAAGTCTCAAGTTATGACCATTACAATTTCCACAATTGAGCTTGCATATGGCACACCTGCAAAGCATGCATCTAAAGGTACGCAGCAGTGAAGAGTCTTATCTTGGGGCACACTCTGCAGTGGTCGAACAGATTGCATCTCTACTAGCCTCTGAGGATACAATGGAAGAGGACATGCACTCTTTAACTGCCAGCTCACAGTTAACTGGCATCAATACTGGTTTTTCTGTGGTTGCAGCAGCTGCCACACAAGCTCTTCAAAAAGGCCTCACCACGCTGGACACGTTTGTTAGAACACTGACTTATTCACCAAGTGCTTGGAGTTGTGGACTGCTGCTAATATTAGGAACCTGTCTTTTGTGTTGCTGTAGAAACTGAATCATGAATGGTCGCAACATGGAGAGCCTTGAAGCAACTTGTTTTCAGTTGAGAGCTGAGCTATGCAGACGCCTTGGGTACCAGCAATATGATCAATTTAAAAAATATTGCATTTTTCATTGATCAGGAAGAAGTGTACACTATCAGCTATTGCCAGATGCAGGGTGTGTGCCAAGAAATCACTTCTTACCAAGAACATGGGGGTCAAAGTCTCATCCTCCAGACTTGCATGGTGGCATACCAGACTGGCCAAAACATTGTCCGTGGACGGAGACATGTGTGGCCTCCAGTGATTCTTCCCTCAAGTGTTCTACTGTGATTTCATTGAACCCCCCGGAAGCCACACCTCGCCATGTGGACATGCCAAGGAAAAGGAAACCACTCAGAGAACGATGAAAGCGACAACTATGTCCAGATTTCTCCCGTGAGACCAACACCCCAGCAAAGGAAAGAGCTGAGCCTCTAGTTGCAAGAACTGATTCAAGCCAGACACAAGATGAAAAATGGCAACTCTCAAACCCTGAATCCCAGGGAGCTTACACAGGCGAGACAAGTGATGGATACCTCTGGTTCCAGGGGTGCATGGCATAAGGAGCTGATTCCCATGTCCCATGTCCTTGCAGAAAGATGACATACACATTGTGTTTCCTTCACCACCTTCAAAAGAAGGTTAGCAGCAAACCCTGAATTCAGAAAGCTTGAAATTCTGTAAAATCCGCCACTGCTGGCATCACAGTCAGGGTCCACAGAACGGAAAATATACTACATTATACCTCAAGGTACAAGTTTGTGCACTCAGCATACGTACGTATTGCATGACCTCCACTTGCGAATCACTGTGGGTAACAAAGGCACTCACATATTGGTCTACTTCAAAGGGCACCGATTTAAACTGTGGACGTTTTACACGTGTGGTCACACGCTCAAGTTCACACAGTCTAAAGCACATTGGGTCAGAAAGGCAGGAGCCAAGCTATGCTGGTTGTTAATTGCTAATGGATTCTCAAAGGATCCCAAGGGGCCTCATTACGAGTTGGGCGGTAAGTTCCGGTCATTACCGGCATGGAGCAAATACTGTGTCCGTGCTGGCAATAGACCGCTAAAAGCGTCCTATTAAGAGTACGCGGGCACGAGCTTTGCGCCATGCCGGTAATGACCCCACTGCCATGCCGTAAAAGGGTGAAAAATCACCCTTTCCGGCATAGTACGAAGAGCAAATAGCTCCACCGGCATCCAAGCCATCGCCATTAGCGGTGACCGTTAATAGCTGTCACCGCTATTAGAGGTGACCGCTATTAGCGGTCACCGCTAATAAGCGGAACCGGAAGTAGCGTCATCGCACAGGAACGGGAAAGAGCACGGCGGCCATCTTTAAAAACACAATCCATTGCCATCCACCACAACCAGGAGCCATCTGACCCCCAGAACTCTACCACACCTCCACCACTACCTGTTGCATCCTAACATGCCGAAAGCTGTAAAAAAAACAGGAGATCGACTGCTCAAGGAGCGCTTCTCCCGAGAGGAGTTGACAATGCTAGCGGAGACACTGCAGGAACATGCAGATGTGGTCTTCTCCACCGACATGTCCCGACCAGCTCTGCAGCGCAAGAAGCACATTTGGGCTGAGGTTGCGCAAAAAGTAAGTGCCATTGGCACCACACCCCGCACTCCCAAAGATGTCCGTAAGCGGTGGGACGATCTGCGTTTATGCGTGCGGAGCATCCTCTCTGCCAACCGCAACCTGGAGATGGCGACAGGCGGAGGTGCAGACTCCACCATCAAGTTGCAACCATGGGAGGAGATATGCGCCAGCAACATAGGGACAGAGGCAATTGAGGGAGTGGGGGACATGGAGCGGGGAGCCCCGTCATCAGCAGATGCAGGTAGGTGTCCCAAATGAAACAATGCTAATACCACCACGATGATGTCCACCTGAACTGACAGTGTAATGATGTAGAGCAGGGTCCACCAGACACATATGTACAAGACTGCCTACAGGCAGTGCACAGCATCATCTTGTCCACATGCATAATGTACCCCATATGTGTCTCAACCCAGACGCTTCCATGCATCACCCACCCAAAAGCCAAGCAACCTGTATGACACTCCCCCAATGTCAATCAACTGCCATTCCATATGAATGCAGCCACACCAATGCATGCCTGATGCCTGTAGACCCATCACGAATCCTCTCCCTCTATTGGTCACCCACAAGCACGCATTCAGACAGTGGTGACGAGGATAGTAGGGAGGATGATCCCACACGACGAAAGAAGGCCAGGGGCAAGGAGGGAGAACACCACCCCTCGACTTCAAGGGGTAGAGGCCAACCTGCATCACTGAGGAAGGGCAAGAAAACCACAGTACCAATGTGCACTACGGCTCCCACAACAGCACCCACACCAGCCATCAGCACCCAGGAGCCAGTGGCAGAAGGCACTGCATCGGCTGCCAGCAGCACAGTGGGGGAGACAGCTGCCACAGCAGCCATGTCAGACGATGAGGGAGATGTTCAGCCGCATGCCGCAACTACCGCCACAGGCCCCCTGCATTCTCCACAACTCTCCCCGTGCAGCATGCACGGCCGGTGTCCTGGGGATTCATGGGCCGGCAGTTTCAGCCCCACGCCACCTGGCCATGAGGAACAAACCCAGTTGGAAACGGCTCACACATCCACCACTGTTCCAACCATACAAGAGGGGATCAGGGATATATAGAAGCGCCAGGAGGAGCTGACAGGGCTGTTGACACAGCATATCATGGAATGTGGCCGGGCAAAGGATGACATTAGGGAAAGTGCTGCATCCCTGAAAACAGCAATGGAGAACACCTTGAAGGACATTTGCGCCAAATTGGCTGCAGTGCGGCAGGTCCTCTCCGAAATGGTGGCAGCAATGCGGGCCATGCGTGTGCCACAGTTCCCAGAACAACCTGGGAAATCTTCAAACACCAGCTCAACTAGGACCAGCCCCGTGTGTAGGTCTGGCAGGAACCTGCGCAGATCGGACAGGGGTGCACCTGGTGCAGGAAGAGGGGGAGGGCTGTAGGTACAGCCAGGCATACTGGTCCCATGTGGACTAATGGAGCACGCCAGTGCACACCATGTGTGGGGAAGTCAAGGGGGGAGGGGGAGGGGGTGAGGGTGTGTGGGGGAGTTGAGGGGGCAGAGGGTGTGTGGGGGAGTTGAGGGGGGAGAAGGTGTGTGGTGGAGTTGAGGGGGGAGGGGGAGAGGGTGTGTGGGGGAGTTGAGGGGAGCGGGGGGAGAGGGTGTGTGGGGGAGTTGAGGGTGGAAGGGGGAGAGGGTGTGTGGGGTGGAGGGCTTGTGCACTTTGTTATATTTCTTTAATACACCTGTTGGGAAATCAAAATTCACATGTGCGGACATTACTTATTGTGTACGTGTGCTTTATTGGTGAACAGTCTACAGTGTCCATGTCCCTGACACACCCAGTGCCTTGAGTGTCACCTCCATGTCACACTCCCCGTCCATGTGTGCTAGAAACATTGGTTGATCAGAGTCTGACGCATGGCACGTCCCTCCTGTGCATCGCTCCTCCCTGAACTGCAGCCCCATCTCCACCCTCCTCATCCTCATCGTCAGGTGGTTGCAGTTCAGCATCAGGGGGCAGAGGCACATTCCGTCTGATGCACATATTGTGTAGCATGACACATGCCATGACGATCTTGGCCACCTTCTCATGGCCGTACAGGAGTGCCCCACCAGACCTGCTGAGGCAGCGAAACCGTGCCTTCAAGAGGCCAAATGTCTGCTCAATCACCACACGGTTACGTGTATGCGCACGATTGTAGTCCTCCTCGTGCCTGTTCTGTGGGTTCCGGACTGGGGTAAGGAGCCACCTCTTCAAGGGATAGCCTGCATCACCTGCATGTGGGCAACAATGTATATGTGTAAGTCATAACTTCATATGGGACCTGTATCAATGACACCATAGCATGCATTTATTTCCTGATTGCAACCACATATCCATGCATGAATGGAGACACACGATGTGACTGCTATGTGTGTATTCCTCTTATGGACAGGTGTGCGTGCCATCGTCTAGTGGGGGCAAGGGGGTCCTATTCCTTGTGAGTGCTCATGCACTGTGTTAGTCCACGCCGGTTGTTCCCATGATCTGGCTGATGTGCAGTCATTTCTTTGCTTTCATCCTGTCACCGTTGATGGCAGCCTCATGATGATCTCACTATGCACAACAAATGGTGACATGCATTTTTGTTGGACCTCTGTGTCAGTGTAGTGGTGAATTAATGTATTTGACCCTCATGTGACTCCTTTGTACGCAGTAATGGAGGACTGTCCTTTCTGTTGATGGTATTTGGTGCTGTGTATTGGCCATACTAATAGCTTGTAGCTGCATTGTGTTGCGGGGGATACGGTCTGCTTGAGTACAGTGCACATGTAGATGGCTATGGAATGGTTGTAACACTGCATCATTTACATGGTAGGGCAGCTTACGTCTTGCATTATGTGGTCAGGTGTCAGGTCCGGTCTGGCCTGCTTTGAGGTATGAGCATGGTCCATTCTCTCAGGCACTCGCAGCCAGGTGAAGTATGCATCTCTCCCCCCCATCTCAACCAGGTGAAGTATGCATCTCCACCCCCATCTCCGCCAGGTGAAGTATGCATCTCCCCACGCCCATCTCAGCCTGGTGAGGTATGCATCTCCCCCCCCATCTCCGCCAGGTGAGGTATGCATCTCTCCTCCCCCCCATCTCAGCCAGGTGAGGTATGCATCTCTCCCCCTAATCTCAGCCAGGTGAAGTATGCATCTCCCCCCCCATCTCAGCCAGGTGAAGTATGCATCTCCCCCCCATCTCCGCCAGGTGAAGTATGCATCTCCCCCCCCCCATCTCAGCCAGGTGAAGTATGAATCTCCCCCCCATCTCAGCCAGGTGAAGTATGCATCTCCCCCCATCTCAGCCAGGTGAAGCATGCATCTCTCCCCCCATCTCAGCCAGGTGAAGTATGCATCTCTCCCCCCCCATCTCAGCCAGGTGAAGTATGCATCTCCCCCCCATCTCAGCCAGGTGAAGTATGCATCTCCCCCCCCCCATCTCAGCCAGGTGAAGTTTGAATCTCCCCCCCATCTCAGCCAGGTGAAGTATGCATCTCCCCCCATCTCAGCCAGGTGAAGTATGCATCTCCCCCCCATCTCAGCCAGGTGAATTATGCATCTCCCCCCCCCATCTCCGCCAGGTGAGGTATGCATCTCTCCTCCCCCCCATCTCAGCCAGGTGAGGTATGCATCTCTCCCCCCATCTCAGCCAGGTGAAGTATGCATCTCCCCCCCATCTCAGCCAGGTGAAGTATGCATCTCCCCCCCCCATCTCCGCCAGGTGAAGTATGCATCTCCCCCCCTCCCATCTCAGCCAGGTGAAGTAAACATCTCCCCCCGCCCATCTCAGCCAGGTGAAGTATGCATCTCTCCCCCCCAATCTCAGCCAGGTGAAGTATGCATCCCCCCCATCTCAGCCAGGTGAAGTATGCATCTCTCCCCCCCATCTCAGCCAGGTGAAGTATGCATCTCCCCCCCATCTCAGCCAGGTGAAGTATGCATCTCTCCCCCCCCACATCTCAGCCAGGTGAAGTATGCATCCCCCCACCCATCTCAGCCAGGTGAAGTAAACATCTCCCCCCGCCCATCTCAACCAGGTGAAGTATGCATCTCCCCCCCATCTCAACCAGGTGAAGTATGCATCTCCCCCCGCCCATCTCAGCCAGGTGAAGTATGCATCTCCCCCCCATCTCAGCCAGGTGAAGTATGCATCTCCCCCCTCCCATCTCAGCCAGGTGAAGTATGCATCTCTCTCCCCCCATCTCAGCCAGGTGAAGTATGCATCTCTCCCCCAATCACCTACCCACAAGGCATTTCCATGAGGCTGACATGCAACTCACCGAGAAGCCAGGATCTCTGCCCTGCATGTCGCTCCATGTAGCGTGGTATCATGGAGTTCCGCATGACCATTGAATCATGGGTTGATCCAGGGTATCAGGCACAACAATGTGTGATGATCTTGTTTGAGTCACATACCATTTGCACGATGATGGAGTGGTATAACTTGCGGTTGCGGTACGCTACCTCCATGGCATGGCATGTGGGACCACCAATTCCACATGGGTGCAGTCGATGGTGCCAATGCAACCAGGGATGCCGGCCAGTGAATGGAAACCAACTTTGGTGTTTGAGATCTCCTGGGCTGTCCTTGGAAAGAAAATGTGGTCGCCTGTGTGCTCCAGGAAGGCATCCAGCACTTGGTACAGCGTACGTGAGAATAATGGTTGTGATATGCCATGCATGTTCCCCACTGTGTGCTGGTAGGTGCCTGTGGTCAGGAAGTGGAGCACAGACACTACCTTCAGTAGGGGTGGGATGGCAGTGCGTATATCAATCAGGCTGACAATGTCGTCATGTATCATGTCCACAATGGTGTTGATGGTGTCCCGGTCCAGACGGTACAGGGTGTGGATCTGCTCAGGGGTTAGGTTGTATGGACTGGCTCTGATGCAAGGGATTGGGGGCTGCCTGCGCGGTACCACTGGCTGCACTGGTGGGGCATGCTGGTCCTGACTAACCCTCATTCTCCTCCTGCGTCTCCTCTGTGCTGCCTGTTGTTGTTGTTGTTGTTGTTGTTGTTGTTGTTGTTGTTGTTGTTGTAGCAGGTGTTGCACTGCAATCATGCCCTCCAGCCCCCGCATTGCTAGTAGTATGGGAATCATTTTGGTGTGTGACTGAGTGTGGGAAGGGGTGGGGTGTGCTCCTTTTGTGCTGGCCCAGTCTTTATTTGCTCCACCTGTGCTGATTGTGCGCACCTGTGGCAGTTGGGAACACTGCACATGGCCATTTACGGGTGGTCCGCGATGCCTGTATTTGCTCCATGGCGGTAAGGTACTTTTCGGCCTTCAGTAGGCCGTTATTAGCATGGCCGCCTGACTTGTGATGTCCTCCTGTTTACGCCATGCCAGTATTGCCGACATGACGGGTCGCGTGCCTGCGCCCAATCTGCTATTAGAGACACCGTTAATTACGGTGACGCTAATAGCGGATTGGCGGGTCATGATCCCCCGGAGCGGTAAGCGATGCCGGTAATCCTTTACCGGCATCGTTATTCACCTACCGCCCGGGTCGTAATGAGGCCCCTTGTCTTACCTTGAAACTATTGCCAGTAAGGAGTTTGAATTAACCTAATTACCTCACATTAAATTCATGCATTCATTCATGCATCCTTAGCTAGGTCCAGTTACAATATATTGGAATCATCCTGTATTCATTTATGCTTATGTTGCCAATTATTGCTAACAGTTTGAAGTGTGATGCAGGAAGTGGTGCTTTTCTGTTCTAGCAGATGAGCAAAACCATAAATGGTAGCTTCTTGTTCTAACTGCACACCAGTAAGTGTGAGCATTGACTTTACACCATTGAGTGTTACATCTGATAAGGAAATAGACAGACTGGAATAGAAGCATGATGCACGTCTGTGCTCTGCAAGACCATCTTAATGCTTTTTGTTTGAATTTTTTTTATTATTTTATAACAACACACCAAACATTACAAATAATTAGGACTTCCATGTTTAAGTTTAACAACATAACATTACAGAGTACACTCTTCTGTCCTAGTCCCACCCACCCCATTAACTCGAGCCCCTGTATCCGTGTCATCAGCCTGTTCTTCTTCAGGCGGGTCTATTGTCATTATCTTTTCCGTGTCATCATCGCTGTAATCGGTCTGGGAGGGGCCTGCCATTGTGGCCACCAGTTGCCTCCATTCGATTAGGGGTCCCACCTCCTCCTCCCCTCCCCTGCTGATCGCTTTGAACCAAGCAGCCGTTTCTGCCTCTGCCCACTTCATGAGGTCAGCCCACCACAACTCTATCCTAGGCCTATGGGCTGACTTCCAGCTCATTGCAATCCTCCGTTTGGCCAGGATGTAGGCCAGTTCTTTCATCTTACTAATGTGCCTCAGATTTCGTGACCTAGGAAAGCCCCCAAGCATGCATGCCCAAGCCGACTCCACCTCCAGCGTAATGCCTTTTCCTACCAAGCGTATCTTCAATTCTGTCCAAAACCTTCCCACCTCAGGGCAAGCCCAGAACATGTGTAACATCCCATCTTCCTCCTCCCCACACCTGGGGCATCTCTGAGTCAACTGGCCACCAAACCTGGCAATCTTACTGGGGGTCAGATATGCTCTATGTGTGACATATAGTTGGATCTGTTGGAGCCTCGCGTTCCGGGACACTTTCTTATGATATCTTTGGGCTCTGTCCCATAGCCCATCTGACATGGGTCTCCCACCTCTTCGTCCCAGTTGGAGCAATTCTTTCCCCACCTTGGATCCCAGTAGCTCATATATGCGTGATATCTCATGCCCACCCTCCGAGATGTCATATATCGTCTCAATGGTGGCATCAGGTTGTTCTGCAAGCACTGCCGCCGGCCACTTTTCTCACACTCGTTTAACGATTCTGGAGTAGGTAATGTGTTGCCCTTTATGCACCCCGGTGTCCTCTATTAGTTTCTGGAATTCCAGTGCCTCCCCCTCCTGCCATTTGTCTCCCAGGGTAGCCAGGTCCATCGGTTCCCAGTATCTACTTACCCCTTTTATCAATTGGGGGTCTTCCCAGTATAGTGCCACCAGCGGCACCTGCATGCAAAACGGAGCCGGGTATCCCACAATCTGCCATACCCTGTGCCACACCTCCCAGCCAAGCACCAGCAACCTCGCCATCTCTAGTACCTTTGTTTTTGATAACCAGACTATGGGCCTCATTACGACCCAGGCGATAAGTTACCGCCTGGGACGTACCCTTACCACCATGGTGTAAACTATGTTTACACCATGGTGGATGGCGGATTTACCGCCCCATTCCAAGGTGAGTGGGGCGGTAAATCCCCATTTCCCATTTTACCCTTCCCCATTCCCATTTTTGCCCCATAATGGGAGTGGGGAAGGCGCTAATTACGCCACCGTAAATTACGGTGGCGTAATTAGCACCATGGTCCCTTAGCGCCATGGATTTTAACGCCTGCAAAAAGCAGGCGTTAAAATCACCATGGCGCTAAGGGACCTTGTAATCAGGCGTTAAGGGTCGGCGCCGTTTACGGTGCCGTTAACCCCTTAACGCCTGACTCGTAATGAGGCCCTATTTCTCTAAGGAAGTAGGGTGCAGGATCCATACACAACAGCCTGGTTTCAGCCGTTTCTTCTTCAGACAGCCACCTGGACACATATTGCAGTTGTCCCGCCAAGTAGTATAACTAAAAATTCGGTAGGCTTATTCCCCCCCTGTCACACGAATTCTGTAATTTCCAGAGAGCCACCCTGTTCCTGGAGTTATGCCATATAAAGCCTGTGCACAAGCTGTGGAGACTAGCGAAGAAGCACCTAGGGATCACATACAGGATATTTACAAAGAAATGTAACACTGGGCAGGACTACCATCTTGATCAGAGCAGCTCTCCCCATTATGGCCGGGGGTAGTCTGGACCAGAATCCCATGCTATTTTTAATGCTTTCCACTGCCTTTTCTTTGTTGTGTTTGTGTTCTGCTCCTGTCGTGTGGTATATGTCAATTCCAAGCTATCGGAACATATCGGATCCCCAGGGTATTGGCAATACCGGTAAGCTCCTTGGTAAGGCACGTCTATATCATGCTAGATTTATTGGGGTTTACCGTTATGCCAGAGAGGGTAGCGTACCGTTCCATCACCTCCAGAATGTATTGTATGTTTTCCTCTGGGAAGTGCAGATACAAGAGTATATCATCAGCATATAATGAAATAAGATGCGGACCACTCGCAGTGCGTATCCCTGTCTCCCCATATTGTTGTCCAAGACAGACTGCCAATGGTTTCAACGCTAGTATATACAACATGGGCGACCAGGGGCAGCCCTGTCTAGTGCCCCTGCTAAGTTGCCATTTGTCTGAGATAATGGCACCCATTTTAACCCTTGCAATCGGGGAGCTGTATAACATTTTTACCCATCTGAGATACCCTGGCCCCATTCTGTATCCTCTCAAAGTCGCAAGCAACCACGGCCATTTTACTGAGTCGAAAGCCTTAACCGCATTGAGCGAGACGATCGCCAGTTCACCCGGGTCCTCCTCTGTCTGATCAATAATATGGTGCAGTCTTCTATGGTTATCAGTTATATTCCTGCCCGGGACATAGCCAGTTTGGTTGGGGTGTATCAGATTGCCGATAACTTGCTTAAGCCTGTTTGCTAGCACTGCCGTAAGGATTTTGCTATCTTGGTTAAGCATCGATAGGGGTCTATATGACCCACAGTCTGTGCTAGGCTTACCCGGCTTAAAAAGCGGAATGATCACCGCCTCCCATAGGGACTCTGGCAACCTGCCATGCTCAAACACCTCATTAAGCATAGCCAGCAACGGGGGAAGCAACTCTTGTTTGTAGTTTTTATAGAATTCGCTTGGGAGCCCGTCTGACCCTGGAGCTTTGCAAGTGGGCAGGTGCTGAATCACTAACTCAAGTTCTTCTAATGTGATTGGGGCATCCATGTCTGCCCGTTCTAAGTCGTCTAAGGTGGGCAGGCCTATATCTTCTAGCGTTTCTTGATTTCTTGGTCCCTCTCCTCGCCCGGATCCTCATAGAGACGTTTGTAATATCCAAGGAACTCTTCATTCACTCCCTCTTGGGTATCCAGGATCTGGCCTCCCTCCCCTATAATTTCCCTGATCACCGGCCATGATACCTCGCTCTTATATAGCCAGGCCAGCAATCTGCCCGGCTTGTCTCCCGCCGCATGCCTTCTCTCCACATACTTCTTATAGCTTAATTTACATAACCTGTCCCAGTGTTTGCTGCTAGCTTGTTGTAGTTGTCTCATCCTGGCCCCGTCTTCCTGAGAGGTGCCACCCCTATGCATAATGTCTTCCAACTCCTCCTCTGTCTCCTGTAGCTCTCGTTCGATGTCTCCCTGGAGCCCTCTAGATTTTGATATAGCCGCCCCCCGCACTACTACCTTAAACGCCTCCCACACTGTAGACTATGTTAATGTTAAAGGAAATGTGTACCGTGCACTATCACCACCAGAGTGGTCCCCTGGCGCTCTCTATGAAGAAACAAGTGACATACCTGTCTCTTCGCTACGCCAAGGCCCATAGGAATACAGTAGAAGCAGTCAGTGAACAAGTACAAAACGCACTTAATGGAGTTGCACATAGAAGACCGTATTCAACGAGCACAGTGACACTCTGAGCTTAAGGCCTTACTCTTCCATATAGCGGATATGATGCACGCACACGGGCAGAGAAACCATGTTCCTTCTTACATATAAGGCCCAAGCAGAAAGAGGGGGAGGAGGTCAGCAGACTCATCGATCCATCGAGGTCAGCGGGGCTGGGGAAGAGTACAGAGCAGAGGAATCCTGAGCAGAGCAGCGCAGCAGGAAGGAGACAGCTAGGCCCAGCGAAGCAGAACTCGTAATGCCCAGAAGGCACTGTTTAATTTGAAGCACATTCTGCTCTAAACGTGAGTGAAGGGTGGGGACTTGATGAGCGCATTGAGACTGATGGCGTGTAGTGTAGTATGGTGTAGTATTTCCTTGAGACATAAAGGTTACACATGCTGTTAAAATAAAATTACCACTTGTGTTATTATTTATCTATTCAAACATGCTCTTTGGTCACATGGCAATCCTGTTAATTGGTGTGATGTTATGTTAAGTTATGTTATGTTATATCTGCTTTGGCTTTAGCTTGTGTGATAAAAATGAGAATCCTCAGATGGTAGGGTGTCGTATCAAACACATTAACATGGTAACTCCTGTGTCAAGTGTATAATTCAAGGTAATGTGTTAGAGTGGTATCCATTTGAGTCCAAGAACTTTACAATTCCTGGCTGTATTTGTTTAATCATGTTGATAAGCACAGGAACCTAGGCAGGCATTGTTAGGGAGAATTCTCTGTTTAGGCTGAATTTCCTAACCTAGTGAGTCACCCAGCAGCTTTGCTGGATATTTGTTTTTTTTTTCTCCTGCCAAGAGTGAGACTCTTTTACCCTCACTCTTGGGCATGATTTGAGTGTGTTTCTTTGAATCTAGATGTGTTTAATGGGCTATGGGGTCTTTTACTCCATAGGGCTTCATGTGTTTTTGTGATGTGTGTTACACAGCACCCTCAGTGCAGTGACACAGGGGTGTCATAGTGACCCCCCAGTATAGACTCCATACCCTGGGACTGACTACTGTCTCCCAGGGCATGTAAAGTCACCATTGACTTTACTAGTCTTAAATTCTGAACAGAACCAGTACAAACCATCATATTGTGGACGTACTGGCTGGGGCAATTCAATTGCCCCAGTGTCTGTTAGTCGAGGGGGCACGTCTCCGTCCCCCCTGATCGAGTTTTGGCTGGTGGCAGTGGATACTACTTTTTATATTCAACCGCAAATATTTTCCTATGGGATTTCCCATTGTTTTAGGCTACTATCTTTATTTTATTATTTACGGTAGCCTCGAACATACCGCCGGTTTATTTAATTAATATTAATTCCCCGGTTGGTATTTTTTGCCAAAACTTGATTCTAAAATGGTGTTTGTGTTCTCTTCCGCGACTCCAACCCAAGTCGAGCCCTTTGTTCCACTTTTTGGCGGGCTTCTCCACAGAAGCCCTCCAAAGTGGTGCCATTCTGTCTGGGGTACTTAGGAGGGGAGGAGGGGGATTTAGGCACCCTGGACTGAGTTGCCTAGGCAACTCAAGTCACACTCCGTCCTGATTGGCCCAAGTGGTGAGCCGCCCAGCTCACCACTTAGCATGTTTGAGTGACAGCTAGGCTGAGTGAATGGGGGTTTTCTGCATAAAAGCAGGGCTTTGGGGACTGGAACTTCAGAAGTCGCCACAGGACCTAAGAATCCGACGAGGGAGAAGCTGAGCCGACCTGCCATGACACCACCACCGGTGGAGCCCTGCTGGACCGTCTCACCACTTTTCCCAACGACAGAGGAGATCTCCCGCCGGAGAGTCTTCTTCCTTTGACTGGTGGGGATAACCAGTTTCACCGTCTTTTCGCCTTCCCGATATACCTCGTGGCTGCCTTGCCTGTACCAAGCACCCCGGCAACCGGGATACCACGTTTTACCACGACCGCGAAACAAAGGTACCACCTTTAACCGGAAAACTCCACGGCTGGTTTCTTCCCTGGTAGTGCAACGACCTTCATCTTTCCTCCAAGTCGAGTTCTTCTCTTCCCCTGGACGACGACGCAACTTGCACCCACTACCAGGAACAACTGCCACCGCTGGAGGATCCTTCCCACTTAAGGTACCGTGTCCCGCCTGGCTTCCCTTGCTACCGACTGTACGGGGTAGATTTAGCCCCCGGCTTTCGAACCTGGGTTAGCCTGGGACACCCTGGCTAAACTTTCCTAAGCCGCTCTAAACTCTTTTTGAACCCTCTGCAAGACTTTCTAAGCCTAGTGTAACTGTGTGATCTTGGGCGCATTTGTGCTCTGCTCTCTCTAAGAGTGGGCCCAGCCTTTGGACTTTGGGTCACCAGTGACTTTTGCTCTTCTGCCTTGCTAACAGTGTTCCTGAATCTTAGAGTGGTGTATCTTCCATATTCTGCCTTTTTCCCTCCCTTTCTCACAAACTTATTGGAGTGCCATCTAGTTAAGCGCTCACCTCTGTATGGAAATAAGTGGTGTTTTACAGTGACTTATCTGATAAGGAAAAAGGGGTGTATATATTATAATAGTAACTGTGTTTAGAATAGTTTACAACAAGAGTGCTGGAGTGTTTCAAACAGTGTGTTTTTAAATAAATAATTATATACTTTGATACCAAAGCTCTGGTCAGTGTTTGCTTGTATTGTTGTATCTGAGTGCCTATTGTGTATACTTTGCATACTGCCTAACTCTTCTTGAGGGAAGTCTGACTGCTCAGCCACAGTTACCAGGTAAATCTGGGTGGTGCGGACTGCTACCAAGTGGGTTTACTGCCAACACCTGTAGTCTTAAATCTTTTGCAGTGGTCCCTAAGGGAACTGCACAGGTTTCTGCCTAACAGGCATGTCTTTTAGCGCTGAGACACAGCCTAGGGTGAATGTCTGCATGAAATTACTGATGATCACGTGTCTATTTTCACAGCCTAAAACCAGGTGCAGATAAGAGGCTCATGGTCAAGCCTAAATCATAGGCAATTATGTCAGGACCTTTTAGAGATGTCTGTGATGTGGGACCAGAAGGAGAGAGTGGAGTCAAAGATGAACCCCAGATTGTTTGCCTCGTTGGTAGGTGGAGGCACAGGGCCAAGGGAGGCCGACCAGAGAAAAAGCAGGAAGGCAGGATCATGGGTACCCATGAGGACAATCTCTGTTTTACTGGCATTGAGGCAGACCACAACTGACTGACAGTCGGGTGTGAGTGAGGAGGAGGAAGAGGCCGAGGGTAGCCTGAAGGAGAGCTGTGTGTCATCCGCGTGGGCACTGGAAGTTGGAAGTGAAAGCGGCTATCATACAGGCCAGGCAGGACATGTACCCATTGAAAAACCAGGGGGATAGGTTAGATCCCTGGGGACACCGCATCTAGAGAGAGTGATGGAGGGAAAGGATCCCAGTTCCACCTGGGATGGACGATCAGAGAGAAAGGAGGATAGCCACGCCAGGGCCTAATCAGTGATGCCCAGAGTATCACTAAGATCTGCGATCAGGATTTTGTTTTTCACTGTATCCAAGGCGGAGGAGAGGTTGAGTAGAATGAAGACAAAGGGAGAGTTAGAGTCCAGATTTGAGAGCAGTTTAGTTTTATAACGCTGCCCAGGGGTATCGGGAAAGCCTGGCTCTCTTCTCACAGATTTTAAAAAGAGATCTTGACTCACTGTTGTTCAAAGGGGGGTTCCACCTTGATCCAGCATGTATACAAACTATTATTGGCATCTCCTCCCTCATGGACTGTCTATGAACACGATTCTCTTGATCTGTTGATAGCCCTATCTTTGAAAGGTCACAAAGCCTCTAAAGAAAATCTTCCATTATGTCAAACTAGAGTTCCTTACCTTGGTCATGAGATCTACGCTGGGGAGAGACACTTGTACCAGAACCGTATCAATGTGATTTTACAAGTACCTGAACTTGAAAGCAAATAAGAGGATTCCCTGGAATAGCTGGTTACTGCTGCAAATGAGTCTTGGCATATGCTTCAATTATCAAGGCCCTTCAGAATCTTACCCTTGGTTCTTTTTCTAAACCTCTGACCTGGTCACCCGACACTGAAGAGGCCTTTGCTAAAATGAAACAAGAAAGGTCAGAGGCACCAGTGTTGGATTTGCTGATTATCAGAAGTCTTTTACACTGTTTTGTGATAAACGAGAAGGTTTTGCCCAAGGTGTGGTAACTCAAATGCATAGTGACACAGTCCAAATACTTGTTAGAGTGCAGCATTAGAGACGGTGGGTGCAGGATTACATTCTTGTTTCAGAGATCTGGCGGGTACTACATTGCAAGTTGAAAAAGACGATGTTTTGGTTCAGGGACCTATGCTGTATTTGCAGTACATAAGGTTTAATAATATATTAACCAAGAACATTTGGCCTACAAATATTCCTATCATGATGCTGTATTAGTATTACTAATGGCTTTTACAATACACCATTCATTGGGATCCTATTATCCACTTCATAAAATTGGTTCAGTAGAAATCAGATGAGGTAACTACACATGATTTAAGCCCATTGTTTCTAGCGCATGATTCTGTTTACTGTCAGTATACTAATACGCTTCACATGATTATTATCATGCCACCTTGGGTCAGATTATATACATTTGTTACTTTTCACTACTTAACTCCGACCTGAATCGTGCGTGATATGCAAACTGACGTCGGATGTTTACATCTGATGTCATCACGCTCACGCGAAATAATGTCACAACGTTAATTCAACTTGTCCTTCCGGCCCGCGGCTTTCTGGCTACTGGAACGTGGCAGAGGTCGGAAGGGATGCAGTTTATCACACAGTGAAGGTATGCATTAGTTGAAGTGATCCACACTAAAGCAGTGATTTCGTAGCAACCAAGAAACGACCATTAGCTGAACTCTCAATTTTTTCACCTTTAGACAGGGGCTTCCGTTGAGTTATTGTTCCTTCTTAATATGACGCAGACTTCCTACCATTAAGAATGTTGTAACTCATAGCAGAGGTAAGCCTTGCTGGTCTTTCCTTCCTCTTAACTGTCAACGCACAATGCAAGTCGCCATGCGACCGATGCATTTTGATTGTACGCGTTTACACTCTCTTAGGAGATCTGTCTTATAGAGGGCAACATTGAACATCTGGAATTCTCCCTTTCCATCCCTCGAATTCCCCTGCGTGTACCTTAAGGTAACATGATTTTGGTACTTTCCGCACCATCATTTATGGTAACGCTATACTTGCAGAATGTATTTTAAGCACGGCAATGCTTTTTACAGACCTGATTTACTCGTATGAAGACGGCAGTTGTACGTGGTTGAATGAACACTTCGTTATCTATTCAATAGATACAACCATTCTATAAATCAGCTCCCCAAGAGGAGGTAGGCGATGATTTCTTTCTTTACTTACTTACGTGAAAACAGATCACTAATAATCATAGTGTGAGATTCTATTCCAAGCACAACTATGTTCTTTACAGAGCAAGTGTACTCAAATAGTACGACAGCAACTAACGGACCAGCTAGAGCTGTTACGAAAGTTGTATCCACTTTGGAATGTATTTAAGCAGACACGAGCTGGGGCACCAATGAGAGGTAGGGAAATTTCCTGAACAGGGAACATAGTGAAAACTCTTGGTCAGTGACAATATCAGTGATATATATTTATTTGTTTTATATTAAACAGATGCCAAAGATTGATTTTCAGAACACATGAACTGGTGAACTTGATTCTTTTGAATGAACACATAATCACTCCTGATGAAGGAAACTTGATTTCTGAAACACGTAGAGTTTTTTTATGGACAACTTTTTGATACCCACAGATCACCAAATGCAGAACATTGTATCAATATGAATGGAATATTGTAACTATGTTTGTGGATTTCTAAAGATGTTTTTTATTGTTGTAATATCCAGTCGACTAAATTAGCTCCAACACTGAAATTTTGTATTTACATTTGATTGTAAATTGCCAATATCTATGACAGATGAATTACCAATATAATAATCCCATTTGATAATCATCAGGTCTACTCATGGACTGAATTTAGTCTATTTTTTATCCTTAACATACTCAGAAGTAAGAGGGTAATACAATCTATTATGACATAACACAAGTGAAAAATATGTAATTATTGTTTGTCCTTGAACAATATTCTAAGTGTGCAGGGGACGTGAGTGATCCACAGTCCGTGGACACTTTTTGTTTCTTTGTACTTGGTTCAGGGGCACCCAGTCAGTGTTACAGTACATAATTCTGTTGTAGCATTATTTCTAAAAGGAAAAGCTCAGCTCATCTCAAATTCCCAATTAGCCAAGTATGAGAAATGTTTCATTTCGGCACCTAATATAACCATCAGCGTGTTCTGGGTTGGATCCAGCCTCTCTTCTTGTAACTCCCTCAGATGGGAAGCACCACCATTGTCAGAAACCTTGAGGCAGTGTTTGCTTGAGTCACAGTAATTGTAGACCTTTATGTAATCCCTACTTCTGCTCATTTGCTATTGAGATAAGTCTGGCTGCTCCGCTACTGCTACCACTATAACTGTGTACTACAGGCTTGTACCAAAGGTGAAATTGTACTGTCACTTGTAGTCTTAATTGTCTGTAGTGTTCCCTAACGGTACTGCAGATGATACTGCCTAACACCTGTACAGACCTGAACTGTTAGCAAAGCTTTTCCCACACTCTTTACACTGGTATGGGCGCTCCCCAGTATGGATTCTCTGATGCTGGCATAAATGTGAATTCTTTGTGAAGCTCTTATCACACTTTGCACATTTATAGCGTTTCTCACTTGTGTGAGCTTTCTGGTGCATGATTAGAGCAGGCCTCTCAGTGAAACGCTCGCTGCAGATCCTGCAGGCAAAGGAGTTCTCAATGACGTGGCTCTCCATGTGTGTCATGAGTTTGGAGCATTCCATAAAGCTCTGATCGCAGTACGGACATTCTCTCGGGCTCTCGGGTTTGATGATTATTCAATTTTTTTTGAAGAAAAAAAGCAGAGGTTCTAGGTATTATTTGAAACCTAAAAATAACCAACCCTAGTGCAAAGCTGTGACTTCTTGCCCCGTTTGTCACTAACAACATTTGCTGTATAGATGCATTATAAATACCCACAACATAAATTAATAACACACTGCTGGATGCGAAGGAATCCATTTCACTTCTGCCCACCAGATTATATTTGTTCATAAAAAATAACCTTCTGAATGTCTTTCCCCTGCTTAAGGGTGCATTGCAATTTGGAATTAAAAGTAAATACCTTGGTATGAATTCCAGTTCACCAGAGGGTTATCATAGAAAAGTTACTAAACAAATATATAGCGTGTTCCCTCCTCTCAGCTATCAAATATTATTAAACTTATGACATGTTGTGTGAAAACATTGTGAAAATTGATGTTTAAGCCTTAATCTCAAATACAATTTGGACACAATAAACTCATATCAAATTCAAATGTATAGCAATAATTCTCTGGAGAGAATACTAGATTGGGGGTTGGCTCTAAAAAAAAACATGGATTGAGGGTGGCTCTGGATAGAACCATAGATTGGGGTGTGGGTTTTGGATAGAACTGTAGATTAGGAGTAGCTCTGGATAGAACTGTAAATTGGGGGGTGGCTCCGAAAATAACTGTAGATTGGAGGTTGGCTCTGGGTAGAACATACATTGGAAGTTGACTCTGGATAGAACCATAGATTGGGGGTAGCTCAGGACAGAAGCGTAGATTGGGTTGGCTCTGGAGAGAAAAGTAGATTGGGGGTGGCTCTGATGAGACGCGTAGATTGGGGGTGGCTCTGGATAGAACCGTAGATTGGGGGTTGGCTCTGAAGAGAACCATAGATTGGGGGTTGCTCTGGATAGAACCGTAGATTGGGGGTTGGCTCTGAAGAGAACCATAGATTGGGGATTGGTGCTGGATAGAACCGTAGATTGGGGGTTGGTTCTGGGTAGAATCGTAGATTGGGGGTTGGCTCTGGATAGAACCGTAGATTGGGTTGGTGGTTTGGAAATCATCTTAAGGGGCAAGCATTTGCAACTCTCCATAGGAGTTGAATGTAAAACATGAATGTTTTCACCAGATTAGCCGTGC
The DNA here is from genome assembly GCF_040938575.1 of Ambystoma mexicanum. Lineage (NCBI taxonomy): Eukaryota > Metazoa > Chordata > Amphibia > Caudata > Ambystomatidae > Ambystoma > Ambystoma mexicanum. Next base: position 1,547,857,290 of record NC_090931.1, read on the forward strand.
AAGCTCTAAGAGCTAGAGAGCATTCTGGCCACGGCAAAGGCCACGCGATGACCATAATATGTCAAGGTCAGCAATTCAAATAGTTTTGATATACAATACTGCGAGCTCAGCTACTGCACCGTGCTCCGCATTTCTTGCTTGCAGCAGAATCTGTGGTTATCCCACGCTTTCTCAATAGGATTATCTGCTATTGTAGCTGTGAAGGCATCATAAAGCAAGACACAGACAAAAGAGTCAAATTTGTACTCCACTTTTATTTAACTTAAAAGTCAGGGTGGACTAAGGCCTAAGTTGCCTTATGCTAAGGTGAGATTTCCCTACCTAAAGAAAACTAAGGATAGTCTGGGGTTTTTATTTTTTGCATCAGGATGTCCACATCAAGTAACTGTCTATGTACAGAAACTATAATTACCCTCACAACTAACTGTATACTATGTGTAGGGATGTCAGCTTCAAAGCGAATTGTGTTCAAAAGTTCAAAAGACAGCGTAGAACCTCTTCTGGCTCTTGGCTGATGCTCAGCCCCCCTTCCCCAAGTTCAAAACAGTTCAGAGAAGACAGGAGTTCCCTGCCCCAAGAGTTCAGGTTTTCCAGCTTTGTAAAACAATGCAGTTCCTTGGGACACCTCCCAGGTTTCTGGTCATTAACACTCTCCACTGCTTCAGAAAATAAGTATGTTTCTTGACTTCAAAATCATGTAAGCCGTACAAGCTTCTGTAGGAAAACTTTCATTAGCTTTCATCATACAGGGCGCTGGGTCTAGGCGCAGTTGTCAGACCAAATGGTCCACCCATTACAGGTCACACAACTGATAACCCTAGTTATCTGCCTTCCATTAACAATTGCCCATTGCTTTCTTTAAACAGTTAAACTTTCATCAATGTTACTCTTCCAACAGCTTGCCATGGCCTGGTTGGCCACCATGGACTTTGCTACACGTTGGGCCTCATTACAACTCTGGCAGTAGCTGTGCCGTTAAAAACGGCACGGCTGCTGCCGGAGTTGCATTTTTTCCGGCACCCGTGAATGAGCAAGAACCGGGTCATGCAGAGTTAGGCGGACCCGGTTCTTGGCCATTTCCGGGTGCCAGAATCAGGGGCCTCCACATCCCCATTTTGCCCCATAGGGCTGAATGGGGATGGGGACGTCGGATGCACCGGCACATGCAGAGTTGTGCCTGTGCATCCGACGTACTGGGCTCGTGGGTGCCAGTCAGCCCACCAGGAAAAACCTGGCAGGCTGTCATGCACCCGTGAGCACAGCCCGTAGTATGGCGGCCCGGGAACTACGGTACCGGCATGCTTACCGATACCGTAGTTCCCGGACCGCCATGCTTGTAATGAGGCCCCTTGTGTATTCTTCTGGCTCTTGCCAATACAGGATTTCCCTTAATCTGCAGTTCCTTGAACTATTTTAACTGTACTCAACACTTGGCTCCTCCTTTCATACCCTTCCTTGGCTTTTGCCAACAATTGTGTTTCCAACAAATCACACTGTGGTTTCTCCCACTTGAACACCTTGTTTCCATTCCACTCCTAAATACTCATAAATTGGTTTTGCTTTCTGCGGCATTCAAAATGGTTCACAATGTCTTTCAACTCGTTTGGTATTCAAAATACCTGGCTTTTGCTTTATGCAGCATTCAAAATTGCTTCTTGCCACTTTCAGTTCATTCACTTTTCCCAGAACACTTGGTTCCGCCTTCCTAAAGTGCTTATAACAATTGTCCATTCATTCGGTAACTAAGAGTGCGTATTTCAAGCTCCTGGAGCACCTCAGTATGAGTGTTTCACTTGTATCTCTCACTGGCTCTGTACGGCGACTCCTCGCACTGCTGTCTGGCTTCTCGTGTCTCTGCTCTTCTTCCGCAGGGACCAGAGAGAGCACTGCTCTCTCTCTGGATGTTCTGCAGCCATTGGAGTGTCCCGGTGCCCACAGCTCCTGCTGCGAGAAGCCGATGAGGAAGAATGGCAGGCCTTCCAGACCCGCTCGTGACAGGCCTCTGCCACTGCCTCCCTCTCTCCTGCTTGGCACTGCTTTTGGCTCCCGCTCTTCTCACTCTCCAGGCAGCTTCTCTCCCGCTCATGTCAGCAACCTGCCTCTGGGGTCCTTCCTGTGCTCTTCCTTCTGCTGGGCAGCCAGGCTTCTTATACCTAGTGGGATTGTCAAAGGCCCACAGGGGTGGGTCATTTAGTTTATTTGCCTGACCTTGAGGAAACCTCTTAGCTGGAGATGGCTGTCTATTCCAACGGTGTACTTCCTTCGCCCGCTTCTTTGTCTCAGTACCAAAGTGGTGTTTGGGGAGGTTTGAAAAGGAACTGTGCATTACTCTGTGCTGTCTCCTACTCGTCTTGGTACTTGATTGATGTGTGTCTGTATTAACAACATAAGGTGAGTATTGATTTCTCTCACCTATATGAGGATATGTCCTCCTTTCCTCATCCCAGTCTCGAGGTGATCATTTTGGGGGACATTTTGGGAAGAAGAAAAGGGAAAGGGCTGACAGTAGCCTAAGAAGGCTTGGGGAATAAAATGTTTATTTTGGAAAGGGAATGGGGATACCATGTCTCTCTGTCAAGTTCGACACACTGAGAACACAGCCTAAAATCAATTAACCCAGTAGTCGCATTTCATTTCTTATATTATGTACAGAGGTCTTTACCAAACCATATTTAAACATGTGTCCATGGGAATTTTTACAGTTTGAGACTACTAATCTTGCCATTTTATGAGGTGCTTTTGTGACATTGGCAATTTCTTTGCTTGTATTTCTTTAACATTCAATGTTAATGGGAAGCCTTTTTTCTTTGCTTTACACAAAAAGGTTTGTCTTTGCCTCTCTGTTGATTCTGTGCTTCTTCACTATTCAGGCACTATGACAACAATTCAGCCCTGCATGTATGAGCCTGAATACTCAGAAGAGCAGATCCTTGAAAGAGAAAAGAGTTGAGACAATGTGGAATCAGATGAAAGTCATGAGGATCAATCGCCGGAGCCACAACACCCGGTCGCATGGAAGACGTTTCCACTTGGAGGACCTGCCAACGTTGTGAGCTTTTGCCTACTCTGATGGAGAGCTGCTGTTGCAGAGAAATCTCTGGCTGCTTGGCCTACATTGCTGAGGAAGACACACCACCACTATGACTTACCGAGCTGCATGACTTCAGGGGTGCCTGCCTTACAAGATCGGTGCTGCGAATGACGCTGGTCATGATGCACGCACTTCGAGCAACAGTTCAGCCTCGTAATCCAAGCAACGAGTATGTTCACTCTATATATGTTGTGTGTTTGGCAATAGAGACGGGTAACATGTTTCTGTGAATTGAATAATTTACTCATTGTAAACTGAAGCCAAAGTTCCACTTTAGATTTATCGTCTGAACAATTACATTTTTTTCACTTTGAATGATCTCCCGAAGTTTATTTTTCTTTAATGTGCGTTCACATTTATAACCGATCCGTACTTGAAATAAATCGCAAGTACTATCAATTAGTTGTGTGAAAAGGTACTTTTAAAATCAAAACAATGCATACATTTTACAAGGTAGTGCAAATAAAAACCAAATAAATACAATGATTGGGTTCATTCCAGTAAATTATGTCTGTATCTCTTACACAGGTGGTACAGGCATGTAGCATATCACACGTTTACACAGTGGATTCATGGAAGACGGATTTGGCGTCCGAAGAGTAATACCTGCCTGTGTGGTTCGTGATGAATTCCCCACTGACCGCGGACAATACCATGGATTTATGCAGCCAGTAGCTCGGCCGCAGCAGTATAATTTGTAGTGTCAATCACATCCACCTTACCAAACTAAATACAAAAATAAAAATTAATTCAAGCTGAACCGATTGTTTTTAAGTCCACTACACGTCAAAACATATAAAAGAGTATTGTAAGATAATGGTGTGCAATAACACGTGTATGGGCCTATCACGCCCGCCTCATCCTCATCCTTCCCCCCTCCATTATCAATGGCAGTTCGCACCTGTGACCATGCACTCGTAAGGGGGCTGGGTGGACGGAAAGGCATGTATACCTCAAAAGCATCTTCGGCGTTGCGATCATTGTCCACATGGCCACCGCAGACCTGATGTCTCCAGTCTCCCCTTTGTATCCCCCGCCCCTGAAATCAACAGATGTATGTGTCCTATGAACATTGCTCCGGGCCTATTGCGTTCGCCCCATCCTCACCCATCCCCCCTCCAGTATCACTGGCAGTTCGCACCTGTGACTGTGTGCTCGTAAGGAGGCTGGGTGGATGGGAAGGCTGAAGGTGCCGGACACCATGTATACCTCAAAGGCTTCTTCTGCACTGCGACCATTGCCCTCATGGCCACCGCAGACCCAGTGTCTCCAGACTTCTCTCTGAAGCCCCCTGCCCTGCAATGAACACATGTATGTAACCCGTGAACATTGCTCCAGGCCTATTGTGCTCGCCCCACCCTCCTCCATTCCCCCTCCAGTATCAATGGCAGTTTGCACCTGTGACCGTGTGCTCGCAAGGGGGCTGGGTGGATGGAAAGCGTAGGGGAGGCATGGTATCACAAGTAGACACAGGCACAAGATTGGCAAGTTAATAAACCTTCATTGTAACTTGAAAGGGGGTTTGAAAAACTCCTAACTTACCCTATAGCTAAAGATGGGAGTACTCTCAACCATGAAAGTAAAAAAACACAGTCCTAGTAATTTGTTAGTCAAAACAAAATGGCCTACACTAATAAACTTATTGCCTGCCCTGACTCTTCTACAATAAATGGGTATAGGGAAAGATGTATAGGTAAAAGAAAAAGCACTGTTCAAAACAATATGTTAAGTAACTGAGCAAAACTCCCTTCCCCACATTTTTAGCACGGGATAAGGTGGCACTCTTGGGTCTTAGAACACACTCTGGCTTTAGACACAAGGATGCAGCTCAGGACGCAGACCAGGGCCTTCCATGAAAAAAAGTCTCTTGGTCGCACAAAGTCTTTTGTTCGCACAAAGTTCACAAACCTTAGGCTTTATAGTTCAGATAAGTCTCCCTCTGATGGGCTCAGATCTTCTGATCATACTTTCTCACAGTTCGTTACAGGTCTCCCTCTGTTGGGGTCGGACCTTCTTAATCACAATTGCTCACAGTTCGCTTTTCTCATCAAAGACTTTCTAATGTGTTAGGGGTTTTACGAATACCTCAGCATGACCACGTTGATTAAAGTTTACTTTTCATATTCTTTTTCCCCACTGATGTCAGATACATTTGTCATTCATGCGTCACTCGGCTTTTCACTTTTCTGCTTGCACCACTATGCATATTTAAACAGAGACCTTCGATTGGGCAATTTCGATATGCCAGACCACTCTCCATGTCTCACTTAATAATAATAATAATAATAATAATGATAATAATAATAATAATTTAGCATTTATATAGCGCTATGAACCCTCAGGCATCTGAGCGCTGCTTATTATTATCCACAGTGTGTGGTGCTCATTTATCGACCTCAGAAGGATGAAAGGCTGAGTTTGACCCTGCCGGGATTTTAACCTGCATCAGCAGGCTCTGCACAGATGTCAAAACGAGCGCTCTACTTGCTGTGCTATCGGACCCGGGACACCCAAGGTCTCTCCACTCCTTGATTCTGCTTCTTGGCCTGCCATCCAACTCCACCTGCTTTGCTGCTGCACCAGAAGAACTGCTCTTTCTTGTGCCTTGCCTTGCTCAGTGTGTCCCAGTGCTCCACCTTTTATCTGTGTGGTCAACGTCAATAGGTATCAGGTGTATGTAATTGTGGTCAATTGCCTGACTCTGCCTGACTGTATTAACGGGACATGTATGGTGTAATGTTTGAGTGTTACGGCCTCATAACAAGTGTGCCGGTCCAGTAACAACGATGCTGGTAAGCCTACCAGCACCGTTGTTACCGGAACGCCACACTCCGAGCCTGCGGGCAGCTGCCGTCCCGTCCACCAGGCCTGACCTGGTGGGCAGGACGGCAGCCGCCCACAGACTTTCTGGAAAGAACCAGCACCGTTATCAACGGTGCCAGTACTTCTATAATCCCCATTCCCATTGAGTCCTACTGGACTCAATGGGAATGGGGATTAAAATGTTTCCAGCGCCTGACTTCCAGGAACACCGGGGTCTTAATATCCTGGTGTTTCCATGGAGCCAGGTGCCGGAAAAATGCACGAGTCCGGCAGAAGCCTGTCGGTTTTACTGGCACGGCTACCACCGGACTCGTAATGCGGCCCTTAGTGTTTTTTCGCTCAGACCTCCTCTTCCTTGGCTCAGTGTTTGTGCAGGAAATGGGGGGCAGGGAGCTGGAAAATCAGAATATCCTAAAAAAATAGGATGGGGTAAAGGTGTTGGAAAGGGAGGGATACCACGTCTCACCATTGGGTATCTCACCCCACTCCCCGAGGATCTCTCACCCAAGTGATCCTCCCTCACTGGTCCACCCCCAGGGTCTGGATCCAAAGGCGAGGGCTGTGCCCTGGCCACCTGAGCAAGAGATCCCCGATGGCTAGATGGTGAGACACCCTCTGGTTTCTCATAGAAGACCCAAGGTGCCAAACATCATGTGCACCTGAAATGCATCTTCTGCACTGCGACCATTGTCCACATGGCCACCGCAGACCAGGTGTCTCCAGGCTCCTCTTGGAAGACCCCGTCCCTGCAATCAACATATGTATGTATCCCGTGAACATTGCTCCGGGGCCTACTGCGCTCACCCCATCCTCATCCATCCCACTTCCTTTATCAATGGGGAGATGGGTGCATAGGAAGGCCCAAGGAGCCGAACACCATGTGCACCTCAAAGGCATCTTCTGCACTGCGACCGTTGTCCACATGGCCACCGCAGACCCGGTGTCTTGCAGACTCCTCTTTGAAGACCCTGCCCCTGCAATCAACGTATGTATGCATGCTTGTTTAGACTTGTTCGTACTTTTTAGAAAACATTGCTGCTAAATTTTAGACAACGCCGATTTTATAAATATTCTGGGTTTTAAATGATGCCTTTTAAGACCTCCTTCTAGTTAAGGGAAATTGAGGGAATTAGCCCTGCCTGCACATCCCAGCATCATTGAAGTCTTACTGAAAATTCTTTTGCATCCCATGTGCGATAGCGCCGGCGTGAGAAGCCAGCCATTCTTTGCCGGTCCGTGTCAGACGTGGCGGCTTGGATGCTGGTAGCTCCGTGATGCTGGAAATGCATTGGAGGGACAGGGACTCCATGTCCTTGTCCTGTAATCCTCTTATCATGTGTGTTCTGTGTTTTCTGCACAGTAGTCCATGTGGGCCTCAAGAGGGTGTTGGTTTCAGCCCCTTTGAGTTACTCTTGGACATCGTGTGAGGGGTCCCCTTGCCTTGATCAGAGAATGTTTGGAAGCCACCCCTCCAGGTCCTGCCAAGCAAGGCAGGGACTATGTGTTAGGCCTCATAGGGAGGATGGCACAGATGATGGGTCAGGCGACAGCGAACCTTAAGGCAAGTCAGGAATTGAACAAATACTGGCAGCACCTTAAAGCATCACAAGTGGATTGGGCTCCAGGACAGGAGATCCTTGTGATGGAGCCTACCAAGCCTTTCCACAGGCGACAAGAAGTCTCATGCCTTCTGCTAGCTTCCGAGCAAGAGGAGGATGCGAGTGAGCCCTTTCCTGATTGTCTGCATAGCAACCCTCAGGATGGCACCGTGGAGGGAGTACATCTCTCTCCAGATCTGACACCAGAGCAGCAGAGGGCCTGCAGGGATTTGCTCCGGCAGTATGCCTCTCTGTTCTCACTGACACCAGGCCCCACCCTGTGGTGCAGGCACAAAATTGACACTGGTGACAGTGTACCTGTCAAAAGCAGGCACTATCGAATGTCAGATACTGAAAAGAACCACATCCAGGCTAAGGTCGCCAAGATGTTGGATCTGGGTGTAATTGAACACTCAACCATTCCCTGGTCCAGTTCAGTGGTCCTTGTCCCCAAGGCAAATCCCCAGGCAGGTACCAGGGATTTGTGGTTCTATGTGAACTACTGAGGGGTCAATGCCGTCACCAAAACTGATGCACACCCATTGCCCAGGGCTGATGAGCTCGTGGGCACCATAGGTGCTGCCAAATTTGTAAGCACCTTTGACCTTAACTCAGGCTGTTGGCAAATAGCTCTGACGGACCATGCAAAGGAAAAGATTGCGTTCTCAACACCTCTACCAGTCATGCTTTTTGGGTTGAAGAATTCACCTGCACCTTCCAAAGGTTAGTCAACCAGTGGGTTGGAGGCCTTTTGTGTGGCCTACTTAGACTACTTTGCTGTATGCAGTTCCACCTGGGAAGAGCATTAAACTCATTTGGATCGGGAATTGCAGGCCTTGCGAAGGGCTAACCTCACTATCAAGCTCACCAAGTGCCAGATAGCGCAGGGGAAAGTCACTTATCTTGGTCATGAGGCAGGAGGGGGTTGGATCCAACCTCTCCCCAGTACAGGATGTACATGACTGGGAGACTCCCACTACTCAAACCCAGGTGAGAGCTTTTTTGGGCCTCACTGGGTATTACCTAACTTCATGGCAGACTATGGAACCATAGCTGCCCCTCCGACAGCTCTGACTTCGCCCAAACAACCGAGGAAGGTTAATTGGATGGAAGACTGTCAGATGGCCTTTGTTGGCTTGAAGGAAAGTCTGTGTAGGGTACCTGTGTTGTGTGTACCTGACTACATCAAACCCTTTATTGTTCACACTGAAGCCTGCGACACCGGAATTTGAGCTCTCTTGTCCCAGTTAGATGACAAAGGGAGGGAACATCTGATCATATTCATTAGTAGGCAACTTAAAGGTAGAGAACTTAAGTGGGCTGCTGTTGAAAAGGAATGTTTCAATATAGTTTGCAGCCTTAGGCATTTTAGGCCCTACCTTAAGGGGTCTACCTTCAAGGTCCAAACAGACTATAAGCCCTTAAAATGGCTTATGCAGATGAATGATGAAAACCCAAAACTGCTCAGGTGGTCCATTAGCATGCAAAGGCTAAACTTCACCACTGTGCATAGACCAAGGAAGAGTCATGATATAGCAGATGGCCTTTCCAGAAGGTATGTTGACTGTCTGGATGAGGGTGTCAATCTCGTGGGAGATTAGACCACCCTAGTCTCAGTCTGGGGGCTGGGGGGACTGTGATGCTGGAACTGCATTGGAGGGACAGGGCCTCCATGTCCTTGTCCTGTAATCCTCTTATCATGTGTGTTCTGTGTTGTCTTCCGCCCAGGAGTCCATGTGGGACTCCTGGCAGTGCAGCTCTTCCTCTTTTTGGTTGTGGTGAACAGCGACCCTTGGGATACCCATATGGCACCCATTGGTGGGGGTACAACCCTGTACTCCTAGTGTATGTTTTTGGGCACCTGTGTGTGGCCCACAGAGCAGGGTATGGGCTGGTGGCAGCTCCATGCTGAATTTGACAGCTGCTCTGGGTATCCTCCATTTTAGGAGACGAGATGGCCCCTGTGGCCTCTTGCTTTCTATTGCTTGTTACCTTGTTTTTCCTGACCTGGGAAGCCCTGACTCTGTCCCTTCCCCTGACTGGCTGTTGGGTGGAAGTTCCATATATGGTATTGTGGGGAAGTCCAGGCCAGACTGGTTGGAGCCTTCCCAGTGACTTTATGTTGTGGGTACACCCTTGGGGTGGGCCCTGGGTGAATGGAGTTTGTGACCAATATACATTTCATGTTATGGGTGTCTGGTTTCTGGTGTGTGACACAATGAATGAGACAGCCCTGCCTGAAACTGGTATGAATGCATTGTGGTGTGCTGAAAGGCTGGGTGCTTGCCCCAATCCACATTCCTTGTTGTGAGTGTCTGGATGGAAGAGAATGGCCTGAATGCACTGTGAGCCTGATCGGCTGCATGCCTGCTGAAGGCCCTTCTGAATGATTGGCTGCCTGAGCCTGGCTCAGCAGTGTGAATAAGAGACAAACCAGTATATCTGGGGACCTCTCACTGACCAGAATTGTTCAGAAGTTGAAGTCGAAACTTGATGCTTAACCTTGAAGTTCAGCTGGAAGAAGAAGGTTTTGCTGCTGCTTTCCTTCAACGCAATCCGAAAGCTGTTGTGTCTCCAAGAACTGATGCAAGAGAGGACCTGGCTAGGAGACCTCTTCCTGAGCTACGAGGGAACATCGTGCACCAGCTTATCTTCATCCAAGTACCCTGTAAGTAAGTCCCGAAAGACTGTCGACCGGAGATGGGGTCCGCCGAGGAATCCTGAAGTTAAGCACCCGGATAGCGAAGTCCATCGTCGTCGACCAGGGTTTGTAGGTTTGTCGTGAACGCTGGAAGCCCATCAAGTTGTGTTGCCCAGAAGCGGGATAGCGTGATGCGTGCTGTTCAATGACTGGAACCGCAACGCTCCACCCTTGCCTAAGACACTTTGAAATCAAGGACTCCCTTGCCATCACTGTCGACCGCTTTGTCCTGCCGGAGAAAGTCGAGGTTGTCAACGAACCGAGGAGAATCCGCCGGTGGGTTGACCGCCACTCGAAGTCCACAAAGACGCAGACAAAGATCTGAAAGCCAGCTGTGGTCGAGTCCCGATAGTCGACGTCAACGCTGACACACAACACTCTCTGCCGGGCCTACGTCCTTCATCAAGTACTCTTTGCGGCAACAAACTCTTGTCATCGAGGTGCACCGCACGCCTCGTCTTCACAGGATGTTCACGACCGATCGTCAACGAGCACTGCGAAGGTCGAAGCTGCTATCTTGACAACAGTGTTCACATTTCTTCAAGGACTATCGACGCCCAGTGGCTCCTGCTTTAAAGAGAGTTCACCCACGAAAATGCATCAAAGAAACTCTTCTAAACCAGGTACTTTCGGAAAGGAGAAGATTCTTAGCAGGAGACAAGGCTATTTTAAACATCTATGGACTGTGCATGTTAATACACTTTATGTACAGGTTGCCCAGGTGTGGGGGATCCTCACACAGAACTGTGTCTGGTGGTAGGGACCCAGTATTCTGCCAGTGTTTAACCCAACTTATCTTCCTTCTTATGTCTATCGTTGATTCACTTTAATATTTGATTTGCATGCCATTGAAACTGTCAGCAGTTTTAAAGGAGCCACTAGTTAAATCAAGGACTCCCTTGCCATCACTGTCGACCGCTTTGTCCTGCCGGAGAAAGTCGAGGTTGTCAACGAACCGAGGAGAATCCGCCGGCGGGTTGACCGCCACTCAAAGTCCACAAAGACGCAGACAAAGATCTGAAAGCCAGCTGTGGTCGAGTCCCGATAGTCGACGTCACTAGTTAACTGTGGTACCACATCGACATTGTACATATCTATCATATTAGTATTGCCAAAGCACAAAGTGTGTTATTGATTGTGTATATAACGTGAACCTTATTTATATAAAGAACTGTGTTATCACCTAACATAGTGTGTGGACATTCCTTTGTGGGGGTTCGGGGACTACACTGTACTTAAGAACCAGCCTGCATTACCTCCTGAGAGCTGAGCCTTGATTGCTCGTCCTTTGCTACCACAATTGAGAATCTTGAATGGGGTGCTCTGTGCTTCTACTCTGCCATATAGAGGGCAGGAGTAGATAACCCCCCTCCAGTCTTTACAAGCTCTCCCAGTTGCTTTGGTGAGTTCTACCTCTCCTGTGTTTGAAGTATTTCTTCTGTGATAAGTGTTGGTATTGCAATGAACACACCACGTGAGTTCGATATTCTTAAACAGTCCCACTCCTCTTTAAAAATGCTATTACTTAATACTAGGTCTCTGGTGAAGTATACCCTGGAGTTGGCAGACTACATTATTGACCAAGATATAGACATTTGCGCCCTCATGGAAACATGGTGCATAACGTGGCTGGCCCTTCAATCCTTTTGGCCACCCACACCAACTATACTATCAGCTATGCGAACAGGGATAACAAAGGAGGTGGAGGGGTGGCATTTATTTTTAAAAATCATTTAAACATTTGGGAATCGGGTAAAACAGGTATTAAGCGTTGTGAACCTATATGTCTCAAAATAAGGACAGACCCCTCCTCGACTATAAATATGCTCCTTCTTTATGGCCCTCCTATAGCTATGCCCAGTTTTGTGCTGTATTCTCGCCCAACTTAAAGATATGTCTAAATGGATAATTCTTGGAGATTTTACCCTCTGGAAAGGGGATCAATCTGATCCGGCTGCCATAGAACTTGAGAGATATTTATCTAAGGTTGGCTTTCAACAACCCAGTGATGAACCTACCCATATTCAAGGCCACACTCTTGACTGGGTAGCAGTTTACAGTGTACCTATAACTAACTTGAATAACCCCCCGTGTCCATGGTCAGACAAGTTTTTTGTTGAATTTTACATCACTTCACTGCCTCCATTGAGTAATAGGGTTACCAATCACAACTGGGCAACCTCGAGGAACTTGAAGAGATTGACTCCAGATATAATCAAGGAGTTGATGATTCCAACTAATGATTTAATTTCATGTCTGGACTCTATGGAGGAGATGACCAACTCCCTTTTGGATCCATTGGATAAGATAACCAATCGTTTGGTTCCTGTCAAAGCCATGAAGGTTATTGTCAGACCAACCAACGTATGGTTTTCGGATGAACTCAGAATCCTTAGGGTCCAGAAAAGGAAAGATTTCTACCAATGGAAATCGTCCCGTGATACTTATGACAAACAAAGGTACAGCACCTCAGTTAAGAACTATAGAATTGCAATAATCACTGTGATAATGCCAGAATTGACAAAGGCCAACATGAATCCAAAGAGATTTTTAGAATCTTTAAAGAACTTGAGAAACTGAACATCACTCAGGAGGAAAGTATTATGAGAGATGTGGACTGGTGCACCAGTATTCAAAAAGCCATGCTAGAGAAGTTTGAAAACATTAAGAGCACTATTGATAAAGAGAAACTCTTGGAACTGACTTCTCTACCAGCCCCCGATGCTGGCCTCTTTCACATGGCCGAGACAGATCCACCCTGTGAGACTCCTATTTTTTTAAATTTCAGACCTGTCTCAGAAGCAAAGCTTAGATCAATTTTGTCTAAGCTTAAATCCTCGGCTTGCAAAGAGGATACATTTCCTGCCATGGCAATTAAAGCCTGTTCGGAATCCCTAATAAGCTGTTTGACAAGAATTGTTAATGCATCTCTTAAAGAAGGGTGTGTCCCCACGCGCTTTAAACAAGCATGGGCGACTCCACTTTTGAAAAAACAAGGAAATAATCCTTTGACTCTCACCAACTACAGACCTATTACAAACTCTCCCTTTCTTCTCAAAATGATGGATAGAATTGCATTTGAACAAGTTTTAGCTCATTTAGAGAGTAATTCTATCCTGAATAAATACCAATCGGGCTTTCGGCCGGGCTTAATATGCTAAGAAGAATAAACGAATGACAGAATACAGTGCTAATGGCTTTGGATTGATCTGCTGCGTTTGATTTGGTGGATCACCCGTTGCTTCTCCAAAGACTTCAGGAGGTCGCTAATTTTAGTGACCAAGCTTTAGTCTGGATCAAATCTTTTCTGGGAAAAAGAACCATTAGGGTCTGTAGTAATATGGCAGAAGCCTCACCTCTTCCTTTGAATTACAGAGTCCCGAAGAGGGCCTGTTTATCACCTATTTTGTATAACATCTTTACAACCCCCATTGTTCACCCTACTGGAAAAGAATCAGATCTGGTTTTCAAACTATGCCGATGATACACAGTGCCTCATCACTCTGACAGGTATTACCTGGAGGATGTGAAACGGATGAATACTATCTATAGTCTAATTGATGGCTGGATGTGTACGAATGGCTTGACACTTAATTGTGAAAAGACAGAACTCATGATCATAGGTTCCAGCCGTAGACTGAAAAATCTCAGTACGGACTATTCAAAATTCTTAATAGGAGACTGTGTAATCAAGACAAAAGATAAAATAAAGACTTTGGGGGTAAGGTTTGATCAATTCCTCTTAATGAATGCCCAGGTCAGTAGTCTTGTATATGCTTTGGCCTATTACATTAGATTATTGTGCCATATTTGACCATATATCTCAAAAAATCTTGTGAAACTGTAGCAAGGGCCATTATTGGCTCTAAGATTGACTATTGTGGAAGTCTCTTAGTAGGCATTGGGAAGAAAGAAACAGCTAGACTCCAAATGATTCAGAATAGTACAGTTAGGGCTATCCTGGGTCTCAAGAAATTAGATCATGTCTCTGATGCCAGGAGAAGTCTGCATTGGCTCCCCATAGATGCAAGAATTGATCTTCGATTGCTCACGATCACATTTAAATGCCTAGCCGGTCAATTTCTGGCCTATGTGGCAGGTAACCTGAATAGGAAGAGAATTTCCAGGAATTTCAGAGCCAATAAACTCAAACTATTAGAAGTCCCAACTACCAATTTTGTTTTCGTTAATAAATGTGCATTCTGGGTAGCAGCACCCAAAAAGTGGAATGCAATGACCTTAGAGCTTAGAAGTTGTGAATCACTTGGAATCTTTGAGAAAAAACTAAAAATGTACTTATTTGGTTAGTAGGTCCAGCGTTTCTATCTGATAGTGTTCAGGTCAGGTTGTCTTTGTCTTGCCATCTGTGTTTGGGTCTTTTGTCCTTGGCGCCCGTATGCCTCTGGGGCAGTTTGGTCACGCCAGAAACAAATTACTTAAAGTAAAGCAAAGTAAAGTATGTATCCTGTTAACATTGCTCTGGACCTATCGTGCTCGCCCCATTCTCGTCCATCACCCTCATCCATCCCCCTCCAGTATCACTGGCAGTTCGCACCTGTGACAGTGCGATCACAAGGGGGCTGGGTGGATGGGAAAGCTCAAGGTCCCAAACACCATGCATACCTCAAAGGCTTCTTCTGCACTGCTACCATTGCCCTCATGGCCACCGCAGACCCGGTGTCTCCAGACTTCTCTCTGAAGCCCCCCGCCCTGCAATCAACATTCGTGTGCTAGCGGGGGGTTGCAATGGCGGGATTGCGAAGGTCAAAAACTGTGATAGTTTTCTGTGTTGTCAACAATCTCCACTAGGACACTTTCTATTACTTTATATGCCAATGTATACCCTATTTTCAATGTATTTTATTTAAAAAGTCTACACCATTATCTACCGGCCTACGCATTTTTATCTCTGTAATTAGTACATAACATTATAGAGTATTGTTGTAAATGTAATTTTTAGTAGTGCATGTTTTCAATGTGCTTTTGGTGCCATTTTCTATAAAGTCAATTTATTTTTATTATCAGAGGGATGTGATGTTTGGTTTACTCACTGTGATACTTTTTTTTAATGCTAATCATTTTTTATATTTCTTTAACAGATCATAAGGGCAATCGAACAATGCCTTTGTGTATCATTTTGGGTTGCAGTAATACCAGCCATGCTAAAAGTGACTGTACAGTCCTTCGTGTTTCTCCAAAGGACTTAAATTTAATAAGAAAATGGCTCTTGTACTGCAGATTTCCATTGTCCGAAAATGAAAGTAGAGCCAAGGATGTATTGGATGACGCGAGGGGCACTTCTCAGACGATATGTACAAGCAATCACAGTACACCAAAAAACATTGCCCCAGAGTACTTTGAAAACTACTACCCAATGCAATTCCAACAGAATTTCAGCACACGCTCATGCAGGTGAGTAGTGGACGCTACATTTTTAAATGTATTTGACCATTTTCTAGGATTGCATGTATAATAAGTCTTTGAAGTGAACACTTGTATGGAAATAGTCAGTGGGCAGGTACCATAAATAACGTTTTTCAGTTTTTGGGGAATAATTCCATTGACATTTGATTGCATAGCTGTCCTTCTTGACACAAACTTCTTTGGTTTATACATTTCTAACTTTAGATTAAGTTCTGAGATAGCTCTTAGCAATGGGAGCCTTAACAAACACACACTCCCACCGCGCCTTTTAAAAATGATGTCGCCATCTTTCTTGGTAAATTACCATGTCTGTCTTTATGTAGACCGCACAGATGGAAGTACAGACCGTTACCATGGAGGAAACCACAGACAAGTCCAACATCTGAATGGTGAGCCCAACCGACTTGCACACAAACTTTTTTTTTTTTTTGATGTGGTCCAAGTTATAATGCCAATGTACATTTTCTTTTTATTTTTTTTAATTACTTTATTTCAGTTTTAAATGATCATACAAAAACAAACACAAAACACAAGTGTAAAATCAATACGTAGCATAGATCACAAAAATTAGAACATTAGAAATAGTCATTAAACATATGTAAAAATTCATGAAAACCAACAAATCAAGCGAATGAGAAAACACTATACTACAGCCTAACCAATTAACAGTTTTCAGACTCACAACCAGAAGACAATACTACACGAAAAAGCTCAACAAACAATGATGTATAAACCACTCCATCCAACCCCCCCGACCAAATGCACATTAACAATTACACATCAATACAGGAAACTTAGACATATAAGTCATTAAAGGACCCCCACAATTGCAAATAACAATCCTCTCTACCCTGGTGTAAATACATAACCTTCTCATAATTTGACAGAGCCTTCACATCTAACAACCAATTTTCCACTGTCGGTTTCTTCCTTGACTCCCAAACCCGCATTATCTGCTTAGTTGCCATCACCAACACTCTATTTATCCAATCAAATTTGTCTCTGGCCCTATACCCTCTTCCCTCGTTTGACAACAGGATAGTGGAATAAAAGGTACGTGGAAGTTGTTCCTCTACAACAATGGCCAATCTATCCAACACCTCAGACCAAAAAACTGATACTCTTGAACACACCCACAACATATGCATTAAAGTTCCCCCACCACACCCACACCCCCAACATGAATCATTATCCAAAAGACCCAATCTTAACATTCTAGACGGTGTCCAATACAATCTGTAAAGGATCCGCTGTCTAACATAACGTAGCCCTAGGTCCAATTTTGACTTCGCCCCTACACGCCTTCAAAGACCTGTATCGTTCCCGTTCCCTACCCCCAATCCCAAAAGACGTCCTCAGCTGATCAAAGGGAACCATACAATCACTGCGCCATACATCACGATATTGTAGACCCACATTATGCCACAGAGAGGCATCATAATGCATCCAAACATCCTCACCATTACCTTTCACAAAGTCTTGCAATGCCTCCCTAGTAGTACCCACAGTCAGCAATTTCACCCCCGTCTTCAACAGCTTCGACATAGAGTAGACAGTACTTAGAGCATATGGCGAAAATTGAGAGTTCTCAATGACCCGCCAAGTAGGTACATAATCGCCCACTTCAGAGAAATAAAAAGTTGATTTTTTCAGAACAAAACCCATACAGTATTTCCTCAGATCTGGATATCCAAACCCTCCCTCCCTTACAGGACGCTGTAAGATATATTTAGGCACTTTCGGTCTATTGCCATCTCCCCAGAGGAAGGATTGGAAAACTTTATCAATAGAACCAAGGATTTTCTTAGTAAATTTTAGAGGGATGGACTGTATAATATATAAAATGTTGGGTAAGAGAACCATTTTCACTGCATTCACCTTAGCCCATAGCCCCAATTTCAATAGACTCCATTTTAGTATATCCCTCTTCACAGTTTCCAGTACTTTGGACACATTGGGCCTCATTACGACCCTGCCGGTAAGTACTGAACATTACCGCCATGGCATAATCAACGTTTACGCCGTGGGTCGATGGCGTAAAGTGCGGCATATTCCGACCCATCGGGCATGTGCATTACGCCATGGCGTTAATGTAAAGTACGGCATGGCGTAAATGGGCCAAAAACGTCCCTTACCGCCATCGCACGCCGCGCAAGGAGCACTACCGCCACACACACCATAGCGGCGACCGCAATTAGCGGTCACCGTAATTAGCGGTCACCGTAAATAGGCGGAACCGGAAATAGCGTCATCGCGGCGGAACGGGAAACTGCACGACGGCCATCTTGAAAAACACAATCCATTGCCATCCTCCACAACCATACCTGATCCAACCCTGACACCTATCCACACCCATCACCCACCCAATTAGCCAAGTAAAAATGCCCAAAGTAGTTAAAAAAGCATGTGACCGGCAGCGCCAAGACCGTTTCTCAAAGGAGGAACTAACCATGCTCGCAGAGACCCTGCAAGAAAATGCTGCAGCTGTATTCTCCGCGCAGATGACAAGGCCGGCAATAGCGAAAAAGAAGGCCATATGGGCCCTAGTGGCACAGCGTGTGAGTGCAGTGGGGGCCGTACCCCGCACTGCCCAGCAGTGCAGAAAGCGCTGGGACGACTTGAGGCTCCGTGTCCGAAGCATCCTCTCAGCTAACCGGAACCTAGGCACGTCAACTGGGGGTGGATCCGAATCGCCCATAAAGCTGCAAGCATGGGAGGAAATATGTGCATCCACCATCGGGATGGAGAGCATCCAAGGTGTCGGAGGGATGGAGAGAGGAGCGCCGACCTCAGGAGATGAAGGTAGGTGGCCAGAGCAAGCCATGCTAAACTCAACAAAGTCCTATCATGTGAAGTACCATGTAGCCCCATAGTGCATATGCAACACATCGGCAGGTGAATGTCCACAGACACATCCAGACTCCACCCTGTACACATGCAGCATGCACACCCTAACTGCTGGCACACACATACCACCATGCTACCTCCACACAAAAGGCACAAAACCTGTATGCCCCTGCCTGAAATGTGCTGCATGTACCCACTGTATAGATGTCATCCCTCACAATGCACGGCCAATGTCCGCGGACCCATCAATAACACTATCCCTCCTTTGCTCCACCACAGGATCTGACACAGACCTCCAGGAAGAGGACAACACTGCATCCAGATCCACCAAGAGGGCCAGGCCACAGGCATCCACCTCAGCCATCCTAAAGGAAACACACCAGCAGCCACAAACCCTGCCTGGGGAAGAGGACAGGCAAGTGCCAGCCCCCACAACAGCAAACACAGACCCAGCAGCAGCACTGCACATGTCACTAGTCGTGCACACTGAAGGGACAGGCTCTGCTGCAAGCAGCACCCTGGGTGAAATCGCTGCCATAGCGGCAACCTCCGACAGTGAGGCAGGCAGCATCGAGGTCATCGATGAGGAAAGGCCCACTGCCCAGCCACATTCCCCCTGCACATCCCTAAGCCCCCTGCAGGCGGATGCCACACAGGGGCAGTCGGAGGCCGAGGATTGGCCAGCCACCCCATCCCCCCAGCCTGAGGTGAGCAGCCCAATGGACATGCAAATGCCACTGGGCATGGGCCAGCGGAACCAGCAGACACTTGAAGATATAGTTACCCGCCAGCAGCAGCTATCCGCCCTCCTCAACGAACATGTTGCACAGTGTGGGGTGCAAAGGGATGGCATGGAGAGGTTGGCAGACCGAGTCACAGCTGCCATAGAGTCCTCCACAAAGGACATATGCACGGAACTCGCGGCTGTGCGCAATGTCCTCACAGAACTTGTTCAGACCATCAGGGACATGCGTCCAGATGTGCAGGCCGGACCGTCCTCATCAACCAGCTCGGCACAGAGCAGCCCCATCCGCAGATCAGGGCGCAATCTATGCAGCACGGGCAGGGGTGCCCCGGGGGCCAGGGGAGGGGATTCACATTAGTGGCTTGACAGTCGAGCAGGACTACTGCACACCCTGCTGCACAGACACTACCGCACCTTCGTAGGGATTCCAGGGTGGAGGGGGGAGGGGGTGTGTTGGGGTGTTCAGGGGGGAGGAGGGAGGGGGTGTGTTGGGGTGTTCAGGGTGGAGGGGGGAGGGGGTGTGTTGGGGTGTTCAGGGGGGAGGGGGGAGGGGGTGTGTTGGGGTGTTCAGGGGGGATGGGGGAGGGGGTGTGTTGGGGTGTTCAGGGGGGAGGGGGGAGGGGGTGTGTCACGACGTTTCATAGTTTCAATACACTTTTTTCTTTCCCAAAATGAAATGTGTGGACATTTTCATTGCATATGTGTGCTTTATTGGTGTACAGTCCACAGTGTGCATGTCCCAGAGACACACAGTGCCCCAAGTGCAGTCTCCATGTGATTCACACCAGCCGTGTGTGCTAGAAGCAGTGGTTGATGATACTTTGGTGCATTGCACGCCCCTCCTGTGCGTCGCCTCCTCCATGGGGTGCCGCCCCATCTGCACCCTCCTCATCCTCATCGTCAGGTGGTTGCAGTCCTGCGTCAGGGGTACATTCCGTCTGACGCACATATTGTGTAGCATGACACATGCCATGACGATTTTTGCCACCTTCTCATGGTGGTACAGGAGTGCCCCACCAGACCTGCTGAGGTTTCGGAACAGTGCCTTCAATAGGCCGAATGTCTGCTCTATGACCACACGAGTACGTGTATGTGCACGGTTGAAGTCCTCCTCGTGCTGGTTCTGCGGGTTCCGGACTGGTGTAAGGAGCCACCTCTTCAGGGGATAGCCTGCATCACCCGTATGTAGGCGAGAATGTATGTGTCAGTCATGACGTCTGATCAAGAACATGATGTGCCACCATGGCTTGCATCCAACTGTTACTTCGGCTCACTTCTACATGCACTAATTGATTCACACAATGTAACCAGTATATGCTCATGGCTCCCATGGCCTGTTTTGCATGCCATCACCCAATGTATGCAGAGGGGTTGAGTGCATTGTGAGTGCCCATCCTCTGTCTCCGTTCTCTGTGTTGCTCACAGCCAGGTGGAGTATGCATCATCCCCCCCCCCTTTCAGCCAGGTGGAGTATGCATCATCCCCCCCCTTTCAGCCAGGTGGAGTATGCATCAATCCCCCCCCTTTCAGCCAGGTGGAGTATGCATCATTCCCCCCCCCTTTCAGCCAGGTGGAGTATGCATCATCCCCCCCCCCTTTCAGCCAGGTGGAGTATGCATCATCCCCCCCCCTTTCAGCCAGGTGGAGTATGAATCATTCCCCCCCCTTTCAGCCAGGTGGAGTATGCATCATTCCCCCCCCCTTTCAGCCAGGTGGAGTATGCATCACCCCCCCCTTTCAGCCAGGTGGAGTATGCATCATCCCCCCCCCCTTTCAGCCAGGTGGAGAATGCATCATTCCCCCCCTTTCAGCCAGGTGGAGTATGCATCATTCCCCCCCCCCTTCAGCCAGGTGGAGTATGCATCGGTACGTCATTCACCTGCCCACTTCCATGACATTGGACTCACCGAGTAGCCAGGTTCTTGGGCCTGCATGTCGCTCCAATGTAGCGTGGTATTGTGGAGTTCCTCAGGACCATAGAATCATGGGTTGCTCCGGGGAATCGGGCACAACAATGTGTGATGATCTTGTTGGAGTCACAGACCATTTGCACATTGATTGAGTGGAACTGTTTCCGTTTGCGGTACGGTACCTCCATGGCACGTGGAACCACCAATTCCACATGGGTGCAGTCGATGGCACCAATGCAACCGGGTATGCCGGCTAGTGCATGGAAACCCACTTTGGTGTTTGCAATGTCCTGGGCAGTCCGTGGTAATGAGATGTGGTCGTCTGTGTGCTTGAGGAGGGCATCGAGCACTTGGATGAGTGTTCGTGAGAATAATGGTTGTGAAATGCCATGCAAGTGCCCCACTGTGTGCTGGTAGGTGCCTGTGGCCAGGAAGTGGAGTACAGACACTACCTTCAGTGGGGGGGGTGGCGGTTGGAGTTTCTATCATGCTGACGATGTAGTTGTGTATCATGTCTACGATGACAGTGATGGTGTCCCGGTCCATACGGTACAGGGTGTGGATCTGCTCAGCAGTGAGGTTGAATGGATTGGCTCTGATGCGTGGGATTGGGGGCTGCCTGCGTGGTGGCACTGGCTGTGCTGGTGGGGCTTGCTGGGCCTGCCTTGCCCTCCTTCTCCTCCTGCGTCTCCTCTGTGCAGCCTGTTGTTGTTGTTGTTGTTGTTGTAGTAGCACTTGCATTGCTATCAGGTCCTCCAGCCCCAACATTGCTAGTCGTATTGGTATCATTGTGGAGTGTGACTGGGTGTGGGAAGGGGTGGGGTGTGCTCTTTTTGTACTTCCTGAGTCTGTATTGCCTTCACCTGTGCTGTTTCTGTGCACCTGTGGCAGCTGCATTCACTTTTCATGGCCCTTTACGGTTGGTTCGCGATGGCGTAATTAGCACCATGGCGGTAAGGTACTTAACGGGCTGGGTGATGGCGTTAGGTGCATGTCCGCTTGGGTCGGCATTTGCGTACCTTTCCGCCATGGCGCTAAGTACTGTGTGGCCGGGCGCGTGCACGCAGCCTTAGCGCAGTTAGCGGTAGCGTTAACTACGATGCCGCTAATGGCATCGTAGTTAACGGTCACGGGTCATGATCGGACCTGGCGGAAAACGATGGCGGTAACCATTTACCGCCATCGTTTTTCACTTAGCGCCAGGGTCGTAATGAGGCCCATTGAACCCAACCATCCTCTTCAAGTCTCTGACTAAATAAACCCCCAGATACTTTACAGCACCCACTTCCCAACGACAGTCCCATGAACCTAAGATATCCCGTGGCAGACTTGCATCCAGTGGGAAGGCCACCGTTTTTTCCCAATTAATCTTGTAACCCGACAACCGACCCACTTCCTCAAACATACTTTTAAGTTTATCGCATCCCTCTGCTGGATTGGACAAAACAATGGTCATATCATCAGCATGACAAAGAATCTTTACCTCATCATTTCCGAATTGAAGGCCACGTAGACTTGGTTCCTGTGCTAGATACGCAATGAGCGGCTCCAGTGCTAAATTGAATAAATAAGGTGACAATGGGCATCCCTGCCTCGTCCCCCTATGCAAGAAAAAAGAGGAAGACATAGCACCATTTACCCAAACCTTAGCATTAATGTTTAAATTCAATGCCCGAATAATATTAATAAAAGTGTCCCCAAATCCCATTCTTTTAAGGGCATGATATAGGAAGGACCAGTTGACTCTATCGAAGGCTTTCTCAGCGTCCATGAAAAGTAGCAGGGTATCTTGAGTCGTAGTTTGTGGTAATCCCAAAATGTCAATCAATGTCCTAATGTGATCATATCCATACCTTCTTCTCATGAATCCAACCTGGGAACCGCTTATCAAGCCGCCAACACACGTATCCAATCTATTAGTCAATATTTTTGTAAATATTTTCAGATATACATTCAAGAGTGAAACTTGCCTGTAATTCTTACACTTTCTACAATCTCTCCCTGGTTTTGGCAAAACCACCACACAAGCTTCCTTCCTTGTGGGACACATGACCCCATCCCTCATAAACCCATTATATAGAGTACATAAAAAGGATGCCGATACTCCACTCAGTCCCTGGTAAAAGTCAGCGGGAAGCCCATCCAGACCCAGGGATTTACCCCTATTAATTTGTTTAATCGCTGTCAACACTTCTTCCTCCGTAATAATACCATCCACTACTTCTGCCTGACATACACTCAACTTGGGCAAAACAATCTTGTCAAAAAACGTATCCATATCATCCGTCATTGGAGACTGTTCCGCCTGATACAAAGTAGCATAAAATGTTCGAAACTCTTCACAAATATCACCTTTTTTAACTATAAAATCCCCATTCACTTTTTCTAATTTACGGACAAAGGATCTCTCTGTGAGACCACAAAGTCTGTTTGCTAGGAGCTTACCATTTTTGTCCCCCTGTTCCCAGAATTTTTGTCTCATAAGGAAAATTCCCTTTTCATTTTGAGCATCCATCAATTGTTTAATCTGTTCCCTCAGACTTCCTATAACCATCTTGTCCTCAATTGTGTGAGACACTGCATATTGCTTTTGAGCAGCATTCAGCTCTACTTCCAATTTCTTAAGCTCCGCCATCCCTTTTTTCCCTAGCCTAGAAGTAATATTAATGATTTCCCCTCTTATGGCCGCTTTATAACTATCCCAGACCATATGAACCGAAGCCGAGTTAATATTTAGTTAAAAAAAAGTGTTAGTGAAATTCTCCAGGGACTCAATTACCCCCGGCTCTCGTAAAATATAAGATTTCATTCGCCATTTAGAAAACCCTGAGTCTCCCTGTCCCATAGTCACTTGCATGGACAACAAGGAGTGATCAGATATCCCCCTTTCCATAATAGACACCAAAAGGATTTTGTCATTTAATGTATCCGAAGTTAGGAAATACTCAATTCTCGAATGAGAATCATGGACAGGGGAATAAAAGGTGAATTCCCAACTAATAGGATGCATGAATCTGCAAGCATCTACCAAGTTTAGACCATCCAAAAAATCACTAAATGCCCTACTAGAGTGTCCATCCGTGTATCTACAGTGCGCTGCACGATCCATCCTCATCCTCCCGTCAAGTACACAATTAAAATCACGCCCTAAAATCACATATTCGCCAGTCATGTCTCGCAAGAGTGACAAAACCCTATCAAAAAACGAATTCCCACCAGCACAAGGACCATAAATAGAGCCAATTGTGACAGAACTACCCTCATAATTAGCATCAATTAAAATGACCCTCCCTTCTCCATCCATCACCACCTTATCAATCACCAAATTCAAACCCTTTCGTAACAAAATTCTCGATTTGCTACCGTAACAATTCAACATGATCTTTGTGAACCACCTATTGTCAAGAAGGTGTTTCGACTCATTCAACAAATGAGTTTCTTGAACTAAAGCAATATCAATCTTTTCCCTTCTCAATCTTGCCAGTACCTCCTTCCTTTTTCGTGGGATGTTAAGGCCCTTGACATTCCAGGAACCAATATTCAGTTCAGCCAGCATTTATCAGTACCCTTCAGATGTATGTCCAACCAAGCAAACAGACCAATCAATGAAAGGTCTCCCAGGGGGGTTGTACAGAGGAGTTTGTAAGTGAGCTTCCAAGACGACACACAACACAGACAAGCACGACAAATAACAAAACAAACAAACATATAAAACATTTAGAAACCTATACCCAGGCAATCTCACACCCAGCGCTACCCCCAGGTGATACTGAGTTTTAATATGTACAACCATTCCTGCTTCAAGAATTTCAGTCACTCCAGAGCCCACACCGAACTTCATTCCCCCTCTTGCATTTTCTTGCAATTTTCAATTAAGTAATAAGCGCCCCCACCCCACTTTCCAGTCCCACACAACCATTTGAATCATAAAAAAGCCTTCGGCCCCCAAAACAAGTCAGGAGAAACCATAACAAATAAAATATAATAACCATTGCATTCCCACTGTTATCTCCCTGTTCCAGAAGCCACCAATCCCAACCCTACCTCCCCTCCCCCGAGTCAAGGTCTGGCGTGGCAGCATGGCACCTATTGAAAGCATAAACAAAAACTAAATACAGGAACCAACTACAGCCCTCATAAGAATTGCGGTCTCTAGCATAGACCTATGTGAGGATGAAGAGAGAAAACAAGTTTTAATGCAAAAAATAGTGAACGATGAGCAAACCATTAGTAGTTAAACAGACATTGATCCGCATCCTTCCTCCCCCTTAATAATCTTTGCTGTATAGAATGAGAGTTCTATAACGACAACTGAACATCCCCGAATGATACCATTGTCTCCCATCCAAGTCCAAGCTTGAAGCCCAGCTATACCTTATGCCTATATCCATCAACACATTTCATACACATCCAGAACTTGAGCAGTACCATGAAAGGCCACTTCCATTGGGAACCCATCAAATGCACTTCTTGCCCAGTTACAGCAAAGAGGAAAACCATGTTGTTAACCATTTCCACTGTACATTGACCATAAAATTGAAACACAGACCAGGTACATTCCTCCACGTTCAATACAATCAGCATATTTCCAAAGCATGAAAACAGAACACCCTTGGCAAAGCAACCCATGAGTATTCTCTTCAGGCGACACCTCAATGGATTCCACCTTATCCCATTCTAAAGAATAAACATCAAAGGCATCGGAAGGCAGTTAAAGAAAAGTATGCATCCGACATATAAATATCCAGCGCCACTGCCGCCAGGTCTGAGAATGAAAACCAAAGTTCACAGCTGGTGCCTCGGTATCGTGCATCAAGGACCAGATCCCAGTTTGCACATCGTGGTGCGTGTATCCTCGCTATACAGTCGCTGCAATACCTTGAATGTTTCATTCAGGGAACGCGCATACGCAAACCAATGTCGCTGCGCAAGCCTCATCCCCCGGAAAAGGCAGGCAGCAAAGTCAAAGAGGTAACAGGCCACGGTTCAGCGTCAAATCCATATCCAATGCGTTCGCTGACCGTTAGACCTCCTGCCTCCTTACCTGCAGTGAAACCGAGGATCCCGAACCTCCAGTTTCGCCATCCCCACATCAAATAGGGACGGAGACAGCAGGAATCCTCTCCGTTGTTTATGCATCCGCGCGTTTTCCATCACCATCTCCAATGAATTTCACGTTAGATCGTGTTACGTGATCCACGCATGAAGCATCGCTAGGGCCTTTCCTCTAGCATCCCACAGACCGTAGCACAAAAATATACAAACTGCAACGGATCCAACGGATCACCGATGGCAAAGTTTTTTTTTTTTTTATAATATCTCAATAAAGAAACAAAAGCAATCAAAAATAAAAACATAGGGAGTACATTTTCTAACTAACAATGTTCTGACTATTTGCATCAACAAAAGGACCAGAATGCTACGTCGACCACTATTCCGGAGTCAACAGCGACCACACTCAGCTTTCAAGTGCATTTTTTAGAATGCAACTACACAAAATATGTATTTGTTCAAGTTCCACCTAAAACATATTGATTATTGTTATGTATAATGTTAACTTAATGTAATTTGTTTTAAATTTTCCTTTTACATGTTTCTTATTTCAATTACCATTAAATAGGCAGAGCCTGGAACTTTGACAACATACTATTCTTCTGCGGCAACCGCTCCGGAGGATAGGATGAGAGAAGTGAAAATGTATTGATTTGTACTCATTCTTATAGATTAACAATATGATTTTTACATTTAAGTTGCCATTTACTGGGGTGATTTGCAATAGTGTCAGCAAATTGCAAAGCATTACATCAACAACCGTGATGTATTTGCCACAGAAACACATGCAACAATGAAAGTACACCTACAGAAAAATGTAATTTGTCACTGAATAACATAGACCCTTTCACCATATTAATTGTGTTCGTTTTAGTTCTTAAACTTTAGCTGCTTAGCGAAAAATGGAATAGGTCAAACAAAAAACATTACAACGCATTAAAAGGGATACAATTTAATCAATATGTTTTCCAGGGTGACCTCGAACCAACTCCCTGCGACATCTCTGGAAGTTATCAGGTACAGTTTTCATATATTTCTTTTAAAATGTTACCCATACACACATTTTTCAACTATGTTATTATTAATTTAAAAATGTGAATCGGAGGTTAGATAGTTTAACTCATATTTTAAGGTCTAGAATCATTAAAATCACTTTCTCATGATGTACTTTGTGAGATCTAAAGCTTTTAACATTACATTGTTTAAAAATGTATTAATTGCTCTTTGAATTTATTATGTACAAGGACTGTGCTACTGAAGTGGCCGAAATTGAAGAGACATGGACAAGAGGTATACGTAACATATTGCAAAATATCAATTATCAAACATTTAAACAGTGATGTAATATTTAATATGTTTTAGTTACTTCCTTACTGACATTTTGTAATATTTAAATATAGGGATTTATCATTCTTTAGGTGGAAGAGCAGATTTCAAAGTTAATACAATTTAAAAATGTTGTTTTTCAGATTGGTCTGGTGATTGGAAAATCCAATTTGACAGTTTTAAGGAACATCCGAAAAACAAGGGTACATAAAGGTTTTTTTTTAAATTGTTTGGGACTTACTACAATGATATTACATTTTCAAGTTGTAATAGATCTATTCTTTATGTGTGCTATAAATTAAGCATGTGTTTTCTCTTAAATTAGAGGCCTAGGACGAAGAGGAGCATAAAGACCCAGACAACTAGACTAACCAATGATGTCAGTTGCCAAACATACGTGACATGGGAGCAGCTACATCTTGAGGCGGAGCATGGTCCTCGCAAGATTCAGTGTCGTGATGTAGCAGCTCCGTGGCCAGAATTTTAATTAAATATTAGCAGTGACCTATGGAAAGTATTCACGTATTGTATGCACCACTTGAAATGTGTACTCTTCCGTGCATTCAGTTCTCTTATTCATTATCTCACAGTGCTCTCCTTGCTAGTAACCTGAGTTTAGACGTATTCAACAGCTGTCACTCCCACCATACTCGTCTTGGCTACCCATGTTTTCATGCATATTATCTGTTAGTAGAGTTGTTGTCATGCATACCTTAAGTAGCCACCCGCTCCATGAGGTGGGTAACTACAACAACATGTTAACGTCTAGCCTCTGATCCTTTCAGACTGTCACTTTTGCTGCTATTACTCCTTCCGCAGGTACTTTCGGCCTTACCTTACTGTACACCTGTACCCATGTCCAATTTATTCATGCCTGATGTAGCTCTCCATAACATGAGGAGCGGCTTTACCAGTATGTATATTTGCGCCTACTATGCCCTATGCATGCATGTCTGGCATAGCTCCCCATAACATTTGGAGAGGCTTTACCAGTCTGTATTTTCTGCATATTCTACATCATGCACTTACTGTAACTAGCGCCTAGATACCTGAGGGTGTTGTGCACTGTAAATAAATGCCAAAATAAATAAATAAAGTGTTGTGATGCAGCAGCCCAGTGGCCGGAAAATTAATTAAATGTTAGCAGTGACCCATGGAAAGTAACCCTGGATCATTGTTAGACCATACAGCATCACCCAGAAGAGACAGACAACACAGCAGATGTTTCTGAATTGTTTGCAGAACCGCTCACACAATCAACACCCTATACACACATCCTTTCTAGGAACCTGAAAATGTTCCCTGTTTGCTCAATACATGTGAACATATCGGAAGTATCACACACAGAAATAACTGAAGCATCTTCACCACTAATTGACGATTGTGCTCGTGATGAGGACTTCACTCTTCCTAGTTTTGAGGACACCTCAATGGAATCACAATCCAATGTACCTCTGAACGATTGGCTACTTAAGGAACCAAAATAGATTGTATTCGACTGCTGCCTGATCGAGATCATGAACATTGTTAAATGTGATAATAAATTGCGTGGGAGGATTTGTGGGAAGCCATTGGTGGAGTTTACTCATGTAGTTAAAGGCACCAGCGTGCAGATCAACGGTTGATGTGTACAACACCATAACTCATTTTCATGGTCTGCTCAACCTATGCTTGGAAAAGTGCCTGCTGGAAAAGCACTTTGTTCATCTGCTTTGCTGTTCAGCGGATCAACGTTCAGTACAATTTCAGGTTTTTCTAACTTTGTGGGACTCTACTTCCTTTAAGAAAATCCAATACTACAAATATCAGGAGGATGTCTTGTTCCCCGCTATTAGCCAGGCATGGACACTCGAACAGTTGTCAATGGACAACGCTCTCACTGGCAGAAGGCTCTGGCTTACTGGTGATGGACAGTGCGACAGTCCTGGTTTTTCTGCTAAATACTGCACTTAGCACTTCCAAGAGATGGAAACCAAAACAATAGTGAGTTTGGTGGTTGTGCAAGTAACTGAATGTACATCTCCTGTTGCCATGGAAAAATATGGTTTCATCAAATCCATTCAGCTTCTGCAATCGATTTACATTTAATCAGCTTCTGCAATTCAGCCCCTTGAACCTTTAATTGGCACGTCTGGCCCACCTCATCTCTACATTCTCTCCTAACTTACAGTGTTATGTGGATGACACTCAGCTCTCCTTCAAGCTCTGCGCTGCCTCCTCTACTCTCTCGCTTCTTCCTGACTGTCTATCTGCGGTTCAGGAATGGTGTGCCTCCCAGGACTGGTGCACCTCTAATGATCTCTGCCTTAATGCCAGTAAGACCGAGATCCTTTTCATTGGGAGCCCTGCTCCCGCTTTCCCTCTTTCACTCCAGCCGCCCTCATTGGGCCCTCCACCTGCGCCTTCCGGAAAGGCAAAAAACGTTGGTGTCATCTTCGACTGCACCCTCTCCTTCTCTCCTCACATCACGGAATGTCTCTAAGAAGTCCCACTACCAGCTGCACCTCCTCAGAGGTATTCTTCCTTTTCTCACTTTCGCCCCACAAGCTCACTGTCTCAAGAGCCCTAGTTCTCTCTAGGCTGGACTAATGCAACAGCCTCTTTCTAAATCTTCCTATCTCTACTTTTCGACCTTTACAACTCATCCAGAACAGGACTGCAAGACTTGTCCTTGGCCTCAAGCCAAGGAATCGTATCTCTCCAGCCCTGAAATCTCTCCACTGTCTCCCGGTGGCTGCAGGGATCAAGTTCAAGACCCTCTGCATTGTCCACAAGGCTTTCTGGGGCTGAGGACCACACTACATCCAACTCTCCCTTCCTAAGCACTTTCCTGCTAGAGCCCTTTGCTCATCCTCCTCCAACTCTCTGAGGGTCAGTCACTTCTCCAGGCAGAGTGGGGGGTAGATCTCTCTCCTCGGCTGGTGCCTCCCTCTGGAATAGCCTCCCTGCTTCTCTCAAACTTGGGCAGGAACACCTCAGGTTCGGGAAGCAGCTGAAGACCTTCCTTTACGCTTCTGCTTTCTCTCTCTCCCTCCCGTGCTGATGTTCTTGTTCTGCTGCGCTAACTGGTGTCCTGGCCACCCTCTGACCCTTATGGGGACCAGGCTCCCACATGACCAGTAGCCCCATGCACTGCCTCCGGGCCCACTGCCCACTATGGACTGTATCTGCAAAACTATAGTCCCCTGCCTACTTGCACTTATTTAGAGCCGGCCACCCGGGCGGCACTTACTCAAGCTTGTTTATTGCACTCTCCCCTTCCCTCCCCCTGGCACTTCTCTCCCTTCCCCTTGCATGATCTGAATGACACAAGGCCTAGTAATATCATTTGTTCTGTTCCCCTTCGTCTTCCCCTTCCTTGTCTTGTCGGGCCTAGGAACACCTTCTGTGTCTTTCTGCCTACACACGTTGTGACCATGCGGTGCTTCCAACATGGCCTCCTTGCTGTGTTCTTTGTTTCAGTGAGTGTGTCTGGACTGCCTTCTTCCATCCTGCGCTGCCATTGGCTGGTGATTTCATTTCTGGCTAATAGGGGACCGGCAGGCTTTAGCCGGCCCCCTCTCCAAAGGCCCACTCAAAGGCCCCTGTCAGCTCCCTGTCCATGACAGGTACGTTACCCACCCCCCCGGTCGCCTGTGATTCTGTGTGTGCCCCCCCGGTCACCTGTGATGATGTGTGTGCCGCCCACCCACACGTTGGTCGCCTGTGATGCCGTGTGTGCCCCACACCCACACGCTGGTCGCCTGTGATGCTGTGTGTGACCTCCCCCCCCACGGTTGCCTGTGATGCTGTGTGCCCCCATCCCCCTGGTCACCTGTGTTGCTGTGTGTACCCACCACCCACCCTGGTCGCCTGTGATTTTGTGTGTGCCCCCCACCCCTCTGGTCGCCTGTGTTGCTGTGTGTGCCCCCCACCCACCCTGGTCTCCTGTGATGCTGTGTGTGCCCCCCAAACCCTCTGGTCGCCTGTGATGATGTGTGTGCCCCCCTGGTTGCCTGTGATGCTGTGTGTGCCCCCACCCCCCTGGTGGCCTGTGATGCTGTGTGTGCCTCCCACCCCTCCCGGTCGCCTGTGATGATGTGCGTGCCCCCCCAGTCACCAGTGATGCTGTGTGTGCTCCCCACCCCCCTGGATGCCTGTGTTACTGTGTGTGCCCCCACCCCGCCCTTGGTCACCTGTGATGCTGTGTGTGCCCCCACCCCGCCCTTGGTCGCCTGTGATGCTGTGTGTGCCCCCCAGACCTCCTGGTCACTTGTGATGCTGTGTGTGACCCCCCGGTCACCTGTGATGCAGTGTGGAAAACCCCCTGCCCCCAGGGTCACCTGTAATGCTGTGTGTGCCCCCATCCCCTCTCCTGCCATTGATGTCCCCCTCATCCTACTCATCCAGCCCAATCGTGCCCTTTATTTAATTTTTATATTTTCATGCTGCTGCCTCCCCTACAACGTGGGGTAGGCACCATGTATTTGCCCATTGTTTGACTTTCGCATCTGTGTGCTGCTGCCGCCCTGCAACATGGGGGGGTACCATGTATTTGCCCATTGCTGGACTTTTGCATCTATGTGCTTCTGCCGCCCTGCAACATGGTGTAGGCACCATGTATGTGCCCATTGATGGTCTTTCGTTGCCCATTGTTTGACTTTCGCATCTATGTGCTGCTGCCTCCCTGCAACATGGGGGGGGTACCATGTATTTGCCCATTGCTGGACTTTTGCATCTATGTGCTTCTGCCGCCCTGCAACATGGTGTAGGCACCATGTATGTGCCCATTGCTGGACTTACGTTGCCCATTTGTTTGACTTTCGCATCTGTGTGCTGCTGTCGCCCTGTAACTTGGGTAGGCACCATGTATTTGCTGCCAACGTGTAACATGGGGTCAGGTTCAATGGATGTGATCACCTTGTACTTCTCTTTTGCACTTTGCGTATGATGTATTACCTTTGCACATTCCACAATGTTGTAATTCACCTCCTACGCTTCCTTTTCTGTAACCTGAAGCACTGAAACTAATCTCCCAAGTGTAAGTGCCTACATACCTCAGGGTTTTGCGCGTTATGTAAATAAACAAAGAAACAAACAAACAAACATGTGTACAGGTGTGTCATATATCATTGTTTTCGTCCCTGGCCCCCTTCCCATACTTTTTTGGCTTGTGGCGTCTTGAAACACCATTTTCTGGTTTAGGCGCTTCAAAAATAACCAATAAATAAATCAATAAAGTAAATGAAGTCGTAACACGCTAGAAATTATGAACCATGATAAGTGGCTGCAGATTGCAATAGACCAAAGGTTTATGTTCCACAGCGTTAGCCAACATTGAAATAACGGGCGAAGGAATATGTATTGCCAATGTGCATTATGAACATGCCCATGTGGCCGTTGCACATTTACATCTTACTGTGGAGGCAACCAGGCACGCCTGTATCAATGCAGAAATCTATATGACTGTGGGAATAGATCTACATAGAAGCTAGTAAGCCTCTACTGACAGCTGCCTCCTTCTAGAAGACTTTGATCTCGACGTCCTCGCTGTCACCGAGACGTGGTTCAGTGCCAGCTCTGTCACTGCTTTTGACTCCCTCCTCAATGATGTCTACAAGATCCTCTCCAAGCCTCCGACAACCGATCTGGCAGTGGATTCGCCCTGATCTCCCCTGAGTTGGTTCGTACTTCTCTCATACCCACCCAGCGCTATTCCTCCTTTGAAAGTCTTGTCTGCAAGATGTGTGTCTCTCCGACTCTCTCTCTCTCTCTCTCTCTCTCACCTTTGCCACTATGTGCATACCCCCTGGCCCTGTGTCTGTCTTCCTTTCTGAATGGGGTGACTTCACACCCTCTCCTGTGTCTTCTGTCTCCAAACTAATTCAGCATACACCTCAACTCCACTGTTCGTGCCTCTACACTCTTACGTAATCCCTGTACCTCTCTCTCCCTCACTTTTATCCCCTCAGGATAAACTCTGATGCTTTTATGGTTGCTTCAAGGATCAAATTCAAGACCCATTGTATCATCCACTACGCTGTATGGGCTTTGGGAACACACTACCTGCATCTCACTCTCCGTCACAACACCTTAGATCCTCTCGCTCCAACTCTCTGCTGGGCCAACGCTCTCCAAGCAGAGAGCTGGAGACAAATCACTATTGACGTATAGGGAAATCCGTGCCTGTGTGTACCGCGCCTCAGGTCATCTTTGAAAGAAAAACATAAATATGGTGGGCACAGGCACGTTGATACCACTAAAATGGAAGTAAATATTGTCATATGTGGTTTACTTGAAATATTTTGTTGTTTTTCAGTACACTAATCGTCACTAATATTGTTAATTTATGTGGCATGTGTTACCAAAAACTAAACTGATGTTGGGCACGCTGTGAACGCTAGATGAGAGATCCCATTGTTATGTGTCCTTGAATACACTGCACTAAGAATTTGAAGGACCAAATGTGTCAAAAATTCACAAAGAAATTATAAGATTCACTATATTGAAAGCTTACGACGGAAAGTAAAGTTTCTATTTCAGAAAACTGTCTTTCGAAGCGGTTGGTCCTATGCCACATCAGAAGAATGGAATCTCAAAACACAATGTAAGCAAGATTTAAAATAATATTTATGCAAGTGTGGATGGAAAGTGTGCTGTGTGCTACATGAGGAATATTTTGATGGGTGAATGTTTTATTTGATGCAAATAATAGACCTTGTATGTGTTAATTGTAACTTAAATTCATAGCCAACATAAAAATGTGCAACAAAACCAAGAAAGGTAGAGTTCCACTAAGTAAATTGCGCTTCTAGACTCCAAATATTTCAGAAAGCTGCCAATGAAATGACAGATTGTAATCCAACAAAAATAGGACATGTGTATCGAGCTTCTGTGGTCTTTCTCAAGGCAAAAAATCTGGGATTCCAAACACAAAAATACAATCAATCAACCCCAATAAACCAAGAAAATTTCTCATCAAAATAACCAAAAAACATACATTTGAATTGTCACATATACAAGCATGTGGATTCCAAAGGATGAATATATGGGATAACAAAAAACACAATCGTAAATAATATAAGAATGTGAATACATACATTACCAAGGAAACCGTGACATGATCGTAATACATGTTCCAGGATCATATCATCATGAAGAATATACAAAAGGATCAAAGCAAAGGAAAGCACATAGGCCAGAGGCCAAATTAGCCTAATTATTTAACAAGGTAGATCAAAAAGTATTGTACAACAGGCCATTCTGCAGTGCCTGACTATTGCAAACCCAGCATGTTCTAACTCACCCAACTATACACCATTGGCCTGTATTTACAATATGCCCTCTAGGCTTGGTTGAAAAATGTACTGCCAATAAAGTTGAGCCCCGAATTGCCGGTGGCTGTGCCTAGACACCGTGCCTGCTCGCAAACCAAAGGTAAAATAACTACTGGCGTTCCCTGATAAAACTGGTGCTCCTCAATCCACCACGACACCTCTTATGTGCAGCCAAAAGTGCTTGAGATACCTCTTGGTCAAAATATGTTACCTAATTAAAGTCCGACTGGTGCTGCTGATATGCTGAATGAATTTTTGAAAATAAACCGGATGTCGTCTCCAAAGAACCTATGTAAACAGCATGGAGAATGCAAGATGTGTAAAAGGGTATTAATCCCTGAAACCAAAAAACGTGTGCCCCAGCACCATGTAATCTGCAACTAGTATCACCCTGGTAAAGTTTACCTGAAAGTGAAGGCTGTTCAGCCAAACAACCAAATCAGAATGCGTCGGGTAACTGCGAAGCTCCAGTGTATATCCTGAAGCAAAGATCTGCATCTGTGAACAAAGTAACACGAAGACCACGCACTTAAAGTAAATGCAGAACCGTCTTGCTGCAAGTGCAAGCGTTTGTATACGCCGACAACAGTGAGCAAGTGAAATCAGTCTTACCTCGTAATGAACTGCCGTCTCCTGAACAAATTACAGAGTCCACATATCCTCTCGGATGCTGCTCGATACAATGTCATCCGAGTAAAGCACCTCACGGGTGAAAATATACGTGGTTCATCACGTGTGCCTTGGCGCTCATGTGACTCGAGGGACCAATCAAAAATGCACTATCTATTACATGCAACTCCTCATCCGTGCCGTATTATGCTTAGTTAATTCACATGATTTGTCTGTTCACATATGTATTTTCCATACGTATTTTCTCACCATTGAATTTTGGTGGAGAAATATTGTTTTTAAACCAATTCTATTGGCCATTGGCCACAGAAATATATTTTTTTGTTTTGATGATAAGACACACGCCATTGGGGCGACTAATTAAACATAAAAATATCGACCTCCATGCTGTGTGCACATACTAGACACCAGGAAAGTGTTTTAGAGAGAATAGGGACAGGATCTCGACATCATTTGTAGTCGGCCCAGCAACACCAACTAGGGCCCACATCTATTTGATACGAGACCATTCACATATAGGGTCATTTAACTTTTTTGCTAGGGACTCAGCCATAGGAATAACTTTATAATTACTTAGCCGTCTGTTTTCTAAGTGTTACAAGATTTGGGCATAAACGTGAGGGAACTGCCTTGCAACTCTTTTTTGTGGCTGCAAAAACAAATAAAACATACAACTGTATCCACGCGCCCAGTTACAAGGGCTGTGTTATAATTGGCCACATTACTGCAACACTGTGCATATCTAGCCATCAGGTCGCCTGGTACCAACAATTAGCGTTCGCTACGCACGTAAGATTATAGTGAAACAACATGATATATAAACTCAGATCCAATCTAAGTGTCATTACAGCTAATTCAATAAAATGTGCCCACTGTCTATGATGAGAATGGTGAATCACAAAATTCCCTTCTGACTATACAATGTACCAATCCAAGGTAACAGTCACGAAAAAAAACCACAAATAAACAGATACTGACTAGCCCAACACCACTACTATGATAACATGTAGGAAAATGAAAGATCAAGAAAAGAAAAGAATGCAAATGAAGAAATTGAGTAAATTTTGGTATTGCGGTCAGGCACAGAGCCGCCAGCTCATCCAGGTTCGGGAACTGTTAACTACTAGTATACAACACTGGATGTTGTTGTCACTCATAACTACTAGTCCATTCACAATTGGTAACAGCTAAATATTGTCATTACTCCTGGCAACAAATCTATTCTCAATGAGTGACAGTGTGCACGGAAACCTGGCTCACATCCCTCCAACATTTAGAGAAACACATGTAATTCTGTGTCTGTGTTGAGACTAACCAAAGGGCACCTGAGGCGACACATGGTTTGTGCTTCCAATTGGCGCAATAATGCTTGCCGGTCACCACCCCTGGGGTGAACACGAGCTTGCATTAGCCCAATGAAGCGAAGGTTCATGACATCATCCATTTGATGGTGTTCCTGCCGATGTATGGCAAGTGGCAATTTGGGATCAGCACTATTCAAATGAGCAAAATGTTCTCCGATGCGGATCCTGAGTTCCCTAATCGTAGAGCCCACATATACTTTACCACGTACACATAAAATCGCATAAACCACATATTTTGATTTACAGTTTAGGAAGTCCTTTATTTGGATAGAGAGACCATTATGGCATGTGAAAGAGTCTGCACATATTGAAAATTTACAAAAGTTACACATCCCACATTTAAAAAAGCCTTTGGGTTTAGGGGGTAACCAAGAACGTTGTTTAACTCTCTCTGTCCTTGGATCAAAAAAAGAAGGACAAAGGTGACCTCTGAGTGTCTGATTACGCGTGAAAATGATCTTGGGTTGATCAGTGATATAAGATCTTAAATCCGGATCCAATTTTAAGATGTACCAGTGTTTGTTGAGCAATCGAAACAACATGTGTGAATTTTGAACATATTTCGTAATAATTTGCACTTCAGAACAGTCAGTAGATTTTTTAGTTTCAGAGACTGCAAGTATAATATCACGTGATATGTCATTGGCACGTTGCATGCCCTTCTGGATACAGTGGGCCTCATTACGTGGTTGGAGGTAGCCATGGAGCTATTAGCTCCATGGCTGCCTCCAAAACCCTTCCGACTCCTCCCTGGTGAATGGAGCAATTACCGGTCCATTCCGAGGTCGGAGGGACCGGTAATTCCACTTTCACCAGGGCCATTCCCCATTCCCATTTGAGCCCCCATAGGGCTCAATGGGAATGGGGAAGGCGCTAATAACGATATAGCATATTGTGGTACTGTTATTAGCTCTAGAGTCCCTTTGCGGGTCCCGTCCTTAACACCTGCAAAAACCAGGCGTTAAGGAAGGACCCGGTGCTGGTAATCCCTTACCTCGTAATAAGGGCCAGTGTCTTTAATACCCACGTTTCAGAAACCGCTCCTTAATCTGTACACATTAATTCTCATAAGCTGCTTGAGTGCTACAATTCCTGCGAGCTCGATGAAATTCCCCAAATGGAATGTTATTAATAACAGCATGTTTATGGCAACTCATCGCATTCAAAATCGAATTGACAGCAGTAGGTTTTCTAAACGTCTGTGTGTGTATCCTCTGATTGACAATACTAATAGTTAAGACTAGAAATTCAATTTGTGTGGGACTGCAATGTCCAGAAAATTCTATCCCAAATGTGTTAACATTTAAATATTCAGCAAATTCTTGGAAAGATTCCATGGTACCATTCCAAACCAATAAAACATCATCGATATATCTTTTCCATTCCACGATATTAGCATTGAATCGGTGTGCTGTGAAGATGTAATGATGTTCAAAATATCCCATGAAGAGATTGGCCAACGAAGGAGCATACTTAGCCCCCATGGCCACGCCTTTGGTTTGCACAAAATATTGGCCATTGAACAGGAACTGATTGTGATCTAGGGTAAATGCCCAAAACTCTTTAATCATGGTTACATGCTCTGTGTACGAAGAAGAGTGGTTCCTGAATGTAAAATCTATAGTGTCAAACGACAAGCGGTGCTCGATTGAAGTGTATAAAGATTTAACATCAAAGCTCGCTAGCAGATAATATTCAGACCATTGAATTGATTGGAGTGTTTGTA
Organism: Ambystoma mexicanum; assembly: GCF_040938575.1. Lineage (NCBI taxonomy): Eukaryota > Metazoa > Chordata > Amphibia > Caudata > Ambystomatidae > Ambystoma > Ambystoma mexicanum. The sequence goes on from NC_090931.1 coordinate 1,547,895,843, forward strand.
AGGTGTGTGTTGTGTCTCACAAATAAGCTGGGAGAATGTGAACCATACCTTTGATAGCAGTGTCAATGTATTGTGAAAGTCCTTCCGTGGCCCATCCCAGGCCACTCATAATAGGTCTGACTTGTGGTAATTGGGAAAACTCTTTGTGGATTTTGGGAAGGAAATACATGGTCGTTATGACCGGACAGGACACCAATAGAAAATGCTTCTCTTCATCAGTTAGAAGTCCACAGGAGTGCCAATTTTAAATAAGGGTAGATAAATCAGAAACTGTTCGTGATGTGGGATTTCCTTTTAACAATTTGTAACAACCTGGAGTAGCCAAATGTTCATTTGCCATACTGATGTAATCTGATCTATTCAATATAACTATATTCCCGCCTTTATCGGCTTCTTTGATCACTATATTAGAGTCTTGTATGAGATTGGTGAGTGCCTGTTTTTCTGCATTTGAAAGATTGTCAACCTGGATGTGTGTGTGTTTCAAACAATCCATATGCTGGTGTAAATCTTGTATGACTGCTTGATAAAATGTATCAATTACATTTTCATTGTGTGAAGGTGGTACAAATTTGGAAGTGCGTTTGTGTTCAGGTAATTTCAAACTGTGTTGATGGATACCTAATTCCTGATGTACTGCCAATCCACTCATACTTGGATCTTCTGTTAAGGACATGAGCAATGTTGTGTCCTCAATGTCTGCTATTGTCAATTGACTCACCGGCTGGGAAATCGGTCTGGGCTTGTACTGTTTAACCTGAATATGAAATTTTTTTTAAGTTTGAGCTTACGGATAAATTTAAACAAATCAATTTGAAAATCAATCAAATCAGGCTGCCGACTGGGTGAAAAAGACAAACCTTTATTCAATAAGGACAACTCTCCTGTGGTTAAGATTTTAGATGACAAATTGTAATGTATTGTGTATATTCAGTTATAAAGTGGGTACTGAAATATGTTTTAGCATTCTCGATTTTGCATAGTTATAGGATCCCGATGTGCGCCTGTCATGGGTACAGCCTACCGGCCGATGGCTTATTCAACAGTATTTGGACAATATTCATAAACAACTCATCTGTGATAACGATCATATGGGACGATCGCCAGACATCGATCTGCCCTTTCGCGGTTGTAGTAACAAGGAGCAACATGGCAGCCTATAGGTTCTAGAAACTTGCAGATGTTAAAGTGTTGCATTTACACCAAAAATGAGAACTATGCAAAGTTTGCTAGCTATGAACTGTGTTTGAAAAAGTTAACCAGGTTTTCGTGCACTTAATTAACTATTTTCAGCGTTATGCCAAAATGAAAACTACTTGTCACGCTCCCGGCTATTGCTGTTTTCTTCAAAATAAAATGTTTCTATAGTTTTTTTGCAAAGAAACAAAGGTTTTGCGTTTGTTGTGGATGTGTGTGTTTCAGTTCCTGGTTCTAGGTTAGATAACGCTATGACGTTGGTGTTGGCAGGGTACATTTGGCTACGCTGCCTACTAACATCATTGAAATAGGCAGAGCTCATCCTGAGCGTCTGGTGATGTCAGTGTTAGGGGCGGGCAAACCAAATCAGTGCCACAAGGGCACTTGAATTTAGGGTTGATAGATCAAAGGATAAGAATAGCATAAGATGGCAGTACCAGAGCCGTTGCTTTCACATGTGTTAAAGTGCAAAAAACTCTGGTAAATTGCACTGGAATCTTTTTTAGAACGATCTATGTATGCTCTAAAATACATGCACGGTCCATTGGGCCAATAACATTTCTGACCGAACTACCCCTGTGGCATGTGCCTCATTGATCACAGCCAAAACAAGTGTTCTTGTGCCAAAGACTGGCCTTACTGGACACAGCCAAGCAAATGTTCATATTGTGGTATATGCTAGTCACACTCCGCATAGTCGAAAAGAGTGTAATTAGTGAATATTTATATAGCGCTTCATGTCAGATTCATTCTCCAGCTTGTAAGCGCTTGTAATAATCTGTGTCACTGTTATTACCAGCAACATGCAACTTATTTAGTCCACCTGGTGTCATGGGGTGGGTGAAAGGCTGAGTCTACCTGACCCGGTATTGGACCCACCACAATGCAAGTACGTTAAGCTTCAGTTACCTGTGCTACTAATTATGTCAACTGTTGGCATTATTAGACACAGAAGGAGAAGACTGACACACAGGTGGCATGATTGTGGCTAATTACGTTTATTGTGAAATAAGAGAAAACCTACCTTTTTCTATTACTAAGACGGGTTCCCTGCCTCAGCAAAACACTAAGGATCCTGTCAGAATGTCTGTCTGAAGTAAATAATCCACTGAAACGAAGTTCGTTATGTTGGCGTGCACCCCATGCCAATAGAATGTACTCAAGACTTGATCTTGAGTTTTTGTTGCCCCCCAAATGTCCAGAAGTGAAGTGGGCGTGTGCGATTTCCAAAACATCGGGGGAACTATTTGGAGCGAGGTATCCCTTCACTACTGATATCCCCTCTCTACAACAACCTATGTTTTAGGGGTCAAAAATTGACCCTCTTTCGTTCTACCTTCCTCTTCGGAGATGGTTGCTAGGAAGGCATCCGCCAGAACAGGGTCGGGTTTGGTGTTGTGCGAATGCCAAATCAGGAATTATTTCTGGGTCTTCTTTTTCAAGGATGGGTCCTGGAATGCGTATATCGGGCTTGGGGGCTAGGTCGGCCTTGCCAAAACCTCTTGTCCCTCTATCAGTTGACTCTGTTTCAGGTACTTCTAGGATAGTGGGAAAGAGAGCTTTCTCTAGTATTCCTTGAGCAATGTTGTCTTCGGTTTTGACTTGATAGGCTTGCTTCTCATTGGATGAGAATCTTAATGTCACCCCGGTAATCTGGGTCAATAACACCTACCATCGAGGACATATTTCCATACCAGCACTGATTTGGACACTAAGCTGATATATGTACCTTTGGGGTGGCCAAGACTAAACCTGTGGAGACTAGTTGTTGTTCTCCAGCTTCTATGGTTATGTCTCGGCTACTGTAGAGGTCCAAGCCTATAGATTCTTTTGTGGCAATTGAGGGGTGTGATGCTCATTCTGTTAGCCTGGTGAATCATAGGGTCCCCCAGTCTGCGTCAACTAGGTCAGATCGCACATCCTGACGCCATATGTAAGCGTGCAGGAGGAAGAGACACACAGGTGCCATGATTGTTGCTCAAGACCTTTATTGCAATGTAAAATAAGAGGAAACCTACCTTTCTCCATTACTGAGAGGGGTTTCCCTAGCTTCAACAAAACACCAAGAATCCTGTCAGAAAGTTTGTCTAAAGTAAATACACTGTCCTGTGTCAAAACCTATTTCCACCTCTTACAAGCTAAACTAAACTAAGGAAAATGGGAATCTTCTTGGTCCCGAAGAATGGCTCCCTTCTTATGGACGGTAGATCAATGTTCACCTCCTGGTGATGAAAACAAAAAGAGTTCTTCAGAAGAATCAATCAAAAGTCTCCAAGATTTCCTGGATTAGTACTTCACAAGTGCTCATAGAAAAGAAAGTCTCTCAAGTTGGTTTCCCAGTTCACACTGTTAGGGGGATGACTTCCTCCCTCTAGCCTTCTTCATGTCACTCAAGGTATTTCACAATGCCAGGCGGACTGACTACCTTCCCCTGGCCTTTCTCAGGCTTTACATGAGAGTTCACAAAGGCAGGGGGAATGACTCCCTTACCCTAGCCTTCTTCATGTCACTCAAGGTATTTCACAATGCCAGGCGGACTGACTCCCTTCCCCTGGCCTTTCTCAGGCTTTACATGAGAGTTCACAAAGGCAGGGGGAATGACTCCCTTACCCTGGCCTTCATCAGAGCACTCTTTATTCGGTACGGGTCTCAGTACCGAAGTCTCTAAGTGTTTTGCTCAGACAGACCTGGTTCACTATCCTGCCAGGCACAGTGATGAAGAAGAGGATTGGTGATGACCTCTACTTTTAATGGGAGGTCCCAGACCCTTCTCTCCTCTATGTCGTGTTATGGATAGTCCTGGTTCACTATCCTGCCAGGTACTATTGTGTCTCAGATTATTTAAGGCAGTCTGTAATGATGCATGTGGGTACTGACCCTGATTCTTGGGCTTCTCTAACCCTCCATTCTTCCCCCGACTGCCCTGATACCTTCTGAGTTTCTGTCGGGTCTGGCTTGCCGATGACGAGCACTTGTTTTGCTTTGTTCAGCTTCGCCCGTTCTCTCTTGGATTCCGCTGTGTCTGTGGCGGCTCTGCAGTGTTCGGTGCTGGGCCGATGGTGAGTCTCTCCACAACCACGCGGTCCGCCTGTTCCTCTTCATTAGGCTTCCGCTCTTCCAGCTCTCTGGCCGGCTTATGCAGGCTAGACCGGCTGGAGCCTTCCCAATGACTGTATGTTGTGGGTACGCCCATGGGGTGGGACCTGGGTGAATGGAGTGAGTGAAGAATATGCATTTCATGTTATGGGTGTCTCGTATCTGGTTTTGACAAATGCACTGAGACAGCCCTGCCCGAAACTGGTATGAATGCAGTGGGTAGTGCTGAATGGCAGAGTACTTGTCTGAATCCATATTCTGTGTTGTGAGTGTCTGGATGGAGATGAATGGCCTGGATGCACGGTGCGCCTGATTGGCTGCCTGACTGCCTGAATGCCCTTCTGAGTGATTGGTTGCCTTAATTTGACCCAGCAGAGTGAATGGGAGATCAACAGTATATCTGGGGGCCTCTCACTGCTAGAAATTGTTCAGAAGCTGAAGTTGATACTTGATGCTTACTCTCGAAGCCAAGCCAGAAGAAGAAGGTGAACCGTTGTTCCCTTGGTTGAAATCTGAAAGCTGCTGTGCCTTCAAGAACTGATCCAAGAGAGGACCTGGCTAGGAGACCTGTTCCCGAGCTACGAGGGACCATTGTGCACCAGCTGATCTTTGCCAAAGCTCCCTGGCAGACAGACCTACAAAAGGCTGCCGACTGGAGAAGGGGACCGCCGAGGAGAATGAAGAGAAGCACTGGACAGCCATGCACTGTCGCTGACCGCCGTCGCCAACCACAGCCACAGTGCTCCCTTTGCCTAAGAACATTTCGATCCAAGGACTCCCTTGTTCATCACCATCGACCACTTTTGTCCTGCCGGAGAAAGTCAAGGCGCAGATGACCGAGGAGAATCCACCGGTGGGTTTCCAGCCACCTGAAGACCGCAGAGACACTGATGGCTCGACGCGCTTGCTGGCCCAAAGTTCTTCATTGACTCCTTGCGACACCAAATAATCATCGGCGAGGTGCACCGCACGCCTCAGCTTGAAGGACGTTTTTGACCGATCGTTAACGAGCACCGCAAGAACTGAAGCTGCTGCTGCAACTACAGTGTTCACCCTTAGTCCTCATGGGATCTCGACGATCCGTGGCTCTTGCCTTAAAGGAAGCCGCTCAAGAAGGATCCGTTGACGACCCAACGTCAAATTCTGCTATTCCAGGTACATTGGGGTTGTAGAACTATTTAGAAGAAAATAAGACCCTTGTGAACAATATATGGACTGGGCTTGTAGTACATCTTTACTTTACAGGTTTCCCAGGTGGGGGATCTCCACACAGAACTGTGTCCAGGGGTAGGGGCCTGTATTCTGCCTATTGTTCTAACCAACTGCTTTTCCTACTATGTCTATCATTGGTTCTCTGTATAATTGGATTTGTGTGACATTTGACCAAAGTACAGTTAATGCACTTTAATGAAATCTGATAGTAATTGTGGTACCACGTAGAACTGTGTATATATTTGCCATTGTAGATTAACTGAGCACAAAGTGAGTTGTTGTGATTGTGTATATAACCTTGAACCTTAATTATATAAAGACTGTGTTTTCACGAATACAGTGTGTGGACATTCCTTTGTGGGTGCTTGGGGACTAAACTGTACTTAAGAACCAGCCTGCATCACCTCCTGAGAGCTTAAGCCTTGGTTGCTCGATCACGATACCATAATAGAGAATCTTGTCTGGGGTCCTCTGTGCCTCTCCTCTGCCATATAGAGAGCAGGAGTACAGACACCCCCCACCGGTGCTTTACAGGCGTCCAGCGGGACAACAGCAGGCTCAGGTCCCAAACCTTCCAGCGGGTCACCAGCGGTTCCTCGACTCTGCTTCTTGGTTTCTGGATGCTTGGCTCCTATCCTAAATTCGGGGAGAAAGAACTCAAGAGATCAACCTGGTATGGCTGTTTGGGCCCTTCTCTTATCCAGAATCTCCTTTGTGCCAAAACCAAGAAGACACAATGAGAGATCTGCTCACATACGCCCAATCACGGACCACGGTGGTCCCAGTCATTCCCAGCACACCAGACATCCTGGCACCTAGGATGTGTATTGGAACTAGACAGTCCAGCCCACATCCTGGGGGCACACACACAAGGCATGCAGAAGCCTGCAAAACCTTCGGTTTGCGCGGGGATCTGCATGACCAAATAAGAGTGTTCCCTGGTCTGCTCGACCACAGGAAGGCAAAGGGACAAGATGGCCAAAATACAAAACAAAGGACCTTGTGGAATGGCCATTTTGGGGCTAAGCCACTGTCCAGGGACAACCAAAAAATCCTTTGAGGGTGTCTTGGGCCTTAAAACAAAAGGAAGACCCCAGCACACTGTACTGTAAGGTACTTTGTGCACTGTTAACATGTTGCTAAAAACTAGCAACAAAGTGAAAGAATAAGGGAAACAAAGTCTCCCAGTACTGACTCTCTTTAAGGGCATGTCAATTTCCCCATAACAAAGTGAGCAAAAACCCAGCGGAGTTCAGCATAAGGCTGGGCTCCACTGGCAAAAGTCAGGCTAGGATGATCAGACAAGAGCAAAAAGTTGGGGCTTAGACAACTGGAGGGAAGATTACACAAACGGAAATCTTTCATAACACACACCATGGACAGTTGGGTGACAACTTAGAATCAACCTTGGCAACCCTGATAGGGGTCATGTATGATCTATGTAGCAGCTGGAGTTGGAGCTGGCGAAATCTGGCATTCCGGGAGACTTTTTTGATAAAGCACAACACATTATCCCATTGCTTGTCTTGAAATACCTGCCCCAAATGAGCCTCCCACAGCATTCTCCATTTTGTTCCCTTCTCGTACGCCCCACTTAACAAGCGCACATACAGTCTGGACACTGGCCTCCAGCCATCCTCCAGTTCATATAGTAGCTTCAACAGCTTAGTAGGTTCTGGCTTCCCCTAGCCATTTATGCCATTTGCCCTTATCAATACTAACCAGCTTCCGCTATGTCAAGAATTGACCGGTTTGAAGCCCCTCCCTCTGCACTAGGTTCTCAAAATCCCTAAACATCCCATTCTCATACATGTGTCCCCATGAAGCGAGCCCCACCTCGTCCCAACTTCTGGAAGCTGCTGAATCATCACCATCTAGACATGAGACTACCATCATTAGGACATGTGGAGAGTACAGTGTTCATAGTCTAAGCATTCTGACCTTTCTCTCCCATATCCGTCGTCCCAATCGGAGCATGTGTGGCATGTGTCCTAGGCAGCGATGTGTAATCCACAGGGCTTCCTTGAGCACCGCGGGCGGTTCGGGCTCATCAGCTGTGCCAACTCGGCAGTAGGATCCTCTGATAACCAGCTCGCAACATATTGCAACTGAGCTGCTAAGTAGGGGAGCTCAAGCCATCGGAGTTGCACCTCGCCGTCTTCATAGGTCATGCGCAGGGTGGTCACAGCTATTTTGTGCCTGCCATGTCCCCAGAGGAAGCCTCTAATCATAGAGTCCGGACCTTGGTAGAAGCCGGCCTCAATAACACAGTGCACATTGGCGAAGCCCTAAAGCAGGGGAGGTAACACAATCATTTTGACTACTGCTATACAGCTCATTAAGGACAAGGGTAATCTGCTCCAGAACTTCATAGAGCGCTTCACCCAGTCAACCGCCTTGACTGTATTCCTAACCTGCATACTCTCTGGCGTGTGCGCAATGTGGATGCCCGAGTACTTAAATGTGTCAGTCTCCCCCTGCAACCCCAGGTCTGGGCGGTTTGAGGGGTCAGAAATGTGAGGCTGACAACTTTGTGAAGAGTTTTTTACTTTAGCTATCTTATTAAATACATAGGTTGGATAAATGCCTCACTATCCCTACCCTGAAGACGATATCCCTTCATAAAATAAACTAAAGGAAACACTCTAACAAAGGAATATCGAACCCTCACACTTATACAACAAGCAAAGTAAAAAAGAAATATATGGCAATTCAATTCAACAGCAATATATAACGTATGACCTGATTTGTAATGTGATCAATGTCTCTTGTCATGACCTGGGTGAACTTCTTTCCCCATATCCAATTAAGGGCTTTCTCCACAGTTCAAAGGAAACAAGGAAATCCGATTTAATACAAAGTTCCAATACAGTTCTTAAGTTCTTGTACTCAAGTTCACAAAGTTCTGTTGCTTCAATAAAGCCTCTCAAGAAAGACATAAGTTCTCACTCCTCCTGGAAGGTAATGGCCCAAAATGTCGCCCTCATAATTCTGACGTCCAAAATTCTGACTTTTTTTTAGACCCCACTTACACCACATATATATGTGGGGAGGTTTATGAAATAATAGTAATATGGAGGGGTTGCGGGGGGTCTCCCCCTGCGTATGTGGTGTAAAGGGTTTTTAAAAAATCAGCATTTTTGGTCGTCGCAATCATGGGGGTTGCAGTCATCACATAGATCCCTCCTGGAATAAAGTCTGTTTCCAATTTGTAGTAGCAACAAATATCTTGGTCAGGATGGTTTACCACAATTGTAGCTTCAGAGAGAAGTGTAACTTTTCTCCAACCAGCTTTCATAATGCTTCTCCAAATGTCTCAACTCAACACAACTTGTTTTCTATTAGTACCCGGCGAGGGGGGTGTGGCGGCCTCCCAGCCAATGGGGAGGCTCAGAACGCGTGCATTAACAACGGTAATTCCAGCCTCCTTACGGTTGGCGGCCGCCACCTCCCCTCGCCGCTGAATGAGGTAAGTCTTCCCCTCCCCCCACCCCCAGAATTCCCTTGCACGCCCACTTACTTTCTTTTCTGTCCATTTCCAGAACGTACACGCTGGGAACACTTGTGTCCCCAGCACGACCGCTCCCGATCTGCGACAGGCCATCATGGAAAGGAAGAAGGGACTACGTGCAGTTCCTTCTCCCGTTTCCATGGCAGCCATTATTTTTGTTTACTTTTTTCTATTTTATTCAATGGCCACCATGGAAAGGTAAAACAGACTTAATTTTCCCTTCCCGGCGTCCATTTTTTTAACATTTCTTTTTCTGTTCCGAAACACCAGAGCATTTCTGAACAGAAAAAAAAATGTTTTGGTCTTATGGGCCGGGGTACTAATAGCAATTGGCCCGAGCAGCGGGGGCATTCCCACTTCAGGTAATTCCCCTGGGTCTTCGTTAAGGCCCTCGCTTCGCTTGGGCTTAACTATGGGCCCTGGGCCCTTACCTGAAGTTGTAATGCCCCCAACCCCTGCTCTGGGCTTATTGCTTTATTGGTACCACTTTTCAGCACTTGCACCTTCTACTACCTGGTTTATCCTGTCACCAGATTCTTCTGGGCAATAACCTCTTGCACTATGGGTATAATGGCCTGCCCGTCTACTTCTTCAACAACAAGAACATAAAAGTGCTTAAATGGTAACTTCCAACTTAGAATAACAACAACTTCAATAGTCTTCTCTAGCCTAAGAGTTTTAGATAAGGTATGGGGAAACTCTTAGTCGTCTCTTTATCGTCCCAGTACTGTCAATTGTCACAAGTGGAAAAATGAGGGAAGTGGGCTTGTAATATCCCATAAAGATTGGGGGAGGGTTATGTTTGTCATCGATAGGAAAAGGGGGGTACCATGTCTCGGCCAAGGGTTCCCCACTCCCAATCCCCAAGGACCCTCCACCCAGGTGATCCTCCCTCGTTTGTCCACTCCCAGGGTAAGGATCCAAGAGCAATGGCCTTTTCCTGGTCACCTGCGAAGAGGATCAAAGGGGAGTAGAAGTGAGAATACCCTCAGGTTTCTCACAACATTCCCTCAGGTCCTACATCTCACGGATATAATAGTTCAGATTTTAGAAAAATAAAATGGTCCGCCCTTTTCACTACCTTCCTCTTCTGATAATAACTGAGGAAAAGGTTCAGCTAGTTAAGGATCATTTCTTTGTGTAAAAGCTAAGTCTGGGATAACCTCAGTTTCTTCTTCAACAACAGGGATAAGTTTTATTACTGGGCCAGGGGGCAATTCTACATCAGCTTCTCCGAAACCTTGATTCCCTCTTTCAGTTTGATCACTTGTCTTCATTTCTTGAGGTTTTGGCAACAGAGCCTTCTCCAATATCCCTTGAGCTATAATTTTCCCTGCTTTAATTTGGTATCTGCATCAATACTTTAGTGTCTCCCCTATAATAAATATCCTTTAACATTAACATAATCAGGGTCAATTACTCCAGCCAATACGTATAAGTCAAAGCGCCATGCTATGCCTGATTTAGAGGCGAGTCTGATGTAGGTACCAGGGGGAGGGGTTAGAACCAAGTCTGTAGATATTAATGCTCTGTCTCCTGGTTGCAATAGTTGACCTCTACTTCTTTATATATATCAAAACCTATAGATTGTTCACTAGCAATGGCGTGATCGCAGGCTCTCCTACTAAGTCTCTCAAATTTAAAGGTTCCACAATCTGTTTCAATTGAATCCGATCCCACACCTGACACCATGTGTGAGGGGTCGGAAATGTGGGATGGACACAAAGGTAAAGTTTTCTCCAGGTTTGCCATTGATTCAAAATAAAAAGGGGTTTTGATAAATGCCTAACTTTCCCTAACCCAATAGAGAGGGCCCTGCCTAGCAAACTAAAACTAAAGAAAAATTACCTACTGTGCAAAATATCTCTGGCACTCACACTAATACATACAGTAAAATGATACAAGAAGAAAATGGCTGACTTTTGGTTCAACAAAACATTTTGTAATTCAAATTCAAATGTTCTTGAAAGCACTCCTTGCGACCAGGGTTGCATCCCATTACCTTGGATCAATTCAGGAATATCTGGATAACAGTTTTGATTCAAAAAGGTTATGTTCAAGGAAGTAGAAAAGTCTTTTTCAACCATTATGTCTTTCTCAGATATACCACACATGTCCTTTTCACCACAGTTGGTTGATAACTCCAAACAAATCAATGTTTTCCACAACATCCCTCTTGAAAGGATGATTGATTTTCTCCGCAAAACACAGGTTCAAAACCAAATGTAATTGTTCTGTTACCATGTAACTCTTTCTTCAAAGAAACGACTTCTTGTCAAGAAAGCACCTCAATCTTTCTCAATACTTCTTCTTGAAACAAAACCCTTTTGTCGGGATAGCAAATCGCAACTTGTCTCAGTGATGCTACTGCTTGTCAAATAAATAATACAGTACATGAATTCTCTTAATTCAACAATGGTTTTTGCCACATATCTTTCTACCCCAAAGATATCAAACCACAATCTTCTTTCCTGGTCCACTCGCCTGCCAGAACTAACCACTATAAACCCTTTCCTGGTATACTCACCTGCCAGGAAGAAAACTCCTACAAATAACTTTAAACTTAATGGCAATATTGATTCCAATATTCTACCCACCAGTCTTTCGGTATGGTGTCACAGTCTCTTGGTTGTTGGCAATGTGAGATACAAGCTTTTCCAAAAGTATATCTCAGAAAAGGTTATTTATGCTTTTGTTGCTTTATCAAGAGTTTCCCACAACTACTTGGCTGATGGTATTGCTGGTTATGAGATTTTCCCAGTGGTTGTCTTGATATGGTATGCTGGTAGCCTCTTGGTTGTGGGTAGTATTGGTTAGAGGCTTTCCCCACTGGTAGTTCTCCCAAAGTCTTTTGACAGCCTCTTGGCCATGGGTAGTAGCGGTTATACACTTTCCCCTCTGGTAACTTTCTTATTTGCCACTTAGCTTCATTTTCGTAAACTATTTGTCTTTCAATAAATACGTTTTGCATTAATTTGTCAATTGTTCGATATTCAAAATTATTGCTTGGTAACAGCTTTTGTGTACGGAGCACCCATAGGGTCAGCATTCACTCTGTGCCAACTCAGTGGTTCTGTTCTGTGCAGTGGCTCCCTCTTGCAGTTGCGCGTCGGTCTTCGGGAGCGCTGACTGATCCGTTCATCTTCTGCGTCTTCACCGGTCTGCCACATGCTGCTCTGGGAGCACATCTCCTCCTCAGCTGGGCTTTTTCTTAGTATGCTGCTTTCCGCTGAATGTACTCTGCAGTTCTGCTTGGTTTCACCCTTTGGGGTGACTACTGCTGGTGGGCTTCTTTCTGTGGCTGCACTTGCACCTCGGATGGCTTCAGCTTCCCCAGCTACGCCTCCTGCACGGCCATTCACTGCTCCTGCTTCCTCTGCTTCACCTTCATTCTCTTCGTTCCTCAGCTGGGCCTCATCTTGTGTTTTAAACATCCCACTCAGGTGCTTTGAGTGACGGCAACTAGACCTCACCTTTGAATATTCACTATTCTGAGTCCCCATTGCCTCTGAGCTCCTCTTATTCATCCCAAAACTTTTAGGATTATGGCAACTGAAGTAATTAGAGTGATCCTCCCACATGAAACCACCCCCAGGGTCAGGTAGCGGCTGCCTTTTCCCTGGCCACAGATCTCACTAGATTCATCACACATTTCACATTGTGCAACCACACTGTCAAACAGAGAAGGCCAGAAATGTTCCAGAAATTAAATGGCACATTCCATGTCATTCTTCAGCCTCAAGGCTGGGCCGCTGTCAGTGGTTACAGGACAAGGTGTAAGCTTTAAGCTATCCACATAAAGATGCTCACATGACACTACCAGCCTTCTGGTATCCCGATAGTGTGGGTTCCTTACAAAGGTCGACAGAGCTGTCATGAGTCTCATCTGGATTGGATCAGTAACATTTTGTCCTGCTATCTGGCCTCCAGTCCGCTATGCTATTAGGGGCCAACTAACCTGTGAATCTGGGGATGTGTTCACTGGGTGCCGGCGTCATCTGCTCCCAGGGGTCTGTGAGTGTCTGTCTACACGATAATGGAAGAAGCCGGTGGGAGCACAGGGACTAGACCTAGCACCTCATGGCACTTTCAGTAATGCAGGCAGCAGACCATCACCTCAAGCTCTCACCCGCTGTGGTCTCGTGAGATTGCTACGTCTCATGAGTGAGGAGGGAGCCTCACAATCGGGATCAGAGCTACTTGCCTGATTGTATCCCCTTGGATTTTATAGTCATCACTCGCTAAATGCAGACGATAAATTATTAAAAATGTCTTCTTTTTCTACATTTGTCTTCCTTTAAAAAGTAGAAGCTGACAGAATGGTATTAAATAGAGTGAGCAATTTCAAATCATAGGTTATAAAAGCTACCATACTTTCATGATCATAATTTATCGTCATTTATCGTCATCCACAAGACATTTTCTATACATAGCTCTTTAATTCATAGAAGAGGAGGTACAGTGGAGGCAGGAAAAAAGGAGAAGAGCATATTAGAAGACAAGTTGGGGAATGCACAAGATGTAACAGACACTGATGGCTGTACTGCCTGATCATGTCTAGACTGTACCATTGAACTCAATGAAGCTCAAACAAATATTCCTGTACATTTCACCCTTTTGTGCTCTTCTAAAAAATACTTTGTCAACTTTGAGTGAGATCAGGTCTTCAAGTTTATTCCTAGATTTCAGAGATGTACGAGTTCTCTTTTGCCACAAGTCACAGCTGCCAGACCCCATAAGATCCTAGTACTAATACCTTGAGAATCTCACATTGACGCCTTATATGTGCGTCCCAGAATCTGGCTCCCGTGACAGCTATACATCCAGACACAAGGCGTGCATCGGTCTTCAGAGCTCTATGACAGAATATTATAATTATTTATTGTAAACAATCCTGTGTAATCATGATTGATTTTATGCTCAGATTCCAGTTCCCCTTTTTGTTATGATTCACGTGTTAATTGCTAATCAGCAGACCAGCGTTGTACTGGTTCTTAGTGTTTTCCACTACACATGTGCTGTGTCCCCTTGTTTTTTCCATTGTTTCATTTTCTTACACTAATTTTTGTACATCGTCTCTTGTCTTTACTTTAATGTTTACGTTTCTTCCCAGGTAAGATTCCCTCTTTAGCCTCTGATTTGAATAGATTCATAGTGGGAAGGGATCCGAGCCAGAACATGCTGGGATAATGTTCTGCGTATTAAGTGGGAGCGACTCAGTACCTTTTAATCTTCCTGTGTCCAGTGCCCAGTTTCCAATCCTGCAGATCGGATATTGTTGAACTTAATTATCCCCCTTTGCTGCTGTATGACCATACATCTGATATACAGAGGGATAAGACCTCGGCAGGTTCATTATTGATGTACGAAGTTTCAGCACTGAGGTCCCATCTCTGATATCCTCTTGGGTGTCATGCATTATTGACCCTTTAAGTGCCCTAAGGGCATTCATCTATGTCCTAAAGAGTGGGCTTTTAAATAGATTTGAGGCAGGGCTAGGAGGATGTGTGCCCCCCTCGAATCCTGGGCAACTCTAAGGAAATGTTTTATAACAGCAGTACGAGGAGCTTTCTGTGGTTTGAGCAGTCAAAGGGTTAAAGTACTTGTCACACACCGTGCCCTCTTGGCACTTGTTCCCAGAATGGATCTTCTGATGGTGGTGAAGATGCAACCTCTGAGGGTTTCATCATGTGGCACCTCTGACGTACCCTAGGATTTGTTCTTTTATGAAACGTTACTACATCCTGGCATGAACACGCCAAAGCCTGCTCAGGGTTAAGGGCTTACTGTAGCTTTGATTTCACTCTGTGCACTCAAAGGTGTTCCCACAGTGTGAATTCTCTGATGCCTGTTCCTGGTTGAGGATTGAGTGAAACTTTTCTTGCATTCTGTGCATGCATAGGGCTTCTCCCCTGTATGGATCCTCTGATGATGGCTCAAGGTTGAGGAGTGACTGAAACTTTTCTTGCATTCTGTGCATGCATAGGGCTTCTCACCTGTATGGATTCTCTGATGGTAGATCAAGGTTGAGGACTGACTAAAACGTCTTTTGCAATCTGTGCATTCATAGGGCTTTTCCTGTGTATGGATTCTCTGATGTCTGTAGAGATGTGACCTCTGAGAAAAGCTCTTCTGACACTCGGTACAGCGGTACGGTCTCTTCCCTGAATGGATTCTCTGATGCCTGTACAGATCTGAACTCTTAGCAAAGGTTTTCCCACACTCTGTACAGCGGAATGGTCTCTTCCCTGAATGGATTTTCTGATGCCTGTACAGATCTGAACTCTTAGCAAAGCTTTTCCCACACTCTTTACACTGGTACGGTCGGATCCCAGTATGGATTCTCTGATGCAAGCATTTATGTGAGCTCTTTGTGAAGCTCTTATCACACTCTGCACATTTATAGCATTTCTCACTTGTGTGGGAGCTCTGGTGCATGATTAGAGCAGGAATCTCAGTGAAATGTTCCCCGGCGTGGATCTCCAAGTGTGTCATGAGTTCTGAAGGCTCCAAAAAGCTCTGATCGCAGTACGCACATTCTCCTGGGCTCTCGGGTTTGATGATGATGATTCTATTATCTATGGGAAAAAGCAGAGGTTCTAGATATTATTTGAAAAGCTAATAATCAACAGGCCCAGTGCAGAGCTGTGACTTCTTGCCCCGTTTGCCACTAACTCACTGCAGGATCCTAAGGAATCCATTTCAGTCCTGCCCACCAGATTACATTTCTTCATAAAAAATGCAATTTTGAAACCTGAATACAGTTTATAGTTTAATAATCTAGAATAAATACTAATGAAAGGAACTCTTGTTAGCCTTTGTATTTTTGGAATAAAAATAGATTCAAACTTGCTGAGCACATTCTGTAATAATTTAGAAATATAATAATGAGAACAAACCTAGCGGTATGTGTCTTTCCCCTGCTTAATGGTGCATTGCAATATGGAATTAATAGTAAATACCTTGGTATGAATCCCTCTTCACCACAAACTTATCATAGAAAAGCCACTAGAAAACATATGCTAAAACAAATGTAAAAGATATAGCGTGTTGCCTCCTCTGAGCTATCAAACATTATTAAAGTTAAGACATTGTGCACACAAATTGTGAAAATTGATGTTTAAGCATTAATCTCGAATACATTTTGGACACAATAAACTCTTATCAAATTCAAATGTATACTAACAAATATTCTCTGGAGTGAACCGTAGATTGAAGGATGGCTCTGGATAGAACCATAGATTTGAGGGTGGCTCTGCTTAGAATGATAGATTGGGAGTTGGCTCTGGATAGAACCGTACATTGGGGGTTGGCTCTGGATAGAACCGTAGATTGGGGGTTGACTCTGAATAGAACCGTAGATTGGGAAGTGGTTCTGGATAGAACAATAGATTGGGTGTTGGCTCTGGAGAGAACCGTAGATTGGGGGTGGCTCTGGATAGAACCGTAGAATGGGGGTTTGTTCTGGAAAGAACCATAGATTGGGGGTTGGCTCTGGATAGAACCGTAGATTGGGGGTTGGCTCTGGAGAGAACCATAGATTGGGGTTGGCTCTGAATAGAACCGTAGATTGGGAGTTGGCTCTGGATAGAACCGTAGATTGGGGTTTGGCTCTGGATAGAACCGTAGATTAAGGGTTGGTTCAGGAGAGAACCGTAGATTGGGGGGTGTCTCTGGATAGAACCGTAGATTGGGAGTTGGCTCTGGATAGAACGGTAGATTGGGGGTGGCTCTCGATAGAACCGTAGCATGGGGGTTTGTTCTGGAAAGAACCATAGATTGGGTGTTTGTTCTGGAAAGAACCATAGATTGGGGGTTGGCTCTGAATAGAACCGTAGATTGGGAGTTGGCTCTGGATAGAATCCGTAGATTGGGGGTTGGCTCGTCATAGAACCATAGATTGGGAGTTGGCTCTGAATAGAACCGTAGTTTGGGAGTTGGCTCTGGATAGAACCCGTAGATTGGGGGTTGGGTCTGGATAGAACCATAGATTGGGGGGTGTTTCTGGATAGAACCATAGATTATGAGGTGGCTCTGGATAGAATCATAGATTGAGGGGTCGCTCTGTATAGAACTGTACATTGGGGGTTGGCTCTGGATAGAACCGTAGATTGGGGGTTGACTCTGCATAGAACCGTAGATTGGGAGCTGGCTCTGGATAGAACAATTGATTGGGTGTTGGCTCTGGATAGAACCGTAAATTGCGAGTTGGCTCTGGATAAAACCCGTAGATTGGGGGTTGGCTCTTCATAGAACCATAGATTGGGAGTTGGCACTGGATAGAACCGTAGATTGGGGGTTGGCTCTGCATAGAACCGTAGATTAAGGGTTGGTTCTGGAGAGAACCGTAGATTGGGGCTGGCTCTGGATAGAACCGTAGAATGGGGGTTTGTTCTGGAAAGAACCATAGATTGGGGGTTGGCTCTGGATAGAACCATAGATTGGGGGTTGGCTCTGGAGAGAACCATAGATTGGGGGTTGGCTCTGAATAGAACCGTAGATTTGGAGTTGGCTCTGGATAGAACCCGTAGATTGGGGGTTGGCTCTGGATAGAACCGTAGATTGGAGTTTGACAGAACATTGCATGTAATATGTGACATTTAGTAAGCTCCTCCACATCTATCAAAGACTGAACATGTCAGGAGACACCAGACATCTTGAGATCAAGAAAGCAATACTAGAGTGCCTGGTCTGGATTCTGAGACCTATAGGCAACAATTCCCAGAGGCCAAACTAGCCTCCAACGAGACGTTAAGGAAATGTTACATTGGCTTAAACATATTGCAAACAAGTGGCTACCCACTACAGAGTCAGGTAAAATGTAGAGGGTAATCCTTGCCTACCCCAGTTCCTAAATGAGTGGGACAGGACCCACATTACTACATGGAAGAAGCTACTGAAATAGCTGCTGCATTTAAACAGGTTGAAAGTGGAATAATCTATACTTCTCTCACTGGTGGCCCCTGCCTCGCAGTGAAGGTGAATGTTGGGGTGACTATGGGGGCTGGAAGTAAACACCCTCAGTGTGATGTAGAACCAGAGCGTGTGTGAGGCGGATCTTCTGATCAGCCCCATCATGGCACAAACCACCTAACTGGGATAAGGTCCCTTTATGGGATCCTGGTTACGTAGTATGGACAAAGCAAGCTCCCAAGTTACTGCCAAGTCAGGCAAGCAGGTAGATGGTTATCACTTGTTAAGATCATCTGGGAAAAGCTGGGAGACCCAACGGGATGACTGTCTCTGCTGCCACAAATGGTTCAAATGGATCACGGCTCGCAGAGGGCAGCCTCTTCGGCAGGGCCAAGCAACGCTGGTCAAACTGCAAATATCCAATCCAAGATTGCGACCAGACCATGTGAAGGCTTGATGAGAGCTTCACACCAGTCCCTCTGTCCTGCTGGTGACACAGTAAGACATGTACCCACACCTCTATTAAGCCTATCACTGATCCCTAACTATTATCACTCTCAGGTGCGAAGGAACGACCCAGGTGGAGGAGCCTCATCCCCATACAACCCACGGTCAGCACATGCAGAGCATGGGTGACTGGAGATGGAGCATCATTCAGAAACCGTATAGATGTAGATCATAGGTCAGTACCATGTGTGAGTTAATCACACGAAAAGGCAGGTGATATGAATCTGGATAACCTGGGGTGGGATAGGGGACTGCTGCCCCCGGGTGTGGTATACAGAGGTCTGCCAGGTTTCTGCCGTATGACTAGCAACACATGAAATATCTAGCCCCCCGGGCACAGTGAAACTCCCAAGGAGCAACACCACAGGATCTGTCCCATCTCTACAAGGAATCCACTAGATAGCATTTCTACAAGGGATCCTGGAGCTAGAGGGAGAAGGGGGTGGGAGTTATTGAATATTTGAAATCAGTCACGTGTACCCATCCCTTCTCTGCTTCACCTGTTGCAAGACAGTAATTTCTTTCTCTTCCATCCGCTTTCGGGGGAATCTTCGAGTTCAGGTTTTCTTCTAATTTTATGATGAATAACTCCTCTCGATTGCTGATCTCGTCACCTGTGGTATAAAGACAGAAATATATAAACTAAAGCTCCACCTGCAGAAAATATTTTCTCGCCTGCTTTGAAGGTCTTGTTCTATTTGTGTGCCCTCTCCATTAACCCATCCTCCAAATCTCATTCGCACTAAAAATCCACAAAAGATTTTGTGTTGGGAAAAAATACAGGGGACCTCTTCCTCCCTGTGAACCTTCATGAAAGTTAGACATAGAAACAATTATTTTACTGAAGCAGTTTTTACTTTGATCACATGCCAAAGTCACATGACTCCCACCATAGACAAAGACATTGAAGTGATGCAAGAATGACTTGAAAAAAGATAAAGAAAATGGGGAAATCAAACAATACTAAAGATACTTGCAGCAAACACACCTTGCAAGTTAATTCTGCTGACTGTTAATAGTACAAAAGGGCTGCTCCCTGGATCAGAATGGTTAAGACTACCCCCCTGTCTAGCTCTCACAACCAAAGCATGGACACATTTCCATATCACACGAAAACCTCTTCCAAGAGGTGATACAGAAAAGCAATTATCAACTTGTGCTCTTTGAAGCAAATGTGTGCTCTAAGGTGCCTTATAAACCAACACTACAATAAATACATCAACATAAAAACTTAACAGGAAAAAGCCACACACTCAGCCCTAAGCTCCCACAACAGATTTGTTCTGGGTCTTCCTACCACCAATGGCACGCCAGCATTAAACTCTGTGACGGCAGCATTCCCGTTTCCCCGTTCACACAGCTGAGTATCCGGAAGTGAAATAGATGGTCGGGAAAGGGATGCGAGATCTACAGTGGGCAACCTGTGGGAAGTCCACGGTGTCTTGCCAGCTCTTCCCTTGTGCTATCAGAAATACACTCTGAAAAAATATCAGAATCAACTAAAATAAACCAAATTGGGTTCTTATATCGCACTTCATGCCTGAGATCAACCGCTAAGCACAGGCCCGAGGTTCAAACCTGTGCTGTTCGGCATTTTCTTGCTTCCTAGACAAGCGTGTTGCCCCTGTGCTATCCTCTGCAAACCTTTTCATGGGCATAGTGTGATGAATCCCGAGATGTTGTCACTTCTCCCCGAGAGGGAGCCCCTTCCCATGAGGCCGGGGAGCTGAGGCCCCGATAGTCCCTCTGGGAGGTATCAGGTAATAATGTCCCCATACATAAGTTCGCCAGGAAAAGCCATTGGCGACATTATATATGGTGACATTATGTATGGGGACGGGTTGTGAGGATGTCCCCTGCTCCCAATAAAAAAAAAAAGGTGAGTTACGGGGGTGGCCCCCGCATGTTCAATGTAATAATGTCTATGCAAAAAACAGCTACTTTTTTGTCAGCTGACATTTTTGCAGGGACATTATTACATGGAACACCCTGGGGATGGTACTCAGCAGGAGGATCTCTGACCCCTTGCAGACGGTGCTTGGATGCGCAGTCCCGCTCCTTCTCTGGTCCGACATGGCGAAGCAGAGGTCCAGGTCAGAGAAGGAGCGGGACTGCGCAGCAAAGCACAGACGTGCAGTCTGCAAGGGGCCAGGAGCCGCTGCACTGTACCAAAGGGTAAGGGAAGCCGCAAGAAGCCTGAGACCGAGGAAAGCAGAGCCTGAGACCAACCGGAGCACACTGCCAGAACCCTAAAAGGTACCTGGGTTGTCGGGACGGTTGGTGGGGGCACAACAGAGTCAGGGAAGACTCAGAAACCAAATAGAAGTGCACCGAGCAGGGGTAAAGAAAGGGACCCTGGGGAAAACAAGAACACTGAAGATAAATATAAAGAAGTACAGGTCGGGGACCCACAACCAGAGGAGGAGAAGAATACAAGTCATCTTCTTCGTGGCAGTACCTGGCAGGAGAGTGAACCAGGTCTGCCAAAACAAAGCCATAAAGAAATACGTATCTGGGGACAAACACACACAAGAGAAGAGGAATAGAAGTAATCTTCTTCATAGAAGTACCTGGTAGGAGATTGAACCAGGTCTGTCAAAACAAAGCAATTGAGAAATACGGGTCGGGGACCCATAAGAGAAGTTGAACTGTGAAACCAATAGTCATACGAGAGGCCAAGGAGAGGGAGTCATTCCCCCTGGTTGTGTGATCCTGAAGAATCAAGATACCTGGAAAAGGGAGTCATTCTTCAGGCAACCAAAGCTACAAACCAAGAAGCCAGGGGAGGGAGTAATTACCCCTGGAGTGAAGAAATAGAAATTTATTTTTGAACTTTAATTTGTGGAATCCAGGAGCCAGAGAAAGGGAGTCATTCCCCCTGGTTAAGAACTAGCAACCAAGAACTGTGCTACTCAGTCCACGAGAAAGGTGTCATTCTCCAGGACCAAGAACATTGATGCAATTTCGTAGTTTAGGTATAACTGTGAGGGACAGAAGTAGAGTTTTTGACACAGGTTGGTGGTGTGAGAAACCAGAAGGTGTCTCACCCACTAGTCCCCAAGGATCTCTCTCTCAGGTGGCCAGGGCATGGCCATTGCCTTTGGATCCAGACCCTGGGGGTGGGCCAGTGTGGGAGGATCACCTGGATGAGGGGTCTTCGGGAGTGGGATGCCTGATGGTGAGACGCGGTATCCCTCTCTTCCTTGTAACATCTTTACCCCATCCTACCTGGTAGGCTATATGGAAACTCTATCCCCCTGCTTTTCCTGCACAAACACTTTCACCTGAACAGCCCACTCTGGGCAAAAAAAGACTCACACCCGAGCCGTGCACCTGACATGTCCCACTTCTATGGTCAGGCAATTACTAACAATCACTCACACCTGACTTCCATTACACTTCCCCATGTGAATAAAAGGCAGAGCACGAGAGCACACTCTGAGCAAGGCAAAGCACACGAAGGTACAGCAGTTTCGAGTCAGCAGCTGAACGAGGGGAGAAAGACGGCAAGGCACGAGATGTTTGTGAGAAGGGCAACACCCTTGACCTTTTCGGCAGGAAGCCATTACTTTCAAGAAACCTTCAAGGTAAAATGCGTAAGACCAGGAAACCAGGCTGAAGAATCCTGCATTGTGTGTTGGAGATACTGAGGATCCTCCTGCGTACCAGACCAAGGTGGGGAGGAGCAGCAGACGCTGTGGTATCGTCCTTGGCTCCAAGAACAAAGAAGCGACAGAGACAACACAGCCGGTAAGTTGGGGAGACCGATGCCAGACTGGTCTGTGCTGAAGTCACGGTTGCAAGCAGCAACATTGTAAAGCGAGCACTGGAACGAACATTGTTAAACGGGTGTGATGAAAGACGCGAGTAAAGCTAAATTGCTGGTGAATGTTTGAACTTCAGAAGGAAAGATACAGTACTGTTGACAGAGTGGTCCAGCATCGTGAATGTGCTCAATCGAATGTCTTTGTACGGTTTCCTGCCAAGAGAAACGAAAATAGAAGATTGATGTGAAGTGTAATTGTGTGAAGTGAATCGAAGTGGTCCTGCGATGGTTTAAGCAAAACTCATTGTACATTAGAAAGTCTTCGATTCTGGTATCAAGAGGATCTGAGCATGGAGGAGGGGGATCCGTGGTCCAAGGCCAAAGGATGGAGACCAAATTGTGAACATTACAGAAAAGGGGTCTGAGCCCGGACGAGGGGGACCCATGGTTCGAGCCCGAACAAGGGAGACCAAATTGTGAATATTTTGGAAACGGGATCTGAGCCCGGACGAGGGGTGCCCATGGTCCGAGCCCGAAGGTGAAAGACCCGTCTTGAACTTGTGAATGTCAGACCCTGACAAAAGGAAAGGAACTTTTGTGTTTTGTTTGTTACATCAGGCCCTCTGCAATAAGAGACTGTCATTGCGAGAGAGACTTTGGTGGAAGTGTTGAACTGTTACCTCGTGGCCAAGAAGCCAGAGTGTGTGTGAAGCCTGAACGTGCCGCCTTGCCCCATGCTGAAAACGCAGGGAAGGGAAGCCAACTGCTCAACTATCCTGACATATCATTTCTTGAAGACTTTTCTTTTGCATACATTGTTATCCCACACCATTCTGTATTTATAAGTAAGGATTGGCAATAGGTTTATAAGCATAGGCCCTTTTATTTTGACAGACACCACTAGAACTGCGTTATTATTATTTGATGGTCGTAGCTTGCTCCCATCTTTACATTTACGTTTAGATAGGCGTTCAACCAACCCATTGAAGTTCAATAAACACCCTTGAACTGTGATCACTTGTGTCTGTCTTCACTGTTTGATAACATGCCTTCCTTACAGTGGACATGCCTTTGTTCCCCAAGAACTACCTAAAGACAAACACAAACATTTAAATGACCTTGTTACCGATTTCCCCGATGTATTTTGGGAAACACCAGTGAGAATACCTGGAACTTATCCTTACATCAGAACCCCAAAAGGGAAAGTGGTTCATCTAAAACCATACAGACTCCCAGAGTCACTACGAAAAATAGTTATTGAGGAGGTTAATATTATGCTGAAGGCTAATATTATTCAGCCCTCGTCAAACTCATGCTCTTCCCCTATTGTGTTGGCAACCAAACCTGTCCAATCTTGGAGATTATGCATAGATTTTAAGCAAGTCAACGCCATCTCCGCCTTTGATGCACATCCCATTCTACGCATCCATTACTTGATAGATAAACTGGGAAACGCAGTGTTCTTGTCAACTCTAGATTTAACTAAAGGGTATTGGCAGGTCCTTGTACACGTACCTGATAAGGAAAAAAATGCCTTTTCAACACAAGTAAGGCAATTCCAATTTAAAGTTCTCCCTTTTGGTCAGCACATGGCCCCAGCGACTGTTCAACGACTTATGAACAGAATACTACAACCTTATTCCAGTTTCTGAGGGGCCTACATTGACGATATAGTTATCTATAGTAAAACGTGGGAAGACCCCTTTTCCAATCTTTATACTATTATGAGAGCCCTCCAAGTGACCGGATTGACTGCCAACCCTAGGAAGTGTAAGTTGTCTGAATCGCCCATAAAATATCTGGGCTTCTTCGTGGGTAATGGTAGTGTGCAGCCCCAACAAGAAAAAGTGAAAGCTGTCCTACATGCCCCCACACCCAAGATTAAAAGAGATCTTAGAGCATTCTTGGGTTTGACTGGGTATTATCCCAACATTTTCAGAAAAAACATCATGGTTGACAGACAAATTGCGAAATACAGAACCCCAGGAAATTCGTTGCACCGATGAGGATGATGTTTGTTATAACATCCTCCAACAAACATTGTGTCAGCACCTAATTTTGAAAGTGGCAGACTTCTCAAAAGAGTTTGTTTTACAGACTGATGCCTCCCTGACTGGGTTAGGAGCCGTACTATCTCCAATACATGATGGCTTAGAACATCTTATATTATTTACCAGTCATAAACTATTTCCTAGAGAGAAAAACGACTCTGTGTTAGAACTAGAAGCCCTTACCATCAGATGGGCGATCCTCCATCGTAGGTACTAACTACTGGGAAAGAAATGTACCCTCATTCCTGATCATTCACCCTTAGTTTGGATAAGTCAGAGGAAAGAATCTAAACCTTGAGTCATGCGTTGGTTCATGGACCTGCAACCATACTGTTTCACCGTGGAACATCAAAAGGGTAAAGATCAGGGGAACATTGACTTCCTTTCCCGGTCCCATTGCGAAACAGAGCATTCCACATCGCATAGGGGAAAGGTATGTGAAAAACCAGAGGGTGTTCCACTGCCCAAACCCCGGGATCCCTTGCTCAGGTGGCTAGGGCACAGCCATTGCCTTTGGATCTAGACCCTCGGGGTGGACAAGTGTGGGAGGATCACCTGGGTGAGTGGTCCTCGGGGAGCGGGGGAGGGACAGCCGATGGTGAGACGCGGTATCTCCCTCTTTTCAATACCCCTATCCAATCCTATTTCTTGGGATATTCCAACTTCCCAGACCCCCCTTTTCCTACACAAACACTGAGCTGAGGAAGAGGAGGGCTAATGCTGAAATGATTACCACCCATGCAATACATTGGACATGTCCCTCTAATGACATCAGGATGAGTCATGCACTTGACTTTAATCACGCACACCTAATAACTATTAACTCTTCCCACATGGTTAAAAGGTGGAACACTGAGACACACTTTGAGCAAGGTGGTGCACCGGAAGGCGCAGTCCCTCCAGGGCTATCGCAAACCAGGCGAAGGAGAGCGACAAATCGAGGTGTTAATCTAAAGGGGCAGGAAGCCACAGATCCCCCTTCCCCTGGCGAGAGATCGTAATTTCTGAAAGGCTGTGAGGATTGCGCATGACAGCCCAGCTTGAAGGGAGAAAGAGTCTTTCGAGTGCTATAAGGTTACCAGCCAGCATCCCGGGTGAACAGCAGAGTTGAGGAGGTGCAGAGGTGGCAGTGGTATCAACCTTGACTCCTTCATCAAAGATGTGAAAGACGGAAAGCATCTTAACATGACTGGTGATTTGAAGGAAGCAAGGAAAGCCTGGTCTGTGTTTAATTGGCATGCTTGCGACAGTATCCGAGGGATGAAGGTTACACGAGCACTGATAAGCTGCAAAAGAAAGAGAATCAATTGTTAAGAACTGTGAATAAGAAATACAAAGTAGCATAGTGGTCCGGCTAAATGATATTGTCCAATCGAAAGTCTCAGTGAAATATTTCTTGCTATAGAGGCAGTGGAAAGTGAGAGATGAGCGTTAAGCGAAAACATTACAAACTGTTGAACTTTGTTTTGTTGAATTTGGCAAGGCAACGAAAGGAGGGTCTGAGCCCGACTGAAGGAGACCCGTGTGAAAAGCAAGAGAAGGGTCCGAGCCCGACCGAGGGAGACCCATGTGTGAAAGTAAAAAGAGGGTCTGAGCCCGACTGAGGGAGATCTGTTTGAAAAGCAAGTCATACGTAACAAGTACATTTTTCAAAAGACATTGGAACTGAAGGAAAATATGTAAAGTGGAAGTAAAGAAAGAAAGGAGGGTCTAAGTGGTCATGTCTAGGTGAGAGCGAAAATCCTCCCAGTTTCGAAAGTCTTCAACAGCGAAGAAATCAAAATATGAAAGGAGGTTTGAGACCGACTGAGGGGAACCTATAGTGTGGACTTTGAAGAAAGCTTGGGAAGGGAACACCACCAAGGAGAAACGGTTTGATCCTGATTGAGGGGAACCTATAGTGAACTGTGATCAAATACTATACTTAGAAACGGTTTAACTGAAACTGTGTAGAAGCTTGAAGGATGTCCTGGACTTGGGTGAGAGGAATCCGAGAGGTTAAACCTGTGAACTTGTGACTCAGACTTCAAGTGCCAAGAAGGTTCTGGAGGCAGAGGGCAGAGTCAGCCGCCTAACTGTGTTCGCAAGCCAAAGTGTGTTCATCCATCAAGTGTTCCATCTAACCCTGTGCTGTGCTATACAACGTGGGGACGAGAATTAATATTGATTTACATTGCCATTCTAACATTTCGTTTCACCACTGATTTTTCCTTTTGTAGATACATATCCCTATATCACATTAGAGTGTATTAGAGTGAGGGCAGGCATTAGGTTTTTGTTAGTATAGGCTTTATTTTTGGCTAAGACTGACTGGGACTGTTTCTTTATTATTTGATGGTCGAGATTACTCCCATCTTAGTTACAGGGACAGGCAGGAGTTTTTCCAACCCCTTGGATTTATCAATAAAGGTTTTGAAACGTGCAACTCTTGTGTCAGTGTCGACTTGTGATATCATGTCTCCCTTACAGGGCTAAGAGACTGAATAGTCAAAGACGAGATCAAAGTGGGGCTGAGAACAACCCAAGAGGGTCTGAGAGACTGAGGAGTCCAAGAAGGGCTGAGAAACTGAATAGTCCAAGAGGGACAGCGAGAATGAAGAGCTCACGAGGGGCTGAGAAACTGAATAGTCCAAAAGGGGCTGAGAGACTGAGGAGCCCAAGAAGGGCTGAGGAAATGGAATAGCCCAAGAGGGTCTGAGAGAATGAAGAGCCCAAGAGGGGCTGAGAAACTGATTAGTCCAAGAGGGGCTGGGAGATCGAGGAGCTGAAGAGGGGATGAGAATGCGAAGAGCACAAAAGGGTACGGAGAGACTGAATAGTCAAAGAGGAGCTCAAAGTGGGGCTGAGAAACCGAATAGCTCAAAAGGGGCTGAGAAATTGAGGTGCCCAAGAAAGGCTGAGAAACTGAATAGCCCAAGAGGGACTGAGAGAATGAAGAACCCAAGAGGGGCTGAGAAACTGAATAGTCCAAGAGGGGCTGGGAGACTGAGGAGCTAAAGGGGGGCTAAGAAACCGAGGAGCTCAAGAGGGGCTGAGAAACGAAAGAACCAAAAGAAGGTGTTGAAAGAGCAAATACCCTAAGAGTTGGGGTGAAACCCAACACCCTGGGTGGGGTGAGCATCCGTCTGGCACAGAGCAGCCACCAACCAACCAATGCCAGGTGGGGGTGGGAATCCGAGACCCCAGGGAGGGGTAGGAACTAATAGGTTCCGAGCCATAAGTGGCTAGGTCATACAGAGACACTGACAGGAACTGTTTTACATACCGGATGTGAACTGTCTAGGGGGCCAGGAGGCCTAGAGGGATTCCCTATTCTCCTGAACATTGGCAGGAACCCCTGTGAAGCATTAATTAACATTCTTATCGATCTGCAAAGAGGGTGAAAACCACAGAGACATTTGCTAGTGTTCAAAGGGAACCCTTGTTGTGGGTGAGAAGTGTTGTCTAATTCAGAGACAGTACAGTGGGGTCAGAAACCAGCGAAGAGCGTGTTATTTGGGCAGAAGGCCCTTGGGATGTCTTTTGTGCTACTGTTTGATGTTTTCCTTTTTAGTGGTAGGGACCAGGATCAGATTAGCTTAGGTTTCTAGATGGTGCACAAACTTTATGTTATCGGACAGCCTGGCGTTTTCCCTTTTGAACTCTTTTCTCTATTTTAGCAAATATATCAGAAGTGTAATGTTTTGACAAAAAATAAAACAATCACTTTACACACCACAATGAGTTGTCCATCTCCTGATTTTGACTTATCACAGAGAACATTCAAAGGTTTAGGAGCTAGAAGTTGAAATGATCGGGAAACATGTTGGTGCACACGGAGGACGAGGGACCGATAGAAGAAATTGTGAACAAACAATAGTTTGCAGGAGAATTTTAGTATAAAGAAAAAGTCAAGAGAGGTCGAAGTTCCCTAAAATTGACAAATTACAAGATTGAACAACCATGGCAATGTGGAGCCAAAGAGAAAGAGAAGAATCAAAGATAAACCCAGGATTGCGTGCTCGCTGATATACAGGAAGTTCAAGAGGGGGAGAAATAGACAAAGGAGATGAAAAACAGAATTTCTATCTTTTTGGGGTTAAGACAAAGAAATTGGTTAGCCATCCACTCCTTAACTCCAGAGAGGCAGGGAGAAAGTTGTTGATGAATAGAATCATTAAATGAGGAGCACAAAGTGAAACTCTGTGTGTCGTCACCATATAAGTGCACATGAAACCCACAGGCAAGAATTAAAGTAGCCAAAGGAGATGTGCAGAGGGAAAATAAAAGGGGACCAAGGACAGAATCCTGCAAAACTCATAACGGGAGAGAATGTGACCGAGAGATAGCCCCTTCCAGGATACGACAACAGAATGGTCAGATAATAAAGAGGGAACCCAATGGAGGGCAGTGTCAGAGAAAGAAGAGAGTGTGGAAAGCAGAGTCTGATGGCCACAGTATCAAAGCAGCGCTAACATCAAGTATGACAAGGATAGAAGACTGCATAAAATGGCTGGCCTGAAGAATAGAGTTTCGAACAGACAGAAGAGCGGTTGCCATGGAGAAGTCAGGACGGAAACCAGACTTATGAGAAGTGAGAAGATACATTAAGTTTGAAAGTTAAAGAAGAAAAATGGGTGGTAATTAGAAGGTACAGAAGGATCAAAGGAAGATTTTTGGAGGAGAGGAATAATAGTGGCAGCTTTAAATGCAGACTGAAAATAACCTGTAACACCGGTTAGAGAGAATCAAAGAAAAAATCCACGGCGTGTGAAGATGCACCAGGCATCATGATAATGAAAAAAAAGAAAATCGGTCCCTGGCACGTGAACCGTGCCAGGGATCAAGAAATAAAAATATATTAGAGTAAGGGACCCTAGTGCGTGTGCACGCAAGGGTCCCTTTACTCTGAAAAGGAAAAAAACAGTCGATCTCAGCGGCGGTGACAGTTGGAAAAACCCTTCAACAGATTCAGAGGCGCTCCGCTCAGCGCCAGTGACCGCCACAGCCCGGGCACATG
Source organism: Ambystoma mexicanum (assembly GCF_040938575.1). Taxonomy (NCBI): domain Eukaryota; kingdom Metazoa; phylum Chordata; class Amphibia; order Caudata; family Ambystomatidae; genus Ambystoma; species Ambystoma mexicanum. Next base: position 1,547,925,095 of record NC_090931.1, read on the forward strand.
CAATTACTGGTGTTTAAGTCTTCCTGGAGCTTAGTTTAAAAAATAAGGGCCACCTACCTTATAGGTGGCCCAAGTTAAGTGATGTGGGTGACGCCCATGCTGCAAATGAGTGCTGGGCTGCATTTTGCCAAGCAGCCCAGGCAAATTAAGACTTTGGGGGCCTCCATCCCTGCCTGCTGCGGCTGCCACCTGCCACAGAAGAGCCTCCACAGAAGAGCGCAGAGAGGGAGAAACATTGAGACCAGAAGCAAGGACCTTGAGACAACCCTGGCTGGGTTGTCTTGCAATTAAGGTCTTTATAAATAGTTTTAATACAGTGCACTGTATAGACTTGGTATATATTTTTAAAGACATTTTATTTTTTTAAAAGGACTCTATATATTCTGGTGTTGTTTAGTAACGCAGCTGCTAGGTTTAATGTAATCTGTATATAATGCCTTGTGCTCTGCCCCTTTTGTAAAACATAAACTCACAAATCCCTGCCGGTGTACTGGAAAAGTATATAAGAAAGCTTAAAACAACTAAAAAGAACTGTACACCAGCATTTCATTTGTCCGCCTTACCTTGTGCGCTCCAGTTACTCTAACGTTGTGCTCCCTCCTTGGGGGGTATTTGGGGAACCGACCTGCCCTGACCTCTTGATCTTCCCTCCCCTTACCTTCTTCCTATCGAGGTACACCAGGGTGATCTCGAACCGAGGAGGGCGGGGTTTGGAGACAGGTAAGTGGCGGGTCAAGTTATAAGAGAAGGGTTAAGTTGTATATTGTGTACCCACCTACACCTGTCTCCCTATAATGTGCGTTGGGGGATCACCCCGCTCCAAACCAACCAAAGGATAAAGAAACATTAAAAAGAGAAGATAAGACCGAGACCAAAGCAGGAAGAATGGGTTTAATAAGTGCAGCAGGTAGGGGGCCAGAGAGAGCAGCAGTAGAGTGGGAATGGGAAAAGAGAGTGTGAATGTCTGCCTCAGAGATGGGACTGAGCACAGAGGGAGGATGGTTAGGGGTCAGAGGAAGGAGATTTGTGGAGATATCAGGAATAGTAGCAGCCTGTGGAATTTGAGAGTATCTAATGCTCTCTATTTTAGAGAGGAAGAAGATGGCAAAGTCATTGGAAGTAAGAAAAGAACAAGAAGAAGGATCAGAGGAGAAAGGAACGAGGGCTTAATTCAAGGTAGAGTGCAGATGTTTTGGAGAAGTCCTCAGAGTCCGAATACGATTCTCAAAGCAGTTGGGTTTAGCTTGTTTGAGTTGCAAAGTGAATGACTGACAGAGTGCAGAGAACAATTGGTAAGCAGTAGTGCTAAGAGATTTTAGCCATTTTCCGCTCTGCTCTATGGAGCTGGATTCTTAGTTGTTTGAGAGAATCTGAGAGCCACGGGCGAGGAGGTTTCCCCCCAGGTGTAAATGTAAAGATGAGGACATAGCATTATGGAGTTTATGAACTGCAGAATCCAGATCAGAGGAAGAGAAGTCTGTGAGATCTGTTAAAAAGGAAGAAAAGGACGTAATTAGAGCACAAGGATCACGATTCCAAGTATTACGATATAGTAAAGAAGACGTAGAGAAATAGCTAATAGTAGGAGATGGAGGAAGTAAGAAAAAGAGAGACATCAGAAAATGGTCAGAGGGAGGAAGGACATGGGACTGAAGACCATCAAGAACGGAGCAGTCAGCCGAAGTGAAGGTCAATCTACGACCCTGCCTATAATGTGAGTGTCACGACTCGTGAGGGTTGGAAGATTTGGCATGCCTGGAGAAACCGCCATTAAAACGTGCCATCACGTTTCCTTCCGTTTGCTTGCACGCAGTCTAGTTCTTTTCCAAAATGGCATCCTCCCTGTCGGCATAATTGCAGAACGGCTGCAACAAGTGGACGCATTGCAACCCTGATCTCGCCTTTGGGTAAGACACTAGTTTCTTCCTTCTTTACCGCTGCTTAGCTCCTTGCCTTCATTGCCTTCTGCTTCCTTTGCCTCCTTGCTAACCTCCTTCCCATTCTTGCCTCCGCTTTACTTCCAGTTTCTTTCCATCCTGTTGGACTTTGCGCTTCCTGTCCGGATACTTGGAATTATTCTTCAGAGGTACTTGCTGCCTCACACTTCCACTATCATCGTACACTTGCTTTATGATCCTGATTTTCTTTGTGCTGGCTTTTTTCCCCTTGTTTGAGGGTTGCACCCGGAGAAACACAAGGTCCTGCTGTTAAACCTCTGTTATACAGAGTGGCTTCCTCCAGGGGCCGACCTTACCTCTTCGAGGGTCGGCGATCAGAACGAAAAAAAAAGCCCCGGACCTCTCCGTCCAAGGAATCATCTGAGTCAAGCTTTTAATCTTCAAGTGAGGAAGACATTTTTGTGAGAGTGAGTAGCAGGTGAAGGCAGTAAATTAAGATTAGAGGAGGGAGTAGAAAAGATCAAAGGGCAAGAGGCAGGATCAGATAGGGGAAGGGGAATAGTAAAATCTCCAAGAACGATGACAGGGGAGGCACGGGAGGAGAATAAATAAATAAATAAATAGAGATAGCAAGGAATCAAAGTTGTCATAGAAATATCAGAGAACGCCTTGGGGCGATAGATTTACCAGTAGGGGCAAAAAAAGAGAGGGCATGAGTTTGAAAAGAAGAAAAAGAAGGGAAGGGAAATAAAAGAGAGGCAGAAGTCCAACATGGATGGAAGAGCACCTCAATCCCGCCACCAGACCGCGACAGTCAAGGTGAGTGAGAGAAAGAGGAGCAGGAAGAGGTTAAAGCATGAAATGGAAGAGGCAAGTTTCAGCAATACGGAGGAAATCAAGTTTTAAGGAAAAAAAGAGAGGTCCAAAACCAAATCTGTTTTGGAGACGATGGAGTGAGCATTCCAAAGCCCTAAGTTCATAGAAACAGGGAGAGAAATCTGAATAGTGGGATACGCCTCGGTCTAGAGAAAGAAGTACGGGAGGTATATTCATGGAGCAGAACCATGTAAAGAGATAAATAGTGAGGAGATAAAGATAGAGCTTCATGGTGAACAATTAATAAAGGTAACATAACCAACCATGTGGCAGCAGCAAGAAAGAGGGAGGACGCGCGCTGGCGCGAACAGGGGCCAACAGGGAATGGCAGCACCCTTAGAACAACGGCTCTTAGAAGTGGATGCTCTGGTGCCAGATGCTCAACTCTGACATTAAAAATAGGGAAAGGAACAGTGTGACCGATGGAAGGCGGGGGAGGAGGGTAGAGCCTCAGACCCGCCCAGAGTCCAGAGGAGCAGCAGTGGCAAGGTTCCAGCCGCACAGTAGAGACACCAGATTCACACATCCATGAGTCAATTCAGGTGGTAGGTTGCCACCAAAGGCAAGGGGAGAAATAAAGTCACATGGCCCACCAAGGGGTTGCCAATCTGACTACTCCCCTGCCGCTGATCAAGTTGTAAAGGAGTCGCCATATCGTGCCTCCAGAGGCACCCAGCTGCATTCCTGCCTCTCGTTTACACTCTATCACCTTCACCTTCAGTTCCTACTCTTCACTCTATTCCACCCCTGCTCTACTTCTCCTTCCGTATCTCCAGCCACTCTCCTCGTCTGTCTCTGAAGTTTACATACTCTCCCCTCTCCTCCCTTCTACCCTCGCTCTCTGTTCTCCTAGGTCTCTCCCTGCTTCACTCCCCTGTTACCAGTCTTGTTTCGCGTCCCTCTCTACTCCCCTTGCCTCATGATCTGACACACTCTCTATGCCTTTCTCGCCTCACTACGTCTCCATTTGTTCTCTCTCCTTCCTCCCCACTACTACTCGTACTACCACCTGGCACTCTCCCTTTCACTCTCATGGCAAACACCCTCTGTCACTTACTTTGACTCCCACACCCTCTCTAAATCCCCCTACACGTAGCCTCCCTCTCTCTTTCACAAACCTTTAACCCGCTCTCTCACACTGCACTACAAACTGGCACCAATCGGTCTCACAAGCAATTCTCCACCTGCACTCTGCTCCAACTGTGCCACCAACTCTTCTGTCCAGCGCTCTCTTGGCCCACCTCTGTACCTCATGACTTCACTCCTAAAGGTCACACTCTCTCTCATTCACTCGCCTTTTATACCCTTCTCTTCCTGGTTCTATCCCCCTTTCCAATCGTTCCAGCGCTCACCTGACTCTTCGGGCAAATCTGTGGCAATTTTTTCCTCAGTGGCTTGGGTTACGCAGCTGCAAAGCTTTAAAAACTCCTCTTAGCCCCGCCTCCTGTTTGATCTCCGTTTGCAGGGCCAGCTTCGCAGGCTGCTTGTTTTCCATGGAGAGATGAAAACATCAACCCAGCGAGACCAGCAAGTCATCCATTCATGACCAGAATAAACTTTCTGAGTAACCGAAAGTCCCCTTCCCAAAAAGAATTTCCAAGGGTCTTTGTTAACTCACCCAACTCTGGATTCAAGACCCTTCTTAATAGAAGCTGGTTCTTCATCTTTACTCAAATAAATCATGAAGAACAAGTGTCAGAAAGTAAGGATTGCGAGCTTTAACCAACTAAAAAGAAACATTTAAACCAATATCATCCTCCAAAAGCAATCACTGCAAATGTTACAGGTATAATCGTTTGTAGTTTAGTTAATAGTGTGTAAAACAAGAGCCGAGTGTCTCATATTAAGCACTGAATCTCCCAGCGAGTAGCGCTCTTCTAATTCAGCTACTGCTTGCAGTATGAGGCAAGAGCCGAGTTTGGTTATCAATTTTCTATTGACATTAAATAACACAACAGAGTAAGTTAAACTGATGAACACTTTGCTGGTATAATTCTGAGGTTTGTATGTGATCCCCTTTGGGGACTGGAGTAGAGGAGGGCGGGGCTACTTGTTATATATGTTGAATGTCAGTAGTATAGACACTGTACCTTTGCATTCTCCTGAGCGGAGACCGTCTTCCTTTCTCTCTCTCCCTTCTGTCTCCGGAGGGTGGATTAAGTGGAGGTCTTCCTCTCTCTTTATGCTGAATGACTCTTCAGGATTGTTGATCGTGCCACCTGTCATATAAAGTAAATATCTATGATTTCCACTCGCAGGACATGAATACCAAGCATTTGGGCCTTTACCCAACTTCCCATGGCTGTAAGAACAACTGGTGTTCAGACTGGTCAGCATTCAAGACCACGGGCCAATGCGGCACATTACTCCCTATGGTGGTCATTCTCCATTGAGAGGGTGCAGGGGATGGCGGCTGTACCGAGGCCATCTGACCTCACTGGGAACGCCACCACAAACTATACGTGCCAGCAGCCCGGGCCGTCAAGCGCGCAAGCATGCACGCTACATGAGTCATATAACGCGCTTTGATCCGGCCCAGTTCTCAACTCTTCCCGATTAGACCCAATATCAGTGAAGAACAGAACTGTGTGATCGATAAACTTGCGGATGAAGAACCTTTCACAGTAGCTTTTAGATCTTTGTATAATGACCCTGGGAAGGCGGTAAGAATTTTACCAGAAACGTTTTATAAACGCCACATTTCAATGATATCAGGCCCAGACCATAACTACAGCAGCGAACGACTTGGGTAACATCATAGCTTCAATATCTGAAAGCATATTTAAATAACTGAAATCATACAATTCGACTCCACATGTAAGCTTCGGAACAATATTACCCTTACGGAATTTTAAAGCGGGCAAGATTCAGAACCGTACATATTTCCCAGCGATTTTTTCCAACTGATTACACAGCTCCTTTGCTTTTTCATTTAAGTTTCCACTAATAACAATATTAGCGATTTTCCTAAAAATCGGGAACCCCAAATAAAGAAAATATCATAACAAATCTAGTCTGCCTACCCCACATCTGAAAATGAAATATGTATTAGACCTCCTCAAAGTGCAATGCATTACATTGGTTATTCTAGTATAAGAACCACTCCTATAATCAACACACCCCCCACTTCCTTTGCTTGAGATCCGGGTGGGTGCATGTGGCGGGAGAGTGGAATGTCTGCATTCTCATGTGTTGACAAGACATGTATGTGTGCTACTGCAGATCACAGCTAATGCGCGATGCCTACCGTGACTTCTCACCACCTCCAGCGTGTCCGTGGGACTCAGGTCTTGCTTTCCTTTGGTTCTTAATGAAAAGACGGTGCTGACAATAAGTGGACCTGTTCATAAAATAAAATAAACACATTGTTAATTGTACTCCTTGCCCTAATATAAAGAGAATAATCTGTTATTCACCACATGGCATATGTTAGATGAAGCAGCTGAATGACTCCACAGTATTATTATTTGACAAAGGGTCTCCTGTCCATGAAAATGCTGGCCAACTATTTCCCCCAGAAAATGTAAGCCCCAGCAGCAGGGGGCGCTGTTGCTATAGAGGGTGAAAAGCAACACGAGCATCAATGTGTTAGGAAAGCGAGAGTAAGACCCCTGCAGCTGCAGGCAGCTCAGGGAGCAAAACTCGGTGGCAGAACAGAAGGATGCAGACTGCTCAAAAGGGCAGCACCCCTGTGGGGGAAATCTGTGGGACCATGGACGGGAGGAGAATTGAGCTTCAGGAAGCAAGTAATCAATTAATGAAGAGTCCTGCAGAAAACAAGGAGGACTTGAGTTGTTAGACACCACCATCCTGTCACCAGCTACATAAATACTCTAGCAAGCCTTGCGAGAGGAAGAGGCGTCTAAGCAACGGCCATCTTGAATTGGGACAATCCTTCCAAAACAGGCACCTAAGGGAAGAAAAGCTCTATATGGAGGATTCAAAGAGTTATTACACATCACCATCCTGTCACTGAATACATAATCACTCTAGCAAGCCTTGTGAAAGGAAGAGGGCATCTAAGCAACGGCCATCTTGAATTGGGAGAATCCTTCCAAAACAGGCACCTAAGGGAAGAAAAAGCCAACATGGTGGACATCTTAGAATGGACTAAATTTCAAAAACTCCTCCTACACTAAAATCATCACGTGGGTCCCTACCGATGAATTATGAACTGGAGTGCAACAACATCAAGGTGCCAAAATGCAAATATTGTCATGATTCCCAGAAGCCACGGTTCAAACCGCTAAGAACACCACATTAAACCAGAGCCATGGACCACCACAAAAATCCGGACACTGCTGTGCTGGAGACTACTCGTGAAGGAAAGTGCAGTTTGTGTATACATCTCTGTAGTAGGCACATGAACCCACTGGGCATTCTTTCAGGTATTTATACTTTTAATCAGCAGGTTGCACAGAGACTTACAAAGCATTAACCATGGAAGCTAGATTTATTTTATTTATTTATAGGGTAATTATAATGTGCATATACACAATGTGTTTCGAGGCGCAACAAGACAGGGGGGGCGTAGGGAGGACAAAAACAAAGATTGTACTATTGGCCACATTACATTCGGATGGTGTAAGTGCAGTAATAGGAAGTGCAGGGGGGCCCTAGGGGTTAAGTGCCAGACAGGACAAAAGGGCCCGTTGGAAAACGAGTGCCAGGGGAGGTCAGGTGGACAGAGCCGGGTGAAAGCAGAGAGTGCAGGGGAAGAAAGGACCACAAGCTAAGTGTGAGGTAAGGGGCTGGAAGAGCTCAAGGGTGCAGGCCCAGCCAGGCTAGTGCAGGGGGAGGGGCCCAGAAGAGCAGTGAAGGTTGAGGAGGTGGGGGTCAAGGTAGACCAAGTGAAGGGGTAGACTGGACGAGGGGGGCCTGATGCCCTGTAAGAATCAGAGGAACCAGGCTGCCAGTCAAATGGCAGACAGGGACATTGGCAGGGGAGGGGAAGAGGGAAGGAGGAAGAGAAAAGGAAAGTCTTGAGAAGCTTCCGGAATTTAAGGAGATTCAGCTCAAGTCTGAGAGGGGCAGGAAGGCTATTCCAGAGGGAGGCACCTGGGGAGTAGATCGATCAACCCCCCCACTCTCTGCTTCGAACAGCATCTGATCTGCAGAGAGTTAGAGGTAGAAGACCGCAGGGCTCTGGCACGAAGGTATTTAGGGAGAGTTAGATGCAGCGGGGTCCCAGGCCCAAAAATACTTGTGGATGGTGCAGAGGGTCTTGAACTTGATCCTTGAAGCAACCAGGAGCCAGTGGAGAGATATGAGGGCTGGAGAGATGCAGTCCCTGGGCTTGGGGCCAAGGATAAGTCTTGCAGTCCTATTCTGGATTAGTTGAGGTGGGCGAAGGGAGGAGTTAGGCAGATTGAGGAAGACAATAGTCCATCCTGGAGAGGACCAGAGCTCTGGAGAGATTGCGTTTCTGGGGAAAGGTGAGGAAAGATAGAATGCCTCTGAGGAGGTGCAGCTGAAAGTGGGCCTTCTTGGCAAGGTCTGTGATGTGAGGAGAGAAGGAGAGAGAGGAGTCGTAGATGACAACAATGTTTTTTGCCTCACAGGAGGCCTCCCATGGAGGACGGCCACAGTGTGGGAGGGAAAGAGGGAGCAGGGGTCCCATTGAGAAGGATCTCTGTCTTACTGGCATTAAGGCAGATATTGTTAGCTGTGCACCATGCCTGGATAGCAGACAGGCAGTCAGGAATGAGAGAGAATGAGGAGGAGGCAGAGGAGGGAAGCTTGAAGGAGAGCTGCATGTCATCCGCATAACACTGGAAGTTAGGAAAGAAGGTGGAGATCGAATCGGCTAGAGGGGACAGGTAGATGTTGAAAAGCCAAGGCGAGAGGATAGAGCCCCAAGGGACACTGCAGGTCGAGAGTGAGATGAAGGAAAGAAAAGGGCCCAGGTGAACATGGGAAGGTCAGTCTGAGAGGAAGGAGGTCAACCAGTCCAGGCCAGGTATGTGATGCCAAGGGTATCACTGAGCTGATTTATAAGGGTGGCATGATTGACCGTATCAAAGGTAGAGGAAAGGTCAAGAAAGATGAGAACGGAAGGAGCATTGGAATCGAGATTAGAGAGCAAGTCTTCACAGGTGTTCGAAAGAGCAGTTTCCGGGCCTCTGGCAGCTCTGAAGCCAGACTGGTGGTCGTGGAGACAATCAACAGATTCAGTGTGGTGGATAAGCTGGGAGATGGGCAGCTTCTCCAAGGGTTTGCACAGGAAGGGGGTAATGGAGATAGGGTGGTAGTTAGTCAGACAGGAAGGGTCAGCAGAAGTCTTTTTGAGGAGAGGGTGCACAGGGGAGTGCTTGAGGAGTGCGGGGAAGGATCCAGTTGTAAAGAGTGATTGCAGGAATCCACTAAGTCTGGTGCAAGAGAGACAATGCTGTCCTTGATAGTTCTGGAGAAGCAGGGGAGCACCTGTTTGGATGAGACTTTAATAGAGCAGACTTGTCTAGAAACCTAATGAGGTATTATGGGAGAGAAAGAGGTGAGTAAGCGGGGAGGTGAGAGGGGCGCCAAGGGGGGCCTGTGAGTGGGTGAGGGAAAAGGGTGTGAAGTACAGAAGAGTGAGGACAAGATGCCCTGAGTTTTAGAAATGAACTGAGAGGCTAGAGAAGTGCAGAGGGCCAACAAAGGCAGAGGAGAAGTGGAGACTGCAGTTGGGTTGGCAAGTTCCTTGCAGATTGTGAAAAGTTCAGCCGTGTTGTTAGTGGCCGCAGAGATGCGGGCTTGGATATAGGCTGCCTTCTTTGAGCAGATTGAGATTCTGTATTGCCTTTGGAACAGGCAGCAGGCCATTTTGTCAGAGGATGTGCTTGAAGCCCATCACTTCCTCTCAGCTGTTAAAAGGTGATAGGGGGCCCCATGTGATGCAGCTGTGGTGGGGGTCACAGAAATAAAATACAAATAGTTCCAAAGCTGCTGAGTAGTTGTTTTAGAATCTAATTTTCCTTATTTTAATTGGCGTGTATCCAAAAAACAGATATCACTGCCAAGTTATCCCATTAAGGGTCTGAATGTAAACATTAGTTTTTTCCAAAAATTTGAATTTATTTTTAGAAGTTAAAGGCATGGTCTAGTAAACATTTTTATTGTCCCTACGGGTCGGTCATGTTTTTTTAAGCCTAAGTGGCTCGATTTTAGAAAACTTTCCTATGGACCTTACCCGAGTTTTCGTCCATTAAACACACGCGAAAACAAGCACCAGGGAGCCGCCATTTTCTGATAATCCTATCTTTTCCCCCATCGCCCTGGCTGACCTGCTTTTGCGGCACTAAATCAATTCCCCCACCCCTGAGCCTGTCATCAGCAGACTCATACCGCCCATTTCCCAACGCCAACGCACATCTCGTGTCAACATTCGCTGCGCTTCAGCTAATGACGTGTCGCCATGGAAATGGCAGGACGCCTCTTTCCTCAATAAGTATAAACAGACCGTTTCACAACACACGGCAGCAGATTTTTGATTCCATTCCTCTCTCTGTGTTACTTTGAGTATTCTGTGACTCGTTTCAGTGCTCTGGTCAGCTACCTTCGCCGCTTGTAGTTTGTTTAACACACAATGGCTACAATAATGCCCTACATGTACGAGCCCGAGTATACCGAGGAGGAACTACTGGAAAGGGAAGCACGCGAAAACGATTGGGATTCGGACGGCAGTTGGCAGGACGAATCAACAGATGAAGAGCCTGGGCCTAGTCGAATGGACGGCGTCTCCACCTGGTGCACATGCAATCGGTGCGAGCTAATGCCAACTGAGGACGAGAACTGCTGCTGCCGAGAAAACTCGGGATGCCTGGCCTACATTTCGGAAGGCGAGCCACGACCGCAATGCATCACCGAGCTGCCAGACTTCAGGGCAGCCTGCCTCACACGGGCCGTGTTGAGAATAATGATGGTGCTTATGCACGAACTTCGCACAACTGTTCGTCCTCGTAATCCGAGTAACGAGTAAGTATACTCTGCTTGTCATGCCACTCCTATTTCATGTTCTTCTACTATATCCAAAATTACATCTACATATCATTGTAACGCATGTAAGTCGTTCAATAGTGTGCATTTGTCCGTGCAGAATGCCATTAGTTACAAGAATTGTCATTGACAACAAACGTTTATTAAACTTATCTTGGTCATTAAAAAACAGTTTGTTTCATTCCTTTTCACAGGTGGTACAGGCTGGTGGCCTATCGTTCCTTTACATGGTGGCTCCACGGGAGGCTTGGACACCGCGTTCGAAGAGTGATACCCGCCTGTGCCGTTCGTGCCATTAGAGAAACGTTCCCGAGTGACAGCGGTCAGTACAGGGGATTTTCTCTTGCTGTGCTGCAACCTGACCTGTATAATCTTTGAAGTCTTGTATTTTTGTTACATGAAAATAAGATACAAAATAAAACACCACATATATTTTAACAACGTTTGTTTCGATTTTTTAAATGAATCAAGTAATAATAATAATAATAATAATTTGGCATTTATATAGCGCTACGAACCCTCAGGTATCTGAGCGCTGCTTATTATTACCCACGGTGTGTGGTGCTCATTTATCGACCTCGGAAGGATGAAACGCTGAGTTTGGCGCTGCCGGGATTCGAACATGCATTCGCAGGCTCTGCACTGATGTCAAAGCGAGCGCTCTACTCGCTGTGCCACTTGACGTGTCTCCATTCAATGATGGACGTCAGACATCTGTGCTCCGAATGGGTGAAGGTCTAGTCGCTGTGAAGCAGGGTGGTCACTATCTGTCTAAGCTAACATAACATATTCTCGATAATGCATGCACTAAATAACACTTGTTCAAAGTCTTTCAGTAGGTTATGTCTCTATAAAAGTCACACATATATCTATACTAACAATTACCATTGGATTATACAGGCCTTAGGGTCTTGACCACTATAATACACCGGTTGAAGTGTGGGTCTGTGCTCACAAGAATCTCCGGTATGTGGCATTTGTTATTGATAAGCAACGATATACTATCATTGATATAAAGGCGATATACTATATATTGATATAAAGGCGGTTTGTGCCGGTGGATGCGCGCTGGCATGGGGGGCTGTCAGGGACGCGAAAGGTGCCAAACTACATGTACACTTCAAAAGGTGTCCCACGCCAAGGGGCCATCGGTCACATGGCCTCCTCAGACCCTGTGTCTCCAGCCAGGCCTCCCCTTGAAGCAGGCCGCCCCCCTGCAATCCACATAAGTGTGTCTCCATTCAGCAGTCTTCCTGTGCCTTATCTGCACGCCCCAGGCCCATCCATCCCACCCCCCTGTATCAAAGGCGGTTCGCGCCGGTGGATGCGCGCTGGCATGGGGGGCTGTCAGGGACGCGAAAGGTGCCAAACTACATGTTCACTTCAAAAGGTGTCCCACGCCAAGGGGCCATCGGTCACATGGCCTCCTCAGACCCTGTGTCTCCAGCCAGGCCTCCCCTTGAAGCAGGCCGCCCCCCTGCAATCCACATAAGTGTGTCTCCATTCAGCAGTCTTCCTGTGCCTTATCTGCACGCCCCAGGCCCATCCATCCCAACCCACTGTATCAAAGGCGGTTCGCGCCGGTGGATGCGCGCTGGCATGGGGGGCTGTCAGGGGCGCGAAAGGCCAAGGTGCCAAACTACATGTACACTTCAAAAGGTGTCCCACGCCAAGGGGCCATCGGTCACATGGCCTCCTCAGACCCTGTGTCTCCAGCCAGGCCTCCCCTTGAAGCAGGCCACCCCCCTGCAATCCACATAAGTGTGTCTCCATTCAGCAGTCTTCCTGTGCCTTATCTGCACGCCCCAGGCCCATCCATCCCACCCCCCTGTATCAAAGGCGGTTCGCGCCGGTGGATGCGCGCTGGCATGGGGGGCTGTCAGGGGCGCGAAAGGCCAAGGTGCCAAACTACATGTACACTTCAAAAGGTGTCCCACGCCAAGGGGCCATCGGTCACATGGCCTCCTCAGACCCCGTGTCTCCAGCCAGGCCTCCCCTTGAAGCAGGCCGCCCCCCTGCAATCCACATAAGTGTGTCTCCATTCAGCAGTCTTCCTGTGCCTTATCTACACGCCCCAGGCCCATCCATCCCACCCCCCTGTATCAAAGGCGGTTCGCGCCGGTGGATGCGTGCTGGCATGGGGGGCTGTCACGGGCGCGAAAGGCCAAGGTGCCAAACTACATGTACACTTCAAAAGGTGTCCCACGCCAAGGGGCCATCGGTCACATGGCCTCCTCAGACCCCGTGTCTCCAGCCAGGCCTCCCCTTGAACCAGGCCGCCCCCCTGCAATCCACATAAGTGTGTCTCCATTCAGCAGTCTTCCTGTGCCTTATCTGCACGCCCCAGGCCCATCCATCCCACCCCCCTGTATCAAAGGCGGTTCGCGCCGGTGGATGCGCGCTGGCATGGGGGGCTGTCAGGGGCGCGAAAGGCCAAGGTGCCAAACTACATGTACACTTCAAAAGGTGTCCCACGCCAAGGGGCCATCGGTCACAAGGCCTCCTCAGACCCCGTGTCTCCAGCCAGGCCTCCCCTTGAAGCAGGCCGCCCCCCTGCAATCCACATAAGTGTGTCTCCATTCAGCAGTCTTCCTGTGCCTTATCTGCACGCCCCAGGCCCATCCATCCCACCCCCCTGTATCAAAGGCGGTTCGCGCCGGTGGATGCGTGCTGGCATGGGGGGCTGTCACGGGCACGAAAGGCCAAGGTGCCAAACTACATGTACACTTCAAAAGGTGTCCCACGCCAAGGGGCCATCGGTCACATGGCCTCCTCAGACCCCGTGTCTCCAGCCAGGCCTCCCCTTGAACCAGGCCGCCCCCCTGCAATCCACATAAGTGTGTCTCCATTCAGCAGTCTTCCTGTGCCTTATCTGCACGCCCCAGGCCCATCCATCCCACCCCCCTGTATCAAAGGCGGTTTGCGCCGGTGAATGCGCGCTGGCATGGGGGGCTGTCAGGGGCGCGAAAGGCCAAGGTGCCAAACTACATGTACACTTCAAAAGGTATCCCACGCCAAGGGGCCATCGGTCATATGGCCTCCTCAGACCCCGTGTCTCCAGCCAGGCCTCCCCTTGAAGCAGGCCGCCCCCCTAAAACCACGACATACATACGTCATTCATTCACAAACACACCCCTGTTTCTAATACTTTATAAACCACTTGATATGTCTCATGAGAACATCTTTGTGCTTTGCAAGTCAACTCCTGAACGTGTTACCTGGCAACCACTGAGATCTACGCTAATCTGCTCGTCGTCGTGCTATCCGTGAACTTCTGTGACCGCTTAGAGCAAACCCATCAGTGTGCTACCTGTGGCCACCTGTAACGCTCACCTGGTTCCCACGGAGGCGCGGCGTCGAAGGCGCAGAACTCTGAAGATGGACAGGAAGGGCCCCTCTATTCTGGCTTCCCTGGCTCGTTGGATACCCTCCTGTGCGTGAAAAGGGAGTATTACCAACTGTGGAACAATGCTCAAGCCTCCCACTCCCTTCCAACCCTCCACGATTCCCCGTGAAGCCTCACCTTAGGGTTTGGAAGGATGAGCTCTCCATCCTGCTTCTGATGCAGGGGCGCGTTGAAACCCAGTTACTTCACTGGATTGAGCATTGATGGGAGTTAAGGTAAGCTTGACTGTTCAGGTAAGGCGCTGTAAAAGTTCTGTTCAAAAGTTCAAGCTTAATAATAATGTTCGTTGTCTAATTGCAGCAAGCGCTAATGCTTATGTCTTTTTCCCCTTAGGGGCCGGGGTTCGGAGTGCCGGAGATATGGCGCCGACCCGAAGTGAAACAGTTCTGGATGAGCGCTCAGGTAATGTCTTTGCATTCGCTCATTCAATGTCTTTGTCTTTTTTCCCCATAGGGACCGGGGTCCGGAGATGCCAGGAAGCGGCAGGACCCGAAATGCAGTGGGAATAATCCAACAGGTAAGACTTAAAAGGAAACCGAACTTTCCTTATTCCTTTTCTCCCTCTCACCTTTGTTCTTGTCTTTTTTCCTCTAGGCGCCGGGGCGTAGCTGAATCCGGAAGATCGCTGCTGAAGATGGAAGCGCCTTGCAAAGGTGAGTAAAATGCAGCGCTGCAGCGATCGAAACAAAATGCCTTTAAAATGATGTCTTCCTTTTCAGGGCCGTTGGAGAAATGACTCCGGGATGCAGATTTAGCAGGTAAGGGCTTTTCTTCTCCTATTCTCTTCCTTTCTCCCCTTGCAGGTGTTCCAGGGTGCTGGCAGGCGTGGCTGAAGTCAGGATGCAGGAGCTGACACGGTGAGCGTCCAGCTGCTAGGTGCACGTGTGGCTGTTCGGGTGGGGTTTAAATAGCCTTGGAAGAAGTTCCTGGTATGTATCCTTCCACCAATCAGGTATGTATCCTTCCCCGACCACACCCGGGTGGTGAAGTAGTCCTACAGGTAAAGTAGTCCCATTCAGGCCTCAAGAGGGCCTGGATGAAGCAGCAAGGTCTGCATCAGGTAAGTGTGCACCCAAGCACTTAAACACATATCCTCTTCTATGAGCCTGGCGCCTAAGGTGCCAGGACTGGGGTCCGCTATGAGCCTGGCGCCTAAGGCGCCTGGACTGAGTCCAAAGGGCCCCGACTTGGGCCCGCTGAGACGTCCCTGGGGAAAATGATGTCTGCCTCTGGGGTTGCTGGGCCCGGCCTGGCTCCTTGGAGGTAGGCATCATGACAGTACCCCCCCTCAAGGCCCCTCCCAAGGTCTTTTCCTCCGGGGGTTTTGGTTTGTGCGGGAATCTTCGATGGAATCGTTGAATTAATCGTGGTGCGTGAACATAGTTATTGGGTTCCCAAGATCTTTCCTGAGGTCCATATCCTTTCCAATCAACAAGATAGAAGAGTTTCGACTTAACCATCTTGGAATCTAAAATGTCTTTCACTTCGAATTCTAATTCTCCATCAATTTGGACAGGGCCTGGGGGCTCAGACAGTCTGGTTCCAGGTTGTACTGGTTTTAGAAGAGATGCGTGAAAAACAGGATGAATCCGCATGTTGGATGGTAAATCGAGTTTAAAGGCCACTGGGTTGATAATAGCTTTGATGGGGTAAGGCCCAATGAATCTGGGATTAAAAGTTTGCTGACCCTTGAGGGGTAGATGTTTAGTTGCTAGTCATACCTGATCTCCTACTTGGTAAGGAGGAGTTTTACTTCGGTGCAAATCAGCGTTTTCTTTATACTTTTTCTTGGCTTGCTGTAAGTGGGTTGTAGCTTCTTTGAAGGCTTGGGTTATTGTGGAATGTAGGTGATTTACTGCAGGCATCTCAAGGGTCAGAGGTGGATCTAGGTCAGAGGTCCGAGGATGGTGACCATACAGGGTATAAAAAGGAGTCTGTCCGGTTCCAGAATGCACTGAATTGTTGTATGCATATTCTGCAATCCAAAGGATGTCTTTCCAATTTAACTCGGATTGGTGTAACATGCACCGCAGATATTGCTTGAGAGTCTGATTGGTTCTCTCGGTTTGTCCGTCGGTCTGGGGGTGGTGGCTGGTGGATAACCGCACGTCTATTTGTGCTAGTTGGCAACATTTCTTCCAAAAGTGGGAGATAAATTGACTTCCACGGTCTGAGACTAATATGGAAGGGAAACCATGCAACCGCACTATATTTTCCATAAATTCCTTGGCCAAGGTGGAAGCTGACGGCAATCCTTTTAAAGGGATAAAATGGGCCATTTTGGAGAATAGATCCACTATTACGAGAATCGTGTTGTAACCACCACAAGGAGGCAGGTCAGTTATAAAGTCCATTGACAAGGTGTGCCAAGGTGCTGGTGGAATGTCCAAAGGTTGAAGTAGGCCGGCTGGCCTTTTCTTTTGAGTCTTATTTTGGGCACAGATTCTGCAAGACAACACAGATGACTTTATGTCTTTTCTCCAAGAAGGCCACCAGAAGTGGCGTTTGATCTTTTCTTCTGTTTTCGCGATACCGGGGTGTCCTTCCATTAATGATTCATGATGACGGGTAATGACAAGTTCCTGCAATTCTTTACTTGGCAGAAATAACTGCTCTTGGAAGTAGGGTAAATCATCCTTAACGGTGTAGTGAGGACCCTTTTGACTCCATTCCAGTAAGGCAGAAGAGTCAAAAAGCTGTTTTACTTGAGCTTGGATGTCCTCAATGGTTTGTAATGAAGTCAAGCCCAGAATTCTTTGTTCCGGTATGATTGGCACAGGTTCTAAACTCGAATTGGGTTCTTCCATGCCTATCCGGGATAAGGCATCTGCCTTACCATTCTTGCAGCCAGGGCGATAGGTAATTACAAAATCAAATTCCGCAAAGAATAAAGCCCATCGGAGTTGTCGCGAAGATTGAGCTTTGGCCGTCTTTAAATACTGCACATTTCTGTGGTCCGTAATTACGGTGATGGTGTGTCTTGCACCGAGAAGATAGTGACGCCAAGCCTTGAAAGCTGATTTAATAGCCAGTAGTTCTTTGTCGGTAATTGCGTAATTGAGTTCAGGTGGAGAGAATTTTCTGGACTAAAAGGCTACAGGGTGTAGTTGGTTAGTTTCTGGGTCTCTTTGCGACAGGACAGCTCCCATGGCCGAACAGGATGCATCGGTTTCCACGATGTAAGGGAGATCTGGGCGCGGGTGCTTCAATAAAGGTGCAGAGGTGAATTTGGTTTTCAGGTCCTGAAAGGCTTGTTCAGCCTCAAGAGTCCATTCAAAGCGTTTATTTTTCTTTAGGAGAGCTGTGATGGGTTGAACAGTTCGAGAAAATTCCGGGATGAACCTTCGATAGAAATTGGCAAAGCCAAGCATGCTTTGCACTCCCTTCACAGAGCTAGGAGATGGCCATTTGAGAATGGCGTCCACTTTCCGCGAGTCCATTCGGATTCCTTGAGGTGTCAGGACGAATCCGAGAAACTCCACTTCTGTGGTATGAAAAACGCATTTTTCGAGCTTGGCAAATAATTTGTGCTGGCGCAATTTCTCAAGAACTGCCCTAACATGGTTTCTGTGATCAGATTCTGAGGAGGAATAGGCCAGGATGTCGTCAATATAAACGATGACACAAACATCGATAAGTTCCCGAAGAACATCATTCATGAAGTACTGAAAGGCGGCAGGTGCGTTGCACAAACCGAAGGGCATTACTTGATATTCGAAGAGCCCAAATTTGGTGCGGAATGCAGTCTTCCACTCGTCACCCTCTTTTATACGTACCAGGTGGTAAGCTCCTCGGAGATCTAGCTTGGTGTACACACGAGCATCTTTTACTTGGTCGATAAGCTCAGGTATCAGGGGCAAAGGGTAACGATTCTTAATTGTTATCTGATTTAGGGCGCGGTAGTCAATACAGGCCCTAAGGTCTCCTTCCTTTTTAGGTACGAAGAACAAAGCAGAAGAGACTGGTGACTTTGATGGGCGAATGAAGCCATTGGCCAGGTATTGATCCAAATACTGGCGCAAATGCAGGTTCTCAGGTTCAGTAAGAGCATAAATCCTACTACAAGGTAGTTGTGCATTGGGTACCAAGTCGATTTGGCAATCGTAAGATCGATGGGGAGGTAAGGTGTTAGCCTGCTCTTTCTGAAAAACGTCTTGGAATTCTTGGTATTCAGATGGTAACTGTACAGGGGTGGAAGTTACAGAGGCTAGACCCATAGCTGGATTCCTTGGGTAACAGGTTGGTTCACAATCAGGAAAAGTTATCTTCTTTGCTCGCCAGTCTATTCTCGGATTATGTGTTTCTAACCAAGGGATACCAAGAAGTACTTGAAATTGTGGGGCCTTGATCACATCAAACACGATTGCTTCCCGATGTCCGTCCTGACCCACCAGAGTGATTTCAACTGTGGAATGTGTTACAGGCCCTGAGGCTATTTCGGTTCCATCAACTGTAGTAATTACATCTTGGGTTACTTTCGGGCGGAGGGGAAGCTTAATCCTGGAAGCCAATTCACGGTCTATGTAATTTCCAATAGCTCCACTGTCTATGTATGCTTTTATAGCATGCAACTGCTGAGGCTGTTTTGGGTTCACAAGCACCATTGGCATGACAAAATGCGAGGTCAAAGAGTTTGTTTTCAAGCTCGGCAAGCGGACCCCTACGCTTGTCGGGCTAGGTCGTTTCCCGAACCAGGTGTCAATAACTCGTTATCAGTGGCTCCAACCACCTTCTTGGGTGGTTTAACTGGACAACTTAAGAAAGTGACCGGAAGTTCCGCAATACAGACAAAGTTGCATTTGTCGCCTTCTCTCTCGTTCCTTCTGCGTTAATGGTCCTTTAACACTGCCAATTTGCATAGGTTCGGAAACGTCAGTACTCTTGGAGTTAACGTGGGTCTTGATAGGTACTCTGGTTTCATACTTGAGCCGATCTGCTTTTCTATTTTGAAGTCTGTGATCAAGTTGAACCACTAAGTCTATGTAGTCTGCGCAGGCCTGGGGTGGATCTACTATCTGAGCTATAACATCTTTAAGCTCTCCGCGCAGGCCTCGATGAAACCATGTGATCCTTTTATTTTCAGGCCATCCGGTTTCCATAACTAGTCTATTAAAGGTGGCGATATAGGACAAAAGATCCTGATTACCTTGTCGTAAGGATAGCAGTTCGTTGTCAAGGGCCTGTCCCTGCGAGTGTCGAGCGAACAATCTTTCCATGCTGGCCTGGAAGCCCTGGAAATCCCGGAGAATGGGAGCATCCTGATTTACCAATGGAATAGACCAATCGGCAGCACAGCCACTGAGGTAAGATAGTACAAAGGCTACTTTGGTCTGGTCGTTGGGGAAGGCCCCGGGCCTGCATAAAAAGTGTAAACGGCATTGGTTCATAAAAACGGCATATTTCTTGGGATCCCCCGCAAAACGTTCCGGCGGGGCCAAAGGCATGTGTCCAGGTAGATTGATTTGTACCGGGTTATTCGAACCCATTGTTGTAGAAATATCTCCGGAAACAGGTAAAGGAGTGTGCTCTGCCTGGCCCTGCAATAACCTTTTGGCCAGATCATCAGTTCTTTCCTTGGATAGGATTAGTTCCTTTCTGAGAGCATTAGTCTCCTGGCGGGCTGAGTGCACTTCTGCCCGTAATTCCCCTAAAAGATGGGCCAGCTGATCTGTCTCGGAAGTCTTCATAACGCCCAGGTGGGAAATTGTGGTAAGGCTTCGCGTTCTGTAACGCTCACCTGGTTCCCACGGAGGCGCGGCGTCGAAGGCGCAGAACTCTGAAGATGGACAGGAAGGGCCCCTCTATTCTGGCTTCCCTGGCTCGTTGGATACCCTCCTGTGCGTGAAAAGGGAGTATTACCAACTGTGGAACAATGCTCAAGCCTCCCACTCCCTTCCAACCCTCCACGATACCTCCTCCACGATTCCCCGTGAAGCCTCACCTTAGGGTTTGGAAGGACGAGCTCTCCATCCTGCTTCTGATGCGGGGCGCGTTGAAACCCAGTTACTTCACTGGATTGAGGATTGATGGGAGTTAAGGTAAGCTTGACTGTTCAGGTAAGGCGCTGTAAAAGTTCTGTTCAAAAGTTCAAGCTTAATAATAATGTTCGTTGTCTAATTGCAGAAAGCGCTAATGCTTATGTCTTTTTCCCCTTAGGGGCCGGGGTTCGGAGTGCCGGAGATATGGCGCCGACCCGAAGTGAAACAGTTCTGGATGAGCGCTCAGGTAATGTCTTTGCATTCGCTCATTCAATGTCTTTGTCTTTTTTCCCCATAGGGGCCGGGGGCCGGAGATGCCAGGAAGCGGCAGGACCCGAAATGCAGTGGGAATAATCCAACAGGTAAGACTTAAAAGGAAACTGAGCTTTCCTTATTCCTTTTCTCCCTCTCACCTTTGTTCTTGTCTTTTTTCCTCTAGGCGCCGGGGCGTAGCTGAATCCGGAAGATCGCTGCTGAAGATGGAAGCGCCTTGCAAAGGTGAGTAAAATGCAGCGCTGCAGCGATCGAAACAAAATGCCTTTAAAATGATGTCTTCCTTTTCAGGGCCGTTGGAGAAATGACTCCGGGATGCAGATTTAGCAGGTAAGGGCTTTTCTTCTCCTATTCTCTTCCTTTCTCCCCTTGCAGGTGTTCCAGGGTGCTGGCAGGCGTGGCTGAAGTCAGGATGCAGGAGCTGACACGGTGAGCGTCCAGCTGCTAGGTGCAGAACAACGCGAAGCACGTGTGGCTGTTCGGAAGGGGTTTAAATAGCCTTGGAAGAAGTTCCTGGTATGTATCCTTCCACCAATCAGGTATGTATCCTTCCCCGACCACACCCGGGTGGTGAAGTAGTCCTACAGGTAAAGTAGTCCCATTCAGGCCTCAAGAGGGCCTGGATGAAGCAGCAAGGTCTGCATCAGGTAAGTGTGCACCCAAGCACTTAAACACATATCCTCTTCTATGAGCCTGGCGCCTAAGGTGCCAGGACTGGGGTCCGCTATGAGCCTGGTGCCTAAGGCGCCAGGACTGAGTCCAAAGGGCCCCGACTTGGGCCCGCTGAGACGTCCCTGAGGAAAATGATGTCTGCCTCTGGGGTTGCTGGGCCCGGCCTGGCTCCTTGGAGGTAGGCATCATGACACCACCCACCTATTCTCCTGCAACATACTGCTCTGCTTGCTGAATCCAACTTTTTGTTGGTCAAGGTAAGGCCATGTACCCTAGTCATATTTCGCAGATTTTTAAATTTCTATCTATTTGCGAGTTGAGTACACAATAGTGCTAGGTTCATTGGTTTCATTGCTATTGACTTGAGTTTCCATTGCTATGCTATCAATAGATCTATTTATTTTCATCTGTGTCTATTGTCATCTAATTGCATCCTTCGGGGGTCCAGTCTATAATGTAAGCATGTTTCCTTCTCGTGCAAGACAGAACATCCAAGGGACGAGTCACATGTTCAGATTTTAGTCACATAATTTATACATTTCTGCAACTTATGCAAATACTAAGCCACACATAATGAACTGGTATAGTTCCTGCGACAAAAACAAACCTTGCATTGATCATTGTATGATTCATTTACTTTTGTATCAAATCTTTACTCTTGAAGATTGGATAATAATGTCGATATTTACTTTTCAGATTTATCAACAATGCCTGCCTGTTAGATTAGCGGTTGCCCTTCGAAGACCCATGCTAAATCTGAAGGCACTACAATGCATGCATTCCCGAAAACTGTTGATCGAATAAGAGAATGGGTCAGACATTGCGGATATCCACTGGATGAGCTGGAAAGTAGAGTCCAACAAGTCTTAGAGGACAAGAGGGGTGATCGATACCGCATCTGCAGCCGGCACTTTTCCCCGGACATGTATGCCACATCTTGGGTAACAAAGAAGAATAAACGGTGAACGACACGGAAATTGCTCGAAAACGTTATTCCCACTCTATTCGTCCACATTCCGCTACCGGTGAGTCAAGTGTCCGGATTTAGCTTTAGGCCTTGCGGTAGTGTGTAGGTATCCGAACGGATTTATTGATATTGTAGGTGTTCTATCCCTTGTAATAATTTCGATATTGATATGAGTGTATAGTTTTTTGAATAATGACATTTACCAATATATTCTTTTTCGATTTCATAACCCGCAAACGCAATGTATATATATGGGAACAGGGAACTGTGCATTTTACAAGTATTCTGTCGCCTTACATGGCTATTTTTAATATTGGCATTTCATTATCAATCATTAATTTTCCTTTACAACTTCTTGACTATCCCTTGAATCTGAAGCAAGAACATTCTACATCCTTGACGTGGTCGCAGTTATCAACCACTTCTAGCGCGTATCAGGTAATCTTACTAGGCTAATCCACTACAGACTTGTTTTATGTATGTCAAGTAATATTTTTATTTTATTGTGTAATCATTTTACCGAATGTTTGGTTAGTGCTTTCCAATTGATATACACCTTAGTTATCGTCCACTGGTGTTTGTTTTCAGTTATAATTAGTGTTATCCATACTAATGCAAGTACTGTCTTTCAGGGAGATGCTGAAGCGTCCGCCACATCTACAACATTTCTAAATGTTCTTCAACAGCAGGAGGTATGGATACTGACAGCTCCATCGAGCGTCATCATCAGAGCTGGAATTCCTGTCGTTTGATTGTTCTACACAATGTTTCATTCGTGGTTAGCCGTTGATATGTACCTGTGCTGTCGACCCCAGGTGTGTGTTATGTTTTCACTATTGTAATCCTCACTAATGCAAGTACTATGTTTCAGGCAGTTGATGGAGCGTCAACCCCTGCACTTGATGCAGAGCCTGACATTCAAGTAAATCCAGGGGAAGTGGAAGCGGGACCATGCATATACGAATCGGCGCAACAGCTTTCGGAAGTGCGCACTACATTTGCAACATCCATAGATATTCTTCAGCAGCACGAGGTATGGATAATGACAGCCCCATCATGCGTGATCATATAACGTGATTCCATTTGCTATACTTTCTTCCCTATTAACGCAAGTGCTGTGTTTCAGGGAGACGACGAAGCTTCCACTACAATCACAACAGCCAATTTAGATGATGCAGATGTAAATAAATCGGAGAAATAAGTCGATGAAATGTGATCATATTTAGATTTTCCTTGATTCTTTTGGACAATGCATCATTTGCGGTTATCTCTTTATATGTACCTGTGCGTTCGACCCCAAGTGTGTGTTATGTTTCCAATATTGAAAACCATACTAATCCAAGTACTGTGTTTCAGGGAGACGACGGAGCTTCCACCACAATCACAACATCTCATTTAGATGATGCAGATGTAAAGGAATCGTTGAAATAAGTCGATGAAACGTGATCATATTTGGATTTTCCTTGATTCTTTTGGACAATGCATCATTTATGGTTATCTCTTTATATGTACCTGTGCGTTCGACCCCAAGTGTGTGTTGTGTTTCCAATATTGAAAAGCATACTAATGCAAGTACTGTGTTTCAAGGAGATGCGGATGCCTCCTCTCCAATACAACCATTCATGGCAGGCCATGCAGAGCCAGAGGTATGGATACTGACAGTTCCATCGAAATAGATCATCACTGGTCGAATACTTGTCGTTTGATTGTTGCACACAATGTTTAAATCGTGTTTGGCTATTGAGATGTACCTGTGTGTTCGTCCTCACGTGTGTTTTATGCGAACAATATTTTGATACATAGTAATGAAAGTACTATGTTTCGATGGAGCCTCATTCCGTGCTGTCTATGCGGATACAGAAAATATAGTCGTTGCAGCGCAAGAGGAAGGGAGGACATGCGGAAACGAATCGGAGCTACAGCGTGCAGATGTTGAAGGTCGAGTCAAAAAAGTTGCAAAGAAAAAAAACCAAAAAAAGGTTAGTTACAAACAGTTCATAGCATGAAAAAAATGTTTGTGCTGGGGACTATTTTATGTTTTTTTCCAGTCAATTCTACTACACTCAATCTTGTGTTTAAACTGAACATCCCTTTTCCAATCTCTCCTCCAGTTACCCGTGGGTGTCAGAACTATACACACACAGACAGTGAAGCGAATGAGAGATGTGGCTTGCCAGACCGTGTACACTATGGAGGAACTATTAATTGAGGCGAGGCGTGTTCAGGCTCGAGATGCTCATGTCCAATGGCCAGAACATGAATTAACTGTGTTTGGAGACTACAGCAAAGTTGCATTGGACCATAGCTATAGTGCGACCGCACCACCACAAGAAGATGTTATTGAATGTATTGAAGATAGCTCTGAAGTAGTTGCAGATCAATTTACACAATCTACACCCGCCAAAAATTTGCCACCAAAAAACCTGTCGACATTGTTGTGTTCTCCCATAAATGCTGAAGTAATAGATGTCGAAATGACAGAGAATGAACCAGCCGCAGCATCCATAGACGCATCAGAACTTGATATCAGCGATATTACTTTGCAATGTGTTGAAATCTCCACAACGTCACAGGCCGAAACAACGTTGACGCAGGATGACAGTCTAATGAAAGACAGCAAATACATTGTATTCGACAGTTGTTTGATGGAAATTATAAGTATGCTGAAATGTGTGCAGGGAAAGTATGTGGGAAACCATTGATTAATGTGACTCGTCAAATAAAAGGCAGTAACGTCAAAATAAATGCCGCCTGTAGATTAAATCATAGGTTCTCATGGTCTGCACAACCGATGCTGGGGAAACTGCCAGCAGGCAATCTACTGTGTGCAGCTGCATCACTTTTTAGTGGCTCCAGTTTTAGAAAGTTAGAGGCTTTCTTTCAGTTTGTGGGACTCCATTTCATTTCTAAAGCGCTGTACTACATATACCAACGTGATTATCTGTTTCCGGCCATTAGTGATGCTTGGAAAATTGAACAATTGTCTCTAGCAAGTACATTCGAAGGCAAACGTTTCAGGCTAGCCGGCGATGGACAGTGCGACAGCCCTGGATTTTCTGCCAAGTACTGCACCTACCACTTTCAGGACATGGATAGTAAGAAAATTGTGAGTTCGGTGGTCGTGCAGGTAACACAATGTACATCGTCAGTGGCCATGGAGAAACTAGGATTTATAAAATCAGTGGAATATCTACAATCAAGGGGAATGCACATCGACCTCATAGCCACGGATAGACACGTTTCAATTGCCAAGACAATGAGAGAGCAGTTCCCACATATTAAACATCAATTTGACGTATGGCATCTTGCTAAATCAATCAATAAGAAAATCTCGGCTGCAGGGAAAAAAAAGGTTTTGAAAGTATTTTTCAGTGGTCACATTCAATCACCAACCATCTTTGGTGGAGCTCAAAAACTTGTGAGGTGTCAGTGGAAATACTACTTGAAAAATGGCGGTCACTGATGCACCACTGTACCAACGTTCAACGCTGGACAGCAAATGAACATTTCCACCAATGTGAATATGGCCCTTTGTCCCCAGAGGAGGCACGGAAGAAGAAGTGGTTGATTCCATCTTCACCGACACACAAAGCCATTGAGAAGATTGTTTTCGGCAAAACTCTATCAAGAGATTTGAGAGGACTGACAGAATTCTGTCACACAGGAGATTTGGAGGTGTTCCACAATATGTGCCTAAAGTACAGGCCAAAGCGCTTGCATTTTAGCTTTCAGGGCATGAAACATCGCACTCTACTAGCGGTCGTGGTCCATAACAGCAATGTCGGACGTGAACAATCTAGGACTAGGCGTAAAGTAAGGATGCCTCGCTACACTAAGGTGTTTTCAAAACGAAGTAAGCAATGGGTGATCAAACCAGTCTATGATGAAATGCAGTTCGACTTTGTGAAAGGCCTTATTGTTGCTGTGTTAGAAAAGCACAGATATGGAATTTTGGACGTTTCTGTGCAGAGCAGTGATCCATTGCCACCGAACATTGCGACTGTGCCATGCCCACCCGAAGCACAGCTGATTGTGAAGTACAAATCCTGGTTTAAATAATTGCAATACGATTGTCTTTTTGTAAATAAATGTTATTGTACAGTGTACCTGTAAACCTAACCCCACCTTCACCATCATGGGTGGCGAACAAGCTGGGTGTCATCTTTGAATTCTCTCTATTCACCTCACATATGTGTATGTATATATTTTTCTCATGTCTCATCTCATGTAAATGTAAATGCTGCGCACTGTTAACGGAGGGAAGGCTTGCGTATTGCAAATAATAAAACAAACAAACAAACAATAAATCTCACTTTTAACTCAACTCTTGTGGTACTTTATACTTTCCCTGACCTTCCGCCAAAAATTAAATGTCTCAATTTGGGCTGCAAAGCTCGCAGACAACGGGGACAAAATTGGGGCACTTAGAACGCGGCAGCCAAGCGGGCCGTGGCATTTGGGAGAGAAGCCAGTTCGCATTTGCACATTGAGGCGCACTACATAGACGGATTCTAAACTTCAAGTTCTCACAGATGCCTATACTACGTGATGTTGCAAATAAAGAATGCGAAGGACAGCGCCCAGATGAGGTCCACAAGTTGCACTGGAAGTATAAGGGTCTATTGTTTTTTTACCTTGAGACACGGACCATGCCGAAAGAACTACATTTGAAGGGAGTGCGCAATAACGTAAGAGACGATAAGGCAGAAAATTCAGAAACTAGACCGAGTTTCATTTTAGTTCAGTATACGAAAAATCGTTGTCAAGAGCACGGTCCGTTTTACAGACTGCATTACGACGAGACACAATGGAAATTTCAAATATAATGTAAGTAAATCTTTACACGCTTTTATACCGGAATGAAGATTTAATGAATGGATGCAAGAATAAATGAATGAATGAATGAATGAAGAGCTAGGAAAAGCAAGTAAAACGTGTTCGTAGTGGGCACATGGGCATGCAGGTCCACTGGTCTCACCGATCTCGGTCCTTGGCCCAGCCACTTTTCCCTGCACTGCCTACCTGCACTACGGGACTGTCTCTGTATCCTTCAGCCCCTTCTCCCGGCATTTACCTTGCACTTGCCACCAGCTGGCCCTATTATTTAATTTGTATTCAACTAACCATGTACAGCCCTTCCCCATGCGCGATCAGAAAGACACCTGGCCTAGTAGGATCGTTGTCTGTCTGCCCTTGTTCTCCACCTGCCTCGTCACGCCTAGAAACACTTGAGTATAGGCGCGTTGCAAATGCCATATCATATATCATATCATTCCTCACGCATGTAGACTGTCGTTTATCATTGTGTGTTGGCCTCGATTTATCTCGTTACTTTTCGCATTGATATACTCCATTGAACTATCCTTGCAAGCAAATAGTTTCTGATCGGCCGTAATAAACAAAATGAGTAATATTAATGAAGTTCGGCTAGCGAGACTAATTATAATTTTTTTGTTTTCATAACAGGTATTTGATCCCATTCTGCCACTGCCATCTGTTTGAGACACCAACGGATGGATTCTTCAGCAGACACCTGCAGCTTCGTGTCAACAACTGGAGCACGATCACCATATTATGGGACGATCGCCAAGGGCCCACATGCCCTTACGCTGTACTAGTGACTAGAAGCAACATATCAACCTTTACGCTGGACTAGTGCCTAGTTGATGGAACAGCCTTGCGGTTCACCGTGCTTCCAAAGTGATTCTTTTTACGAAAATGAACACCCTGTGTACCATAAAGGAACAGCGCGTGACTCAAGATGAAACAGAACAGTTATTGCGGATACAGATAAAAGAAAATAAATGGCTTTCGGAGTTCATATGGCAATTGCTGAATATTCTCTAAACATTTAATGTCAAATAAATGTACTTTACCAAATGTACTGTGTTGCTGTTTCATTTTAAAGTACAGTTTCATATTTGGAATCGCGCAGAAGACGACTGGGTGCGTTTGCCTACGCAGCACAGTAACGTCACGGAGAGAGGCGGGGAATATGAATGTTTTGATAATGTCAGGCTCAGGGGCGGGGGAATTGATTTAGTACCGCAAAAGCAGGTCAGCCAGGGCGATCGGGGAAAAGATAGGATTATCAGAAAATGGCGGCTCCCTGGTGCTTGTATTCGCGTGCGTTTAATGGACGAAAACTCAGGTAAGGTCCATAGGAAAGTTTTCTAAAATCGAGCCACTTAGGCTTAAAAAAACATGGCCGACCCGTAGGGACAATAAAAATGTTTACTAGACCATGCCTTTAAATTACAATACATAAAAGTATGTAGTAATTAGAAAACAGTATATTCCAAAGAAACAGAACAAAGTAGTTATTGAAAAATGCAAATGAACAAACGTTCCAAAAGGTGAAATTAAAATGTATTTGTGAAAAAAATACATACAAACAGATTATAGTAAAAAAAACACACAAAAATGTGCTCAACATTTTTTTGAAATAAGTATCCAACTTATTTTGGTAATTTCACTGTTTTACTTTTTCGTTAGCAGGTCTGCCTACGTATGCAAAGACATCATGATTACTATTGCTGTTTAGTTTGAAGGGCATCTTCATCTAGTATGCAGACACCCAAGTACGTTTCGGCAAGCAAGCCACCTGCTGGGCCTAAATATCAGCAGCCTTCCTCAGGGTGAGTTTTTACCACAAAACCCTAGGGTGAAGCAGACAAAGAGCGGAAGCGAACATTTAAAAAATGTTTACATTCAGAAACAGGAGTGCCTTGTACATTGCAAATTGTTGAAACTGACTGTCCTTATTCCTATTGTCCAAGAGAAACTTACCCATTCATTTTGTGGGTAATCAAAAAGTCGGACAAGCCGGTAGTGACCCTTGTAAATGTGAGGCGTGTGGAGCAGTGGTTAAGGTAATTCGGTCAGTGGTCAATTTTTCAATCTGAGTGTGTCAGACCGGAGGGAAGACTGGAGAGGGAAAGAGAGTCACAGAGGTTGTGGAAGAACCCAGAGGCAGCATCAGGGGAGTCGAGGTGAATATTGAAGTATCTGAGGAGGAGCAGCTTGGAGGAGGAGGCCAGGAGAGAAGAGGTGAGGTCAGCCCATTCTGACAGGAAGTGAGAAACCTGGCCAGGGGGCCTGTAAATGGTGGCCAGAGTCAGAGAGAGGCCAGGAGAGACACCAAGCCTGCAGACAAGGCATCTGAAAGAGGAGTAGGCCTGAGTGGGTCAAAACTCGTGACCACGCTGGCATTGAACCATGCCTCGGTGAGAGGGAGGGCGTCTAGTTCTAGGTCTTCAATGATGAGGTGGCAGATTTCAGAGGGGTGTTTGACAGCAGAGCGAGAGTTTGGAGTAACTAAGTGGAGAAGGTTGCCACTTTTGAAGTTCTTCTGAGGAAGGGTACAGGAGTGTGGTACACCCGTCGGAGGTGCCATAGGGGCCAGAGAGGTGGCAGAAGGAGGAGTGGCAGGAGAGGGGAGGAAGTTGATACGAGACGTAAGACACCTATCAAGAAGGAGGAGGTTGGGCTGAGAGCCCTGGACCATGACAGTGCCATTTAGGTAGACATTAATGATGATCCTAGAGGAGAGGAAGGATGCCAAGAGTACCTCCCAAAGGGTGCCACCATTAATGGGAGAGGAAGAGAAAGGGAAAGCACAGAGACTATAAGGAGAATCGAAAGGTCCAGAGAAGGAACGACAAAGAGGACGTCGGTGAAAGTCTGGAAGAAGCGTTGTCATAGGTGTCAGCAATGGGGAAGCCTGGATTGGAGATCAGGAGATCCTTCTGGAACTTTTTCCTTCCAGGCATCGACAGAGGGATAGGATAGGTGATAAAATAGCAATTAGAGAAGATAGGGGAGATTGAGAGCAACATTGAGGGAGAGCGTGGAAAGAAGGAAGGGGGAGAGAGGGAGGAAACTGCAGTGTGTGATACCAACTACAATCACATAGCAATGCAGCAATCTAGAGTCACGTGTCCAGGAAGGGATAAGGCCTAGCTTACATCATACAGCAGAAAGAGAGACACATAGAAGTGAGTTATTTGAATACAGGGAAAGGCCTAATTTTCAAACACAGCGGCAATGCAAAAACACACAGATTCGTCTTTCCTAGAAAAGAGGGAAAAAAGCCCCAACAGGCTAATTATGACAACTCACCAGTGCCAACTTTGGATAGCACACAACTGCCAGAATTAGATGATAGAAGGAGGGATAGTTAAATAGGGAGCAGCAATTGCTGTTCCGCATGCTCGCACCTTTCTTACCTTGATAGTTGCTGCTGGTTGACGGCTGAGCTGCATGCTCCCACGGCGAACACCGTTAAACACTGTCTAGGGCTGCTACTGTGGGAGCTGCCCTTCCCTCTGGGCCCTTAGCAGAAGGGGCTGCAACGGGCAGTCAGACTGCCTTACTGGATTCACATAAGTGGGGAGGACACACAATCGGGGGTCGGTGGGGTGGTAGGCGGGAGGGAACAAGGAAAAATAGGGAGAAAGAACTCCAAGAGCCATGATGCAGCAAAGACCCAATTTAACAACTTTGAGATTCCAAATGGAGCGGGAAGCGCACTGAGTGGAAAAAGCGCTCACCCAAGCTGGATTCAGCTACTGAATTGCTGCACGTAGTGCCAGCCGGGAGTATATGCACACACCAAAGTAACAAGGCAGAGCACCAATTAATGGTCTGGTGGCAGGATGGGACGCGGGAGGCAACAAGGAAGACGAGTGTGAAAGAACTCCAAGAGCCGCGATGTGGCGAAGGCCAAATTTAACAACTTTAAGATGCAAAATGGAGTGGGAAGCACACCAAGTGGAAAAAGCGCTCACCCAAGCTGGATGCTATAACATGCAGTTTGTGTTGCTCACCCTACGAGTGGAGGATCTTTACAGAGTTTCCCTGCATCACCTTGATCGACATGTGGAAAGCAGAAGAGAACTTACTGACTCCATTTCTGTACATGCTATGGAGTTTCATCCATAATTTCCATTTCTTGTAACCATCCATTATTAAACGGGTCCCTGAATTCCTATGTTTCATCCAGCTGATTAGTATCAAAAAGGGGGCTCCATTTTAACCACTCTTGAGATCAGCAGCTTTACCGGAAGTGTCAGATACAATGATCGCATGCAGGAGAGAATTGCTAGCTAATCAGGTGGCTGGGAACAAGGACGGAATCTGCCAGTAACCAATCAGTACCTCGCTCACCCATCAGGGCAGCCATGGAAATAGGAAAAGAGCTACTTCTGTGGTTAGTCTTTCCCATTCCCACTTAGCAGCGCCCCCCCTTATCATTTTTGGGGTGGTCAGGAAAGGTCCCCACGATCAAGAGGGGTTTATGTTGTGCATGCCACATTTGTGACTGGGGGTACAGAGAACAAGGTGCGATGTTGAAATTTCACATGCATCCAGTGTAGTTAATTGTGAATGGGATATGATACATTAGTGTTACTTTTTGGTTAAAGTTCATACATTAGATTGCACTCACCTAGAAAGATAATATGCTGAAACCACAAAATGAAATATAAAGACGATTCCGACATCATGTGCTATGAGGTGCCCAGAAGCAGCAAATGAGGAGTTTGTATAATGCGCATGCGAGAAAGGGGGCCGAGCAGTCCTGAGGAATTCACTGTAAACATAGTATTTATTAAACATGAATTGTGAGAAAACTGAAGGCTCTCTCATAACCACTCCCCAGGGATTTCTGCTCAGATGGCCAGGGAAGGGCCATTGCTTTTGGATCCCGACCTTGGTGGTGTACAAGTGAGGGAGGATCACTTGGGTGGAGGGTCCTTGGGGATTGGGGACAGGGGGCTGAACTGTGAGACATGATATGCCCCTTTCCTTAACACTGACTTACCCACCATTCATGCTCTATTTTCCCCTGTAAATACTCGCCAGTACTGAGAAGAGCAAGAAGCAACTCAGAGCAATACACACTTCCCATCCCTAACACCACTATAGTACTGAGACGAAAAAGAGGGATATCAAGGCATCCACGACTAAAAGTCAGGCAAGTCGCATTGATTGGGCTAAATATGGTTAGGCAAGACAAGCCAACAATTCACACCTGAGTACCCTTAATAGGGCTCAGGTGTATAAAGGGAGGAGACCCATGCAAACAGAGGGAGGAGAACCACTGTGATGGGAAGAGACTCGAAAGTCTGAACGCCGGCAGGACCCACAGATGTATACCATACCACATATTGAATACTGAACAAACATTTGGAGCT
Organism: Ambystoma mexicanum; assembly: GCF_040938575.1. Lineage (NCBI taxonomy): Eukaryota > Metazoa > Chordata > Amphibia > Caudata > Ambystomatidae > Ambystoma > Ambystoma mexicanum. The sequence goes on from NC_090931.1 coordinate 1,547,957,338, forward strand.
TACCAGAAATATTGAATGTCAAACTATATGTGAAAAGAACAGTGAGGAAAACAAAAGCATATGAAGAGTTAAACAATCACTTAAGTGTTCCAATAATGACTGTGAGAAAAAGCCATAAGTCTTTTGTAACGCAAAAGAATGATGCAGAAGAGTGTTACACTAACCAAAGTGAGTGCCAAGGTGAGAAGTTAGAAGCCTGAGGCAGGAGAGCCTGTGAAGGGGTCAAACAAGGCTAAGGGAACTTATGGTTGCGCGACACAGATCTTAGGAGAACTGTAAATGGAATGCTAAAGCAAGCTGGAAGACAGGCCAAGTGGACCTACTGTTTTCTTATAGTGAACTGTGCAAATGAAAGCAATACAAGTGCTGCAGTAAAATCTTGGGGAAGGGAACCCTGAGAACCGAAGGACCTGAGAAACGCTGTCTTGGAGAAGGGAACCTCAAGGCATCTTTGTTTTTGTACAAACTGTGTTAAGATTGAACTTGGGGAAGGGAACCTCAAGACCTGGCGGAACATTGGTAAGACAAGCAGATATGGGAAATGTATTAAACTTGGGATAGGGAACCCAGAGGATTTTTTTGCAAAGAACATTTGAGACTTTACTTTTGAAAACTATTCTATTGGCTAAGAAGAACCCCACACCATGTTTTTTCTAGATGTGAGGGCAAGCATATGTTTTGACACAGACAGACTTTTGATTTGGATTTACAGACACAGACTTCCCTCAGTTTTCTTTAGGTAGGGAAATTCCCACCATAGTTATAGGGCAAGTTAGGCGTTACACCATACTGATCCTTAATAAAGATTCTACTGTTGAGGTGAAAATCTGTTGTCTGTGTCATCGCTTCATACCATGCCTGTTTTACAGCATGCACACTGAAAAAACATATAAAGGGGATTTATGAATCTACATGAAGTGGGCTTTTTTATAAACAGATTAAAACATGGCAGTCAGGTGTTGACTTTGGGAAACTGGTTTTGCAGAGTTTCAGAGGCCAGAGGATGGGTAAATAAGTAACTACACCCTTAGCAATGGTAAGCTCAGGTAAAGAAGCCAGTCATGGTTTTTATGGCCTGATAAGTATCGCATAAAGCATACGTAATCTCTTGAATGCATGGGAGCTTGACGGAGGGATTTCGCTATTTGTTTTTGACCAGCAATAAACGTAGGGTGAATCAATGCACGAAGCTAAAGTAATCGTAACCTAGGAGTGTCAATTGTATTCTCAGGATATGCTCTGTGTGATGAAATGGCAGTTATTTAGATTAGAATGTTCCAATGGATCCAGTGAGCTGGGGCAGATGAGATAGCTATCGTTAGTTCAAAGAGAACCTGTTTACTCAGCCTTCTTCATATCGCTTGAAGTATTTATGCGAACCATGTGCAATTAAGGGTTATGGTTAAAAGGCTCAGGCCAGTTGTTACTAGTAATGTATTATGTTTGCACACAACTGTTTAACTGTTTGATGATGTCATGACCAACCAGGGACAAATACTAAAAGAAGGTGTGTTTTACACATGAGCTGAAGATGGCAGTTAAGATAACGGCTACCAATGAGGATGTAGGAATCGGAGAAAGATGGGATTTCTTTGAAGAGGTTTTGTCCAATCACATGTGGGGGGTGGATTACAATAAAATATATGGGAGTGTTTTAACTGTTGCAAAATAGTATATAATTGGCCTCATTATAGGTTTGGCAGTATGCGCCTTTTCACCTTTTATAGTGGAGCAATGATGTTGCAGTTAGCTTGTAACTGTCGCATCATATTCGTATACAAGTCTGCACAAATAGTGTCAGTTTGTGCTGTTGGTAAATTCCACAGAAGCTCATTATCCGAAATATGAACAAGCTCTTTTTTCTGCCGAAGTGCTTCTGAAACAGTAATTGCTTTTACTCTACCTTTGGTGGACTTGGTTGCCAAGGCAAAACATACCATATAATGGTCTGACCAGCTGACTGGCTCATTATCACTGTTAGGCAGAAACCTGTGCAGACCCCTTTGGGAACACTGCAAAAGATTTAGGACTACAGGTGTTAGCAGTAAACCCACTTGGTAGCAGTCTGTACCACCCAGATTTATCTGGTAACTGTGGCTGAGCAGTCACACTTCCCTCAAGAAGAGTTGGGCAGTATGTAAAGTATACACAATAGGTACTCAGACACAATAGCACATGCAAACACTGACAAGAGCTTTGGTATCAAAGTATATAATTATTTATTTAAAAACACACAGATTGAAACACTCCAGCACTCTACTTGTAAAATACTCTAAACACAGTTATTATGAAAACCCCAACCCTTATTCCTTATTTAGACAAGTCTTAGTTAACACCACTTATTTCCAGACATAGGTGAGCGCTTAACTATAGATGGCACTCCAATAAGTATGTGAAGAAGGGAGGGAAAAGGCAGAATATGTGAAGGTACACCACTCTAAGATTTAGGAACACTTTCAGTAAGGCAGAAGAACAGAAAGTCACTGGTGAGCCAAAGTCAATAGGCAGGGCCCACTCTTGGAGAGGGCAGAGCTTAAATGTGCTCAAGATCACACGGTTTTACTAAGGTTCAAAAGTCTTGCAGAGAGTTCAGAAAAGAGTTAGAGAGCCTCAGAAAAGTTTAGCCAAGGTGTCCCAGGCTAACTCAGGTTTGAAAGCCGGGGGCTAAATCTACCCCGTACAGTCGGTGGCAAGGGAAGCCAGGCGGAACACGGTACCTTAAGTGGGAAGGATCCTCAAGCGGTGGCAGTTGTTCCTGGCAGCAGGTGCAAGTCTCAACGTCGTCCAGAGAAGAAGAAGATCTGGCTTTGGAGAAGAAGATGAAGGTCGTTGCACTGCCAGGGAAGAAACCAGCCGCGGAGTCTTCCGGTTAAAGGGTTTACCCTTTATTTTGCGGTTGCGGTAAAACGTGGTATTCTGGTTGCCGGGGTGCTTGGCACAGGCAAGGCGGCCACGAGATGCATCAGGGAAGCGAAAAGAAGGTGAAAACTGGTTGTCCCCACCAGTCAAGGGAAGAAGACTCTCCGGCGGGAGATCTCCTCTGTCGTTGGGAAAAGTGGTGAGACGGTTCAGCAGGGCTCCAGCGGTGGTGTTGTCGTAGCAGGTCGGCTCAGCTTCTCCCTCGTCGGATTCTTAGGTCCTGTGGCGACTTCTGAAGTTCCAGTCCCCAAAGCCCTGCTTTTATGCAGAAAACCCCCATTCACTCAGCCTAGCTGTCACTCAAACATGCTAAGTGGTGAGCCGGGCCGGCTCACCACTTGGGCCAATCAGGACGGAGTGCGACTTGAGTTGCCTAGGCAACTCAGTCCAGGGTGCCTAAATCCCCCTCCACCCCTCCTAAGTACCCCAGACAGAGTGGCACCACTTTGGAGGGCTTATGTGGAGAAGCCCGCCAAAAAGTGGAACAAAGGGCTCGACTTGGGTTGGAGTCACAGAAGAGAACACAAACACCATTTTAGAATCAAGTTTTGGCAAAAAATACCAACCGGAGAATAAATAATAAATAAATAAACCGGCGGTATGTTTGAACGTAAAGAATTAAATAAAGGTAGTAGCCTAAAACAATGGGAAATCCCATAGGAAAATATTCGCGGTTGAATATAAAAAGTAGTATCCACTGCCACCAGCCAAAACTCGATCAGGGGGGACGGAGACGTGCCCCCTCGACTAACAGACCCCGGGGCAATCGAATTGCCCCGGCCAGTACGTCCACAATATGATGGTATGTACTGGTTCTGTTCAGGATTTGTGACTAGTAATGTCAATGGTGACTTTACATGCCCTGGGAGACAGTAGTCAGTCCCAGGGTATGGAGTCTATGTTGGGGGGTCCCTAGGACACCCCTGTGTTACTGCACTGAGGGTGCTGTGTAACACACATCACAAAAACACATGAGGCCCTATGGAGTAAAATACCCCATAGCCCATTAAACACATGTAGATTCAAAGAAACACACTCCAAACAGGGTAAAAGAGTCTCACTCTTGGCAGGAGAAAAAAATAAACCCCAAAAATCCAGCAAAGCTGCTGGTGGACTCACTAGGTTAGGAAATTCAGCCTACACAGAGAATTCTCCCTAACACTCGCCCCCCCCCAGACTAAGGGACAGGAGGATTTAATCCACTCCTGGATGAATCTCATACCTCTAGTCGATGACATACATCCTAGAGAGACCATCAGCATTTTGGTGGTGACACCCTGACCTGTGCTCAATGGTGAAATCAAACCCTTGCAGGCAGATTGACCATCTCAATAGTTTTGGATTTTCCCCTTTCATTTGCATTAACCATCTCAAGGGTTGGTGGTCAGTCTGAATGACAAAAGTAGAACCATACAAGTATGGCCTAAACTTCTTCAGTGCCCAGACAATAGCAAAGCATTCTCTTTCGATTGTTGCCCACCTTGTCTCAGGATCCTTCAGCTTACGGCTGATGAAGCAAATGGGGTGCTCCCTACCCTTCTCATCCAGTTGGCTTAGAACTGCATCTATACCTACATTGGAAGCATCAGTTTGTACACTGAAAGTTTGGTGGTAGTCAGGAGCTCTCAGTACTGGAGCTTGGCAAAGAGCTTTTTTCAGTTTTTCAAAGGCCTGATTGCACTCCTCATTCCATTTGGCCTTTTTAGGGAATTTTGGAGAGGAGATTACATTCAGTGGAGAAGCTATGGTCCCATAGTTCTCAATGAAATTCCTGTAATACCCAGTGAGGCCTAGGAAGGCTCTCACCTGGGTTTGAGTAGTAGGTGTTGTCCAATTTTGCACAGCTTCAATCTTGCTGAGCAAAGGCCTTATTTCTCCACCTCCTACCTCATGCCCAAGGTAAACCACTTTACTTTGACCAATCTGGCATTTACTGGCCTTGATTGTCAAATGGGCCTGCTCAAGAGCCTGCAAAACATGTCCTAGGTGGTTCACATGTTCCTCCCAGGAGTGGCTGAAGACTGCAATGTCATCCAAGTATGCCATGCAGAAGTCCTCCGTCCTAGCTAGAACTTGATTCACCATCCTTTGGAATGTAGAAGGTGCATGTTTTAATCCGAAAGGCATAACCTTAAACTGGTACAAGCCAACTGGGGTTGAAAATACAGTTTTCTCCTTGGCATGGTCTGTCAAGGCTATTTGCCAATAGCCTGACGTAAGGTCAAATGTGCTGAGGTACTTGGCTGCACCAAGTTTATCCACCAACTCATCTGTCCTTGGCAAAGGGTGGGCATCAGTCTTGGTGACTGCATTTAGAGCTCTATAGTCCACACAGAATCTCAAGTCTTTGGATCCTGCCTTTGGTACTAACACAACTGGGCTAGACCATGGACTAGTAGAGGGCTCTATTACCCCGAGATGAAGCATCTTCTTGACCTCCCCCTTGATATGGGTTCTGACATTTTCTGACATTCTGTATCCTCTGCTTTTGACTGGCAGACAGTCACCAGTGAGTATTTCATGCTGTCCCCAAGGGGTCAAGCCTGGTGAAAGTGAGAACAGGGAGGCAAACTGATTTAACATAGATTTGCACTCCTCTTGTTGCTCAGGTGTCAGAGCTGAAGAGAGATTGACTCCTTCAATCTTTTCATCTAAAGGTACACCTCTGAGGAGATCAGGGAGGGATTCACTCTCTTCTTCCTCTGCTGCTGAAGCTAGAAGCAAGGCTCCTACTTCAGGTCTGGAGATGTACGCTTTTAGTCGGTTGGTGTGAAAGACTCTAGGAGCTTCCCTGGGTCTGCCCACATCCACCAGATAGTTGACCTCTCCAAGTTTTCCCACAACTTTGAAGGGTCCCATCCATTTGTCTTGCAAGGCCTTCTTCTTTGTTGGGAGCATAACAAGAACTAGCTGGTCTTGAGTAAACTCAACCATGTTAGCCTTCTGGTCATGCCAATGTTTGAGCTTGTCCAGCTTTCAAGTTGTCACTTGCTGCTGCCATCATGTGTGAGATTCTCCTCCGGAGACCTATCACATAGTCAGTCACTCTGACTGGCTTGAGGGGAGGAGCACCTTCCAATCCCTCCTTAATCAGGGCCAATGGACCTCTGACCGGATGGCCATAGAGAAGTTCAAAGGGAGAATAACCTACTCCCTCCTGAGGGACTTCTCTATAAGCAAAGAGAAAGCATGGCAGTAGAAGGCCCCACTTCTTTTTAAGGGGTTCCTCTAAAGCACCTATCATGCTCTTCATGGTTCTGTTGAACCTTTCTACCAACCCATTTGTCTGAGGGTGGTATGCTGTTGAGAACTTGTAAGTAACTCCACAGGTTTTCCACATGGCTTTCATGTAGTGGAACATAAAGTTTGACCCCCTGTCAGAGATTACTTCCTTAGGAAACCCAACCCTGGTAAAAATACCAGGGAGGGCCTTAGCCACAGCTGGAGCTCTAACAGTCCTCATAGGAATTGCCTCAGGGTACCTAGTAGCATGGTCTACTACAACAAGGATAAACCTGTTGCCTAAGGAGGTTGGGGGATCAAGGGGACCAACAATGTCAATCCCTACCCTCTCAAATGGGACTCCCACAACGGGGAGAGGCACTAAAGGTGCCACATTCTTGGAGCCAACCTTACCAGAAGTCTGGCAGGTATGGCAGCTCTTACAATACTTATCTACCTCAGCCCCCATCTTTGGCCAATAAAAGTAGAGAGAGAGCCTTTCCTTGGTCTTCTTGAAACTCAAGTGACCAGCCAAAGGTATCTCATGGGCTAGTTGTAAGAACTGTTGTCTGTTTTCTTGCAGTACTACAAGGTGCTTGTAGTCTCCAGGTTCAGACTCAGTTGGTTCACTGTAGAAGAGGCCATCTTCCCAGTGTAACCTATACTTCCCAGGCTCTTGCCCATCAGCCTGAGAAGCTGCCTGGTGGCGGAGACCTTCCAGAGTTGGACATTCTCTTTGTCCCTTACGAAATGCTGCCCTGCTGGGCCCACCTTCTGCCAGTAAAGACTGCAGCTCAGGATGGTCCTCAGGGTCCAGATCTCCAATAAGGTCTTGGCCTCCTACTAGCTCTTCTTCAGAGTCTAGCTCAACCACACAGGGTTGTACCTCTCTCTCAGCCTCAGCTGGAGGTGGAGTTACAGGTGTAACTGTGGACAACCTAGGGGATGTCCTTGTTGGAAGCACTGGAGTGCTTGCTGCTGGCTTTTTCCTAGGAGTCTTGGGTTGCCCCTTTGCTCCTGATCTTGTAGTTACTGCAGTAAGTTGCTCCAGTGGTGCTCCAGTGGGAGAGGAGTGATTTCTGTCATCATCTCCTGAGATAACCCTCGCAGGGTTTTCTCTCTTGCAGGTTTTGTGAGCTCCTGTAACCTTTTACTAGGTGGTCTGCGGGTATGTGACACAACTCCAAGAGCTTTCAGGTCATTACCCAACAGAACCCTACCTGGCACTTCACATTGTATACTGACAGGTATCTTCACAGCCATATCATTACACTGGATGAGAACTGGTAACTGGGGACACATCTGCACAGGCACTCCAGCTAACTTGGTGAGGCATTTGGGTGCCTTAGCAACATCCTCTGCCTTGAAAAATGATTCATCCACCACAGTTATGCTGGCCCCAGTGTCCCTAATGGCAGGAGTCTCCTGACCATTCACCTGGACACTGTCCTTATAATACTCTTTAGTATTATCTGGGATAGAATTATACACATCTAAATTCTGTTGTTCCCACAACCCCAGAGAGACTAAAGAAACACTGGCTGAGACACCAATGGGTTCATCAGCCAGTAATAGAAAGTTTCCACTTGCCATATGTACTTCCTCTTCTGGAGCGAAGGCTAAGGAGGCAAGTTGGATCCCTGGAAGTTTACCTTTGCATCTGGGATCTCCTTTCACATGGTCAGTGGCCTTACAAACATAGCATGAGCCAAAGGCTCTCTGGAATGGAGGCTTGTTCTGACCTCCTTCTGGTCTGGGACCAGAAGGTACACTAGCCTGATTCGGTTTCCCTTGTGGCTTACCCTTATGGTTTTGTTTGGAGCCCTCTTTGGAATTTGTAGTATTAGAATTCTCTTTGGAGTCCTTTTTAGGCTGTTTCTCCCCATCCTTTTTCTGAGTTACCCCAGAATCCTTGTGAGTGGCCCTGTTGGCAACCCACAAGTCAGCAGCCTTAGCTAGTTTCCTGGAATCCAGTTCCTTTGAATCAGCCAAGTGCTGTCTGAGCTCAGGAGAGCAGGCATCATAAATTGACTCCAACATAAACACATTTCTCATACCTTCATAAGTGTTCACTTTGTAACCCTTAATCCATCCCTCTAAGTTGTTCAACCCTTCACTCACCCAGGTAGCCCAAGGGGTACCATCATGCTTTTTGAGGCTCCTAAACCTCTTAGGATACTGGGAAGGGGTCTTCCCAAATCTAGCTATCAAAGCTAGTTTCACACATTCATAATCCTTCTTATCCTCCTCCCCCATTTCCATTGCCACATCAGCTGCAACAGGGGGAAGCCTAGAGAACAACCAGGTGAGTAAGTCATTTCCCGTGATGTTCTGGAGCCCATGATTATATTCAAACAGAGACAACCAATCCAAGACATCCAACTTAGGCTCATGCATACCAACCAATTCTTTAGGCATCCGGGGTCTTTTAGGAATGGAACTTCTACAGGAGCCAGAGAGAGAAGCATTTTCGACAGATAATTTCTTCATTTCGAGCTCATGCTTGAGCTCCATTTCCTTGCCCTTAGTCATGAGATTCTTATGCTTACAGAGAACTCTTAAACAATCAGCAGTTTTTGCAGCAAGGGACTCTTGACTATAGCTTTCCAGAGTTGATATGTTAGAGGATTACTTTTCCAGTGCTACGCGTTGTGGTTAGTTGCACTAAGGTATCTAAAGCACACTAAAATGTATACTCAATACAAATCCCACCGCTGCCACCAATGTTAGGCAGAAACGTGTGCAGTTCCCTTTGGGAACACTGCAAAAGATTTAGGACTACAGGTGTTAGCAGTAAACCCACTTGGTAGCAGTCTGTACCACCCATATTTACCTGGTAGCTGTGGCTGAACAGTCAGACTTCCCTCAAGAAGAGTTAGGCAGTATGTAAAGTATACACAATAGGTACTCAGACACAATAGCACAAGCAAACACTGACAAGAGCTTTGGTATCAAAGTATATCATTATTTATTTAAAAACACACAGATTGAAACACTCCAGCACTCTACTTGTAAAACACTCTAAACACAGTTATTATGAAAACCCCAACCCTTATTCCTTATTTAGACAAGTCTTAGTTAACACCACTTATTTCCAGACAGAGGTGAGCGCTTAACTATAGATGGCACTCCAATAAGTATGTGAAGAAGGGAGGGAAAAGGCAGAATATGTGAAGGTACACCACTCTAAGATTTAGGAACACTTTCAGTAAGGCAGAAGAACAGAAAGTCACTGGTGAGCCAAAGTCAATAGGCAGGGCCCACTCTTGGAGAGGGCAGAGCTTAAATGTGCTCAAGATCACACGGTTTTACTGAGGTTCAAAAGTCTTGCAGAGAGTTCAGAAAAGAGTTAGAGAAGCTCAGAAAAGTTTAGCCAAGGTGTCCCAGGCTAACCCGGGTTCAAAAGCCGGGGGCTAAATCTACCCCGTACAGTCGGTGGCAAGGGAAGCCTGGCGGAACACGGTACCTTAAGTGGGAAGGATCCTCCAGCGGTGGCAGTTGGTCCTGGCAGCGGGTGCAAGTCTCGACGTCGTCCAGAGAAGAAGAAGATCTGGCTTTGGAGAAGAAGATGAAGGTCGTTGCACTGCCAGGGAAGAAACCAGCCGTGGAGTCTTCCGGTTAAAGGGTTTACCCTTTATTTTGCGGTTGCGGTAAAATGTGGTATTCCAGTTGCCGGGGTGCTTAGCACAGGCAAGGCGGCCACGAGATGCGTCGGGGAAGCGAAAAGAAGGTGAAAACTGGTTGCCCCCACCAGTCAAGGGAAGAAGACTCTCCGGCGGGAGATCTCCTCTGTCGTTGGGAAAAGTGGTGAGACGGTTCAGCAGGGCTCCACCGGTGGTGTCGTCATAGCAGGTCAGCTCAGCTTATCCCTCGTCGGATTCTTAGGTCCTGTGGCGACTTCTGAAGTTCCAGTCCCCAAAGCCCTGCTCTTATGCAGAAAACCCCCATTCACTCAGCCTAGCTGTCACTCAAACATGCTAAGTGGTGAGCCGGCCGGCTCACCACTTGGGCCAATCAGGACGGAGTGCGACTTGAGTTGCCTAGGCAACTCAGTCCAGGGTGCCTAAATCCCCCTCCACCCCTCCTAAGTACCCCAGACAGAGTGGCACCACTTTGGGGGGCTTCTGTGGAGAAGCCCGCCAAAAAGTGGAACAAAGGGCTCGACTTGGGTTGGAATCACAGAAGAGAACACAAATGCCATTTTAGAATCAAGTTTTGGCAAAAAATACCAACCGGAGAATAAATAATAAATAAATAAACCGGCGGTATGTTTGAGGCTACCGTAAATAATTAAATAAAGGTAGTAGCCTAAAACAATGGGAGATCCCATAGGAAAATATTCGCGGGTTGAATATAAAAAGTAGTATCCACTGCCACCAGCCAAAACTCGATCAGGGGGCACAGAGACGTGCCCCCTCGACTAACAGACCCCGGGGAAATCGAATTGCCCCGGCCAGTACGTCCACAATATGATGGTTTGTACTGGTTCTGTTCAGGATTTGTGACTAGTAAAGTCAATGGTGACTTTACATGCCCTGGGAGACAGTAGTCAGTCCCAGGGTATGGAGTCTATTTTGGGGGGTCCCTTGGACACCCCTGTGTTACTGCACTGAGGGTGCTGTGTAACACACATCACAAAAACACATGAGGCCCTATGGAGTAAAATACCCCATAGCCCATTAAACACATATAGATTCAAAGAAACACACTCCAAACATGTCCAAGAGTGAGGGTAAAAGAGTCTCACTCTTGTTAGGAGAAAAAAATAAACCCTAAAAATCCAGCAAAGCTGCTGGGGGACTCACTAGGTTAGGAAATTCAGCCTAAACAGAGAATTCTCCCTAACAATCAAAATGATGCAAATTGAGGCCTCTGGAGAGTATAGGGTCTAGATAATGTCTGCTTATTTGTATCGGTAAATCGTAAAGAATGCAGAGATTGTGTGATTCAAGGATGTCTCTCAAATGTCTGCAGTCCATATCTTCAGACTCATTACAGCAGAGAGTGTTCTCTTGGGTTCCATTTTGGATGAGCCTCACAGTAAAAATCATTCTGCCTATTTTTGTCTTTTTCCTTATTGTTTTTTGCTCTTGTCAAATGCTCTCACGTTGTTGTTCTGCCCAGGTACTGAAAGCAGCTGTTATGATGACTCTCACCCTAGAATCATTACCTTATCATCTCACATGGGTACTGAAGCTGTCTTGTGACCCCCACCAAGTTGTGATGATTGTGTGGAGTATTCAGTAGATTGTTGAAGTGGTAGGGGATGAGTTGGGTTTGCTCAGCGGAGGAGTATGCCCATATTATGACTGGTATGAAAGGTGACTGTAGGGTAGTTCCCAAAAAGATGATTATGATTTGGTAAAGTATTAACTAAAGGGGAAATGTTGGGGTGGTCAGGAAAGGTCCCCACGATCAAGAGGGGTTTATATTGCATGCGCCATATTTGTGTCTGGGGGTGCGGGGAACGGGATGCGATGTTGCAATTTCATATCTATCCTGTGTAGTTAATTGTGAATGGGATATGATACATTAGTGCTACTTTTTGGTTAGAGTTGATACATATTAGATTGAACGCACCTAGAAAGATAAAATGTTGAAACCAAAAAATGAAATATAAAGACGATTCAGACATCGTGTGCTATGGGCATGGAGGATAGCTCATCGGCAACGTGCTCGCCTTGGAAGCAAGACGAGACAGAGCACCACAGGTTCGATACCCGGGTCCGCGCTGAGAAACCTCTGGGCATTAAGCACGTTATAAATAACATATCATATCATACCATATCATGGAGTGCCCAGAAGCAGGGAATGAGGAGTTTTTATAATGCACATGAGAGAAAGGGGGCCTGTCTTGAAGAATCCACTGTAAACAAAAGATAGTATTAATCAAACATGCATGCACATTCACAAAACATATAAAGGGAATTATATGTAGTGGGCTTTTTATAAACATTTTAAAACACGGCAGTCAGGGATTGACTTTGAGAAAGTGGTTCTGCAGCATTTCAGAGGCAAGAGGATGGGTAAATAAGTAACTAAGGCCTTAGCGATGGTCAGCTCATTTAAAGAAGCCGGCCATGGTTGTTATGGCCGGATAAGTATCCCATAAAGCAGATGGCTAACTGAAGGAGTTTATTTGTTCATTTTGACACTTTTACTCTCATCTACCCGGCACTGCGAGCAATAACGAAGATCTTGTCGGTTCTCCTGTGCTTCCTGGAGGAGGCGGTGCTACAGCGGGCACGTGACTCATCACGTGACACAGGCCGCCCACAAAAGACCGAGGCTGCCACCCTTGCGGCGTTAAGCCCGACAGGGGTAAAGACCAACGGCTGTTGTGCGGCTGTTTGGCGCTGTACCATCTGGAGTTCGTATCACAAGCCTGAGCAGCTCGGTGAGGATATACGCCACCCACAGGTACTATAAGCTGCGTACTGTTGCATTTGAATAGTATATGGGAGACTGTGGGAGAATATAATCTCCTTTGATCCCATAGGCGACTTGGACAATTCAACATTATAGGCATTCTGTTCTACCACTCCTCGCAATTGACTATTGAGTAACTTGTTCTGTGTGAAACACCCTCTCACCCCCAGTTACACATTTTAAGTCTCTCTATTAGGACTTTAAACTAAGCCTATATGCCTCCCAAAACACGTGGGGCGAAAGCGTCCTATAATCTGAGAAAAGGTAGGACAAACCATCCCCATATGCCTACTAGTAACGATATTGGGGGAGAGAGCCTGAAATTTCCAGTTAATGGGGGAGCCACCATTCCGGAGCTATTTAAAAAAAATCCTTCCTGCATGTATCAACGATCAAACTGAGGAGAGGTTACCGGCAGTACATAATGGAAGTCGACCATTGGACATAACGATCTATGATGACATCGATAATAATTCATTATTAGACTTATGTCTGTCCATACAGAAATCTATGGCTCCTCTACCTAATTTTGACGAACAGGGGACTACTGTGACGGGGACAGCTAAGAAAGCTACGCACATCACAGTGGAGGCACAAGTTTTGCAACCCGTGAGTTCCTCCCCGAGAACCATATGTTCTGGTCGTTTATCTGAATCACCAAACCTTTTGATTGAATCAGACGAGCAGGGGAAAACCAAGACTGACCAATCCAACGAGCTATCTCAGCTTAACTCGGTAGCCATTTCCGAGATACAGGCCTCCTTAGTTTCCCTTCAATTTGCACTAAAAATTCTCCTTAAATTATGTGGGAGAATACATGTGAACACAGTCCTACAGCTGAACCTACCCAATCCAGATGTAGAATACGAAGGATCGCCTGCAGGGGCAAAGGAGCCCGAGCTGCCGGCTGGGCCACCTAACGCTGCGGAGGCTAAACAACCCACAAGCGAAGAAATTATCCATCTGACTAAGAAACAGCGCAGAATGGCAAAAAGAGCAGCCCTAAGAAATATCCCAGTAGAGATGGCATCCCCACTCCCCGACACAGCAATTCCGCAGCAGAAATCGAAAAAAGCTAGAAAAAGGGCACTCAAAAGAAAGAACAATCGAAATAAAGGCCGAGGTACACTCACTAGCTGGATCTTAGAGGAGAAAGCTAAAGAAATCTTAACTGTGAGTAATGCGAGCCATGACTCCATTCTTATAGACAATCATTCTGCAGTTAATCAATTTTCTACTCCTCAACGGGACAATTCTAATAGTTCATTGGAAAGTACGGACTTTGAAAGGGATACTCAGGTACCGGTGAGGGAAGAGAAGAGAGAGGAAAATAAGATCTGCATTGTGAAGAACCTAAATCAGCAATGTCGTGATAGATGGCTACCGCGTGCAGCTATGCTTGAGAAACTCCATTTAATACCCCAATTAAGAGTCATCAGATCTGAGGATTTCTCTTTTGTGGAGCCTTTATGCACTACTAATCCTAATGTGACAGCTTTGCATTGCACGGTCCTGGCCTCGGCTCAGCTGATCCGTAAACACAGAGTCAACCTAGCGCAGGTAGGACTAGAAGTAGATGTTAACCCTGATGACGCAGATCCCCTGATCAAAGATGATCCCAAGTCAATTAAAATTGATAATAAGACTAAGTTGCCTTCCCTCACTGGAAACCAAGTGCAAATGTGTGACATTCAGAACACTCTCAAGTGGCTTGCGGAAGCTTTGCCACTGGCAATAAATAGACCCTGAACTTGCTCCTTGCTATCGTGGAATACCAGGGGTTTTAAGCACTTTACTGCAACTAATGGGTCATTATCTTTCATTATGGATTATTCTTTCTTTATGTTGCAGGAAACTTGGTTAATTGCACCAATCATAATAGATGGCTATAAATTGTACCAGACCTATGCCAAAAAAGGCCCGTTGGGGAGACCTTATGGGGGACTGATGATAGGGGTAAGAAAATCAATAACATCCAGAGAAATAGCTACCGATTCGGAGGATAGCATCAATGCGGTGGAGGTGGTTATTCCCTTTAAGAATAATTGGACTAAACTTTTGCTGGTCAACATCTATAACCCCTACGACGCATCAATGAGCGATCAAATACAAGATAAACTGCATGATCTTCTTATTGAGTGGACTAACGAATGTCAAAATAGTTTCATTGTCCTTGCTGTGGATTTTAATTGCTCTATGAAAGGGGATGGAGGCACGACTAATAATAAGCGTTTACACCCGTACCCCCTCATGTTTCAAGATCTCAGCGACGCTGAAGGGGAGAAGTGGCTGTGTTTTATGAAAAGTTGGGAATTGGAATGCCTGAACGGTCGAACGATGAGTGACCGTCCGGGACATTGCACCTGGAGAGCAGGTGCTGCTTGTCGCACCCTAGATTATTGTTTCATCAGCCCCGAGGTGGCATCCTTAGTCAATGACATGGAAAGTATAGATAATGATTGGAGTGATCACAGAGGCTTAAGTCTGAGTTTAGATTGTGCTTTTGATTTTCCCCCAAGAATAGCGGTAGGAAGCCTGCTGGTTAACCATGCCTGCTCGCGTTTAATATGGTCTGAGAAAAATATATCTAAAGCTTGTTACGATTGTGGTGAGTGGAACAATGATTACTATACTAAGTTTGTCAAATGTACAGCTGAAGACTTAGAAGGATGGATTTATAAATTTACAGCTAAATATGTAACTAAAAAATCATCATTTGTCATTAAAGAACGGGGCGAGATTGAGGTCTATGATAAGACAATTCGGGATGCTAAACGGACCCTGAGAAGGGATATACGTAGAATTAGAACTAATACAGATCCTATCATGGATACACATATCAAGGTTAGAGAGGTAAAAAACAGATTTAGGACATGGTTAAAATACTGGAAAAGATCGCAGAAATTGGCTAATTGGCAAAAAACCATGAGAACTATCTGTTCAAGAAACGCCCGGAACATCTGGGCACTTCTGGGAGAAGCTAGGGGGAATAGGGTAACCCCCCAGATTAACCCAATTGATGCCGAGGAATGGGTTAACTTCCTGGAGACACGCAATGGCACGACGGCAGCTTATCCTGCAATATGTGCTACTACTTGCTATGTCCCTGAGCTGTTCCCGGTCCATTTGGAAGATCTAATAGACAAGATTACCAAACTCAAAGCCTCCCGAGCCCCGGGCCCAAACGGTCTTTCCAATCTTCTTATGAAGAGCAATCCAGTCTTCTTGGCCAATTTTCTGAAAATCCTTTTTGAAAAAGTCCTAAGGGACGGGATAATTCCAGAGACATGGCAAAGAGCAATCTTAGTGCCGGTATTTAAAAAAGGTAACAGGTCTGATCCAGGCAACTATCGCCTGCTCTCCATGTTAGAATGCTCTGGCAAATTATTTGCCTCCTTACTATTGCAGAAGTTACAGTTCTGGGCAGAGAAGGAAGGGATTCTGGACCACTATCAAAATGGATACAGAGTCGGTTATTCTACTGTCCAGAATCTGTATATCATGAATAGCCTCAGAGATAAAGCCTTATCCCCTAATAACCCCCCTCTGTATGCCTTATATATTGATTTTAAAGCTGCGTTTGACACGGTGAATAGAGAGAAGCTATGGAGGAAGCTTAAGGGCCTGGCATGCCCTGAAGGATTGCTCTATTATCTCCAACAATTACATCATAACACTTCTGTCCAGTTGAGACTAGACGGAAGTGGATCTACTACGAGGGTGGTAGAGCAAACTAGAGGAGTTAAACAGGGATGTGTCACTGCCCCCATATTATATAATTTGTTCGTCTCCGATATCCCTGTGTGTTTGGGAACTGTGAGTAATTGCCCTCCTAAAGTTGGTGCTCAGCACTGCTTAGTCCTGGCCTATGCGGATGATGTGGTCATTTTCGACCACACATTCAGTGGCATTCTACGCTCGGCTAAGCGGCTATGGGAATACGCGGAGGAGAACGAACTCACAATTAACCAAACGAAAACTGAATTGATCCTGTATAGTCATGGCAAAGTGAACCGCCCTAGAATGATAGTAAGAGGACAGGAAATACAATATACCAACTGCTATAAATACTTGGGAGTTGAATTTGATTGCAAGGGAAATTTCCATTCCTGTGTTCAAGCTCGTAAAATAAAAGCAGCACAATTAACCTCCATGATATGTCAGTTCTCGCGCAATAAAAGTGGATACTCTGTGTGGGCAGCACGCCAACTCTACATCCAGTGCCTAATTCCTATGGTAACCTATGGGCTGGAAGCTCTAGTCCACTTAGATCTGGAGTGGCTTCAGGTACTGGAGGGTCGTTTTTGGCGTAAGCTGCTGGGTCTGCCACAGGGAATACCAATGGCAATCCTATGATTAGAGTTGGGCCTACCTTCCCTAAAAGCTCTGGTATTAAAGAAAAGAGCAGAAATTTACATTAAGGTGCAGGTCACCCCGATTAACCCTCTCCTGAGGACGGTAAAAGAAGACATTGTTGGGAATAAGCAGGTCTATTTTGTGAGAGAAATGACAGTTTTATTTGAGATGATTGAATGGACCCCTAATTGGGGAGATAATTATGAACATCTGAAGGCCCAAATGGCGGAACGTCTTAAAATCTGGGATTGGCAGAATAATTTCAGACATCTTGCGAGTCTCCATAGCTATGGGTTCACACCTCATGTATTATATACTTTTAGAAGGGCACAAAGATATTTAAATCTTTGCCCTTCGAATAATCTGAGACGTTTTCTATTACTTCTATGTATTAACCACCTCCCTATTCTAACGGTGTTGGGCCCACAACGGGCCATCCCCAAAATTGAGCGTTTCTGCAGGATATGTAAGAACAAAGCCTCACTTGAAACTGCGAGACATGTCCTCACATTATGTCCTAGACTAAGTTTAATTTATATAAAACACTACAGTAGATATGTACATAATCTTGACCATATCAAATCTAAAGACTTCTGGAACATATGTCTCAATACTTTGAATCCTAGTCTGCATTTGGCTCTATATAGAGTATGGTATATGGTTAAGGGAAAACTTGAAATTTAAAATTTAAAACCTGAAATTTGAAACAGGTGGATAGGCCATCCCCCCGGTAAATAACAGTAGGAAATGAGTTGCCATACGAAGTTATGCGAAAACTTAAAGGTGCTTGTGACCCATGAAATCTGTAATAATGAAATGTAAGTGAATATGCCTAAATATATCTCCTTTTTTAATTCCAGATTTTATAATTGGTTGTTCTATTCTAAGTTGTTGTTTTACAGTAATAAGAATTTGTTTCTTGGTTTATGTGTAAAGTTTTTGTTTAAAAAACTGTATCACATTAAAATAAAATAAAATAAAGCAGATGTAATCTCTTGAATGCATGGCAGCTTAACAGAGGGTTTTCACTATTTGTTTTTGACCAACAATAGACGTGGGATGAATCAATGCTCGAGGCTAAAGTAATTGAAACCCAGGAGATTCAATTGTATTCTTAAGATATGCTGTGTGTGATGATATGGCAGTTATTTAGATTAGAATGTTCCAAAGGAGCCAGTGAGCCGGGGCAGATGAGATAGCTATCGTTCGTTAAAGAGAACCTGTTTTCTCAGCCTTCCTCAAATCGCTTGAAGTATCTATGCAAACCATGTGCAATTAAGGGTTACATTTAAAGGGCTCAGGCCAGTTGTTCCTAGTAATGAATTATGTTTGCACACAAATGTTTAACTGTTTGATGATGTCATGACCTACCATGGACAAATCCTAAAAGGAGGTGTGTTTTACACATGAGCTGAAGATGGTAGGTAAGATAACGGCTACCAATGAGAATGTAAGAATTGGATAAAGATGGGATTTCTTTGAAGAGGTTTTGTCCAATCACATGTGGGGGTAGACTGTAAGAAAATATATGGGAGTGTTTTAACTGTAGCAAAATTGTATATAATGTGTCAATTTATGTGGTTCAGAAAGACTTGGGATGGTTTGACTTCGCAGTGTCATCTAGCTCCTCCCCGGAAGATTGTACAGTAAACTTGCTTTACGTACAAAACATGCACTAGTTACTCAGGTGGTGGGCCTGCTGCGGTTAAGGTGACTAAGGGGCCCACCCCCACACAATTAACTTAGGACAGGGCTAGCATATGTTGATTTAAAGCCATTTAGCTGGCCTCCAATAGCATTGGGGGGAGGGCTTCTCACAGATATAATAGGCAACTTAAACAACTGCAAATATACAAAACAATTACACAAAATGGGGCCCAGAGACAAAGAGTACAGTTTAAGGAACAAGGGTGAACTGCACACTGCGTTACCTAAAGAAATAAGACAGTGCTTTCAGAACCACGATTGGTGTAGATTTCTGAGGGGTGTAAGGGTGCAGAAGGAAGGCTCTGACACAAAGGAGGCATATTTTTAGCGATAAACCTTAATTAACAAATGAAAGGGTTTGAACAATGCCTCTCTAGTCCTAAATTCTAGGCGGGGTTTCCATGCCTCAAAGGAAATTAAAGAATGCATCAGTATGTCAAAACAAAATGTCTGTTACTGTTGTGTTCCAAAACCCTACTTCTGTCCCTGACACTAATAACCTGAATCAACTGTGCAGGGTTGGTTTCTTCCAAAGTAAGGTGTTCATGATAGCTCTTGCCAACAAAAAGTTCCCAGTGTCTTGGGTGATCCAAAAGACAAAAGAAATGTTCTACTAGGTAATGGTTCTAAGTTTCTAGGGGCTTGCTCTTTTCCCCTGGATTCCATCTGGATCTACTTTCCTTTTTCTTTGGGTCCTAAAGACCCTGTATCTTCTCAGGTAAATGTCACTGTATTTTATATCCTCATAAAGGTGCAAGTTTCAAGCTCGTAATTCTTCATAATACTGGGTTGGTGTATTTTCCTACCAAGCAAGAGTTTTTCATCAAAACAGTCTCTCCTGTCTTCAGGGTCCTCGACCCTCTTATTCTCAAACTCTCTTTTGGGTGTGAGCCCCAGACTCACGATGGATGAACATAATAGCTTGCTTCACTTTCCTGCCTAGTATTTGTCCTGCTTGGTCCACTCTCCTACCAAGCGTGTGTTGTCTCATGGGCTCTCTTTGTATCTCTCAGGTTGACAGATGGTTTTATTGTTCAGTTCCTGGCACGCTGGGTTGGCGTCTGCCCAGCTCTCTTGTTCAAGGACTGCTCTCTCTATCTTGCTTTCCCTCTATGTTGTATTTCTCTAAGCCAATCAAATATGGTGAAAGACTAGACTGTTTGTTCCAGTTCTCTGGAGGAATCATCATACTCATGTTACTCTTTTTCGTCACAGTAGTGATAGTAGAGCTACATGGGAAGCATTTGGTCTTTCCGGAGTTATTAATCAGCTCTATCATATTAAGCGATATAGCCTTACAATAACAGAAATTAACATTGCCTTGAGGGAGTCCGGGAGAACTTGATCTGGGTAAGGAGGGAGGGTCTACTTAGGTGGTGGGATACCGCGCTCTCTGAGTACGGTCATCCCTAATTCCATAAAGGTCTTCCTCTCCCATATGATCCTCCTCCGATGCCCCGCCCCCAGGGGGATTATTGTACTGTGGATGCACCGCCCTGACCCCATGTGAAAAGTCTCCCCCTAGGGGAGAAGGGATGACATCCCCAGATTTGTAAGAAGGGGCCACACAATGGCCTTACAGAGGCTTACACCAAGTTAGGTTAAACATATCACTGGCAACGTGACATAGTAGTAAGGCTTCGTCACAGGAGAGAGAAGACTTATATGAAGCACAGGTCACATACACAAAAGTTGTCAAGTTTTTCAATTTCCATACAGCTCAGTAAAAATACATATATATATTCTAGCAACACAGAATTACGTTCAGTCACTACAAGGTCAGGGAAGGCATGTACACACATATAAGTTATGCTCAGTTCATAGACAAGTCATGATAGGCCTTATTTAACTTACAGGGCCACACTAGCACACCCACCGCAACTACACTTGAGAAGTCCAATCATAACCTATTCTGACAAATCGAAGGAATTCGTCCCTTCTCCCCAAGGGACAAATTCCCTAGGGGTCGAGGCAAGTTGGACCTCACTGTGAGAGACACCCCCTTTGGGGACAGGGACTCCTGTTCCCGTGAGGAACATCTTGATGCCCTCCATGTGATGGCCTTTATGGCATTATCTAACACTCCAAATAAGCACAAGTTCCATAACGGTGATGAAGAGAAAATTGACTTATACCATTACCAAACAGAAAGAGATCCTCTCTTTAAACCAAGAACTCAGAATAACTGTGCCGAGTATGCTTACAGAGGAAGACAAGGCAGAGAGAGAGAGAAAGAGAGAGGCAGAAAAAGTGAGAGAGAGAGAGAGAGAGAGAGAGAAAGAGAGAGAGAGAGAGAGAGAGAGAATGAGAGAGAGAGAGAGAGAGAGAGAGAGAGAGAGAGAGAGAGACGCAAGCATGGGAAGGCCCTTGTACAGAGAACATCTGAGGAAGGAGGAGCCTACTCAAGCCGCGGAGCGTACACATTTTAGAATTGCTTCAGAGATGAGCAAGAGACGCTGAAGGGTGAGCATGTATGAGGAAGCAGAAGCCGGGAAGACCGGAACAGAGAGCTTTGTGGTGGCGTGGCTGCACAGGCACTCTGCACAGGCCCTCACACCAGTGGTCCCCTCAACTATGCTGATACCACCGCACCAACAAACTGACTAACCGGCTGAGTACTCATAACAACCCTGCCACCAGACCAATGATCTGGCTAACAGGCCAAATATTCTTAGCGACTTTGAGACGGCGGGAAGGAGAAGGAAAGAGGTCCAAAGTGGATGTCATGGACAACCACCAGAGAAACAAAGAGAAGGAAGAAGAAGGTCCCACGCAACTATGGGCACCAGAGACGTTCCCCCTCGACACTGAAGATAAAGGGTAGAACGGGAATACCGGAAAGCATAAAGGGACTTGTTATAGAATTGGAGATACTCGTTCCCGTGCAAATGGTGAGACTGTGAAAATCCCATTGGTGAACTACTTGAACTGTATGAATGTGATAAAGAGAAGCCCAGAATCTACTGTGAGAAACCTGAAGGTGTTTCCCTAGCTTATCCCTGGGGATCTGTCATCCAGGTGACTAGGACACAGCCATCACTATTGGATCCAGTTCCTGGGGGTGGACCAGTTAGGGAGGATCACCTGGATGGGGGTGCTAGGGGGAGTGGGAGTGGGACACCGACGGGCGAGACGCAGTATCCCCCTTCTTTCAACACCTTTTCCCCATCCTACCATGTAGGACATTCAGAAACACTGCCCCGCCCTTTTCCGACATGAACACTTCTGCACAACACGGAAGACAACGGACTAACACCAGAGCCATTTACCTGACATGTCCCAATACAAGGGTCAGACAATTGACCGGAATCACACACACCTGACAGCCCTTTCCCTTCCCCACAGGGATAAAAGGTGGAGCACGAGAGCAAAGGGTGAGCAAGGCAGACTGCACGTGAAAGCTAACTCATCACGGCAGTTTAAGAGGAGGAGAAAGACGGCGCATATCGAGAGGGTGACAAGAGAGAAGCAACCTTGCCTTTTCCTACCAGGAACCGTGAAGCCTCTGCAGATGGAAACATAAGTCCGCGAACAATAGCCAGCGTGTGTTGCAGCAGATGTCAACGGTACACAAGACCCTCCTCCACTGATTACCAAGCCTTGGAGAGACGCTGGTCTCTGTGGTACCAACCTTGACTCGAAGAAGAAGAAAGCCAAGCAGTTTATCGCAGCCGGTGAGTCGAGGGGAGAGCCGATAAGAAACCAAACTGTGTTGAACGATCAAATAACCAATGGCTAAAATTGAAAAGCTAAAGAGGGTGAAAACCAGCAACAGAGGACGCCGGCAGCATGTGGGTGTTCAGGCAGGAAACTCTGGGTGATTAGCTGATGGTAGAAAGACTACCGTAACCAGAAGCCCTTGGGAAGAGGCGAGAAGAGGTCAAAGTGGTCGTATAGGGGTCTTATAAAATCCTCTGTACCATCGAAAGTCTTTGACCATCAGATGATTATGAAGCTGAGGGAGATGAGTCCCGCTTGGTGAGATGAACGTATGAACAGTGTGTTGTAAAATTGGCGAGAGCGAACCCAGCAGAGGGAAGCCGACAAAAGGGGCAAAAGCCTGAAGAACTGTTTAAAAAGACATTGAGATTCGTGAAAGTCAGAAAAGCCACAGTGAACCCGAAGGAGGGAGGCTAACATCTGAAAGGGGTCTGAGCCCGAAGGAGGGAGATCCGGGGTGGAAAGTTATCACCCAAAGATTAATTGGAAAAGGAACTGTTTAGTCAAATTGTTGAATACGATATTGTGAAGGGGCTGACCCCGGAAGAGCGGGACCCAGGGGTGAAGCCATCACCCAAAGTATACGTGAAGCAGAACTTTGTGTTTGTTTGTTGGATACATCAGACCTCGAAGGCAAGAGACTTTTTATTGAAAAGAGACTTTACCATCAAATAACCTGATAGCTGGAATGGAACTGTCAGCTCTTGCTGAAAAAGCTCTAGCGTGTACCGTGCTACAAGGTCCCACCTTGTCCCGTGCTAAAAACGTGGGGAAGGGAGACCCCCGGCAATCATATCTTGACTTACTATTTGTGAACACTTCTTTCTTTATGGAAAACCCTTTCCCACACTCTTTCTGTAATTAGATGTAAGGATTTGGCAATAGGTTTTTCTTAGTACAGGCCCCTTTTATTTTGACACGACGCCACTAGGACTGCCTTATTTTTGAATTGATGGTTGACGCTTGCTCCCATCTTAGATTTAGGTTTAGATAAGGTGTTTTTCCACCCTGCATTTATAGTTCAATAAACACCCTTTAACTGTGATCACTTGTGTCTGTCTTTACTACTCGTAGTTTCAACAAAACAAAGCAAAAAAGCTCCAGTCCAAGTCCTTCGAATGAGCGCCCCGTGGCGCCAGACTATTCTGCCTTTGGACCTTTACTGGGGTTTCTTTTAAAGTTCAAATACACAAGTTCTTTGTTCAACAACGTCGTAGCCTGCAACCTTGGGTCCAGCATAGTTTGGTTTACTATCAGTCCTCTCCAACTCACTGGATGTGCTGAACTGTTGGAGCGTCTCGGCAAGAGCTTCTCCCTGCTTTGGCTATCAGCGCGGAAGGGCCCTGTATGCCGTTGACACCTGTCACACCACATGCCAGCTGGACTTCCCTGTCTTATGCTTTCCCTTTTGGGGGCTTCGCAGGTCTGAGATGAAAAGGGCAATACCCTCCTCGTCGTCCCTCCAGGTATCGCCGCCTTTTTCCTCCCTTGAAACTGCCGGTTCAGAATAGCTGCTTCCTCATGCATTCGGCCTTGCTCAAAGTGTGCTCTCGTGCTCTGCCTTTTATCCCTATGGGTAAGGGGAAGGGCTGTCAGGTGTGCGTAGTTATTGTCAATTGCCTGACTCTGCCTTACCCTTGTGTTGGGACAAGTCAGGTAAACGGCTCTGGTGTTAGTCCGTTGTCTTTCGCAGTGTAAGAAAGTGTTTGTGTCGGAAAAGGGGGGGGGGGCAGAGCTTCTGAATATCCGACGGGGTAGTATGGTGAAAAGATGTTATAAGGAAAGAGGCAGTTTCAGGGACACACAGGGGCTCGAAGAAACAGACAGAAGCAAATGTGAAAGAAAACAAGGACAAGACTGCAATCTATGTGCTATAAAACCCAAGTGTTTATTGAAGGAAAGACATACTGGAACAAGCAATGGCTCGAGGGGGGAGCAGTTTTCAAAGCAGAGAGACTGATGGGGTACGAGGAAGAAGTCATAAAGAATATAGATGGGAAATGTTGAGAAGTTTGGGCAGTATTTGTAAATAAGTTGAGTCATGAACAGCCAGTAAGAGCAAAGATACAGAGGAGAAGGAACTGTGCTGGTGGGCAGCAACAAGAACTGCAACCGCACCATCACAATGCCAGCTCGGCACGAAGGAACAGCACCCATCGTGGACTTGTACCCGCAGTGTGGACCCAATGCCTACTTCCATCTACCATCATCCTGGAATGGGGGGTGCTCTTTGGTGAACATACACACCGCTGTGCTCGTGATTCCAGAGGAGCCTATAGTGGTCCCTAAGAAGAAACCCCAGTGCCCTACTTTGCCCCCAAATACAGTAAAGCAAAATGATTCTCAAACAGTGGCTCGGAAACAACGTTCAGTCATGAAGCTGACAGAGCCCTTAGAGAAATCCCTAGGAAGTATAGATGGACCTTTGTTACCTTCTTTGCCTCGCTCCTGGCCCCAGGGATCCAAGCAGCCACTAATGCCAAGTGGCTGTCATTCCTTAGATGGAACTTAAATGGAACTTTTCCCTTCTCAAGTCACTGTTTTACACAATATAATTGCGTTCTCGGCACAGTGCATATATTGTCGGACTATGCTTTCGGGTACATGTGAGAAACATGTCTGGTTTTAGTATTATCACTGGTAACAACTGAATGACATTTTGTGATTAACTCTTTTAATGCATTTATTATAATAAAGAATGAAATCTTTTTTACAATATGAATACTGACCTATCGCACCCCTCTTAAATATCTCAATCCTGAACATGAAATATTGAAAAAAGTTCAGTTCCGTGAGACATCACCTAGTCCATGATGAAGGGGGATACCCATCCTTTCTGTATAATCACAGGAAGTGATGTCATTTCATCCAGCCCCAAAGTGACATCATGGGAAGAAAAGGAACACGAACTTTCACCCCTTGACAAAACAGAAAGGGGCAGCACATAGCATTGTTCCTAAGTACACTACTAAAAATATGGTTACAATATCGCTATAATGTGATATACATTTCATACAAGAATGGATCACCATATGCAAGGCATAAATTAGTTTTCAGAAATTGATTAGCAGAGTTTGTTAGCAGAAATTGTCTTGATTAGCAAACTAACCCATTTGATTAGCAATGTTGCAATTGTTTTTAAAATGTCACCACAAGTCATTTTCAAGTATTCACTTGTTAATATGATGAATCTTCCCCAGTAAAATGAAATATAGTTGACACTATGAGATTTAGATACACTAACCTAAACTTAACGGTAAAGCAAGGAGACAATGCAGATTACACTAGCAATACTGTAATTATGCTTTATTTAACAACGTACATTTTTTAGGAAGAATTGCATGACTGTATTTCTTTAAATAAATAAAGTTAACACATACTGGTCTTTGACAGATAAAATATAGTTAGCTTAATAAAAGTATTATCCCGATCACGCCTGGTTTGCAATTATAATAAAAAAGATTTTAAGAAGTCTTGCCTATGACTCAGGCCTTTGGCAGTTAAGAGTGGAGGAGATGATTACTGCTGCACTCTCTCCATTAGCCCCCTTAAGTTTGCCGTAAACAGAGACAAGAGGGTGGAGAGCGCCGTGAGGGCAAAACAGAAATGCAGGGTGAGTGTGCTTTCATTGAACATGGTAACTTAAATTGCTAGCTTTGCTACACAAGGGTCCATTTAATTAGCAAATCTACAGAATTCCATAGCTAATTGCTATGCGACACTGCTTATTTTATGCCTTGATATGTATCATTAATATCAGTGTGTATAGGCCCATATTACCAAATCACTGTGACTGGAAGCAGACATCCAAGGCCAAATGATAATGATGTGTTATTATATAGCGCTTACGCTTAAGCGCTTTATATTGAACAAATATACATACAATATCACCCAACCTGTGTTGGTACCCATTTATCGACCTCAGAAGGATGAAAGGCTGAGTTGAGGTGTTCAAGAACAGACTAAGGGCCTGATCATGACCTCGGCGGTAACCCTTAAATCCGGCGGTAGCGCTATTACCGCCGGATTTAAGGGTCCGCCAAATCAGGGCTTTGGCGGATTTCGCCCCAGCTCTTGGCTGGAGGGAAATCCGCAGAAAATTCACGCTATTACCGCCGGCGGGAAATCCGCCGGCGGTAAGAGCGCAAATTTTCCCCATTGAGCCCAATGGGGAATGGGGCATTCCCGAATGGGCTCAATGGGGAATGGGGACTTCCAAGTCCGCCCAACTCGTGATCCCGCACTATTAGCGCCGGGGGCTATGGTGGTCGCGCTAATAGCCCCCACGCTAATAGCCTTAGGGTTACCGCCGAGGTCGTGATCAGGCTCTGAATCAGTAAATCACCCCCTGAAGTGTGCCTGAAATAAACCTTTAATGAGTTTAGCAATTATTGTATAGAATTCCTGAAAGACAAATTATTTGTTATTCCTATTCTTTCTTATTTAGGGTCACTGCTCAAAGTGTTACAGTAGTGCAACCCCCTCTTTGTTTGTTAAGAGGCCTGAACAATAAAGCCAGCCACTCCACAAAGAGTCACATGGCACTGCCACAGCCAGCCCATGAGCTTAGATTTAAAAAAGAAAAAATAAATAAATAATCTTTTTATTTTATTTCTTTTTTAGGGGTAGCAAGGGAGACCACAGAGGTAGCAAGGGAGATGTCAGGGTTCGCAGTTGCGACCCCTGGCGACCCCCAAATGACAACCAACTGTACATAATCCCCCTGCAATACTCTCCACAAGGAAGGTAGTACTTCTGCACAAAAGGGAAATGGGGAGTGAGAAAAGATCTCCACTTAATGGTCTCCATAGAGACTCACCAGTGGTCCCAGGCAATGTGAGTTGTAGTAGTTAGTGAGGTTCAAACAGGACTCACTCCTCAAAAATAGGTCAGGATCACACAGTGAGTCAGCGGATAGGCTGGAGGACCACTGAAAGAGATGGAAAAGCTGCAAAAAGAAACCCCTTAGCTAGCAGTGATGCACATTGTAAGCACAAGTATAAAAGCAAACAGGATCAGAATTTCCAAAGGTATCAGGAACCAGGAATGCGGATGTGAAGCCAACAGTCTCTTACAGATCCCAAGTGAGCACCTGTTGGCAAATGTGGTGGAGATGGATGGCAGGACAATCTATTGTGACAGCACCAGCATTGTGGCCCTGACAGGGGAGGGAGAGAGCCCCCCCTATCCCACCAGCAGTGATGAGCATGTGAGGGCAGGCCCCCTTCCTCTCCCTCCTTACCTGGGGACGCTGGCGGTGGCCCCTCGCCACAAATATCCAGGACCAGTACAGGCCCACCGAGGATGACGCAGAGAGGCATTGGCGAGGCTGCAACAGGACCCGCTGCAGACCAAGAGAAGATGCTACCGGAAGCCAGAACCACTTCATGGCAGCCTGCTGTGAGAAACCTGAGGGCGTTCTCACTTCCTTCTCTCCAACGTCCTCCTCTCAGGTGGCCAGGAAAAGGCTATCGCTATTGGATCCCGACCCTGGGGGTTGATATGCGAGGGAGGATCACCTGGGGAGTGGGGAGAGGACATCTGCAGGTGAGGCGCGGTATTCCCCCTTTCCTTTTCATGAGGAACCTCGCACCGCTGAAGCTTTTATATGGTCAAGTTATCAGATTCTGGTGCCCTCTCGTCAGGATGACCAATGGAAACACCCCTCTTATAGGAGGACTCGAAAGAGACCAACCCGAAGCACCTCTTTCTATATGGGCCCTATATGGGCCCGGTCGAACTCCTTCAGAACTCTTGTAGTGATTCCCTGACTCCTCAAATATTTATCAACTCAGGCGGTAAACCAATAGGAGGAGTCCCCTCATATAACACAGTCTCTCTCTCTTCCACACACAGACTATGGACATCATCACGAGTTAGGCGGTATCCCTTAAATGCGGCAGTAGCGGTATTACCGCTGTATTTAAGACCTGGCCCTATCACAAGTCTGGCAACATTACCTCCAGCTCTGAGCTGGAGGTAAATATGCCGAAAGAATTCCCATTTTTGGCACAATTACCACTGGCAGTATTAGCATGCGGTAATTGCGCTGAAAATGCCCCATTGGGTCCAATGGACACAATGGAGAATAATTGCTACCACCGAACCCATGACCTGGCGGTAATACTGCTGGCCCGGATTGTGGTAGCACTATTTGCCCCTGCACTGATGCCGCCCAACTTGTGATGAGGCTCTATGACCCTAAAGTGTATCCCGTTAACACTGGGACGAGGAAGAGGCGACAAGGATTAATGCACACTCCTAGTCACTTTCACCACTTTAGTACCGAGACAAGGAAGATGCCTATAAAGGATCAGCCATGTCCTGTTTATTATTATAATGAGGGTCAGGGAAGCTACCTATACCTGCAACCTATTGAGGCTACAGGTGCTTAAAAGCAGACCCACGCCGCAGAGCAGGGAGAACCTGCCTGAAGAGAAGGTGGCTGACGTGCAGCGAGGAGCAGGCTGCAGCAGGACTGGCAGAGAGGACGGTGTGTGTTCCCAGGGGACGAAGGAGGTGCTGCAACATGAGCGGGCCCGCGAGAGAACCAAAGCCCCAACACTGGCCGGTGTAACGTGTTCCCAGCTGGACCTGGGGAATACAGAGAACTCCAGACTGCAGCGGGACGCTGCCTGAGGGTTTTCCAAAATCGAGCGCTGCTCCCTGTGACTCCCAATACCTATCAGGGAGCAGAGAGCTAAACGAAGAACAGCACGAAGCCGCCCGACGAAGCAGAGCAGCTCTGGTGAGTACGAGAGAGAGAATCCTCAGACCGGGGTGCTCTGAGGCAAATGTGAGACATTTAATGTTTACGCGCAAGCGAAAAAGGAGCATAACAAGAGGGTTTGGAACCCGAGGGAAGAAATAAGGAATTGTGAATAAATTACCAAGTGATTTTGAAGAATGAATCATACAAACGGTGCCAAGTATTGGGGAAAGTTCAACGGCTAATATTGAATACCGAACTGCAGAAAAGACATTTAAAATCACGTGAAATTGTAGCACAAGTGGAAAACAAATAAGTGCTATGTTAAAAGGAGTGATATTTGTTACAAGCAATAGGAAACTAAGTGAAAGATGGTATGAACATTTATGAACTGAAGGAAAGGCACGTGTAAAAGGCAAGGGGCCTCATTACGACCCTGGCGCTAAGTGTTTAACGGCGCCGTAAAAGGCTGCAGCGCCGTTAAACACTTAGCGCCTAATTATGAGGTCCCTTTGCGGGACCCGACCTTAAAGGCTGGTTTTACCAGCCGTTAAAGTAGGGACCCGCAAAGGGACCTTGGCGATAATTACGGTACCGCTAACAGCTGTACCGTAATTATCGCCTTCCCCATTCCCATTGAGCCCTATGGGGCAAAAATGGGAATGGGGAAGGGCCATGGCGGCATGGGGAATTACCGCCCCGCCAACCTCGGAATGGGGTGGTAATTCCCCATTCCGCCATGGCGGACACCGGCATGGACCATGGTGCTAATAGCACCATGGTCCTCCACCTGGGTTGTAATGAGGCCCAAGGTGTTGAACGTAGGGGGGCAACGTGAATGCAAGGTGGTGGAGACGACATACGCCATCAAACACGTGGAATGCAAGTTGTGGCAAAGCCAAAAGACTGCCAATACACAAATGGTGAAGTAGCCCTAAGCTGTCAGAGAGAGAAAAAGACACCAGAAGAGATGTTGAGTGCTAACACTAGTGCTAGGTGAACACCCAGTGTTAATCAAGAAGGCCTGAAGAGCATATCTTGGAACTGTGTTGATCTTGGGGAAGGGAACCCAGAGTCCTGTTCCTTTGTGGAACTATTTTGTTGTTGGGGAAGGGAACCCTGAGATATCTTGGAACTGTGTTGATCTTGGGGAAGGGAACCCTGAGATATCCTGCAACTGTGTTGATCTTGGGGAAGGGAACCCTGAGATATCCTGGAACTGTGTTGATCTTGGGGAAGGGAACCCTGAGATATCCTGGAACTGTGTTGATCTTGCGGAAGGGAACCCTGAGATATCCTGGAACTGTGTTGATTTTAGGGAAGGGAACCATGAGATATCCTGGAACTGTGTTGATCTTGAGGAAGGAAACCCTGAGATATCCTGGGACTGTGTTGATCTTTGAGAAGGGACCCTGAGATATCTTGGAACTGTGTGGATCTGGAGGAAGGAAACCCTGAGATATCAAGGGACTGTGTTGATCTTGGGGAAGGGAAACCTGAGATATCCTGGAACTGTGTTGATCTTGGGGAAGGGAACCGTGAGATATCTTGGAACTTTGTTGTTCTTGGGGAAGGGAACCCAGAGTCCTGTTCCTTTGTGAAACTATTTTGTTGTTGGGGAAGGGAACCCTGAGATATCTTGGAACTGTGTTGATCTTGGGGAAGGGAACCCAGAGTCCTGTTCCTTTGTGGAACTATTTTGTTGTTGGGGAAGGGAACTCTGAGATATCTTGGAACTGTGTTGATCTTGGGGAAGGGAACCCTGAGATATCCTGCAACTGTGTTGATCTTCGGGAAGGGAACCCTGAGATATCCTGGAACTGTGTTGATCTTGGGGAAGGGAACCTTGAGATATCCTGGAACTGTGTTGATCTTGGGGAAGGGAACCCTGAGATATCTTGGAACTGTGTTGATCTTGGGGAAGGGAACCTTGCGATATCCTGGAACTGTGTTGATTTTCAGGGAAAGGCACCCTCAGATATCCTGGAACTGTGTTGATCTTGGGGAAGGGAACCCTGAGATTTCTTGGAACTGTGTTGATCTTGGGGAAGGGAACCCTGAGATATCGTGGAACTGTGTTGATCTTGGGGAAGGGAAACCTGAGATATTCTAGAACTGTGTTGATCTTGGGGAAGGGAAACCTGAGATATTCTAGAACTGTGTTGATCTTGGGGAAGGGAAACCTGAGATATTCTAGATCTGTGTTGATCTTGGGGAAGGGAACCCTCAAGATATACTGGAACTGTGGTGAACTTGGGGAAGAGTCCTGTTTCTTTGTGGAACTATTTGAAGGGGAAGCGGAACAAATCCCAAGCTGGAAGAAGCTCAGAACTGGAGGATGCGAAAATGTGTAGGCGGCACCAGGGTGTGCCACATCAATGACAACACAGGCCGTCTCCAGCAGACCGCGTGAATAAGGATCCATCACTATGCCACCAGGGACTTTTTGATTAAAGGCCCTATGAAAGCCTTAAACCACAAGCCCACCAGGGATCCCATTGATATTAAATAAAAGGCCTGGAACAGCAGTTCCCTACGGGCCATTAGGTGTCCCATGTAAAAGTGCAGTCAGACTGCATGAAGAAGAGGGTGGGGCTTACCAGCCCTTCCCCTCTCCCGCCCCCTCAAGGAAGGTAAGTTATTCGAGAAGGTAAGTGACCAATCCTGGGAGGGGTAGGGGTATTTAAGGAGGTGTGTGAAAATGGTGGTGTGTGGGTTAGTTGGGTGAGGATAGGGATGGAGGAGGAAGTCCTAGACGAGAGAAACAGGAGTGTAGAGGCTATTCTAGAGAGGGGGTCAGTGGAGTGGTTGTGTGTGAGTGGAGAGTGTGAGGAGTAGAGGCAGAGTAGGAGGTAGTAGTAGCAGGAAGTGGAGATAGTTGTGGTGGGAGTAGCAAGTGAAGGAATGGTAGTAAGTAGTGGTAGTGGCTGTGGGTGTGAAGGATATGTTTGAAAGTGGAATAGGCAGAAGAGCGGTAGTTGGTGGTAGAGGGCAATGGTGAGTGTTAATAATGGAGTAGAAACAGCAGTAGAGGGAGAGTAGTAGGAGCAACAGGAGGTGGGAGAATAGGAGTCGTGGTAGAGGTAGAGGGAGATTATAACTGAAGAACAGCAACAGGCAAGGAAGTAAAGTGGGGAAAGGAGGAAAGGAACAACAGAGGTAACAGGAGGTAGAGACAGTAAGAAGTGGGGGCTTTGAGAAGAGGAGAAGTCAAAACAAAGGGGTGGAGGTGGAATGGCGGAGTGAGAGACCAGAGGGACAGCAGTACAGCGGGAGGAGAACTTCTTGGGAACCAGAGTAGTGAAGGGTCAGGTAAGAACGCGTGTGGAAAAAGAGTGACACCAGGTGAAAAAAAGGCACCTTCCCAAACTCCCTTTAGTGGTAAGCGGCACAGGTTAGGGAAAGTATAGAAAACCCCCAGGGAGTTATTCAGCTATCATCTTGGAGAAGTCACCTTTAGCTCCAGAAAGAGAGAAAATAATAGGTGGCACCAATCTACAGCAACTAACATCTCCGCTAAGGACCACAGGGCTAGGGTGGGAATAATCCGGTGGGAGACAGATAGAGAGGGATGGCCCTAGCGCTGACTTTCCTGAAGGACCCGACAGGCCCAAATATATCTCATTCTGAATCTGGTAGTCACTTGGTCTGTTGCCTGACGGCATAGGCGTGATTATATATGGCAGGCTGCCCCGTCGCACTGGTCTACAAAATAGTACTGAGAAATGTGCCCAGTTTCACATGGTGCGTCCAAATCCTTGTTAATGAATTAAACTTTTATAACACGCTTAATAGCAGACACCAGTCTCCAAGCGCGGACCGGGATTCAAACCTGTGTTGCTCTGCGTTGTTTTGCTCTGAGCTATCCTCCCTTGGTAACAAATGCACACGGTTTACTCATTTTACCAGAAGGCAACACTGTGGTGGGTTGGTTGCGACTTGGCTTCCTGCCTATTGGATGTTAAACCCTCCTCAGCTGCATCATTATGAGAAAGTAACAGACATAAGCAAATCCCTCTAGTGTCAGCTTCAGGCGGTGCCCATCCAGGACTCATCAGTTGCATGAGTCTCTGCACACAACGAGCAGAAACTCCAGGACTTCACACTCCTCCAAGTGAGGGATGCAAAACCTACATAATAAATGTGACAGGGATACTCATGAGTTTGCTGTCTAGCCACTGACGGTGCACTTTATTACCGCAGTAGAGAGGAGCACCTGTACTCAAACCAGTGTGCACTCATCCTCCAGGAAGCAGTGTGGGGCATCCTCCATGCACACACAACCAAGCACTGCTCATTTTATCCACAACCGTCTAACAGATATCAGACTCTGGGAGGTTTTTGGGAATTATTTTCAGTTTGCTTTTTGCCTTCTACTATCTGCCTCTGGCGTGCAGGTACACATTTTAAGTTGCAGACTACAAGCCAACCATAAAATGTCACCTGCCACCGTAATTCTACACACACACTAACACACACCACACAAGGGCCCTCATTAGGACTCCGGCGCTAAACCATGGTGCTATTAGCACCATGGTCCATGCCGGAGTCCGCCATGGCGGAATGGGGAATTACCACCCCATTCCGAGGTTGGTGGGGCGGTAATTCCCCATGCCACCATGGCCCTTCCCCATTCCCATTTTTGCCCCATAGGGCTCAATGGGAATGTGGAAGGCGGCAAAGGGACCTCGTAATTAGGCGCTAGGTGTTTAATGGCGCCGCAGCCTTTTACGGCGCCGTTAAACACTTAGCACCTGGGTCATAATGAGGCCCAATGTCTTACTGGCCAAGAGTCCATTATCCGCAGCTAATGGCTGGTGGCCAGTGTGCATTTTGCACCCGGCTCTGGGGGTTGACTCTGTGGTGCTTCCGCTCAGCCACACTGTTAAGACAGATTTCTGAACTCTGACCTGGAGGGGCAGATGTTCAGAAGGCCAGCCTAGTTTCTTGGAACAGGGTAACCTCTGGACAAGCCAGACCAATCAGGGTAGCTATGGCAGGCGGTCAAGACTAAGGGCCTCATTACACGGTAGGCGGTAAGGGTTCACCGGTACTGGTATTTTACCGGTACCGGTAAACCCTTACCGCCTTACTACGAGGTCCCTTTGCGGACCCGACATTAACGGCTGGTGTAGACCGCCGTTAAAGTTGGGACCCACAAAGGAACCTTGGTGCTGATTACGGTACCGCAATTTGCGGTACCGTAATTAACGCCTTCCCCATTCCCATTATGCCCTATGGGGCAAACATGGGAATGGGGAAGGGCAATGGAGGAAGGAGGAATTACCGCCTTTCCGAACTTGGAATAGGGCGGTAATTCCCCTTTCCTCCAAGGCGATACCGGTAGGTAAATTACCGGCATGAACCATAGCGCTTATAGCGCCATGGTTTACCGCCTACCATGTAATGAGGCCCTAAGTCTCGAGAGGGGTGAGGGTGACTGAAAGACCTAAATGAGCACACAAAGCAAGGACACTTACAAATTACTCCAGACAGGTGTTATATTAAAAATATAGACACATTTATTACAAGGCCTTTGTAACATCGACCATAGCAAAGAATCACAATAATACTAAAGTAAACCAACACATCACAATCAACACAATATATATACAAGACCAATGGGGTCTAAGGGGTTAAAAGCACGAAATGTGTAGACCACCTAGATGGGGAGGAAAACAGGCAGTGCAAGTAATCTTTAGACCCAG
Source organism: Ambystoma mexicanum (assembly GCF_040938575.1). Classification (NCBI taxonomy): domain Eukaryota; kingdom Metazoa; phylum Chordata; class Amphibia; order Caudata; family Ambystomatidae; genus Ambystoma; species Ambystoma mexicanum. The sequence goes on from NC_090931.1 coordinate 1,547,992,108, forward strand.
TTCCACATCGAGAATACAGCTAACTAAGCGGCAGTCCAAGCCCTACGACGAGAGGAGCCTTATGCTCAATAGTACATGCACGCGCTGGTGCCAAGGGACAAAATAGGGTCTCTTCAAGGGTCTCTAGCAGCTCAGGAAGGTGGGTAAGGCGATGAAGAACAAGTTTCCATTATTCAAACAGGATCTCCACTTGAGGGCAGCGGCAGTTGGAGAGCAATAGCTGTGGAAAGGAAACGGCCCTAAGGGGCCCCTTTGTGCATAAAAATGGGCTCCTGCGCTAGGGGCCACCGGTTGGGGTAAGGATTACTCACCGGGCCCCGACGCAGGCAGTCCCAAACTTCGCCAGTACAGTCCACTTTGCTGGCAGGTTCGAACGCGACAATCAGGACGTCTCGACACTGTGTAGTTCCCGAGATGCAGCGAGGATTCCCAAACGGGACACTGGCGATTTCTCCACTCAGGGTAGATGAATTGGCCCACTCTCAATGCAACAGGCTTCAGGGGCAGGGGGGTCAGAAATGCAGCGAACTTGCACAGGTCGTTGCCACAGCAGGGCAACACGGCAACCACGTTTACTCCCTAGTACCACTCACCAGTTTCTTTACATTTCAGCAGCAGCGCCACCACGCTGCTCCTGGATTCCAGTCCACCATGGGGTGGAAGCGAGGGTCCACATGTGTCCTCGCCTTTCATTTCCATAGCAGCCATACTGGGTGAGTATATGTTTGAAACAACGGGTCAAGGCAAGCGCATGACCACCAGTTGGTTCAACCAAATACATTGCTACTCAAACCCTGGGATGTTATCCCGGGTGTTAATAGCAATGATAACTGGAACCCCGGGCTTTGTTGGTTGGTAATGTCCTGAGTACCCTCGTTAAATGCCTGCACTACTCTCAGACCTATTAACTCTGGCCCCAGGCCATTAACAAAAGATACAGCATGGGGACCTGGTTATTATTGCTATATTAAGGCACATACATCAAAGACAGAGGAGCAGAACCCATTCCCAGAGCCTGAAATAACAAGTCATCTATTTCATAAACTATAAACCCCCTTGGTCAAGATCAGGGGTGTAACTTTACCCAGAGAGAGCAGCGCTTGGTGAACTTCCTTCATCACATTCCTGTAAAGGTCCTTCTGCCACTCCTGCAAAATCTCCCACTCCTCTTCAGAGAAACAGGCAGCAACTTCTGGGAAGGTCGCCTGTGCCTGGAATAAAACACAGGACAATTAGTTACTAGTTCAATGCAATGAAATACATTTAAATAAAATTTAAAATAAACTTTTTCTCGCTCAACCAGCCCTTGTTTCTATAATAATGGCCAATGTTATTCTCAAGTAGAAAAGACAAGGAATGACTAAAGGGCAAGGTGGAGAGCAATCCTGTTTGTTTGCACACCTTGTAGTGTCTCTTACACCAGTGAGTATATCTGAAACTCAGAAAAGAAGGAGTGAAGCTCTCACTCAAGAACTATATTATGTTACATTAATCAGGAGTAAAATGTTGCAAGCTACTAGCTTGGCATAGAAAGTCACTCTCCCCTCATTTCTCTACATACACTCAGCCCACCATTTCTTACTCACCAAGAGTCAAATATGACTACCCAACAGCTAGTGGCCAGTACACATTATACAAACAATATAGTGGCTACAGTCATTGTTAATGCCTCAAGGCGCTGTGGTGTGAATGACCCTTCAGCGGACCGTAGTTTGAACAAACATGAACATAAAAGAGCATTACATTGCAGGCTACTAGGGTTCAGAATGTAGGCGACTGCTGAATTACTAGCACTAGCTTTAGGATATTACAGTAGCCACAGAGCATTACATTGCAGGCTACTAGGCTTCAGAATGTAGGCGACTGCTGAATTACTAGCACTGGCTTTAAGATATTACAGTAGCCACAGAGCATTTCATTGCAGGCTGCTAGGGTTCAGAATGTAGGCGACTGCTGAATTACTAGCACTGGCTTTAGGATATTACAGTAGCCACAGAGCATTACATTGCAAGCTGCTGGGGTTCAGAATGCAGGCGACTGCTGAATTACTAGCACTGGCTTTAGGATATTACAGTAGCCACAGAGCATTACATTGCAGGCTACTAGGGTTCAGAATGCAGGCGACTGCTGAATTACTAGCACTGGCTTTAAGATATTACAGTAGCCACAGAGCATTTCATTGCAGGCTGCTAGGGTTCAGAATGTAGGCGACTGCTGAATTACTAGCACTGGCTTTAGGATATTACAGTAGCCACAGAGCATTACATTGCAGGCTGCTGGGGTTCAGAATGCAGGCGACTGCTGAATTACTAGCACTGGCTTTAGGATATTACAGTAGCCACAGAGCATTACATTGCAGGCTACTAGGGTTCAGAATGCAGGCGACTGCTGAATTACTAGCACTAGCTTTAGGATATTACAGTAGCCACAGAGCATTACATTGCAGGCTGCTAGGCTTCAGAATGCAGGCGACTGCTGAATTACTAGCACTGGCTTTAGGATATTACAGTAGCCACAGAGCATTACATTGCAGGCTGCTAGGCTTCAGAATGTAGGCGACTGCTGAATTACTAGCACTGGCTTTAGGATATTACAGTAGCCACAGAGCATTACATTGCAGGCTGCTGGGGTTCAGAATGTAGGCGACAGCTGAATTACTAGCACTGGCTTTAGGATCTTACAGTAGCCACAGAGCATTACATTGCAGGCTACTGGGGTTCAGAATGTAGGCGACTGCTGAATTACTAGCACTGGCTTTAGGATATTACAGTAGCCACAGAGCATTACATTGCAGGCTGCTAGGGTTCAGAATGTAGGCGACAGCTGAATTGCTAGCACTGGCTTTAGGATATTACAGTAGCCACAGAGCATTACATTGCAGGCTGCAAGGGTTCAGAATGTAGGCGAACGCTGAATTGCTAGCACTGGCATTAGGATATTACAGTAGCCACAGAGCATTACATTGCAGGCTACCGGGGTTCAGAATGTAGGCGACTGCTGAATTGCTAGCACTGGCTTTAGGATATTACAGTAGCCACAGAGCATTACATTGCAGGCTACCGGGGTTCAGAATGTAGGCGACTGCTGAATTACTAGCACTGGCTTTAGGATATTACAGTAGCCACAGAGCATTACATTGCAGGCTGCTAGGGTTCAGAATGTAGACGACTGCTGAATTACTAGCACTGGCTTTAAGATATTACAGTAGCCACAGAGCATTACATTGCAGGCTGCTAGGGTTCAGAATGTAGGCGACTGCTGAATTACTAGCACTGGCTTTAGGATATTACAGTAGCCACAGAGCATTACATTGCAGACTACTGGGGTTCAGAATGCAGGCAACTGCTGAATTACTAGCACTGGCTTTAGGATATTACAGTAGCCACAGAGCATTACATTGCAGGCTACTGGGGTTCAGAATGCAGGCGACTGCTCAATTACTAGCACTGGCTTTAGGATATTACAGTAGCCACAACGCATTACATTGCAGGCTACCGGGGTTCAGAATGTAGGCGAGTGCTGAATTACTAGCACTGGCTTTAGGATATTACAGTAGCCACAGAGCATTGCATCGCAGGCTACTAGGGTTCAGAATGTAGGCGACAATGTAGGCGACTGCTGAATCACTAGCACTGGCTTTAGGATATTACAGTAGCCACAGAGCATTACATCGCAGGCTACTAGGGTTCAGAATGTAGGCGACTGCTGAATCACTAGCACTGGCTTTAGGATATTACAGTAGCCACAGAGCATTACATCGCAGGCTGCTAGGGTTCAGAATGTAGGCGACTGCTGAATTACTAGCACTGGCTTGAGGATATTACAGTAGCCACAGAGCATTACATCGCAGGCTACTAGGGTTCAGAATGTAGGCGACTGCTGAATCACTAGCACTGGCTTTAGGATATTACAGTAGCCACAGAGCATTACATCGCAGGCTGCTAGGGTTCAGAATGTAGGCGACTGCTGAATTACTAGCACTGGCTTTAGGATATTACAGTAGCCACAGAGCATTACATTGTAGGCTGCTAGGGTTCAGAATGTAGGCGACTGCTGAATTACTAGCACTGGCTTTAAGATATTATAGTAGCCACACAAGGAAGAGTGTTCAGGTGCAGAGAGGACTCCTATGTTAGTCACTGTACGAAAGCCTGACTGCATTTTGTGTGGGGCTCAGGCATATCCTGTGGGTCCCAGCGCTAACGGTGGAAAAGGATATTATAAATGAGTGCATCAACCCCAAGGGCAACTGTATATAGTTGAGGGCTCTGCTATACTTTACATGCAGACCACATGCAAATGGCATGCATATTTGTCAGATATAGCAGAGATACAGACAACACATGTCCGCTTGTCTGTAACATAGAGTTAATGCAGTAAAAAAAAAAAAAAAAACATTATATTCCAAATAGTGTTGCAGTGTTGATCAGTCCAAGGCACTATACATGTTTATATTGGATACAAACAAGCCTTCAAATGTGCACTCTCCACTAGACATTAGCAAGTGGTAATTGACTCTGGGCGAGTAAGAACGTGTGCTGTGTTTATGTGCAGAATTTAGGGGGTGAGTGAATGTGCTCCAAGCAGCCTCGGGCAAGAGAACGGTGATCTGTGCAGCCTGTACACCTAGGAACCCTTTTAATGAAAGCATTTGGGAGAAGTTGCGTGTCAGAAATGCCCACTTCATGACGATCAATGCGCAGATGACGCCGACATTTTATTAGGGAGCTCAAAATTGGGCACCTTTCCCTGTATTCACTGTCAGAACTGTTTCCCATGTACTTTCTTTCATGGTCTTTTTTCATTGTTTACTGTCACATGACTCTCAAGTAGCAGATATCGCAGCCCTATCCTCTGCTGACGTGATTCTTCCTCCTGCTGTCGCTGGAGGCTCTGTCTGCCTGCACCCTGCGTGCTGGGTCTTATACTGCGTTGAAGTAAGGCAGATATCGCAGCCCTATCCTGCGCTGACGTGATTCTTCCTCCAGTGGTCGCTGGAGGCTCTGTCTGGCTGCACCCTGCTTGCTGGGTCTTATACTGTGTTGAGGTAAGGCAGATATCGCAGCCCTATCCTGCGCTGACCTGATTCTTCCTCCTGCTGTTGTGGAGGCTCTGTCTGGCTGCACCCTGCGTGCTGGGTCTTATACTGCGTTGAGGTAAGGCAGATATCGCAGCCCTATCCTGCGCTGACGTGATTCTTCCTCCAGTGGTCGCTGGAGGCTCTGTCTGGCTGCACCCTGCTTGCTGGGTCTTATACTGTGTTGAGGTAAGGCAGATATCGCTGCCCTATCCTGCGCTGACGTGATTCTTCCTCCTGCTGTCGCTGGAGGCTCTGTCTGGCTGCACCCTGCGTGCTGGGTCTTATACTGTGTTGAGGTAAGGCAGATATCGCTGCCCTATCCTGCGCTGACGTGATTCTTCCTCCTGCTGTTGCTGGAGGCTCTGTCTGGCTGCACCCTGCGTGCTGGGTCTTATACTGTGTTGAGGTGAGGCAGATATCGCAGCCCTATCCTCTGCTGACGTGATTCTTCCTCCTGCTGTCGCTGGAGGCTCTGTCTGGCTGCACCCTGCGTGCTGGGTCTTATACTGTGTTGAGGTGAGGCAGATATCGCAGCCCTATCCTCTGCTGACGTGATTCTTCCTCCTGCTGTCGCTGGAGGCTCTGTCTGGCTGCACCCTGCGTGCTGGGCCTTATACTGTGTTGAGGTAAGGCAGATATCGCAGCCCTATCCTCTGCTGACGTGATTCTTCCTCCTGCTGTTGCTGGAGGCTCTGTCTAGCTGCACCCTGCGTGCTGGGTCTTATACTGTGTTGAGGTAAGGCAGATATCGCTGCCCTATCCTGCGCTGACGTGATTCTTCCTCCAGTGGTCGCTGGAGGCTCTGTCTGGCTGCACCCTGCTTGCTGGGTCTTATACTGTGTTGAGGTAAGGCAGATATCGCTGCCCTATCCTGCGCTGACGTGATTCTTCCTCCTGCTGTTGCTGGAGGCTCTGTCTAGCTGCACCCTGCGTGCTGGGTCTTATACTGTGTTGAGGTAAGGCAGATATCGCTGCCCTATCCTGCGCTGACGTGATTCTTCCTCCTGCTGTTGCTGGAGGCTCTGTCTAGCTGCACCCTGCGTGCTGGGTCTTATACTGTGTTGAGGTGAGGCAGATATCGCAGCCCTATCCTCTGCTGACGTGATTCTTCCTCCTGCTGTCGCTGGAGGCTCTGTCTGGCTGCACCCTGCGTGCTGGGCCTTATACTGTGTTGAGGTAAGGCAGATATCGCAGCCCTATCCTCTGCTGACGTGATTCTTCCTCCTGCTGTTGCTGGAGGCTCTGTCTAGCTGCACCCTGCGTGCTGGGTCTTATACTGTGTTGAGGTAAGGCAGATATCGCTGCCCTATCCTGCGCTGACGTGATTCTTCCTCCAGTGGTCGCTGGAGGCTCTGTCTGGCTGCACCCTGCGTGCTGGGTCTTATACTGTGTTGAGGTAAGGCAGATATTGCAGCCCTATCCTGCGCTGACGTGATTCTTCCTCCAGTGGTCGCTGGAGGCTCTGTCTGGCTGCACCCTGCATGCTGGGTCTTATACTGTGTTGAGGTGAGGCAGATATCGCTGCCCTATCCTGCGCTGACGTGATTCTTCCTCCTGCTGTTGCTGGAGGCTCTGTCTAGCTGCACCCTGCGTGCTGGGTCTTATACTGCGTTGAGGTAAGGCAGATATCGCAGCCCTATCCTGCGCTGACGTGATTCTTCCTCCTGCTGTCGCTGGAGGCTCTGTCTGGCTGCACCCTGCGTTCTGGGTCTTATACTGTGTTGAGGTAAGGCAGATATCGCAGCCCTATCCTGCGCTGATGCAATTCTTCCTCCTGCTGTCACTGGAGGCTCTGTCTGGCTGCACCCTGCTTGCTGGGTCTTATACTGTGTTGGGGTAAGGCAGATATCACAGCCCTATCCTGCGCTGACGTGATTCTTCCTCCAGTGGTCGCTGGAGGCTCTGTCTGGCTGCACCCTGCGTGCTGGGTCTTATACTGTGTTGAGGTAAGGCAGATATCGCAGCCCTATCCTCTGCTGACGTGATTTTTCCTCCAGTGGTCGCTGGAGGCTCTGTCTGGCTGCACCCTGCGTGCTGGGTCTTATACTGTGTTGAGGTGAGGCAGATATCGCAGCCCTATGCTGCGCTGACGTGATTCTTCCTTCCTGCTGTCGCTGGAGGCCCTGTCTGGCTGCACCCTGCGTGCAGGGTCTTATACTGTGTTGAGGTAATACAGATATCACAGCCCTATGCTGCGCTGACGTGATTCTTCCTCCTGCTGTCGCTGGAGGCTCTGTCTGGCTGCACCCTGCATGCTGGGTTTTATACTGCATTGAGGTAAGGCAGATATCGCAGCCCTATCCTGCGCTGACGTGATTCTTCCTCCTGCTGTTGCTGGAGGCTCTGTCTGGCTGCACCCTACGTGCTGGGTCTTATACTGTGTTGAGGTGAGGCAGATATCGCAGCCCTATCCTGCGCTGACGTGATTCTTCCTCCTGCTGTTGCTGGAGGCTCTGTCTGGCTGCACCCTGCATGCTGGGTCTTATACTGTGTTGAGGTAAGGCAGATATTGCAGCCCTATCCTGCGCTGACGTGATTCTTCCTCCTGCTGTCGCTGGAGGCTCTGTGTGGCTCTGCCCTGCGTGCTGGGTCTTATACTGTGTTGAGGTAAGGCAGATATCACAGCCCTATCCTGCGTTGACGTGATTCTTCCTCCTGCTGTTGCTGGAGGCTCTGTCTGGCTGCACCCTGCATGCTGGGTCTTATACTGTGTTGAGGTAAGGCAGATATCACAGCCCTATCCTCTGCTGACGTGATTCTTCCTCCTGCTGTTGCTGGAGGCTCTGTCTGGCTGCACCCTGCATGCTGGGTCTTATACTGTGTTGAGGTAAGGCCGATATCGCAGCCCTATCCTCTGCTGACGTGATTCTTCCTCTTGCTGTCGCTGGAGGCTCTGTCTAGCTGCACCCTGTGTGCTGGGTCTCATACTGTGTTGAGGTAAGGCAGATATCACAGTCCTATCCTGCGCTGACGTGATTCTTCCTCCTGCTGTTGCTGGAGGCTCTGTCTGCCTGCACCCTGCGTGCTGGGTCTTATACTGTGTTGAGGTAAGGCAGATATCGCAGCCCTATCCTCTGCTGACGTGATTTTTCCTCCAGTGGTCGCTGGAGGCTCTGTCTGGCTGCACCCTGCGTGCTGGGTCTTATACTGTGTTGAGGTGAGGCAGATATCGCAGCCCTATGCTGCGCTGACGTGATTCTTCCTTCCTGCTGTCGCTGGAGGCCCTGTCTGGCTGCACCCTGCGTGCAGGGTCTTATACTGTGTTGAGGTAAGGCAGATATCGCAGCCCTATCCTCTGCTGACGTGATTTTTCCTCCAGTGGTCGCTGGAGGCTCTGTCTGGCTGCACCCTGCATGCTGGGTCTTATACTGTGTTGAGGTAAGGCAGATATCGCAGCCCTATCCTGCGCTGACGTGATTCTTCCTCCTGCTGTCGCTGGAGGCTCCGTCTGGCTGCGCCCTGCGTGCTGGGTCTTATACTGTGTTGAGGTGAGGCAGATATCGCAGCCCTATCCTCTGCTGACGTGATTCTTCCTCCTGCTGTCGCTGGAGGCTCTGTCTGGCTGCGCCCTGCATGCTGGGTCTTATACTGCGTTGAGGTAAGGCAGATATCGCAGCCCTATCCTCTGCTGACGTGATTCTTCCTCCAGTGGTCGCTGGAGTCTCTGTCTGGCTGCACCCTGCGTGCTGGGTCTTATACTGCGTTGAGGTAAGGCAGATATCGCAGCCCTATCCTCTGCTGACGTGATTCTTCCTCCAGTGGTCGCTGGAGGCTCTGTCTGGCTGCACCCTGCATGCTGGGTCTTATACTGTGTTGAGGTAAGGCAGATATCGCAGCCCTATCCTCTGCTGACGTGATTCTTCCTCCTGCTGTCGCTGGAGGCTCTGTCTGGCTGCACCCTGCATGCTTGGTCCTATACTGTGTTGAGGTAAGGCAGATATTGCAGCCCTATCCTCTGCTGACGTGATTCTTCCTCCTGCTGTCGCTGGAGGCTCTGTCTGGCTGCACCCTGCATGCTGGGTTTTATACTGCATTGAGGTAAGGCAGATATCGCTGCCCTATCCTGTGCTGATGTGATTCTTCTTCCTGCTGTCGCTGGAGGCTCTGTCTGGCTGCACCCTGCATGCTGGGTCTTATACTGTGCTGAGGTAAGGCAGATATTGCAGCCCTATCCTGCGCTGATGCAATTCTTCCTCCTGCTGTCACTGGAGGCTCTGTCTGGCTGCACCCTGCTTGCTGGGTCTTATACTGTGTTGGGGTAAGGCAGATATCGCAGCCCTATCCTCTGCTGACGTGATTCTTCCTCCTGCTGTCGCTGGAGGCTCTGTCTGGCTGCACCCTGTGTGCTGGGTCTTATACTGTGTTGAGGTAAGGCAGATATTGCAGCCCTATCCTCTGCTGACGTGATTCTTCCTCCTGCTGTCACTGGAGGCTCTGTCTGGCTGCACCCTGCTTGCTGGGTCTTATACTGTGTTGAGGTAAGGCAGATATGGCAGCCCTATCCTCTGCTGACGTGATTCTTCCTCCAGTGGTCGCTGGAGGCTCTGTCTGGCTGCACCCTGCGTGCTGGGTCTTATACTGTGTTGAGGTAAGGCAGATATCGCAGCCCTATCCTCTGCTGACGTGATTCTTCCTTCCTGCTGTTGTGGAGGCTCTGTCTGCCTGCACCCTGCGTGCTGGGTCTTATACTGTGTTGAGGTAAGGGAGATATCGCAGCCCTATCCTGCGCTGACGTGATTCTTCCTTCCTGCTGTCGCTGGAGGCTATGTCTGGCTGCACCCTGCCTGCTGGGTCTTATACTGTGTTGAGGTAAGGGAGATATCGCAGCCCTATCCTGCGCTGACGTGATTCTTCCTTCCTGCTGTTGTGGAGGCTCTGTCTGCCTGCACCCTGCGTGCTGGGTCTTATACTGTGTTGAGGTAAGGCAGATATCGCAGCCCTATCCTCTGCTGACGTGATTCTTCCTCCAGTGGTCGCTGGAGGCTCTGTCTGGCTGCACCCTGTATGCTGGGTGTTATGCTGCGTTGAGGTAAGGCAGATATCGCAGCCCTATCCTCTGCTGACGTGATTCTTCCTCCAGTGGTCGCTGGAGGCTCTGTCTGGCTGCACCCTGCATGCTGGGTCTTATACTGTGTTGAGGTAAGGCAGATATCGCAGCCCTATCCTCTGCTGACGTGATTCTTCCTCCTGCTGTCGCTGGAGGCTCTGTCTGGCTGCACCCTGCGTGCTGGGTCTTATACTGTGTTGAGGTAAGGCAGATATCGCAGCCCTATCCTCTGCTGACGTGATTCCTCCTTCTGCTGTCGCTGGAGGCTCTGTCTGGCTGCACCCTGCGTGCTGGGTCTTATACTGTGTTGAGGTAAGGCAGATATCGCAGCCCTATCCTCTGCTGACGTGATTCCTCCTTCTGCTGTCGCTGGAGGCTCTGTCTGGCTGCACCCTGCGTGCTGGGTCTTATACTATGTTGAGGTGAGGCAGATATCGCAGCCCTATCCTCTGCTGACGTGATTCTTCCTCCTGCTGTCGCTGGAGGCTCTGTCTGGCTGCACCCTGCGTGCTGGGTCTTATACTGTGTTGAGGTAAGGCAGATATTGCAGCCCTATCCTGCGCTGACGTGATTCTTCCTCCAGTGGTCGCTGGAGGCTCTGTCTGGCAGCACCCTGCATGCTGGGTCTTATACTGTGTTGAGGTAAGGCAGATATCGCAGCCCTATCCTGCGCTGAAGTGATTCTTCCTCCTGCTGTTGCTGGAGGCTCTGTCTGGCTGCACCCTGCGTGCTGGGTCTTATACTGTGTTGAGGTAAGGCAGATATCGCAGCCCTATCCTCTGCTGACGTGATTCTTCCTCCTGCTGTCGCTGGAGGCTCTGTCTGGCTGCACCCTGCATGCTGGGTCTTATACTGCGTTGAGGTAAAGCAGATATCGTAGCCCTATCCTCTGCTGACGTGATTCTTCCTCCAGTGGTCGCTGGAGGCTCTGTCTGGCTGCACCCTGCATGCTTGGTCCTATACTGTGTTGAGGTAAGGCAGATATGGCAGCCCTATCCTCTGCTGACGTGATTCTTCCTCCAGTGGTCGCTGGAGGCTCTGTCTGGCTGCACCCTGCGTGCTGGGTCTTATACTGTGTTGAGGTAAGGCAGATATCGCAGCCCTATCCTGAGCTGACGTGATTCTTCCTCCTGCTGTTGCTGGAGGCTCTGTCTGGCTGCACCCTGCGTGCTGGGCCTTATACTGCGTTGAGGTAAGGCAGATATCACAGCCCTATCCTGCGCTGACGTGATTCTTCTTCCTGCTGTCGCTGGAGGCTCTGTCTGGCTGCACCCTGTGTGCTGGGCCTTATACTGCGTTGAGGTAAGGCAGATATGGCAGCCCTATCCTGCGCTGACGTGATTCTTCCTCCTGCTGTCGCTGGAGGCCCTGTCTGGCTGCACCCTGCGTGCAGGGTCTTATACTGTGTTGGGGTAAGGCAGATATCGCAGCCCTATCCTCTGCTGACGTGATTCTTCCTCCAGTGGTCGCTGGAGGCTCTGTCTGGCTGCACCCTGCATGCTGGATCTTATACTGTGTTGAGGTAAGGCAGATATCGCAGCCCTATCCTCTGCTGACGTGATTCTTCCTCCTGCTGTTGTGGAGGCTCTGTCTGGCTGCACCCTGCATGCTGGGTCTTATACTGTGTTGAGGTAAGGCAGATATCGCAGCCCTATCCTCTGCTGACGTGATTCTTCCTCCAGTGGTCGCTGGAGGCTCTGTCTGGCTGCACCCTGCGTGCTGGGTCTTATACTGTGTTGGGGTAAGGCAGATATAGCAGCCCTATCCTCTGCTGACGTGATTCTTCCTCCTGCTGTCGCTGGAGGCTCTGTCTGGCTGCACCCTGCGTGCTGGGCCTTATACTGTGTTGGGGTAAGGCAGATATAGCAGCCCTATCCTCTGCTGACGTGATTCTTCCTCCTGCTGTCGCTGGAGGCTCTTTCTGGCTGCACCCTGCATGCTGGGTCTTATACTGCGTTGAGGTAAGGCAGATATCGCAGCCCTATCCTCTGCTGACGTGATTCTTCCTCCAGTGGTCGCTGAAGGCTCTGTCTGGCTGCACCCTGCATGCTGGGTCTTATACTGTGTTGAGGTAAGGCAGATATCGCAGCCCTATCCTCTGCTGACGTGATTCCTCCTTCTGCTGTCGCTGGAGGCTCTGTCTGGCTGCACCCTGCGTGCTGGGCCTTATACTGTGTTGAGGTGAGGCAGATATCGCAGCCCTATCCTGCGCTGACGTGATTCTTCCTCCTGCTGTTGCTGGAGGCTCTGTCTGGCTGCACCCTGCATGCTTGGTCCTATACTGTGTTGCGGTGAGGCAGATATCGCTGCCCTATCCTGCGCTGACGTGATTCTTCCTCCTGCTGTTGCTGGAGGCTCTGTCTGGCTGCACCCTGCGTGCTGGGTCTTATACTGTGTTGAGGTAAGGCAGATATCGCAGCCCTATCCTCTGCTGACGTGATTCTTCCTCCTGCTGTTGCTGGAGGCTCTGTCTGGCTGCACCCTGCGTGCTGGGCCTTATACTGTGTTGAGGTGAGGCAGATATCGCAGCCCTATCCTGCGCTGACGTGATTCTTCCTCCTGCTGTTGCTGGAGGCTCTGTCTGGCTGCACCCTGCATGCTTGGTCCTATACTGTGTTGCGGTGAGGCAGATATCGCTGCCCTATCCTGCGCTGACGTGATTCTTCCTCCTGCTGTTGCTGGAGGCTCTGTCTGGCTGCACCCTGCGTGCTGGGTCTTATACTGTGTTGAGGTAAGGCAGATATGGCAGCCCTATCCTGCGCTAACGTGATTCTTCCTCCTGCTGTTGCTGGAGGCTCTGTCTGGCTGCACCCTGCATGCTTGGTCCTATACTGTGTTGCGGTGAGGCAGATATCGCAGCCCTATCCTGCGCTGACGTGATTCTTCCTCCTGCTGTTGCTGGAAGCTCTGTCTGGCTGCACCCTGCATGCTGGGTCTTATACTGTGTTGAGGTAAGGCAGATATCGCAGCCCTATCCTGTGCTGACGTGATTCTTCCTCCAGTGGTCGCTGGAGGCTCTGTCTGGCTGCACCCTGCGTGCTGGGTCTTATACTGTGCTGAGGTAAGGCAGATATCGCAGCCCTATCCTGCGCTGATGCAATTCTTCCTCCTGCTGTCACTGGAGGCTCTGTCTGGCTGCACCCTGCTTGCTGGGTCTTATACTGTGTTGGGGTAAGGCAGATATCGCAGCCCTATCCTGTGCTGACGTGATTCTTCCTCCTGCTGTCGCTGGAGGCTCTGTCTGGCTGCACCCTGCATGCTTGGTCCTATACTGTGTTGCGGTGAGGCAGATATCGCAGCCCTATCCTGCGCTGACGTGATTCTTCCTCCTGCTGTTGCTGGAGGCTCTGTCTGGCTGCACCCTGCGTGCTTGGTCCTATACTGTGTTGCGGTGAGGCAGATTTCGCAGCCCTTTCCTGCGCTGACGTGATTCTTCCTCCTGCTGTTGCTGGAGGCTCTGTCTAGCTGCACCCTGCGTGCTGGGTCTTATACTGTGTTGAGGTAAGGCAGATATCGCAGCCCTATCCTGCGCTGACGTGATTCTTCCTCCTGCTGTCGCTGGAGGCTCTGTCTGGCTGCACCCTGCTTGCTGGGTCTTATACTGTGTTGAGGTAAGGCAGATATCGCAGCCCTATCCTCTGCTGACGTGATTCTTCCTCCAGTGGTCGCTGGAGGCTCTGTCTGGCTGCGCCCTGTATGCTGGGTCTTATGCTGCGTTGAGGTAAGGCAGATATCGCAGCCCTATCCTGTGCTGACGTGATTCTTCCTCCTGCTGTCGCTGGAGGCTCTGTCTGGCTGCGCCCTGCATGCTGGGTCTTATACTGTGTTGAGGTAAGGCAGATATCGCAGCCCTATCCTGCGCTGACGTGATTCTTCGTCCTGCTGTCGCTGGAGGCTCTGTCTGGCTGCACCCTGCATGCTGGGTCTTATACTGTGTTGAGGTAAGGCATATATGGCAGCCCTATCCTGCGCTGACGTGATTCTTCTCCAGTGGTCGCTGGAGGCTCTGTCTGGCTGCACCCTGTATGCTGGGTGTTATGCTGCGTTGAGGTAAGGCAGATATCGCAGCCCTATCCTCTGCTGACGTGATTCTTCCTCCTGCTGTCGCTGGAGGCTCTGTCTGGCTGCACCCTGCGTGCTGGGTCTTATACTGTGTTGAGGTAAGGCAGATATCGCACCCCTATCCTGCGCTGACCTGATTCTTCCTCCTGCTGTTGTGGAGGCTCTGTCTGGCTGCACCCTGCGTGCTGGGTCTTATACTGTGTTGAGGTAAGGCAGATATCGCAGCCCTATCCTGCGCTGACGTGATTCTTCCTCCTGCTGTCGCCGGAGGCACTGTCTGGCTGCACCCTGCGTGCTGGGTCTTATACTGTGTTGAGGTGAGGCAGATATCGCAGCCCTATCCTCTGCTGACGTGATTCTTCCTCCTGCTGTTGTGGAGGCTCTGTCTGGCTGCACCCTGCGTGCTGGGTCTTATACTGTGTTGAGGTAAGGCAGATATCGCAGCCCTATCCTGCGCTGACGTGATTCTTCCTCCTGCTGTTGCTGGAGGCTCTGTCTGGCTGCACCCTGCTTGCTGGGTCTTATACTGTGTTGAGGTAAGGCAGATATCGCAGCCCTATCCTTCGCTGATGTGATTCTTCCTCCAGTGGTTGCTGGAGGCTCTGTCTGGCTGCACCCTGCGTGCTGGGTCTTATACTGTGTTGAGGTAAGGCAGATATCGCAGCCCTATCCTGCGCTGACGTGATTCTTCCTCCTGCTGTCGCTGGAGGCTCTGTCTGGCTGCACCCTGCGTGCTGGGTCTTATACTGTGTTGAGGTAAGGCAGATTTTGCAGCCCTATCCTGCGCTGATGTCATTCTTCCTCCTGCTGTTGCTGGAGGCTCTGTCTGGCTGCGCCCTGTATGCTGGGTCTTATACTGTGTTGAGGTAAGTCAGATATCGCAGCCCTATCCTGCGCTGAAGTGATTCTTCCTCCTGCTGTTGCTGGAGGCTCTGTCTGGCTGCACCCTGCGTGCTGGGTCTTATACTGTGTTGAGGTAAGGCAGATATTGCAGCCCTATCCTGCGCTGATGCAATTCTTCCTCCTGCTGTCACTGGAGGCTCTGTCTGGCTGCACCCTGCATGCTGGGTGTTATGCTGCGTTGAGGTAAGGCAGATATCGCAGCCCTATCCTCTGCTGACGTGATTCTTCCTCCTGCTGTCGCTGGAGGCTCTGTCTGGCTGCACCCTGCGTGCTGGGTCTTATACTGTGTTGAGGTAAGGCAGATATCACAGCCCTATCCTCTGCTGACGTGATTCTTCCTCTAGTGGTCGCTGGAGGCTCTGTCTGGCTGCACCCTGCGTGCTGGGTCTTATACTGTGTTGAGGTAAGGCAGATATCGCAGCCCTATCCTCTGCTGACGTGATTCTTCCTCCTGATGTCGCTGGAGGATCTGCCTGGCTGCACCCTGTGTGCTGGGTCTTATACTGTGTTGAGGTAAGGCAGATATCGCAGCCCTATCCTCTGCTGACGTGATTCTTCCTCCTGCTGTCGCTGGAGGCTCTGTCTGGCTGCACCCTGCGTGCTGGGTCTTATACTGCGTTGAGGTGAGGCAGATATCGCAGCCCTATCCTCTGCTGACGTGATTCTTCCTCCTGCTGTCGCTGGAGGCTCTGTCTGGCTGCACCCTGCGTGCTGGGTCTTATACTGCATTGAGGTAAGGCAGATATCGCAGCCCTATCCTGCGCTGACGTGACTCTTTCTCCAGCGGTCGCTGGAGGCTCTGTCTGGCTGCACCCTGCGTGCTGGGTCTTATACTGTGTTGAGGGAAGGCAGATATCATAGCCCTATCCTGTGCTGACGTGATTCTTCCTCCTGCTGTTGTGGAGGCTCTGTCTGCCTGCACCCTGCGTGCTGGGTCTTATACTGTGTTGAGGTAAGGCAGATATCGCTGCCCTATCCTGTGCTGATGTGATTCCTCCTCCTGCTGTCGCTGGAGGCTCTGTCTGGCTGCACCCTGCTTGCTGGGTCTTATACTGTGTTGAGGTAAGGCAGATATTGCAGCCCTATCCTGCGCTGACGTGATTCTTCCTCCTGCTGTCGCTGGAGGCTCTGTGTGGCTCTGCCCTGCGTGCTGGGTCTTATACTGTGTTGAGGTAAGGCAGATATCACAGCCCTATCCTGCGCTGACGTGATTCTTCCTCCTGCTGTCGCTGGAGGCTCTGTCTGGCTGCACCCTGCATGCTGGGTCTTATACTGTGCTGAGGTAAGGCAGATATCACAGCCCTATCCTGCGTTGACGTGATTCTTCCTCCTGCTGTCGCTGGAGGCTCTGTCTGGCTGCACCCTGCATGCTGGGTCTTATACTGCATTGAGGTAAGGCAGGTATCACTTCCCTATCCTGTGCTGACGTGATTCCTCCTCCTGCTGTCGCTGGAGGCTCTGTCTGGCTGCACCCTGCATGCTGGGTCTTATACTGTGCTGAGGTAAGGCAGATATTGCAGCCCTATCCTGCGCTGACGTGATTCTTCCTCCTGCTGTCGCTGGAGGCTCTGTCTGGCTGCACCCTGCATGCTGGGTTTTATACTGTGTTGGGGTAAGGCAGATATCGAAGCCCCATCCTGCGCTGACGTGATTCTTCCTCCTGCTGTCGCTGGAGGCTCTGTCTGGCTGCACCCTGCATGCTGGGTCTTATACTGTGCTGAGGTAAGGCAGATATTGCAGCCCTATCCTGTGCTGACGTGATTCTTTCTCCTGCTGTCGCTGGAGGCTCTGTCTGGCTGCACCCTGCGTGCTGGGTCTCATACTGTGTTGCGGTAAGTCAGATATCGCAGCCCTATCGTGCGCTGACGTGATTCTTCTTCCTGCTGTCGCTGGAGGCTCTGTCTGGCTGCACCCTGCTTGCTGGGTCTTATACTGTGTTGAGGTAAGGCAGATATCACAGCCCTATCCTGCGCTGGCGTTATTCTTCCTCCAGTGGTCGCTGGAGGCTCTGTCTGGCTGCACCCTGCATGCTGGGTCTTATACTGTGCTGAGGTAAGGCAGATATCGCAGCCCTATCCTGCGTTGATGCAATTCTTCCTCCTGCTGTCACTGGAGGCTCTGTCTGGCTGCACCCTGCTTGCTGGGTCTTATACTGTGTTGGGGTAAGGCAGATATCACAGCCCTATCCTGCGTGACGTGATTCTTCCTCCTGCTGTCGCTGGAGGCTCTGTCTGGCTGCACCCTGCATGCTGGGTTTTATACTGCATTGAGGTAAGGCAGATATCGCTGCCCTATCCTGTGCTGACGTGATTCTTCTTCCTGCTGTCGCTGGAGGCTCTGTCTGGCTGCACCCTGCATGCTGGGTCTTATACTGTGCTGAGGTAAGGCAGATATCGCAGCCCTATCCTGCGCTGATGCAATTCTTCCTCCTGCTGTCACTGGAGGCTCTGTCTGGCTGCACCCTGCTTGCTGGGTCTTATACTGTGTTGAGGTAAGGCAGATATCGCAGCCCTATCCTGCGCTGACGTGATTATTCCTCCTGCTGTCGCTGGAGGCTCTGTCTGGCTGCACCCTGCGTGCTGGGTCTTATACCGTGTTGAGGTAAGGCAGATATCACAGCACTATCCTGCGCTGACGTGATTCTTCCTCCTGATGTTGCTGGAGGCTCTGTCTGGCTGCACCCTGCGTGCTGGGTCTTATACCGCATTGAGGTAAAGCAGATATCACAGCCCTATCCTGCGCTGACGTGATTCTTCCTCCTGCTGTTGCTGGAGGCTCTGTCTGGCTGCACCCTGCGTGCTGGTCTTATACCGTGTTGAGGTAAAGCAGATATCGCAGCCCTATCCTGCGCTGACGTGATTCTTCCTCTTGCTGTCGCTGGAGGCTCTGTCTGCCTGCACCCTGCATGCAGGGTCTTATACTGCGTTGAGGTAAAGCAGATATCGCAGCCCTATCCTCTGCTGACGTGATTCTTCCTCCTGCTGTCGCCGGATGGTCTGTCTGGCTGCACCCTGCATGCTGGGTCTTATACTGTGTTGAGGTAAGGCAGATATCGCAGCCCTATCCTCTGCTGACGTGATTCTTCCTCCAATGGTCGCTGGAGGCTCTGTCTGGCTGCACCCTGCATGCTGGGTCTTATACTGTGTTGAGGTAAGGCAGATATTGCAGCCCTATCCTGCGCTGACGTGATTCTTCCTCCTGCTGTCGCCGGAGGCACTGTCTGGCTGCACCCTGCGTGCTGGGTCTTATACTGTGTTGAGGTGAGGCAGATATCGCAGCCCTATCCTCTGCTGACGTGATTCTTCCTCCTGCTGTCGCTGGAGGCTCTGTCTGGTTGCACCCTGTGTGCTGGGTCTTATACTGTGTTGAGGTGAGGCAGATATCGCAGCCCTATCCTGCGCTGACGTGATTCTTTCTCCTGCTGTCGCTGGAGGCTCTGTCTGGCTGCACCCTGTGTGCTGGGTCTTATACTGTGTTGAGGTGAGGCAGATATCGCAGCCCTATGCTGCGCTGACGTGATTCTTCCTTCCTGCTGTTGCTGGAGGCTCTGTCTGTCTGCACCCTGTGTGCTGGGTCTTATACTGTGTTGAGGTGAGGCAGATATCGCAGCCCTATCCTGCGCTGACGTGATTCTTCCTCCTGCTGTCGCTGGAGGCTCTGTCTGGCTGCACCCTGCATGCTTGGTCCTATACTGTGTTGCGTTGAGGCAGATCTCGCAGCCCTATCCTGCGCTGACGTGATTCTTCCTCCTGCTGTCGCTGGAGGCTCTGTCTGGCTGCACCCTGCTTGCTGGGTCTTATACTGTGTTGAGGTAAGGCAGATATTGCAGCCCTATCCTGCGCTGATGCGATTCTTCCTCCTGCTGTCACTGGAGGCTCTGTCTGGCTGCACCCTGCATGCTGGGTCTTATACTGTGTTGAGGTAAGGCAGATATCACAGCCCTATCCTGCGCTGACGTGATTCTTCCTCCTGCTGTTGCTGGAGGCTCTGTCTGGCTGCACCCTGCGTGCTGGGTCTTATACTGTGTTGAGGTAAGGCAGATATCGCAGCCTATCCTCTGCTGACGTGATTCTTCTTCCAGTGGTCGCTGGAGGCTCTGTCTGGCTGCACCCTGCATGCTGGGTCTTATACTGTGTTGAGGTAAGGCAGATATCGCAGCCCTATCCTGCGCTAATGTGATTCTTCCTCCTGCTGTTGTGGTGGCTCTGTCTGGCTGCACCCTGCGTGCTGGGTCTTATACTGTGTTGAGGTAAGGCAGATATCGCAGCCTATCCTCTGCTGACGTGATTCTTCTTCCAGTGGTCGCTGGAGGCTCTGTCTGGCTGCACCCTGCATGCTGGGTCTTATGCTGCATTGAGGTAAGGCAGATATCACAGCCCTATCCTGCGCTGACGTGATTCTTCCTCCTGCTGTTGCTGGAGGCTCTGTCTGGCTGCACCCTGCGTGCTGGGTCTTATACCGCGTTGAGGTAAGGCAGATATCACAGCCCTATCCTGCGCTGACGTGATTCTTCCTCCTGCTGTCACTGGAGGCTCTGTCTGGCTGCACCCTGCATGCAGGGTCTTATACCGCGTTGAGGTAAAGCAGATACCGCAGCCCTATCCTGCGCTGACATGATTCTTTCTCCTGCTCTCGCTGTAGGCTCTGTCTGGCTGCACCCTGCATGCTGGGTCTTATACTGTGTTGAGGTAAGGGAGATATGCAGCCCTATCCTGCGCTGACGTGATTCTTCCTTCCTGCTGTCGCTGGAGGCTATACGGTGTTGAGGTAAGGCAGATATCGCTGCCCTATCCTGCGCTGACGTGATTCTTCCTCCTGCTGTCGCTGGAGGCTCTGTCTGGCTGCACCCTGCGTGCTGGGTCTTATACGGTGTTGAGGTAAGGCAGATATCACAGCCCTATCCTGCGCTGACGTGATTCTTCCTCCTGCTGTTGTGGAGGCTCTGTCTGGCTGCACCCTGCGTGCTGGGTCTTATACTGTGTTGAGGTAAGGCAGATATCGCAGCCCTATCCTGCGCTGACATGATTCTTTCTCCTGCTCTCGCTGGAGGCTCTGTCTGGCTGCACCCTGCGTGCTGGGTCTTATACGGTGTTGATGTAAGGCAAATATTGCAGCCCTATCCTGCGCTGACGTGATTCTTCCTTCCTGCTGTCGCTGGAGGCTATACGGTGTTGAGGTAAGGCAGATATCGCTGCCCTATCCTGCGCTGACGTGATTCTTCCTCCTGCTGTCGCTGGAGGCTCTGTCTGGCTGCACCCTGCATGCTGGGTCTTATACTGTGTTGAGGTAAGGCAGATATGGCAGCCCTATCCTCTGCTGACGTGATTATTCCTCCAGTGGTCGCTGGAGGCTCTGTCTGGCTGCACCCTGCGTGCTGGGTCTTATACTGTGTTGAGGTAAGGCCGATATCACAGCCCTATCCTGTGCTGACGTGAATCTTCCTCCTGCTGTCGCTGGAGGCTCTGTCTGGCTGCACCCTGCGTGCTGGGTCTTATACTGTGTTGAGGTAAGGCAGATATCGCAGCCTATCCTCTGCTGACGTGATTCTTCTTCCAGTGGTCGCTGGAGGCTCTGTCTGGCTGCACCCTGCATGCTGGGTCTTATACTGTGTTGAGGTAAGGCAGATATTGCAGCCCTATCCTGCGCTGACGTGATTCTTCCTCCTGCTGTTGTGGAGGCTCTGTCTGGCTGCACCCTGCGTGCTGGGTCTTATACTGTGTTGAGGTAAGGCAGATATCGCAGCCCTATCCTCTGCTGACGTGATTCTTCCTCCTGCTGTCGCTGGAGGCTCTGTCTGGCTGCACCCTGCATGCTGGGTCTTATACTGCGTTGAGGTAAGGCCGATATCGCAGCCCTATCCTCTGCTGACGTGATTCTTCCTCCTGCTGTCGCTGGAGGCTCTGTCTGGCTGCACCCTGCGTGCTGGGTCTTATACTGTGTTGAGGTAAGGCAGATATCGCTGCCCTATCCTGCGCTGATGTGATTCTTCCTCCAGTGGTCGCTGGAGGCTCTGTCTGGCTGCACCCTGTGTGCTGGGTTTTATACTGTGTTGAGGTAAGGCAGATATCGCAGCCCTATCCTGCGCTGACGTGATTCTTCCTCCTGCTGTCGCTGGAGGCTCTGTCTGGCTGCACCCTGCGTGCTGGGTCTTATACTGTGTTGAGGTGAGGCAGATATCGCAGCCCTATCCTGCGCTGACGTGATTCTTCCTCCTGCTGTCGCTGGAGGCTCTGTCTGGCTGCACCCTGCGTGCTGGGTCTTATACTGTGTTGAGGTGAGGCAGATATCGCAGCCCTATCCTCTGCTGACGTGATTCTTCCTCCTGCTGTCGCTGGAGGCTCTGTCTGGCTGCACCCTGCATGCTGGGTCTTATACTGTGTTGAGGTAAGGCAGATATTGCAGCCCTATCCTGCGCTGACGTGATTCTTCCTCCTGCTGTCGCTGGAGGCTCTGTGTGGCTCTGCCCTGCGTGCTGGGTCTTATACTGTGTTGAGGTAAGGCAGATATCGCAGCCCTATCCTCTGCTGACGTGATTCTTCCTCCTGCTGTCGCTGGAGGCTCTGTCTGGCTGCACCATGCGTGCTGGGTCTTATACTGTGTTGAGGTAAGGCAGATATCGCAGCCCTATCCTCTGCTGACATGATTCTTCCTCCAGTGGTCGCTGGAGGCTCTGTCTGGCTGCACCCTGCGTGCTGGGTCTCATACTGTGTTGAGGTAAGGCAGATATTGCAGCCCTATCCTCTGCTGACGTGATTCTTCCTCCAGTGGTCGCTGGAGGCTCTGTCTGGCTGCACCCTGCGTGCTGGGTCTTATACTGTGTTGAGGTAAGGCAGATATCGCAGCCCTATCCTGCGCTGACGTGATTCTTCCTCTTGCTGTTGCTGGAAGCTCTGTCTGGCTGCACCCTGCATGCTGGGTTTTATACCGCATTGAGGTAAGCAGATATCACAGCCCTATCCTGCGCTGACGTGATTCTTCCTCCTGCTGTTGCTGGAAGCTCTGTCTGGCTGCACCCTACATGCTGGGTCTTATACTGTGTTGAGGTAAGGCAGATATCGCAGCCCTATCCTGCACTGACGTGATTCTTCCTCCAGTGGTCGCTGGAGGCTCTGTCTGGCTGCACCCTGCGTGCTGGGTCTTATACTGTGTTGAGGTAAGGCAGATATCGCAGCCCTATCCTCTGCTGACGTGATTCTTCCTCCTGCTGTCGCTGGAGGCTCTGTCTGGCTGCACCCTGCGTGCTGGGCCTTATACTGCGTTGAGGTAAGGCAGATATCGCAGCCCTAACCTGCGCTGATGTGATTCTTCCTCCAGTGGCCGCTGGAGGCTCTGTCTGGCTGCACCCTGCGTGCTGGGTCTTATACTGCGTTGAGGTAAGGCAGATATCGCAGCCCTATCCTCTGCTGACGTGATTCTTCCTCCTGCTGTTGCTGGAGGCTCTGTCTGGCTGCACCCTGCATGCTGGGTCTTATACTGTGTTGAGGTAAGGCAGATATCGCAGCCCTATCCTGCGCTGACGTGATTCTTCCTCCTGCTGTTGCTGGAGGCTCTGTCTGGCTGCACCCTGCATGCTGGGTCTTATTCTGTGTTGAGGTAAGGCCGATATCGCAGCCCTATCCTGCGCTGACGTGATTCTTCCTCCTGCTGTCGCTGGAGGCTCTGTCTGGCTGCACCCTGCGTGCTGGGTCTTATACTGCGTTGAGGTAAGGCAGATATTGCTGCCCTATCCTGCGCTGACGTGATTCTTCCTCCTGCTGTTGCTGGAGGCTCTGTCTGGCTGCACCCTGCGTGCTGGGTTTTATACTGTGTTGGGGTAAGGCAGATATAGCAGCCCTATCCTCTGCTGACGTGATTCTTCCTCCTGCTGTCGCTGGAGGCTCTGTCTGGCTGCACCCTGTGTGCTGGGTCTTATACTGTGTTGCGGTGAGGCAGTTATCGCAGCCCTATCCTCTGCTGACGTGATTCTTCCTCCTGCTGTTGTGGAGGCTCTGTCTGGCTGCACCCTGCGTGCTGGGTCTTATACTGTGTTGGGGTAAGGCAGATATAGCAGCCCTATCCTCTGCTGACGTGATTCTTCCTCCTGCTGTCGCTGGAGGCTCTGTCTGGCTGCACCCTGCGTGCTGGGTCTTATACTGTGTTGAGGTAAGGCAGATATCGCAGCCCTATCCTGCGCTGACGTGATTCTTCCTCCTGCTGTCGCTGGAGGCTCTGTCTGGCTGCACCCTGCGTGCTGGGTCTTATACTGTGTTGAGGTAAGGCCGATATCGCAGCCCTATCCTGCGCTGACGTGATTCTTCCTCCTGCTGTTGTGGAGGCTCTGTCTGGCTGCACCCTGCGTGCTGGGTCTTATACTGTGTTGAGGTAAGGCAGATATCACAGTCCTATCCTGCGCTGACGTGATTCTTCCTCCTGCTGTTGCTGGAGGCTCTGTCTGCCTGCACCCTGCATGCTGGGTCTTATACTGTGTTGGGGTAAGGCAGATATAGCAGCCCTATCCTCTGCTGACGTGATTCTTCCTCCTGCTGTCGCTGGAGGCTCTGTCTGGCTGCACCCTGCGTGCTGGGTCTTATTCTGTGTTGAGGTAAGGCCGATATCGCAGCCCTATCCTGCGCTGACGTGATTCTTCCTCCTGCTGTCGCTGGAGGCTCTGTCTGGCTGCACCCTGCGTGCTGGGTCTTATACTGCGTTGAGGTAAGGCAGATATTGCTGCCCTATCCTGCGCTGACGTGATTCTTCCTCCTGCTGTTGCTGGAGGCTCTGTCTGGCTGCACCCTGCATGCTTGGTCCTATACTGTGTTGCGGTGAGGCAGATATCGCAGCCCTATCCTGCGCTGACGTGATTCTTCCTCCTGCTGTTGCTGGAGGCTCTGTCTGGCTGCACCCTGCGTGCTGGGTCTTATACTGTGTTGAGGTAAGGCAGATATCGCAGCCCTATCCTGCGCTGACGTGATTCTTCCTCCTGCTGTCGCTGGAGGCTCTGTCTGGCTGCACCCTGCGTGCTGGGTCTTATACTGTGTTGAGGTAAGGCCAATATCGCAGCCCTATCCTGCGCTGACGTGATTCTTCCTCCTGCTGTTGTGGAGGCTCTGTCTGGCTGCACCCTGCGTGCTGGGTCTTATACTGTGTTGAGGTAAGGCAGATATCACAGTCCTATCCTGCGCTGACGTGATTCTTCCTTCTGCTGTTGCTGGAGGCTCTGTCTGCCTGCACCCTGCGTGCTGGGTCTTATACTGTGTTGAGGTAAGGCAGATATGGCAGCCCTATCCTCTGCTGACGTGATTCTTCCTCCAGTGGTCGCTGGAGGCTCTGTCTGGCTGCACCCTGCATGCTGGGTCTTATACTGCGTTGAGGTAAGGCAGATATGGCAGCCCTATCCTGCATGACGTGATTCTTCCTCCTGCTGTTGTGGAGGCTCTGTCTGGCTGCACCCTGCATGCTGGGTGTTATGCTGCGTTGAGGTAAGGCAGATATCGCAGCCCTATCCTGCGCTGACGTGATTCTTTCTCCTGCTGTCGCTGGAGGCTCTGTCTGGCTGCACCCTGTGTGCTGGGTCTTATACTGTGTTGAGGTGAGGCAGATATCGCAGCCCTATGCTGCGCTGACGTGATTCTTCCTTCCTGCTGTTGCTGGAGGCTCTGTCTGTCTGCACCCTGTGTGCTGGGTCTTATACTGTGTTGAGGTGAGGCAGATATCGCAGCCCTATCCTGCGCTGACGTGATTCTTCCTCCTGCTGTCGCTGGAGGCTCTGTCTGGCTGCACCCTGCATGCTTGGTCCTATACTGTGTTGCGTTGAGGCAGATATCGCAGCCCTATCCTGCGCTGACGTGATTCTTCCTCCTGCTGTCGCTGGAGGCTCTGTCTGGCTGCACCCTGCATGCTGGGTCTTATACTGTGTTGAGGTAAGGCAGATATCGCAGCCCTATCCTCTGCTGACGTGATTCTTCCTCCAGTGGTCGCTGGAGGCTCTGTCTGGCTGCACCCTGCTTGCTGGGTCTTATACTGTGTTGAGGTAAGGCAGATATTGCAGCCCTATCCTCTGCTGACGTGATTCTTCCTCCTGCTGTCGCTGGAGGCTCTGTCTGGCTGCACCCTGCGTGCTGGGTCTTATACTGTGTTGAGGTAAGGCAGATATCGCAGCCCTATCCTCTGCTGACGTGATTCCTCCTTCTGCTGTCGCTGGAGGCTCTGTCTGGCTGCACCCTGCGTGCTGGGTCTTATACTGTGTTGAGGTAAGGCAGATATCGCAGCCCTATCCTCTGCTGACGTGATTCTTCCTCCTGCTGTCGCTGGAGGCTCTGTCTGGCTGCACCCTGCGTGCTGGGCCTTATACTGCGTTGAGGTAAGGCAGATATCGCAGCCCTATCCTCTGCTGACGTGATTCTTCCTCCTGCTGTCGCTGGAGGCTCTGTCTGGCTGCACCCTGCCTGCTGGGTCTTATACTGTGTTGAGGTAAGGGAGATATCGCAGCCCTATCCTGCGCTGACGTGATTCTTCCTTCCTGCTGTTGTGGAGGCTCTGTCTGCCTGCACCCTGCGTGCTGGGTCTTATACTGTGTTGAGGTAAGGCAGATATCGCAGCCCTATCCTGCGCTGATGTGATTCTTCCTCCAGTGGTCGCTGGAGGCTCTGTCTGGCTGCGCCCTGCGTGCTGGGTCTTATACTGTGTTGAGGTAAGGCAGATATCGCAGCCCTATCCTGCGCTGATGTGATTCTTCCTCCAGTGGTCGCTGGAGGCTCTGTCTGGCTGCACCCTGCGTGCTGGGTCTTATACTGTGTTGAGGTAAGGCAGATATCGCAGCCCTATCCTGCGCTGACGTGATTCTTCCTCCAGTGGTCGCTGGAGGCTCTGTCTGGCTGCACCCTGCGTGCTGGGTCTTATACTGCATTGAGGTGAGGCAGATATCGCAGCCCTATCCTCTGCTGACGTGATTCTTCCTCCTGCTGTCGCTGGAGGCTCTGTCTGGCTGCACCCTGCATGCGGGGTCTTATACTGTGTTGAGGTAACTTGGACTTTACTACTCTCCTCCCTTATATGTATTTATATTGCACATCAGCTAGTAAGGAGACCCTTTTTTAGTTTTTGTTTAGAACAATGACTCCCCTGATGATGTTAATGTACTGAAACATGTTGGGCTTATTCCTGGGTAGTTTAGACCTCTACTTTGATGCACTGTCAGTCAGACTGTGATCTGTCAGAAGAGGCTACTTCGTGGTGCGGCTTCACAGAGGTTCTCTACCACGTCGCTAGGCCCCTTTCTCTAGCAATCGCGCAGTGGTGAGGGACGAGGACGAGGAGTCAGCTGTGCTGAGCAGGACTAGGCTGAGTGAAGCGGGAATGGAGAGGAGAGTTACCAGGTATTAGACGGCGCCCTGCAGAGAATAGGAACCCTCCCGCCTGGCCCGCGGGTCCATACACAGTGCCTCAGCCGTTCTGCATTTTTTCTTTTTGCTTTCTTCTGCGCCTTGGAGTCAGAAGAGAAAGGAGGTCTCGGGCGTTAACCTCAGACTCCAGGCTATCTGGTACAGCCCCAGGTAACGGCCTATGGCCACCTATTTCAATATTGTTTGACCCCTGGGAGCAGTTCTTATTTGGCCACGGAATTGTGATGACCTGTTCCTCCAGTGAGTGCAACCGCACCGTGCAAGATACGGGTATTTCCTTGGTTATAACTCTGTGTTGAGCATATAAGCAGACATTTATTTTGGGCTCCTTCCCTGCTCTCCCCTGTCCCCCGTTGGGGCAGCTGTTGTAGATTATTGGAGGCTGTAGTGTGCACTCAGCATGAAATTGCTTTGCTGCAAAGGACATCGTGCAGCAAAAAGTTGTTTTCCCTTCATGTGGCACAGTTTTAATGTAGTCGATGGTACTAAGGCGTGTTTAGCCACTGGTAACTGTGCCAGGAGGCACGAGCATTAACAACTGTAAAGTAATAAGAGCAGACGAATGTAGGTGTGAGACAAGGATGTGCATGTGCACCCCTTTTATACAATTTGTATGTGAGCGATATGGCAGAGGCTATTCAAACAGCATAAAGCTTTCCACCTAAGCTTGGACCCATAAAGATACAATGGCTCAGCTATGCTGACGATACCATTTTATTAGACAAAACGGCCATCGGATTCCAACGTTCTATTTTAGCTATTGAAAAGTACTCCCAGGTACATAACTTAAAGATAAAACTTTAATAATGACATTGGGTAAAAGGTATCTGAATGGAACCCCCTGGAAGTGGTGGACAAATATATATCGATCTGGGTTTCCACCGATGTAAATCACCCTCTAGCGATTATTATGTAAATCACCCTCTAGCGAGTGTTATGTAAATCACCCTCTAGCGATTATTATGTAAATCACCCTCTAGCGAGTGTTATGTAAATCACCCTCTAGCGAGTGTTATGTAAATCACCCTCTAGCGATTATTATTGCAACATCGTGACCTCTAAGGCGATGAAGAAATGGCTTGTCTATAAAAAGATAATGCGGATAAAGGGCGGAAACAACCTGGAGGGCCAAGTGGCCCTATACAGCAAAAGTATTGTTCCAGCGATACTTTAAGGTCTGGCCATTCTCCCGGAAAATAAGATAACATGGCTCGACAAACTTGAAGGTAAAATACTCAGATCAATTTTAGAAGTCACCCAATCAGTGCCGGTGCAAGCCCTCAGATGTGAGTTGGGCCTACAATCATTGATAACATTTTGGTTAACACACACTACATCATTATCGGCCCAGCGTGTGAATCCCCGGACTCCCTCTATTATTACCTGGCCCAGTTAGATGGCATAAGCTGCAATTAAACATTTCTACAAGGGCTGAGGCAAACTGCAACTGGACACATGACAAAGATTAATCTACCTTCGGACGAATTGAGAGACCACCCTAAATGGTTAACAGTATAAAAAGAGGACCAAACACCTGTCTCCAACAACTTGGACTCTTTTGCGGCTAAATCCATGTACAGGTAATACTGTAGGCAAGCATTCAGGGGGCTCCATGCCAACAGCTACTTGGTAAAGTACTGTTCTACTGCGATCCGAAAATTCATTACCTACCTTCGATTAAATATACTACCCAAGCTGGAGCATACAGGGAGGTGGGAAAAGATCCCCCATGAAAAAAGATTGTGTTGTATGTGTGGTAGTGAAATCGAGATGGCTCATCATGTATTAATTAACTCAGTGCCCACTGATGCTTAATTATTATGCTAAGAGCTACGCTCAGTTCCTGGCAAACTCACAACAGAGAGAGGGAGACCAATTCTGGAGCACGATTATAGGCACAGAATCTTTCCTAATTATGGCGGCTGTGTTTAATATTTGGAAATGTATTAACTATCTTACCTCTGACCTTCCTTCATCCTGTGTCGCTATGTAATCTGGGTATTTGTGACAAATGAAAGGCTTATAAGATTTGTATAATTAATGTTGACAAGTATTTTGCAATTCATTTTAACTAGTGGTTTTATATCTCGCATCGATATTGTTTCTTGTATTTAATATATTTTTAATATTTAAATATATGCACTTTTTTCTTCCGATTTTGAAATGCAGCCCTTGTTTAAGACAATTTTCATTGTACACAATACTACCTGTGTCCTAAAGCAAAGTGAAAAGCATGTTCATGATTCAAGATGCTTTAAGAACACTGTAACCTACAAAATGCAGGCAGTTGGACAAAGTGAACACACAAAATCCCCTCTACATTACTCAGAAAGTATCATCTTGAAAGAATCATTAACAGATGAGTGTTGAAAAAATAAACAAACCAGGACTCATTCCAGTTGTCTCAAGGAACTGTGGGGATTCCTAAAGAGTGGATTTGCAAGCTTCTGCTGGCCAGGCTGTCACCAGTGAACTCCATGATTTATGGGGGTGCTGCTATAAATAGCATACTATGTGGTACGCAAGGAAGAGATAAAAGCATCGTACTGACCCAAAGGCCTCATACGCACCTTATCTGGAGGGCTGCAGGGATGACTGGGCTGTTACCTCAGATCAAGTCTCGTCATATAGCAGTTACAGGGATTATGCTAGTTATTTAAGGAAAAAGGGTGACCTGCTGGGTTATCTTTGTAAATTTCCTTGTAGCAAAGCCTGTGATCGGCATATGCGTTTAAGACTCAACCAAGTTCCCACCTTGGAGCGTATCAGCCGTTGGGATTCGGTTGGTACAGGCTCTACTTCCTGTCGTGTTTGCAAAATAGTTGGTACTGCTGAAACACTGAGACACCTGGTCACAATGTGTCCGGGTCTAAACATCATGAGGAAACGTCATTTCCTGGAACATGCACCTGATGGGTCTGGCTTTGCTAATAACTTTTTTTGCACTCGTATAATGTGGGGAAAAAATGTCTCCCTGTTGTTGGCTTTGCATCGTTTCCTTTCATTGCTATTGGTGTTGCTTTTAAGTTTATACTTTTTTTTGTTATCTTTTTATTTTCTGTTAATAGTGTTTGTTTTGACTTTACATTTTTGTATCATGTGCATACGCACAAGAATAGTACATGAATTGTATTTTGAATCATTGATGTTGTTTCTTTTTTAATATATGTTACATTATAAAGGTTTTGTTAAACTATACAATTAAAAAAAAGAACCTAAATAGAGTAAGATCTTTTCACACCATAGATAAGCTACACTGCTAATTATGAAACCATTCCAGGTCAACGAAATTGAGAGGATGGAAACCTTGCATAGATTACATTGGAAGAATTAAAGCTGAAAGTTGTAGGGGAGGCATGGTATCACAAGTATGACACTGACACAAAAGATACAATTTGTAAAACCTTCATTAATGTTTCTGGGTTTGGAAAAACGCCTACTTTTCCTTATAACTAGGATGGGAGTAGTCTCGACCATCAAATGATAAACAAAACAGTCCTAGTGGAGTCCGTCAAATCAAAATGGCCAATGCTAAAAAAAAAAGAATGCCTGCCCTATCTCTTGTACAAAAAGTGTATAAAGGAAAATCAGTGTTCAAAGAATAAGTGTGGCTGATTCAGCTCTCCTCTCCACATCAAACAGCACAGGCTAGGATGGTCCCCGTAGGCAAGCTGGCACACTCTGGCTCGGGGTTTTAACAAATAAACAGTTCAAAACATGGATTGAGGCCCGCCTAGCCTTCCACGTTAAAGTCTCTCTTCCCAAGCTTTCAAACAAACGTTCAACAAAAAGTTCACGCTGATTCCCCTCTGTCGGGCTCAGACCTTTTCAAAACAAAAGTTCATGCTGGTCCCCCTATGTCGGGTTCAGACGTCACACAACAAAAATTAATCAATCCTTGGAGGGGCTCCCTTCCCCAAGATTATTATACCTTGGGACCCCCTCAGTCGGGCTCAGATCGCTTTCGGATGTCTAAGACTTTCAAATGTATGTAGCTTTCTTTACAGACCTCCGCAGGACCACTTCCACTCAAAGTTCAATGTTCAGTTTTACCATCTCCTAATCTCTGGGTTAATTTTGTTGTCTTTGCTTTTACAGTTCATTCACTTTATCGCTACAACAATGTATCTTTCACTGAGACGTTCGAGTGGGCTACTTCCTTTCGCCGGACCACTCCGTTACTCAGTATCACTGATCTCACAGCTGTCCTTACTTCAATGTAAATTCACGTGTATGCCTTTCCTCGCGTCTCATCCACACGCATGCCGCCTTCACATGCAATGTAATGTTGCAACTAGAATCTTTCCTTAACACACACTGGTCTCTCAGGTCAGTTGCCAACTCACCGGCTGTGTGCGTTTCTTTCTTTTTCTTTACAATTTTCCAATTCACCAGTCAAGGTAAGTACCACAGGCTTGGCCTCACTTCCCCAACTCTGCCGTTGACCCAGGAGGGTCACTGGCGTCCTTGAAACCCAATGCAGTCTTCTGCTTTGGGATTTGGCCTTCTCCACGTATCATTCGCTGCCTTTTGGAGGCAATGACCTCTGGTAGGGAACTCCTGGGGTTCTCGCCCCGCTAGGTTTGTCTCTCTGCTCCAGTAGGGTCGCCTTCACCCTGGAAGTTCTGCTCTTACTCGTATTCTGCCATGCTCAGAGTGTGTCTCTAGGTTCCGCCTTTTATCTGTATGAGGAGAGCTAATTGGTATCAGGTGTATGCACTTAAAGTCAAGTGCCTGACTTTGCCTGACCTCATTAGTGGGACATGTCCAGTGCCATGTATTAGAGTTAATCTTGTTACTCTCTGTCACACTCTTCCTCTGCCCAGTGGGTAGAAAGGGGGGAGTTGGGAACACAGAGAATTCTAAACAATAGGATGGGTCAGTGGTACAGAAAAAGGGGCTCACCATCGGCTGCCTCACCCCCACTCATTGAAGACCCCTCACCCAGGTGATCCTCCCGCACTGGTCCACCCCCAGGGTCTGGATCCAAAGGTGATGGCCATGCCCTGGCCACCTGGATGACAGATCCCAGGAGACTAGCGGGTGAGACACCCTTTGGTTTCTCACAAAGTGATCAAAGTTCCCAACACAATCTGGAGTCTCCCTAAGAGTAAGTGGCAGAATCAACTTCCCAAAAGACCCCCAAGTTCCTAACTTTTTTGGATAAAATAACTGTTCTGTCTTGGACCCTGTCTTGTAGTGTGTGCGTGCATGAATGTATGGAATGTAGAACCTGCAGGGACCTGTGCAGAATAGGAGCCCGGAACAGAATGATGTACCTACCTGTTTCTCCTGTTTTATCTTTCCAACTGTAACCTGCAACATTAAAGAAGCTTTCCATTTCTGCCTACTTGGGTCCAGAGTCTTACCTGAGTGTTTCCTGCCTTCCTCTGGGTCCATGATCCATCAATAACCTGATGGCCTATTAGGAAAGGATATGGTGGGAAAACTCCACAGTTGGACAACCAGTGACTTAGTCCACGCAGAATCAAATCAGTTTTTCACAGATTTAGCTTCATCCCAATGTCCATCATCCACAAGATCCAGACCAATAGATAACGCTGAAAAGAAATCCTTCAAGCGCCCATAAACCTGCAGAAAGATCTACCGACTAGTAATACTGATCCACCAAGGAGACAAGCAATACTGATCCCCCAAGGAGACAGGCACTACTGATCCCCCAAGGACACAAGCAATACTGATCCCCCAAGGAGACAAGCAATTTAAGACAATGAAGCAGATGAACATTAAAAAGGAGTGCTGACGACAAGGAAAATGGCAGCACTCCATGTATAACCAGTAGAGGTGAGGACTGGAAAGAGCATGATTGCGTTCAGCAAGAACTGAACTAAACCAATCCAAAGCTTGACAGTTTACCCCATCCAACAGTGAGCTGGACCACCGGGAGAGTGTGCTTCTTAATATCAAATGATGTGGAAAGATCTAAAAGTATGAGATTAGGGATCTTTTGCTATCCCATGGATTCTAGCGTGGTCCACATGATTCTAAATCTACCCGAGAACCACCTTTTGCATAACATTTGCAATCTAAGGAAGCCCTACAACAGGGCAGAATCTGTTACAACAGTTGGATCTAAACCAGGCTTTTTAGGGGGTGGGATCAGGACAGATTGTTTGAGTTTAGCCTGCACCAACTAGAATAAAAGGAGAAATCAATGCATTCGGACCACCTGGGGGCAGCCCCGGCATGTTCTCTTTCAGGTAAGGCCAGGGGAGCAATCAGTCACATTGGAAGTTAGGTGACATGTGGACAACAGAGGGCATGTCACTTTTGAGGTAGCCTCAGAATAAAATTAGAGAAGAGGTCCTGAGGATGGATCAGTGGTAGGGCATTGTGGGAAGGTCTCAGCAAGATCCTTCTTGATTTCTTTTTGAATAAGTGTGATCTAATTGCAAAAAAACAGGCGCAGGATCTCACAATCCCTTGGTAGATAGAATTAGGTCACCCTTAGTCTAGGTGGGAACTAAGAAATCTTGGATTACTGGAAACAATGTTTGTGTGACACTGGTGGCGTATTTATTTTTTTCATGGAAAATGCGTTTTAGCCATGAAGAAAGCTTTTTTATGGGTTTGTAGGAGCTTTCTTCAATATGAACAGAACCGACCAGTCCCCTAATTTCTTCCACTTGGCTTTGAGGAGTCAATGAGTCTCTTACAGAGTCACACGCACCGAGATGAACCAGGTGGAGCATTTGCATTTTAATTTAGACAGGAATCTTAAATGGGGCCGCCTTGAACGTGGCTACAGCCCAAACTGTTTGCAATGAATTGAAAAAGACAGCACAGAATTTGGTTGGTTTGCGGTTGGGTTATTAAGATCAAAGGAGAGATTTTTTGAGCATTGGATAACACTGCTCTTTTACTCTGCAGGTCTTCCCGGTAGACTCAACATCTACAAGAACATGCACCGCCATGAGAGAAGGGGAGAGGTAGCAACACAATGAAGATCAGCCTATCTAGGTATCACTGGGCCTAACCAGTGCCCTCTAGAATGAGAAGGGGCCAGTGGTCCACAGAGAGTGATCATGTGCTGAAGTATTGTCAGAACATGACACTGTCAGCCCTAGATGGAGTGTCACCCCAAGTAAAATCCTCAAGAAACGAATGATAGAGAACACCAGGACGCTAAGAAGAAAGAAGGTGTGAGAAACTAAAATAGAGGCCTGTGGGCCAGTGGGAGGTGGAGAGGCAGGGCACCAGGTATGTGGTAGAGAGCTCCCAATTCGCCTAGGACATGAATGTCATCAAGTCCAGGTTTTTCTTTTAATTATGGGAAAGAAAAAACTACAATCAAAAGAAAAAAACAGGACTGGAAGAGCTTCTCACACATGACAGGGGGAGGCATAGTGTGTTTGTGCTGTGTGGAAGCAGCTCACTAGGAGGGATTGGTTTTCTGTTAAGGGGCTGGAGAGGAAAGAGACCGGGTTTGGGTTTTGTGCTGCAGTCACGTGGTGTTGAGGGTGTGGGGGGAGCAGGACCCCATGTGCCATTGGTCTTTTGCTGGCTCAGCTCTGGCTTGGCTACCCATTCATTCTCTAGCTCCAACACCTGGGATAGAGATACAGAGATGATATATATTCAGTGGCATCCCAAGGTCAGATACAGTTGGCTGGAGGTGAACGACCCCACATGGGTCCAGTTGGCAGCAGTAACTGCTGTCCACAAGAAACCAATACGGACGACAACTCACCTCATCTGACCCCTTCTCAGACATGTCTCCCCAGTGACGCTGGATAGATTTCTCCACAGTAATTTTGGGAGGGTTTCTCTTCAGTGATCTTTGGTGGATTTGTCCCCAGTGTTCTTGAGTGGATTTCTCTCCAGTGATCTTGGATGGATTGTCTCCCTAGTGATCTTCTGTGGATTTCTCTCCAGTGATATTGAGTGGATTTCTCTCCAGTGATCTTGGATGGATTTCTCCCCAGTGATCATGTGTGGATTTCTCTCAAATGATCTTGAGTGGATTTCTCCCCAGTGATCTTAGGGGGATTTCTCCCCAGTGATTTTGGATGCAGTTCTCCCTTGTGATCTCGGGTGGATTTCTCCCCACTGATTTTGGATGTAGTTCACCCCAGTGGTCTTGGATGGATTTCTTACCACTGATCTTGGATGGGTTTCTCCCCAGTGATGTTCGGTGGATTTATCCCCAGTGATCTTGGATGCAGTTCTCCCCAGTGATCTTGGATGGATTTCTCCCCAGTGATCTTGGATGGATTTCTTCCCAGTGATATTGGGTGGTTTTCTTCCCAGTGATCTTGGATGGATTTCTTCCCAGTGATCTTGGATGGATTTCTCCCCAGTGATCTTGGATGCAGTTCTCCCCAGTGATCTTGGATGGATTTCTCGCCAGTGACCCTGGGTGGACTTCTTCCCAGTGATTTTGGATGGATTTCCCCTGAGTGATCTTGGGTGGCTTTCTCCCCACTGATCTTGGGTGAATTTCTCCCCAGTGATCTTGGATGGATTTCTCCCCAGTGATCTTGGCTGGTTTTCTTCCCAGTGATCTTGGGTGGTTATCTTCCTAGTGATCTTGGATGGATTTCTCCCCAGTTGCTTTGGATGCAGTTCTCCCCAGTGATCTTGGATGGATTTCTCCCCAGTGATCTTGGATGGATTTCTCCCCAGTGAGCTTGGCTGGTTTTCTTCCCAGTGATCTTGGGTGGATTTCTCCCCAGTGATCTTGAGTTGATTTGTCCCCAGTGATCTGGGATGGATTTGTCCCCAGAGATCCTGGGTAGTTTCCTTCCCAGGGATCTTGGGTGAAGTTTTCCCCAGTGATCTTGGATGGATTTCTCCCCAGTTATCTTGGGTGGTTATCTTCCTAGTGATCTTGGATGGATTTCTCCCCAGTTGCCTTGGATGCAGTTCTCCCCAGTGATCTTGGATGGATTTCTCCCCAGTGATCTTGGATGGATTTCTCCCCAGTGAGCTTGGCTGGTTTTCTTCCCAGTGATCTTGGGTGGATTTCTCCCCAGTGATCTTGGATGCAGTTCTCCCCAGTGATCTTGGGTGGATTTCTCCCCAGTGATATTGGATGGATTTCTCCTGAGTGATCTTGGGTGGATTTCTCCCCAGTGATCTTGGGTGAATTTCTCCCCAGTGATCTTGAGTTGATTTGTCCCCAGTGATCTGGGATGGATTGCTCCCCAGTGATCTTGGATGCAGTTCTCCCCAGTGATCTTGGGTGGATTTCTCCCCAGTGATCTTGGATGGATTTATCTCAGTGAGCTTGGCTGCAGATCTCCCCAGTGATCTTGGGTGGGTTTCTCCCCAGTAATCTTGGATGGATTTCTCCCCAGTGACCCTGGGTGGATTTCTCCCCAGTGATCTTGGGTGGATTTCTCCCCAGTGATCTTGGATGGATTTATCTCAGTGAGCTTGGCTGCAGATCTCCCCAGTGATCTTGGGTGGGTTTCTCCCCAGTAATCTTGGATGGATTTCTCCCCAGTGACCCTGGGTGGATTTCTCCCCAGTGATCTTGGGTGGATTTCTCCCCAGTGATCTTGGATGGATTTATCTCAGTGAGCTTGGCTGCAGATCTCCCCAGTGATCTTGGGTGGGTTTCTCCCCAGTAATCTTGGATGGATTTCTCCCCAGTGACCCTGGGTGGATTTCTCTCCAGTGATCTTTGGTGGATTTCTCCCCAGTGATCTTGGATGGATTTATCTCAGTGAGCTTGGCTGCAGATCTCCCCAGTGATCGTGGGTGGGTTTATCCCCAGTAATCTTGGATGGATTTCTCCCCAGTGATCTTGGATGCAGTTCTCCTCAGTGATCTTGGATGGATTTCTCCCCAGTGATCTTGGGTGGATTTCTCTCCAGTGATCTTGAGTGGATTTCTCTCCAGTGATCTTGGATGGATTTCTCCCCAGTGGTCATGTGTGGATTTCTCTCAAATGATCTTGAGTGGATTTATCCCCAGTGATCTTAGGGGGATTTCTCCCCAGTGATTTTGGATGCAGTTCTCCCTTGTGATCTCGGGTGGATTTCTCCCCACTGATCTTGGATGTAGTTCACCCCAGTGATGTTCGGTGGATTTATCCCCAGTGATCTTGGATGCAGTTCTCCCCAGTGATCTTGGATGGATTTCTCGCCAGTGACCTTGGGTGGACTTCTTCCCAGTGATTTTGGATGGATTTCCCCTGAGTGATCTTGGGTGGCTTTCTCCCCAGTGATCTTGGGTGAATTTCTCCCCAGTGATCTTGAGTTGATTTGTCCCCAGTGATCTGGGATGGATTTGTCCCCAGAGATCCTGGGTAGTTTCCTTCCCAGTGATCTTGGGTGAAGTTTTCCCCAGTGATCTTGGATGGATTTCTCCCCAGTTATCTTGAGTGGTTATTTTCCCAGTGATCTTGGATGGATTTCTCCCCAGTTACCTTGGATGCAGTTCTCCCCAGTGATCTTGGATGGATTTCTCCCCAGTGATCTTGGCTGGTTTTCTTCCCAGTGATCTTGGGTGGATTTCTCCCCAGTGATCTTGGATGCAGTTCTCCCCAGTGATCTTGGGTGGATTTCTCCCCAGTGATTTTGGATGGATTTCTCCTGAGTGATCTTGGGTGAATTTCTCCCCAGTGATCTTGAGTTGATTTGTCCCCAGTGATCTGGGATGGATTTATCTCAGTGAGCTTGGCTGCAGATCTCCCCAGTGATCTTGGGTGGGTTTCTCCCCAGTAATCTTGGATGGATTTCTCCCCAGTGACCCTGGGTGGATTTCTCCCCAGTGATCTTGGGTGGATTTCTCCCCAGTGATCTTGGATGGATTTTTCTCAGTGAGCTTGGCTGCAGATCTCCCCAGTGATCTTGGGTGGGTTTCTCCCCAGTAATCTTGGATGGATTTCTCCCCAGTGACCCTGGGTGGATTTCTCTCCAGTGATCTTTGGTGGATTTCTCCCCAGTGATCTTGGGTGGATTTATCTCAGTGAGCTTGGCTGCAGATCTCCCCAGTGATCATGGATGGGTTTATCCCCAGTAATCTTGGATGGATTTCTCCCCAGTGATCTTGGATGCAGTTC
Source organism: Ambystoma mexicanum (assembly GCF_040938575.1). NCBI lineage: Eukaryota > Metazoa > Chordata > Amphibia > Caudata > Ambystomatidae > Ambystoma > Ambystoma mexicanum. The sequence goes on from NC_090931.1 coordinate 1,548,029,613, forward strand.
TCCTCAGTGATCTTGGATGGATTCCTCCCCAGTGTTCTTGGATGGATTGCTTCCCAGTGACCCTGGGTGGATTTCTCCCCAGTGACCCTGGGTGGATTGCTCCCCAGTGACCCTGGGTGGACTTCTTCCTAGTTCCTAATGATCTCTAACAGGATTGGAGCAGTCCCCAGCAGACCCTGGAGACTAAGTGATCTCCCGCCTCCAGCGCTGCACTGCGCCTGCGCGGAGCTGGGGATACTAATCCCCAAAACACGAGCTCCCTCACATGTACATGAAGTGCCAGTCTCCGGAAACGCTCACGGATAATATGTCACTTTTACATTTGAAGAACAAATATGTTTTTAATGAAATAATATCATAGCTATCGGTACAATTGTTTGGGATGTAAAAGTGAAAGCGATACTGTCTCTTGAAGATAAATAAAACTAGTGCGCATGCTCAGTGAATTGATCCATTTGGCAATACGCATGCGTGTCTGAGCTTTGTCTGGGCAGTATCTGAGCACTGCACATGCGCATTCCTAGCAGAGTTAAACGGCGCGTGCGTAGAAAGCTGATGCAGGGCCAGAAAACCGGGGCAAGTTCTGTTAGAGAGGGTTCTGGATTACAAACTCTGTTGAACGCTGCGTCACGTGCCTTCCCTCAGCCAATCAGAGGCCGCGCCGGAGGTGACGGAGGGACTGGGGCTGGACTCAAGCACTGCAACACGGGGGAATGAGATATAAAATATACAGGAAAACAAATAAGAATTATTACAAATTGTTAAAACACATGTTAACATTCATTCAATTTGGCTTAAAAATGTACATCCCAGACACTATTCAAAAACAAATTAATCATATTTAAAATAAGTTGATAAGATATGATATGGCATTTGTAACGCGCCTATACACAAGTGTTTCAAGGCGGGACAGGGGGGGGAACAAGGGGAGACAGACAACGATCCTACTAGGCCAGGTGTCATTGAGATTGCGGAAGTGCATGGGTAGAGGGGACTGGGAAAAGTGCAAGGGGAAGGGGAGAGGGGAAAGTGCAGTACATGGTTAGTAGAATACAAGATAACTAATAGGGCCAGCTGGTGGCAAGTGCAAGGTAAGTGCCGGGAGAAGGGGCTGTAGGATACAGACAGTCCCGTAGAGCAGGTAGGCAGTGCAGGGAAGAGTGGCTGGGCCAAGGACCGAGATTGGTGAGTGTCCCAGTTGCAGATTCAGTGCAGGTTCAGTGATGTTAGCAGGGGAGAGAGGGAGAGAAAGCAGAGGCAAAGAGGAAGGTTTTGAGGTGCTTCCGGAACTGGAGATGGTTCTCCTCAAGTTAATCAAAATATGCAATAAATAAGAGAGTGTGAATACCTTGTTTTAAAATCTAGAAAGCGCTAATAACTAGGATAAAATGTGTCTTAAAAAATGTGCCACTGTCAAAGAACTACTAAGATATTTACCACTAAACAATAAGGCCCACCATATATTCCAACATCAATAATCGGTAATGTTTTATGAATCTGTCAAAAGGTATCCCTCTCCTTTCTACCAGAGATTTACAAGAGATTTACAATTCACCAACATGTACCTGGTCGTTTCCAGTTCTTCAATATTATTACAAAATCGACAACACTGACGATTTCCAACTTCGCCCTAACTCCTAAACCGTCTCTGGTTGGGAGCAAATGTAGGCGCATTTGCAGAAACAACCTTCTAAGTGACTGGTCAGGAAATTTCAGGAGGTATGTAGGCCGTTGGTTAAACGGTTTGGCCCCATTTTAAGGTTTTTCAAATGCCTTTTATAATTTGCATTCGTCCAGCGTACAGATCCAGTCGTGTCTCCACAGTTTCCGTTTGACCTCTTGGGGGTTCATGACTGGACCATCCCATAGCTCTCAACCATTTGTGATGCAAAGGCGGGTGAAATCACCCGATTTTGTGTTTGGCAGGTGAGAGGCCCATTGAAATGAATGGGCGTGCACAAGGCTTGGCGGGTGAGTCCGCTGTTTACAAGGCGGGTGACACCCGCCAAAAGCGTGTGAGTTGAGAGCTATGCCATCCACGCAGGAAGCAACATCCTTCAAAAGTTGTAAACATTCATCTTTCCATTTTACCGTTATTACCTCTTTATCTTCGCTTAAAACTTTGGCTATAACTATAAGAAGGGATGAATCATTTGCCATTATGCATTTACGAAAAGCTCGCCTCTTCTACAGGACCATACCTTTAAGTTTCAACAGACCGAATTCATAGCGGATCAGTTGAATTGGAGTGCTTTTCGGGAGGCACAAAACCCTTTTCCAAAAAAGGTCTTCAAGTAAATTCCAGTTAACAAATGAGATGGGCATGTACATTTCAGCCCCATATATTATAATGGGGACTGCTTTTCCCTTATATAATTCATACTTGGGTAACAAAGTAAATTTGCAAATTTTTCTCAGGATAAGCAGTCCCAGGGCAGCTAGCAACTCTGCTTTACGCCGTAGGATTTCATTAGTAATCTTTTCTCCTATATCAATATTAAACTTGAAACCCAAATATCAGTAGACATCAACTCTTAAGTATAGAAATCGCACCAACCACTTGAATATCAAGGTGTTTGGTGAGCGACTCTATTTAAACACCATTATGTTGCATTTCGATGGATTTATCGCTAAATTGTTGTCTATTGCATATTTATGCAGTGCGCTTAGAGATATTTGTAGCCCAATTGGCGTCTTATCTATGAGAACTAAATCATCAGCATGAAATAGCCAGTGGACTCTATGTCCCTTAATTTTAGGAGGGATGGCCCTAGTTAAGGACATGGTTTTGTGAAAATCTGAAACATACAGATTGAACAAAGCAGGGGCCAGAATGTACCCTTGCTTAAGTCCTCAGAACGTTGAAATCCTCTTTAAGAAAGCTTCCCTTGTTGATTTAATGTAACACGAAGGGAGGTGTTAGTATAGAGTTGAATTATCATGTTGACGAGGCCCCGAGGGCATCTCCAGTTCTTCATTTTAGCCCCTAGCTGTTGAAGGTGACCACAAAATCAATGAAGGATAAAAAGATTTGGATTCCCTTCTGCAGGGCCTTTTAAAAACAAAATAGTTTAAAAGGAACCCGACTGGTTCCTATCAAACCTCCCAGACGTTACTATCCACTCATTTAGTTTATCCAATACCAGAGTGGCAAAAGGTTTTCCTGGACCCTCCGATAACACAATTGGCCAATAATTAGAGGGCATCGTTCTAACCCCCTTTTTTTTAAAAGATTGGTATAGTTATTGATGTCTTCCACGAGGATGGTATTGAATGCGCCTCTAAAGATCTTCACCAGTATACTTGTCCATATCACAGGAAACTTTTTCAGAATGGCATTCGAAAGGCCATCCATCCATCTACTACTTTTGGATATTGATAAATGGATATCCTCCTCATCCATTACCAGAAGCCATCTCTCCTCACCAGAGGTCTTTACGGTGGAGCCAGTCGATGGCAATGGGTGAAATATGCTAGAAAAATGGGGGATCCAGACTTCCTCTGCTATTGGGTTTATTTGAAGAGCTATCTGAGGGGTGTCACAGGTTTTAAGCAATTTCCAAATATCAGCTGAGTTCTTAGTAGCTAGGATACTCGGGATCGCCTCCGAACCTCTCTGATAGAGATAAGCCTTATGACTCCTAGCCCAATTCCTGAGCTTGAGCGTCAGTTTTTTACGCTCGATAGAATGAGCTAAGTTAGGCTTTTTAAGTAAGTTTCATAGGGCTATTCTTTGTTCTCTTTTTGTTTTTGTTGGACAGTGGGTTCAAAAGCATGCTTATGCTTATTGTGAGAAACCAGAAGTTTTCTTACCCACTAGTGCCTGTGGATCTGTCATCCAGGTGGCCAGGACACGGCCATTGCTTTTGGATCCAGTTCCTGGGGGTGGACCAGTGCGGGAGGATCACCTGGATGAGGGGTGTTCAGGGGTGGGAGTGGCACCCCAGATGGTGAGACGTGGTATCCCTCTCTTCCCTGTAGAAGCATTACCCCATCCTACCCAATGCAGTATTTAGAAATTCAACCCTCAGCCCCACTTTCCCTGCACAAACACCTTTACAAGGACAGCCTGCTCTGGGAGAAAACAGACTCACACTGAGCCGTGTACCTACCATGTCCCAATACCATGGCCAGGCGATTATCGAAAATCACTCACACCTGACTTCCATTACACTTCCCTACGTGGATAAAAGGCGGAGCACGAGAGCACACAAAGGTACATCAGTTTCGAGTCGGCAGCTGAATGAGAGGAGAAAGGTGGCAAGGCACAAGGGGTTCGTGAGAAGGGCAACTCCCTTGACCTTTTCAACAGGAAGACGTTACTTTCAAGAAACCTTCAAAGCAGAAAGCGTAAAACCAGGAAACCAGGCTGAAGAATCCTGCATTGTGTGTCAGACATATTGAGGGCCCTCCCCCGTAACTGACCAAGGCGGAGAGGAGCCTCTCGACGCCTTGGTATCGTCCTTGGATCCAAGAACAAATAAACGACAGAACACAGCCAGTGAGTTGGGGAAACCGAGGCCAGACCAGTCTTTGTTGAAGACAAGGTTGCAAGCAGCAACATTGTAAAACAAATAAACATTGTTAAACGTGTGTGATGAAAGACGCGAGCAAAGCTAAATTGCTGGTGAATGTTTGAACTTAAATTGAAGGATACAATACTGTTGACAAAGTGGTCCAGCACTGTGAATGTGCTCAATCGAAGGTCTCTGTATGGTATCCCGACAAGGAGACGAAAGTAGAAGATTGATGTAAAGTATAATTGTATAAAGAAAATCAAAGTGGTCCTGCGACTGTTTAAGCAAAACCCATTGCACATTCGAAAGTCTTCGATTCTGGTTTCAAAAGAGATCGGAGCCCGGAAGAGGGGGATCTTGCCATTGTAGATAATTCGGATCCTCAGTTCATAAGATGGTGGCTTGCTGGGGTACTAACCTTGTTCATGCGTAGCGTACCAGTTTCTGAGCCGGGCTGTCAATATAAGCCTTGTGCTCCTATTTCACTGCGATTCGTGTTGAACTGCCTAGCAGTATGGACGCTTACCGTGGTTCACAGTGCCCTGTAGTTCTTTGTTATTCATAGACATTTTTCCTCAGGAAAGTATTTATAATTGTTCCGCTTCTCACCGCAGGTCATTCCGACACCGTTTCCTTTTGTATTGATAGGCTTCTGGGTGTCATCATTTTCTGACTTATTTTCCACAAGAGGGAGCTGTTGTATTGTTTATCGTGACTGAACTAACGCTGCAGCAGCATTGGAACTGATTTTCCCTTCAGAATCAGAGGCTAAATTAAACCAGGTATTTAGTGTGTTTTTTGTTGGTTGTGGCTTCCTAGCCATATTTAGAGTTGGGGAGGGGGGTTTTGTCACATAGTTGAATTACTTGTAATAGATTTTCTCCCACGCTGAGGTAACTCTTATTAGTACGTTTTCCCTTTTAGCTCTTGACTTACTAGTCCTTTGTCAATTAGTACCATTATATATATTCAGCCCTATCTATTCTCCCATCCCATTTCCCCTTTCCAGTTACTAAGTTGGCATTTATCTAAATTATATGTGGACACACATTCATTACTAGTAGTTCGTAATTTTGTCTAGTATTCATTTAGACTACACAGAGCGGGTTTCCACCTTCCACACTTACCTTTTGACCTAGTACTGTTAAGAGTTCCTGCCTGGATATAGAATTAGTATTAATAAGCAGTACTAGCTTATTTACAGCTCCCAAGTTTTGAGAGTCCTATTTTTGAGAACCTTGTTTGCAGAACCCTACAACTCTTTTGTGACAACGTTTGACTTCAACGCTTCATCGCTTCTCCAACTTTTGATATTTTTCTACAGAACTCTGCGCCCCTACCGATGAGTAGGATGGAAATCTCGACAAAAATAAGTTCCAGGTGAGCCAAGGAACTCTCTTAACAGACAGAACAGTTCAAGATCTGGGTATTGAATTGTAGGAACTAGATTGGAACAGCAATAGTACAGCTTACCGACTAATAGAGAATTTTGCCCACAGAGCTTGCTTCAAAATCCAGCAATGGAAGACAATTGGAAAACTATCCATGTGACGCTCCCGCAGGGATTTAAGGTAAGCGTTACACTCTTAGAGCATGAGTGCCTTTAGCAAACCCAACCCTCCCGGCTTCTCTCTGGCAATTCTCTACTCCCACACAGCCACCTCTCTCGTCCTAAAACTGTGATGAGACTGCTCCCTTCTCTCTCAACCTAACTGTGAGACAGCCTCCTAAACCTGAACCTACTGCATCTCGCTAAATCTACTGAACAGAACAGCACGGTTATACAGAACAGTGACGATTTCATTGTGCCTTTGTGTGCGTAGAACGCATTCTATTTTAAACTATGTGCATACTATATTATGTGTGTACATACATAATTTCAGCCAGCATAGCATAATCATAATAGCATACTGGAAAATGGTGACATGACATGTCCTCTGCATTCTATTTCTAAGAACAGAACAAGCTATCGCTAACATTCTCTCTTGCCTTGAGACAGTCTAACGAAAACATTTCTCTGCAGTCAGCCAACCAAGACTATGGGCCTCATTATAACAGTGGCAGCCACGGTAAGAACGGTGCATGTGAGGCACCGGCACCGTTTATACCGGGCTGCCACATTACGAGCTCAGCTCGCGGGTTCCTGACAGCCTGTGCGGCACCGCGAGCAGAACTCGTGATTGCACTGGCATCGTTATCAATGGTGCCAGTGCACCCATTCTCCCGACCCCCATTCTGCCCTATGGGGCAGAATGGGGGTCGGGAGCCCGGCATTACCGCCACCCGCGAATGGACAATTACCAGCCCCTTCATCTCGTAATGGGCCGGTTATTGCCCAATCGTGGGAGGCGGTGCCGGTAGCGAGCATGGCGGTAGTCATGCCTGCCATACAGGCACGGCTACCGCCATGCTCGTAATGAGGCCCTATATCTCTCTGTGCTCCAAAATAGCTGATTGTCTGCCAAGACTGTATTTGTTATCAAAAACATTTGCACTGTGTTCAGCTGTTTCTGTCCGCGCTCAGCTAAAAGCCTAATTCATATGGACAAGACACAAAGCAGATTCTCTACAAAATGGCAAGAGTACATAATTCTTCATGGCTCTCAGCAAATATTGAACCGCAATAGCTTAGAACAAAACTATAGTGCTTAAACATGGCCTATGCTAAAAGGATGCAAAATGAATGACTCGATGAATCAATGAATGGATGAATGGATTAGGCCATGCTTAACAAACCATAGATAAATGCAGACTAACAAACAGTCATTTTTTTTAGCATGCTCAAATCCATTCTAGGACACTAATACTGGACAAGTGTGTGGCAAGGTACATGACAGATGTCATGTATGTCAGTCAACACATGGGTAAGAAACAAGCAAGTAGTGTAGCTAAACTCAAACATACTAAGGCATTGCCATAACATGGTGCAATATTCTCTTAGTGCAAGAAGGCACCTTTTTGGCATTTTACCATGATACATCGCTGGCAAGTGTGTCAGATCTCTGGAAACATGTACATAGCATAGCAACTAAGCAAGCTCTAGTATTGTATACATAGGCAGCATCCTAATGACCACTGCAAGCGCTGCAATAGTGAATAAAATGTAGTGCATTCATTCTGAAAACATTGTTCTAAATGATGCATAGCAATTTGTGTAAATAGCAAATATCAGATAGCAGGATATATATATATATATATATATATATATATATATATATATATATGAAAAAAATGCCTTTTGAAAAAAGACAGCAAGTGGAATGCACTCCGGAGAGCAGCTGCAATCAAGAACCAATATCCTTGCAGCAAAAGAAAGTGGAAAGAAACTCCTCAGCACTCCTGGCAACACGTTTTCTTTATTGGTGTGAGTACATCAGGAAGGAAAACAAAAACAACGCGTTTCGCGGTGCACAGACCGCTTGATCACGTGGGTTTGCCAACAACACAGAGAATGGACTACAATTTATCCCCAGACTGACTCTCTGATTTCACATAGAGAGTGTCCACCTGCTATGGACCATTCGTTCATCATGTTTTGTAAGGCAGCCATATTGGAACGGTTCAACAGTATATGATTACTCATGGAGGAGTTCTAACTTTGTCCTCTAATATGTGCCACATGAATTACTTTCATAATTTGTAAATGCATAAAAAACACAAAATGTGTAATGTAACAAAAAATGCATTATTTTCACAAAGCAATCATGTGTTTTTAAATTTCAGCAATATACCATGGTTTTAGACATAATTTATATGTCTAAGAATGCGTTTACCAATGCATCAGAAAAGGAGGAAGTAGTCTGATGTAACTCCTAGCTGCATGATCATAAATTAACAATGGTGACCTATGCAAAGTAGCGTCTAGCGTACTCAAATAAACCTCGGACTAGGTGCATATAGACGGTATATGATATGTGCAAAATTGCCAAGTATAAAACATTTGGATGTTTGTGCAAAATAGCATTCTAGCAGCAAAATTACATGCATAGCAGCAATAAAATAAAGTGCATAGTGCTCTCCGTCCATGCACATACCTCTCTTATTCATATAAGCCTCTCAACTTTATGCTTTAATAAATGGATACAGTATCTGATATATGTCAAATAAAGTGAATCTCTGTAAATTTAGATTTTATCCACGTTCTGAGGTATGTGCATGGACGTCTGCTCTGTTTATTATTCCGCAAAAGTTTCCTTTTTGTAAAGTGCAAAGTGCGTGCAAAATATTGCTAGATCATAAAGTGCATAGTGCATAAAACATCCAAATTCATAATACTAAAAAGAGAACCATATTGATCGTATAAAAGGTAAAAAATGTGTCTCTTTCATATAAACCTATATATATGCATCAAAGTTTTTATAGGGGAAAGAGTGTATCAGCAATACAATATAGATAAAACCTTTCTATTATAGAGTCCGTATAGGATTATCATCGGTATGACGCCACAAAACAGGTAAAGTCAAGTTAAAAAATCTCTGTGTTATAGCAACCTCTAAAAATAAAAACCTATATGGTTACTTATTAAAAACCAATGTTTAAAAACTGCATCACAGCTATGAAAGCAAAGTACCAACCCAATATTTCATAAATAAACATGTGATAACTCCATTTTTACTAATAACATCAGGAGTCCAAAAAAGGGAAGGGAACAAGGAAACAGAAAAAAAGGGGGGGGTGGAAAAGGGGGGGGGGGGAGCGGGGGGGAGAGAGGGGAAAGGGAGGGAAAAAGGAAACAGAAGGGGGAAAAAAGGAAATGAACTAGCCTATGGGACATGTACTGGATGGTAAGAGCAAATTAGAGACATTATAAACTTGAACTTCATGTTCCCAGGAAGGTATATAGTTCCTCATCTAAATTGTGACCCCTGGGTTTCTTAGTCTCTAAGTCCAAAATACACCTGGTTTCCAGCTGTCGTAATGCTAACTCGCGATTGCCTCCTCTAAGTGGTTTGGTAATTGTATGTATGCCGAAAAAAGTAAAGCCCTCCAATTGGCCCCCATGTTGATGCTTAAAATGTAGAGCCATAGGGTAAGTTGGATCGGCATGCTTAATTGCCCTGATATGTTGTAGTACCCTTAATTTAAGTTGTCCTTTGGTGCTACCAACATACCACTTGTTACATGGGCAATTCAACACATATACCACATACTCAGTTTCACAAGTTATTCTGGACACAATCTTAATGTTCTTCCCTAAAATAGGATGTAAATAACAGCTAGTATTGACTGCGTAGGTGCATGCTTTACATTTGGAACATTTTTGGAAGCCCGGTCTCTTGATGTTCATCCAACTGGCTCCTGATTGATTAACCAGAGGGCTCATAAAACTAGGCACCAGGGTATCTTTCATTGAAGGTGATCTACGGAATGTAATATTGACTTTGGGTGCCAGGATCTCGCCCAAGTGTTCATCTAATCTTAGAACATGCCAGTGCTTTTGTAATACTTGGCGAATGTTACGGGCCCTGTTACCAAAAGTCAAAATTAGACGTGTATCTGTGTTCTCCGTATTTTTCGTTTGCACAGAATTAGAAATCAGTAAGAGGGAACGGTCCATGTCTCTAACTTTTAGAAATGCTCTTTCCAATATTTTGATTGGGTAGCCACGATTTTTAAATCTCTGGGCCATCCAGGCACATTCACTGTCAAAGATGTTAATATTTGAGCAATTTCTACGTATGCGTATAAATTCGCCATACGGAATGCTCCATTTTAGGGCTGTGGGATGGCTACTCTTTGCGTGTAATGGTATGTTTGAGCTGGTTGGCTTTCTGTATAGGCTGCTGGTGAGTTCTCCATTAACTACTTTAATTGCAATATCCAAGAAAACTAACTCAGTCTTGCTATGGTTCTCAGTAAATTGGAGGTTTAAATTATTAATGTTTAAAATCCTCACAAAGTCTATCCATTCTTGATCATTGCCATCCCAGATCACAAACAGATCATCAATATATCGCAGCCATAGGATTATTTTGTCTGTATATAAAGTGTTGCCTGAATGCCAGACAACAAACTTCTCCCACCAGCCCATGGTTAAATTAGCATATGAAGGAGCAAACGTAGTGCCCATGGCAGTGCCTTGAAGTTGAATAAAATACTCCTTATCAAACAGAAAACAATTATTGGTTAAGCAAAATCTGATCATCTCCAATATCATAGTGCCATGTTGCATGTAGTTCATAGACCTGGTATACAAAAAATACTCGCAAGCTTTAAGGCCATCTTCGTGTCGAATTGAGGTGTAGAGAGAGACCACATCTAGAGTTGTTAACAAATAAGAAGTTTCCCATGGAATACCCTCTATTCTGCTCAAAAAATCTTTAGTGTCCCTTAAATAGGAGGGCAGAGTGGTAACAAAAGTAATCAGTGTTTCATCCACAAACCGCGATAGGTTTTCCAACAGTGCCCCACATAGTGTGACAATAGGTCTGCCTGGAGGTCTTGTCAAGCTTTTGTGTACTTTAGGCAGAAAATAAATCGTTGGAATAGTGGGAAATTTAGGTTGTAAATATGTACACGTGTCTTCGTCTAGCAGGTCTCTCTCCTTCCAAGTCTGTAAAAGGTCTGATAGTAACACTCTCATGGTTTCAGAAGGGTCAGCTTGTAATTTTGAGTAACAGTTTTTGTCTGTTAGTTGCCTATGAGCTTCCTTGATGTAATCAGTCCGGTTCATCATGACTATATTAGTCCCCTTATCTGATGGTTTAATGATATACTCTTTCATAGCCCCAAGTTGTTTAAATGTGCGTTGTTGGGCTGGGGTCAAGTTTGTTCTCACAGGTTGCCGTGACTTCCGAATTTTTTTAAGATCATTAATGACCAGGTCCTGAAATGCCTCAACATGGCCTCCCGGATTGAACATGGGGTTAAATTTAGATTTTATTTTGAGCGCTGTTTTGCCTGGCCAACTTGTATCTGCATTAGTAAGTTCCAAATCTGTGTTAGTCATATAATCTGTATTTTCAAATTCCAAATCTTCAAGGATGCGCAGAGTGAGAGTGTCCTGTATGGAAACATCAGTGCGTCCTTGGTGACAGACTTTGGTCTTAGGTTTTGGCGGAAACATGGCAAAGAATTTTTTTAATCTGATTTTCCGCATAAATTTATCAAAGTCTATGCGGGTTTCAGCATAATCATAGACAGAGGTAGGACAAAAGTTTAATGCCAGTCTTAAGACTTGGTTTTCAGCCGCAGTCAGCTCATGGGAGGAGAGGTTGATTATGGACATATCGGGTAATTCTGTCGTGGTTGAATTCATTTCTTTATTCCAGAGCGTATTAAGCGCTCCGGTTTTTCCATGTTTCTTGAAGATCCCGCGTCTTCCCCTCCTTGTCTTTTTCTTCCTCTTTGATTCGAAGCCTTGCCTCGGCCTCTGCCTCTTGTTTTTTTGCCACTGTTTAGTCTGCCATCCATACCCAACAGCTTCATTTCCTCTAAAAAATTTAATTTTCTCAGAGGTTGTTCACTCTCACTCTCAGTAGTGTCAATATCTGAGGATGATGGTTCTATCGAACTGGTATTCGTGGACACTGGGGCTTGCAAAGGAAGTTTTTTCCTTAGTGTGTCAAAGCGTTTAGCAAAGGTCAATACTCTTCCTTGTTCATAATCATTTCTATCACGTATGAATTTCCTCTGCTTACGTAATTTGATATCTTCCTCAAACATTTTATATCCCTTTTCCATGTTGATGCGTAGATTTTTCCCCTCTTCACTTTCCTCTAGACTCTGCAATTGTTCTGTAACTTCCTTTATTTTATCCAGTATTTTGTGTCTGTCCATTCTGGCATATTTAATCAAGATGTTAAGGAAGTTAACTGAGCAAGCATTACTAGACTCTCCCCATTCTTGTAGCATAGCAGGATCTTGATCTTCGAACGAGGGTGTGGTAAGGATACGTAAACCTCTTGGAATACGTCCTACATCAATGTAATTTTGTAGAGAGAATTCTTCCCACCATTTACTGATCTCTCTTTTACGTAGCTTCTCCAGTTCTCTTAGAAGTTTCACCTCATTGCTAGACTGTGTCTCTGACATCTGCTCCTTGGGTGCATCTTTATTGGGTATGGGTTGCTTTTCACAAAAAAGTGACGCAGCTTGTATTTTTCGAATGTTTTCCCTTTCCTGTTGTGTTGCCATAATCAATACAATGTATTGTTGTTGAGGTGTTTGACCACTTTATAACTTGAACAAATGTTCGCTCTCACGCCAACAGCAAGCCACTATGTGGAAATGCTGTAATTACTTTAACGGACTGTCCTTGGACCATACGAGGCTTGAATAGATGGAAGAAACAGAAAAGAATGGAACGTTCACAGACCTGCTGCAACTGACGCGGGCTCCACGTGTCCTCCGACGCGCCGAACTCGTCATCCGCAGTACAGCAGGTAACCGGCCCGCTCCTCCTCCCTGTATCCTCACGATGCGTGGTTACTGCAGACAGACCGGAGCACACAAATCAGCTCCAAAGACGGATCAGATGGACGGAGTTGTGCGCTTCTGTGAAATGGACGGGTGCAAATTCCAGCGCCGTTGAGCCTTCAGCGCGATAATATGAAAAAAATGCCTTTTGAAAAAAGACAGCAAGTGGAATGCACTCCAGAGAGCAGCTGCAATCAAGAACCAATATCCTTGCAGCAAAAGAAAGTGGAAAGAAACTCCTCAGCACTCCTGGCAACACGTTTTCTTTATTGGTGTGAGTACATCAGGAAGGAAAACAAAAACAACGCGTTTCGCGGTGCACAGACCGCTTGATCACGTGGGTTTGCCAACAACACAGAGAATGGACTACAATTTATCCCCAGACTGACTCTCTGATTTCACATAGAGAGTGTCCACCTGCTATGGACCATTCGTTCATCATGTTTTGTAAGGCAGCCATATTGGAACGGTTCAACAGTATATGATTACTCATGGAGGAGTTCTAACTTTGTCCTCTAACATGTGCCACATGAATTACTTTCATAATTTGTAAATGCATAAAAAACACAAAATGTGTAATGTAACAAAAAATGCATTATTTTCACAAAGCAATCATGTGTTTTTAAATTTCAGCAATATACCATGGTTTTAGACATAATTTATATGTCTAAGAATGCGTTTACCAATGCATCAGAAAAGGAGGAAGTAGTCTGATGTAACTCCTAGCTGCATGATCATAAATTAACAATGGTGACCTATGCAAAGTAGCGTCTAGCGTACTCAAATAAACCTCGGACTAGGTGCATATAGACGGTATATGATATGTGCAAAATTGCCAAGTATAAAACATTTGGATGTTTGTGCAAAATAGCACTCTAGCAGCAAAATTACATGCATAGCAGCAATAAAATAAAGTGCATAGTGCTCTCCGTCCATGCACATACCTCTCTTATTCATATAAGCCTCTCAACTTTATGCTTTAATAAATGGATACAGTATCTGATATATGTCAAATAAAGTGAATCTCTGTAAATTTAGATTTTATCCACGTTCTGAGGTATGTGCATGGACGTCTGCTCTGTTTATTATTCCGCAAAAGTTTCCTTTTTGTAAAGTGCAAAGTGCGTGCAAAATATTGCTAGATCATAAAGTGCATAGTGCATAAAACATCCAAATTCATAATACTAAAAAGAGAACCATATTGATCGTATAAAAGGTAAAAAATGTGTCTCTTTCATATAAACCTATATATATGCATCAAAGTTTTTATAGGGGAAAGAGTGTATCAGCAATACAATATAGATAAAACCTTTCTATTATAGAGTCCGTATAGGATTATCATCGGTATGACGCCACAAAACAGGTAAAGTCAAGTTAAAAAATCTCTGTGTTATAGCAACCTCTAAAAATAAAAACCTATATGGTTACTTATTAAAAACCAATGTTTAAAAACTGCATCACAGCTATGAAAGCAAAGTACCAACCCAATATTTCATAAATAAACATGTGATAACTCCATTTTTACTAATAACATCAGGAGTCCAAAAAAGGGAAGGGAACAAGGAAACAGAAAAAAAGGGGGGGGGGAAAGGGGGGGGGAGAGGGGGGGAGAGAGGGGAAAGGGAGGGAAAAAGGAAACAGAAGGCCACTGCAAGCGCTGCAATAGTGAATAAAATGTAGTGCATTCATTCTGAAAACATTGTTCTAAATGATGCATAGCAATTTGTGTAAATAGCAAATGGCAGATAGCAGGATATATATATATATATATATATATATATATATATATATATATATATATATATATCTCATCCTGGTGCTCTTAATGCACTATCAAGCATTTACCTTTAATCAAGCGTGTCTATTCAAGCATGTGTACTCAAAAACAAAGCATAGCAAATCATAGCACAGCAAGTGTAGCATGTGATACATGGACATGGGCTACATTTTTCTCTGATGTTGTTCATTCTCTTGCACACAAGAGACAGTTCTTAATACTATTTCCACAGTCATTAGCAAGTGACTAAGTGTGACATATGTTTCTAGCTAACCAATGGCCTCCCATGGACCTGCTCATTCCTTGTGGCAAAACTGTAATGCACCACATCTGCACAACCCAAACATGGGCATAGTTCAGTGAGTTCAGTGTCCAGCAGGTGGACATATCAAGAAGCCTCACTGACATAGGCTCACTGACAAAAGATCATTCATGGGATTCAAATCATTGCTCACTGCCCCTCTCTGAACTCAAGCAAGCATCTTCGAGCAAAATGGAGCAAACAAATCGTTGGTTTCATGTGGGTGCCGCACAAATTCTCATTCTGCAATGGCACTTTCCTGACTCACCCGTAATCCAGAAAGGTCTCTACTTTATCTATCCGGCACTCTGGCATAGTGATTTCTGAACAACTCAGAAAATTCAGATCTTCACATACCCTCATGTTGCACCAAATAAGAGTCAGTATTTTTCTCTCTCAATGAAGGCAAAGTACCGGGGTACGTATGTTCGATACGTAATCTACGTCTCCCAACCCCCTCCTCTACCCATAGCAGGTGTAGAGGCAAAGGTAAATATTCCAAATACGAAGCATGGATCAAATTCTTCTCTCCGTCTATGCAAACAGCTCGTATAACGGTCTTGTGGCAAACATTCCCATTTCGAAAACACAGCAGGGAAAAACATCTCGATGTGCAGGGATTTTCTCAAGGCAAATTTCTGTCAGCCTGGAAATCAGCCAGCAAGCTCCCCTGTGTACTTCTTAAAGCAGAACCGATATCTAGCTCAGACTTTGGCCTCAACAGCATTCCACAGATTTTGCTGCTGTGTGGCAAAATCGCTTGGCACGGATGTTCAATTGTCATAGCAAGTCTGGATCAGTCTTCCCCGCATCAGATGTAACTCAAGAAATCAAGAAAAAAGTGCAATATCAGGGATTGGCATATATCAGTAAACTCTTCAAACAAGGCAAAGCTATTCATTTCTTATTACACTGCTCTTCACAATTGTAAAGACTGGAGGGGGGCATCTGTACTCCTGCTCTCTATATGGCAGAGGAGAGGCACAGAGGACCCCAGCCATGATTCTCTATTTGGTCAAACGTGTGCGAGCAATCAAGGCGTAGCTCTCAGGAGGTGATGCAGGCTGGTTCCTAAGTACAGTGTAGTCCCCAAGCACCCACAAAGGAATGTCCACACACTATGTTAGTGAAAACCCAGTTCTTTATATAATTAAGGTTCAAGGTTATATTCACAAGCACAATAACTCACTTTGTGCTCAGTTGATCTACAATGGCAAATATATACACAGTTCTACGTGGTACCACAATTACTTTCAGATTTCATTAAAGTGCATCAACTGGACTTAGTTTAAATGTCACACAGATCAAGTAATAAAGAGAACCAACAATAGACCTAAGAGGAAAGCCGTCGGTTAAAACAATAGGCAGAATACCGAGCCCCTACCACCAGGCACAGTTCTGTATGAGGATCCCCCACCTGGGCAACCTGTAAAGAAAGATATATCGTACAAGCCCAGTCCATATATTGTTCAGAAGCATCTTATTTCCTTCTAAATAGTTCTACAACCCCAATGTACCTGGAATAGCAGAGTTCGACGTTGTCATGTGTAGGATACTGGAATAGGCTAAACTCACCAGGACCATAAAAAGGATACAGGTTATATGATCAGATCATATAAAGAATACAGGTTGTGTAGACAGTACCCGATAGCTTGGTCTTCCTGCTAATAGACCCAATGGTGGACTCCGACGGAGAGAGTCTTGTCGGGAGTAAGAACTTCCAATTGATGACACCCTCTGACTAATACGTAGGTACAGCCAGAACGAGTAATCAATGGAAAGGGCACAGAACACGAAAACACTCGCCAGGCTGTATAAGAAAAGAACAATATCAGTGTGCACTCCTGATTTGATGAGTTCCTATTCACAAAATCCAAGATAACACTAACCTGTTGGCGTATTGTAGAAGCCCAAATGAATCCGGCGTAGAACCATCGGGTAAATCCAAAGGAAAACAACGACCAGGAATGGGAAGGTTAGTAAGGGTCGCGCTAGTGCCAGGTTGGCGCACCCCTGGATAGCGTCCACAAAGTCCAGTGCATGTGTCACAAGGTAAATGCAAAAGAAAAAACACCTGGTTCCAAATGTTCTAGCGCAGTGCTTGACAAAGCAAATCCAATGCCCTTGGAAGAGAAAAAAAGTAATGACTCACTTTTAAAAGCTGGCTGGAGAAGATAAGGAAAAAATTCAGCGTCGTGGCAGGACGGTGCAGAGTGGAACTTCGTGGATCCGGCGGCCGGTTAATGTGAAAACAACTACTGGCATTGTGGACAGATCGGAGGTAAGACAGACTGCTACGGAAATAATCCAGGGAAAGACAAAGTCCGTCAGTGGAGCTGCCGGCGTTGCTCATCATCTGATGGTACCAGGGGAAATACTGGAAGTAATAGCACCTTGCTCTGAGGTGCAGCGCGGAATCAGGAAGAAGGCAGTTGATAGCTCTGAAGACCGCTGGAAGGATATCTAGGAGAGGAGAAGCCGTTAACACAGCCTGTGGTCCAGAACAGCTATCACGAAAACAGGATACTAAGTAACGAGAAGGTTCCTAAGAACGGAAGCTTCAGACAGGAAACTGGACAACAATCAGAAGCAGCGAGCGTCACCCAACATGCTGCTATATTTGTAGATCAAGAACACGTGACTTGCTTAGGAAGCATGTGATACCTTAACGGCGTCCCCGCTACAAACGCTGCTTACCAGGAAGGGCATCAAACAGTCTCCATCCCGTATAGAACGGTCTAGCTGCCATTCTGTAAGCATAATGTGTCCCTTGAGGGCTGGTTGAAACAGGTGTAGCCTTTAGACAGGGGGAAGTGTCTTGACAGGCATGACAGACGTTGGGTCATCGATGGATCCTTCTTGAGTGGCTCTCTTTAAGGCAGGAGCCACGGATTGTCGAGATCCCATGAAGAACAGGGTGAACAATGGCGGAGAGACAGCAGCTACGGTCCTGGCGGTGCTTGTCGACGATTGGTCATGGACATCCTGCGAGGAAGAGGCGTGCAGGGCACCTTGGCGTCGATAGTTCGGTACCACAAAGAGTCTATGAAGGACTTTGGCCCAGCAAGGGCATCAGGTCATCGGCGTCTTTGCGGTCTTTAGGTGGCGGGAAACCCACTGGCGGTTTCTCCTCAGTGCGTCAGGCAGCCTCGACTTTCTCCGACGGGACAAAGCGGTCGATGGGGCGGGCAAGAGATTCCTTGGATTCAAAGTGTCTTAATCAATTAGAGCGTGGCGGCTCCGGTCATCAGCGACTTGGCGTCAAGCGGTTCCTGCTTCTGGGCGACACAGCTTCGATGGGCCTTTAGCGGTTATAGCAGACCTGCGAACCCTGGTCGACGACGGTGGATGGAATGTCCGGTGCTTCTCTTCATTCTCCTCGGCGGTCCCCGTCTCCGGTTGACAGTCTTTCATAGGTTGGCTTCCAGGGCGCTTCGGCGAAGGTTAGCGGTGCACAATGGTCCCTCGTAGCTCGGGAAGAGGTCTCCTAACCAGGTCCTCTCTCAGATCAGTCTCGACGACATGGCGGCTTTAAGATTGCAATGAAGGGAACAGCAGTTCACTTTCTTCACTGGCTCAGCTTCGAGAGTAAGCATCAAGTATCAACTTCAGCTTCTGAACGAATTCTAGCAGTGAGAGGCCTCCAGATATACTGTTCTGTCTCTCATTCATTCTGCTGGGTCACACTCAGGCAACCATTCACTCAGAAGGGCATTCATGCAGGAAGGCAGCCAATCAGGCATACAGTGCATTCAGGCCATTCTCCTCCTCCCGCTCAGACACTCACAACAAGCAATGTGTATTGGGACAAGTACGCAGCCATTCAGTACTACACCCTGCATTCATACCAGATTCGGGCAGGGCTGTCTCAGTCATTGTGTTTCATACCAGAAACCAGGCATCCACAGCAAGAAGTACATATTGGTCACACCCTCCATTCACCCAGGTCCCACCCCAAGGGTGTACCCACAACATGCAGTCACTGGGAAGGCTCCAGCCAGTATGGCCTGGACTTCCCTACAATACCTTATATGGAACTTCCACCCAACAGCCAGTCAGGGGGAAGGAGCAGAGTCAGGGCTTCCCAGGACTTTGGGAAGATCAAGGTAACAGGCAATAGAAAGCAAGAGGCCGCAGGGGCCATCTTGTCTCCTATCAGGAATCAACTGATTCCAATGGCAGGGCCTGGGTATCCCAAAATGGAGGATACTCGGAGCACCTTTCAAATTCAGCATGGAGCTGCCACCAGCCCATACCCTGCTCTGTGTGCCACACACAGGTGCCCAAAACATACACTAGGGGTCCACGTTGTACCCTCACCCATGGGTGCCATAAGGGTATCCCTAGGGTCTGTACACCAAAACAAAAAGAGGAAGAGCTGCACTGCCAGGCGTCCCACATGGACTCCTGGGCAGAAAACAATACAGTACATACATGAAAAAGGACTACAGAACAAGGACAGGGAGGCCCTGTCCCTCCAGTGCATTTCCAGCATCACTACAATGCATACAAGATGTAACCTGTTCTAGCCTCTGTCAAAGAAAGACTGCAATGCTAGAATCTCAGTGTCTGGCCATTCCCATTCCATGTGTGCTCATTCAGAAACTGACAAAGGTCCGTCATAATTCAAGCTGATCCCAACTCTGTGAAGCATTTTGCCTTCACGTTCTCTGCATGATGCAACTGCTGTAGCACATCCATCTTTCACATTGACAAACAAAACAAACCTCTTGACATAATTCGAAATCTCCAAGATTGCAACAGAACACAGAGCTGTATTCAGCATGACAAAAGCATCATCTATTCTCTCTGTAACAATCTCTATAGCCATTCTCATTCCCTCCTTCAACAAGAGGAACCCTCCACAGGCGTCCTCATGTTCACAAGACCGGTACTCATTCAAAGAAACTTTCTGTCCTGCATTTGCAAAATCCTTCAGTAAGCTAACAGTGCCTTTCTGGCATACTTAACAACAACAGTGTGCTGCTGCTAGCAACAATGTGCAATATTCTGGCAACTCTAAACTATCAACCTGTACTCTAAACACTCTACTATGCTAGTACTGTCAGTGGATCCTCGTGACATTCTAGCAAAGGTCAATGCATCAATCACAGAAAAGCATGTTCCCTGTGCAGAAATCATGGTCAATTTGTCACCCTCTCTATAAGCTGGCAAAATGGTGCCATTAAAATTTATGTAATATATTTCCCCTGTTTCACATTTCCCCATCAAATCAGAATGCAATACTAAATACTGTGTAGAAGCATTTCTCTGCAAGAACATTGTCAAGTATACTCCATCAGAACTCCACTGAATCACTGTGTACATTTCTCTCAACACATCCACTCTCAATAAGTTCTCTCCATAATGGGATGTCTGCTAGCAGAATTTCTCTGTAAAGGGACCAACAGTAATGGGTAATAACTCTAACATAGGACATGTTACTGGCAACACATTCTGTTTCCCTGACATGGCAATATCTAGAACCACTGAACTGTCAATGAAACATGTTTGTGACATGACATCTATCACACATGAGTCTGCCCTAGGTAACTTCTTCCCCTCATGGGTAACCCCTATCTCCTCATTCTCTCGCACTGACTAGTGCACTGATTCTGGGACCACTTTTCAATTCTCTAACATATTTCTCAATCTATTCCTTATTGCTCTCAGTCCACTAAGGTACAGAGTCATTTCATTTTCTAACACTCTGGGTTTATTCTCATAAAACAAAGCCTCACAACGAATTTCCAAACAAACTTCAGGCATCTTTAAACAAGACGTTTCTCTAGCCTGGCAAATATGTGCGCACATTTCAAAACAAACCTATTCAAAACAAATTCGGACAACCAAATCCGGAGCATGCTCACCTAATTTCAAAGGTCCAAAGAGAGTCAACACGATCTCTCATCAAATTCCAATTCTGATTTCTGTGCCTGGTAATCTCTCCATCCAAACAGATGCAAACAGTATCACAGCTGCACAACGCGGTGTTCAAAACCCTCGCCGTAGACAATCTCAGTCACTGGGATGGCCCCACGTTGGGCACCATTTTGTGAATCTAGCTGTGTGCTTTGCTATGTAAACCGTCAAAACAGAAGAGAATCACAGAGACACAGGAATCGGATATTTCAAAGCAAAATGAATTTTATTCATGCTTGGCAAATCATCACTAATCACTAACAAGCAGCACTCTTAGAGCATGAGTGCCTTTAGCAAACCCAACCCTCCCGGCTTCTCTCTAGCTATTCTCTACTCCCACACAGCCAGCTCTCTCGTCCTAAGACTGTGATGAGACGGTTCCATGTGTTAAAATCGCAGCAAAAATGGCAGTTTACACAAAAAATTGCAGTAAAAAGGCTGTGGTGTTGCCGCCGCAATCCATGTAAAGGAATCGCGGACACCCCCGCAACTCCCAGACCCATATACCATTTAAGGGGATTAGGGGACACCCCCACAACCCCCGCTCTCCTTAAATGGTATAATGGGGTACACCTTTACCGGGTCAAACTATGGCATTTTTGCCGCGATTTTTTGTAAAGGCGATATTTTTGCCGCAATATTATTACTGCATACCGATGAGACTGCTCCCTTCTCTCTCAACCTAACTGTGAGACAGCCTCCTGAACCTACTGCATCTCTCTAAATCTACTGAACAGAACGGCACAGTTATACAGAACAGTGACGATTTCATTGTGCATTTGTGTGCATAGAAAGCATTTCATTTTAAACTACGTGCATACAATATTATGTGTGTACATACATAATTTCAGCTAGCATAGCATAATCGTAATAGCATACTGGAACATGGTGACATGACACGTCCTCTACATTCTATTTCTACAAACAGAACCAGCTATCGCTAACATTCTCTATTGCCTCGAGACAGTCTAACAAAAAATGTCTCTGCAGTCAGCCAACCAAGGTTATATCTCTCGGTGCTCGAAAATAGCTGATTGTCTGCCAAGACTGTATTTGTTATCAAAAACATTTACACTGTGTTCGACTGCTTCTTTCCGTGCTCAGCTAAAAGCCTAATTCATATGGACAAGACACAAAGCAGATTCTCTAGCGCCTAGAAACACACAACAATGTGCTATTCTACAAAATGACAAGTGTACATAATTCTTCATGGCTCTAAGCAAATATTGAACCATGATAGCTTAGAACAAAACTATAGTGCTTAAACATGGCCTATGCTAAATGGATGCAAAATGAATGAATGAATCAATGAATGGATGAATGGATTAGGCAATGCTAAACAAACCATAGATAAATGCACACTAACATGCCAGCAACCCATCAGGCCCTGGACTCTCCTCTGCCTCCTCCCCAGCAACCCATCAGATCCCTGACTCTCCTCTGCCACCTCCCCAGCGGCCCATCAGACCCCTGACCCTCCTATGCCATCTCCCCAGAAGCCCATCAGACCCCTGACCCTCCTCTGCCACCTCCCCAGCAGCCCATCAGACCCCTGACTCTCCTCTGCCACCTCTCCAGCAGTTCATCAGACCCATGACTCTCTTCTACCATCGCCTCAGTAGACCATTAGACACCTGGCTCTCCTTTGCCACCTCCCCAGCAGCCCATTAGACCCATGGCTCTCCTTTGCCACCTCTCCAGCTGCCCATCAGACCCCTGAATCTCCTCTGCCACCCACCCAGCAGCCCATCAGACCCCTGACTCTAATCTGCCACCCCCCAGCAGCCCATCAGACCCTGGACTCTCCTCTGCCTCCTCCCCAGAAACCCATCAGATCCCTGACTCTCCTCTGCCACCTCCCCAGCGGCCCATCAGACCCCTGACCCTCCTATGCCATCTCCCCAGAAGCCCATCAGACCCCTGACCCTCCTCTGCCACCTTCCCAGCAGCCCATCAGACCCCTGACTCTCCTCTGCCACCTCTCCAGCAGTTCATCAGACCCATGACTCTCTTCTACCATCGCCTCAGCAGACCATTAGACACCTGGCTCTCCTTTGCCACCTCCCCAGCTGCCCATTAGACCCCTGGCTCTCCTTTGCCACTTGCCCAGCTGCCCATCAGACCCCTGACTCTCCTCTGCCACCCACCCAGCAGCCCATCAGACCCCTGACTCTAATCTGACACCCCCCAGCAGCCCATCAGACCCCTGGCTCTCATTTGCCACCTCCCCAGCTGCCCATTAGACCCCTGGCTCTCCTTTGCCACTTCCCCAGCTGCCCATCAGACCCCTGACCCTCCTCTGCCATCACCTCCCCAGCAGCCCGTTAGAACCCTGACTCTCCTCTGCCACCTGCCCAGCTACCCATCAGACCCCTGACCCTCCTCTGCCACCTCCCCAGCAGCCCATCAGACCCCTGACTCTCCTCTGCCACCTCCCCAGCAGCCCATCAATCACCTGACTCTCCTCTGCCACATCCCTAGCAGCCCATCAGGCCCCTGACTCGCCTCTGCCACCTCCCCAGGAGCACATCATACCCCTGACTCTCCTCTGCCACCTCCCCAGCAGCCTATTAGACCCCCGACTCTCCTCTGCCATCTTCCCAGCAGCCCATTAGAGCTCTGACTCTACTTTGCCACCTCCCCAGCAGCCCATCACACCCCTGACTCTCCTCTGCCACCTCCCCAACGGCCCATCACACCCCTGACCCTCCTCTGCCACCTCCCCATCAGCCCATCAGACCCCTGATTCTCATTTGCCACCTCCCCAGCTGCCCATTAGACACCTGTCTCTCCTTTGCCGCCTCCCCATCTGCCCATCAGACCCCTGACTGTCCTCTGCCACCACGTCCCCAGCAGCCCATCACACCCCTGACTCTCCTCTGCCACCTCCCCAGCAGCCCGTTAGACCCCTGACTCTCCTCTGCCACCTGCCCAGCCACCCATCAGACCCCTGACCCTCCTCTGCCACCTCCCCAGCAGCCCATCAGACCCCTGACTCTCCTCTGCCACCTCCCCAGAAGCCCATCAGACACCTGACTCTCCTCTGCCACCTCCCTAGCAGCCCATCAGGCCCATGACTCGCCTCTGCCACCTCTCCAGCAACCCATCATACCCCTGATTCTCCTCTGCCATCTTCCCAGCAGCCCATTAGAGCCCTGACTCTACTCTGCCAGCTCCCCAGCAGCCCATCACACCCCTGACTCTCCTCTGCCATCTCCCCAGCAGCCCATCCAACCCCTGACTGACTCTCCTCTGCCACCTCCCCAGCAGCCCATCAGACCCTTGACTCTCCTCTGCCACCTTACAAGCAGCCCATCAGACCCCTAACTCTCCTCTGCCTCCTCCCCAGCAGCCCATCAGACCCATGACTCTCCTATGCCACCTTCCCAGCAGCCCATCAGACCCCTGACTCTCCTCTGCCATCTCCCTAGCAGCCCATCAGACCCCTGACTAAACTCTGCCACCTCTCCAGCAGGCCATCAGACCCCGGACCCGTCTATGCCACCTCACCAGCAGCCCATCAGGCCCCTGACTCTCCTCTGCCACCTCCACAGCAGCCCATCACACCCCTGACTCTCCTCTGCCACCTCCGCAGCAGCCCATCACACCCCTGACTCTCCCCTGCCACCTCCCCAGCAGACCCCTGGCTCTCCTCTGCCACCTTCCCAACAGACCATTAGACCCCTGACTCTCCTCTGCCTCCTCCCCAGCAGCCCATCAGACCCCTGACTCTCCTCTGCCACATCCCCAGCAGCCCATCAGACCCCTGACTCTCCTCTGCCACCTCTCCAGCATGCCATCAGACCCTGGACCCATCTCTGCCACCTCCCCAGAAACCCATCAGATCCCTGACTCTCCTCTGCCACCTCCCCAGCGGCCCATCAGACCCCTGACCCTCCTATGCCATCTCCCCAGAAGCCCATCAGACCCCTGACCCTCCTCTGCCACCTCCCCAGCAGCCCATCAGACCCCTGACTCTCCTCTGCCAACTCTCCAGCAGTTCATCAGACCCATGACTCTCTTCTACCATCGCCTCAGCAGACCATTAGACACCTGGCTCTCCTTTGCCACCTCCCCAGCTGCCCATTAGACCCCTGGCTCTCCTTTGCCACTTGCCCAGCTGCCCATCAGACCCCTGACTCTCCTCTGCCACCCACCCAGCAGCCCATCAGACCCCTGACTCTAATCTGACACCCCCCAGCAGCCCATCAGACCCCTGGCTCTCATTTGCCACCTCCTCAGATGCCCATTAGACCCCTGGCTCTCCTTTGCCACTTCCCCAGCTGCCCATCAGACCCCTGACCCTCCTCTGCCATCACCTCCCCAGCAGCCCGTTAGAACCCTGACTCTCCTCTGCCACCTGCCCAGCTACCCATCAGACCCCTGACCCTCCTCTGCCACCTCCCCAGCAGCCCATCAGACCCCTGACTCTCCTCTGCCACCTCCCCAGCAGCCCATCAAACACCTGACTCTCCTCTGCCACATCCCTAGCAGCCCATCAGGCCCCTGACTCGCCTCTGCCACCTCCCCAGGAGCACATCATACCCCTGACTCTCCTCTGCCACCTCCCCAGCAGCCTATTAGACCCCCGACTCTCCTCTGCCATCTTCCCAGCAGCCCATTAGAGCTCTGACTCTACTTTGCCACCTCCCCAGCAGCCCATCACACCCCTGACTCTCCTCTGCCACCTCCCCAACGGCCCATCACACCCCTGACCCTCCTCTGCCACCTCCCCATCAGCCCATCAGACCCCTGATTCTCATTTGCCACCTCCCCAGCTGCCCATTAGACACCTGTCTCTCCTTTGCCGCCTCCCCATCTGCCCATCAGACCCCTGACTGTCCTCTGCCACCACGTCCCCAGCAGCCCATCACACCCCTGACTCTCCTCTGCCACCTCCCCAGCAGCCCGTTAGACCCCTGACTCTCCTCTGCCACCTGCCCAGCCACCCATCAGACCCCTGACCCTCCTCTGCCACCTCCCCAGCTGCCCATTAGACCCCTGGCTCTCCTTTGCCACTTGCCCAGCTGCCCATCAGACCCCTGACTCTCCTCTGCCACCCACCCAGCAGCCCATCAGACCCCTGACTCTAATCTGACACCCCCCAGCAGCCCATCAGACCCCTGGCTCTCATTTGCCACCTCCCCAGCTGCCCATTAGACCCCTGGCTCTCCTTTGCCACTTCCCCAGCTGCCCATCAGACCCCTGACCCTCCTCTGCCATCACCTCCCCAGCAGCCCGTTAGAACCCTGACTCTCCTCTGCCACCTGCCCAGCTACCCATCAGACCCCTGACCCTCCTCTGCCACCTCCCCAGCAGCCCATCAGACCCCTGACTCTCCTCTGCCACCTCCCCAGCAGCCCATCAAACACCTAACTCTCCTCTGCCACATCCCTAGCAGCCCATCAGGCCCCTGACTCGCCTCTGCCACCTCCCCAGGAGCACATCATACCCCTGACTCTCCTCTGCCACCTCCCCAGCAGCCTATTAGACCCCCGACTCTCCTCTGCCATCTTCCCAGCAGCCCATTAGAGCTCTGACTCTACTTTGCCACCTCCCCAGCAGCCCATCACACCCCTGACTCTCCTCTGCCACCTCCCCAACGGCCCATCACACCCCTGACCCTCCTCTGCCACCTCCCCATCAGCCCATCAGACCCCTGATTCTCATTTGCCACCTCCCCAGCTGCCCATTAGACACCTGTCTCTCCTTTGCCGCCTCCCCATCTGCCCATCAGACCCCTGACTGTCCTCTGCCACCACGTCCCCAGCAGCCCATCACACCCCTGACTCTCCTCTGCCACCTCCCCAGCAGCCCGTTAGACCCCTGACTCTCCTCTGCCACCTGCCCAGCCACCCATCAGACCCCTGACCCTCCTCTGCCACCTCCCCAGCAGCCCATCAGACCCCTGACTCTCCTCTGCCACCTCCCCAGAAGCCCATCAGACACCTGACTCTCCTCTGCCACCTCCCTAGCAGCCCATCAGGCCCATGACTCGCCTCTGCCACCTCTCCAGCAACCCATCATACCCCTGATTCTCCTCTGCCATCTTCCCAGCAGCCCGTTAGAGCCCTGACTCTACTCTGCCAGCTCCCCAGCAGCCCATCACACCCCTGACTCTCCTCTGCCATCTCCCCAGCAGCCCATCCAACCCCTGACTGACTCTCCTCTGCCACCTCCCCAGCAGCCCATCAGACCCTTGGCTCTCCTCTGCCACCTTCCCAGCAGCCCATCAGACCCCTAACTCTCCTCTGCCTCCTCCCCAGCAGCCCATCAGACCCATGACTCTCCTCTGCCACCCACCCAGCAGCCCATCAGACCCCTGACTCTAATCTGACACCCCCCAGCAGCCCATCAGACCCCTGGCTCTCATTTGCCACCTCCCCAGCTGCCCATTAGACCCCTGGCTCTCCTTTGCCACTTCCCCAGCTGCCCATCAGACCCCTGACCCTCCTCTGCCATCACCTCCCCAGCAGCCCGTTAGAACCCTGACTCTCCTCTGCCACCTGCCCAGCTACCCATCAGACCCCTGACCCTCCTCTGCCACCTCCCCAGCAGCCCATCAGACCCCTGACTCTCCTCTGCCACCTCCCCAGCAGCCCATCAAACACCTAACTCTCCTCTGCCACA
This sequence comes from Ambystoma mexicanum, assembly GCF_040938575.1. Classification (NCBI taxonomy): domain Eukaryota; kingdom Metazoa; phylum Chordata; class Amphibia; order Caudata; family Ambystomatidae; genus Ambystoma; species Ambystoma mexicanum. Next base: position 1,548,057,178 of record NC_090931.1, read on the forward strand.
TCCCTAGCAGCCCATCAGGCCCCTGACTCGCCTCTGCCACCTCCCCAGGAGCACATCATACCCCTGACTCTCCTCTGCCACCTCCCCAGCAGCCTATTAGACCCCCGACTCTCCTCTGCCATCTTCCCAGCAGCCCATTAGAGCTCTGACTCTACTTTGCCACCTCCCCAGCAGCCCATCACACCCCTGACTCTCCTCTGCCACCTCCCCAACGGCCCATCACACCCCTGACCCTCCTCTGCCACCTCCCCATCAGCCCATCAGACCCCTGATTCTCATTTGCCACCTCCCCAGCTGCCCATTAGACACCTGTCTCTCCTTTGCCGCCTCCCCATCTGCCCATCAGACCCCTGACTGTCCTCTGCCACCACGTCCCCAGCAGCCCATCACACCCCTGACTCTCCTCTGCCACCTCCCCAGCAGCCCGTTAGACCCCTGACTCTCCTCTGCCACCTGCCCAGCCACCCATCAGACCCCTGACCCTCCTCTGCCACCTCCCCAGCAGCCCATCAGACCCCTGACTCTCCTCTGCCACCTCCCCAGAAGCCCATCAGACACCTGACTCTCCTCTGCCACCTCCCTAGCAGCCCATCAGGCCCATGACTCGCCTCTGCCACCTCTCCAGCAACCCATCATACCCCTGATTCTCCTCTGCCATCTTCCCAGCAGCCCGTTAGAGCCCTGACTCTACTCTGCCAGCTCCCCAGCAGCCCATCACACCCCTGACTCTCCTCTGCCATCTCCCCAGCAGCCCATCCAACCCCTGACTGACTCTCCTCTGCCACCTCCCCAGCAGCCCATCAGACCCTTGGCTCTCCTCTGCCACCTTCCCAGCAGCCCATCAGACCCCTAACTCTCCTCTGCCTCCTCCCCAGCAGCCCATCAGACCCATGGCTCTCCTCTGCCACCTTCCCAACAGACCATTAGACCCCTGACTCTCCTCTGCCTCCTCCCCAGCAGCCCATCAGACCCCTGACTCTCCTCTGCCACCTCCCCAGCAGCCCATCAGACCCCTGACTCTCCTCTGCCACCTCTCCAGCAGCCCATCACACCCCTGACTCTCCTCTGCCACCTCCGCAGCAGCCCATCACACCCCTGACTCTCCCCTGCCACCTCCCCAGCAGACCCCTGGCTCTCCTCTGCCACCTTCCCAACAGACCATTAGACCCCTGACTCTCCTCTGCCTCCTCCCCAGCAGCCCATCAGACCCCTGACTAAACTCTGCCACCTCTCCAGCAGGCCATCAGACCCCGGACCCGTCTATGCCACCTCCCCAGCAGCCCATCAGGCCCCTGACTCTCCTCTGCCACCTCCACAGCAGCCCATCACACCCCTGACTCTCCTCTGCCACCTCCGCAGCAGCCCATCACACCCCTGACTCTCCCCTGCCACCTCCCCAGCAGACCCCTGGCTCTCCTCTGCCACCTTCCCAACAGACCATTAGACCCCTGACTCTCCTCTGCCTCCTCCCCAGCAGCCCATCAGACCCCTGACTCTCCTCTGCCACCTCCCCAGCAGCCCATCAGACCCCTGACTCTCCTCTGCCACCTCTCCAGCAGGCCATCAGACCCCGGACCCATCTCTGCCACCTCCCCAGAAACCCATCAGATCCCTGACTCTCCTCTGCCACCTCCCCAGCGGCCCATCAGACCCCTGACCCTCCTATGCCATCTCCCCAGAAGCCCATCAGACCCCTGACACTCCTCTGCCACCTCCCCAGCAGCCCATCAGACCCCTGACTCTCCTCTGCCAACTCTCCAGCAGTTCATCAGACCCATGACTCTCTTCTACCATCGCCTCAGCAGACCATTAGACACCTGGCTCTCCTTTGCCACCTCCCCAGCTGCCCATTAGACCCCTGGCTCTCCTTTGCCACTTGCCCAGCTGCCCATCAGACCCCTGACTCTCCTCTGCCACCCACCCAGCAGCCCATCAGACCCCTGACTCTAATCTGACACCCCCCAGCAGCCCATCAGACCCCTGGCTCTCATTTGCCACCTCCCCAGCTGCCCATTAGACCCCTGGCTCTCCTTTGCCACTTCCCCAGCTGCCCATCAGACCCCTGACCCTCCTCTGCCATCACCTCCCCAGCAGCCCGTTAGAACCCTGACTCTCCTCTGCCACCTGCCCAGCTACCCATCAGACCCCTGACCCTCCTCTGCCACCTCCCCAGCAGCCCATCAGACCCCTGACTCTCCTCTGCCACCTCCCCAGCAGCCCATCAAACACCTGACTCTCCTCTGCCACATCCCCATCTGCCCATCAGACCCCTGACTGTCCTCTGCCACCACGTCCCCAGCAGCCCATCACACCCCTGACTCTCCTCTGCCACCTCCCCAGCAGCCCGTTAGACCCCTGACTCTCCTCTGCCACCTGCCCAGCCACCCATCAGACCCCTGACCCTCCTCTGCCACCTCCCCAGCAGCCCATCAGACCCCTGACTCTCCTCTGCCACCTCCCCAGAAGCCCATCAGACACCTGACTCTCCTCTGCCACCTCCCTAGCAGCCCATCAGGCCCATGACTCGCCTCTGCCACCTCTCCAGCAACCCATCATACCCCTGATTCTCCTCTGCCATCTTCCCAGCAGCCCGTTAGAGCCCTGACTCTACTCTGCCAGCTCCCCAGCAGCCCATCACACCCCTGACTCTCCTCTGCCATCTCCCCAGCAGCCCATCCAACCCCTGACTGACTCTCCTCTGCCACCTCCCCAGCAGCCCATCAGACCCTTGGCTCTCCTCTGCCACCTTCCCAGCAGCCCATCAGACCCCTAACTCTCCTCTGCCTCCTCCCCAGCAGCCCATCAGACCCATGACTCTCCTATGCCACCTTCCCAGCAGCCCATCAGACCCCTGACTCTCCTCTGCCATCTCCCTAGCAGACCCCTGGCTCTCCTCTGCCACCTTCCCAACAGACCATTAGACCCCTGACTCTCCTCTGCCTCCTCCCCAGCAGCCCATCAGACCCCTGACTCTCCTCTGCCACCTCCCCAGCAGCCCATCAGACCCCTGACTCTCCTCTGCCACCTCTCCAGCAGCCCATCACACCCCTGACTCTCCTCTGCCACCTCCGCAGCAGCCCATCACACCCCTGACTCTCCCCTGCCACCTCCCCAGCAGACCCCTGGCTCTCCTCTGCCACCTTCCCAACAGACCATTAGACCCCTGACTCTCCTCTGCCTCCTCCCCAGCAGCCCATCAGACCCCTGACTAAACTCTGCCACCTCTCCAGCAGGCCATCAGACCCCGGACCCGTCTATGCCACCTCCCCAGCAGCCCATCAGGCCCCTGACTCTCCTCTGCCACCTCCACAGCAGCCCATCACACCCCTGACTCTCCTCTGCCACCTCCGCAGCAGCCCATCACACCCCTGACTCTCCCCTGCCACCTCCCCAGCAGACCCCTGGCTCTCCTCTGCCACCTTCCCAACAGACCATTAGACCCCTGACTCTCCTCTGCCTCCTCCCCAGCAGCCCATCAGACCCCTGACTCTCCTCTGCCACCTCCCCAGCAGCCCATCAGACCCCTGACTCTCCTCTGCCACCTCTCCAGCAGGCCATCAGACCCCGGACCCATCTCTGCCACCTCCCCAGAAACCCATCAGATCCCTGACTCTCCTCTGCCACCTCCCCAGCGGCCCATCAGACCCCTGACCCTCCTATGCCATCTCCCCAGAAGCCCATCAGACCCCTGACCCTCCTCTGCCACCTCCCCAGCAACCCATCAGACCCCTGACTCTCCTCTGCCAACTCTCCAGCAGTTCATCAGACCCATGACTCTCTTCTACCATCGCCTCAGCAGACCATTAGACACCTGGCTCTCCTTTGCCACCTCCCCAGCTGCCCATTAGACCCCTGGCTCTCCTTTGCCACTTGCCCAGCTGCCCATCAGACCCCTGACTCTCCTCTGCCACCCACCCAGCAGCCCATCAGACCCCTGACTCTAATCTGACACCCCCCAGCAGCCCATCAGACCCCTGGCTCTCATTTGCCACCTCCCCAGCTGCCCATTAGACCCCTGGCTCTCCTTTGCCACTTCCCCAGCTGCCCATCAGACCCCTGACCCTCCTCTGCCATCACCTCCCCAGCAGCCCGTTAGAACCCTGACTCTCCTCTGCCACCTGCCCAGCTACCCATCAGACCCCTGGCTCTCCTCTGCCACCTTCCCAACAGACCATTAGACCCCTGACTCTCCTCTGCCTCCTCCCCAGCAGCCCATCAGACCCCTGACTAAACTCTGCCACCTCTCCAGCAGGCCATCAGACCCCGGACCCGTCTATGCCACATCCCTAGCAGCCCATCAGGCCCCTGACTCGCCTCTGCCACCTCCCCAGGAGCACATCATACCCCTGACTCTCCTCTGCCACCTCCCCAGCAGCCTATTAGACCCCCGACTCTCCTCTGCCATCTTCCCAGCAGCCCATTAGAGCTCTGACTCTACTTTGCCACCTCCCCAGCAGCCCATCACACCCCTGACTCTCCTCTGCCACCTCCCCAACGGCCCATCACACCCCTGACCCTCCTCTGCCACCTCCCCATCAGCCCATCAGACCCCTGATTCTCATTTGCCACCTCCCCAGCTGCCCATTAGACACCTGTCTCTCCTTTGCCGCCTCCCCATCTGCCCATCAGACCCCTGACTGTCCTCTGCCACCACGTCCCCAGCAGCCCATCACACCCCTGACTCTCCTCTGCCACCTCCCCAGCAGCCCGTTAGACCCCTGACTCTCCTCTGCCACCTGCCCAGCCACCCATCAGACCCCTGACCCTCCTCTGCCACCTCCCCAGCAGCCCATCAGACCCCTGACTCTCCTCTGCCACCTCCCCAGAAGCCCATCAGACACCTGACTCTCCTCTGCCACCTCCCTAGCAGCCCATCAGGCCCATGACTCGCCTCTGCCACCTCTCCAGCAACCCATCATACCCCTGATTCTCCTCTGCCATCTTCCCAGCAGCCCATTAGAGCCCTGGCTCTACTCTGCCAGCTCCCCTACAGCCCATCACACCCCTGACTCTCCTCTGCCATCTCCCCAGCAGCCCATCCAACCCCTGACTGACTCTCCTCTGCCACCTCCCCAGCAGCCCATCAGACCCTTGACTCTCCTCTGCCACCTTCCCAGCAGCCCATCAGACCCCTAACTCTCCTCTGCCTCCTCCCCAGCAGCCCATCAGACCCCTGACTCTCCTATGCCACCTTCCCAGCAGCCCATCAGACCCCTGACTCTCCTCTGCCATCTCCCTAGCAGCCCATCAGACCCCTGACTAAACTCTGCCACCTCTCCAGCAGGCCATCAGACCCCGGACCCGTCTATGCCACCTCCCCAGCAGCCCATCAGGCCCCTGACTCTCCTCTGCCACCTCCACAGCAGCCCATCACACCCCTGACTCTCCTCTGCCACCTCCGCAGCAGCCCATCACACCCCTGACTCTCCCCTGCCACCTCCCCAGCAGACCCCTGGCTCTCCTCTGCCACCTTCCCAACAGACCATTAGACCCCTGACTCTCCTCTGCCTCCTCCCCAGCAGCCCATCAGACCCCTGACTCTCCTCTGCCACCTCCCCAGCAGCCCATCAGACCCCTGACTCTCCTCTGCCATCTCCCTAGCAGCCCATCAGACCCCTGACTATACTCTGCCACCTCTCCAGCAGGCCATCAGACCCCGGACCCGTCTCTGCCACCACCCCAGCAGCCCATCAGGCCCCAGACTCTCCGCTGCCACCTCCCCAGCAGCCCAGCAGACCCCTGGCTCTCCTCTGCCACCTTCCCAACAGCCCATTGGACCCCTGACTCTCCTCTGCCACCTTCCCAGCTGCCCATCAGACCCCTGACTCTCCTCTGCCACCTCCCCAGCAGCCCACCAGACTCCTGACTCTCCTCTGCCACATTCCCAGCAGCCCATCAGATCCCTGACTATACTCTGCCACCTCCCTAGCAGCCCATCAGGCCCCTGACTCTCCTCTGCGACCTCCCCAGCAGCCCATCAGGCCCCTGACTCCCCTCTGCCACCTCCCCAGCATCCCATCAGACCCCTGACTCTCCTTTGCCACTTCCCCAGCAGCCAATCAAACCCATCAGACCCCTGACTCTCCTCTGCCACCTCCCCAGCAGCCCACCAGACTCCTGACTCTGCTCTGCCACCTCCCCAGCAGTCCACCAGGCCCCTGCCTCTCCTCCGCCACCTCCCCAGCAGCCCACCAGACCCCTGACTCTCCTCTGCCACCTCCTCAGCAGCCAATCAGGCCCCTGACTCTCATCTGCTACCTCCCCAGCAGCCCATCAGACCCTTGACTCTCCTCTGCCACCTCCCCAGCAGCCCATCAGACCCCTGACTCTCCTCTGCCATCTCCCTAGCAGCCCATCAGACCCCTGACTATACTCTGCCACCTTTCCAGCAGGCCATCAGACCCCGGACCCGTCTCTGCCACCACCCCAGCAGCCCATCAGGCCCCTGACTCTCCTCTGCCACCTCCCCAGCAGCCCAGCAGACCCCTGGCTCTCCTCTGCCACCTTCCCAACAGCCCATTGGACCCCTGACTCTCCTCTGCCACCTTCCCAGCTGCCCATCAGACCCCTGACTCTCCTCTGCCACCTCCCCAGCAGCCCACCAGACTCCTGACTCTCCTTTGCCACCTCCCCAGCAGCCCATCAGATCCCTGACTACACTCTGCCACCTCCCTAGCAGCCCATCAGGCCCCTGACTCTCCTCTGCTACCTTCCCAGCAGCCCATCAGGCCCCTGACTCCCCTCTGCCACCTCCCCAGCAGCCCATCAGACCCCTGACTCTCCTTTGCCACTTCCCCAGCAGCCAATCAAACCCATCAGACCCCTGACTCTCCTCTGCCACCTCCCCAGCAGCCCACCAGACTCCTGACTCTGCTCTGCCACCTCCCCAGCAGCCCATCACACCCCTGCCTCTCCTCCGCCACCTCCCCAGCAGCCCACCAGACCCCTGACTCTCCTCTGCCACCTCCTCAGCAGCCAATCAAGCCCCTGACTCTCATCTGCTACCTCCCCAGCAGCCCATCAGACCCCTGACTCTCCTCTGCCATCTTCCAAGCAGCCAATCAGACCTGACTCTCCTCTGCTACCTCCCTAGCAGCCCATCAGGCCCCGGACTCTCCTCTGCCACCTCCCTAGCAGCCCATCAGACCCCTGACTCTCCTTTGCCACTTCCCCAGCAGCCAATCAAACCCATCAGACCCCTGACTCTCCTCTGCCACCTCCCCAGCAGCCCACCAGACTCCTGACTCTGCTCTGCCACCTCCCCAGCAGTCCACCAGACCCCTGCCTCTCCTCCGCCACCTCCCCAGCAGCCCACCAGACCCCTGACTCTCCTCTGCCACCTCCTCAGCAGCCAATCAGGCCCCTGACTCTCATCTGCTACCTCCCCAGCAGCCCATCAGACCCTTGACTCTCCTCTGCCACCTCCCCAGCAGCCCATCAGACCCCTGACTCTCCTCTGCCATCTCCCTAGCAGCCCATCAGACCCCTGACTATACTCTGCCACCTTTCCAGCAGGCCATCAGACCCCGGACCCGTCTCTGCCACCACCCCAGCAGCCCATCAGGCCCCTGACTCTCCTCTGCCACCTCCCCAGCAGCCCAGCAGACCCCTGGCTCTCCTCTGCCACCTTCCCAACAGCCCATTGGACCCCTGACTCTCCTCTGCCACCTTCCCAGCTGCCCATCAGACCCCTGACTCTCCTCTGCCACCTCCCCAGCAGCCCACCAGACTCCTGACTCTCCTTTGCCACCTCCCCAGCAGCCCATCAGATCCCTGACTACACTCTGCCACCTCCCTAGCAGCCCATCAGGCCCCTGACTCTCCTCTGCGACCTTCCCAGCAGCCCATCAGGCCCCTGACTCCCCTCTGCCACCTCCCCAGCAGCCCATCAGACCCCTGACTCTCCTTTGCCACTTCCCCAGCAGCCAATCAAACCCATCAGACCCCTGACTCTCCTCTGCCACCTCCCCAGCAGCCCACCAGACTCCTGACTCTGCTCTGCCACCTCCCCAGCAGTCCACCAGACCCCTGCCTCTCCTCCGCCACCTCCCCAGCAGCCCACCAGACCCCTGACTCTCCTCTGCCACCTCCTCAGCAGCCAATCAAGCCCCTGACTCTCATCTGCTACCTCCCCAGCAGCCCATCAGACCCCTGACTCTCCTCTGCCATCTTCCAAGCAGCCAATCAGACCTGACTCTCCTCTGCTACCTCCCTAGCAGCCCATCAGGCCCCGGACTCTCCTCTGCCACCTCCCTAGCAGCCCATCAGACCCCTGACTCTCCTCTGCCACCTCCCCAGCAGCCCATCAGGCCCCGGACTCTCCTCTGCCACCTCCCCAGCTGCCCATCAGACCCCTGAATCTCCTCTGCCACCTCCCCAGAAGCCCATCAGACTCTCCTCTTCCACCTCCCCAGCAGCCCATCAGACCCCTGACCCACCTCTGCCACCTCCCCAGCAGCCCACCAAACTCCTTATTCACCTCTGCCACCTCCCCAACAGCCCATCACACCCCTGACTCTCCTCTGCCACCTCCCCAGCAGCCCATCAGGCCCCTGACTCTCCTCTGCCACCTCGCCAGCAGCCCATCAGGCCGCTGACTCTCCTCTGCCATCTCCCCAACAGCCCATCACACCCCTGACTCTCCTCTGCCACCTCCCCAGCAGCCCATTAGACACCTGACTCTCCCCTGCCACCTCCCTAGCAGCCCATCAGCCCCCTGGCTCGCCTCTGCCACCTCCCCAGCAGCCCATCATACCCCTGACTCTCCTCTGCCACCTCCCCAGCAGCCCATTAGAGCCCTGACTCTACTTTGCCACCTCCCCAGCAGCCCATCACACCCCTGACTCTAATCTGCCACCTCCCCAGCAGCCCATCAGACCCCTGATTCTCATTTGCCACCTCCCCAGCTGCCCATTAGACCCCTGGCTCTCCTTTGCCGCCTCCCCAGCTGCCCATTAGACCCCTGGCTCTCCTTTGCCACCGCCCCATCTGCCCATCAGACCCCTGACTCTCCTCTGCCATCTTCCCAGCAGGCCATTAGAGCCATGACTCTACTCTGCCACCTCCCCAGCAGCCCATCACACCCCTGACTCTCCTCTGCCACCTCCCCAGCAGCCCATCCAACCCCTGACTGACTCTCCTCTGCCACCCCCCCAGCAGCCCATCCGACCCTTGACTCTCCTCTGCCACCTCCCCAGAAGCCCATCAGACACCTGACTCTCCTCTGCCACCTCCCTAGCAGCCCATCAGGCCCATGACTCGCCTCTGCCACCTCCCCAGCAGCCCATCATACCCCTGACTCTCCTCTGCCATCTTCCCAGCAGCCCATTAGAGCCCTGACTCTACTCTGCCACCTCCCCAGCAGCCCATCCAACCCCTGACTGACTCTCCTCTGCCACCCCCCCAGCAGCCCATCAGACCCTTGACTCTCCTCTGCCACCTTCGCAGCAGCCCATCAGACCCCCTGACTCTCCTCTGCCTCCTCCCCAGCAGCCCATCAGACCCCTGACTCTCTTCTGCCACCTTCCCAGCAGCCCATCAGACCCCTGACTCTCCTCTGCCATCTCCCTAGCAGCCCATCAGACCCCTGACCCGTCTCTGCCACCTCCCCAGCAGCCCATCACACGCCTAACTCTCCTCTACCACCTCCGCAGCAGCCCATCACACCCCTGACCTTCCCCTGCCACCTCCCCAGCAGCCCAGCAGACCCCTGGCTCTCCTCTGCCACCTCCGCAGCAGTCCATGACAACCCTGACCCATCTCTGCCACCTCCCCAGCAGCCCATCAGGCCCCTGACTCTCCTCTGCCACCTCCACAGCAGCCCATCACACCCCTGACTCTCCTCTGCCACATCCGCAGCAGCCCATCATACCCCTGACATTCCCCTGCCACGTCCCCAGCAGCCCAGCAGACCCCTGGCTCTCCTCTGCCACCTTCCCAACAGCCCATTAGACCCCTGACTCTCCTCTGCCTCCTCCCCAGCAGCCCATCAGACCCCTGACTCTCCTCTGCCACCTCCCCAGCAGCCCATCAGACCCCTGACTCTCCTCTGCCATCTCCCTAGTAGCCCATCAGACCCCTGACTATACTCTGCCACCTCTCCAGCAGGCCATCAGACCCCAAACCCGTCTCTGCCACCTCCCCAGCAGCCCATCAGGCCCCTGACTCTCCTCTGCCACCTCCACAGCAGCCAATCACACCCTGACTCTCCTCTGCCACCTCTGCAGCAGCCCATCACACCCCTGACTCTCCCCTGCCACCTCCCCAGCAGCCCAGCAGACCCCTGGCTCTCCTCTGCCACCTTCCCAACAGCCCATTAGACCCCTAACTCTCCTCTGCCACCTTCCCAGCTGCCCATCAGACCCCTGACTCTCCTCTGCCACCTCCCCAGCAGCCCACCAGACTCCTGACTCTCCTCTGCCACCTCCCCAGCTGCCCATTAGACACCTGTCTCTCCTTTGCCGCCTCCCCATCTGCCCATCAGACCCCTGACTCTCCTCTGCTACCACGTCCCCAGCAGCCCATCACACCCCTGACTCTCCTCTGCCACCTCCCCAGCAGCCTGTTAGACCCCTGACTCTCCTCTGCCACCTGCCCAGCCACCCATCAAACCCCTGACCCTCCTCTGCCACCTCCCCAGCAGCCCATCAGACCCCTGACTCTCCTCTGCCACCTCCCCAGAAGCCCATCAGACACCTGACTCTCCTCTGCCACCTCCCTAGCAGCCCATCAGGCCCATGACTCGCCTCTGCCAACTCTCCAGCAGCCCATCATACCCCTTATTCTCCTCTGCCATCTTCCCAGCAGCCCATTCGAGCCCAAACCCGTCTCTGCCACCTCCCCAGCAGCCCATCAGGCCCCTGACTCTCCTCTGCCACCTCCACAGCAGCCAATCACACCCTGACTCTCCTCTGCCACCTCTGCAGCAGCCCATCACACCCCTGACTCTCCCCTGCCACCTCCCCAGCAGCCCAGCAGACCCCTGGCTCTCCTCTGCCACCTTCCCAACAGCCCATTAGACCCCTAACTCTCCTCTGCCACCTTCCCAGCTGCCCATCAGACCCCTGACTCTCCTCTGCCACCTCCCCAGCAGCCCACCAGACTCCTGACTCTCCTCTGCCACCTCCCCAGCTGCCCATTAGACACCTGTCTCTCCTTTGCCGCCTCCCCATCTGCCCATCAGACCCCTGACTCTCCTCTGCTACCACGTCCCCAGCAGCCCATCACACCCCTGACTCTCCTCTGCCACCTCCCCAGCAGCCTGTTAGACCCCTGACTCTCCTCTGCCACCTGCCCAGCCACCCATCAAACCCCTGACCCTCCTCTGCCACCTCCCCAGCAGCCCATCAGACCCCTGACTCTCCTCTGCCACCTCCCCAGAAGCCCATCAGACACCTGACTCTCCTCTGCCACCTCCCTAGCAGCCCATCAGGCCCATGACTCGCCTCTGCCAACTCTCCAGCAGCCCATCATACCCCTTATTCTCCTCTGCCATCTTCCCAGCAGCCCATTCGAGCCCTGACTCTACTCTGCCAGCTCCCCAGCAGCCCATCACACCCCTGACTCTCCTCTGCCATCTCCCCAGCAGCCCATCCAACCCCTGACTGACTCTCCTCTGCCACCTCCCCAGCAGCCCATCAGACCCTTGACTCTCCTCTGCCACCTTCCCAGCAGCCCATCAGACCCCTAACTCTCCTCTGCCTCCTCCCCAGCAGCCCATCAGACCCCTGACTCTCCTATGCCACCTCCCCAGCAGCCCATCAGGCCCCGGACTCTCCTCTGCCACCTCCCCAGCTGCCCATCAGACCCCTGAATCTCCTCTGCCTCCTCCCCAGCAGCCCATCAGACCCCTGACTCTCCTCTGCCACCTCCCCAGCAGCCCATCAGGCCCCGGACTCTCCTCTGCCACCTCCCCAGCTGCCCATCAGACCCCTGAATCTCCTCTGCCACCTCCCCAGAAGCCCATCAGACTCTCCTCTTCCACCTCCCCAGCAGCCCATCAGACCCCTGACCCACCTCTGCCACCTCCCCAGCAGCCCACCAAACTCCTTATTCACCTCTGCCACCTCCCCAACAGCCCATCACACCCCTGACTCTCCTCTGCCACCTCCCCAGCAGCCCATCAGGCCCCTGACTCTCCTCTGCCACCTCGCCAGCAGCCCATCAGGCCGCTGACTCTCCTCTGCCATCTCCCCAACAGCCCATCACACCCCTGACTCTCCTCTGCCACCTCCCCAGCAGCCCATTAGACACCTGACTCTCCCCTGCCACCTCCCTAGCAGCCCATCAGCCCCCTGGCTCGCCTCTGCCACCTCCCCAGCAGCCCATCATACCCCTGACTCTCCTCTGCCACCTCCCCAGCAGCCCATTAGAGCCCTGACTCTACTTTGCCACCTCCCCAGCAGCCCATCACACCCCTGACTCTAATCTGCCACCTCCCCAGCAGCCCATCAGACCCCTGATTCTCATTTGCCACCTCCCCAGCTGCCCATTAGACCCCTGGCTCTCCTTTGCCGCCTCCCCAGCTGCCCATTAGACCCCTGGCTCTCCTTTGCCACCTCCCCATCTGCCCATCAGACCCCTGACTCTCCTCTGCCATCTTCCCAGCAGGCCATTAGAGCCATGACTCTACTCTGCCACCTCCCCAGCAGTCCACCAGACCCCTGCCTCTCCTCCGCCACCTCCCCAGCAGCCCACCAGACCCCTGACCCTCCTCTGCCACCTCCTCAGCAGCCAATCAGGCCCCTGACTCTCATCTGCTACCTCCCCAGCAGCCCATCAGACCCCGGACCCGTCTCTGCCACCACCCCAGCAGCCCATCAGGACCCTGACTCTCCTCTGCCACCTCCCCAGCAGCCCAGCAGACCCCTGGCTCTCCTCTGCCACCTATCCAACAGCCCATTGGACCCCTGACTCTCCTCTGCCACCTTCCCAGCTGCCCATCAGACCCCTGACTCTCCTCTGCCACCTCCCCAGCAGCCCACCAGACTCCTGACTCTCCTTTTCCACCTCCCCAGCAGCCCATCAGATCCCTGACTATACTCTGTCACCTCCCTAGCAGCCCATCAGGCCCCTGACTCTCCTCTGCGACCTTCCCAGCAGCCCATCAGGCCCCTGACTCCCCTCTGCCACCTCCCCAGCAGCCCATCAGACCCCTGACTCTCCTTTGCCACTTCCCCAGCAGCCAATCAAACCCATCAGACCCCTGACTCTCCTCTGCCACCTCCCCAGCAGCCCACCAGACTCCTGACTCTGCTCTGCCACCTCCCGATCAGTCCACCAGACCCCTGCCTCTCCTCCGCCACCTCCCCAGCAGCCCACCAGACCCCTTACTCTCCTCTGCCACCTCCTCAGCAGCCAATCAAGCCCCTGACTCTCATCTGCTACCTCCCCAGCAGTCCATCAGACCCCTGACTCTCCTCTGCCATCTTCCAAGCAGCCAATCAGACCTGACTCTCCTCTGCTACCTCCCTAACAGCCCATCAGGCCCCGGACTCTCCTCTGCCACCTCCCTAGCAGCCCATCAGACCCCTGACTCTCCTCTGCCACCTCCCCAACAGCCCATCAGGCCCCGGACTCTCCTCTGCCACCTCCCCAGCTGCCTATCAGACCCCTGAATCTCCTCTGCCACCTCCCCAGAAGCCCATCAGACTCTCCTCTTCCACCTCCCCAGCAGCCCATCAGACCCCTGACCCAACTCTGCCACCTCCCCAGCAGCCCATCAGGCCGCTGACTCTAATCTGCCACCTCCCCAGCAGCCCATCAGACCCCTGATTCTCATTTGCCACCTCCCCAGCAGCCCTCCAAACTCCTTATTCACCTCTGCCACCTCCCCAACAGCCCATCACACCCCTGACTCTCCTCTGCCACCTCCCCAGCAGCCCATCAGGCCCCTGACTCTCCTCTGCCACCTTGCCAGCAGCCCACCAGACTCCTGTCTCTCCTCTGCCACCTCCCCAGCAGCCCATCAGATCCCTGACTATACTCTGCCACCTCCCTAGCAGCCCATCAGGCCCCTGACTCTCCTCTGCGACCTTCCCAGCAGCCCATCATACCCCTGACTCCCCTCTGCCACATCCCCAGCAGCCCATCAGACCCCTGACTCTCCTTTGCCACTTCCCCAGCAGCCAATCAAACCCATCAGACCCCTGACTCTCCTCTGCCACCTCCCCAGCAGCCCACCAGACTCCTGACTCTGCTCTGCCACCTCCCCAGCAGTCCACCAGACCCCTGCCTCTCCTCCGCCACCTCCCCAGCAGCCCACCAGACCCCTGACTCTCCTCTGCCACCTCCTCAGCAGCCAATCAGGCCCCTGACTCTCATCTGCTACCTCCCCAGCAGCCCATCAGACCCTTGACTCTCCTCTGCCACCTCCCCAGCAGCCCATCAGACCCCTGACTCTCCTCTGCCATCTCCCTAGCAGCCCATCAGACCCCTGACTATACTCTGCCACCTTTCCAGCAGGCCATCAGACCCCGGACCCGTCTCTGCCACCACCCCAGCAGCCCATCAGGACCCTGACTCTCCTCTGCCACCTCCCCAGCAGCCCAGCAGACCCCTGGCTCTCCTCTGCCACCTTCCCAACAGCCCATTGGACCCCTGACTCTCCTCTGCCACCTTCCCAGCTGCCCATCAGACCCCTGACTCTCCTCTGCCACCTCCCCAGCAGCCCACCAGACTCCTGACTCTCCTTTGCCACCTCCCCAGCAGCCCATCAGATCCCTGACTATACTCTGCCACCTCCCTAGCAGCCCATCAGGCCCCTGACTCTCCTCTGCTACCTTCCCAGCAGCCCATCAGGCCCCTGACTCCCCTCTGCCACCTCCCCAGCAGCCCATCAGACCCCTGACTCTCCTTTGCCACTTCCCCAGCAGCCAATCAAACCCATCAGACCCCTGACTCTCCTCTGCCACCTCCCCAGCAGCCCACCAGACTCCTGACTCTGCTCTGCCACCTCCCCAGTAGTCCACCAGACCCCTGCCTCTCCTCCGCCACCTCCCCAGCATCCCACCAGACCCCTGACTCTCCTCTGCCACCTCCTCAGCAGCCAATCAGGCCCCTGACTCTCATCTGCTACCTCCCCAGCAGCCCATCAGACCCCTGACTCTCCTCTGCCATCTTCCAATCAGCCAATCAGACCTGACTCTCCTCTGCTACCTCCCTAGCAGCCCATCAGGCCCCGGACTCTCCTCTGCCACCTCCCTAGCAGCCCATCAGACCCCTGACTCTCCTCTGCCACCTCCCCAGCAGCCCATCAGGCCACGGACTCTCCTCTGCCACCTCCCTAGCTGCCCATCAGACCCCTGAATCTCCTCTGCCACCTCCCCAGAAGCCCATCAGACTCTCCTCTTCCACCTCCCCAGCAGCCCATCAGACCCCTGACCCACCTCTGCCACCTCCCCAGCAGCCCACCAAACTCCTTATTCACCTCTGCCACCTCCCCAACAGCCCATCAGACCCCTGACTCTCCTCTGCCACCTCCCCAGCAGCCCATCAGGCCCCTGACTCTCCTCTGCCACCTCGCCAGCAGCCCATCAGGCCGCTGACTCTCCTCTGCCATCTCCCCAACAGCCCATCACACCCCTGACTCTCCTCTGCCACCTCCCTAGCAGCCCATTAGACACCTGACTCTCCTCTGCCACCTCCCTAGCAGCCCATCAGCCCCCTGGCTCGCCTCTGCCACCTCCCCAGCAGCCCATCGTACCCCTGACTCTCCTCTGCCACCTCCCCAGCAGCCTATTAGACCCCTGACTCTCCTCTGTCATCTTCCCAGCAGCCCATTAGAGCCCTGACTCTACTTTGCCACCTCCCCAGCAGCCCATCACACCCCTGACTCTAATCTGCCACCTCCCCAGCAGCCCATCAGACCCCTGATTCTCATTTGCCACCTCCCTAGCAGCCCATCAGCCCCCTGGCTCGCCTCTGCCACCTCCCCAGCAGCCCATCGTACCCCTGACTCTCCTCTGCCACCTCCCCAGCAGCCTATTAGACCCCTGACTCTCCTCTGTCATCTTCCCAGCAGCCCATTAGAGCCCTGACTCTACTTTGCCACCTCCCCAGCAGCCCATCACACCCCTGACTCTCCTCTTCCACCTCCCCAGCAGCCCATCCAACCCCTGACTGACTCTCCTCTGCCACCCCCCCAGCAGCCCATCAGACCCTTGACTCTCCTCTGCCACCACCCCAGAAGCCCATCAGACACCTGACTCTCTTCTGCCACTGAAGTGACTTGTCAGGCAGCCAAAGGTTCGTCAACTTCCTTTATTGTACAGCTTCGTTTATCAATGTACCGGCGCCCCGTATTGCCACCGCCAGCCCACCAACCTCGCTTCTTCAACCGTCCTCACTCCGTGTCCTCACACAACATTCCAACCCATACATTCCATACGAAGTTCGCGAGCTGGAAGAGCCGCGAGCATTCACACCTTGTAGCTACTATAAATACTACATCATCCCCCCCCTTTTTAAACATCTTGAAGAATTAAAGAAACCTTAGGTAATATAATAACCAGGAACAGTAAACTCAAATTGATATTACTAAATTTGACTTATATATATACATTATGTGAGAATCAACCTATTGAACTAAATATTGAATATACTTAAAGGATATGTTTTTTTTCTTTACATATCATAATCCTTAGACCAAAACGGCAATCTCCTTTCTCTTGAATTCCGCACACTCCTGTTTCCCATCCTCCCCTCCACTTGTTGTCGTTGAACCACATTCTCATCAGTATAACTTCCCACACTACCATTCACTACATCATTGCTATTCAGAATATTTTCATCACCAAACACATCACTTACTGTCCTCTCTGCTTTGAGTCGTGAGTGTCCTTGCTTAACACCTTTCCACATCCACTTACTAACCCTGTCTATATTCCATACAGATCCCCCTTCTACTCTAACAGCTCTCTTGAACACTTGTATTACCTTGACAGGCCTGCTGTATTTAGATTCCCCCTTCTTAACTTTCCTTCCGAACTTTATTCGCACAAGGTCACCCGGCATTATCTTCAACTTAAACCTTTCAACATGCATTTCGTTTCTCTCATGTGATTTTTGATTTCTTCCATGACCTTGTAATCCAATACCTACATCTTTTCTCCGATTAACCCATTCAGGATTAAGTAACGTATTGGGAGCTCTTCCCCTCATTAATTCAAACGGTGATACTTCCATTCCTCTTTTGACAGACATTCTAATACTCCAAATCCTTTCCTTAAGAACCTCGTCAACCGGTAGATTGTTACTCAATGCCAATTCTACTGCTTCTACTATCACACGGTTGTGTCTCTCAACCAATCCATTAGTTTGTGGGTGATATAATGACGAAAACCTCCACTCAATGCCTGTCTTCTTGACAAATTCCTTCATTTCATTACTTCTGAACTGTACTCCATTGTCACTTAATATTATTTTAGGAAATCCTTCCCTTCTGCATACCTGCATCAAAAATGTTATAATTGCATAAGTATCAATTTCCTTCACTGCTTTGACTTCTACCCAACCCGAGTAATAATCCACTAATACAATAAGGAATTTTTTTTCACCAATTAGTTTCACATATGGTCCAATGATGTCAATCCCACACATCTCCCATGGCGCATCACCTTTGTCAATGTTAATTGGTTTGGACTTGACAATCTTACAGCTCTTATCACTATTTTGACACGGCCAACAATTTCTGATAAATCTCTCAATCATAATATCCATGCCTGGCCACCAATATTTCAACCTTACATTATTTTTAGTCCCTGTGATGCCAGGATGGCCTTGGTGCGCCTTCTCAATTAACTTATTCCAAAACTTGTGGGGGGGAATTAACTTATCTCCTCTCACTAAAAACCCATCTTCCATCGACAACTCATCCTTAATTTCCCAATACCTCCTACAACCTTCGCTCACAACTCTTTTTTCAGGCCAACCACTTTCTGTGTACTTCCTTAACTCCTGCAATTCCTCATCCTTGGCTAATTCTTCTATCCACATTTCTTTGGACGTGACCTCGAAAATGACTGCTACAATTTCTTCGTTTGGATCTGCATTCACTTCATTATTCTTTAACGGCAATCTAGATAAGTAATCGGCTATTATATTTCTCTTTCCTGGCACATACCTCACAGAAAAATTGTAATCCTGCAACTTCAAACTGAGTCTAGCTAATCTCGGAGATGCTTTACACATTCCTCTCAACGTGAGAACTTCTATCAATGGTTTATGGTCGGTTTGAATTACAAATTTGTTTCCCCACAAATATTTCCTAAAATAATTCACTGACCATGTACATGCCAATAATTCCTTTTCAATTACTGAATATCTGCCTTCTGTTTCTGTGATTGCCCTCGACGCATAACTGATGGTCTTTTCATTTGCATCTTCATCTATCTGTGTTAACACTGCTCCTAGACCATTTCCACTTGCATCCACTGTAATCTTAGTGAGTCTCCCATAAACAAACCCTCCCAATTCTACCGAATTGCAAATCCCTTCTTTTATACTCCTGGCTGCTTCACCACATTCCTCACTCCAATTAAACTTAGCATCTTTTTTCAATAGTTTCCTCAATGGTTCCGTTGTACTAGCAAAATTTTTTACAAATCTGTTATAATATTCACATAACCCCAGAAACGATCTTAATTCATCTTTGTTTTTTGGCTCTGGTGATTGCTTGATAGCCTCTAATGCATCTCTTTTGGGTTTATAACCCTTACCATTTACTGCATGTCCTAAATATTCTACTTCCTCTACCCCAAATTTACATTTGTTTACCTCAATCTTCAACCCAACTGCTTCCAATCTTCTCAAAACTTCATTCAATCTCCCATCATGCTCTAGTGACCCTTTGCCAAATACTATTATATCATCTTGATATACTAACACTCCACTCAGACCCTTCAAAACATACGTCATAATTCTTTGAAACACTGCGGCTGCAGACGCTAATCCAAATGGCATGCGTTTGTAACGATACAACCCATAAGGTGTAATAAATGCTGTAATGTCTCTACAATCCTCTGTTAATGATATTTGATGATAAGCGCTCGATAGATCCAAAGTAGAGAATACATCGGCATTGTCAATACGATTCAGCATCTCAGAAATGATGGGAAGTGGAAACACATCTGTTATTATGTTTTTGTTGACATCTCTTAGGTCCACACATATCCTAGGTTTGCCACTTTTCTTCAATGCCACAACTATAGGGCTCACCCACTCAGATGACTCAATTTTCTCTATAACTCCTTCAGTTTCTAGTGATATCAATTCTTGCTCCACTTTGTCAGCCATCGCAAATGGAATGGGTCTGGATTTCGTGTGTCTAACTGGTATTGCTCCTTTCTTGAGTCGTATTCTGTGTGAAAAATCTTTTAGCAATCCTAATTTTTTAGGCTTTTCTTGCTCCTTTTTATTGACTTCCTTTGTTCCTCGCCCTTGACTCTTGTTGACCACCAAAACTTGCTCTTCGTTACACGGATCCAACCTGATTCTCAGTCCCGCTTGATCTCTCCATCCCAGAACATTTACTCCTTTTTCAGCAATATATACCTTAACTTGAGATCGTCTGTCTCTGAATTGAATGATACTCGGGAACCAACCAATCATGCTGATTCTGGATCCTTCAAATCCTCCAGGATTCATTATGTCTGATTTTTCCATCTTAGTTTTCAGACCACATTTTTTTAAGTTCTTCCAAGATCTCATTGTGATAATAGTCCATGGGGAACAACTATCCACCTTCATCTTGAGTTTCCAATTGTCCAGGAACACCTCACAACTTGGGCATTTGAATTCTCCTTCAGGTGGTTCTCTTATAAGGAACACTCTTTCTTCATCTGATTCTTCTTCTTCTTCCGTTACGGCAGAAACTTTCTTCCTCCTTCTACACGTGACCGCAAAGTGACCTCTTATTCCACAATTCCCACATTTTTGTCCCAAAGCAGGACATTGTCTAGCATATGCATAATGGCCAGTTCTGCCACAATTGTAACATCTGTCACCTTCTCTCTGTTGATTGTACTGAGCCCTTTGATCGTTTTGAACTCTGGTTTCACTCTTCATCCAGTTCTTTCCTCGGTATGAGTTTCCCTTCTGGTCAAAATTCTTCAATCTGTTGTTTCGTCCTGCATTATTTTCACTTTTCTCTCTATTCTTGATATTCGCCCCTCCTTTGTCTCTGGGTCGAACTGCATTCACCTGACCTTGCTCTTCAGTTTCCTTCTCTTGTATCTCCTTAGTGCCTTGGTTATGTTTTTGCATACTTTGTGCAGCTTCTTCTTTCTTGCTCTTCATCTCTCTCGAACACAATTGAGTGTGTTCCACTCGTTTCGCTATGGCTATAGTTTCTGGTAGTGATGGGTTACCCACCATCCACAACCTATCCTGAATAATATTATCTTTCGAGTGGATAATGATTTGGTCTCTGATTAGCTCATCCAATGTGATGCCATTTCCAAATTGGCACGTCCTTGACAGTACTCTCAAAGCAGAAACATATTCTTCAATGGTTTCCTGTTCCTTTTGCACCCTGGTGTAGAATTTGTATCTATTTATAGCTACATTGGTCTCTGGTGCATAATATTTATCCAATTGTCTAATGGCTCTATCATGTTCATCCGCATCACCAGCTTCATCTACATTTAATTCTGGTAATTCTCTGAACTTCCTTTGTCCTTCAAACCCCAATGCGTGTAATAGTAGCAGCTTCTTTTTCCGAGGTGTAAGCTCCTCCTGTTCTACAGCCTGAATGTAATTTAACCAGAATTCTTTCCATTCCGACCATAATACTACTGGTTGACCAGGAGTTGGCAGGAAACTTGCTGGAGGTTGTATACTGATGCCTTGTAACATACTTGACATAAATTGTATATTCTTGTTATACGATTGTTCCTTGTACCTTGGTTGGGTTTGCTAATTCCAGCAATTTTAATATTAAACTACTGTGAGGAGGAAGAGGAGTGCTGTCTACTCCTCATTTTGCTTCCTTGTTCTAAAAGTCATGTGATTACTCCTTCTGTGTGGGTCCTTTTTTCTACTACACTGTATGTTACAATTGCAGGCTGTCACACGGGGGTGGGGCAAAATTCATAAATATACGACCTTTTCGGAGCGTGTGCTCTACTCTCCTTCACTGCACGAGCCTGTGCCGTATGGCACAGCGACTCGGAGCGTCTGCTCTCGTGTAATAAGGTTCGCCTTTCCAGCACAAGCCTGCACCAAAGATGCGGCGGCTCGGAGCGTCTGCTCTTCGTGTACGTTTTTTTTTTTTTTTTTTTCTTTTTTCACCCAATTCGGCCCGTGGGTTCTCAGGGCGCCGGCATCCTCGTCGCCAATTGAAGTGACTTGTCAGGCAGCCAAAGGTTCGTCAACTTCCTTTATTGTACAGCTTCGTTTATCAATGTACCGGCGCCCCGTATTGCCACCGCCAGCCCACCAACCTCGCTTCTTCAACCGTCCTCACTCCGTGTCCTCACACAACATTCCAACCCATACATTCCATACGAAGTTCGCGAGCTGGAAGAGCCGCGAGCATTCACACCTTGTAGCTACTATAAATACTCTACTTTGCCACCTCCCCAGCAGCCCATCACACCCCTGACTCTCCTCTTCCACCTCCCCAGCAGCCCATCCAACCCCTGACTGACTCTCCTCTGCCACCCCCCCAGCAGCCCATCAGACCCTTGACTCTCCTCTGCCACCACCCCAGAAGCCCATCAGACACCTGACTCTCTTCTGCCACCTCCCTAGCAGCCCATCAGGCCCATGACTCGCCTCTGCCACCTCCCCAGCAGCCCATCATACCCGACTCTCCTCTGCCATCTTCCCAGCAGCCCATTAGAGCCCTGACTCTACTCTGCCACCTCTCCAGCAGCCCATCCAGCCCCTGACTGACTCTCCTCTGCCACCCCCCCAGCAGCCCATCAGACCCTTGACTCTCCTCTGCCACCTTCCCAGCAGCCCATCAGACCCCCTGACTCTCCTCTGCCTCCTCCCCAGCAGCCCGTCAGACCCCTGACTCTCCTCTGCCACCTTCCCAGCAGCCCATCAGACCCCTGACTCTCCTCTGCCATCTCCCTAGCAGCCCATCAGACCCCTGACCCGTCTCTGCCACCTCCCCAGCAGCCCATCACACGCCTAACTCTCCTCTGCCACCTCCGCAGCAGCCCATCACACCCCTGACTTTCCCCTGCCACCTCCCCAGCAGCCCAGCAGACCCCTGGCTCTCCTCTGCCACCTCCGCAGCAGCCCATCACAACCCTGACCCATCTCTGCCACCTCCCCAGCAGCCCATCAGGCCCCTGACTCTCCTCTGCCACCTCCACAGCAGCCCATCACACCCCTGACTCTCCTCTGCCACATCCGCAGCAGCCCATCATACCCCTGACTTTCCCCTGCCACGTCCCCAGCAGACCCCTGGCTCTCCTCTGCCACCTTCCCAACAGCCCATTAGACCCCTGACTCTCCTCTGCCTCCTCCCCAGCAGCCCATCAGACCCCTGACTCTCCTCTGCCATCTCCCTAGTAGCCCATCAGACCCCTGACTATACTCTGCCACCTCTCCAGCAGGCCATCAGACCCCAAACCCGTCTCTGCCACCTCCCCAGCAGCCCATCAGGCCCCTGACTCTCCTCTGCCACCTCCACAGCAGCCAATCACACCCTGACTCTCCTCTGCCACCTCTGCAGCAGCCCATCACACCCCTGACTCTCCCCTGCCACCTCCCCAGCAGCCCAGCAGACCCCTGGCTCTCCTCTGCCACCTTCCCAACAGCCCATTAGACCCCTAACTCTCCTATGCCACCTTCCCAGCTGCCCATCAGACCCCTGACTCTCCTCTGCCACCTCCCCAGCAGCCCACCAGACTCCTGACTCTCCTTTGCCACCTCCCCAGCAGCCCATCAGATCCCTGACTATACTCTGCCACCTCCCTAGCAGCCCATCAGGCCCCTGACTCTCCTCTGCGACCTTCCCAGCAGCCCATCAGGCCCCTGACTCCCCTCTGCCACCTCCCCAGCAGCCCATCAGACCCCTGACTCTCCTCTGCCACTTCCCCAGCAGCCAATCAAACCCATCAGATCCCTGACTCTCCTCTGCCACCTTCCAAGCAGCCAATCAGACCCCGACTCTCCTCTGCCACCTCCCCAGCAGCCCACCAGACTCCTGTCTCTGCTCTGCCACCTCCCCAGCAGTCCACCAGACCCCTGCCTCTCCTCTGCCACCTCCCCAGCAACCCACCAGACCCCTGACTCTCATCTGCCACCTCCTCAGCAGCCACTCAGGCCCCTGACTCTCATCTGCTACCTCCCCAGCAGCCCATCAGACTCCTGACTCTCCTCTGCCATCTTCCAAGCAGCCTATCAGACCTGACTCTCCTCTGCCACCTCCCTAGCAGCCCATCAGGCCCCGGACTCTCCTCTGCCACCTCCCTAGCAGTCCATCAGACCCCTGACTCTCCTCTGCCACCTCCCCAGCAGCCCATCAGGCCCCTGACTCTCCTCTTCCCCCTCCCCAGCTACCCATCAGACCCCTGAATCTCCTCTGCCACCTCCCCAAAAGCCCATCAGGCCCCGGACTCTCCCCTTCCACCTCCCCAGCAGCCCATCAGACCCCTGACCCTCCTCTACCACCTCTCCAGCAGTCCATCATACCCCTGATTCTCCTCTGCCATCTTCCCAGCAGCCCATTAGAGCCCTGACTCTACTCTGCCAGCTCCCCAGCAGCCCATCACACCCCTGACTCTCCTCTGCCACCTCCCCTGCAGCCCATCCAACCCCTGACTGACTCTCCTCTGCCACCTCCCCAGCAGCCCATCAGACTCTTGACTCTCCTCTGCCACCTTCCCAGCAGCCCATCAGACCCCTAACTCTCCTCTGCCTCCTCCCCAGCAGCCCATCAGACCCCTGACTCTCCTATGCCACCTTCCCAGCAGCCCATCAGACCCCTGACTCTCCTCTGCCATCTCCCTAGCAGCCCATCAGACCCCTGACTAAACTCTGCCACCTCTCCAGCAGGCCATCAGACCCCGGACCCGTCTATGCCACCTCCCCAGCAGCCCATCAGGCCCCTGACTCTCCTCTGCCACCTCCACAGCAGCCCATCACACCCCTGACTCTCCTCTGCCACCTCCGCAGCAGCCCATCACACCCCTGACTCTCCCCTGCCACCTCCCCAGCATCCCAGCAGACCCCTGGCTCTCCTCTGCCACCTTCTCAACAGCCCATTAGACCCCTGACTCTCCTCTGCCTCCACCCTAGCAGCACATCAGACCCCTGACTCTCCTCTGCCACCTCCCCAGCAGCCCATCAGACCCCTGACTCTCCTCTGCCATCTCCCTAGCAGCCCATCAGACCCCTGACTATACTCTGCCACCTCTCCAGCAGGGCATTAGACCCCGGTCCCGTCTCTGCCACCACCCCAGCAGCCCATCAGGCCCCTGACTCTCCTCTGCCACCTCCCCAGCAGCCCAGCAGACCCCTGGCTCTCCTCTGCCACCTTCCCAACAGCCATTGGACCCCTGACTCTCCTCTGCCACCTTCCCAGCTGCCCATCAGACCCCTGACTCTCCTCTGCCACCTCCCCAGCAGCCCACCAGACTCCTGACTCTCCTCTGCCACCTCCCCAGCAGTCCATCAGATCCCTAACTATACTCTGCCACCTCCCTAGCAGCCCATCAGGCCACTGACTCTCCTCTGCGACCTTCTGAAGTGACGGAGACTCGAGGTAAGTAAAACCAAGGTTATTTAGTATAATTAATTAGCCAAACCCGCGTCCTCTCACAGCACATCTACACGCATCCAACTCCAACCCCAACTGCTCTCTCACGAGCCTTGCATCCTTTCTCAAATAAACATTCCACTCACGCGTATGACCTGAGCGCATGACAGAGCAACCATACGCTTTACATTCTATACTAGATACTACATCATCCCCTTCCTTTACAAAACTAGGAAACATAAGGATATTTCACTAAAACAAAATTAGACAAAAAAAAAACACAACAAGAAGTAATCAGATTATATGACACAAAAGGAAGAAAATTCCTGTAAAAACAATAAACTAAAATTTTAGTTTGAATTAAAATAAAACACATGAAGAATGCATTTGATATAACATTACATCTTGTAATCTTTAGACCAAAATGGTAACTTTCTGATTCTGGTATCACGCACCCTATAACTATTATATACACCACTAGCTTGCGGTATACTAATTTCTGTCACATCCAGACTTGGTTGTCTGTTAGTTTCCTCATCCCGTCTCCAAGCAACATCATTGAGACTCTCTCTTCCTACCTGAATACTTTCATCACCAAACACATCAACCTTCTTCCTATCCTTTCCAAATTTCTTAACATCTTCATTTTCTCCCTTCCAACTCCACTTGCTAACTCTATCCAGATTCCACACTGAACCTCCTGCAACTTTGATTGCTCTCTTGAACACCTGCAACACTTTAATAGGACTGCTGTATTTGGAATCTCCTTTCCTCACCTTCCGTCCGAGTTTAATTCTCACAAAATCTCCTGGCATAACCTTAATCCTATGATCTTTAGGAACTAGAATAACTCTATTCCTTTTACTGCAATTTACCTTGGACTGCATGCCTTTCCTATTGTTGACCCATTCAGGATTGAGCAATGTGTTGGGAGCTCTTCCCCTCATTAGTTCAAAAGGAGACTTTTCCATTCCTCTCTTCACAGACGTTCTGACACTCCACACTCTTTCCTTAATGCAGTCTTCCGCAGACAAATTATTTCTCAAAGCCATTTCAATCGTTTCTACTATCACTCGATTACATCTCTCCACTAACCCATTAGTTTGGGGATGATACAACGCTGAATACCTCCATTCAATGCCCATCCTTTTGGCAAATTCCTTCATCTCCCTACTTCTGAATTGTACCCCATTGTCACTAATAATCGTCTTAGGGATTCCTTCTCTCCTGCAAATCTGCACAATGAATTTTATTACCTCTCCAGAATCAATCTTCTTTAAATCCTTTACTTCTATCCAACCAGAATAATAATCCACAAAAACTAACAAAAACGTTCTTTCACCAACTAACTTCTCATATGGACCAACTATATCTATCCCCACCATCTCCCATGGTTTTCCTCCTTTGTCAATGTTGATCGGTTCAGCCTTAACCGTCCTACAACTTTTATCACAATTTTGACACGGCCAGCAATTTCTTATAAATCTCTCTATCGTGAGATCCATACCTGGCCACCAGTATTTACAGCGTATGTTGTTCTTCGTGCCAGTAATGCCAGGATGACCCTGGTGTGCCTTCTCTACCAGCTCATCACGAAGAACTCCTGGAGGGATTAATTTGCCTCCTCTTACTAAAAATTCTTCCTCCATTGACAACTCATCTCTGACTTCCCAATATTTCATACAGCCCTCACTAACCATTTTCTTCTCCGGCCACCTAGTTTGCGTATATCCAATCACCTTTTGCAATTCAACATCTTTACCTAATTCTTCAATCCAAACATCCTTTGATGTAACCTCAAAGATGACTGCCACCAACTCCTCATTAGCTTCCTCTACAACCTCATTATTGTCTAATGGCATTCTAGACAAATAATCAGCAACAACGTTCCTTTTACCTGGAACATATTTCACAGTAAAATTATAGTTCTGCATTTTAACACTGAGTCTTGCCAATCTTGGCGAAGCTTTGCACATGCCCTTCACTGTAAGAACTTCAATCAAGGGTTTATGGTCAGTCTGGATTACAAATTTGTTTCCCCATAAGTATTTTCTGAAATAATTCACTGCCCATGAGCATGCTAATAGTTAATTTTCAATCACTGAATATCTGCTCTCTGTTTCAGATATTGCTCTTGAAGCATGACTGATTATTTTTTCATTTGCTTCCTCATCAATCTGCGATAAAACTGCTCCTAATCCTCTACCACTGGCATCAACCGTGATTTTGGTTAGCCTACCAAACTCAAATCCTCCCAACTCTAAGGAGTTACATATACCATTCTTAATATACTCAACTGCCTTGTCACATTCATCATTCCATGTAAATTTTGCTTCCTTCTTCAATAATTTTCTTAGTGGTTCTGTTACATTAGCAAAACCTTTTATAAACCTGTTGTAATATTCACACAATCCTAAAAACGACCTCAATTCATCTTTGTTTTTAGGATTGGGTGATTCTCTGATTGCTCTCATCGCGTTACCTTTGGGTTTATACCCCTTTCCATTTACAGTATGTCCCAAATACTCTACTTCTTCTACTCCAAACTTACATTTGCTCTTCTCAATTTGTAATCCGGATTCTTCTAATCTCTTCAAAACTTCCTTTAGTCTACCGTCATGTTCATCATGCCCTTTACCAAATACAATAATGTCATCTTGATAGACAAAAGTACCCTTTAAACCCTTTAGAACCTGCTCCATAATCCTCTGAAAAACTGCTGCTGCGGACGCCAGCCCAAACGGCATCCGCTTATACCTGTACAACCCGTGTGGTGTGATAAAAGCCGTAAGATCTCTGCAATCTTCAGTCAAAGCAATCTGATGATAGGCATTGGACAGATCTAAAGTAGAGAATACATTAGCATTATCAATGCGATTTAACATCTCTGAAATGATTGGAAGGGAATATATGTCCGTAATGATGTTCTTATTGATGTCTCTTAAGTCTACACAAATCCTGGGTTTACCGTTCTTTTTCATCGTCACGACAATAGGACTCACCCACTCGGATGACTCAATTCTCTCTATGACTCCTTCAGACTCTAACAAATTGATTTGTTGTTCCACCTTATCAGCAATGGCGAAAGGGGTCGGCCTGGAATTAGTGTGCCTAACAGGCATTGCTCCTTTCTTGATCTTGATCCTGTGTGCAAAGTTTTTAAGCAAACCTAGATTTGCTTTGCCTTCTTCCCTTCTCTCAACTCCTTTTCTTTCCTGGACTTGACTGCTGTTAACTACAAGAATTTGTTCTTTATCACATGGGTCTAGTCTAATTCTGAATCCAGCTTGGTCTCTCCAACCTAAAACATTCACACCTTTTTCGGCAACATAAACCTTCACTTGTGCTCTTCTATCTTTAAGTTGAATGATGCTTGAAAACCATCCAATTATTTTAATTTTAGAACCTTCAAAGCCACCAGGATTATGTATGTCTGATGCGTTTATATCACCTTTGCGTCCATGTGCCATCAGGTTTTGCCAAGTCTTTTTTGTGATAATGGTCCATGGCGAGCAGCTGTCAACTTTCATCTTTATTTTCCAGTTGTCCATGACAACTACACAGCTTGGACACTTGAATTCTCCTTCTGGTGGCTCTCGTATCAGAAAAACTCGTTGTTCATCTGAATCTTCTTCTTCTTCCAAAATGGCAGAGACTTTCTTTCTTCTCCTACATACTACTGCAAAATGGCCTCTTATGCCGCAATTTCCACATTTCTGTCCTAAAGCTGGACATTGCTTGGCAAAAGCGTAATGACCAATTTTACCACAACTATAACATCTGTCTCCTTCTTTTGGTTGACCATTCTGAAATCTTTGATCATTTTGAAACCTATAATCGTTTCTTGTCCAATTTCTGGCCTTGAAAGAATTTCCTCTTTGTTCAAAATTCTTTGTTCTGTTAGATTTGCTTGTGCCAAGTTCACCTTTCTCTCTGATTTTATTATTTATTTCACTTTTCTCTCTTGATCGCAAAGCATTTACTTGGCCTAGTTCATCCGGTTCTCTTTCTTGTACTGATTTATTATTTGCTTTTTGCATGCTTAGTGCAACTTCTTCTTTCTTATTTTTCATTTCTTTGGAGCAGAGTTGACTGTGCTCGACTCGTTTGGCAATGGCTATGGTTTCTGGTAGTGAAGGGTTACCAATCATCCACAGCCTGTCCTGCACCAAACTGTCTTTGGAGTGTATGATGATTTGATCTCTGATCAACTCATCAAGAGTTATACCATTACCAAATCTACATGTTTGCGATAGTATCCTTAATGCTGACACGTATTCTTCTATACTTTCATGTTCTTTTTGAACTTGAGTGTAAAACTTATATCTGTTTATTGCCACATTGGTTTCTGGAGCGTAATATTTATCCAACTGTCTTATAGCTTTGTCATGTTCATCTGCGTCTCCGGCTTCATCTCTAGATAACTCTGGCAATTCTCTAAACTTCCTCTGTCCTTCTAATCCAAGTGCATGTAATAATAATAGTTTTTTCTTCCTAGGAGTAAGTTCCTCTTGTTCCACTGCCTGGATGTAATTTAGCCAGAATTCTTTCCATTCCGCCCAAACAACTGCTGGCGTTCCCGGGGTTGGCAGAAAACTTGCTGGTGGCTATATTGCGATGCCCTGCATTGTATTGCAAGGATAATGTACGGAGATTTCGTAAATGGAAATGTTGCCTGCTATGTTATAATATCTATATTACAACATTGGCATGAGAGAGAGAGGAATAAAATATTTTTTTTAAACTACTGAGACGAGGAGGAAGCTTCACTCCTACTCTTCATTATTTTGATCTGTCTGAAAAGGCCTGTGTCACGTGCCGTGTCACGTGAAGTATCCGTTATGTAGGTCCTTTCTTCTGATGTCTCACACACGGCTGCTCGCGTGCAACGCTGCCACTAGGGTCCTTGTCTCCCGTGTATATGGAGCAAAGACAAAAGGTATAAGAGAAAAAAAAAAAACTCACGCTCAGTCTTTATGCAGCTGATTGCTGCCAATCCACATCGACTACGAGGTTATTGTAGGTTTGACCCTGTAAATACAGCACAAGTGAACGCCCACAATGCGCTCACTCGGAGCTCCAGCTCTCTTCGCGGGTTCGCTGAACGCCGGGCATCCTCGTCGCCATTTTAAGTGAAGGAGACTCGAGGAAAGTAAAACCAAGTTTATTTAGTATAATGAATTAGCCAAACCCGGCGTCCTCTCACAGCACATCTACACGCATCCAACTCCAACCCCAACTGCTCTCTCACGAGCCTTGCATCCTTTCTCAAATAAACATTCCACTCACGCGTATGACCTGAGCGCATGACAGAGCAACCATACGCTTTACATTCTATACTAGATACTACACCTTCCCAGCAGCCCATCAGGCCCCTGACTCCCCTCTGCCACCTCCCCAGCAGCCCATCAGACCCCTGACTCTCCTTTGTCACTTCCCCAGCAGCCAATCAAACCCATCAGACCCCTGACTCTCCTCTGCCACCTCCCCAGCAGCCCACCAGACTCCTGACTCTGCTCTGCCACCTCCCCAGCAGCCCATCAGACCCCTGACTCTCCTTTGTCACTTCCCCAGCAGCCAATCAAACCCATCAGACCCCTGACTCTCCTCTGCCACCTCCCCAGCAGTCCACCAGACCACTGCCTCTCCTCCGCCACCTTCCCAGCAGCCCACCAGACCCCTGACTCTCCTCTGCCACCTCCTCAGCAGCCAATCAGGCCCCTGACTCTCATCTGCTACCTCCCCAGCAGCCCATCAGACCCCTGACTCTCCTCTGCCATCTTCCAAGCAGCCAATCAGACCTGACTCTCCTCTGCCACCTCCCTAGCAGCCCATCAGGCCCCGGACTCTCCTCTGCCACCTCCCTAGCAGCCCATCAGACCCCTGACTCTCCTCTGCCACCTCCCCATCTGCCCATCAGACCCCTGACTCTCCTCTGCCATCTGTTGTGTACCTTCATCATGCAGCATTGTTCATCTTGAATAATACACTGAGGCCGGTTATGCATCTGTACTCCTTTAATGCTACATATCAACTGTCTGCTGAGGAAATGAAAGGCTCCAGGCATTAGTGATCCACACACGAAGGTTTATTCAATTACATGCGACAGCAGGCCTGATGAGGAAGCAGCGGCCCCCACAGAACTGCTCGTCCTAGAGCAACCGAAATCCTCACCAAAGTAAACATTCTCAGAACACAATGAGCTCATAATGGAGCTCATGCTGGCACAAATCTAAATAAGAACTTGGATAAGGGCAACTATATTACAGCTTAACTTACTATCATAACACATCTCATCCCTTATATACGCAGGTGTTCATTCCAGTTAGTAATCTTTAAACCAACTGGGTTTGCTCCTAACTCTACTTGATTGTGTCACCATTTTAGGTCTTAATTGACTATTATTACTAGTATCTTCTTCCATAACACTAGAGTCACCAAAATTGTTGTCAGTGAGTTCACAATTGCCGTGATCACTGTCTTTCACACACTCTGGAAGTTTCACAATCCTAGACATTGACCAACACTCTCCTCCCTCTACAATAACCACATTGTTCCTTACAGCACAGATTTTCTTTGGGCCAATATACTTGCTTTCTATACATTTAGGGGTGAATCTAGGATTCCTAATAAGAACACAATCCCCCACTTTCCAGTTGTTAATTTTAGCTCTCTTGTCCTCGTTAAACCTTTCTTTGTACACATCCTGTGCTTCCTTGATGAGAGTCATGATCTTCTCACGATCAATGTTGAAACCTTTGGCCAAATCCATCCACCCTGGACATAGCTTTGTACCAGGCTGTCTTCCTTTCAACGACATAAATGGTGACACATTGGTAACCGAGTGTGGTGTGGTGCAGTAGTTCCAAATCATTTCTCTTACAACACTGGGCCACTTTAAATAAGACGCCATAGCTAATTGCAGACCGCCTTTGATGAATCTATTGGCTCTCTCTACGAGCCCATTAGCTCTCGGATGGTACAACGCAGTTCTAGTGTGCTTAATGCAGAATTTCTTCAAGAAGGTTTACATTCTTTCAGAGCAGAATTGTACTCCGTTGTCGGCGACCAATTCTGCTGGAAAGCCCTCCCTATAGAACACCTCCTCGAAGAATAACACCATCTCAGCAGTGGTTGCCTCGCGCAAAGCTTTCCATTCAATCCATTTGGAGTGGTAATCCACCAACACAACAATATATTTGTACTCATCGGCCAGATTTTGTAATGGTCCTATTAGATCACCTGCTACTTTATGTCATGGCTCACTGGGTACTTTAACAGGATTTATTGGCACCTCTCTAACAATCTTGGTTTTGTCACTCTTCCCACACTCTCTACAACCTCTGACACACTTCTCTGAGTCGCTGTCAATGCCCGGCCACCAGAAAGAGTGCCATAGGTACCTTTTTGTTCCCCCATACCCAGATGTCCTTGATGCGCTACATTTACAAGATGAGATCTAACCCCACTGGGAGGTATCAGTCTATTTCCTTTTCTAAGCTTGCACCCATCTTCTGACATACTCAGCTCATCCTTCACCCTAAAATATCTTTCAAACTCTCTACTAGCATGATTTCTGTGAGGCCATCCTTCCCATGTCCACGTCATGACCTGATTCAATATCAGATCCTCCCCGCTGGCTTTCATCCACATCTCTTTATCAATGGCATCATGTTCAATTTCCGCAATGCTTACACTCCCTCCGTTTCACCATCACCCACAGGCTACCTTGATAAACAATCAGGAACTACATTCTCCCTCCCAGGAATGTAACGCACTCTGAAATTGTAACTTAAAAGTTCTACCATCCACCTTGAGACTCTGGGAGACCCTCTGGCCCATTCTGAACTATTCATCAATTGAACTAAAGGCTTATGATCAGATTTAACCAGAAAAGCTCGGCTCCACAAAAAAAACTTGAAATGTGTGATAGCCCAAAACACAGCAAGCGCCTGGTGTCCAGTCAACTCGTCGAAAAAAAACTGGTCGACTGCAATTTGGTCGACGCAATTTGGTCGAAAACCATCTCGTCGAAAAAATTTTTTTATTTATATATTTATTTTTGGGTTTTCGTTTTGTTAAAAAATGGGTTTTTAGAGAAAAAAAGGGGGTTGGGGGGGAGACCCCCCCCCCAAAAAAAAAAAAAAAAAAGGGTTAAAATAGAAAAATAGAACGAATTCACTGGCAACCCAAGCGCCTCTCTCTCAATAACAGAGTAATTCTTTTCCGCACCTCTGAGCGACCTGGACGCAAATGCAATCGTGTGCTCAGTCTTGCCTGAACCAAACTGAGTCAAAACAGCTCCCAGACCAAGAGTGCTAGCATCAACTGACAGCAACGTTTTCCTGTCCGACATGAATCCACTTAATGATGGGGCCTTGACAATACATTCCTTGATTTGTAGAAATGCCTCTTGGCACTCTTTAGACCATACATACTTTACATTTTTCTTTAGCAATTCCCTCAAAGGAAACGAAATGGATGCAAAACCACTAACTAATTTATCGTAATATTCCGCTAGTCCCATGAAGGAACGTAATTGGTCCTTGTCATGTGGCTGGGGAGTATTACTAACGCTCTCTATGAGTGATTTCTTGGGCGAAATTCCTTCCCTTGAAATTTTATGTCCAAGATACTCCACTTCCGTAACTCTTATTTTACATTTGCTTCTTTGGACGGTTAACCCGGCCTCTTTCAATCTACCTAACACAGCCCTAAGTGCTTTGTCATGCTCATACTCATCACCAGCAAAGATCAAAATGTC
The DNA here is from genome assembly GCF_040938575.1 of Ambystoma mexicanum. NCBI lineage: Eukaryota > Metazoa > Chordata > Amphibia > Caudata > Ambystomatidae > Ambystoma > Ambystoma mexicanum. The sequence continues at coordinate 1,548,090,657 of NC_090931.1, forward strand.
ATCTTGAAATACCCTTACACTCTCCAAACCTTTCAACACCTCCTCCATCACTTTCTGAAACACAGATGCGGCCGAAGCCAACCCAAACGGCATACGATTGTATTTGTATGTGCCTTCAGGTGCATTAAAAGCAGTGAGATGTTGCGAGCCTTTGGAAAGAGGAACCTGATGATAGACGGCAGAAAGATCAATGACCGAAAACAGTTTAGGTTCACCTAAGGTGGAAAGTGTTTCTGATATGTTGGGTAAGGGATGTCTCTCGACTAGAATGTTATGATTGAGACTACGCAGGTCTACACATAGTCTTAATTTACCATTGCTCTTGGCCACCAGAACTATGGGGGACAACCATTCCGTGGCCTCAACAGGTTCAATGACACCCTTCTTGACTAAACTATCAAGTTCACTGCGCAGTTGTGCTCTCATGTTTAACGCCACTTGCCTCACTTTGTGAACAATGGGCTGAGCCTCTTTCTTCAATTTAATATGGTGCTCAAAGTTTTTAAGTCTACCCAATTCTTCAGTGAATAGTTCCGGAAACTCTTTTGACCATATGTCATCAATCTCAGCAGTAGTGACACTTTCAAGAGCACTAGCTTGTACTCTGACTCTCAACCTCCTCTGTTCCTCCCAACCCAATAGAGAGGCACCCTTTCTTGCAACCAAAATATCAGCTTTACATTCACCACCTCTAAATTGTATATTAGCGGAGAACTGGCCTAACATTTCAATGGGAGATTCCCCATAGCCACAAGGTTGAATTTTAGTTGAATTTAATATTGATTCATCCTTCCCTAAAACGTTCTTAAATGTATCCCTAGAAATGATGGTCCAGGGAGAACAAGTGTCAACTTTCATGGGTATTTCTTGACCATCAATAGTAAAAATATCTACTGGACCCTCTCCGTCTCTTCCCCCTGTAGATGATACTTCAAATACATGTCTAGGGTTACTGTCCTGTGAGGAGGACACATCTTGTATGTTGTAGGCCAAGAGGGTATTCTCTTCTTGATTGTTGCTGGATTCAAGGAGATTTATTGACGAACCCTTGCAAACATTTGCAAAATGCCCTCTGGTTCTACACTTGAAGCATTCAGCATTTCTTGCTGGACAAGAAGGATAATTCGACCCATGTCTGATACTGCCACACCTGGTACATTTCATGCTCCACGCTCCTTTCCGGTTTGCATTGAAATTCGGTTTCTTCTTGTGATCAACTGCGCACACAGCCTGAGAAATCTGTTTGTCAGACTTCAGTTCTTTAACATATAGTGAGGTTTGTTCTATGCTTCTGGCTAGATCCTCTGCTTCATCTAACCTCATGTCTTTGGCCAACAACTTTTCTTGTATTCTGATATTGTTCATGCACCTCACAAGTTGATCTCGGATTAGTGAATCTGTGAGATGTTCAAACTCACAGGAATGGTTTAGTGTCCTCAAGGAGGCTATGTACGATTCCACTGACTCCGAGGGCTCCTGCACACGTTGGAAAAATTTGTGTCTCTCAAAAGTAACATTTTTTTTAGGCCCGAAGTGATCCTTGAGTTGCTTAAGAGCAAAAGTATATTCATCCATATCCTCTGCTTCACCAGATTGATGTCGGTTTAGACCATCAAATACTGCACGCCCTTCCACTCCCAGATTGTAAAGTAATAACGCCTTTTTCCGAGCTGAGCTGAATCTCTCTCCACCCATTGCCACCAAGTAGTTCTCAAACATGTCCTTCCATCTGTCCCACCTGACACGGGGACGACCAGGTTCATTGAGAAAGGACAGAGGTGGGGGTATTGATGCTGCCATTATTCAACAAGGGAGTCTGATGGGCGCAGTGAAGCAGTCGGGTGCAGCTTGGGTGCCTATTAGGTTGTCACAAGGAAGGAGGTACTCAGGAAAGCTAAAATGTCAAAGTAGTGCCAAAAGAAAAAAAAAAAACAAGAGCGCTATCTCAGTGAAAAATGATTGATAGTCACAATCTCCAGCTTGTGATGTCACAATTTCCTTCACTACGGAGAAATTCCATAAGATGCTGACAGGCAGCTACAATATCCAGTTTGTGGTGTCACAATTGCCTTCCTCACAGAGAAGCTTCAGTAGACAAAGGCAGCCGAGGAAAATGGCAAAAATCCATCCAAAACGTGGAGAGCACGTCACAATCAGCCAGCTCTACGAAGTAGAAATTGTAGCTGTGCAGGTTGCCTAGCAACAGGTCAATGGCAACAAGAAGAACGAGAAAAGGAGAGACGGACACACCCACTCCTCCGCTCCGTAGCGAGGCCTCGAGCCACAGGGAACCAAAAGTAAACAAAGCGCAACGGCGCCGCGAATGTGCGCTGGGAACGAGGAAAAGCACATAAAAATATGGGGATTCAACAAAGCAGCCCCAAGGAACACACCTCCTAACCTGCTATCCCGTAGACCGATGCTGCTCCACCCGCTGTCGCACAGAAGCGGGAAATGCAGGGAGGATTCAGGCGGCGTATTAGCTGAGTGTTGCCGGCTGCGGAGCCCGAGCCATCCTCGTCGCCAATGAGGAAATGAAAGGCTCCAGGCAGTAGTGATCCACACAAAAGGTTTATTCAATTACATGCGACAGCAGACCTGATGAGAGCAGCGGCCCCCACAGAACTGCTCGTCCTAGAGCAACCGAAATCCTCACCAAAGTAAACATTCTCAGAACACAATGAGCTCATAATGGAGCTCATGCTGGCACAAATCTAAATAAGAACTTGGATAAGGGCAACTATATTACAGCTTAACTTACTATCATAACATCTGCCCTTTTCTCCTTTTCCCTTTATCCCCATTCTAGTTCTATCCCTTTGCATTCTACATTCTACAAGCCACAACATCCCCCCCTTGCTTATCATATAAGTTCAACCCCCATCTGTCCAGCAGGATCATCTCTACATCTGCTCAATCAGACATATAGGTTTACGAATATTTCTTTGGGGACGAAACATTGGCTGCCCCTTGAACTCCCTCACCAGCAATACACGGTGGAGAGTGTCCACAATCCTTAAGTGACATGAGATCAATGGGTTCTTCATTTCCTCGCTCCTCATGCAAACCTTCATTCCGTCTCTCCTCATATGCTTCTTCTCCACCTGAATCATCTTGAAACATTGCATGAAATAACGAGGCATCTCCAATCACTTCACTACCATCCCTCCTGGCAATGACAACAGGCCTTTTTACACCCATCACAATGAAGGGCTCTGACTCATCACTAGGGTCCATCTTCCGGACCACCTTCTTTCGCTGCCTTTGCCCCCCTAGCATACTCTCATCTCCAGCAGTCTGACATTCTTCAACTTTCCTCTTACAATTTGTCCAAAGTTTGTCTCTCTCTCTTACTTCCCTTTCATTGCCACCGTTCCCTTCTCCATTAATGCAGTTATAACCTTCATGCCCTGGGCAATGGTCCTTCCACCGCTGGGATCTGTGTCTGGCCATTCTCTCACTGGGAGCACATCCTGACGCCTTGTGCGCAATCTTTCAATGACTTCTTAGGACTAATGGATTTTCCTGCATCTCCTTCCACGGCAGCCACTTTCCTCTACCCACTAGTCCTTGATCTGGTGTGGCCACATTATTCTGCTCAACTCGTTCTCTCCGGCTCACCTCCCCTTTCTCAAAATGTTCCACCACTAGGCATTGTCTCCCGTTCGACATTGACTGTGCATTGGTTCCACAGGTTGACAACAAAGAAGATGTTCTCTCCTTGCACATGACCCAAAAGTGATTTCTCAGACCACATCCTACACATCTTCTACCAATGGCCGGACACCGACCTTTGTGTGGAAACCCAAACCCACACCTATAACACACTCCTTTCGACCCACTTCTATTGATACCCCTCCATGAGCCTTGACAGGTTAGCATGCTTGAGTATCGGGACTGTTTTTGTACATCTCTTCTGATACCAGCCAGCGTCTCCAACTCCCTCTTACTATCCATATTGGCTACCTGTGTCTCGACTCTTTCATACATTCTCGCCACTTCCAGAATATCTTTCAGCCTGAGAGGCACTCTTAAAAGATGTCTCCGCAACTCTGACGATGTGCAGCTCTCAATGATTCTCAGCCTAATTGCTTCTTCATTATCAAATTTTGCGAACTCACAATACTTTGCTTTCTCTTGTAATCGCAACACAAACTGCGAAATTGTCTCCTGAGGTTTCTGTGTGCACTGGTTAAATACATATCTTTCATAATCTTTGTTAGGAGCAATTATCAAGCGTTCTTCTATCGCAGCAATAAGAAGCTGGTACAATGTTCTCTCTTCAGTTATTGTCAATGCCTTTATTACACTCCTCATTTCCTTTCCCACCAAATTCATAAATATGTCTAACTTGTTTGGAACATTCTCACTTCCTAGTGCCCTTAGAAAGTCCTCAAACTCAATCACCCACTCCTGCCAGCGCCGACCTTGGTCACCATGTGGCTCAAGATTGAATGAATTTCACATACTATTTTGCGCAGCGCCTCTTACCGATTATAGCTTTGTTCACTTGTCTCTGTATCTGGCAATCTACACTCACAGTTGCAGTTGCTGCCTGTTTGTTCGTCATCCTTTTCCAAGTTCAGTTTACTTTAGTTATCAGTCCAGGTCCTCTTTTTGATCCTTTTTGTTTTGACCCTCTCCTTAGGTCATCACTCATATTGATTTTCAATGTCCTTTTTAACCAGTCATTTCTCATCACATGCGTGAATTAGTGTTCTCCTCGTCGCCAAATGTTGTGTACCTTCATCATGCAGCATTGTTCATCTTGAATAATACACTGAGGCCGGTTATGCATCTGTACTCCTTTATTGCTACATATCAACTGTCTGCCCTTCTCTCCTTTTCCCTTTATCCCCATTCTAGTTCTATCCCTTTGCATTCTACATTCTACAAGCCACAACACCATCTTCCCAGCAGGCCATTCGAGCCATGACTCTACTCTGCCACCTCCCCAGCAGCCCATCAGGACCCTGACTCTCCTCTGCCACCTCCCCAGCAGCCCATCAGACCCCTGACTCTCCTCTGCCATCTCCCTGGCAGCCCATCAGACCCCTGACTATACTCTGCCACCTCTCCAGCAGCCCATCACACCCCTGACTCTCCTCTTCCACCTCCACAGCGGCCCATCACAGCCCTGACTCTCCTCTGCCACCTCTGCAGCAGCCCATCAGACCCCTGATTCTCCTCTGCCACTTCCCCAACAGCCCATCACACCCCTGACTCTCCTCTGCCACCCCCCCAGCAGCCCATCAGACCCTTGACTCTCCTCTGCAACAACCTCCCCAGAAGCCCATCAGACACCTGACTCTCCTCTGCCACTTCCCCAGCAGCCCATCCAACCCCTGACTGACTCTCCTCTGCCACCCTCCCAGCAGCCCATAAGACCATTGACTCTCCTCTGCCACCTTCTCAGCAGCCCATCAGACCCCCTGACTCTCCTCTGCCTCCTCCCCAGCAGCCCATCAGACCCCTGACTCTCCTCTGCCACCTTCCCAGCAGCCCATCAGACCCCTGACTCTCCTCTGCCATCTCCCTAGCAGCCCATCAGACCCCTGACCCGTCTCTGCCACCTCCCCAGCAGCCCATCACACGCCTGACTCTCCTCTGCCACCTCCGCAGCAGCCCATCACACCCCTGACTTTCCCATGCCACCTCCCCAGCAGCCCAGCACACCCCTGGCTCTCCTCTGCCACCTCCGCAGCAGCCCATCACACCCCTGACCCATCTCTGCCACCTCCCCAGCAGCCCATCAGGCCCCTGACTCTCCTCTGCCACCTCCACAGCAGCCCATCACACCCCTGACTCTCCTCTGCCACCTCCGCAGCAGCCCATCATACCCCTGACTTTCCCCTGCCACCTCCCCAGCAGCCCGGCAGACCCCTGGCTCTCCTCTGCCACCTTCCCAACAGCCCATTAGACCCCTGACTCGCCTCTGCCTCCTCCCCAGCAGCCCATCAGACCCCTGACTCTCCTCTGCCACCTCCCCAGCAGCCCATCAGACCCCTGACTCTCCTCTGCCATCTCCCTGGCAGCCCATCAGACCCCTGACTATACTCTGCCACCTCTCCAGCAGGCCATCAGACCCCAAACCCGTCTCTGCCACCTCCCCAGCAGCCCATCAGGCCCCTGACTCTCCTCTGCCACCTCCACAGCAGCCCATCACACCCCTGACTCTCCTCTGCCACCTCTGCAGCAGCCCATCACACCCCTGACTCTCCCCTGCCACCTCCCCAGCAGACCAGCAGACCCCTGGCTCTCCTCTGCCACCTTCCCAACAGCCCATTAGATCCCTGACTCGCCTCTGCCACCTTCCCAGCTGCCCATCAGACCCCTGACTCTCCTCTGCCACCTCCCCAGCAGCCCACCAGACTCCTGACTCTCCTCTGCCACCTCTCCAGCAGCCCATCAGGCCCCTGACTCTCCTCTGCGACCTTCCCAGCAGCCCATCAGGCCCCTGACTCCCCTCTGCCACTTCCCCAGCAGCCAATCAAACCCATCAGACCCCTGACTCTCCTCTGCCACCTTCCAAGCAGCCAATCAGACCCTGACTCTCCTCTGCCACCTCCCCAGCAGCCCACCAGACTCCTGTCTCTGCTCTGCCACCTCCCCAGCAGTCCAGAAGACCCCTGCCTCTCCTCTGCCACCTCCCCAGCAACCCACCAGACCCCTGACTCTCCTCTGCCACCTCTTCAGCAGCCAATCAGGCCCCTGACTCTCATCTGCTACCTCCCCAGCAGCCCATCAGACTCCTGACTCTCCTCTGCCATCTTCCAAGCAGCCAATCAGACCTGACTCTCCTCTGCCACCTCCCTAGCAGCCCATCATACCCCTGACTCTCCTCTGCCACCTCCCTAGCAGCCCATCATACCCCTGACTCTCCTCTGCCACCTCCCCAGTAGCCCAACAGGCCCCAGACGCTCCTCTGCCACCTCCCCAGCTGCCCATCAGACCCCTGACTCTCCTCTGCCACCTCCCCAGCAGCCCATCAGGCCCCTGACTCTCCTCTGCCACCTCCCCAGCAGCCCATCAGGCCCCTGACTCTCCTCTGCCACCTCCCCAGCAGCCCATCAGGCCCCGGACTCTCCTCTGCCACCTCCCCAGCAGCCCATCAGACCCCTGACTCTCCTCTGCCATGTTCCCAGCAGCCCATTAGAGCCCTGACTCTACTCTGCCACCTCCCCAGCAGCCCATCCAACCCCTGACTGACTCTCCTCTGCCACCCCCCCAGCAGCCCATCAGACCCTTGACTCTCCTCTGCCACCTTCCCAGCAGCCCATCAGACCCCTGACTCTCCTCTGCCTCCTCCCCAGCAGCCCATCAGACCCCTGACTCTCCTCTGCCACCTTCCCAGCAGCCCATCAGACCCCTGACTCTCCTCTACCTCCCTAGCAGCCCATCAGACCCCTGACTCTCCTCTGCCATCTCCCCAGCAGCCCATCAGACCCCTGACTCTCCTCTGCCATCTCCCCAGCAGCCCATCAGACCCCTGACCCGTCTCTGCCACATCCCCAGCAGCCCATCACACGCCTGACTCTCCTCTGCCACCTCCCCAGCAACCCACCAGACCCCTGACTCTCCTCTGCCCCCTCCCCAGCAGCCCATCAGGCCCCGGACTCTCATCTGCTACCTCCCCAGCAGCCCATCAGACTCCTGACTCTCCTCTGCCACCTCCCTAGCAGCCCATCAGGCCCCGGACTCTCCTCTGCCACCTCCCTAGCAGCCCATCATACCCCTGACTCTCCTCTGCCACCTCCCCAGTAGCCCAACAGGCCCCAGACTCTCCTCTGCCACCTCCCCAGCTGCCCATCAGACCCCTGAATCTCCTCTGCCACCTCCCCAGCAGCCCATCAGGCCCCTGACTCTCCTCTACCACCTCCCCAGAAGCCCATCAGGCCCCAGACTCTCCTCTACCACCTCCTCAGCTGCCCCTCAGACCCCAGAATCTCCTCTGCCACCTCCCCAGAAGCCCATCTGGCCCCAGACTCTCCTTTTCCACCTCCCCAGCAGCCCATCAGACCCCTGACCCTCCTCTGCCACCTCCCCAGCAGCCCACCAAACCCCTGATTCACCTCTCTGCCACCTCCCCAGCAGCCCATCAGGCCCCTGACTGGCCTCTGCCACCCCCCCAGCAGCCCATCATGCCCCTGACTCTCCTCTGCCACCTCCCCAGCAGCCCATCAGGCCCCGGACTCTCCTCTGCCACCTCCCTAGCAGCCCACCAGGCCCCGGACTCTCCTCTGCCACCTCCCCAGAAGCCCATCATACCCCTGACTCTCCTCTGCCATGTTCCCAGCAGCCCATTAGAGCCCTGACTCTACTCTGCCACCTCTCCAGCAGCCCATCCAACCCCTGACTGACTCTCCTCTGCCACCCCCCAGCAGCCCATCAGACCCTTGACTCTCCTCTGCCACCTTCCCAGCAGCCCATCAGACCCCTGACTCTCCTCTGCCTCCTCCCCAGCAGCCCATCAGACCCCTGACTCTCCTCTGCCACCTTCCCAGCAGCCCATCAGACCCCTGACTCTCCTCTGCCATCTCCCTAGCAGCCCATCAGACCCCTGACCCGTCTCTGCCACCTCCCCAGCAGCCCATCACACGCCTGACTCTCCTCTGCCACCTCCGCAGGCGCCCATCACACCCCTGACTTTCCCCTGCCACCTCCCCAGCAGCCCAGCAGACCCCTGGCTCTCCTCTGCCACCTCCGCAGCAGCCCATCACACCCCTGACCCATCTCTGCCACCTCCCCAGCAGCCCATCAGGCCCCTGACTCTCCTCTGCCACCTCCACAGCAGCCCATCACAACCCTGACTCTCCTCTGCCACCTCCGCAGCAGCCCATCATACCCCTGACTTTCCCCTGCCACCTCCCCAGAAGCCCAGCATACCCCTGACTCTCCTCTGCCATGTTCCCAGCAGCCCATTAGAGCCCTGACTCTACTCTGCCACCTCCCCAGCAGCCCATCCAACCCCTGACTGACTCTCCTCTGCCACCCCCCCAGCAGCCCATCAGACCCTTGACTCTCCTCTGCCACCTTCCCAGCAGCCCATCAGACCCCTGACTCTCCTCTGCCTCCTCCCCAGCAGCCCATCAGACCCCTGACTCTCCTCTGCCATCTCCCTAGCAGCCCATCAGACCCCTGACCCGACTCTGCCACCTCCCCAGCAGCCCATCACACGCCTGACTCTCCTCTGCCACCTCCGCAGCAGCCCATCACACCCCTGACTTTCCCCTGCCACCTCCCCAGCAGCCCAGCAGACCCCTGGCTCTCCTCTGCCACCTCCGCAGCAGCCCATCACACCCCTGACCCATCTCTGCCACCTCCCCAGCAGCCCATCAGGCCCCTGACTCTCCTCTGCCACCTCCACAGCAGCCCATCACAACCCTGACTCTCCTCTGCCACCTCCGCAGCAGCCCATCATACCCCTGACTTTCCCCTGCCACCTCCCCAGAAGCCCAGCATACCCCTGACTCTCCTCTGCCATGTTCCCAGCAGCCCATTAGAGCCCTGACTCTACTCTGCCACCTCCCCAGCAGCCCATCCAACCCCTGACTGACTCTCCTCTGCCACCCCCCCAGCAGCCCATCAGACCCTTGACTCTCCTCTGCCACCTTCCCAGCAGCCCATCAGACCCCTGACTCTCCTCTGCCTCCTCCCCAGCAGCCCATCAGACCCCTGACTCTCCTCTGCCATCTCCCTAGCAGCCCATCAGACCCCTGACCCGACTCTGCCACCTCCCCAGCAGCCCATCACACGCCTGACTCTCCTCTGCCACCTCTGCAGCAGCCCATCACACCCCTGACTTTCCCCTGCCACCTCCCCAGCAGCCCAGCAGACCCCTGGCTCGCCTCTGCCACCTCCGCAGCAGCCCATCACACCCCTGACCCATCTCTGCCACCTCCCCAGCAGCCCATCAGGCCCCTGACTCTCCTCTGCCACCTCCACAGCAGCCCATCACAAACCTGACTCTCCTCTGCCACCTCCGCAGCAGCCCATCATACCCCTGACTTTCCCCTGCCACCTCCCCAGCAGCCCATCAGACCCCTGGCTCTCCTCTGCCTCCTCCCCAGCAGCCCATCAGACCCTTGACTCTCCTCTGCCACCTCCCCAGCAGCCTATCAGACCCCTGACTCTCCTCTGCCATCTCCCTGGCAGCCCATCAGACCCCTGACTATACTCTGCCACCTCTCCAGCAGCCCATCAGACCCCAAACCCGTCTCTGCCCTCCCCAGCAGCCCATCAGGCCCCTGACTCTCCTCTGCCACCTCCACAGCAGCCCATCACACCCCTGATTCTCCTCTGCCAACTCTGCAGCAGCCCATCACACCCCTGACTCTCCCCTGCCACCTCCCCAGCAGCCCAGCAGACCCCTGACTCTCCTCTGCCACCTCCCCAGCAGCCCATCAGACCCCTGACTATACTCTGCCACCTCCCTAGCAGCCCATCAGGCCCCTGACTCTCCTCTGCGACCTTCCCAGCAGCCCATCAGGCCCCTGACTCCCTTCTGCCACCTCCCCAGCTGCCCATCAGACCCATGAATCTCCTCTGCCACCTCCCCAGCAGCCCACCAAACCCCTGATTTACCTCTGCCACCTCCCCAACAGCCCATCACACCCCTGACTCTCCTCTGCCACCTCCCCAGCAGCCCATCAGGCCCCTGACTCTCCTCTGCCACCTCCCCAGCAGCCCATCAGACCCCTGACTCTCCTCTGCCACCTCCCCAGCAGCCCATCAGGCCCCTGACTCTCCTCTGCCACCTCCCCAGCTGCCCATCAGACCCCTGAATGTCCTCTGCCACTTCCCCAGCAGCCAATCAAACCCATCAGACCTCTGACTCTCCTCTGCCACCTTCCAAGCAGCCAATCAGACCCCGACTCTCCTCTGCCACCTCCCCAGCAGCCCACCAGACCCCTGACTCTCCTCTGTCACCTCCCCAGCAACACACCCGACCCCTGACTCTCCTCTGCCATCTCCTCAGCAGCCAATCAGGCCCTTGACTCTCATCTGCTACCTCCCCAGCAGCCAATCAGACCTGACTCTCCTCTGCCACCTCCCTAGCAGCCCATCAGACCCCTGGCTCTCCTCTGCCACCTCCCCAGCAGCCCACCAAACCCCTGATTTACCTCTGCCACCTCCCCAGCAGCCCATCAGACCCCTGACTCTCCTCTGCCACCTCCCCAGCAGCCCATCAGGCCACTGACTCTCCTCTGCCATCTCCCCAACAGCCCATCACACCCTGGACTCTCCTCTTTCACCTCCCCAGCAGCCCATCAGACCCCTGACCCTCCTCTGCCACCTCCCCAGCAGCCCATCACACCCCTGACTCTCCTCTGCCACCTCCCCAGCAGCCCACCAGGCCCCTGACTCTCCTCTGCTACCTCCCCAGCAGCCCATCAGGCCGTTGACTCTCCTCTGCCATCTCCCCAGCAGCCCATCAGACCCCTGACTCTCCTCTGCCTCCTCCCCAGCAGCCCATCAGACCCCTGACTCTCCTCTGCCATCTCCCTAGCAGCCCATCAGACCCCTGACCCGACTCTGCCACCTCCCCAGCAGCCCATCACACGCCTGACTCTCCTCTGCCACCTCCGCAGCAGCCCATCACACCCCTGACTTTCCCCTGCCACCTCCCCAGCAGCCCAGCAGACCCCTGGCTCTCCTCTGCCACCTCCGCAGCAGCCCATCACACCCCTGACCCATCTCTGCCACCTCCCCAGCAGCCCATCAGGCCCCTGACTCTCCTCTGCCACCTCCACAGCAGCCCATCACAACCCTGACTCTCCTCTGCCACCTCCGCAGCAGCCCATCATACCCCTGACTTTCCCCTGCCACCTCCCCAGAAGCCCAGCATACCCCTGACTCTCCTCTGCCATGTTCCCAGCAGCCCATTAGAGCCCTGACTCTACTCTGCCACCTCCCCAGCAGCCCATCCAACCCCTGACTGACTCTCCTCTGCCACCCCCCCAGCAGCCCATCAGACCCTTGACTCTCCTCTGCCACCTTCCCAGCAGCCCATCAGACCCCTGACTCTCCTCTGCCTCCTCCCCAGCAGCCCATCAGACCCCTGACTCTCCTCTGCCATCTCCCTAGCAGCCCATCAGACCCCTGACCCGACTCTGCCACCTCCCCAGCAGCCCATCACACGCCTGACTCTCCTCTGCCACCTCTGCAGCAGCCCATCACACCCCTGACTTTCCCCTGCCACCTCCCCAGCAGCCCAGCAGACCCCTGGCTCTCCTCTGCCACCTCCGCAGCAGCCCATCACACCCCTGACCCATCTCTGCCACCTCCCCAGCAGCCCATCAGGCCCCTGACTCTCCTCTGCCACCTCCACAGCAGCCCATCACAAACCTGACTCTCCTCTGCCACCTCCGCAGCAGCCCATCATACCCCTGACTTTCCCCTGCCACCTCCCCAGCAGCCCATCAGACCCCTGGCTCTCCTCTGCCTCCTCCCCAGCAGCCCATCAGACCCTTGACTCTCCTCTGCCACCTCCCCAGCAGCCTATCAGACCCCTGACTCTCCTCTGCCATCTCCCTGGCAGCCCATCAGACCCCTGACTATACTCTGCCACCTCTCCAGCAGCCCATCAGACCCCAAACCCGTCTCTGCCCTCCCCAGCAGCCCATCAGGCCCCTGACTCTCCTCTGCCACCTCCACAGCAGCCCATCACACCCCTGATTCTCCTCTGCCAACTCTGCAGCAGCCCATCACACCCCTGACTCTCCCCTGCCACCTCCCCAGCAGCCCAGCAGACCCCTGACTCTCCTCTGCCACCTCCCCAGCAGCCCATCAGACCCCTGACTATACTCTGCCACCTCCCTAGCAGCCCATCAGGCCCCTGACTCTCCTCTGCGACCTTCCCAGCAGCCCATCAGGCCCCTGACTCCCTTCTGCCACCTCCCCAGCTGCCCATCAGACCCATGAATCTCCTCTGCCACCTCCCCAGCAGCCCACCAAACCCCTGATTTACATCTGCCACCTCCCCAACAGCCCATCACACCCCTGACTCTCCTCTGCCACCTCCCCAGCAGCCCATCAGGCCCCTGACTCTCCTCTGCCACCTCCCCAGCAGCCCATCAGACCCCTGACTCTCCTCTGCCACCTCCCCAGCAGCCCATCAGGCCCCTGACTCTCCTCTGCCACCTCCCCAGCTGCCCATCAGACCCCTGAATCTCCTCTGCCACTTCCCCAGCAGCCAATCAAACCCATCAGACCTCTGACTCTCCTCTGCCACCTTCCAAGCAGCCAATCAGACCCCGACTCTCCTCTGCCACCTCCCCAGCAGCCCACCAGACCCCTGACTCTCCTCTGTCACCTCCCCAGCAACACACCCGACCCCTGACTCTCCTCTGCCATCTCCTCAGCAGCCAATCAGGCCCTTGACTCTCATCTGCTACCTCCCCAGCAGCCAATCAGACCTGACTCTCCTCTGCCACCTCCCTAGCAGCCCATCAGACCCCTGGCTCTCCTCTGCCACCTCCCCAGCAGCCCACCAAACCCCTGATTTACCTCTGCCACCTCCCCAGCAGCCCATCAGACCCCTGACTCTCCTCTGCCACCTCCCCAGCAGCCCATCAGGCCACTGACTCTCCTCTGCCATCTCCCCAACAGCCCATCACACCCTGGACTCTCCTCTTTCACCTCCCCAGCAGCCCATCAGACCCCTGACCCTCCTCTGCCACCTCCCCAGCAGCCCATCACACCCCTGACTCTCCTCTGCCACCTCCCCAGCAGCCCACCAGGCCCCTGACTCTCCTCTGCTACCTCCCCAGCAGCCCATCAGGCCGTTGACTCTCCTCTGCCATCTCCCCAGCAGCCCATCAGACCCCTGACTCTCCTCTGCCACCTCCCCAGCAGCCCATCAGGCCCCTGACTTTCCTCTGCCACCTCCCCAGCAGCCCATCAGGCCACTGACTCTCCTCTGCCATCTCCCCAACAGCCCATCACACCCTGGACTCTCCTCTTTCACCTCCCCAGCAGCCCACCAAACCCCTGATTCACCTCTGCCACCTCCCCAACAGCCCATCACACCCATGACTCTCCTCTGCCACCTCCCCAGCAGCCCACCAGGCCCCTGACTCTCCTCTGCTACCTCCCCAGCAGCCCATCAGGCCGTTGACTCTCCTCTGCCATCTCCCCAACAGCCCATCAGACCCCAGAATCTCCTCTGCCACCTCCCCAGAAGCCCATCTGGCCCCGGACTCTCCTCTTCCACCTCCCCAGCAGCCCATCAGACCCCTGACCCTCCTCTGCCACCTCCCCAGCAGCCCATCAGGCCCCTGACTCGCCTCTGCCACCTCCCCAGCAGCCCATCAGGCCCCTGACTCTCCTCTGCCACCTCCCCAGCAGCCCACCAGACTCTTCAATCTCCTCTGCCACCTTCCCAGCAGCCCATCAGGCCCCAGACTCTCCTCTGCCACCTCCTGTAACGCTTACCTCTGGGGCCCTGCAGAAGTGCCTGGTCCGGTCTGTCGACGGATGCCGGTCTGGTCTGTGCACACCTCCGATGTTGCCCAAACCACTCCCTCCCCTCTGCTCACTGCAGGTTCCAAACACCCAGCGGTCAGAGAGGCAGGAGTGATCTGGAAGGCTTGGTTCTGGTTTGCGTTGCGCCCCCAGGCATCTCGCCAATGTCTTTCCAGTTATTAGTGATGCTGTGGCCCAGTTTCCTTCACTGAGGCTCTTACAGTTCAGTTCTAATTGCCCCCCCAGTTCCTTCACTGAAGCAAGGTGGATGACTAGTTGCTCCACTAGGCCCGTGGAATGTCCAGTCCAGCTGCGACCCCCACTATCCACCCTTCCCATGTGGGTAAACGTTCTAAAATGTTAATGTCTTTATACTTTTTCCCCCCAGGCACGGTATCCGTGGGTTAACACGAAGATTGCAGCGCCGTATCCCTGAGCCCAGCGGACTTGGTAAGTAATGCGCGGGTGGTGGGTGGGATAAGAACAGTTCAACGATCCCCGCTTACCCTTATGTCTTTCTCCTGCCTTTTCAGATGTTGCAGTGCGCGAGGAACGAGGCAAGAGAAGAATCCAGCGGATGGTAAAAGGAAACAGCCGGAAGAAATCTGCAACCTGCACACGTTCCAGTGAGTATTTTCAAAGGATCTTGCCTCGCGCCGTGTAAGTCTGTTCTGTTCTGATCTTGACACGAAGTGCAGAGCTGGCTCAGGATGTCTTGACACGAAGTGCAGAGCTGTCTCAGGATGTCTTGACACGAAGTGCAGAGCTGGTTCAGGATTTCTTGACACGAAGTGCAGAATGTGAGGACCTCCGGGGCAGGCAAGCGTCACGCTGGCAGCCGGAGAAAACGCTAAGCACTGGGTGAGGCCCAGGGCGTGTTTTATATAGCCCTGGGCCCACCTGGAACCACTAGACCATCAGGGAAGCTCGTATTATGGCCCTCTAGTGGCCATGTTGAATTCTGTCAATGGATCCAGTCCCGGGGGCCATTTTGGAAGGGGCTACATAGGCAACATTCTGGATTCGCGCCAGGCTGCTAACTTCTCAGTCCAGGTCCTTCCCTGAGCCTTGGGATTGGCCCGGGTCGCGACAGCACTCTCCCCCAAAGCCCCCCCAAGGAGAGCCGCTCCCGGTCCTGGTCATTCTGGATGCGCCCTGTGGTATTGGGCTACTAAGCGAGGTGCGTGAAGGTGTTCCACTGGTTCCCAGGTTCGATCTAGCACTCCGTAGCCTTTCCAGCCTACTAAATAATAAAGTTTCTTTCGAACTATCTTGGAGTCCAGGATTCTTTTTACCTCGTATTTGGCTTCTCCCTGCACCATTATAGGCAGAGGTCTTTTAAGGGTGTCTCAAGTGCCTGGATGCGCCGGTTTCAATAACTAAACATGGAATACTGGATGTACACGGAGTACTGGTGGTAACTCCAGTTCCATGGCCACAGGGTTGATGATGTTTCATATTGAGTATGAACCGATGTACCTGGGATGGAATTTCCTAGGTCCCTTTAGTTGTATGTGCTTTGTGGACAGCCATACCTTGTCTCCAATCTGATAACAGGGTTCAGGTGTTCTTTTCCTGTCTGCAAAGCGCTTTTGATTCATCTTGGTTTCTCTGAGGGTTTGCGTAGCCTTTTTTAGGGTTTCCTTAATGCTGGTGTTCAAGGCATCCACGTCCGGCATGTCCAAGGCCACTGGTGGATCTAAAGTTGAAGTCCGTGGATCTCGTCCATATAGGAAGAAAAAGGGCAAAATTCCGGTGGAGCTATGCACTGTGTTGTTGTACGCATATTCGGCGGCCCATAGTAGCTCCTTCCAGTACTGATCTGTTTGGCCAAGCATGCACCGGAGATATTGCTCGAGTGATTGATTTGTCCTCTCGGTCTGTCCATCGGTCTGTGGATGGTGGCTAGTAGACAGACCTCGATCTGAGCCTTGGCACAACAAGCTTTCCAAAATTTTGACACAAACTGGCTCCCCCGGTCTGAAATTACCACTGAATTCATGTAGTCTGACAATATTGGTTAGGAAGATTCGAGCTAACTCCCCTGCATTCGGTACCCCCTTCAGAGTGATGAAGTGCGCCATTTTAGTTAGGAGGTCCACTACCACCAATATAGTATTTTAGCCTCCACAGGGGGGTAGTTCTGTGATAAAGTCTAAGGAGATTGTGTGCCAGGGAGTTGGTGGAATTGACAAGGGACGAAGTAATCCTTGAGGCTTGGTCCTTGATGCCTTATTGCTAGCACAGACATCACATGACTTCATGTGTTGTACAATGTCTTTTCGCCAAGTAGGCCACCAGAAATGTTGTTTGATCTTTGCCATGGTTTTTGCTATGCCAGGGTGCCCTGCTGTAAGGGCGTCGTGATAGGTTTTCATGATTAAGTCCCGCATTTCCTGATGCGGCAAATAAAGGCGATTTTGGTAATATGGTAGATTGTTCCGTGCTAAGCGTTGAGGTCCCTGTGAAACCCAGTCTTGCACTTCCATCGGAGTCATGATTGTTTTGATTTCTTCATGTAGTTTTTCTAGCATGGTCTGACAGTTACTGATCAATACAATCAGTTTTTCTTCGTGTATACTAGGCGGAGAAGGTGGAGATGCATATGCGTCCATTTTCTCAGTGGTCCAGCCAATCCGTGATAGTGCATCCGCTTTTCCGTTTTTCACTCCAGGACGGTAGCTAACTGTGAAATCGTATTCCGAGAAAAACTGAGCCCATCGTAGATGTCTTGGTGTTTGGGCCCTGGCTGTCCGCAGGAATTGCAGATTACGATGGTCGGTAAGTACTGCAACGGGGTGTCGAGCACCTAGAAGATGGTGTCGCCATTCCTTAAAGGCTGCTTTTATGGCAAGAAGTTCCTTGTCGGTTACCGCATAGTTTAACTCTGCTGGATTGAACTTCCTAGACCAAAAGGCCACGGGATGTAGTTGGCTGGTGTCAGGATCCCTTTGGGACAACACTGCCCTCATTGCCACATTAGAAGCATCTGTTTCAACTAAGAATGGGAGGTCTGGGTTTGGGTGACAGAGTATTGGTGCTGTAGTAAAGCGTGTTTTAGTTCTTGGAAGGCTTTCTCAGCTTAGGCGGTCCATTGAAAAATGCGGTTTTTCCTGAGCAATGATGTGATTGGGTGGACTACCTCTGAGAAGTCGGCAATGAACCTCCTGTAGAAATTTGCGAAGCCTAAGAAGCTCTGGACAGTCTTGATGGAAGAGGGGGATGGCCATTGCAGAATTGCTTCTACCTTGCATCTATCCATCTGGATGCCCTGCTGGCTGAGTATGTATCCGAGGAACTCCACCGTCGTGACATGAAAGGCACATTTCTCGAGTTTTGCAAACAGGTGGTATTGACGCAACTTAGCAAGAACTGCCCTTACGTGGTGTACATGTTGTTCAATGGTTTCGGAATAGATCAGGATGTCATCAATGTACACCATAGCACAAACGTCCAGTAACTCTCGGAGTACATCCGTCATGAAGTACTGAAAGGCTGCCGGGGCATTGCACAGCCCAAAAGGCATGACAGTATACTCAAACAGCCCAAATTTGGTGCGGAAGGCCGTCTTCCACTCGTCCCCGGCCATCACGCGAACCAAATGGTAGGCCCCTCTGAGATCCAATTTTGTATATGTCTTTGCCCCTTTTACTTGATCTATTAGTACTGGGATCAGGGGCAACGGATACCGATTTTTTACAGTGATTTTGTTGAGCCCTCTATAGTCTATACATGTTCTTAGGTCTCCCTCTTTTTTAGGGACGAAGAAGAGAGCTGAGGAAACCGGAGATTTGGAGGGGCGAATGAACCCATTGGCAAGGTATTGGTCCAGATATTCACGCAGGTGTTGGTTTTCTTTTTCAGTGAGGGCGTAGATGCGGCTGCATGGTAACTGTGCCCCTGGGATCAAGTCTATCTGACAATCGTAGGGCCTGTGAGGCGGTAATACATTGGCCTGTTCTTTGCGAAAAACATCCTGGAAATTGCCGTACTCTGGAGGCAATTGGCCTACGATGCCTAGGACAGCTCCTGCTGTCTGTATAGTTGACTTGGGTTTTCCTGAAGCTGGGTAACAGATCTGAGTGCTTTCCGGTGAAAACTTCACCGTATGCTTATGCCAGTCAATAAGAGGTTTATGATTTACTAACCAGGGCATTCCCAGGATCAATTGGAATTGAGGGGCATTGATAAGATCGAAGATGATATTTTCCCGATGACCGTCAAGGCATAGCATCACAACAGTTCCAGTACATTGGGTCACTGGCCCGGAAGTCAACTGAGTTCCATCCACAGACAGAATGGTTTCAGCCTTTTCCCTTTTTTGAGTAGGCACCCCTATCCGTTGAGCCAAGGTGATGTCCATGTAATTGCCTACTGCTCCGCAGTCGATATACGCTTCCAAGGCGTGCATCCGTTGGGGCTGCTCTGGGCATAGTAGGATGACTGGTGTTGTTATATGCGAGACCGCTGACGTCTCTTCCTGTCCCGACAAGCCGGTCTCTACTCTTTCGAGCCAAGTAGTTTTCCGATGGCTCTGGTGGCTCAGTCATGGCTTCCAATGCCCCTAAAGGTTTCCGAGTTGTTTTATTTAGGCAATCTTTCAAGAAATGTCTCGCTTTACCGCAGTACAAACATAATTGTTGTTTTCAGCGTCGCTCTCTTTCCTCCTTGGTCAGTAGGCCACGGATACTCCCCAACTGCATTGGTTCTGGTGCATTATCAGTTACACGTGGGGTGTCCCGGGGATGGACATACAAGGCACGGCTTTCAAAGCGGGCCCGGTCGGACCTTCTTTCCTGTAATCTGTGATCAAGTTGGACAACCAAATCGATATATTCAGCACAGCGATCAGGCGGATTCACGACCTGAGCAAGAACATCTTTTAACTCGTTTCGTAAGCCTCGGTAAAACAAGGTGGTCCTCTTATCCTCTGGCCAA
Organism: Ambystoma mexicanum; assembly: GCF_040938575.1. Lineage (NCBI taxonomy): Eukaryota > Metazoa > Chordata > Amphibia > Caudata > Ambystomatidae > Ambystoma > Ambystoma mexicanum. The sequence goes on from NC_090931.1 coordinate 1,548,110,061, forward strand.
TTAGTCTCAGCCACCAAATGATTGAATGCTGTGATGTATACCAATAGGTCTTGTGATCCCTGCCGAAGACCTAATAGCTCTGCATCCAGAGCATGACCCTGAGTGTCACTCCTCTACCTCCCCAGCAGCCCATCAGGCCCCTGACTCTCCTCCTCTGGCACCTTCCCAGCAGCCCATCAGGCCCCTGACTCTCCTCTGCCACCTCCCCAGCAGCCCATCAGGCCCCAGACTCTCCTCCTCTGCCACCTCCCCAGCAGCCCATCAGACCCTGTGGGGCTTCACATGACTTATCACACTCTTTGTTCTAGCAGAGCGTTTAAAGTGGAAGCTCTTAACAATTAATGGTGCATTTAAGAGCCATTGTTTTGGACAAGGCATTCAAAAGAGGGATTTAATTTCCAAAGCGTATACAACAAAACCTAGGTTTCAGCCGAAATCTGACAACAATAAAGATAGTTAAAATATGTTAACACAAAAGAGTTCTAGACTATTTCTATGGCTTTCATGGATTCACTTTTGGTGTGCTAAATATGTTTTGTGTGTGAAATGTCACATTTCACTCGCATCATACGAAACATGCCTTTGCCAACTGATACAAACCACCTGGTTATCATTTTACATTATCTTTTGCTGTGAGTCCAAGAATTGAATGACAGCCTACAAGTGATTTTTTATCAATTTGTGGAATTGCATTCTGGGATTTGTAGTCTTCAAGATGGTGTGACAAAAACACAGCAGTTGTACTATTTTTATTTAAGATATTTCTGTAAGGATTCCAATTTTGCTGAGGCACTTTTCAAGTCTTCTTCATAAACCAGAGTATTGTTGGAAGCCACACGTGGGGCTGAGGCGGGGGAGGGATGCTTTACCAGGTCCATGGATGTGGAATGCGGCGGCTGCTGGACTGAAGATGTTCTACCAGGGTCCTGTGCTGATTTTCTGGGCACAAATTGAGGGCGCATGTGGGCTGACAACATCTGCCTACTTTTTACACAGTGTGGATGCTATCCCGCTTGGGTGTTTTTGAAGCTGGCATGCAGAAAACAGCTCGTTTGCTCAAGTGTTCAGCCACCAGGATTTGAACCCAGGTCCTCAAGCACTCAGGGTACTCACCCACAAAACCACACGAAAGTATCTTCAAAGCACATGTCTTGTATTGGCATTTTCCTTTCCATGGAATATTTCGATATAGATTTTTGGGTTTAAAAGGTGTGCACCTTTTATACATTTCTAGCAGTGTTATAGGAACATCTCCTCTAGCTGGTTCTTTTTCAGGTGTTGATGATTAGGTTTTTGAAAGACAATTGCCTCGGGAGGATAGCTCAGTGGTAACGTGCTTGCCTTGGAAATGAGATGACACAGAGCAACACAGGTCCGATCCGGGTCCGCGCTTAAAAACCGCTGGGTATTAAGCGCGTTTTAAATAACCTATCATATCATATCAATACTCATTTGTGTTCTGTATTTTCTTCTATTAGGAAAGGCCGTTTGAATTGAATGTGTGTATTACACTTTAAGATACGTTTAGTCCCTATGTGTATGTTAATGAGCCCCCAATTCTTTTGGGACTTGAGCCCCATTATTACATGTGAAGACCTGCAGAATTGCTTACTCTGACTGCCTCAGTTACTTCCCGGGAAATAGGCTTTGCTTCCATTGCACTTTAAGGCAACGCGGCAGCAAAGGCACTTTGCCCAGTCTGGTCCAGGGCACATCCCTGCTCTTACATCCTTGGAACGTACAGTCACATTAGTTATACTTTGATTACCTACTGGAGCGCTTCATTGCTCTTTGTCCTGCTCTTCCTCGTCACAGTACTTTCTTTTGAGCTACCCGTCTCTACAAATGGTTCAGCTCACTCTGTCAGCTACTCCTAAATAAGCCCCACTCCTCATATTGCCACATATACAATATTAACAGTTAAAATACTGAAGGTTAGTTTAGTTGATCCCATGGATACTAATGACTTATTTTGTGACATCATTTTCTGCGATGAAAATAAGGGGGCCCCCACGCATCTTTTGCCGTCCTGGCCCTGCAAATCCTAAGGCCAGCTCTGCCCAGAACTGCCACCTACCCCACTGCTAACCACATTGCAGCACCATCCAACTCACCACCCAAACTCATCTCTGCATCTGGTAGACTGTGTGCACTACAAGACATAGCAAAACAGGGCGTAGCAAAGAGTGCCACTCATTCTCCTGTGGGGCACCTCATGTACTTTGGTGACTGGCAGAAAAAGGGGTGAAAATTAATGTTGTCTCTGCTGAGGCCAGTGCTCTTTACTAGAAGAGATCCAATTATTTGCCCAGGATCACACACTTTGTTTAAACAGTGAAGCTGTAATTTTAACCCACTGTACAGTTTAGTCATTTGAACACATACCCTTCAAGCTGCACTTGGTACAAACATTTACATTTTGAATGTCAAGGCCCACATTAATACTGAATTACGGCGCAGAGCTCTAAAGTTTGTAATGGCCCTGTGTGAGAAAGCCATCCAGTCCGGTATTTGCTTGGAATTATGCAACTCGTAATTTTCCTAAATTCCAAGTGGGGAAAGGGAAGGCCACACAGCATGACGTTATGTGGTACAAACCATTATTCGGCCAAGAGATAGTTAATTGCATTTGAACCTTTAATGCACCTAAAAAATAAATCCAACCAAAACTCAGCAAATATTTTCTCCAACATTAAAACCCCAAATAACTCGAAAAAAAATGTTGAAACTGTAGTTGTTTCCCCAACATTTAAATCTAAAAAAATCCAGTAAAAATGTGTGGCTGGCATTAGAGTTATTGAATTGTTTTTACTACGTTAACAATCCACAAAAAATCTTCCAACTTCAGGCAACACAATCCTTGCTTACACAAAATCCTAAATAAATCCTAAATAAAGAAAAAAAAATACGAAACTTGAAAACAAGACGTAAGTAATCCAAAAACAATCAAAAAAGTGGATTTCTTTTTTGCTAGACAACACATGTTTTTTGCATTTCTTGTGCCGCTACAGCGCTATACCCCACTGCAAGCGCCACCTCCGACACGGGGAAAGCTGCACAGCCAAAGTTAAAAACCAGAGGTAACACTGATTAAAACCATTGAATAGTTTGTGTACCTGGGTGAGCTTGTGTGTTGCAGACATTGAGGGGCCATCGTACCGTTGCTTGGTGGGGTGCGGGGGTGTTGCTGAGTTTAGTTTGGTTTGAGAGGAATTGGATTGAAGGGCTCTTGTGATGTTGGCCAGTGAGGCCTTGGGGTGAGGTTGGATGGTGGTGGTCCAGGTGTGAGGTGCTGAGTTTGGGTTGGGCTGAGGGGTATTAGATTGAAGATCTCTTGTTATTTTGGACAGTGAGGCCATTGGGGTGAGGTTGGATGGTGGTGGTGCTGGGGGTTGGTGATGAGTTTAGATTGAGTTGAGAGGGAATTGTATTGAAGGGCTCTTGTGATGTTGGGCAGTGAGGCCATTGGGGTGAGGTTGGATGGTGGTGGTGCTGGGGTGAGGCACTGAGTTTGGGTTGGGTTTAGGGGAATTGGATTGAAGGGCTCTTGTGATGTTGGGCATAGAGGCCATTGGGGGAGGTGGGATGTTGGTGCTGGGGTGAGGTGCAGCGTTTCAGTTGGGTTCAGGGGAATTGGATTGAAGTGCTCTTGTGATGTTGGGCGCTGAGGCCATTGGGCTGAGGTTGGATGGTGGTGGTACTAGGGGTGAGGTGCTGGGGCGAGGGGTTGGGTTGAGGAGAATTTGATTGAAGAGCTCTTGTGATGTTGGGCAGTGAGGCCATTGGGGTGAGGTTGGATGGTGGTGGTGCTGAGGTGAGGTGCTGAGTTTAGGTTGGGTTGAGATGGAATTGGATTGAAGAGCTCTTGTGATGTTGGGCAGTGAGGCCATTGGGTTGAGGTTGGATGGTGGTGGTGCTGGGGTGAGGTGCTGAGTTTGGGTTGGGTTGAGAGGGAATTGGATTGGAGAGTTCTTGTGATGTTGAGCAGTGAGGACATTGGGGTGAGGTTGGATGGTGTTGGGGTGAGGTGCTTAGTTTAGGTTGGGTCGAGGGGAATTGAATTGAAGAGCTCTTGTGATGTTGGGCAGTGAGGCCATTGGGGTGAGGTTGGATGGTGCTGGTGCTGGGGTGAGGTGTTCAGTTTGGGTTGGGTTGAGGTGCTGAGGTGAGGAGTTGGGTTGAGGGGAATTTGATTGAAGTGCTCTTGTGATGTTGGGCAGTGAGGCCATTGGGTTGAGGTTGGATGGTGGTGGTGCTGGGGTGAGGTGCTGAGTTTGGGTTGGGTTGAGAGGGAATTGGATTGGAGAGTTCTTGTGATGTTGAGCAGTGAGGACATTGGGGTGAGGTTGGATGGTGTTGGGGTGAGGTGCTTAGTTTAGGTTGGGTCGAGGGGAATTGAATTGAAGAGCTCTTGTGATGTTGGGCAGTGAGGCCATTGGGGTGAGGTTGGATGGTGCTGGTGCTGGGGTGAGGTGTTCAGTTTGGGTTGGGTTGAGGGGAATTGGACTGAAGAGCTCTCATGATGTTGGGTAGTGAGGCCATTGGGGTGAGGTTGGATGGTGGTGGTGCAGGCATGAAGTGCTGAGTTTGGGTTGGTTTGAGAGGGAATTGCATTGAAGTGCTCTTGTGATGTTGGGCAGGGAGGCCATTGGGGTGAGGTTGGATGGTGGTGGTGCTGGGTGAGGTGCTGAGGTGAGGGGTTGGGTTGAGGGGAATTGGATTGAAGAGCTCTTGTGATGTTGGCCAGTGAGGGCTTTGGGGTGAGGTTGGATGGTGGTGGTGGTGGTGCTGGGGTGAGGTGTTGAGTTTAGGTTGAGGGGATTTGGATTGAAGAGCTCTTGTGATGTTGGGCAGTGAGGCCATTGGGGTGAGGTTGGATGTTGGTGGTGCAGGGGTGAGGTGCAGCGTTTCGGTTGGGTTGAGGGGAATTAGACTGAAGTGCTCTTGTGATGTTGGGAAGTGAGGCCATTGGGGTGAGGTTGGATGGTGGTGGTGCAGTCGTGAGGTGCTGAGTTTGGGTTGGGGTTGAGAGGGAATTGGATTGAAGAGCTCTTGTGATGTTGGGCAGTGAGGCCTTTGGGGTGAGGTTGGATGGTGGTGGTGCAGTCGTGAGGTGCTGAGTTTGGGTTGGGGTTGAGAGGGAATTGGATTGAAGAGCTCTTGTGATGTTGGGCAGTGAGGCCATTTGGATGAGGTTGGATGGTGATGCTGGGGTGAGGTGCTGAATTTGGTTTGGGTTGAGAGGGAATTGGATTGGAGAGTTCTTGTGATGTTGGGCAGTGAGGCCTTTGGGGTGAGGTTGGATGGTGGTGGTGCTGGGGTGAGATGCTGAGTTTGGGTTGGGTTGAGGGGAATTGGATTGAAGAGCTCTTGTGATGTTGGCCAGTGAGGCCATTGGGGTGAGGTTGGATGGTGGTGGTGCTGGGGTGAGGTGCTGAGTTTGGGTTGGGTTGAGGGGAATTGGACTGACGAGCTATTGTGATGTTGGGCAGTGAGGCCATTGGGTTGAGGTTGGATGGTGGTGGTCCTGGTGTGAGGTGCTGAGTTTAGGTTGGGTTGAGGTGAATTGGATTGACGTGCTCTTGTGATATTGGGCAGTGAGTCCCTTGGGGTGAGGTTGGATGGTGGTGGTGCTGGGGTGAGGTGCTGGGGTGAGGGGTTGGGTTAGGGGAATTGGATTGAAGTGCTCTTGTGATGTTGGGCAGTGAGGCCATTGGGGTGAGGTTGGACGGTGGTGGTACTGGGGTGAGATGCTGAGTCTAGGTTGGGTTAAGGGGAATTGGATTGAAGAGCTCTTGGGATGTTGGGCAGTGAGGCCATTGGGGTGAGGTTGGATGGTGGTGCTGGGGTAAAGTGCTGAGTTTGGGTTGGGTTGAGAGGGAATTGGATTGGAGAGTTCTTGTGATGTTGGGCAGTGAGGCCATTGGGGTGAGGTTGGATGGTGCTGGGGTGAGGTGCTTAGTTTAGGTTGGGTCAAGGGGAATTGAATTGAAGAGCTCTTGTGATGTTGGGCAGTGAGGCCATTGGGGTGAGGTTGGATGGTGCTGGTGCTGGGGTGAGGGGAATTGGACTGAAGAGCTCTCATGATGTTGGGCAGTGAGGCCATTGGGATGAGGTTGGATGGTGGTGGTGCAGGCATGAGGTGCTGAGTTTGGGTTGGGTTGAGAGGGAATTGGATTGAAGAGCTCTTGTGATGTTGGCCAGTGAGGCCTTTGGGGTGAGTTTGGATGGTGGTGGTGCTGGGGTGAGGTGATGGGGTGAGGGGAAATGGATTGGAGTGCTCTTGTGATGTTGTGCAGTGAGGCCATTGGGGTGAGGTTGGATGGTGGTGGTGCAGGCATGAGGTGCTGAATTTGGGTTGGGTTGAGAGGGAATTGGATTGAAGAGCTCTTGTGATGTTGGGCAGTGAAGCCATTGGGGTGAGTTTGGATGGTGGTGGTGCTGAGGTAAGGTGCTGAGTTTAGGTTGGGTTGAGGGGAATTGGATTGAAGAGCTCTTGTGATGTTGGGAAGTGAGGCAATTGCGGGGAGGTTGAATGGTGGTGGTGCTGGGGTGAGGTGCTGAGTTTGGGTTGGGTTGAGGGGGATTGGATTGAAGAGCTCTTGTGATGTTGGGCAGTGAGATCATTGGGGGTAAGGTTGGCTGGTGGTTGTGCTGGGGTGAGGTGCTGAGTTTAGGTTGGGTTGAGGGGAATTGGATTGAAGTGCTCGTGTGATGTTGGCCAGTGAGGCCATTGGGTGAGGTTGGACGGTGTTGGTGCAGGGGTGAGGTGTTGAGTTTAGGTTGAGGGGAATTGGATTGAAGAGCTCTTGTGATGTTGGGCAGTGAGGCAATTGGGGTGAGGTTGGATGGTGGTGGTGCTGGGGTGAGGTGCTGAGTTTGGGTTGGGTTGAGGGGAATTGGATTGAAGTGCTCTTGTGATGTTGGGCAGTGAGGCCATTGGGGTGAGGTTGGATGGTGGTGGTGCTGGGGTGAAGGGCTGAGTTTGGGGTGGGTTGGGGGGAATTGGATTGAAGAGCTTTTGTGATGTTGGCCAGTGAGGCCATTGGGGTGAGGTTGGATGGTGGTGGTGCTGGGGTGAGATGCTGAGTTTGGGTTGGGTTGAGGGGAATTGGATTGAAGAGCTCTTGTGATGTTGGCCAGTGAGGCCATTGGGGTGAGGTTGGATGGTGGTGGTGCTGGGGTGAGGTGCTGAGTTTGGGTTGGGTTGAGGGGAATTGGACTGACGAGCTATTGTGATGTTGGGCAGTGAGGCCATTGGGTTGAGGTTGGATGGTGGTGGTCCTGGTGTGAGGTGCTGAGTTTAGGTTGGGTTGAGGTGAATTGGATTGACGTGCTCTTGTGATATTGGGCAGTGAGTCCCTTGGGGTGAGGTTGGATGGTGGTGGTGCTGGGGTGAGGTGCTGGGGTGAGGGGTTGGGTTAGGGGAATTGGATTGAAGTGCTCTTGTGATGTTGGGCAGTGAGGCCATTGGGGTGAGGTTGGACGGTGGTGGTGCTGGGGTGAGATGCTGAGTCTAGGTTGGGTTAAGGGGAATTGGATTGAAGAGCTCTTGGGATGTTGGGCAGTGAGGCCATTGGGGTGAGGTTGGATGGTGGTGCTGGGGTAAAGTGCTGAGTTTGGGTTGGGTTGAGAGGGAATTGGATTGGAGAGTTCTTGTGATGTTGGGCAGTGAGGCCATTGGGGTGAGGTTGGATGGTGCTGGGGTGAGGTGCTTAGTTTAGGTTGGGTCAAGGGGAATTGAATTGAAGAGCTCTTGTGATGTTGGGCAGTGAGGCCATTGGGGTGAGGTTGGATGGTGCTGGTGCTGGGGTGAGGGGAATTGGACTGAAGAGCTCTCATGATGTTGGGCAGTGAGGCCATTGGGATGAGGTTGGATGGTGGTGGTGCAGGCATGAGGTGCTGAGTTTGGGTTGGGTTGAGAGGGAATTGGATTGAAGAGCTCTTGTGATGTTGGCCAGTGAGGCCTTTGGGGTGAGTTTGGATGGTGGTGGTGCTGGGGTGAGGTGCTGGGGTGAGGGGAAATGGATTGGAGTGCTCTTGTGATGTTGTGCAGTGAGGCCATTGGGGTGAGGTTGGATGGTGGTGGTGCAGGCATGAGGTGCTGAATTTGGGTTGGGTTGAGAGGGAATTGGATTGAAGAGCTCTTGTGATGTTGGGCAGTGAAGCCATTGGGGTGAGTTTGGATGGTGGTGGTGCTGAGGTAAGGTGCTGAGTTTAGGTTGGGTTGAGGGGAATTGGATTGAAGAGCTCTTGTGATGTTGGGCAGTGAGGCAATTGGGGGGAGGTTGAATGGTGGTGGTGCTGGGGTGAGGTGCTGAGTTTGGGTTGGGTTGAGGGGGATTGGATTGAAGAGCTCTTGTGATGTTGGGCAGTGAGATCATTGGGGGTAAGGTTGGCTGGTGGTTGTGCTGGGGTGAGGTGCTGAGTTTAGGTTGGGTTGAGGGGAATTGGATTGAAGTGCTCGTGTGATGTTGGCCAGTGAGGCCATTGGGTGAGGTTGGACGGTGTTGGTGCAGGGGTGAGGTGTTGAGTTTAGGTTGAGGGGAATTGGATTGAAGAGCTCTTGTGATGTTGGGCAGTGAGGCAATTGGGGTGAGGTTGGATGGTGGTGGTGCTGGGGTGAGGTGCTGAGTTTGGGTTGGGTTGAGGGGAATTGGATTGAAGTGCTCTTGTGATGTTGGGCAGTGAGGCCATTGGGGTGAGGTTGGATGCTGGTGGTGCTGGGGTGAAGGGCTGAGTTTGGGGTGGGTTGGGGGGAATTGGATTGAAGAGCTTTTGTGATGTTGGCCAGTGAGGCCATTGGGGTGAGGTTGGATGGTGGTGGTGCTGGGGTGAGGTGCTGAGTTTGGGTTGGGTTGAGGGGAATTGGACTGACGTGCTCTTGTGATGTCGGGCAGTGAGGCCATTGGGGTGAGGTTGGATGGTGGTGGTGCTGGGGTGAGGTGCTGAGTTTGGGTTGGGTTGAGAGGGAACTGGATGGAAGTGCTCTTGTGATGTTGGGCAGTGAGGCCATTCGGGTGAGGTTGGATGGTGGTGGTGCTGGGGTGAGGTGCTGAGTTTGGGTTGGGTTGGTTTGAGGGGAATTGGATTGAAGAGCTCTTGTGATGTTGGCCAGTGAGGCCATTGGGTTGAGGTTGGATGGTGGTGGTGCTGGGGTGAGGTGCTGGTGTGAGGTGCTAGGGTGAGGGGTTGGGTTGAGGGGAATTGGATTGGTGAGCTCTTGTGATGTCGGGCAGTGAGGCCATTGGGGTGAGGTTGGATGGCGGTGGTGCTGGGGGGTGGTGCTGAGTTTAGGTTGGATCGAAGGGAATGGGATTGAAGAGCTCTTGTGATGTTGGGCAGTGAGGCCATTGGGGTGAGTTTGGATGGTGGTGGTGCTGGGGTGAGGTGCTGAGTTTGGGTTGGTTTGAGGGGAATTGGACTGAAGTGCTCTTGTGATGTTGGGCAGTGAGGCCATTGGGGTGTTGGATGGGGGTGTTAGGGTGAGGTGCTGAGTTTAGATTGGGTTGAGGGGAATTGGATTGAAGAGCTCTTGAGATGTTGGGTAGTGAGGCCATTGGGGTGAGGTTGGATGGTGGTGGTGCTGGGGGGTGGTGCTGAGTTTAGGTTGGATCGAGGGGAATGGGATTGAAGAGCTCTTGTGATATTGGGCAGTGAGGCCATTGGGGTGAGTTTGGATGGTGGTGGTGCTGGGGTGAGGTGCTGAGTTTGGGTTGGTTTGAGGGGAATTGGATTGAAGAGCTCTTGTTATGTTGGGCAGTGAGGCTATTGGGGTGAGGTTGGATGTAGTGGTGGTGTTGCTGGGGTGAGTGAGCTGTTTTAGGGTTGTGATGTTGGGGGCTCTAGGATGAGCTACTGACATAAGGTTAGGTGGTGGGGTGAGATAGGCTGCTGGGGTTAATGGGGCACAGGGATGAGGTAGGGTGATGGAAGGTACATAGATGGTTCAGTTTGATGGTTTGGGTGTTGGGTGGGGCAGGTTCTGCAGTGAGCTTGTGTTTGGGGGGGCTCACATGAAGTTGGGTTGTGGGGGTGTGGGGGTGAGATAAGCTTGTGTTTTGTTGGGTGGGGACAGTGCAAGATAAGTTGGTTGATATGATGCTTTAGGTGCTGGGTGAGTTTGGCTGGTAAGACAGTGCTTGGATGAAATGCTGAGGTAATAGGTGGTGGGGATGTGGAGGGTTTTGACCCATGTGGAATCATTAGACGGGGTAAATGTGGGGATTAAGCTGTCGCTGCCCATCATTTTACCCCAGAACAAAAATAAATCATTGGAGTGGGTAAAGATGGGGGATGCGCTGTCGCCGCCCATCATTTCATCCCAGAATCCAGGAGAGCTGCGCAGTTGTGCGCACACCAAAATGGTTACCTAACTTGCCACCCACCAGTGTAAAGAAAGGTCTTTGTTAACAAAATCCACTGTTACTGATGTCAAAAAGTTGCTGAAATCGTGACTCATTGGACCACTTTAAAGATTCAACCCTTTTGTGGGGTTCCACATAACCATTTTACTGTAAGGAGCCCCATCAAAACAATGTTAAGCAAGGATTTACTACCATGTAAGAACCATTCCTGTTTAGAATGCATTAATCCAAGAAAATCCCAAAATTGCATGCAGTACCAACAAAATCCTCAAGGGGGCGCTAGCGGTCTAAACTCTGACAGGAGAACTGAGTGCAGTTGCTGACAAAGGGATTTGACTCAGCTGACTTCAAAGGCTGCATTTTAATTAAAAATTAGCCACATGCTGTTCCCAGAGGCCTGAAGCCTGGGAAACCCTCTCATCTCCAGAGCTTCACACCAGGAGTTAGAATCTCACATGACCTCTTGATTGATAGAAGGCAGACTGGCTGGGAGCTTCCCAGAGACCACACAATGGCCCCTTTCCTCTGAAAGGAATATGTTGATTTTGACTGTTTAATGTCAACAAAGCCCTGCCTGCCCAGAGGACTGACCCACCCAAGTCTTGGAGGCGGACTCCAACACTCTGAGGACTGAATTGAAAGTAAAATATATATTTTACAAAAACACTGATAACTCTTTGTAATCAAATGACAGAAAAGTATAACTTTGAGAGCCTTAATTTAAAAAATGTACCTTCAATTCAAGCCCAAACTCCAATTTGTGTGATGTTCTGGGGGCAAACTAGCAGTTAAGAGGATATTACTCAAAATGTGTGCATGTGAAAAATCTGACACTTCATCAACTAATGTCCATACTCCTTGCGCACATGTGTGTAAATTTGGGTTAATGTCCGGTATTGCAAACCAGTTAAAAAGTGCAAAATATTGCCATTTCTGAATGCAAGCTCTCAGGAAGAGCAGAGTTTGAACAGGGGATACCTACTGTGATATGTGAGGGGTGCATGTAATTTTAAACAAATGTTTACCTGTGCAAATATGTCTTTTTATATCAAATATAGATTGTGTGCAATTTGACAGGGGAGTGTCCTCTCTGCAAGCCATAAAATGACATCGCTCTGACTCACAGTTCCTTCCCCAATCAAGTGAGAAATGGAAATTTGACCAATGGCAAGTGGAGAGGGGTAGGGTCTAGTGATGCTCACACACACCCATTTCAAAACACATAAAAGCAGAGAGACAGGACAGATAGGGACCTTCAAATCCATTTGCTGCGGGACGCTCTGCCGGGAAAATCCATACTTTACCTCCATCAATCTCCAGAGAAAGCTGTGCAGAAAGACCCAGAGAAAGCAGAGCAGTATCCAAAACCAGAGAGAGCTGAACCGGAGTGCAGTCCAAAACCTGACCAGATCCGTGGCAAGGCATATTTCTAAATATAGTGTGAGTACCTAGCAAAACTGCGCAGAACCAATCTCTTAGTTAAAATAATATAATTCAATCCTATTTTAATCTAAGTAGAACTGTCTCCTAACTGTCACCTGTCATTTGCAAAGCTGTCACCTGTCATTTTCTAGTTGCAAGCTGCACTTGTCTTTTGAACTTTAAAATTTCAAATCTGAAAAACGACCTTTATTTAATCGCTCATATCTCTGTGACCGTTTGTGCTAGAGACTTGCAGTAACTTTCATCTGGAAGCTGAGATCCTAGGCTTTCCTAGGACCCCAAAACGATAGTGATAGCCCTTGTAGTTCCTCTGTGATCGCGGCAGACGCATTCGCGAATTTTGCCGCGATTTGAAAATTTCTCCACTTGCAAAAAGATAGCTGCTTTTGCTTTCCTCTGAAAAAAATCGTTTGCCTCATAAAAACTATCCCTGCATTACTGCTAGAGTGAGCCTGAGCTAATATTAACTTGATTTCACTCACCCTAAACCTCCTAGAGGGAATTAAAAGCATTTTAGCATATTTTTTTCTTCATTTCCAGCACATTTAAAAGCATTTGGGCCTGTGTTTTCAACTTCTGTAGTCTAAGTTGCTGGGTGAACTGAATCACATTTAATTGCATTTCTGAGAATTGTGTGCCTTCCTTCCATTTCCTTGCATTGCATAAAAGGGGGGGGTGAATTGTACAAGAAAGTGATTACATTGTTTTGCTGAAATCCTATCAAGTTATTTTCTGTACTGCATTTCATTCCACATTGCATCCATTGGAAACCATAAAAGTATTGTTGCTATCTTATCCATTTCATGTCAACTCCTTAGTGATTATCAAGAAGTGTGCTAGTGCCAGATTCTCCGTTGTTAATCTTTATCATACCAGATTAAGTGTGATATTCAATTATTAATTTATTATAAAGTCTGATATCTATATCTATTGTTTAAATTATCAAATAAACCTTTTAACTTGCAAAACAGAACTACTTCTTTGCTCAGTGGGGTCAGAGGGATTCCAAGGGAGGGGTGTTATATAGGGGTAGTCATCCAGAACGCATGAACTGGACATAAAGTTATATCAATAAGGGTTTTCATTCAGTATTATAGACTAGGCGTTGACTTAGCTGTAGTGTTGAATTGAATCCTCTTACAAATTGGGGGCTCGTCCGGGATGTTTGGGTTAGATTTACCATTTGTGCAGATTAATACAGCGTGCCAGCTGACCAGATACACATATCCAGTCGGATCACCACGCTGCATTACGCTGTGAAGCATTCCTCAAAAGGGACACTCCAAGAAAAGTTCTGTTCTGCAAAAATAAAATACTAACTTCTGTAAGTCAGGACAGAGACCAATCTCTAGAATGACGACCTTGGTAGATATGAAAATAGCCAGAGAGCACTTCTTACATAAACTATTTGTGAGAGGTGAATGGGCTGAGCAGGGCAAGGATGCCTGGTTGCAGGCCATCACGCGACAGGTCACTGAAACAGGGTCAGACTAATGGAGAGATCAGGGTCCATTACATGTGGCCCTGAGTGAACTATATATGGCTCCTAAGGCCAAAGATGAACACGACAAGATCATTAGGATAGCGGCATATTTATATTTATATATGGGAGCCATACAGAATAAATGTGCTGAAGGCCATGATCTGGCAAAAAGGCAACAGATGGCGTTAGAGAAGGCCCAATCTGATCTGGACTCTTCTGAGCAAAGGCTGCACAGAAGCCAGGAGTCAGAAAATGAGACCAGACAGTACATCACTAAAATAAAGGAGGATATGGATGTGCTGCAAAAGGAAAAGTCAGAACAGGATACCAGATTTCTGGCCTTGCAGAAGGAACACCAAGAAGGTTTGGACTCCCTACTGCAAAGCCAGAAAAAGCTGGAGCAACAGCTAGACTTCAATAGGGCATGTGCTGAGCAGGTAGTCACCCAGCAAAGCCACCTAGATAGGGAGAAGGCAGAGAGCAATAAACTGATTCTGAAAGACCTGGATACCCAGGCAGAGTTTGATCAGGAGCGCCAGAAAGCTGGTGCCTTCCAAAGGCAAAGGGACGACCTGACGGTACAGATGCAGACTCTTAGTCAGGAAAGGGACACCTTAGGCCAGGAAGTCTGCCACTTAAAAAGAAAAATGGAAGAAAATCACCTGGCCCACCAGGGACTGGGTGACCTCCAAAAAGAACACCAGAACTTGCTAGAGCACACCAGGAGGGTGGAGGATGCTCTAGCAAGAAAGGAGCAGGCCAATAGGGACACAGCTCAGGAGGTAACCCTCCTGCAGCAAAGACTGGCCCAGTTCTCCAGGACCAACCAGGAAGCACGGAGGGAAAATGAGGCTCTCTGCCAGCACAATGAGAGGCTCCAGCAACAGGTAGCGATGCAGGAGAAACTGATAGCGTTGAGTAAGGCCTTAACAGAGGAACTGAAAGCACAAATGCAGGCTCTTGCATTGCAACAGGGAGCAGGGGCGGATAGAGATGAGGTCCGCTGGGAAAGAGAGATTCCTGACCATAACCGCAGGAGCCCTAACACCAGGGGCCTTCATCTCCCCCAGTCCCTGGACTCTACCACCCCCATGTCCCCTGGCGCACATGAGCACAGGGCCACAGGGATGGCAGATTACTATCCAGCTAAGAGTATGGGGCTCATAGGCCAGTACCACTCAGGAATGGAGGGGTGGGCATCCGGGTATGGGCACCCAAGTACAGTACAGTTCAATGGGGAACCCCAGGAGAGTAGGCCCATTAAGGGCATCCTGAAAACCTCTGCCCAGTTAGGTCAGTGGAGGGGGTACCCATCAAATCCTGGCAGCAAGGAGGAATCTGAAGACTCCTCTGAACTGCGCAGGACACAGGAGACCAGGTCCCCACAGTCTGCCAGCCATTCCCAGGCTCGCAGAAGCCGGGAAAACCTGGAAGAACAGACGGGAACCTCTGGGAGCAGTGCCTCTGAGTCCGAAGACGAATGGACAAGGGTTACCCGAACCAAAAAGGCCAATAAGGCAAAAAGGGCCTTGCTTAAGGACCCCTTAAAGCATATTAAGGCGATCAGGAGCGTCATCACTCCTTACCATAAGAACGCTAAGTATTCTGTTTGGGAGCACTTAGAGTTGTTTGAACAAATGATGGAGACTTTCCATTTGAAGGACAGCCAAAGCTGTATTCAATATGTAAAGTGGACCTTCTCCCCGGAATACTCCAGTTTCTTTGCGGGGCTGGTGGACCAAAATCAGTTAAGATGGTCCACCTATAAGGCGGCCATCTTGAAACATTTTTCTGTTCACAGAAATCCTCAAGAGGCTCGCAAGGCAGCCTACAATTTGCAATGTGGGGAGGATCAGGCCCCACAAGAATTTGTGCAGGAGTTAAAGCGTGCTTTTGCACAGACCACAAGAAGGGTGCGCACGGATAGCAGAGAATTTATTAATACGTTTTTCCATGCCTTGCCCAAATATATCATGACCCAGCTCGTGAGGGATTTTCACGAGAAAAGATCTTTAGACTGGGTCATTGAACAGGCTACCCGGATCTACGAGGTGCAGAAACCGATAGATAGCAAAAGTAATGCCCAGAAAAACCCCAAAGCCAACAGCACCCCTGCTGCTGCCAAGGTGGCAGAGGTAAAGGTCACCCCCGTTTTGGATTTGGAGATGGGGGGCCTAAAAACCTACCTGCACCTAATAATGCTAGGCCCAGGAGGTCCTCGGGTCAATCACAGACAGGGAGCCAAGGAGGCAGCCCCACAAATGGGGTCACTCGCTCTCCTGATTATGTAAGTCCCCGTTACTAGGGAAATCGACCCATCCTGGGTTATGTGTGGACTCCTCCAGCCCAAGGGGGGGGATCCAGCCAAGCACCTAACCCAGGGAACTTCCCTCCAAACTTCCCACAGGAGGGCAGAAATTTACCAAACCCTGGGCAGAACTTTTTCCCCAGATATCCACCCGACTTTCAGCCCCAAAACCATCCATCCTTCTTTCCCCAATTCCCTGAGCCCAGACCACTGAATCCGGGAGAGGGGAGGCCAAGGGTGGAGGGGTACCCAAATCTTCCCAACCCGGGGTATTACCAGAGGAGGGACAGCTACCCTTCCCGGGATCAGCCCAGGGGAGAAAACAGGGCCCCGTATCAGCCTGAGCGGGTTTCCCAGTTAGAGCGCCAGGTTCAAAACATGGCGCGGGATCTGGGTCACATACTGAGGGCTCAGCAGAACCCTCAGATGGGCGTGCCGGCGCAGAACGCACCCAACTCTGGACCTGGTGCTCCAGAACAATGACGGGGGCAGCACCCCGATAACTCACCGGTTCCCAGGGAGGAGGCACAAAGGGAAGGGGGGTGTAAAGCCTTGGAGGAAGCTTCCTTCCTCACTTGTAAACAGCCCCTGGAAACCCAGGAACCGGAAACAAAATCTCTTGCCCCTGAAAGTCTGCCTCCTAAGGAGCAGAGGGGGGGTAGGAGAAACAAAAGACCCAAACAGACTCAGTTTGAGGAGGAGGTACAGATCTTCCAATTTGAGGGAGAGGGATCCTCAGAGGATCCTGGGAAAAGGATCTTCTCCTTCAGAGAGGGGGGAACTCCTCCCAAAGAAAAATGGGTCCCTAGGGATGCAAATCCAGACTGGGGAGATGTGGAGACTGAGCTACCGCCGCCCACCATCTCATCCCAGAACCAACAGCAAGAAAATCCCCTGGTTCAAACCCATCCTGGTGACTGCCTCCAAAAAGGGGGGGGGCGGCCCAGAACCGGAGCTAGGGGAACCCACAATGGCTCTGATCTCCAGTTGCCAAATTTTTCTTTCAGATTCCCAAGGCTCTCCACAGAATTCTGCCCAAATCTCTTCGCTAGCGATGTCCAAAACCAGAAAATTAGCCCACCAGTTGTCCAAAAATGTACATTATCTGTGCCCCCTTGAGGAGAAGGAGGGAAGATATTATGCCCCGGTACAAGTACAGGGGCAGGGTACAATCTTGGCACTGGTGGACACTGGATCTCAAGCTACCCTTCTGTCCAGAAGGGCCTTTGACGAACTGAATGCAGGGAGGGGAGAGAATTACCAAATTCCTCTCACCTCTCTTCCTGGACAACTGCAGAACTTTGACGGGAAGGAAATTCCCGTTGAGGGGACGGCAGATTTGGACATTAAAATTGGGCGACATAAGTTGAAACACCCGGTCATAGTTGTGACCACAGAGGGCACCCCTTGTTTACTAGGGAATGACCTCCTGAGAAGGTTGTCACCCCTAATAGATTGTGTAAACAAGGTCCTCTGGACCCAGACTAGCCGACCCATAACATTAAAACAGAGTGTCAACCATGTTAGTTTAAACGGCACCTGCCACATGGTTGAACAAAAATCTGACCAAGTAGAATTTCACTTCCAGAATAGCCAAATTCCAGACGTGACAGTAATAGCAGTAGGACAACAGACTGGTGATGGGGGGTCCTCTCTATTTCTGAAAATCAACCTTCCTTCCAGTCTAAAGTGGTACTCCACGCTGGAAGGAAACACTCTGAGATTCTATACTAATCCCCAATCAGAAACTCCCACTCCTATAGTCCAAAAAGATGTGAAATCAGCTCAGAGCCTGGCTGATATTCAGCAAATTGGAGAGCAGTTGTTCATCCCTGTTCAGTTAAATGATGGGAAGGACTCTGTTCTCGCTCGAGTGTGTGTGAACAACGGTAAGAGCTTCATCAGCGAAGCCATGTTCCGCCAACTCCCAAAAGATCCAGCCATTCCCACCTTCAAGCTGATAGACAAGTGGGAAATGGACCTGGAAGCACCTACTTCCAAACATCTCCTGCCAAGCAGGTGTATGCTCAAAATCTCCATTGGCAACAAGAGCATAGTCCACAATTGTTGGGTCGTGCGAGACGTCCCTGCCGCCTTTTACTTAGGCAGTGACATTCTCAATCGCTTTGCCATTAGTTTGGACCTAATAAACTTCAAAGCTTGGTCCCGATTAGCGGATAATCCCATGGGCTTTGATGATCCAGAAAAAGCATTTAGGTCAGCTCAATTGCTACCTTATGCAGTTGAAATTCAGATTAAAGAGGAAGTCACCATCCCAGAAAGGACCCGACAATTCTCCCTGGAAGTGAAAGTTAAAAGGGGACAAGAGTTGAAAAACACTGATGCTTACATACATCTAAACGCTTCTCTCCAACAGCAAGGGTTGGGGGTAAACCCAACTCCATTAGTCAACATAGAACATGACACCATTCCAATAGAGGTGGATAACAGCGACTTAAAGAGTATTACTCTAGCCGCAGGCACCATTATTGGAATGGCGGTTGATGACCGACATTTCTCCATTGATCTTGGAAATGAACTGTTAGGACCAATCCCCAAGGACTGTTTTGACAGTGACAGTGATGACAACGCAACACCAGACAGAATTTTTACCCGGCATGGGGGGAACTTCCTGGTGTACACTTCTTGCCCTTATGGTAAGGAAGATGTGACTTGTGACTTCAGGAGGGATGAGGTGATTTTCCAAGTCTATGAGGGCTGCCTTTCCCACCTGAAGCCTCCGGTCCAAATCAGCACTCTGACCAGGGACTTCTCCACCCAGCTGGAGGAGGCCGCGGAGATAGCCAAACCAGAAGTCTTTCCAGGCTTCAGGCAGATGGTGGAAGAGAGAGTCAACCTAGCTGATGCCTGTGTGACTCTGGAACAAAAGCAAAAGTTGAAACAAGTTTTCTTGGATTTCCAAGATCTCTTTGCGGTAGACTCATATGACTGTGGTCGCACCGACATCCACACCACAACAATCCCCACGGACCCTGGCATGACTCCTGTGTTTGTGAAGCAATATCGCTTGCCTCTCGCATCAATGGAGTCCCTTACTGAAATAATTAAGAACCTTGAGTCCCGGGGAATAATCCGTCCAGTCCACAGCACCTTCAATAATCCGGTGCTGGGAATATTGAAGCCAAACGGCCAGTGGAGACTCTGCGCCGACCTCAGGGAGCTCAACAAACGGGTCCATACTTCCCGATGGCCTCTGCCCTACATTGACCAAGGGCTGGCCCAGATCCAGGGGTCACAGGTATTCACTGCAATAGACCTGACCAATGGATACTGGACCGTGCCTGTCAGTAGGGAGGACCAATACAAACTGGCTTTTACCTTTGGGGGCCAGCAGTACACATGGACCCGGACTCCTTTCGGATACCTCAACTCCGGCAATGAATTCAACATTTTCCTACATAAGGCCATGCCCGACCTGGGTGCGAGGGGTAACCTGGCTTATGTAGATGATGTCCTCATCAAAAGTTCATCTGTGGAGGAACACATAGCGGAGATCCGTTATGTTCTGACCCAGTTGAGGGCCGCCGGAGCAAAACTTTCCTTTCAAAAAGCACAGTGGTGTAGAACCCGTGTTAATTTCTTGGGGCATGAGATTACTCCTCAGGGTCTCTGTCCCCAGGAAAAGAAAGTGGAAGCACTTCAGAAACTGAAAGACCCCACAACTCTGCGGGAACTAAGGAGCCTCCTTGGACTGACCAATTACAGCAGAAAGTTCATTGAGGGCTACGCAGAGATCACCAGACCCCTGATTCATCTCCTGAAGGGGGGGTCAAGTGGGAATGGGGTCCAGAACAATCCGAGGCAGTAAGACAACTCAAAAGAAGCCTCTCACAAGTGCCTTGCCTAGCTTACCCTGTCAGAAACAAGGAGTTCTTCCTGGAGACGGGGTTCTCTAATACGTGCTTGACGGCAGTATTATACCAAAAGCATGACAAGGTCAATAAAGTAATCTCCTATGCGAGCAAAACTTTATCCTCTGTGGAGGAAAAATTCAACGATTGTGAGAAGGCACTCCTGGCAACGGTGTGGGCATTGAAGAATTACCGCCCGTTTATCCAGGGGGAACACATCATAGTGGAGACTCCACACCAGCCTCTGCAATATCTCCAAAGTGACAGAATCCGGGCCGGAAATGTGAGTAATTCCCGAATTACTTCCTGGATTCTGTCAATGCAAGGCTTTCCTGTGGAGGTCCGATATGGCCAAAACAAGAAGAGTCCCCTCGCGCAAGGTCTGGCTGACTTGCATGATTGTGCCAGTGAAAACTGTCTCGAGGACGAAAGTCTAAAAATCAAGGACAACACGGAGGCATACCTTAATTCCCCACACAAAGTCTTTGAAGAGGACAAGTGTGAGGGAATGCCCACTGTCTATGTGGATGGATGCTCTTACCATGTTGACAACAACGGGGAGAAAGAACTGGTGGCCGGCGTAGGGAATGCATGGGTGAATGAGTCCCCAGAACCCTCCGCTGGATACAAAATTGGTCCCCGAAGTAGTCAGGTGGCAGAATTGATGGCTGTGCATCAGGCCATCCTCACTGCTGTCCAGCATCAACTCCACGAACTGGTCATAATCACAGATTCGGATTATGTACGGAATGGGTTCGTGGAGCACCTGGTTAGTTGGAAAACCAGAGGCATGTTATGTGCTAACAACAAACCCTTGAAACATGGGAAGTTGATCCAAAACATTGATGATCTGGTCACCTCGAATGAGATGACCATCTATTGGAAAAAGATCAAGGGTCATTCCAAAGTAGAGGGACCAGACAAAACTGGAAATGACTTAGCTGATCAGCTGGCCAAAACCGGGGCCATCCAAGGGGATCTAATTGAGATTGAGTCCCTGTTGGGGGAAATCCAGGTCACTGCTATCACTAGGTCCCAGACAAATGCTCACAACGACCTTTCAATTGCACAATGGAGTAAGGAGACCCCTGATGCTGATTTGATTACCGCTCAGAAGGGGGATCCAATAATTGGTAAATTTTACCAGCACCTTGAGGACCCTGAGAACTTTCCCCTGACGGATACCGATTACATTGGGAAAGAGGACCTAAGAGTGTTGATGAAGTGTCCAAAAATGTTCCGGATCCAAGACGGTTTGTTGGTAAGGAAATCCAAAGCTGGCCACGATCAGTGGGTGGTTCCTACCTCATTCCGAAGCCTGATGTTAAGTCACGCCCATGATGCGGCCACCGCCGGTCATAGGGGATTTCACACAACACTGGAAATCTTAAGAGAGGTTGCATACTGGCCACACATGGGGCAGGACCTCGACCAATACTTGAAGGGGTGTCTTGTGTGTGCACAATTTCAGCCATCCTCCCTCACGCACCGTGCGCCTCTCCAAAAGCGGGGGATGACACTGCCATGGTCAGATTTACAAATCGACTTTGTAGGCCCCGTGATTCGCTCTGCTAGGGGGAATAAGTACATGTTGACTGTGACATGCTTGTTTACCAAGTGGGTGGAATGTCTCCCAGCCCCAAATTGCAAGGCAGAAACCGCAGCTGCCTTGATGATTAACCACATCTTTTCCCGTTTTGGTCTACCTCAAAGGATTGAGTCAGACAGAGGTAGCCACTTCACCAGTGAAGTGATGACAAAGATGTGGGAGATACTGGGGGTCAAGAGAAAGCTGCATATTGCTTATAGACCAGCTTCTTCTGGAGCAGTGGAACGCTACAACCGGACAATTGTGAGCATCTTAAAAAAGTTTGTGGCAGATTCTGGGCCAAGTTGGGATATCCGATTACCTCTGGTCCTAATGGCCATCAGATCTACCCCTTCATCTGCAACCAAAATGTCACCATTTGAGTTGATGACTGGGCGCAAGATGGTGCTTCCTCAGCATTTGCTCTACAGGACCCAAGAGCAGACACTTATAAATGCCTCCACAACTCATGAGTATGTGGAGAATTTAAGGAAACACCTCCAACATGCTTTTGCTTACGCTCAGCGGAATCTAGAAAGATCGGCTGATAGCATGAAGACCCATTATGACCTGAAAACTTCCAGGAAGGAATATCAGGTGGGGGACCGGGTCTATCTATACAACTTCCAAAGAAACCAGGCAAAACAGCGGAAATTTTTGCCTACGTGGAAGGGACCCTTTGAGATCATCGACAAGATCTCCCCTGTGGCCTACAAAATCCACATCCCCAAAGGTCCTTTGGCAGCGGGGGAAGACAAGTGGGTCCACATAAACCAGTTGAAATGTTGCCATCCCAGGCACACTCTGCAACAACTGGAGGAATCCTCTGGAATCCTAGAGGGTACTGTCTCAGACTAATTCAGTTCCAATCCTAAAACATACCACATCTAGTCTCTAAAATATTGTGATTTGCATGAAACTGTCTCTTAGTTATACTGTTTTTTTTTCAAAATAAGAATGTAATGTTTCATTATGATGAAATGCATATGCTGCCCCACTATCTCAACAGTGGTGGAAAAAAACGTCTATGAATAGGTATTGCTGCTCTTCCTTTGTCGTCCTAGGAGAAAGAAAACCTGGAGACGGGACAAGGAGGACGATCCGGAGACCGGTAGCGGAGACGCAACGGGACCAGTGTACCGCCCAATATTCCCATCAGGACCGGCGAGGAGAACTGATCGATCTGACCGGATGGAGAGGAAGATGCTGAACTGTGCCATCTACAGAATTGGAAGAAGATAATGTGGACATACCAGCGCCAGGGTTCAAAACCTCCCTTGCAACCGACTCCCCCTCGACTCAAGTCAAAGCGCAGTCGGGCGGGGGGGTTTGTGGAGGGTTTTGACCCATGTGGAATCATTAGACGGGGTAAATGTGGGGATTAAGCTGTCGCTGCCCATCATTTTACCCCAGAACAAAAATAAATCATTGGAGTGGGTAAAGATGGGGATGCGCTGTCGCCGCCCATCATTTCATCCCAGAATCCAGGAGAGCTGCGCAGTTGTGCGCACACCAAAATGGTTACCTAACTTGCCACCCACCAGTGTAAAGAAAGGTCTTTGTTAACAAAATCCACTGTTACTGATGTCAAAAAGTTGCTGAAATCGTGACTCATTGGACCACTTTAAAGATTCAACCCTTTTGTGGGGTTCCACATAACCATTTTACTGTAAGGAGCCCCATCAAAACAATGTTAAGCAAGGATTTACTACCATGTAAGAACCATTCCTGTTTAGAATGCATTAATCCAAGAAAATCCCAAAATTGCATGCAGTACCAACAAAATCCTCAAGGGGGCGCTCGCGGTCTAAACTCTGACAGGAGAACTGAGTGCAGTTGCTGACAAAGGGATTTGACTCAGCTGACTTCAAAGGCTGCATTTTAATTAAAAATTAGCCACATGCTGTTCCCAGAGGCATGAAGCCTGGGAAACCCTCTCACCTCCAGAGCTTCACACCAGGAGTTAGAATCTCACATGACCTCTTGATTGATAGAAGGCAGACTGGCTGGGAGCTTCCCAGAGACCACACAATGGCCCCTTTCCTCTGAAAGGAATATGTTGATTTTGACTGTTTAATGTCAACAAAGCCCTGCCTGCCCAGAGGACTGACCCACCCAAGTCTTGGAGGCGGACTCCAACACTCTGAGGACTGATTTGAAAGTAAAATATATATTTTACAAAAACACTGATAACTATTTGTAATCAAATGACAGAAATGTATAACTTTGAAAGCCTTAATTTAAAAAATGTACCTTCAATTCAAGCCCAAACTCCAATTTGTGTGATGTTCTGGGGGCAAACTAGCAGTTAAGAGGATATTACTCAAAATGTGTGCATGTGAAAAATCTGACACTTCATCAACTAATGTCCATACTCCTTGCGCACATGTGTGTAAATTTGGGTTAATGTCCGGTATTGCAAACCAGTTAAAAAGTGCAAAATATTGCCATTTCTGAATGCAAGCTCTCAGGAAGAGCAGAGTTTGAACAGGGGATACCTACTGTGATATGTGAGGGGTGCATGTAATTTTAAACACATGTTTACCTGTGCAAATATGTCTTTTTATATCAAATATAGATTGTGTGCAATTTGACAGGGGAGTGTCCTCTCTGCAAGCCATAAAATGACATCGCTCTGACTCACAGTTCCTTCCCCAATCAAGTGAGAAATGGAAATTTGACCAATGGCAAGTGGAGAGGGGTAGGGTCTAGTGATGCTCACACACACCCATTTCAAAACACATAAAAGCAGAGAGACAGGACAGATAGGGACCTTCAAATCCATTTGCTGCGGGACGCTCTGCCGGGAAAATCCATACTTTACCTCCATCAATCTCCAGAGAAAGCTGTGCAGAAAGACCCAGAGAAAGCAGAGCAGTATCCAAAACCAGAGAGAGCTGAACCGGAGTGCAGTCCAAAACCTGACCAGATCCGTGGCAAGGCATATTTCTAAATATAGTGTGAGTACCTAGCAAAACTGCGCAGAACCAATCTCTTAGTTAAAATAATATAATTCAATCCTATTTTAATCTAAGTAGAACTGTCTCCTAACTGTCACCTGTCATTTGCAAAGCTGTCACCTGTCATTTTCTAGTTGCAAGCTGCACTTGTCTTTTGAACTTTAAAATTTCAAATCTGAAAAACGACCTTTATTTAATCGCTCATATCTCTGTGACCGTTTGTGCTAGAGACTTGCAGTAACTTTCATCTGGAAGCTGAGATCCTAGGCTTTCCTAGGACCCCAAAACGATAGTGATAGCCCTTGTAGTTCCTCTGTGATCGCGGCAGACGCATTCGCGAATTTTGCCGCGATTTGAAAATTTCTCCACTTGCAAAAAGATAGCTGCTTTTGCTTTCCTCTGAAAAAAATCGTTTGCCTCATAAAAACTATCCCTGCATTACTGCTAGAGTGAGCCTGAGCTAATATTAACTTGATTTCACTCACCCTAAACCTCCTAGAGGGAATTAAAAGCATTTTAGCATATTTATTTCTTCATTTCCAGCACATTTAAAAGCATTTGGGCCTGTGTTTTCAACTTCTGTAGTCTAAGTTGCTGGGTGAACTGAATCACATTTAATTGCATTTCTGAGAATTGTGTGCCTTCCTTCCATTTCCTTGCATTGCATAAAAGGGGGGGGGGTGAATTGTACAAGAAAGTGATTACATTGTTTTGCTGAAATCCTATCAAGTTATTTTCTGTACTGCATTTCATTCCACATTGCATCCATTGGAAACCATAAAAGTATTGTTGCTATCTTATCCATTTCATGTCAACTCCTTAGTGATTATCAAGAAGTGTGCTAGTGCCAGATTCTCCGTTGTTAATCTTTATCATACCAGATTAAGTGTGATATTCAATTATTAATTTATTATAAAGTCTGATATCTATATCTATTGTTTAAATTATCAAATAAACCTTTTAACTTGCAAAACAGAACTACTTCTTGGCTCAGTGGGGTCAGGGGGATTCCAAGGGAGAGGTGTTATATAGGGGTAGTCATCCAGAACGCATGAACTGGACATAAAGTTATATCAATAAGGGTTTTCATTCAGTATTATAGACTAGGCGTTGACTTAGCTGTAGTGTTGAATTGAATCCTCTTACAGGGACTTTGGGTTGAGTTTCTCCGGTGATGTTGGGTGGAGGGTTGTTAGGGTGAGGTGCTTTTATAAGGTTGGGTGCTGGATTGAGTTTGGGTTTTGAGGTCCGTTAGGGTAGGCAATTAGGGTGAGGTTGAATGGCCGGGTTGTTTGCTGATACAGTAGTGCTTGTAGTGGGGTTGGGTTGCAAGGCTGAGGTTGGCTGAGGAGTCTTAGGGGAAGGTTGGGTGATTGGTGTTTTAGGATGTGTTGCTGGGATGAGGTTCGGTTATGGGCAGGCGCTGGGTAATGTTGGGTGGTACAGTTGGATGGTGGTGGTGTTGGGGTGAGTTTGGATGATAGCCTTGTATGGTGTTGGTGCGGAGGAGATTTTTATTAAGGGCTGGTTTGAGGTTTGTTGGGTGCCAAGGTGCAATACAGTGGTGTGGAGGTGCTGTGGTAAGGTTGGGTTGCCAGCTGTGGTGGGGTGAGTGTGGGTGGTAAAGGTGGGTGTTGCAGTGCAAATGACATTTGGGGTCACTTCAAGATCTTTGATTCAGCCCTGTTTTTTAGCGCCATTGTGTCCCGTATGTTGTGTCTGAATGAAATATCTGTCCCCCGGATCTGCAGAGATCCTCAACTTTTGTGGGGAGACTGGAGGCATGGATGCAAAAGTGATTACAGGTGTCACACCCAGCATACAAACGTGGATTAAGTATAACTTGCAAATCATCTAGGTATAGTGGCTATACTCTACAACTGCTTTATCCAAAATGCTTTGACAATTAACATCATGAATTAGAAGCTCACATAGTTCCAACATGCCCTCTGTCACGTGTTCATAGCCGCTACTCGAGAGTTTGGCCCTCAAGAAAACACCAAACCCTCTAACCTGCAAAGGTGTCAGGAAACCCGCGAGCAGGGCTGGCTGAGTAGCAAGGTGATCACATTAATTAAAGTGATGAGCCTCTAAGCTGCAAAGGAAACCCGCAAGCGTGGCAGGCTGAGAAGCAAGGTGATCGCATTAATAAAGTGATGAGCCTCTAAGCTGCAACGGTGTCTGGGAAACCCGCGAGCGGAGCAGGCTAAGAAGCGAGGTCATCACATTAATAAAGTGATGAGCCTCTAAGCTGCAACGGTGTCTGGGAAACCCGCGAGCGGAGCAGGCTGAGAAGCAAGGTGATCACCTTAATAAAGTGATGAGCCTTTAAGCTGCAAAGGAAACCCGAGAGCGGGGCAGGCTGAGAAGCAAAGTCATCACATTAATAAAGTGATGAGCCTCTAAGCTGCAAAGGTGTCAGGAAACCCGCGAGCGGAGCAGGCTAAGAAGCAAGGTCATCACATTAATAAAGTGATGAGCCTTTAAGCTGCAAAGGAAAGCCGCGTGGGGGGCAGACTGAGAAGCAAGGTCATTACATTAATAAAGTGATGAGCCTCTAAGCTGCAACAGTGTCTGGGAAAACCGCGAGCGGAGCAGGCTAAGAAGCGAGGTCATCACATTAATAAAGTGATGAGCCTTTAAGCTGCAAAGGAAAGCCGCGTGGGGGGCAGACTGAGAAGCAAGGTCATCACATTAATAAAGTGATGAGCCTCTAAGCTGCAACGGTGTCTGGGAAAACCACGAGCGGAGCAGGCTAAGAAGCAAGGTCATCACATTAATAAAGTGATGAGCCTTTAAGCTGCAAAGGAAACCCGCGAGCGGGGCAGGCTGTGAAGCAAGGTCATCACATTAATAAAGTAATGAGCCTCTAAACTGCAACGGTGTTGGGGAAACCCGCGAGCGTAGCAGGCTGAGAAGCAAGGTCATCACATTAATAAAGTGATGAGCCTCTAAGCTGCAAAGGTGTCAGGAAAATCGCGAGCAGGGCAGGCTGAGAAGCAAGGTCATCACATTAATAAAGCGATGAGCCTTTAAGCTGCAAAGGTGTCGGGAACCCGCGAGCAGTGTCATGGTTTATTACATGGCACACGCCAGCCAGGGAACTGCTTCCCCTACACTGGCCCTCATTACGACACCGGCGGTAAGTAATGGACATTACCGGCATGGCGCAACTAACGTGTCCGTGCTGGTCTTGAACGGTTAAAAGCGGTAAATTACCACCTCTCGGGCACGAGCATTGCGCCATGCCGGTAATGTAATCTGCGCCATGCCGGTAACCTTCCAAAAACGTCAGCTACCGCCATCGTATGCCGTGTAAACTGCACCACCGCCACCCTACCCACCGATATTAGCGAGTACCGTAAATAGCAGTGACCGCTATTAGCGGTGATCGCTATTAGCGGTGACCGTAAAAAAGCGGATCCGGAAATTACGCCATCGCACCAGAACGGGAAAGAGCACAGCGCCCATCTTTAAAAACACAATCCATTGCAATCCTCCACAACCACTGCACATCTGACCCCGAGACCTGGCAGAAAACTTCACCCACATCCACGCATCCCCACAATGCCGAAAGTTGTAAAAAAATCCTGCGATCGGCAGCGGCAGGACCGCTTCAGTAGGGAAGAGCTTACAATGTTGGCGGAAACGCTCCAGGAAAAGGCAGACATCGTATTCTCCACAGAAATGACCAGACCGGCAATAGCACGGAAAAAGGCCATATGGGAACTAGTTGCACAACGGGTCAGTGCCGTAGGAACAACACCCCACACCACCAAACAGTGCCGTAAAAGGTGGGACGACCTCCGACTCTGTGTAAGGAGCATACTGTTGGCCAACCGCAACATGGGCATGGCAACTGGCGGAGGAGCAGACTCTCCAATAAAAATGCAGCCGTGGGAGGAGATATGTGCCACAACGATCGGCATCGAGAGCATCGAGGGGGTCGGTGGAATGGAGAGAGGAGCCCCGACATCAGGTGACACAGGTAGGTGCCTCAAATTAAGCCATGCGAAACTCCCTGAAGTCCACTTACATGGGAATCACAATGTTGCCCTATAGGGTTAACGCAACACATCAGCAGAAGACTGCCAACAGGCATCATTGACCTACACCCTGTACACATGCAGTATGCACACTCCACAGTAGGCACCCACATTCCTGCATGCTCAACCCACCCAAAAGGGAGACAACCTGTATGTCACAGACTACAAAGTGCACCATCTATCCATCAAATTCATGGCAGTCATCACAATGCCTGCTCAATGTCCGCTGACCCATCAATAACACTTTCCCTCCTCTGCTCCACCACAGGCTCCCATTCGGACACCGGCAAGGACGAGACTGGCACCACACCTGCCAAGAAGGCCAGGCCAGAGGCAACACCACACCAACCCTCCACCTCTGCTGGACCCAAAAAAAACCCCACAGCAGCCAAAATTGACTGCCACAACACAGCCCAGGGCAGCGATGATCCCCAAGGCAAGCAGCATGGTACCACCATCAAAAGACATGCTACAACTGGTGGCCACCGAAGGGAATGTGTCTGCAGGAAGTAGCACAATTGGGGAGACTGCTGCCATTGCAGCCTGCTCTGACAGTGATGTGGGAATGATGAGGATGACACAGAATGTCCCCCCACTGCCCACCTTCATTCCCCCCACTTGTCCCTATCTAGCCTGCACGATGACAACACACAGGGGCTATCCCCTGATAACTCCTGGCCAGCCACTCCCTGCCCAGTGGGAGGTGTGGAGGAGGGGAGTAGCCCAATGACCCCGGCAATTGCATCATCCAATGCCCCATATTACCAACAGTCGCTGGACCAAATATTGACAAGGCAACACCAACTGTCCTCACTCCTCATGCAGCACGTGGCCGATTTTGGAGGTGCCAGTGCTTAAATGCAAAGATGTGCCGAGACTGTGAAGGCAGCCATCCAATCCTCCAGCAAAGACATCTGTGCTGAACTAGCCGCGGTGCGGCACGTGCTCACCGAGCTCGTACAGACAATGAGGGACATGCGTCGTAGCGAGCAGCCGAGTACCTCCTCCGCTGCCAGTTCTGCCCCAAGCAGCCCTGTCCGCAGGTCGGCCAGGAACCTGCGGAGTACAGGCAGGGGTGACCCAGGGGCCGGCAGAGGGGGCTGCCAGTAGAGGCCACCCAGTGGATCAATTCTACATTAGGCACTTCGACACAGGGATCCACGCACTTTTGCGGGGAGTTGAGGGGGGAGGCGGGAGTGGGTGTGTTGGGGAGTTGAGGGGGAGGCGGGAGTGGGTCTGTTGGGGAGTGGAGGGGGGAGGCGGGAGTGGGTGTGTTAATTAAATTCACATTTATAATACAAGTTTCTCTTGATCACAAATCACATGTGTGGACATTGCTCATTGCGTATGTGTGATTTATTAGTGAACAGTCCACAGTGTCCATATCCCAGACACACACAGTGCCCCAATTGCCATCTCCATGTGACACCCCCCATCCGTGTGTGCTAGAAACATTGGTTGATCAGATTCCGATGCATTTCACGCCCCTCCTGTGCATCGCTGCCTCCCTGAGGTGCTGCCCCATCCCCACCCTCCTCATCCTCATCGTCAGGTGGTTGCAGTTCTGCGTCAGGGGGCAGAGGCAC
This sequence comes from Ambystoma mexicanum, assembly GCF_040938575.1. Taxonomy (NCBI): domain Eukaryota; kingdom Metazoa; phylum Chordata; class Amphibia; order Caudata; family Ambystomatidae; genus Ambystoma; species Ambystoma mexicanum. Next base: position 1,548,139,714 of record NC_090931.1, read on the forward strand.
GTTATGTCTGATGCACATATTGTGTAGCATGACACATGCCATGACGATCTTTGCAACCTTCTCATGGCGGTACAGGAGTGCCCCACCAGACCTGCTGAGGCAGCGAAACCGTACCTTCGGGTACGTGTATGTGCACGGTTGAAGTCCTCCTCGTGCTGGTTCTGTGGGTTCCGGACTGGTGTAAGGAGCCACCTCTTCAGGGGATAGCCTGCATCACCTGCATGTGAGCAACAATGTATGTGTCAGTCATGACATCAAATTCCAAACATGACGTGCCACCATGGCATGCATTCGACTGTTACTTTGTACCAATTTTACATGCACAAATGGATTCACATTATGTGACCGGTATATGTGTATTCCTCTCATGGACTGTTTTGCATGCCATCAACCAATGTCTGCAGGGGGGGTCAAGTGCCTTGTGAGTGCCCATCCACTGTGTTCGTTCATGGCGTTTGTTTTGGTGACCTGGCATGTGTCCTGTGATATCAACGCTCTCATCATGGCAACATTGCTGTCAGCCTCATGATGACCCCACTGAGCACTACTGATGTTGATCGGGACATTTTTGGGGCCTCGGTGTCTGTGTAATGGTGTATTGATGTTTCTGTCCATCATGTGCCTCCTTTCTGCGCAGTTATGGGGGACAGGCCTTTCAGTTGATGGTATTTGGTGCCGTGCATGTAGGTGCATTTCGTTGGAGTCAATGTGGTCCGAATCGGTACAATGCACTTGCAGATGGTTGTGTCATGGTTGGGACACACCTTCATTCACATGGTAGGGCTGCTTACATCGTGCATTATGTGTACAGGTGTCAGCTGACGTTTGTGCTGCTTTAGGGTATGAGCTGGCTCCATTGCCTCTGCTACTCGCAGCCAGGTAAAGTATGCATCATCCCCCCCCCCCTTTCAGCCAGGTAAAGTATGCATCATTCCCCCCCCTTTCAGCCAGGTTAAGTATGCATCATTCCCCCCCTTTCAGCCAGGTAAAGTATGCATCACCCCCCCTTTCAGCCAGGTAAAGTATGCATCATTCCCCCCCCCCCCTTTCAGCCAGATAAAGTATGCATTGGTACGTCAATCACCTACCCACATTGATATTTCCATGGCCATGACATGAGACTCACCGAGTAGCCAGGATCTTGGCCCTGCATGTCGCTCCATGTAGCGTGGAATTGTGGAGTTCCTCAGGACCATTGAATCATGGGTTGATCCGGGGAATCGGGCACAACAATGTGTGAAGATCCTGTTGGAGTCACAGACCATTTGCACGTTGATTGAGTGAAATAGTCTACGGTTGCGGTACGGTACCTCCATGGCATGTGGGACCACCAATTCCACATGGGTGCAGTCGATGGCACCAATGCAACCAGGTATGCCGGCTAGTGCATGGAAACCCACTTTGGTGTTTGCAATCTCCTGGGCAGACCGTGGTAATGAAATGTGGTCGTCTGTGTGCTTGAGGAGGGCATCGAGCACTTGGATCAGTGTACGTGAGAATAATGGTTGTGAAATGCCACGCAAGTGCCCCACTGTGTGCTGGTAGGTGCCTGTGGCCAGGAAGTGGAGCACGGACACTACCTTCAGTAGGGGGGGATGGCGGTGGGTGTTTCTATCATGCTGACGATGTCGTCGTGTATCATATGAACGATGGTGGTGATGGTCTCCCAGTCCAAACGGTACAAGGTATGGATCTGCTCAGCGTTGAGGTTGAATGGACTGGCTCGGATGCGTGGGATTGGGGGCTGCCTGCGTGGTGGCACTGGCTGTGCTGGTGGGGCTTGCTGGCCCTGCCTTGCCCTCCTTCTCCTCCTGCGTCTCCTCTGTGCTGCCTGTTGTTGTTGTAGTTGTAGTTGTAGCACTTGCATTGCAATCAGGTCCTCCAGCCCCAACATTGCTAGTCGTATTGGAATCATTGTGGAGTGTGACTGGGTGTGGGAAGGGGTGGGGTGTGCTCTTTTTGTACTTGGTGAGTCTGTATTGCCTCCACCTGTGATGATTCTGTGCACCTGTGGCAGCTGGGAACACTGCACATGGCCATTTACGGTTGGTTCGCGATGGCGGAATTAGCACCATGGCGGTAAGGTACTTAACGGCCTTTGTGATGGCGTTAAGAGCATGTCCGCTTGGTTCGTGATTTGCGTACCTTTGCGCGATGCCGGTATTTATGGTGTAGAGGGTCGCGTGTGCGCGACCTTGGTGCTGTTAGCGGCACCGTTAACTACGATGCCGCTAATAGCACTTTCACGGGTCATGATCGGACCTAGCGGAAAATGATGCCGGTAATCATTTACCGGCATCGTTTTTCACTTACCGCCGGGGTCATAATGAGGGCCACTGAATGTGGCACACAATAAAACATTTTTTTATTTTTAATATACTACATATTCTTTTGAGTAGGCCTCCAACCTGTCTCGCACCCAAACTCCACAAACACCCCGTGTCACAATGCACCAGGAATCTGGCCGGTGTGTATCAATAAGATATTTATTAATTTATTATTTAATCAAAAAGGAAAATCGACCAATTTCACAGCCATCAATGTTGTAGCAACACAAAATGCAATAAGCTCTACAAAACAACCAGGTTACGATATACTATTACAGTTAATTCTGTTTTTGATGGCAGAACAGAAAAAGGACATTTACCACAATGATAGCACTACGGTTAAGCGCTCCCCCTGCAACAATCACCCCCAAACATCAATTTGGACTTGATTCCTTTGAATGGAAGGCAGTGGCAAGGAGTAGGATATAGAGGGAAAATTGGTTTTGGGTTGAAGCCCACCATCATAATATGGGAAGCCAGCAAAGAAAGGGAAAAAACCCTTTTTTGGAGCAAAATGGAAGAATGGGTTTTTACTATTTCTCACAACTGCTAAGGGACAGCATAGAAAAAAATGTGTATTGCTTACATGTAGGAGACAGGCAAAGTTTTAGAGACTACTAATCAGCACACCAGGGAAAATAGAAATGAAGTAGGAAAATCAGTTTTTGGGAGAAAGCAAATGCAAAGGGAAAATACAGTGGCAAATGGAAATTTGTTTACACTGGGGCTTACAATGATAGGTAGGCTCTGAGAACGGGGTAAGCTTACACTAGGAAACTCGGCTTTCCGATACAATGACAGAGGCACATAACAGGTAGACTTCTAGGCAAAGGGATTAAGCACACAAAATAAAATCGGTTTTGAATCAGGATGACAGATGCAAAGAGGAATGACACTGACAAATGAAAATTCGCTCAGCAGGGCATACTTTAAAAAAAGGAACAAATGTGTTTTTCAGCTCGCAAAGGGATTATTTCTTTTGGGGCATCACTTTAATGACTATAACAATTTACAAAAACACTGGGAAAGAGATTGTTGGTTTCAAATTTCAATGATCCCAATCTGTGAAATTCAATGGGAGAATTGATTTACTTAAAAAAATTGAAATTCTTCTATGTGGAGATGACTGAACTACACTGGCAATTGGGGTTTTCAATGGGAAATATTGGATGCACTGCTGCAACAATGAAGAGCTTATGCAATTTAGGGCTGGGATTATTGCTACTTACAAAGCAGGATTTTGTTTAAGATTCCAGGAAGCCAGCTGCATCTCAGGACACTCTGGACAGATAGGGCAAGGGGTCTGGTCACTGCACTCTCAAAGATGGTAAGTTTCAGCAGGCTTCTCTCCATCCACCTTTTTCTGTCTGTCCCGGTTGTTGTTTCCCTGTCCTAGTACAGTCCCCTTATATAGCAGAAATGACATCACTAACTTCACAATGTAGGGGAAGTACCGTGCAATCATCCCTGCCTCTAGGATTGGAAAGTTACCCTCTCTCTCCGCCCCCAGTCAGGATTGGTTTAGGGGCGGAGAGCACCTTCTGTCTTTTTCCGTTTGTCATCATCCTTTGTTCTGCTTACAACCTTTTGGCAAAAACTAGTTATGTATCATAACTTCATAATTGTACCAGCCACTGCCATATGAATCATATATTCTGTTTGAGCTGATCATGGGGAATTAGATAAGCCGACCACCAAATCCGTACGATGTAGCATGGCCATGTGTCACATTTTTGTCGTTTTCAGAAAATGTACTACAGTTATGAATATGTAAGTTATCAAGCATGTTCCTAATTTCATTTTCCAACTTTTTACCAACTCTCATAATTGTCACATGTTCAAATCATCCAGAAACCTAATCTAACTGGCCATTTCAGTTCCTAGAGTCACAGGGAGATGCATTTTATACCCCTAAAACTGCCTGACAATTACATGAAAAATGGCATAAAAACAAAATTAATCCTCAGTCTGATTGCTGCGCAAAATGCTTAAAACGAAAATAGTCTTTTAAATTAACTAGGAATGTCTGCTGGTCAACAAATGTGAGGCTGCTTCATCCCCCACAGCCACCTGTCTCCCTGGGCTCGCCTGTGACCAGAGTTGTTTATGAGTCTCTTTGAAGTTAGTGTAGGCTCTTTCGAAGTGGGTGCAACAGGGGCTCGCACCTTTTTGTCATGCTTCAGCCACGGATGGCTTTCTTTAAAATACCTGCTATCCTGCCAGCCAGACTGCAGAATAGGTAATATTGACGCCTTCAGCAGCATCACATTTATTGCGGCGTTGTTATCTTGAAGGTGCGACATCCAGCTGGAGTGGGACTTTTCATTGTGAAGTTTTTTGCACCCAGCCAGAACAGGTTTTGTCTCTTCCACTGCCACTGGAGTTTTGTGGGTGAAAGATAATATACATTTGCTTTGGTCACCCCACACATCATGTTTTGCTTTCCTGACATTTTTCTGTGAGCAGTGATATCTTTTTCCATGGTGGCTTTTTAAAGCCGTTTTTATTTGCAAACACATGTGCACGGCATTTTTGCTTTTAATGTTTAAAAATCCAGTTTTCCATGTCACAGGATTCTTTGATTCCTCCTTCTTGGATGAATTAGCTGCGGCTTGTACATTGATAATGATAGGTATGCCCCTTTCCACATGGCTCTCAAACTTTACATGAAACAAAAGAAAAAGCCAGGCCGTTTTTGTTGCAATGTTTAAATGCCTGCCATTCACGTGACAGGGAAAGCAAAAGCCAGGCTGTTTTTGGTTGCAGTGTTTAAATGGCTGCTGTTCACGTAAAAAGGGACTTCTGTTTGCGGCCTTTAAATGTACTCCACATGCCCCCCACTGCTTTTCCATGACTCTTTGTTGGGGAAGAGCAGGGCAGAGTGGGGTTTCCTTCAGTGTCATTTTCCTTCATCAGGGAGTGGGCACGCCAGTATCCCCTTCTGTTTCTGGGTTGGGGGTATGGCATGGCACCCCCTTTTCTTCTTCTTTGGGAGTGGGCACTCCCACCTCGCCGTCCATCTTTGGGTTGGAGGGTGTGGCACGGCACCCCCTTTCTTCCTTACCTTTCAGGTCCCCGGGGTTTGCATCGGGCTCCGCTCTCCTCTCCAGGCTGGAATTTAAGGAGGTTAGTTCTCTAATAGAAGATTTTAAAAAAAAACAAGTTTCAGCACTTTTACACACATTTTTCCCAGAACATTTACAAAGAATTTCCAACAACAATAACCTACACTGATCATAGAACATTTCTTATTTCATACACAATTTTTATTTTTTATTTTCTTCATTTGTACAAGAACACCAAGTAAATTACTCCGTTAGATAGATGTGATTTTCTTCATCCAGGTTCCAGATCCTTACCTGTACTCTTCGGAGGATCCCTGGGCTCTAACCTCACTGGGTTCTTTAATCAGCCACAAGCCCTGCCCTGTTAATTTTTAGGGGGATGGAGAATTGCCGGACATTTCCTGGGACGATGACCTCTTCTCCAGTTTGAACTTCAACTACATACGGCAGCAATTGAGCTGACCGAAATGCTTTTTCAAAATTGTCAAAGCCCAGGGGGCTTATCCCCCCTTTGGGACCAGACATGGCTATAAATTGAGTCCAAATTAATTGCAAATTGATTGAGAATGTCACTGCCTAAGTAGAAGGCAGAGGGGACATCTCGCACAACCCCACAATTATGCTCTATGCTCTTATTACCAATGGACATTTTGAAGACACAATTGGGCGTTTCCAGGCCCATTTCCCACTTATCAATCAACTTACATGAGGGAATGGTCTGATCTTTTGGGAGTTTCCCGAATAATGCTTCGCCGATTAAGCTTCTTACATTATCCCCCCCTCCTCATTTACGAGACCGGGGAGGAACAGCTGTTCGCCCCTTTTTCTGAATATCAGCCACACTTTGAGCTGGTTTTTCATCACCTTTTACCATGAGATTTGGGTGTTCTTCAAATTGTGAATCAGTATAAAATTTAAGGGTTTTTTCTTCCAGTGTGGAATGCCACTTGAAACTGGAAGGAAGGTTGATGTTCAAGAATGGAGTGTTCCCATCACCAGTTTGTTCTCCTACAGCAATTACAGTTATGTCGGGGACTTCATTGTTCCTCAAGTGGAATTTCGGCAGACCCTTGCTGTAAGCATATAACCATATGGCATGTGTCATTTAAGCTTACATAGTTCGTGTTCTGTTTTAATTTTATTGGCCGGTGAGTCTGTGTCTAGAGGACCTTGTTCACACAGTCTATTAAGGGTGACAGCCTCCGAAGGAGGTCATTCCCTAGGAGACAGGGTGTTCCCTCTGGAGTGACGACTATAACCGGGTATTTCACCTTGTGTCAGCCAATTTTGATCTCCAGATCTGCAGTCCCCTCGACGGAAATGTCATTTCCGTCAAAGTTCTGGTGTTGTCCAGGAAGATGTGTGAGGGGAATTTGGTGACTCTCCCACCTTCCTGAATTGAGTTGATCAAATGCCCTTTTGGATAGAAGGGTGGCTTGGGATCCAGTATCCACCAGCGCTGAAAAGGAACACTGCCCTTGCACCCTGACGGGGGGATAAAACCTACCTTCGTTCTCCTCCAGGGGGCAAAGGAAATGGGCATTTTTGGACTCCGACACCGTGGAATCTTGGGCAGTTTTCTGAGTTCGGGAATCTGTAAATAGAATTTGGCCATCTGAGATTTGGGGAGTTTGGGAATCCCCTTTTTCCCCTGATTCTGTGCTGTCCCCCTTTTCCTGGGGACAGTCAATAGAACCAGTTTGGGGTGAGGATCCCTCATTTATTTCGGAGTCATTGGGGTGACATTTTCGGGGTTCAGGGATTGGTGGTTCTAGATCAGTCCCCATACTTACCCAGTCTATGTTAGGGTCTTTTGGGGCCCATTTTTCTTTGGGAGGAATCCCCATGTCCTTGAAAGAGAAGACTTTCTTCCCCAAATCCTCCAGGGAGCCTTTCCACTCAAACTGGAGGACGCAGACATCCTCCACAAAATGGATCTTCTTGATCACTTGGTTTCTCCTACTTACCCTCTGTTCCCTAGGTTGCAGTCCGGGGGTAGGAGTTTTGGGTTCAGGTTCAGAGGTTTCTAGGGGCCTTTTACAGGAGAGGACTAGGGCATTGCATCTCCATTCCTCCCGAGCCTCCTCCTCTGGAACGTGTCGGTTATCAGGATTTTCTCACTGTCCTTGCTCCGGGGTACCAGACCCTGGGTTCAAGCTTTTCTTGGTAGCCAAGTTCATTTGAGGGCTCTGCTGAGCCCTCAACATGCAACTCGGGCCTTGGGTCAAGCTCTGGACCTGGCGCTTCAATTGCAACACCCTCTCTGGTTGATATGGGTGTCTAGGATCAAATCTTGGCTGCTCTCGGGAAGGGTAGCTGTCCCTTCTCCCTGAGTAGCTTGGGTATTGAGGGTTTCCATGGTAGACCTCCATTCTTGGTGTCCCTTCTCCCCGATTTGGTGGTCTAGAATCCTGAAAGTTGGGATTTGGAGGGTACCTAGGCAAGAAACTTAAATTTGAGGGTGGAATATTATTGCCCTCCCGAGGGAAGTTCTGTGGGAAATTTGGAGGGAAGCTGGGAGGAAGATTTCTTGGGGCCGTACTTACCTGGTTGGATCTCGCCCTTGTGCCGGGGGAGTCCATACGTACCCCAAGATGGGTCTGTTCCCCTTATACCTTGGGTTAATATAGTCGGCAGAGTCAGGTGACACATTTGTGGGGTACCCTGCCTGGCTACCGCCTGCTTGGGACTGGTCAGAGGGTCTTCTCTGCCTCTGGTTTGGTAATGGGAGGTGCATTTTTAGGGCCCCCATTTGTAGGTCCAAAATGGGGATATTCTTCACCACCGCCACCTTGGCAGCAGCGGGGGTGTTGGTCAGTTTGGGATTTTTGGGGGAATTCCTATTTTCCACATGCTTTTGGACCTCATAGATCAGGATAGCTTGCTCTATTACCCAGTCCAGGTTGCTTTCATCGTGGAAGTCCCTAACCAATTGCATCATTATGTACTTAGGGAGGGCATGGAAATAAGTATTAATTAACTCCCTACTGTTTGTGCGCACCCGCCTAGCGGTTTGGGCAAATGACTGCTTCAACTCTTGGACAATCTCTCTCGTGCCTGATCTTGTCCACAGTGCAGGTTGTAGGCCGCCTTGCGAGCCTTCCTGGGGGTTCCGGTGCACGGAGAAGTGCTTCAAGATGGTCCCCTTGTACGTGGACCACCTTGAATGATTCTGATTCTCCAGGCCAGCAAAGAAGCTGGAGTATTCTTGGGAGAATGTCCACTTGGCAAACTCCATAGAATTCTGATCATTTTTTATGCCAAATAACGTCGTCATCTACAACTCCAGATGCTCCCAGACTGAGTACTTGGCATTTTTATGGTAAAGGGTCATGAAGTTTCTAATGGCTTTCATTTGTCTAATGGGGTCTTTTACTAAAGTTGTCTTTGTTTGGCAGCCTTCTTTTTCCGCTGCAACTGAGTCCACTCACCCTCAGATTCAGAGCTGCTGCTATTTGAGGTGCCGTCCCTATCATCTAGGCCCTCCCTGACTCTTTGAGACTGGGAGTCTCTCCCAGAATGATGTGGCCTAGCCTCTTCTCCCCTGTTATATTGTGGGCTCTCTGGGTCACTTCAATTGGACTCCCTCTTTCGCACAGGGGACTACTCACCTGACTCCTCCCTTCTTCCGGCGTTAGTGGAGAACTCCCCCCACCTCCCTGAACAGGTGGAGGTTTTCAGGATGCTCTTTTGGGGCCTAAACTCAGACTCTTTTTTATCTGAAAAGTGGACCAGGTGGTCCCTTTGTAGCTGATGCCTCTGCTATTCGAACTCCCTGATCTTCCCTTCATAGGAGGCCTCCTGGTCAGATATATTTGCCAAAATATTTTTAAACCTAAGCAATGAGGCACGTCCAACAATCTCTGATGGGGGCTGGCCTTCCCGATCAGCCATGCAAGGCCTGCTTGAGTTCAGCTGCCTCATATTTCCAGGTTCTTGTTGACTCGTAGGTAAGAAGTTAGCTGCGCCTGGCTGATGCAAGGTGGTGTGCTGGCTTGAGGTCCCTGGTACAGGGGGTATCACACCATAATCAGGGGTCACCCTTCCATTCCCTGACTGTTCGTGGCTCCTCAAGGCATACTCCTTCTCTAATCTCTCAGATTTATCTTTCTGAGACCCTATTTCTTGGTAGCATGAAGAGGCCTGAGCATTGTACTCTGCTACCAGGGCTTGACTCGCTCCTATGACCTTACGTTGCACCACTACATGGCTTTGGAGTCCCTTTTTCTCCTCACAAAGGGCCTAATGTTCTCTCTGTGAATCTTGTATTGTCTGGGAATACTCAGCCCTCTTCTTTTTTTTAATTAATGTTTTAGTTTATGAATAAAAACGTTTCCATTTCCATTTCCATAGTTTTTCGTGTTTTCATTATCAAATAGAAAATGAAATAAACCAATAGTGGAAGGTTGTTCATGGTACATTCTCGATAACTCAAAATTAATTCTTCACTCAGGTACAGGTCCTAGTGTGTTGAGCAATCAATCTAAGTTTTGTCCCTTCAGTCTTTAAATTGGTCGATGGTAACTTTTTCGATTATCTCATTCCAATATTGCACGACTCTGAATGTCCGAGTCTTGTAGTTACCTGCAAGTATGGTTTCCCATCGTTCATCTTGAGCATTCCTGGGATTTTCCAACGGGAGCATGGCCGCACATTTTTTTCTTTCTATATCCAAGGCTGCACAATCCATGAAGATGTGGCAGGATGTTTCTGGTTGATGGTTATCCTTGCAAAATCGACACGTGTTCAACTCCTTTGGAATTTGTCTTGTTTTTGTTAGAACTTCTCTCGTTGGTATGGGGTTCAAACAGCCTAAGAAAGATATCACTCTTCCTTTGGCAGGGAAAGAGTTCTAAGTATTTTGGTAGGTGGTTTAATGTTCTTCAGTCAAATGTGCAATTGAACGAACGTTGGTATTCAGCTTTTTTATCAATAGTGTCTATTCAGTCTTTTCACAGAATTTTCTCTTTTGGCTTCAAACGGTCTGCACGTCAATATTTCTTTAGTGATGCCCTTCAGTGATGCCCGTATTTATCATCAATTGTTTGCACGCTTCCTTCCATGTGTTGAGGATTACGTTGTTGGTGGTATTAGGATGGGTCAGTAATAAACGAACCGCCGGAATATCCTCATTTGCCACAGTTTTTCTGTATAGATCAAGTGTTTTCCATGTTACGATTGATTATAAGGATTGCAATGCTAACTCGAATCAGATGCAATTCACAGGGAAGGAGTTTGGTAAAGATAAAGCTTTCCTCCATAATCTCCCCTCTAGTATGTCCCAGACCTGCCATGGTAGATTTAGGAGGGCTTCACTTCCGTATGTCACGATCGCTGTTACTTTCTGTCGACAAAACAAAATCAATGGCTTGAAAGAGAATCTACTGTATTTCCTATGCAAGACAATTCCTTGCCATGCCAGGGATTCTATTTTTGTCATCAGATGGTCTGTCGATAAATTCTATCAGTACTCTGGTCGCTCCATACTCCCAGGTATTTGGTAGACTTCACAGTTTCCAATTGCGTCTTCGGTACTTTCTTCTTTCTACCCCCGCTTTTTAATAAGGCCATTATTTGTGATTTTGCCAAATTGAAGATTAGGTAGTTATCTTTTGCATAACTAGATAGGGCATTAAGTCTTTTTGTTCCATGTGATCATATCGCCATACAAAAATTTCGCCATATTTTTGCTGCGATATTACCCCATGGAACCTGCGGGGGACACCCCCGCAACCCCCATATATTTTAAAAGGGAGCGGGGGACACCACGCAACCCCCCCATCCATTTACCCCATAAGTTATCCCCACCAAAAATATCGCCTATGGCCGTTCCCGATGACCATATGTACGGCGATATTTTTGGTGGCGATAATATTACCTGATACCCTCTTTTTTGCATGCCTATTTGTGTTTTGTCAAACAGCAATAGGTCATCCACGTACAATATCCATTTTTATTGGCGTTCCATTCAAAATGGGAGGATTGGTGATTAAAGCCTTTTGATGTATCTCGAAGTCCGATAGATAATGAAAAGGGTGGCTGCCAATTGGAATCCCTGTTTTAAGCCATTCCAAGTCGGGATAACTTCGGATACGGCACATGTGTGTGACAGTCTGACACAGACGCTGGTCAATGAATATAGAGCTTTTATTGGATCTAAGATGTCAGAGGGACATTTCCAGTGTGTGGGTTTCTGCCACAGTTTTTGGCAATGAACGCTGTCAAATGCCATTTGAAAGACAATAAAGACGGCAAGAGTCTGGGTCTTGCTCCTCATTGCCTCTAGTTTCAGTAAATTTAAGATAAGTAGGTTGATGTTTGTTCCTACTCCTCTTACAAAGCCTGTCTGTCTCTCGCTGGATTGGTTGTTTCTTGTTATCCATTCGGTCAGCCGGCGTTGTGATATGGTGGCAAAATGTTTCCCCAAGGGGTCTAGCAATGCTATCTTGCGACAGTTGGTTGTTTTTTTCCGATCACCTTGTTTGAAAATCGGAATTAATATTGCAGTTTTGCATGTGTTAGGAATGTGTGTATTATTATGATGTGAAAAAGGCATTTACAAAATGTTGACCAGGCTTCTGTATTTCTTTTTATTATCTGATTACTCAGTCCATCTGGGCTTGGTGCCCTTGAGGTGTTTAACCGTGTGATTGTCGTCAGAATTTCTTCATAGGACCATTCGAATTCCCATGTGTCCTTCTCTGCTTTGTCTTCTTCCAGTTGTGTTTCTTCGTCATCTTTTTTTTGGTCATAAATCTTGGTGAAGTAATCATGACCATGCTGCTTCAGTTGCATCTGCTGTTTGCAGCTCCCTGTTCCGGGCGTTGTTGTTAAGTAGGTTCCATAACTCTCTGGTGTTTCATTAATTTATGGCTGCCAACATTATTTCAGCGTCTTTTTGCCAGTTGCTATAGTCTTGTTTGTGTTTTTTGATGACTATCTTTCTTTCCTAAGGATTGAGCTTCTGGGCCATTCGGATCTTTACTCTGAGATTCCTTTTCCTATTTGCAGTTTCTTGATTATATGCATGGGAATGGGGTAGTTAGTTTGATCTTTGTTTTGCTCTTGGCCCTCCGTGTGCCCAAAGGAGCCATTCATAATCAATCTTCATTTTATCTGGCATATCTGTGTTTTGGAAGCTGTTGTATCTGGTCCTCCGTTATATGTAAATGATTTAGACCATGGTTTAGCTCCAGAGGCAAGACTGATTTTATGTGAGGGGGCTTCTGGGTTCCTTTCCAGGTCAATGTTAGAATATTGTGATCACTTGTGGCGTTGTCAGTGATCTTCATGGCTTCTAGGTCTAGTCCCACTGATCGCATTGCAAAGATATAGTCCAAGTATCCCACTGTATTTCCTTTTCTCCATGTTGGTCTTGCTGGGATGTCTCCTTGAAGGTGGCCATTTACGAGGCCTGAGTCTCTCCTGGAACATTCGTTGTACCATAATTGGATTTTCTTTGAAAGTTTATTCTGCGCAATTTCCTTACCAGACTTTGTGAATAAGTGAATATTGAAATTGCAGCAGAGAACAAGTTACTTACCAACTGGTAACGTTCTTTCGACTGGATGTACCTCCAATGCATTCCACATCTTTGACAGATAATGTCCACAGCTGTGCACTTCTGAAAATTTTTTGGCAGTGGGAGTCCTGAGTCGATGGCGCCGGGTCAATGTCCCTCGAAGGCCTCCGTCGAGGGCGACGTCACAGGATGTTATAAATAGGACGCAGAGCGCCCGTAGCCTCAGTTTAAGTTTTGTCCCCCAGAACGTGTGGCACCAGTCTGATGCCTGCTGGACTGCACTTAGCCTTGCGGAAACGGAAGCTGCAATCGCATAGGAAATTCTCCTGAGGGGCAGGCTGGGAGGGCGATGTGGAATGTGTTGGAGGAACATAGTCTAAAGAATGTTACCAGTTGGTAAGTAACTTGTTCTTCTAATGGATTGTGGCCTCAAACGCATTCCACATCTTTGACAGATTCCCAAAGCAGTGCCAGTAAATGGAGGAGAGAAAAGAATTTAGAGTACCCAATTAGATTGCGGAATAAAGAACTGCCTTCCCGAAGGCCATATCCTGACCATGGATAGTATCCAGGGAATAATATTTTACAAATGTATGGATTGAAGCCCAAGTAGCAGCATCACAAATATTCCTAATAGGAACAACCCGCTGGAGAGCGGTGGAAGGGTTCCATGTAATGATGTTGCCACAAAAATCTCGCCATGCAAAAATATCGCCGAAAAATGGCAGTTTTTTGTGGTGACATTATTGCATGGAACATGCGGGGGACACCCCCGCAACCCACAAACATTTTTTGTTTTGCCCGTCCGCATATATATGGTAACCCATATAATATCACCACAACCTTTTCATGGCGATATTATTTACAGCGACCATATATATGGGGATAATATTACCTGATACCGGTGGAAGTAGCCACGCCCCTAGTGGAATGAGCTCTCAACCCTTCAGGAGGGTCTTTACCCGCCAACCGGTAACACTCTGTAATGGTAAGGATAATCCACCTGGACAAGGTCTTTTTGGTAACAGCCTTGCCCAATCGGTGTCCAGCATAAACTAGAAAGAGTTGATCGCCCACTCTGACCCTGGACATCTAGAAATGTAAAAGCTAAGAGCCCTCCTAGGATCCAACCAGTGGAGATGAGCCTCTTCCTTACCAGGATGAGGAGGAGGGTAGAAAGATGGAAGAACCACCTTTTGACTCAAATGATATTCAGAAACTACCTTAGGTAGAAAAAGAGGGACGTACTCGCAGTACAACCCTGTCCAAAGTAAAGGGTGACTTAGATGAAAGCTTCTGTTTCACTCACTCTGCGAGCGGAGGTAACCACAACCAAGAACACAGTCTTGAAGGACAGTAATCTTAAAGGACAAGAGTGCAAAGGTTCAAACGGAACACCCATGAGAAATCTCAAAACCAAATTCAAATCCCAAAACCGGCACCTGGAAAGGGGACGGCGGGAATACATTAGTCAGTCCTTTAAGAAACTGAGAAATCAAAGGAATCTTAAAGTAAGAACATTCTTGCTGCAATCGCTGCTATCGCTATTGCTCCTGTGCGCGGAGCTGTATGTGGATTCCGCACTACAACAACCAGAAGGCACTGCTTTGCTTACCTTGGTAGGCGGACCTATTTAACAAGAATCGCGCGCGCACCGTGCGCGCGCACCGGCGAAGTCCCGGTCTAAGTCCCGCTTTGCCGCTGGTAAACGCTGCTACTGCTGCAACTGCTGCAATCGCTGCTATCGCTATTGCTCCTGTGCGCGGAGCTGTATGTGGATTCCGCACTACAACAACCAGAAGGTGACCATATACAGTGGTATATTCTTTGCTGGACTTATTGCTGGATTTGCTGGACTTTTATCTAATACGTCGTTTTCTTTGTAGGCACTGCTTTGCTTACCTTGGTAGGCGGACCTATTTAACAAGAATCGCGCGCGCACCGCGCGCGCGCACCGGCGAAGTCCCGGTCTAAGTCCCGCTTTGCCGCTTCGCCGCGTTCACCGCGGTAAGCGGTGATTATTGCTTTTAACTACTCCTAACCCTCAATTGTGAAACTTTGTCTTTTCCACCTTCCCCTTGTTTTGTATCTCTTTACTTTTAAACTCACACCTCTCAACCATGAAACGAAATCTAAACTCCCTAAAGACTGGTATGCCAATAGTAACTGCACTCCATAGCTCTAATGGCCCCAGCTATTCAAAATCTCCTTCTCTCACCAACACAAAAAGGCCTCGTCTCAGCTCCACTCCGCGGACAAGCGCCAGAGGCGCGATACAGAGTGGTGCTGCGTTTCCTCTGGGAATGGACATTCGCCCTTTTTGCAAGGACACAAGTCGTGTTGGGCATACAACTCTACCATTTGGAAAGCCTGCAGAAACTCCGTTGTTACAGCCTGCTATAGAGCATATGGATCCAAAAAGCGTATTGCACGGCCTCCTTGTGAGTACCAACACTTGTGAAAAGAAACTAACTGTCAAAGAAATGTCTGTGGATCATGTGGGGGAAGGTCGAACTGACGAGACCTGCAAATCAATGGCATTGTCTGGTCCATCTGTTACATTTGCCAAAGAGAATGTGTCGCTTACTGATAGTGTTATACTTACAAATGTATTAACGGGTGTGGTGGCACCGCCGCTTGAGGTTTGCAATGCGTCTGGTATAGCTATAAGCGATACATCAATTTCTATTGCGTCTCTGAATTCTGTGTCTCAGGATATTCCTGTCATTGACTTAGTAACTAACTCCTCTGTTTCATTTCCTCACTCAAACTCAAAAAATCTGTCCAAATCGCCTGCACTCTTCACAAACGTGAGTGCTGCCGAATCAGTAGCTAATCCGTCCTTTACTATTCCCACTCCCAGAAAGGTAGTTGGAAAAGCTCCACCTGACAGGGGTGATAATGACTCTGGAACTGTAAATACAAGCATTGCACTTACATCTATGAACAATGCCATTTTAACCCTAGCGAAACTATTCGAAGTCCTGGTTTTAAAGGCGGAGGCTCATTCGAATCAGTTTGACCAAGTAATTGCGAACCAGCATGTAATTTTCAATAGGTTGGAAAACTTGAGTAAGCCAAATGATCCATCAATTGTTAAATATTCTGTATGCACACAAACGTCTTTGCTACTTGAACCGACTGCTCAGGAGTTTCAACCTATACCATTTATAGTTGACCCCATAGTGGACACTGTAGAAATTGAACATAACCCAAAAATTGACCCACAGAAGATGCCCACGTATGCTTTATTTGGGAGAAATCCTAACTCTAAAAACCAATCCTCGCAAAACCAGACAAAGAAAACGAAAAATATCAAAGCGGGCTCCCGCAAATCCTCACAAGTCAAAACCTTCATTAGCAAGATTTCAGTTCCAGCCACGCCCACAATATCGGCATCCAAGGCTATTGTAAGAAAATATGCTGCTCAAAATCAGATGAAAAAAGCAAAAATACAGCCAGCTTCTTCTGATCCAGTCCCGACATATAGTCCCCTAAATGAACTGATCATTGCGGCAGATCAGCTCTCGCAAAACACATCTACCAAGCGAAGTATGAGCACGTTGACTAGTGATGATGGTGGCGGGTCTAGCCCAATAGCAATTGGCTCTACCTTTAAACTCCCCGTGACTCAGAACTTAGGGGTCGACAAACAGCGTCGTAAAGAAATACGTAGGGCAGTTGACGAATATTTGGCTTCGAAATCAGTTACAAAAAATCTAATCTTTCCGCAGGCTGCACCTGTAGTCGAACAGGTGTCCGTGCCAGCAGTGGCCTCGATATTAAAAAAAACGAGTTTGCCTACAGCCTCGGAGGTCACTGCCACTAATTCTCTGCAAACCCTAGGAAAGGCAAATCCCATAAAGACGGCTAGCACAGAGTTGTCGGGATCTAATCCAGTTCTCTCTGGTGAAATGGAACGCCTCTCACAGGCAACCTTCACTAAATTCTTGGAGACCTCCATTAGCCCCCAAATGGTCTCTGGTTTAAACCCAGACAACGGAGCGTGTAAAAGGTCAAATCAACCTCCACCATCGACCAAACAAAAACCAGCTGCTGCCCGTTTTAAACGCCCAGCGATCCATGCCTTGACTCTTAGCTGTCAGCCTCCACCTGCCAAACAGTATAACTTAAATCGGGCATCTGTACTCTCGATCTTTCGTGAAATCCCAGACCTTGATGACATAGGAACCATAGATATCGAACTTGTTGAATTCACAGACTCCTCCAATCAATCTACGGTAAATCTGTGGATTAACTCAAGGGTGGTGGTCAATACTATTTGGGCTGCGAAATCCCAAATTAATGACCTTGTCTTCAATTTGTTGCCAACCCCAGACGGACTACAGAGTTCCACGACGTGTGTTGAACCACCCCCAAACCACCAAAAAAGTAGATCACAAGATCGGTCAGTACAATCATGTAGCTGTCAATGTCAGGTAAATCAAAGTTAACATTCAACCCCCGCGCCATCTAATCTTTCCTTTATCAGTTGGAATTCGAGAGGGAATCGACATCTAATCAATAATCACACGCATCATGTGCTGAATCATGACGTGATTTTGCTCCAGGAATCTTGGTTGACCAGTGTCCCGTCCTGGAACAATTATGACGTCTGTCTAGCGCCTGCAGTAAAACATCGGGTGGGTCGCCCAACTTCTGGTTTGCTAACTGCTGTCAAACAATCCTCTGGTCTGAAATTAATCCCGTGGTTTTTTCCGAATGAATTTATACAAATGTCCAGAATGAAGGGAGACGGCTTAGCATATGCCGTCATTAACATATATTGGAATCCTGCGGGCATTTCTGATGAAAGTTTCATTGACTCATTGACACAGGCATTCGATTTAATCATGTTGGATGGGCTTGTTGACATGATTTACTTAGCAGGTGATCTAAATCTACATTGTTTGGGGCCTTTCCCTAAATACGAACAAAAACGCCTTGACATGTGGTTAATGTTTACTAAATCACATAACCTTTACATGCTAAACGGAGCCTTTTCTCAAGATATCCCACCAAGACCTACATGGCATCGGGCATGCAGTTCAGGGATTATCGATTTTACTTATGTCAACGCGCAAATGTTAAACTTGGTCCGAGATTTTCGTGTAATTGAAGCAAACTCAAGTGACCATAATATTCTGCACACAACTTGTTGCACTAATAAAACAGTCACTAAGTCACAATTGAACTATCTCAAAGGGACCTATGAGGTGAATCCGGCAAGAAATCGTCTAATATGGACGGAACACACCCTAAAAGCTTTCAAATCGTGTTATCAGGCCCAATTAACAAGAAGTGTTCTGAGTGATCATTTGATTGATGGCGTCTATTACGATTTAATGCAGTGCTTTCAACCATGTTCTATCATGCATAAACAAAAACAAACACCACACTTACACATTCCTAATCATGAAATTAGACTAAAAAAATCTATAGTTCGGGCTGAGAAAAGGAAGGCTTATAAACTGTCTCCCGAATTACGTCAGGCTGCTCTCACACGGATACAAACGTCCTATAGAAATTGGACAAGAGGTATGAAGGCCAAACTGTATCAAATTGATGGGGAAAATATGGTATCTTCCATGACTTCTAAAAATCTATCTCGATCGTGGCAAATCATAAATCAAATAACATCTGGCCACCAGGTTGCCATTCAGACAAATGATGTCTCAGAGGACGCGTGGGTATGTTATTATTCTGACTTATTTGATCGCTCTCAAGGAGTCTTATCTGATTCATTAACAAAGTGTGATATTGCATTCAATTTATGCTTCACCAAAGAAGACATTGTGCATTTAATTAAACGAGCCAGTAATTCCAGGGCTCCTGGCCCGGACGGCCTAACTAATATGCATCTAAAACAATTCCCGGACATCTGGGCTGACATATTATTTCTTATGTTTGAAGCGGTTAATAACTCCCAAAAAATTCCCATGTCTTGGAGAAAATCAATTCTCATCCCAATCTATAAAAAGGGTGATCGTACATGTCCAGCAAGCTACAGACCCATCTCATTATTGGATGTCTCAGGAAAAATTTTTTGTCGACTCATTTTACGAGAACTAAATGAGTGGACAGAGAATTATTTTAGACGGGACCCTCTTCAATCGGGCTTTATCAGTGGTTTGGGGACAATCCCCAATATCATCACCATCAATATGCTGAAAGCCCAACATGTAAACAGGAAACAAAATCTATATTTTGCATTCATTGATTTCCGGTCAGCTTTTGACTCTATAGATCGGAATCTTCTCTTCAATAAATTAAAAGCTTTTGGCTGCCCCAGTTCTCTTGTGGCCCTAATTATACAACTGCACACGAACACTTCTATGCGAGTCCGACTTACACGTGAAGGCTTGTTATCTGCACCCTTCCCAACGTCTGTAGGGCTTAAGCAGGGATGTATATTGGCATCCACTCTGTTTAATCTCTTCATCTCTGATCTGGGCCTATCCTTTCTTGACATCCTCACCGATGCCCCGGAGTTGGGTGGCCAACGCATCCCGTGGATGCTATATGCAGACGATCTGGTTCTGATCTCCCAGACTCCGAAGGGTTTGCAAAATTTGCTTACTGCCCTTTCACACTATGCAGAGACAAACCATCTTTCAATTAACTTGGCCAAATCTCAAATTATGGTCTGCAGACCTCATGGAAGATCCAAAATATATAAGGGGACGTGGTTCTTGCAACATCAAACCATGGAAATTGTTGCAGAATATAAGTATTTGGGTGTAGCTATTAAAAACACTGCTACAGATGACACATCTACTCACATTCTGGACTCAAAATTGTTGAGCCTGATATCGCAAGCCAAAATTCTTGTATATAAATACGGGAAATTCACATTGAAACAAATTATCATGTTTTATGAACAAAAGGTGGTTCCAATTCTGCTCTATGGCGCAGAATCAAAATTATACCCCAACAATAATTCATGGGACAGACTTGAGGCTGCTTTCTGGAAGAGGGTGTTGCGACTCCCAAACTGTGTACCCCTGCCAATATTAAGATTTGAACTGGGTTTGAACTCTCTACATAGCAGAGTGAAATGGAGAATGTGCGCCTTCTTTCGGAAATGCCTGCTGGGAATCACCAATAATAACATCCTGAGCACAGTAGCGCGACAACTATCTGGGTCTTCGGCGCCTTTTCCTATGAAATGGCGAAAATTTGTATTAAATACATTAGTCGGAGCCAATATCTCCCTACAATTTCTCATGGATAACCCGATTTGTGCAAAGAAAAAATTGCTATATTGGGATTGGATCATAAATCATGAGTTGTGCACAAAATACAAAGACTTCGATTCTAATCTATTTGGGTCTAAACGCCTAGGACAAGCGGCTGGCTACCTCCTGAAATGCCCATCGCCAAACATCCGTAATAAACTATTGCGAATGAGGTTGAACCTGTGGCTGACGAGAGAGGTCTTAGCCAGGCGCAAAATTATTCACTCAACCCTTAACTTTTGTCGTTTTTGTAAAAATCGACGCAAAAAAGAAACCCTTCAACACTTAATTGTGTCATGTCCACACCTGAACACTACTGGTGAGAAACATTGCAAAAATCTATTGAGCTTGTACATGGAGAAGGATGAAAATGAGATTTGGAGTATTTTATTCAAGAGCACTAGATTTTCAGTTATGAAGGCCATTGTTCATTTTCTAGAAAATATTCTACCTGATGAGATATTGTTATAAGCATGGTAAAAAGATACTGTAATAAGATAAATGTCTCCAAATCTAGAATTGTGTAAGCAATAACTGTTCGCTTCTTGTAAATACTGGCAATTTTAACTATTCACATTGGTCTTAATGTAAGCAGACACCTCACTGCTCCTTATGCCACTTTTATTATTGATCTACATGTTTAAAGTTGCAATTTTTCTCCTTGTTATCCTCCTTGAATTTATGTATGATTTTATGTGTGACTTTGTGACGATATATAATAACTGCTGATTTTGAAAAGTTGATGTAATCAGCTATATCAAAATAAAAATAAATAAATAAATAAAAAAAATAAAGTAAGAACATTCTTGAGACGAGCGCTTAAAGACAGGCAGCGCCGCCAGGTCCCAATCCTTATACCTCAACCTTTCAGATACCAAGCGTGAAGGTTGAGAGTCTTGACTTCTGGATGGAGAACCCGACCCCCATATCTCTTCTAACACCCCCCACCCACTATTGCGCGAGATTAGATCCTCTCGGTAGGTAAGACGACGTGGAGGGCAGATGGACAATTCTAGAAGGTCCAGGTACCACGCTCTCCTGGCACAATCCGGAGCAATGAGGATCGTGTGGGAAACGAACCTCTGTAACCTCCGCAACACTTGAGGAATGACGGGGACTGGAGGAAACGCGTACAGCAGCGGGAAAGACCAATCCACCACAAACACATCTCCTAAGGCTCCTCTTGGAGGAAATTCCCTTGAGCAGAATCTCTCGCTCTTCCGGTTGACACTGATGGCGAAGAGATCCACTTGCGTGGTTCCCCAAAGGGCGAAGATCTCCTGAAGGACTTCCTGAGCCAATGTTAGGTAAGATTTCCACAGAGCTGGTAAATCTTCCTTTCCTGGTTCAACTCCAGAACTTTTTGCTTTTCTAGTGGGATATTTTTCATTCATACCTCAGTGAGTGGGAAACTTTTTCCACACTCACCTGTCTTTAACTCTTTTTATGGGTGTCATTTTTAAGACTCTCCATAGTGTCTTTTTAAAGTTATCGTGTCTAACAATTTATTGGCAATAAGTGCCTGTTGTTGCTGGGTTGCCCTAGGGGCTCCCCATTTAACTTTCTTGTGCTAACCTTGAGTGAACTACAGTTCCCAAGGGTAGAAAGGATCTTTGGATCCCTTTTACATTTTATTCTGTGAAACCAGCACACCACACCTTATGTGGAGTGCTGGGGAGATACAATGTATCCCCTTTCACATTTAAACTGTAACAATTCTGTTACAGTGACAAGCTTACCTTTAATGGCTGGTGGCAGTGATACCTTTTACTAATTTGGTGCACCTTTACCGCGGGCTGTAATCACAGCTGCAGTAAAGGCACCTAAGGGTGCTCATTTTACCAAAATGGCCCCTGTCTTCTTTTTCTGCCATTTTAGTGTTTCTTGTCGTTTCTTGTTTCTTCCCCTGACATCCAGGGTGGGAAATTCCTTTGTTTGAGTTTTGTCTTTGGCGAGAGTCCCCTGGACACCCCGCCCAGGCTCCAGTCAGTCTGTAAGCACAGGAAGTGGGGGAGGAGTCCAAAACTTCCCCCTCCTTTGTCTCATGCCTTCCTTCAACTGGGCCAAATCCCAGTGGGGGGTTGGCTGTCCTGATTGGACAGCCAAATGCCCCTTTCTTGTAAAATACATGGAGAGAATGTAGAGGTTGTGTTGTAGTTCCTGATAAATACTGGAAACCTGGAAGCTGAAGTCATGTCGACCACTGGAACAGAAAACCAAAGAGGATGGCGAAGGAAAAGCGGTGGGAATGATTTCCAGCGACCGGAGAGGCTGCTGTGTAACCGGAGCCTGCTGCAGACCTTCCTTCCGATCGACCTGGGGTCTCCGAAAACGACGACCCAAACCCAGAGACTGGTGAGACCCACTAGACTCAAGAAGACCTGCATTTTGAGCCATCCCACAGGTTGCTGCGACCTTGCGTTCTTGCAATACCCCAATACCCTAGGACCTCCAGCCCCTGTGCAGTGCACGGTCTTCCGAATTCCGAATCTCGCTGAAACTTCGTGGGCATCCTGTGTATCTCCAGAGACACGAATCCAAAAAGTCCCCTCAGACAAGTGCTGGACCTTTTAAATGACGAGAATTCAACCACGATTTTCTGTCTTCTTCTGTGCTCCTTGAAAAGGCGCCAAACCTACAGAACCGCATTCAGCCATGGGAGAAATCTTGCCCAGAGACTTCTTCATCGATCCCTGCTGCAAAATCCCTTCTGAGGTCTTGTGTTCAGTCTCCAGGACAAGGAATCCACTGACGGGGTATTTGGCTGCAGTCCTTGAAGTTCTCCTGCTGCAATCTCTTCTTCATTACTGAGGTACTATGTTGGCTTGGGTTTATACTTACCTTAAGCCTGTTGGGATTTCTGTGTAGTCCTGGGGTGTTTTCTGTGATTGGAAGGTCCCTCATCCAGTGCACCCAGTCCCACTGCTAGAATCCTGCTGGGGTGTCTTCTGTGAAGCCCCTGCACCCTCTTCTAACCCTCGAAGTAAAGTACTCATCTGTTTGCCCAGTTTTCCTAAGGAACTCTGACTTTTGCTACTAAAGAATTATTCTAACTCTGCCTGTTGGTCACTAGTCCTAGTGACCCCCCTTCTGCCACTGAGAACACTCATGCTCTAAGGGAAAGACTTTGAAGGGATTGGGACTCCTGCCTAGAAAAGAAATCAAGTGTTTTACTTACTTGTAAAGAGTTGGTGGGTAACTGTAATTCTCAGAGTGAACAGTTACAAAAGTTCTTACTGATCTTGAATGTGTGATGCACTATTCTTAAAAGTATGGTTAACATCTTTCCTTCCTTAGCCACTGTTTTGCCAGTCTAAAAGAAAGTAGATGTGAAGGTATTTTACTCTCCTGTGATTAGGTTGTGCCTCTTTACAAAAGTAATGTGTTGGTTTCACCAGATTATTCCTGAAGGGTAATTGTGTGAGTGTCCTCCAACTGTTGGTATCACCAGGTTAGTCCTGTTAGGATAACTGTATGAGTGTCCCCCAACTGGGTCTTGCATCCCCTGACTTGCTGCTAGCTTGTCCTTAATAAGACTACATTAGGTTGTTGCCTACCTAGAATAACCATTCAGTAAAGTGTGACATTGGGTTTTACTTTCCCCTTCACTATGAAGTTAAAGTATGTGGGTTTTACTTACCTTGTGTTAGCTGTGTGCCATCCAAAACACGTTACCAGAGTTATTGCTTACCTCAATCTGGGGTTCCCTTATTTCCAAAGCATCAGTAATTGTATATTACATATTTAGGTTTTTACTGCACCTAGAATAAGTGTTTCACTATTCACCAAAAGTATATTGTCCAGTTGACTGTTTATGTGATTTGTTCCAAGAGTCAATGTACAACTGGAAGGGTTTACTGTTCTTGTATTACCGAAAGTAACCATTGGTCTTTTACTCCCAAAGAATAGGCTTGACCTATACTAAATGTGTATAACAAGGTTTTGACTTCCCTAGAACTACTGTTAGGTGTTCCAAATAAGGTCTATACTTGGGTCTGTGTACTTTCAAGTATAGTGTTGTGTTTTATATTGTGATTTCATATAATGTGTTAGTACTTACTTAACCCCTAGATTTATCTGGGCCTACCTGTATTTAAATAAATCCTTTATTTTGACAATATATAGTGTTTCAGTGTTTCTTTGGATCATTTGTATGACAATTTCATGTGTACTGTATCTACTGCCCTCTCTCCCTCCTAGGATAAGCCTGGCTGCTCTGTCTATGCTACCCCGAACTCAGGTGGTACAGCCTTATACAAGAGTGGAGTCTTGTACTGCCTCAGTAGAATGGTTTTGCTAGGCCCTTAACTGGACTTCAGAAAAACTGTCCTAACACTGTTGGCATGCTCTGGGATAAAGGTGGATTGCATTACATTGATTATTGATATACTTTGTGTCCAAAGGAAACCATCCAGTAGGTTTGGTTTAGCCAAGGTAAAGTGTACTTATTATATTTAACACAAGAACCAACACCATGGCCTGCTTTAGGCCTGAGGACTCCTCTTATGCTGCAATAGAACATTTGGTCATAATGTGTATAGAGAAGGGCCTCAATTGTGAAGGAAGTAAGCTTGAATTATTACAAAGGTTATGGGACCATACGCATGGTTTCAGTGAACCTGTGTCCTCTTCTAATAATATTGCTGGGAGTGAGGATGATGAGGGTTCAGACAGCTGTCCAAACTCCTCAGAGGAGGAATATGAGGGTTCTGATGAGGAGGATGTTAGTTCACCTCCTCTCCTTATCTTGCCTCTACCTTACTGCCAACCATGTGCTCTGAGATATCTAAGGAACTGGATCTAAGAAAATTCCTGTGGAAAAACAATGTGGAAATATGGAAATATGGGAAAAAGCATAACCGGTCTGTAGAAGACAGTTTTCTGCACCCCTCTTCTTTTTCCAGGTCTTCTGTGTCTACAGCTTCCAGGTTCCCAGAATTGGTGAGTCAGCATGATATGAAGTATGACATTGTTGTATGGCTGAAAACATTTGACCTCACTTGTAAAAGGTTTGGTCTGTGTGAGACTGATAGAATACCCTGGGTTCTTTTTAGACTTCCCAAGAGAGACTACCAAGTGCTCTTGGATTTACATGAAGTAGAAAGAGGTAACTGGGATAGGGTAAAAACAGCTCTCATAGATAGATATAAGAAGAAAGCTTCTCCATATCTAAACTCCTTAATGGACTCTGAGAATAGAGGTATTAAGGGTCAACCCTTAAGAAATCTGTCAATACTGAGTATAGCAGAAAAGCTGTGGTCTTAGATTCAGCTGAGCCCCCTTGTAAAAAGGCTGAGGCTCTTAAACTTGAAGTAAGAGAGGTACCCTTAGGAGACCCCTCCTTAGAGATAAAAGGCATTAACTGCCACTCCAAAGGGCACTTGGGTGTAGCAGCCATAACTTCAAATAGGGACAAAGCCCCTAGGCCCACAAAGCTAGAGGTCACTCCTGTGACCCCACCTTTAGCTGCTGCTAAGGTGATAGAGCCTCTTCAAAAACCACATGTAGTGGAAGTGGTTCAACTAGTTCCCAGAAACTTAAAAACTGTCCTAGTACCAATATGGTGTAATAACATTAACCAGGTCACTGATGTGACCCCACCTTCAGGTGAAAGAACCTCTTGAAAACCCACATAGAGTGGAAGTGGTTCGCCCTGTGGATAGAAACTTATATATTCCTGTCCAATCTATAACACTGTGTAAAAACTTTGTTGAACCTGACAAGAAACTTAGTGTTCATGTCACACACCCTGTGTGGTGTATGTCCTTTAGAATAAAGGCCCCTTCAGTTAAACCTGTAGTGGCGGAACCATTGGAAAACCCACTTACAGTGGAAGTGGTTCCTAAAACTCTAAACCTGGCTACACCTGAAAACCCACTTACAGTGGAGGTGATCCAGATGGATGTACAAAGATTAGGTGTTTTTAACCACACTAAGAGGGCAAGGAGTTTCCTTGACCCCAAGGTAGGAATTGAGTTTTCTCCTTTAGTTCAGAGTGCCCAGAATGTAACTTCTAGGCCTGAAAAACTGAAAACCAAAAAGAGTTATAAGAAACCTAAGAATAGCTTTCTTACTAGGCCTTCTAATAAAAAGCCTGTGACTCCAACTACTCCTACAGGAGAGATGGATAGGTGTTCTGACAAGGCTAGGGTCTCTGATTCAAGAGACCACTCTAAACCTGTAGGATCCTCTATAGCGAATCCTACTGAAAGTCCTAATGTTAGAAGGGAAACCTCTAACAAAGGCAAATCAAAATCTAGAATATTAGGGAAATGGGAGCCCAAACCATGCTCTACCATTTTAGTTCCAATTCTAAAGTCTTTGACCCACACTGCTTCTGAGGAAGGGGTGGATAGACAAGTTAGAAACCTAACTAGGCCTTTGAGGACTGGTAAACATCAAAGCTGGTGGAAATCCAGAAAAGATATGTCTAAGACTAAACCCCTTGACATCGTGGGCTCTTCTGGTAGAGTTAGAAGGGAAAACCCTAACCCAGGTAAAAACAGATCTAAGAGGAAGTGGAAGGATGTACAATGCTTTGCCACAACCCCTCCAACTAGGATACCTGAGACCCAACCTGCTCATGTGAGAGAGGTGGTGAGGAATCATGGAGACCCCTCTAGGTCTAAGGGATTTCTTTATAAAAACCCTTTTAAAAAGCCTATTGTAGGTTCAGAGGTTGTCACAACTTCTGAGGGACTGTTTAATCAGATCCCCTATACCTTAGACTAGAGTAAAGTGCCCAACACTACTTGTAGGTCATATAGTTTGCAAATGATAACTAATATACGAAAAAGTATCACAGCAAGGGTAACAAAAAGATTGCTAGTTGACTCAGCAAACAGTTTAACCAACTTGAAACAAGAGATCCATCCAGGTGAGGATTAGCTTCTCATGTTCCTTAGTCTGGGGGGGACGAGTGTTAGGTAAGATTTCCACAGAGCTGGTAAATCTTCCTTTCCTGGTTCAACTCCAGAACTTTTTGCTTTTCTAGTGGGATATTTTTCATTAATACCTCAGTGAGTGAGAACCTTTTTCCACACTCACCTGTCTTTTTAACTCTTTTTATGGGTGTCATTTTTAAGACTCTCCATAGTGTCTTTTTAAAGTTATCATGTCTAACAACATATTGGCAATAAGTGCCTGTTGTTGCTGGGTTGCCCTAGGGGCTCCCCATTTAACTTTCTTGTGCTAACCTTGAGTGAACTACAGTTCCCAAGGGTAGAAAGGATCTTTGGATCCCTTTTACATTTTATTCTGTGAAACCAGCACACCACACCTTATGTGGAGTGCTGGGGAGATACACAGGCCGATTCATGGAATTATTAGCGTGGCGCAAGTGGCCAAAAACGTGCGATTTGCAGTGGAATAGCGAAAATTGCAGTGCAAGTGCGAAAATCGCACGAAAAGCAGCGCACATCGATTCATGGAAGGCCGTGCGCGAGAAAACCATCAGATGTGCGCTAAAAAAGTACGCGGCACACGTCGGCGCACAGGCCACAGCGAAAATCGCACATACGCGGCGCCCACAACAAAAGTAGGCGGAACACTGGGCGTAACACTCGGAATGGGGAACAACTTGCCAAAATGTGGGCGTCACAGGGGAAGTACAGGGTGCAAGTGCGCAGAACGCCCACACGCTCTCCTACGACACGTATTCATGGAATCGAATAGAGCAAAACAGCGCACGGTCAAACCAGCGCACAGGCACAAACACGTCCGCCACAAGAAAGCAGGCGGTAGCGTCCCTGCGCCTGTAATAAATGTGCGCCAAAAGGTGCGCCAACAAATAGCACCCATATACAGCTATGATGAATGTCCTATACTGTGGCCCTCCAGGACAAATGACGTGCAAAGGAGTACCCACAAACACGGACACCCACTGACTGAAAAATAACGTGTGCGTGCGTGTATTTCGGGGTGCGCGGGAAGTACCACACGCGATTAGCCAGGGTACGTGGATTTCAGGGGTACGCGGGAAGTATAACACGCGATTAGCCAGGGTACGTGAATTTCAGGGGTGCGCGGGAAGTATAACACGCGATTAGCCAGGGTACGTGAATTTCAGGGGTGCGCGGGAAGTTTACCACGCGATTAGCCAGGGTACGTGAATTTCAGGGGTGCGCGGGAAGTTTCACACGCGATTTGGCTGGGTACGTGGATTTCAGGGGTACGCGGGAAGTATAACACGTGATTAGCCAGGGTACGTGAATTTCAGGGGTTCGCGGGAAGTTTCACACGCGATTTGGCTGGGTACGTGGATTTCAGGGGTACGCGGGAAGTATAACACGCGATTAGCCAGGGTACGTGAATTTCAGGGGTGCGCGGGAAGTTTCACACGCGATTTGGCTGGGTACGTGGATTTCAGGGGTACGCGGGAAGTATAACATGCGATTAGCCACGGTACGTGAATTTCAGGGGTGCGCGGGAAGTTTCACACGCGATTTGGCTGGGTACGTGGATTACAGGGGTGCGCGGGAAGTTCAAACGCGATTTGGCTGGCTACGTGGATTTCAGGGGTGAGCGAGAAGTTCCACACGCGATTTGGCTGGGTGGGTCCTCCCAGGTGTTCCCTGTACACCCTCCACGGCCCCTGCAGGCAGCCCACACCACAGGGGACTACCCTGCACACCTGCTCATGTCACCCAGCACCCCCAGCCCCATGCACTGTGGGGCACCTGCCAGCAGGCCCCACTCATGTCTCCCACCACCCCCACCCCCCAGCACTGTGGGGACACCCTCCACCAGGCCCCCACTCATGTCTACCACCACCACCCCCACCCCCCAGCACTGTGGGGACACCCTCCACCAGGCCCCCACTCATGTCTCCCACCACCCCCACCCCCCAGCACTGCGGGGACACCCCCCACCAGGCCCCCACTCATGTCACCCACCACCCCCACCCCCCAGCACTGTGGGGCACCTGCCAGCAGGCCCCCACTCATGTCTCCCACCACCCCCACCCCCCAGCACTGCAGGGACACCCTCCACCAGGCCCCCACTCATGTCTCCCACCACCCCCAACCCCCAGCACTGTGGGGACACCCTCCACCAGGCCCCCACTCATGTCTCCCCCCACCCCCCAGCACTGTGGGGACACCCTCCACCAGGCCCCCACTCATGTCACCCACCACCCCCACCCCCCAGTACTGTGGGGCACCTGCCAGCAGGCCCCCACTCATATCACCCAGCACCCCCAACACCCAGCAGTCATGGGCACCCTCCACCAGGCCCCACTCATGTCTCCCCCCACCCCCCAGCAGTCATGGGCACCCTCCACCAGGCCCCCACTCATGTCTCCCACCACCCCCACCCCCCAGCACTGTGGGGACACCCTCCACCAGGCCCCCACTCATGTCACCCAGCACCCCCAGCCCCCAGCACTGTGGGGCACCTGCCAGCAGGCCCCCATTCATGTCTCCCACCACCCCCACCCCCCAGCACTGTGGGGACACCCTCCACCAGGCCCCCACTCATGTCACCCAGCACCCCCAGCACCCAGCACTGTGGGGCACCTGCCAGCAGGCCCCCACTCATGTCTCCCACCACCCCCACCCCCTAGCACTGTGGGGACACCCTCCACCAGGCCCCCACTCCTGTCACCCAGCACCCCCAGCCCCCAGCACTGTGGGGCACCTGCCAGCAGGCCCCCACTCATGTCTCCCACCACCCCCACCCCCCAGCAGTCATGGGCACCCTCCACCAGGCCCCACTCATGTCTCCCACCACCCCCACCCCCCAGCAGTCATGGGCACCCTCCACCAGGCTTCCACTCATGTCTCCCACCACCCCCCACCCCCCAGCACTGTGGGGCACCTGCCAGCAGGCCCCCACTCATGTCTCCCACCACCCCCACCCCCCAGCACTGCAGGGACACCCTCCACCAGGCCCCCACTCATGTCTCCCACCACCCCCACCCCCCAGCACTGCGGGGACACCCTCCACCAGGCCCCCACTCATGTCCCATCCATGCCCCCCCTGCACCTGGATCCCAACAATCCCCAATCATGACTGTAATGGCCAGCCTCCCCTGCCAAAAGGCCCAACCAACTATCACATCCACCCACACATCAGAGGCAATTACATGTGACACACCGAATGTAAATAACGCAAATGAACATATGTCTGTCACACACAATTGTTGCAAGTGAATGTTGAAACACCCCACATGTCATGCATGAAAGCAATGAGATGATACTACACATTGAAGGATAAAAAGAAAATGTATTAAAAATCAACTAGAATGGAAAAGAAATAGTAAAAACCACAAAGCAAAACAACCAAAAGAAGAAGAATGTTGATGAAAAAAAATTCGAAACACAAAGCACAATCCTAAAAAATGGTGTCCAAAGTCACAGTCACAAAAGAAATCCAAATATGAAATATAAAACACATTGCTCCATGTGTCCAAAAAAAACCCCTAAAAAATCCATCATCCATCCAAGAACTATATACAAGATGATCCCGGGTCCATGAGCCCAACCAAATTAAACCTAACTATGAAAACTGACTAAAAACTGAACTATATACAAAAATGTGGCGCATTGTCCAATCGCAACCAAATAAAAAATGAAACAAAGGAAACCTACCACTAACTAAACTACATAACTATATACAAAGGCGGCGGGCAAGTCCAGCGGCTCACTCCGTGGTGTTCCGGGCCAGGGCATCATCGAACTCCTCTTCGATGTCCCGGAGGCGGTCCTGTTCCATGGCCCCGAGGGTCCGCAGGGACGACGCCATCTCCTCCTCCAACCCCCTGCGGATTGCCTCGAGGCACTCGGCCCGCCTCAGGGCCCTCCGCATGGAGTTCTCCGCCCTGACCATCGTGAGCCGCGCCTCTTCCGCCCGCCGCCGCTCCGCACCTATCTGCTGGCCCAACCGCAGCCACACGGAAGACACTTCCCGTCCTGGGTCCTCCTGCCCTCCGGCCGATGCCTGCCCCTACGATGTAGATGGCCCCGAGCCATGTTGCCTCCCACGTTGACTCTGCTGCTGCCTCCGATGCAACCGCCTCTGCCAGCACGACGGCATCCAGGCTGATGGAATCCACCGACGCCGTCGTGCACGTGCCCTGCCTGATGATGCCGGCACATCCTCCATCTGCTGGGGTCCAGTTGCTGTGGTGTCCACCCCTGCTGGACCTCCGACTCCCGACTGTGGCAGGGATGGGATCCCCACCGAGCTGGCTGCATTGGTCAGGGCAGGTCCACAGGGGGCCTTGATGGCATCTGGGCCGGAAGACGGCAAGGAGAACGACTGGCGTATAGCCTCCACAGAGGAGGAGAGGGCCGCCAGATTGGCCGACACATGCAGGAAACCCCTGAACATTGAAAATCCCAATTGGGCCACATGGCACGGTGCTCTTCGTGATGACGTGCGTGCTCCTCCCGGGAAGCATGCACGTCATCACGAATCGTACCCGCACGCATCGCGACCCCAATCAGGACCTTCTCCATCCGGCCACGGGTCCCCTCATCCGCAGGTGGAGGGGAGTCAGGTGACATGGACATCCCCTCTACCTGCGGACGGGCCTGGGACGGGGCATCCCTGCTGGTGCATGGTGGTGCACTCACAGGGTCAGGGACAGCGACATGCACAGGCCCCTCCACGGTGACCTGTGCTGCCTCCTGCCCCTGGCCCTGGACTGCACCACTTGCACCAGCAGGGATGCCCCCACCAGGCCCCATGTGCGCCTCTGTGGCGGCCTCCTCCTCCTCTGTGGAAACCACCAACCTGGATGGCTCCTCACCGTCTTCCGCCATAGCAGGCCCCTGTGGGGGCTCACCCACCCCTTCCGCTGCAGCCGTGGGGGCATCCCCGCCGCCTTGCTCCACAGCGCCGTCTCTGCCCTCTTCTTCACTAGCCGCTGCATAGAGGGAAACATAGAACACAAGCATCAGGGTACTGTACAATGGTCCCCTAGACAGGAAGCAATAGCAGATGAGAACCACTGTCAAAGTACACTTCCATCATGTCCCTCCACAACACATGGGTCAGTCCAGGCAAAACACACACAGTAACAGGCATGGTGCATGCCATGGACATTTCCATACATGTCCAACGGACTCTTGAAACATACAATGACATGGAACTCACATGCATCATGGGTCATGCCTATCACATGCACACACTTTATCTCAGTCACATCCATCTGGCCTCATACACCCCAAACACAGCGGATCCAAGGATAACTAGGCTGCATCAGTGAATCTGTGCATTGTCACACACATGTGTCATGCATCCATGGCATTCACAAGTCACAGACACGCAGGTCAGGCACACAGACATGGCTACCATATATGTACCTGGCATCAGCACCCATCCCTCACCCCCACCCATGTCCAGGAACAGAGACTGGCATGCTCTCATGTGTAAAATCTGCATAGGGCTCCCCATGTGGCATTTAAACACATGCAACAACCATGTGGTTCACACATCACTGGTCGCACATGCATTACCATGATGTCCCTGCACACATACATGCGTACATGGCCTATGTCACACATACAGGCAAGTATCAGACAACCAGCACACCGCAACATGCCCTGTCTCACACAGCAATGCTTGGCCACTTACCGCTCAACTCCAGACGGGTCTCCCTCTCAAGGATCTGGGCGTGGAGCGCTGGGCGTACGCGTTCCAGGACCCTCAGCTGGATGGAACTCATGCAGCCCCGGCCCCCCTCCACGAGGCGCCAGGCCTTCACGAGGGTCCTGGACCTCAAGCCCTCCCAGCGCTTCTTGATCTTCTGGACGTTGCGGGTTGCCACCCCCTCCGCGTTGATGGCAACCACACAGTCGGCCCAGATCCTCTCCCGTCCTTCCTTGCTGGCGCGGGACGATCCGAAGAGGGCATCATAATGCCCCAGGACATGCTCCACCAGGACACCAACTTCGGTGGCAGTGAAGCTGGTGCCCCTCTGCCCCTCTGGCCTGGGGTTGCCACTGGTGCCAGATGTCGAAGTGCTCGACATGGCAACCCCAGAGGCAGGAGTGGGTGGGCAACTGGGTCCTGGGGCTGGGCTGTGGAGCGATGTTATCCCAGTCGGGAGTCTTCTGTTCCAGCAGGGGTGGACACAGCAACTGGACCCCTGCAGATGGCTGATGTGCAGGCACCAAATGGCAGAGCACGGTGGCAGCAGGCAGGCAGGCAGGCAGCAGCAGATGGCATGTGGGAGGCTGCTCGGGGCACTGGGGGGCAGTAATTCGGCCTTCTGGGCAGGAGCGTGGTCTTCCGTGTGTTTTCGCGTGGCCAGCTTGATACGGAGTGATTTGGCACGTGAAAATCCTGCACGTCAGCGTAGAATCCGAGGAAAGGCCCTTAGCGCGTCAGCACATATACGCGATTCCATTGGACCAAAGGCCCTCAGCGCGTAAGCGAGTCTGTGACGTGACCCGCACGGGTGTTTCCCTCATAGCACGTGATGACGGAGCACACGTGGAAAGACTGCACGTCAGAGTGTCATCGCGTGTAATTGGACCAAAGTGCGCGTACACGCGATTGGCCTATGTACGTGTATTTCAGGGGTGCGCAGGCACTAATACACGCGAGTACATCAGCGCACGTGTATTCCGGGGTGCGCAGGAATTTCCACACGCTATTGGCCTGGGTATGTGGATTTCAGGGGTGCGCGGGAAGTTTCACACGCTCGCCTACAACACGCGCAACAAATGACGTCCTAATCCGGAAACACGTACGCCAGCAGGAAGCAGGCGTACGTCGACCCGCGACGCATAAAATTGCGTGCAAAAAACTAACAAGCTCAGACACCAGGATGAATATACCGTTCCTAGCAGCAGTGGCCGTGGGCTACCAAAGGAGGAGGAGGAGGATAGTCAGGGCCAGAATTTTCACACCCAGAACCAGCCTTTTTGGGATGCCTGATGACCAGGTGTATGGGAGGTACAGGTTTCCACCACACATAATACTGGACCTGGTGAGTGAGTGGGAGGATGACCTCACATCACCCACCCTGTGCTCCCAGGCACTCAGCCCCCTGGAGAAGGTCCTCAATGTACTGCACTTCTTAGCCACTGGATCATTTCAGCGGACAAGTGCCATAGTGGGTGGGGTGTCACAGGCCACGCAGTCACGCTGCCTACACCAGGTCTTAAACATCATCACTGC
This sequence comes from Ambystoma mexicanum, assembly GCF_040938575.1. Lineage (NCBI taxonomy): Eukaryota > Metazoa > Chordata > Amphibia > Caudata > Ambystomatidae > Ambystoma > Ambystoma mexicanum. The sequence goes on from NC_090931.1 coordinate 1,548,173,996, forward strand.
ACGCCCATCAGTCCGCAGGCACATATACCTGCCCAGAACACCTGCAGAAAGGCAGGCTGCCGCCCTGGATTTCTACGGTGTGGCACGATTCCCCAAAGTGCTAGGTGCCATCGACTGCACCCATGTGGCTCTACGTCCCCCCAGGGCATCTGAGCACATCTATAGGAACCGCAAGCACTGGCATTCCATCAACGTGCAGGTAGTATGTAATGCCAAGGGAATCATCACCTCAGTATATGCCAACTATCCCGGGTCCACCCACGACAGCTTCATTTACCGAATGTCCACCCTAAGCCGGGACCTAGAAGCTGGGCGGCATGGCGATACATGGCTGCTTGGTGAGTATGAATGCCACTGCACATGCATGCATGTCAGATACTGAGCAAGGTCACAACCCACTAATGACACCCATCACCACCTCCACAGGGGACAGTGCCTACCCTATCAGCCCCCACATGATGACGCCAATTCGGAACCCCACCACACCACCCGAGGTAAGATATAACACAGCCCACATTGCAACCCGGGGCATAGTGGAGCGCACATTCGGAGTGCTTAAGTCACGCTTTCGCTCCCTTGACCGTTCTGGCAGGCAGCTGTTATACGCTCCCCCATTAGTGTGCAGGATCATAGTGGCAGGATGTGTCCTGCACAACGTTGCAACACGCCGGGGCCTGGCCGTGGACATGGTGGTGCCCCCACATCCCCAACCACATGCACGCCCGCTGCGCATGGGAGGGGAAAGGGCACGGGGGGAGGCAGCCCGTACACAGCTAGTGGCTAATTACTTCACATAGAAATCACACCCCTGTGGAGTGCACACTTCCCTGGCACATACCATCTGACAATCAATGATGACTTGACCTGACAATGATCCAGAATGTCTGGAGAATCAACTGTCAGAACCATATCACCCTGAGATTGTTCACCTGGAAGTGTTACATTGTGTGCATCCCTACCTACACAGACACCACCAATGCAGTTTCATTAAAAGACACAATCATGCAGCTAAAATGAATACCCACTTGCAAAATGCAACATGAGGACAGTGCCAAGTCACCCAACCCATCCCCAGCACCGCCACATGACACACCATGCCATGTCATGCCATGTGAGGGCAAACAAAGTAATCCCCACAACATGACACAAGTGTCATAAAGTACAGTCTCCCTAATTGAAACTCGCGACACCTGAAATGCTCACAGTAATGCAGGACCAACAACACACTTGAGCAGGTATTTAGCAATAACACTTATCAGCTACTGACCCTCAAACCTACCATTAACATGACATTACGAATGTAAGAAATTAGTAGTCGCACCACCTGGAAATGCCTGCACTCCCACCACTTCCAACTGTACAGTGTTGCCGCCACGTAGAGGTGTAGATGCACTGCTGCCAACATGGACTCCATCTCCAAAGTAGAGGGCCTTGTGTAGACATGAGGAAAGGACCTGCAAATTAGGAGGTAGACATGGATGCTGAGTTACACATCTATGCAACATGCAGTGTACAACACAACAGCAATATGCACTAGGAATGTATTACCAGTATTGACTAGACCACCCACACATGTAGGGGGAGTCCAACATCACCGTGTAAGTCAATGTCACTTGGGCACACCCTTTGCAAGCCCATGGAAACGGGAAGCAGGAGGGGTGTGTGTCTCACAAACCCAAGCATCTAACCCAAAATCAGGACAAGCCTGCATGTTCCCAGCCACAATACAGCGGATGCCCACGGGAGCCACACAAGGCAACACACTGTAAAAAAAAATATGGAGAAAAAAAAACAAAAAAACAAAACAAATAAATAATCAAAAATGGCCATGAATGGGCCAGGGGGGGTGGGGGAGGCCACCCAGGAGGTCCGAGGTCAGGATGCACACCAGGACCCACCTGTGTGGATTCTGGGGAAAAAAAACACCTCCATGGGCTCGTGGCCGACACAGCTACCCTATAGCGAGAGAATCACTGTGGTCGCTCTCCTCAGACTCTGCAGCTGCATCAGGAGGTGGTGGCACTATGGGAGGCAGCCCACGCAAAGCCCTAGTCTGCTCCTCCATGGCAGCAAGCATGCGAGTGTGGAAGGTCTGGTTCTGGAGGATAATCGTGCGGAGGTCCCCATGCAACAACTCACGAGATGACCGGACCTCCGCCCGAGTGGCCTGCATCTCAGCTGAGAGCGTACGTGTGAGACGCTCCAGCTGCTCTTCTGTCCTTCTGTGTGTTGAAGCCTCAAGCTCAACAAGGGTCGTCCTGATCTGACTGAGTTCCACCCTCAGGGCTTCCCTGTGGCCCTGGGACTCTATGGAAATGGCTTCCCGCAGAGTCGCCAGTGCCGCCCGCCTGTCCCTGTCGGACGCCAACATGTCCTCCCTGTGTGACTGGCAGATGGAGTCTGTTGCCTGCTGCAGTCGCTCCATCAGCCTTTCTGGGGGGACAATGGAAGTGGCCACCCTATCCATGGCCTGAGCCATCATCTCTGATGATGCTGCCTGTTGGGTAGCCATACCATATTGCTCCCATGCGGTATTGCCAGGTGGCGTACGGCCACCACGTCGGCGGGCACCACACCTGTCTGGGGCAAGGCGAACTGCGCCTTGCTGTGCCGGCACTGCCTGAGGCTGCAGGACTGCATTCCCCCTCTGATCTGCTGGCCCAGGAACAGGATCAGATATCGCGGAGTGTGACCCTGCATCCGTAACCACCAAAGGCGGACCTGCCAACGCTGACATCCCCATTGAGGGTACTACCCCTGGTGCAGGTGGGTCGGACAGAAGAGAATCCCTCCCAGGAACACTCACCTGCGATGCCACATAGGTCTCATCATCCGAATCGACACCTGAATACAGCTCGGGGGAGGTGGACCTAGAGACACCCCTTGAGAGCACGACCTGCAGCAGTTGTGGGTTTTCACCCACCAGCACACCACGTCCCTCACTGGTGGTCGGTCGGGCCTGAGAACCCTCCTGGGTCTGCACCATCTCCACAACCCCAGCTGGATCAAGTGCGTCATCCCCTGCAAAGACATGAAAGAAAATAAATGGAAACAGGCATTAGCACTATGGCAGACAATTAGGGCTGGGAAGCAACAGAACTAGTACTTAATTGACACATGTCCCACATGACTAAAACCCTCCCATGCATGCACCCTCACTGCGTATGAAGGGGAGGCAAATGGCACACATTGATGACACCAAGATGGAAGATCAACACATTTGCTGCATGCTGCCTAGCAGTGGCATCACACATTGGCCTGTGATTGCCAGGTGAGATACACATGCCATCACACAGATGGCATGTACCATTGCTACTGAGTGAAGATGGAGAGGAGGGCAGCACTTATTCATACAGTCCAGTTCCCTCATGTTATAGCTTTTCTAATTCAAACAGGTCTGATTTTTCACATGGAGCTGCCAGTCCAAAATGGTCCTATTGCACAGGGACATGTCTAAACAAATGATATCCAGGTAACAAAGTCAGTCCACTTTACCATAGCCATGTCAGACATGTGACTAGAGGACTGAGAAATGCCTAGTAAAAGTGGTGGAATGCAAACAATCTGCCTGAATGAACAGAGAAAAAGAAGCAACAATGTTGTGGCAAGGTGACACTTCAAGGGCAACTGGCGTGGTGTAGGGTGTCATGATCTCTGCTTCCAAAAGGTCAGGGTTTTCCCAACTCCCTTGGAAGCAGATCCATAACCCAGGTTCCGAGTGCCAACCAGTCCCAATTGGGACCTTTCGGACCCAGTCCTGGCGCCAGTGGCACCAGGCTCATAAATATGCCCAGTCCCAGCGCTGGAAGCGCCGGGCTCATAATGCTTGGGTGGACTTACCTGCAGCAGACCATGCTGCTTACTTGCCTGCCAGTTGAGCCTCTGATCCTCTTCTGTTTGGAACTACTTTTCCTGTTGGGTGGGGCAGGAGCCACTCCCTAGATTCAGAACACTGGAACTCTTCTGGAAAGCAGGAACTCTTTTCTTACCTAGGCGTGGCTGTGGAAGGAGACACCTAAGCACTACAGGAGGCTATTTAAACCACACCCGATGGATGAATCTTGCTTTGCGTTATTCTGTATCCTCTGCAGCAGAACGCTCATCGTGTCTTCTGCATCTGATCCTGGGCCTAAGGGAAAAGGCTTACCATCCTGAATCCAGTCTTCAGCAACACCTATAAAGACACGAAAGAACAGGTTAGCATTACAGTCTTTAGTGACAGCTCTTCACTTACCTGGTCCATCGGCTGTCACCAACGTCACCAACGCCTCGCGCTGCATTCCGGCATCTGAAAGACAAAGGCGTACCTACTCTTCGTGCGCTCCGGAGGTCTTCACACTGCATTCCGGCATCTGAAAGACAAAAGCTTACCAACTCTTCGCACGCTCCGGAGGCCTTCGGCGCTGCACCCCGCATCTGAAAGACAAAACAAGGTGCGTTTAAAGACATTGGGGAACTTTAATACTCACGTGCCATTACTCCTTTCCACATCTAACCCAGTGGGTATTCCGGCACCCTGCAGCCGCTCCGAACTTGTACCTGCAAAATAAAAAGACAGTTAGAGCGCATCGTGAAGCAGGCAACAAGCGCTTACTTACGTGCTTCCAGGCGCTTCTATTCATCACACGGGCTCCATTTTCAACTCACTTCAGCCCGTCATCCGCCATCGCCGGAACCCTGCAAAACAAGAGACATCATTACTAAAGACTTTAAAGACATTAGAATTACTCGAAACTTACCGTTCGTGCAGTAAACGACGGACAGCAGTCCTCTGAAGTCAAGAGGCCTGCTCCCCTTATCCAGTGAAGAAACTGGTTACAGCACCCTGCCCCGAGGCAGATGGAGAGCACGGCGTTCACTTACCTAAGGTGAGAGCGTTAACCTTTGGGGTTCTACAGGAGAAGAGAAAGGGAAGAAGAGAGAGACATTCAATAACCCAGTTCCTTAATCCCATATTTTCTATCTGCAGACATCTTACCCTTCGAGTCAGACATACAGTGCACAGAGGTCCAGCCCAAAGAGCCAGCCGTGTGTTACACATCACCTTTGAAGATACGGTATACGCCCAGTCAAGACCGGCGCCTCTACGGGAATCAGGTGAGCGTTAAAGAACGCAAAGCCTACCACAAAACTCCCGTCCAGGCGCTATGGAAACCTCGGATACCGACCAGCTAGCCCAGTTACTTGGGGAACTAAGGGCAGAAGTGCATGCAGCCCGTCAGGAAACGAACGCTCTAAGAAGGGAACTGATTATTTCCAAGGAGCGAACAGATGATCTCGCTAGACAATTGCTACAGTCACAAGCCGGACAGACCCCGTTACCCGCATCTGGGGGAAATCTTCCTTCTACATCCTCTATGAATCCAGTGCAGATCAACCTACCTGGGAATGTACCTCTGGCTCCGCCCGAACGATTTTCTGGTGACCCAAAGAGGTTTGCAGTATTTATCAATCAGTGCCGGTTGCATTTCTTATGCCGGCCAGCAGCCTTTCCAACTGATCAAGCTAAAGTAGCTTTCGTGCTTTCGTACCTTAGTGGCAATGCGGCAGACTGGTCGATCCCTCTAGTAAATCAAGATGATCCGGTCTTCCATGATTTTCAAGCTTTTCAGCTCAGTATGGAAAAACTGTTCTCAAGACATTCACAGGGGCAGGCCTTGGACAATGAGCTTCTTTCGTTGCGACAAGGTAATCAAGACCTTTTGGCTTATATTGGGTCTTTCAACAGACTGATAGTGGAAACTCAATGGCCAGAGGACAAAAGGATTACGCTGTTTTATAGAGGTCTACGTGGAGAGCTCAAAGATGTGTTAGCCCAAGTAGTGAATCCCCCACAAGATTGTTCGGACTATATAGACTTAGTCGTTCAAATAGATCACAGACTGCAGAACAGGAAGGCCGATCGTTCCAAGTTTGATGCTCGAGTATTTTCCAAACCGCCAACTCCTTCCAAAGGAGTAGACTCCGGGGAACCCATGCAAATAGGGTGTCTGAAAGGTCCTCTAACACAAAAGGAGCGGGAAAGGAGAAAACAGTTGCAATTATGCCTCTATTGGGGAAACTCAGGGCACTTTCTTCGAGACTGTCCGGTGAAACCTGCCAAGAAGGCAGTTGGAGCTGCAGTTACCAAAGTTACAAACTCTGAGCAGGGAAACGACCTCGCCCGACAAGAATAGAGGTCCTCTTGCCGAGCGTGAAAACCAGTTCCGTGACCTCGCATTTCGTGATACCTATGGTCCTCATTAGCCCTGATAATCCGGATCGATTACATGCAATTGAAGCTTACGTCGACAGCGGTGCCATCGGCAATTATGTGGATCATGAAATGGTTTTGAGGATGAATCTAACTCTTTGTCCCAAGGCTGTAAAGGACGTCATTACTACGGTGGATGGTACGGAGATAGCCTCCGGGCCAGTAAAGCATACCACTCAAGAAGTGAAGCTAGTAAGTCAAGATGGACACCATGAGAACATCGTGTTCGATGTGATCAAGGCCCCTCAGTTTCAGATTATTCTAGGAATACCTTGGTTAGAGAAACACAATCCTCTGATCGATTGGCGAGCTAGAACGGTCCAGTTTCCAGAATGTGTCTCTACTTGTCACCCCCCACCTGGTGTTGCACTGGCAGCAATTTCTTCAGAGACTCCCCAGTTACCTCCCGAATACCTAGAATACCAAGATGTTTTCCGGAAGGATCAGGCTAACTCTCTACCTCCTCATAGGTCTTATGACTGCCAGATAGACCTGATACCTGGATCTACTCCTGCTTGTAGTAGAATTTATGCCCTCACCGAGCCTGAGAACCTTCACCTTCGACAATACCTGGATCAATACCTGGCAAATGGGTTTATTCGTCCTTCCAAGTCCCCTGCTTCTTCAGCTTTGTTCTTCGTTCCAAAAAAGGAAGGAGACCTTAGAACTTGTATAGATTATCGCTCCCTGAACCAGATCACCGTTAAGAATAGATATCCGTTACCTTTGATCCCTGAACTCCTGGACCAAGTCAGAAAAGCATGCATATATACAAAGCTGGATCTTAGAGGAGCTTACCACTTGGTACGAGTAAAAGAGGGCGATGAATGGAAGACGGCCTTCCGCACCAAGTATGGGCTATTTGAATATCAGGTCATGCCCTTCGGACTTTGCAATGCCCCGGCCGCCTTTCAATATTTTATGAACGATGTCCTCAGAGAGCTCATAGATGTGTGTGTTGTTGTTTACATTGACGACATCCTCGTTTATTCTTCATCGGAATCTGAACATCGGAAACACGTGAAAATGGTCCTCGAAAGATTGCGTCAACACAAACTTTTCGCTAAGTTGGAAAAATGTGTTTTCAACGTGACTGAAGTTGAATTCTTGGGATTCATATTATCACCTGGCGGAGTGCGTATGGATTCAAAGAAGGTCGATGCAGTTCTCAAATGGCCATCACCATCCTCCGTAAAAGGTGTGCAAAGCATGTTAGGCTTCGCTAACTTTTACCGCAGGTTTATCCCCGAATTCTCTCGAATAGTCCAGCCCATCACTGCCTTGTTAAAGAAAAACAAACGTTTTGAATGGTCTACCGAGGCGGAACAAGCTTTCCAGGATTTGAAGACTAAATTTATCTCTGCACCAATCTTAAAACACCCTCGCCCCGAACTCCCCTACATCGTAGAAACTGATGCTTCAAGCCTTGCCATGGGGGCAGTTCTATCACAAAAGGACCCGGTAACCAATCAGTTGCATCCCGTGGCATTTCGGTCCCGCAAATTCTCGCCTCCTGAAATCAATTACACGATTACTGACAAGGAACTTCTGGCTATCAAGTCTGCCTTTAAGGCTTGGCGGCATTATCTGCTGGGGGCCCGACACACCGTTACTGTGATTACGGATCACCGAAACCTGCAATATTTGAAAACCGCAAAAGCCCAATCCTCTAGACAACTCCGTTGGGCATTATTCTTTGCCGAGTTTGACTTCATAATTACCTATCGACCTGGTACAAAGAACGGTGAAGCTGATGCCCTTTCTCGGATGGGAGTGGAAGAACACTTGATCAACCCTAAACCTGTACCAATCATTCGCGAACAAAGAATTCTGGGTGTAATCGCCACAGAATCCATAGAGGAAGTTAAGGATAAAGCCAGGCAACTTGTAACTCCAGCAGACATACAGAATTGGCATCTGCAGGGAAAGGACTTTGCAGTAAAGGACAACTTATTGTATTTCCAAGAACGATTATACCTACCCAGCACATATTTACAGAAAAAAGTAATCTCTTGTTATCACGGTTCTTTAATGGAAGGACATCCCGGTATGGCCAAGACCTCAGAAAAGATCAAGCGCTACTTCTGGTGGCCGTCTTGGAAAAAAGATATCAGAGACTTTATAATGTCCTGTGGAGTATGCGCCCAAAACAAGAGTCAAAAGTAAAGACCAGCAGGCCTCTTACGCCCTATTGACATCCCACCTCGCCCTTGGCATACGCTTTCTATGGACTTCATCACCGATCTACCTCCATGCTCCGGATACAATACGATTCTAGTAATCGTGGACTTATTCTCCAAGATGGCGCATTTCATTCCGCTCAAAGGCTTGCCAACAGCAGCAACTCTGGCCCGACAATTTCTCGAAAACATCGTCCGACTGCACGGTTTTCCTTCGGTTCTAATTTCGGATCGAGGTAGTCAATTTATTTCTCATTTTTGGCGAAGTTGCTGTCGGTCGGCTCAAATTGATGTGAGACTATCGACCAGTCACCACCCTCAGACCGACGGACAAACCGAGAGGACCAATCAAACTCTGGAACAGTATTTACGCTGCATGCTGCAACCAACTGAAAAAAACTTGGAAAGACATCCTTTGGATAGCCGAATATGCCTACAATAACTCTGTCCATTCGGGAACTGGGAAAACCCTGTTTTTTCTTTTGTACGGCAGTCACCCTCAAACCTCGGAGTTGGATCCCCTCCAAGATCTTGAAACACCAGCAGTAGACTACCTGCATTCTACAATCACCCAAGCCTTTAAGGAAGCTGTTTCTCACCTTCAAAGGGCTAAAGAACAATACAAGAAAGGAGCAGATCAACATCGGAAGGAAGCCCCTCAATATCAAGTAGGGGATCAAGTCTGGTTATCCACCAAGTATCTACCTCTAAAAGGGCCACGCACATTCAACCCAAGATACCTTAGTCCCTATTCCATCACTACCATAGTAAACCCAGTAGCGGTCAAGTTGGACTTGCCCCCGCACATGAAGATACATCCGGTCTTCCACGTCTCTCTATTAAAACCCGTGCAACCTCAAACCCGACTAACTAAATCTCCAAAACCTATCCTAGTTGATGGAGAACTCGAGTTTGAAGTCAAAAGCATTCTGGACTCCAAGATCTCCAAATCTAAACTATTTTACCTAATTGACTGGAAAGGCTACGGCCCCCAAGAGAGATCCTGGGAACCTGCTGAATATGTCCACGCTCCTCGCCTAATCAAAAGATTTCACCGAACATTTCCTGACAAGCCAAAACCCCCGGAGAAGCCCGGTTTGGGAGGGGCCTTGAGGGGGGGGTACTGTCATGATCTCTGCTTCCAAAAGGTCAGGGTTTTCCCAACTCCCTTGGAAGCAGATCCATAACCCAGGTTCCGAGTGCCAACCAGTCCCAATTGGGACCTTTTGGACCCAGTCCTGGCGCCAGTGGCACCAGGCTCATAAATATGCCCAGTCCCAGCGCTGGAAGCGCCGGGCTCATAATGCTTGGGTGGACTTACCTGCAGCAGACCATGCTGCTTACTTGCCTGCCAGTTGAGCCTCTGATCCTCTTCTGTTTGGAACTACTTTTCCTGTTGGGTGGGGCAGGAGCCACTCCCTAGATTCAGAACACTGGAACTCTTCTGGAAAGCAGGAACTCTTTTCTTACCTAGGCGTGGCTGTGGAAGGAGACACCTAAGCACTACAGGAGGCTATTTAAACCACACCTGATGGATGAATCTTGCTTTGCGTTATTCTGCATCTCCTGCAGCAGAACGCTCATCGTGTCTTCTGCATCTGATCCTGGGCCTAAGGGAAAAGGCTTACCATCCTGAATCCAGTCTTCAGCAACACCTATAAAGACAAGAAAGAACAGGTTAGCATTACGGTCTTTAGTGACAGCTCTTCACTTACCTGGTCCATCGGCTGTCACCAACGCCTCGCGCTGCATTCCGGCATCTGAAAGACAAAGGCTTACCTACTCTTCGTGCGCTCCGGAGGTCTTCACACTGCATTCCGGCATCTGAAAGACAAAAGCTTACCAACTCTTCGCACGCTCCGGAGGCCTTCGGCGCTGCACCCCGCATCTGAAAGACAAAACAAGGTGCGTTTAAAGACATTGGGGAACTTTAATACTCACGTGCCATTACTCCTTTCCACATCTAACCCAGTGGGTATTCCGGCACCCTGCAGCCGCTCCGAACTTGTACCTGCAAAATAAAAAGACAGTTAGAGTGCATCGTGAAGCAGGCAACAAGCGCTTACTTACGTGCTTCCAGGCGCTTCTATTCATCACACGGGCTCCATTTTCAACTCACTTCAGCCCGTCATCCGCCATCGCCGGAACCCTGCAAAACAAGAGACATCATTACTAAAGACTTTAAAGACATTAGAATTACTCGAAACTTACCGTTCGTGCAGTAAACGACGGACAGCAGTCCTCTGAAGTCAAGAGGCCTGCTCCCCTTATCCAGTGAAGAAACTGGTTACAGCACCCTGCCCCGAGGCAGATGGAGAGCACGGCGTTCACTTACCTAAGGTGAGAGCGTTAACCTTTGGGGTTCTACAGGAGAAGAGAAAGGGAAGAAGAGAGAGACATTCAATAACCCAGTTCCTTAATCCCATATTTTCTATCTGCAGACATCTTACCCTTCGAGTCAGACATACAGTGCACAGAGGTCCAGCCCAAAGAGCCAGCCGTGTGTTACACATCACCTTTGAAGATACGGTATACGCCCAGTCAAGACCGGCGCCTCTACGGGAATCAGGTGAGCGTTACATTGGGCTAGATGTCTACTGTTGGCAGAAGGGATACTGCTATGGCCAAATGCTGCTGCGCAGAAGGTATTGGATGAAGCACATGGGTGACCCAAACAACTCAGGCACACACACCCTCACCTGGCACCCAAACAGAAGCCCTCACACACACACCATGCACATGGATGACACACACACACATGCATGTGCACTCACCGGACAATGCCTCATAATCTGGCAGATCTCCCATGCCTTGGATCTGTTCCTCCGTGACGTAGGTCCCAGCGACTGACTCATGTGGAGTGAGTTCCATGTCTTCTACTGGAGACCCACCTCCAGTCACTAGAGTTGCGGCATGACTTGAGGCCAGCTTATTCTTTGCCCTGCGCTTCAGGTCATTCCAGCGCTTATAGCAATCATTGGTTGTGCGCCTCACGATTCCAAGGGCACTTACGATGTCCGCAACGGTCTGCCAGTGTGCCTGGCGTTGTGCAAGTGTGGTCTTGGATCCTGCAACAATGACCATCTCGTTATCATGTGCGGACACATACTCGACAAGTGCATTCAGTTCGGCATCCGTGAAGCTGGGCTTCCTCGACGGGCCGGACTGTGTAGCCGTGTCTGGGGCATCAGCCTGTGCGGGACGAGCACTCTTCCTCTTCCGCTTGGAAGGTGGTGGGGATCCTGAGTGTCCTACGCCGCTCTGGACACTAGGGGCAGGAGCCCTGGTGGACTCTGTATCAGGAGTGTGGGATTGCACACTCTGCATGGGAGTTGGTGCAGGCATTGGCTCGAGTGTAATGGTGTCAGGGGGAATGTCAGCAGGATGGACTAGGACCGACACTGTCCTGGCTGGGTGTGTGAGAGCTGGGGTGGATGGAGCCGCAGCTGCCCCTGCAGCCTCTCCACTGTATCAGGAGTGTGGGATTGCACACTCTGCATGGGAGTTGGTGCAGGCATTGGCTCGAGTGTAATGGTGTCAGGGGGAATGTCAGCAGGATGGACTAGGACCGACACTGTCCTGGCTGGGTGTGTGAGAGCTGGGGTGGATGGAGCCGCAGCTGCCCCTGCAGCCTCTCCACCCTGCCTACTTGGGGCAGCAGATGACCTTGCTGCCCCTGATCCACGTGGCCTGATGACATCAACGTGCACCAGCGCACGTGTCATAGGCCTGCTGACCTGGAAGTCAGCCAGGTCTGGTGCCACAATGGGCTGGTCCAACAAGGGCTGAGCAGGGATGGTGTCAGCCACATCACCCTCAACCGGGGGGGGGGATTATGGGTGCCCTTGACTGGTCCTCCACACATGGGGGGACAGGGTCACCCTGCAAGTAACAACCACGTCCCCTACCGGATCCACCATGGCCACCACTTGTGGCTCGTCCACCTTTGCCACCCTTACGGATTCCTCGCCTCCCAACCATGGCACTGATGTTGATGTGCGTATGGGAGTGGCTGTAAACTATAGTCCTGGGCAATTGGGGGTCAAAGGGGTTGGGTACCAGATGGTAATCGTACCCTAGTGCTCTAGCAAGGCTGAATGTGACCCCTGGGGAAAGATGACGGGTCACGCAACGCACAGGAAGCCCAAAAAAGGGAGATAACGTGCACGCAACCCCTCCTAGACCAGGTGTGCGGAAAAATAAACCTGCACTACGCTGTGGCACCCAGTAACACAAGAATGAACGTATGCGTGTCACACACAGCCTAGAATGACCTCTGAAGGGGTAGGCTATACACGGGGCAAGCACAGATGTTAGATACGTGCGTGACTCACCGTCTGCCAGGAAAAAGAGCGTGAAAAAGAAGCGCATGTGCGCGTTGGCAACACCCCCGCCAAAAGAAGATTTGTACGCTGTCTGAGGAGATAGGACAACAGTAGAAGGGAACACTGTTTGAGGGAACAGGCCCAGAAAAACCAGAAAAAGAGAAAAAAGAGAAAAAGCTGTCAAAGGTAACAGGGAGTACGAACTTGAAACGCTGTGAAGTAAATCGCGTGTGAACCGACAAGAAGTACAGATTTCACCCACTCGCTCTCCACGAAAAGCACGTACAAGGAAATGGTGTTCCACACGTACCTTTTATGCAGGCCCACACGTCCAGCGTCACTTCTGCGTGTACGCACTAGGGCCATTTCCACCAATTACACGCTTTGTCACTTCCGCGTGTACGCGCTAAGGCCATTTCCACCAATTACACGCTTTGACACTCGGACGTGTCTTTCATTTTTTTAACACGCAACATTTCAAACGTGCGCCATTTCAACGTGCACGTGACTTCATAGACGCGCATACGCTGGTGGCCTTTGGGCCAATGAATGTACAGACGTGTGCTGATGCGCTTACGCGCTAAGGGCCTTTCCTCGAATTACACGCAGACGTGCAGGATTTTCACGTGCAAAATCACTCCGTATCAAGCTGGCCACACGTTCACACACGGAAGACCACACTCCTGCCCAGAAGGCTGAACTACTGCCCCCCAGAGCCCTGAGCACGCTCCCACCTGCCATCTGCTGCTGCCTGACTGCCTGCTGCCCACGTGCCCTGCCATTTGGTGCCTGCGCATCAGCCAGGGGTGCTGTTGCGGTGACCACCCCTGCTGGAACCGAAGACTCCCGACTGCTTTTCCATCGCTCCACAGCTCAGCCCCAGGACCCAGTTGCCCACCCACTCCTGCCTCTGGGGTTGCCATGTCGGGAACTGCAACATCTGGCACCAGTGGCAACCCCCCACCAAGGAGGCAGAGGGGCACCAGCTTCACTGCCATCGAAGTTGGTGTCCTCGTGGAGCATGTCCTGGGGCAGTATGATGCCCTCTTTGGAAGGTTGCGCGCCGACAAGGAAGGACAGACTCGGATCTGGATGGACATCGTGACTGCCATCAACGCGGAGGGGGTGGCAGTCCGCGACTACGAACGTGTCAGGAAGCGCTGGGAGGACTTCAGGTCCAGGACCCTCAACAAGGCCCGGCGCCTCCTGAAGGCAGCGGATGCTAAGGGGCGCCGGGGCCACTTGACGGAAGATTAGATGAGGGTCCTGGAACGCATATCCCCAGCACTCCACGTCCAGGTCCTTGAGAGGCAGACCCGTCTGGAGTCGAGCGGTAAGTGTACATGCACACTGATTGTAAGCTGTGCGCGTGCTGGTGTGCCAGGAGTGTGCAGGTTGAACATGGATTTTTATGTGGGCAAGTAGGGGGGGTGTACAGGGCCGTGAGGGTGACACATGCGAGGGGTCTCATGTGTGACACATGGATGGTGCTTGTGTGTGTGGGCTTGCATGGCACAGGATGTGGAGGGATAATTGTCAGGTGTGACATGGATGCCGATCTGAACACTGCGACAGTTGGCGGAGGTGTACACATGCATGCAAGTTTGGTGGTGTGTGTGCATGTGTAGTGCACTCCATGTGTTGCATGTGATGTGTGGATGACCTTTGGCTGCTCATGCTGTTGTATGTGAATGGATGGAGCTGGCTGTTGCAATATGGCTGTGGTATGGCTCATGTGTGCAAGTTGAAATGACATGTGTGTTGGGGATTGTGATGCCATGTCTGAGGTTTACCAATGCCACTCATGTATAACTGTCATGTGTGTATGAGTCCATTGTACAGTGCCCTGATGCCTGTGTTTTCTTTCTCCCTGTCTGCAGCGTCAACTGATGAAGAGGGCGGAGAAGGTGCTGTGGAGCACAGCGGCAGGGGTCGCACCACCAGCCGGAGACGCAAGGCCCGGCTCCCCTCCCAGGTTGTCATCTCGTCGGGGAGTGAGGAGTCCGGTGCCGTGTCCCAGGCTGTAGCTGCCGAGGGGAGGTCCAAGAGGCGGAGGTTGGAGTTGGACTCCTCGGCAGCAGAAGGGGCAGCTGGGACCCCACAGGGCCCAACAGAGGAAGATGGCACGGAGTCATCCAGGTTGGTGGGGGGTTTGGTGGAGGAGGAGGCCGTGCAAGCGACAGGGGCGGGGTCTGGAGGTGGGGATTCCACTGGTGCTAGTGGTGCAGTGCAGGATCAGGGACAGGAGGCAGCACAGGCCGCCACAGAGGTGCCTGTGTGCAATCCTGTCCCTGATCCTGTCACTGCATCATCTTGCACCAGCAGGGATGCCTACCTCCAGACCCGTTCTCAGGGAGGGGATTGGCTTACGACACCTGGCCTTCCTCTCCCTGCGGATGTGGCTATCCTGCCCCAGGTTGAGCCTGTCCAGGGTGGGGTGGCGTTGCGTCAACGGGCTATGTGAGCTGACCTGCAGTCTTTTCATGATGAGTCTGCACGTCTTCTTGCATGGCTCGTTGACCGCGTTGACCCACTGGGACAGCTTACCAGGGCTGGATTCCTCCGTTTCCTGGACCTTGTTCCGACCCCCTCCTCCACGGAACCCCCTATGCCCCAGTCGTCCTCCATGCCATCTTCCCACCCATGTGTCACCTGGGTGCCCTGTGGAGCTGCCTCTGACCATGCGGCCCGGCTGGTGGACAACAGATCCCTGCCACAGTCGGGAGTCGGACGTCCAGCAGGGGTGGCCACATCAACGACTGCACCCCAGCTGGAGGAGGATGTGCAGGCACCATCGGACAGGGCACATGGACAGCAGCAGCTGCAGCAGCAGGAGGATGTAGGTGGGAGCCACGATAGCTTGGGGCCTTCAACATCGGAGGGGCAGGCATCGGCCGGAGGGCAGGAGGACCCTGGACGGGAAGTGTCTTCCGTGTGGCAGCGGTTGGGCCACGCCATAGATGCGGAGCGGCGGCGGGCGGAAGAGGCGCGGCTCACGATGGTTAGGGCGGAGAACTCCATGCGGAGGGCCCTGAGGCGGGCCGAGTGCCTCGAGGCAATCCGCAGGGAGTTGGAGGTGAACATGTCGGCGTCCCTGCGGACCCTCGGGGCCATGGAACAGGACCGCCTCCGGGACATAGACGAGGAGTTTGATGATGCCCTGGCCCGGAACACCACTGAGTGAGCCACTGGACTGGCCTGCCGCCATTGTATATAGTTATTTAGTGATAGGTTTCCTTTGTTGTTTGTTTTTATTTGGAGTCGACGGACACTGCTCCACCTTTTGTACATAGTTCCATTTTAGATAGGATTTTTTGTAGGTTTCATTTCTTCTTTTGGGATGATGGACCCTGAATACTTTGTACATAGTTGGACTTTGCATTTGGATATTTTATTTGATATGAATATTTTTTTCCATGGAGCAATGGTTTTCTATTTGTTTTTTCCCTTCATTTTCTTTTTATGGACTTGAACTTTGGAAGACATTTTTTTGGATTATCATTTATTGATTTTAATTTGAAAGGGGACAGCCAGCTTGATTTTCTTAATTTTTTTACTTGTGTTTTTAGTTTAATTTTGATTGCCATTACTGTTGTTTTTAATACATTATTTTGAATTTTTCATTCTTCAATGTGTGGTTTCATCTCATTGTTTTCATGCATGTCATGATATGGGTTTTCAGGCTCACTTGCAACCATTGTGTGTGTGTGAGACACATGTGTTCATTTACATTGTTTCCATTGGAGTAGTATCATGGGCACATGTAATACTTGGTTGTGTCTTTGGGCTGTGGTGGCATGCTTGAGGATTGTCAGGGCCTGTGGGCAGGGGGACATGTGTGGGGGCCTGGTGGAGGGTGTACCTGACTGCTAGGGGGTGGGGGTGCTGGGTGACATGAGTGGGGGCCTGCTGGCAGCTGCCCCACAGTGCTGGGGGGTGGGGGTGCTGGGTGACATGAGTGGGGGCCTGCTGGCAGGTGCCCCACAGTGCTGGGGGGTGGGGGTGCTGGGTGACATGAGTGGGGGCCTGGTGGAGGTTGTCCCTGCAGTGCTGGGGGGTGGGGGTGCTGGGTGACATGAGTGGGGGCCTGGTGGAGGGTGTCCCCACAGTGCTGGGGGGTGAGGGTGGTGGGAGACATGAGTGGGGGCCTGCTGGCAGGTGCCCCACAGTGCTGGGGGGTGGGGGTGGTGGGAGACATGAGTGGGGGCCTGGTGGAGGTTGTCCCTGCAGTGCTGGGGGTGGGGGTGCTGGGTGACATGAGTGGGGGCCTGGTGGAGGATGTCCCCACAGTGCTGGGGGGTGGGGGTGGTGGGAGACATGAGTGGGGGCCTGCTGGCAGGTGCTCCACAGTGCTGGGGGTGGGGGTGGTGGGAGACATGAGTGGGGGCCTGGTTGAGGGTGCCCCTGACTGCTGGGGGGTGGGGGTGCTGGGGGACATGAGTGGGGGCCTGGTGGAGGTTGTCCCCACAGTGCTGGGGGGTGGGGGTGCTGGGTGACATGAGTGGGGGCCTGCTGGCAGGTGCCCCACAGTGCTGGGGGTGGGGGTGCTGGGTGACATGAGTGGGGACCTGTTGGCAGGTGCCCCACAGTGCTGGGGGGTGGGGGTGCTGGGTGACATGAGTGGGGGCCTGGTGGAAGTTGTCCCTGCAGTGCTGGGGGGTGGGGGTGCTGGGTGACATGAGTGGGGGCCTGGTGGAGGGTGTCCCCACAGTGCTGGGGGGTGGGGGTGGTGGGAGACATGAGTGGGGGCCTGGTGGAGGGTGTCCCCACAGTGCTGGGGGGTGGGGGGAGACATGAGTGGGGGCCTGCTGGCAGGTGCCCCACAGTGCTGGGGGGTGGGGGTGCTGGGTGACATGAGTGGGGGCCTGGTGGAGGGTGTCCCCACAGTGCTGGGGGGTGGGGGTGGTGGGAGACATGAGTGGGGGCCTGCTGGCAGGTGCCCCACAGTGCTGGGGGGTGGGGGTGGTGGGAGACATGAGTGGGGGCCTGGTAGAGGGTGCCCCTGACTGCTGGGGGGTGGGGGTACTGGGTGACATGAGTGGGGGCCTGGTGGAGGTTGTCCCTGCAGTGCTGGGGGGTGGGGGGTGGTGGGAGACATGAGTGGGGGCCTGGTGGAGGGTGTCCCTGCAGTGCTGGGGGGTGGGGAGAGACATGAGTGGGGGCCTGGTGGAGGGTGCCCCTGACTGCTAGGAGGTGGGGGTGCTGGGTGACATGAGTGGGGCCCTGCTGGCAGGTGCCCCACAGTGCTGGGGGTGGGGGTGCTGGGTGACATGAGTGGGGGCCTGCTGGCAGGTGCCCCACAGTGCTGGGGGGTGGGGGTGCTGGGTGACATGAGTGGGGGCCTGCTGGCAGGTGCCCCAGAGTGCTGGGGGTTGGGGGTGCTGGGTGACATGAGTGGGGGCCTGCTGGCAGGTGCCCCACAGTGCTGGGGGGTGGGGGTGCTGGGTGACATGAGTGGGGGCCTGGTGGAGGTTGTCCCTGCAGTGCTGGGGGGTGGGGGTGGGGGGAGACATGAATGGGGGCCTGGTGGAGGGTGCCCCTGACTGCTAGGGGGTGGGGGTGCTGGGTGACATGAGTGGGGGCCTGGTGGAGGGTGTCCCCACAGTGCTGGGGGGTGGGGGTGGTGGGAGACATGAGTGGGGGCCTGCTGGCAGGTGCCCCACAGTGCTGGGGGGTGGGGGTGGTGGGAGACATGAGTGGGGGCCTGGTGGAGGGTGCCCATGACTGATGGGGGGTGGGGGTGCTGGTAGACATGCGTTGGTGATGAGTGGTGCAAGGTGACATGTGGCTTGGCTGGGAGGCATGGCCATGGTGGTTGGGCTGCCTGCGGGACATGAGCAGGGGTGCAGGGTCGTCCCCTGTGGTGTGGGCTGCCTGCAGGGGCCGTGGAGGGTGTAAAGGGAACAGCTGGGAGGTCCCACATGGCCTATTCACGTGTACTACTCCCGCGGACCACTGAAATACACGTAACCAGGCCAATCGCTTGCGGTACTTCCCGCGCACCCCTGAAATACACGTACCCAGGCCAATCGCATGTGGAACTTCCCGCCACCCCTGAAATACACGTACCCTGCAGGATTTGCGTATGAAACTTCCCGTGCACCCCTGAAATACACGTACTGTGCTGGAATCGCGTGTGAAACTTCAGGCGCACCCCGAAATACACGTACCCAGGCCAATCGCGTGTAGAACTTCCTGCGCACCCCTGAAATACACGTGCCCAGGCCAATCACGTGTGAAACTTCCCGCGCACCCCTGAAATACACGTACCCTACAGGATTCGCGTGTGAGACTTCCCGCGCACCCCTGAAATACACGTACCCTGCTGAAATCGCGTGTGAAACTTCCCGCGCACCCCTGCAATACACGTTCCCCGCTGTTCGGCAGCCCTGTAAACTGGTCCTGGCTTAGCGCAGCCCTTTGCGATGATTTGGGGATTTTGATGCCTTTTCGGCGTTCTTGGGGGCGTAACTGGCGCTGCTGCAGGGTCGCTGCGATACTCTGCGCCACGGCTGGTTTGGAAGCCAAAAATCCATGAATACGCTGTGCGCTGAAATGGATTTTATCGCACGCGGCTGGCGCAGTCTATCACACGGGAACACTGTGCGCCAGCCGCGTGCGCCACTTTTGTGCGAATTTCTATGAATTACCCTGACAATCTATCCCCTTTCACATTTAAACTGTAACAATTCTGTTACAGTGACAAGCTTACCTTTAATGGCTGGTGGCAGTGATACCTTTTACTAATTTGGTGCACCTTTACCGCGGGCTGTAATCACAGCTGCAGTAAAGGCACCTAAGGGTGCTCATTTTACCAAAATGGCCCCTGTCTTCTTTTTCTGCCATTTTAGTGTTTCTTGTCGTTTCTTGTTTCTTCCCCTGACATCCAGGGTGGGAAATTCCTTTGTTTGAGTTTTGTCTTTGGCGGGAGTCCCCGGGACACCCCGCCCAGGCTCCAGTCAGTCTGTAAGCACAGGAAGTGGGGGAGGAGTCCAAAACTTCCCCCTCCTTTGTCTCATGCCTTCCTTCAACTGGGCCAAATCCCAGTGGGGGGTTGGCTGTCCTGATTGGACAGCCAAACGCCCCTTTCTTGTAAAATGCATGGAGAGAATGTAGAGGTTGTGTTGTAGTTCCTGATAAATACTGGAAACCTGGAAGCTGAAGTCATGTCGACCAATGGAACAGAAAACCGAAGAGGATGACGAAGGAAAAGCGGCGGGAATGATTTCCAGCGACCGGAGAGCCTGCTGTGTAACTGGAGCCTGCTGCAGCCCTTCCTTCCGATCGACCTGTGGTCTCCGAAAACGACGACCCGAACCCAGAGACTGGTGAGACCCACTAGACTCAAGAAGACCTGCATTTTGAGCCATCCCACAAGTTGCTGCGACCTTGCGTTCTTGCAATACCCCAATATCCTAGGACCTCCAGCCCCTGTGCAGTGCACGGTCTTCCGAATTCCGAATCTCGCTGAAACTTCGTGGGCATCCTGGTGTATCTCCAGAGACACAAATCCAAAAAGTCCCCTCAGATGAGTGCTGGACATTTTAAATGACGAGAATTCAACCACGATTTTCTGTCTTCTTCTGTGCTCCTTGAAAAGGCGCCAAACCTACAGAACTGCATTCAGCCATGGGAGAAATCTTGCCCAGAGACTTCTTCATCGATCCCTGCTGCAAAGTCCCTTCTGAGGTCTTGTGTTCAGTCTCCAGGACAAGGAATCCACTGACCGGGTATTTGGCTGCAGTCCTTGAAGTTCTCCTGCTGCAATCTCTTCTTCATTACTGAGGTACTATGTTGGCTTGGGTATATACTTACCTTAAGCCTGTTGGGATTTCTGTGTAGTCCTGGGGTGTTTTCTGTGATTGGAAGGTCCCTCATCCAGTGCACCCAGTCCCACTGCTAGAATCCTGCTGGGGTGTCTTCTGTGAAGCCCCTGCACCCTCGTCTAACCCTCAAAGTAAAGTACTCATCTGTTTGCCCAGTTTTCCTAAGGAACTCTGACTTTTGCTACTAAAGAATTATTCTAACTCTGCCTGTTGGTCACTAGTCCTAGTGACCCCCCTTCTGCCACTGAGAACACTCATGCTCTAAGGGAAAGACTTTGAAGGGATTGGGACTCCTGCCTAGAAAAGAAATCAAGTGTTTTACTTACTTGTAAAGAGTTGGTTGGTAACTGTAATTCTAAGAGTGAACAGTAAGTTCTTACCGATCTTGAATGTGTGATGCACTATTCATAAAGGTATGGTTAACATCTTTCCTTCCTTAGCCACTGTTTTGCCAGTCTAAAAGAAAGTAGATGTGAAGGTATTTTACTCTCCTGTGATTAGGTTGTGCCTCTTTACAAAAGTAATGTGTTGGTTTCACCAGATTATTCCTGAAGGGTAATTGTATGAGTGTCCTCCAATTGTTGGTATCACCAGGTTAGTCCTGTTAGGATAACTGTATGAGTGTCCCCCAACTGGGTCTTGCATCCCCTGACTTGCTGCTAGCTTGTCCTTAATAAGACTACATTAGGTTGTTGCCTACCTAGAATAACTATTCAGTAAAGTGTGACAGTGGGTTTTACTTTCCCCTTCACTATGAAGTTAAAGTATGTGGGTTTTACTTACCTTGTGTTAGCTGTGTGCCATCCAAAACACGTTACCAGAGTTATTGCTTACCTCAATCTGGGGTTCCCTTATTTCCAAAGCATCAGTAATTGTATATTACATATTTAGGTTTTTACTGCACCTAGAATAAGTGTTTCACTATTCACCAAAAGTATATTGTCCAGTTGACTGTTTATGTGATTTGTTCCAGGAGTCAATGTACAACTGGAAGGGTTTACTGTTCTTGTATTACCGAAAGTAACCATTGGTCTTTTACTCCCAAAGAATAGGCTTGACCTATACTAAATGTGTATAACAAGGTTTTGACTTCCATAGAACTACTGTTAGGTGTTCCAAATAAGGTCTATACTTGGGTCTGTGTACTTTCAGGTATAGTGTTGTGTTTTATATTGTGATTTCATATAATGTGTTAGTACTTACTTAACCCCTAGATTTATCTGGGCCTACCTGTATTTAAATAAATCCTTTATTTTTACAATATATAGTGTTTCAGTGTTTCTTTGGATCATTTGTATGACAATTTCATGTGTACTGTATCTACTGCCTTCTCTCCCTCCTAAGATAAGCCTGGCTGCTCTGTCTATGCTACCCCGAACTCGGGTGGTACAGCCTTATACTAAGAGTGGAGTCTTGTACTGCCTCAGTAGAATGGTTTTGCTAGGCCCTTAACTGGACTTCAGAAAAACTGTCCTAACACTGTTGGCATGCTCTGGGATTAAGGTGGATTGCATTACATTGATTATTGATATACTTTGTGTCCAAAGGAAACCATCCAGTAGGTTTGGTTTAGCCAAGGTAAAGTGTACTTATTGTATTTAATACAAGAACCAACACCATGGCCTGCTTTAGGCCTGAGGACTACTCTTATGCTGTAATGGAAAATGTGGTTACAATGTGTATAGAGAAGGGCCTCAATTGTGAAGGAAGTAAGCTTGAATTATTACAAAGGTTATGGGACCATACGCATGGTTTCAGTGAACCTGTGTCCTCTTCTAATAATATTGCTGGGAGCGAGGATGATGAGGGTTCAGACAGCTGTCCAAACTCCTCAGAGGAGGAATATGAGGGTTCTGATGAGGAGGATGTTAGTTCACCTCCTCTCCTTATCTTGCCTCTACCTTACTGCCAACCATGTGCTCTGAGATATCTAAGGAACTGGATCTAAGAAAATTCCTGTGGAAAAACAATGTGGAAATATGGAAATATGGGAAAAAGCATAACCGGTCTGTAGAAGACAGTTTTCTGCACCCCTCTTCTTTTTCCAGGTCTTCTGTGTCTACAGCTTCCAGGTTCCCAGAATTGGTGAGTCAGTATGAAATGAAGTATGACATTGTTGTATGGCTGAAAACTTTTGACCTCACTTGTAAAAGGTTTGGTCTGTGTGAGAATACCCTGGGTTCTTTTTAGACTTCCCAAGAGAGACTGCCAAGTGCTCTTGGATTTACATGAAGTAGAAAGAGGTAACTGGGATAGGGTAAATCATAGATAGATATAAGAAGAAAGCTTCTCCATATCTAAACTCCTTAATGGACTCTGAGAATAGAGGTAGGTCAACAAGTGCTGTCTCCTCAACCCTTAAGAAATCTGTCAATACTGATTATAGCAGAAAAGCTGTGGTCTTAGATTCAGCTGAGCCCCTTGTAAAAAGGCTGAGGCTCTTAAACTTGAAGTAAGAGAGGTACCCTTAGGAGACCCCTCCTTAGAGATAAAATGCATTAACTGCCTTTCTGAAGGGCACTTGGGTGTAGCACCCATAACTTCAAATAGGGACAAAGCCCCTAGGCCCACAAAGCTAGAGGTCACTCCTGTGACCCCACCTTTAGCTGCTGCTAAGGTGATAGAGCCTCTTGAAAAACCACATGTAGTGGAAGTGGTTCAACTAATTCCCAGAAACTTAAAAACTTCTGTCCTAGTACCAATATGGTGTAATAACATTAACCAGGTCACTGATGTGACCCCACCGTCAGTTAACACCGAGGTGAAAGAACCTCTTGAAAACCCACCTAGAGTGGAAGTGGTTCGCCCTGTGGATAGAAACTTATATATTCCTGTCCAATCTATAACACTGTGTAAAAACTTTGTTGAACCTGACAAGAAACTTAGTGTTCATGTCACACACCCTGTGTGGTGTATGTCCTTTAGAATAAAGGCCCCTTCAGTTAAACCTGTAGTGGCGGAACCATTGGAAAACCCACTTACAGTGGAAGTGGTTCCTAAAACTCTAATACTGGATACACCTGAAAACCCACTTACAGTGGAGGTGATCCAGATGGATGTACAAAGATTAGGTGTTTTTAACAACCCTAAGAGGGCAAGGAGTTTCCTTGACCCCAAGGTAGGAATTGAGTTTTCTCCTTTAGTTCAGAGTGCCCAGAATGTAACTTCTAGGCCTGAAAAACTGAAAACCAAAAAGAGTTATAAGAAACCTAAGAATAGCTTTCTTACTAGGCCTTCTAATAAAAAGCCTGTGACTCCAACTACTCCTACAGGAGAGATGGATAGGTGTTCTGACAAGGCTAGGGTCTCTGATTCAAGAGACCACTCTAAACCTGTAGGATCCTCTATAGCGAATCCTACTGAAAGTCCTAATGTTAGAAGGGAAACCTCTAACAAAGGCAAATCAAAATCTAGAATATTAGGGAAATGGGAGCCCAAACCATGCTCTACCATTTCAGTTCCAATTCTAAAGTCTTTGACCCACACTGCTTCTGAGGAAGGGGTGGATAGACAAGTTGGAAACCTAACTAGGCCTTTGAGGACTGGTAAACATCAAAGCTGGTGGAGATCCAGAAAAGATATGTCTAAGGCTAAACCCCTTGACATTGTGGGCTCTTCTGCTGAAGACCCCCTTGTAAATCCTAGTTAGAAGGGAAAACCCTAACCAAGGTAAAAACAGATCTAAGAGGAAGTGGAAGGATGTACAATGCTTTGCCACAACCCCTCCAACTAGGATACCTGAGACCCAACCTGCTCATGTGAGAGAGGTGGTGAGGAATCATGGAGACCCCTCTAGGTCTAAGGGATTTCTTTATAAAAACCCTTTTAAAAAGCCTATTGTAGGTTCAGAGGTTGTCACAACGTCTGAGGGACTGTTTAATCAGATCCCCTATACCTTAGACTAGAGTAAAGTGCCCAACACTACTTGTAGGTCATATAGTTTGCAAATGATAACTAATATACGAAAAGGTATCACAGCAAGGGTAACAAAAAGATTGCTAGTTGACTCAGCAAACAGTTTAACCGACTTGAAACAAGAGATCCATCCAGGTGAGGATTAGCTTCTCATGTTCCTTAGTCTGGGGGGGATGAGTGTTAGGTAAGATTTCCACAGAGCTGGTAAATCTTCCTTTCCTGGTTCAACTCGAGAACTTTTTGCTTTTCTAGTGGGATATTTTTCATTAATACCTCAGTGAGTGGGAACCTTTTTCCACACTCACCTGTCTTTTTAACTCTTTTTATGGGTGTCATTTTTAAGACTCTCCATAGTGTCTTTTTAAAGTTATCATGTCTAACAACGTATTGGCAATAAGTGCCTGTTGTTGCTGGGTTGCCCTAGGGGCTCCCCATTTAACTTTCTTGTGCTAACCTTGAGTGAACTACAGTTCCCAAGGGTAGAAAGGATCTTTGGATCCCTTTTACATTTTATTCTGTGAAACCAGCACACCACACCTTATGTGGAGTGCTGGGGAGATACAATGTATCCCCTTTCACATTTAAACTGTAACAATTTTGTTACAGTGACAAGCTTACCTTTAATGGCTGATGGCAGTGATACCTTTTACTAATTTGGTGCACCTTTACCGCGGGCTGTAATCACAGCTGCAGTAAAGGCACCTAAGGGTGCTCATTTTACCAAAATGGCCCCTGTCTTCTTTTTCTGCCATTTTAGTGTTTCTTGTCGTTTCTTGTTTCTTCCCCTGACATCCAGGGTGGGAAATTCCTTTGTTTGAGTTTTGTCTTTGGCGGGAGTCCCCTGGACACCCCGCCCAGGCTCCAGTCAGTCTGTAAGCACAGGAAGTGGGGGAGGAGTCCAAAACTTCCCCCTCCTTTGTCTCATGCCTTCCTTCAACTGGGCCAAATCCCAGTTGGGGGTTGGCTGTCCTGATTGGACAGCCAAACGCCCCTTTCTTGTAAAATGCATGGAGAGAATATAGAGGTTGTGTTGTAGTTCCTGATAAATACTGGAAACCTGGAAGCTGAAGTCATGTCGACCAATGGAACAGAAAACCGAAGAGGATGCCGAAGGAAAAGCGGCGGGAATGATTTCCAGCGACCGGAGAGCCTGCTGTGTAACTGGAGCCTGCTGCAGCCCTTCCTTCCGATCGACCTGGGGTCTCCGAAAACGACGACCCGAACCCAGAGACTGGTGAGACCCACTAGACTCAAGAAGACCTGCATTTCGAGCCATCCCACAAGTTGCTGCGACCTTGCATTCTTGTAATACCCCAATACCCTAGGACCTCCAGCCCCTGTGCAGTGCACGGTCTTCCGAATTCCGAATCTCGCTGAAACTTCGTGGGCATCCTGGTGTATCTCCAGAGACACAAATCCAAAAAGTCCCCTCAGATGAGTGCTGGACCTTTTAAATGACGAGAATTCAACCACGATTTTCTGTCTTCTTCTGTGCTCCTTGAAAAGGCGCCAAACCTACAGAACCGCATTCAGCCATGGGAGAAATCTTGTCCAGAGACTTCTTCATCGATCCCTGCTGCAAAGTCCCTTCTGAGGTCTTGTGTTCAGTCTCCAGGACAAGGAATCCACTGATCGGGTATTTGGCTGCAGTCCTTGAAGTTCTCCTGCTGCAATCTCTTCTTCATTACTGAGGTACTGTGTTGGCTTGGGTATATACTTACCTTAAGCCTGTTGGGATTTCTGTGTAGTCCTGGGGTGTTTTCTGTGATTGGAAGGTCCCTCATCCAGTGCACCCAGTCCCACTGCTAGAATCCTGCTGGGGTGTCTTCTGTGAAGCCCCTGCACCCTCTTCTAACCCTTGAAGTAAAGTACTCATCTGTTTGCCCAGTTTTCCTAAGGAACTCTGACTTTTGCTACTAAAGAATTATTCTAACTCTGCCTGTTGGTCACTAGTCCTAGTGACCCCCCTTCTGCCACTGAGAACACTCATGCTCTAAGGGAAAGACTTTGAAGGGATTGGGACTCCTGCCTAGAAAAGAAATCAAGTGTTTTACTTACTTGTAAAGAGTTGGTGGGTAACTGTAATTCTCAGAGTGAACAGTTACAAAAGTTCTTACTGATCTTGAATGTGTGATGCACTATTCTTAAAAGTATGGTTAACATCTTTCCTTCCTTAGCCACTGTTTTGCCAGTCTAAAAGAAAGTAGATGTGAAGGTATTTTACGCTCCTGTGATTAGGTTGTGCTTCTTTACAAAAGTAATGTGTTGGTTTCACCAGATTATTCCTGAAGGGTAATTGTATGAGTGTCCTCCAACTGTTGGTATCACCAGGTTAGTCCTGTTAGGATAACTGTATGAGTGTCCCCCAACTGGGTCTTGCATCCCCTGACTTGCTGCTAGCTTGTCCTTAATAAGACTACATTAGGTTGTTGCCTACCTAGAATAACTATTCAGTAAAGTGTGACATTGGGTTTTACTTTCCCCTTCACTATGAAGTTAAAGTATGTGGGTTTTACTTACCTTGTGTTAGCTGTGTGCCATCCAAAACACGTTACCAGAGTTATTGCTTACCTCAATCTGGGGTTCCCTTATTTCCAAAGCATCAGTAATTGTATATTACATATTTAGGTTTTTACTGCACCTAGAATAAGTGTTTCACTATTCACCAAAAGTATATTGTCCAGTTGACTGTTTATGTGATTTGTTCCAAGAGTCAATGTTCAATTGGAAGGGTTTACTGTTCTTGTATTACCGAAAGTAACCATTGGTCTTTTACTCCCAAAGAATAGGCCTGACCTATACTAAATGTGTATAACAAGGTTTTGACTTCCCTAGAACTACTGTTAGGTGTTCCAAATAAGGTCTATACTTGGGTCTGTGTACTTTCAAGTATAGTGTTGTGTTTTATATTGTGATTTCATATAATGTGTTAGTACTTAACCCCTAGATTTATCTGGGCCTACCAGTATTTAAATAAATCCTTGATTTTTACAATACATAGTGTTTCAGTGTTTCTTTGGATCATTTGTATGACAATTTCATGTGTACTGTATCTACTGCCCTCTCTCCCTCTTAAGATAAGCCTGGCTGCTCTGTGTATGCTACCCCGAACTCAGGTGGTACAGCCTTATACAAGAGTGGAGTCTTGTACTGCCTCAGTAGAATGGTTTTGCTAGGCCCTTAACTGGACTTCAGAAAAACTGTCCTAACACTGTTGGCATGCTCTGGGATAAAGGTGGATTGCATTACATTGATTATTGATATACTTTGTGTCCAAAGGAAACCATCCAGTAGGTTTGGTTTAGTGTACTTATTATATTTAACACAAGAACCAACACCATGGCCTGCTTTAGGCCTGAGGACTACTCTTATGCTGTAATGGAAAATGTGGTTACAATGTGTATAGAGAAGGGCCTCAATTGTGAAGGAAGTAAGCTTGAATTATTACAAAGGTTATGGGACCATACGCATGGTTTCAGTGAACCTGTGTCCTCTTCTAATAATATTGCTGGGAGCGAGGATGATGAGGGTTCAGACAGCTGTCCAAACTCCTCAGAGGAGGAATATGAGGGTTCTGATGAGGAGGATGTTAGTTCACCCTCCTCTCCTTATCTTGCCTCTACCTTACTGCCAACCATGTGCTCTGAGATATCTAAGGAACTGGATCTAAGAAAATTCCTGTGGAAAAACAATGTGGAAATATGGTAATATGGGAAAAAGCATAACCGGTCTGTAGAAGACAGTTTTCTGCACCCCTCTTCTTTTTCCAGGTCTTCTGTGTCTACAGCTTCCAGGTTCCCAGAATTGGTGAGTCAGCATGATATGAAGTATGACATTGTTGTATGGCTGAAAACTTTTGACCTCACTTGTAAAAGATTTGGTCTGTGTGAGAGTGATAGAATACCCTGGGTTCTTTTTAGACTTCCCAAGAGTGTCATGATGCTTGCCCCCGGAGCACCAGGCCAGGCCCAGCACCCCTGGAAGCAGGCATCATGCCCTCGGGTAAAAGCCCAGCGGCCCCTTATAGGGGCTCTTTGGACTCAGTCCTGGCGCCTTTGGCGCCAGGCTCATAAAGGGAGGTGTTTGGTGCACTTACCTGATGCAGACCATGCTGCACGCTTCAGGCCTCCCTGAGACCTGAAAGGGACTATTTTTTCTTAGGGACTATTTTTTCACTCGGGCGTGGCCAGGGAAGGATACATACCTAGTTGGGGAAGGATACATACCTGGGACTTCTTTGGAGGCTATTTAAGCCACGCCCAGACAGCAGCTCATGCTTCGCGTTGTTCTGCATTCCAGCAGCTGAACGCTCACCGTGTCTGCTCCTGCTCCTGGACTCCATCCACGCCCGCCTCGAACCTGGAACTCCTGTTAGGAAAGAAGAGAAGAGAATGGTGAAAACCACAAACTATTTCAAACTTCTTACCTGCATCCGGAATCTTCACTCCAGCATCCCTGAAGAAGGACTTCCATTTAAAAGCATCGCGTTGCTCTCTGCAGCGCGCTCTTCACTCACCTGTCCTCGAGACATCTCCCGGCTCCATCGCGGCTGTCAGCACATGTCTCCACATCTCTACACCTAGGGGAGAGAAGAAGAGACAAAAGGTGAGCAAAGGGAACACCGGAGGAAAGCCTAATTTACAGCCATAATACTTACCAGCTTTTCTTGGTGTCATCCCATATTTCGGGTCGGCGCCGCTCCGTTGGCAGGTACCGCACCCCGGCCCCTATGGGGAAAGGACAAAAGACATTATTGGGAAATGATAAAGACATTTAGAGGAATCGCCCTCACTAACTCACCTGAGTTTACCATCGGCAATTAACCCCTTCAACGCATCGTCTTCATTCTGCATCTGAAATAAAGGACAGATCACAAGTTAGGAAGACAACATAAAAGGGGGCTCACTCTTGAACTTTTGAATCTTCATACTTACGGCGTTTCACTCAGAAAAGTCAAGAGGATTTTGCCAGCGCCATTCTAAAAACCAGTGAAGTAACTGGACTAACGTGCGCACCTGCACCAGACGCAGGATGGTGAGTTCATCCTTCCAAACCATAAAGTGAGCTTAAACCGGGGGTTTGGAGGAGGAAGTTAGAGGAGAACGAAGGGGAACAAGGGGGGAATCAAGCACACTATTCTGCAGACTGTTAATTCCCTTTCTCATCTGCAGAAGGATATTCCTACGGGCCAGTCAAGCAAGATTTGGGGAACCAGTTCAATCGGTGTTCCGGGCTCTGCGCATCACGCTTGAAGAGGCCACAGCAATCCAGACTAGACCTGCGCCTCCGTGGGAACCAGGTGAGCGTTACAGAACGCAAAGCCTCCCTACAAATTCCCACCCAGGCGCTATGGAAACTTCAGAGACTGACCAACTGGCCCAACTACTGGGGGAATTACGGGCCGAGGTACACGCCGCTCGTCAAGAGACTAATGCCCTCAGGAGAGAAGTGATTGTAACAAGGGAAAGAACTGATGACCTGGCTAGACAGCTTTTGCAAGGTCAAGCTGGACAAACTCCTTTACCCGGTTCCGGGGGGAACCCCACTCCTGTGGTTTCCAGTAACCCTGTACAGATTAATCTACCTGGAAACATGCCGCTGGCCCCACCCGAACGCTTTGCAGGGGACCCCAAACGATTCGCCGTATTCATGAATCAGTGTCGTTTGCACTTCCTATGCAGACCTGGGGCCTTCCCTAATGACCAGACTAAGGTAGCCTTTGTATTGTCATATCTCAGTGGCTGTGCTGCCGATTGGTCAGTTCCACTGGTTACTCAAGATGACCCGATTCTCCGTGACTTTCAAGGATTTCAAGCAAGCATGGAAAGGTTATTTGCTCGACACTCTCAGGGGCAGGCTCTGGATGACGAACTTCTATCCCTGCGACAGGGCAATCAGGACCTCCTATCCTACATTGCAACCTTTAATAGACTAATTGTGGACACTGGGTGGCCAGAGGATAAGAGAATCACATTATTTTATCGAGGTTTACACGGAGAACTTAAAGATGTCCTGGCCCAAGTTGTGAATCCGCCCCAAGAATGCACAGAATATATAGACTTAGTGATCCAATTGGATCACAGACTTCAAAACAGAAAAGCAGATCGGTCCAAGTTTGAAACCCGGCCGTTGGTCAAGACCCACGTGAATCCCAAGGGTGCCGATGTCTCCGAGCCTATGCAAATTGGAGGGGTTAAAGGACCTTTAACCCAAAAGGAACATGAAAGGAGGCGGCAGTTAAAATTATGTCTTTATTGTGGGAACTCTGGACACTTTCTACGAGATTGCCCGGCAAAACCGCCCAAGAAGGTGGTAGGAGCCGCTGATAAAAACCATGAAGACTCTGTTTCGGGAAACAACCCCGCCCGACAAGCGTAGGGGTCCGCTTGCCGAGCTTCAAAACTAACTCTCAGACCTCGCATTTCATTGTGCCAATGGTTCTCGTAGATCCGGAACAGCATACATCGATAGTGGGGCTATAGGAAACTATGTGGATCGTGAATTGGTCTCTAGGATTAACCTCCCTCTGCGTCCTAAAACCAGCAAAGATGTCATCACCACAGTCGATGGAACTGAAATTGCCTCTGGACCGGTAACACATTCCACTACTGAGGTGACTCTTATTGGTCCAGACGGCCATCGGGAGGCAGTTGTGTTTGACGTAATCAAGGCTCCACAGTTTCAGGTTATTCTTGGAATTCCTTGGTTAGAGACACATAACCCTCAAATTGATTGGCGAGAGAAGAGAATAACCTTCCCGGATTGTGCACAAACCTGCTACCCAGAAAATCTGAAAATTAGTCTAGCATCAGTAACCTCTGACTCCATGCAACTACCTCCAGAATACCAAGACTTTCAGGACGTCTTCCAAAAGGAACAGGCCAACACGTTAGCTCCCCACCGATCGTACGATTGCCAAATCGATCTGGTGCCCGGTGCACAACCCCCTTGTAGCAGGATTTACGCCCTTACAGAACCGGAAAATCTGCATTTGAGACAATATTTAGATCAATACCTAGCCAATGGTTTCATTCGCCCGTCAAAGTCTCCGGCATCCTCGGCTTTGTTCTTCGTGCCTAAAAAAGAAGGCGACCTTAGAACTTGTATCGATTACCGCGCATTGAACCAGATAACTGTTAAAAATCGTTACCCTCTGCCTCTGATCCCTGAACTCCTTGACCAGGTGAAGGACGCTTGCATATACACCAAGTTAGATCTCCGGGGGGCTTATCATCTGGTACGAGTAAAAGAAGGCGACGAATGGAAAACGGCCTTCCGTACAAAATTTGGACTATTCGAATACCAGGTGATGCCTTTCAGGTTGTGCAACGCGCCTGCTGCCTTCCAATTCTTCATGAACGATGTCCTTCGGGAACTCATCGATGTCTGTGTTGTCGTGTATATCGATGACATTCTTGTGTACTCCTCTTCGGAATCTGATCACAGAAAGCATGTCAGGGCCGTTCTAGAGAAATTGCGCCTGCACAAACTGTTTGCAAAGCTGGAAAAATGCGTTTTCCATACCACCGAGGTTGAGTTTCTTGGATTCATCTTGACACCTAAAGGGGTCCGAATGGACTCACGGAAAGTGGATGCCATCCTCAAATGGCCATCACCTAGTTCGGTGAAAGGTGTCCAAAGCATGCTTGGTTTTGCCAATTTTTATCGCAGGTTTATCCCGGAATTTTCACGTGTGGTGCAACCCATCACTGCACTCTTGCGGAAAAATAAACGTTTTGAATGGACCAAGGAAGCCAAACAGGCCTTTCAGGAATTGAAAGCTAAATTTACGTCTGCACCTATTTTGAAGCACCCACGTCCCAATCTCCCATATATAGTTGAAACCGATGCCTCCAGTTTAGCCATGGGAGCTGTCCTGTCTCAGAGGGACCCTGAAACTAACCAACTGCACCCCGTAGCATTTTGGTCCAGGAAGTTCTCGCCGCCGGAGATAAATTATGCAATCACCGATAAGGAATTATTAGCCATTAAGTCTGCCTTTAAGGCTTGGCGGCATTACCTTCTTGGCGCCCGGCATACCATCACCGTGATCACTGATCACCGAAATTTGCAATATTTAAAAACTGCCAAGGCTCAATCGTCTCGACAGCTCCGATGGGCTTTATTCTTTGCTGAGTTCGATTTTGTAATCACCTACCGCCCCGGCTGTAAGAATGGCAAGGCGGACGCTCTATCTCGAATTGGAATGGGAGAAATAGACACAAACTCAGAGCCTGTGCCGATAATTCCCAAACAAAGAATTTTGGGGATTTTACAATCCCTTGAAGACATTCAAGCACGAGTAAAACAATTCCTGGACTCTTCAGCCTTGCAGGATTGGATCAAAAGGGGGTCTTACTTTTCAGTAACCAATGGCTTACCTTACGTCCAAGGACGCTTATTTCTGCCAGAAAAGGAATTGCAAGAACTGGTTATTTCCCGTCACCATGATACCCTGATGGAAGGACATCCTGGCATTGCCAAAACAGAGGAAAAGATTAAACAACAATTCTGGTGGCCTTCCTGGCGAAAGGATATTAAATCTTTCGTGATGTCCTGTGGAGTTTGCGCCCAAAACAAAGGTCAGAAAACAAAACCCGCCGGTTTTCTTCAGCCCTTAGACATTCCACCAGCACCTTGTCACTAGATTTTATCACGGACCTGCCCTCCTGTAATGGATACAATACTATTTTGGTCGTGGTGGATTTATTTTCCAAAATGCCCATTTTATTCCATTGAAAGGATTACCTACAGCTTTTGTTCTTGCAAAGGAATTCCTCGAAAATATCATCCGATTGCATGGATTCCCGTCCATACTAGTCTCAGATCGGGGAAGCCAGTTTATTTCTCATTTTTGGAAAAAGTGTTGTCAACTGGCACAAATCGACGTAAGACTCTCAACCAGCCACCACCCACAGACCGATGGTCAGACCGAGAGAACGAACCAGACCCTTGAACAATATCTACGATGTATGTTGCACCAATCGGAGGGTAATTGGAAGGACATTTTATGGGTGGCTGAATATGCATACAATAACTCGATACACTCGAACTGGTCAGAGCCCCTTTTATACCCTATATGGACATCACCCTCGTACTTCAGACTTGGACTCACCTCTGAGCCTTGAAATGCCCGCAGTGGACCATTTGCATTCTACGATTACTCAAGCCTTCAAGAATGCAACTGCACATTTGCAACATGTGAAAGGGAAATACAAAAAGAATGCGGATCTGCATCGAAGAGAGGCGCCTCCATACCAAATAGGGGATCAAGTATGGTTGGCTACCAAACACCTATCACTCAAGGGGCCTCAAACTTTTAATCCAAGGTATTTAGGCCCTTACTTGATCAAAGCTATAATCAACCCAGTGGCAGTCAAGCTCGATCTACCAGCTAACATGCGGATTCACCCCGTTTTTCATATGTCACTTTTGAAACCAGTGCACCCAGGAACCAGATTAACAAAGCCACCAGAACCGATTCAGATAGATGGGGAGCCTGAATTCGAGGTTAAGAACATTTTGGATTCTAAGATCTCAAAATCCAAACTTTTCTATCTAATTGATTGGAAAGGGTACGGGCCTCAGGAAAGGTCTTGGGAACCCAGTGACCACGTACATGCACCTCGGCTGGTAAAAAGGTTCCATCGGAATTTCCCAAACAAACCGAAACCTCCAGAAGGAACGACCTTTGGAGGGCCCTTGGGGGGGGAGTGCTGTCATGATGCCTGCCCCCGGAGCACCAGGCCAGGCCCAGCACCCCCGGAAGCAGGCATCATGCCCTCGGGTAAAAGCCCAGCGGCCCCTTATAGGGGCTCTTTGGACTCAATCCGGGCGCCTTTGGCGCCAGGCTCATGTTGGACATCAGTCCTGGCGCCATAGGCGCCAGGCTCATAAAGGGAGGTGTTTGGTGCACTTACCTGATGCAGACCATGCTGCACGCTTCAGGCCTCCCTGAGACCTGAAAGGGACTATTTTTTCATAGGGACTATTTTTTCACTCGGGCGTAGCCAGGGAAGGATACATACCTAGTTGGGGAAGGATACATACCTGGGACTTCTTTGGAGGCTATTTAAGCCACGCCCAGACAGCAGCTCATGCTTCGCGTTGTTCTGCATTCCAGCAGCTGAACGCTCACGGTGTCTGCTCCTGCTCCGGGACTCCATCCACGCCCGCCTCGAACCTGGAACTCCTGTTAGGAAAGAAGAGAAGAGAAAGGTGAAAACCACGAACTATTTCAAACTTCTTACCTGCATCCGGAATCTTCACTCCAGCATCTCTGAAGAAGGACTTCCATTTAAAAGCATTGCGTTGCTCTCTGCAGCGCGCTCTTCACTCACCTGTCCTCGAGACATCTCCCGGCTCCATCGCGGCTGTCAGCACATGTCGCCACATCTCTACGCCTAGGGGAGAGAAGAAGAGACAAAAGGTGAGCAAAGGGAACACCGGAGAAAAACCTAATTTACAGCCATAATACTTACCAGCTTTTCTTGGTGTCATCCCATATTTCGGGTCGGCACCGCTCCGTTTGCAGGTACCGCACCCCGGCCCCTATGGGGAAAGGACAAAAGACATTATTGGGAAATGATAAAGACATTTAGAGGAATCGCACTCACTAACTCACCTGAGTTTACCATCGGCAATTAACCCCTTCAACGCATCGTCTTCATTCTGCATCTGAAATAAAGGACAGATCACAAGTTAGGAAGACAACATAAAAGGGGGCTCACTCTTGAACTTTTGAATCTTCATACTTACGGCGTTTCGCTCAGAAAAGTCAAGAGGATTTTGCCAGCGCCATTCTAAAAACCAGTGAAGTAACTGGACTAACATGCGCCCCTGCACCAGACGCAGGATGGTGAGTTCATCCTTCCAAACCATAAGGTGAGCTTAAACCGGGGGTTTGGAGGAGGAAGTTGGAGGAGAACGAAGGGGAACAAGGGGGGAATCAAGCACACTATTCTGCAGACTGTTAATTCCCTTTCTCATCTGCAGAAGGATTTTCCTACGGGCCAGTCAAGCAAGATTTGGGGAACCAGTTCAATCGGTGTTCCGGGCTCTGCGCATCACGCTTGAAGAGGCCACAGCAATCCAGACTAGACCTGCGCCTCCGTGGGAACCAGGTGAGCGTTACAAGAGAGACTACCAAGTGCTCTTGGATTTACATGAAGTAGAAAGAGGTAACTGGGATAGGGTAAAAACAGCTCTCATAGATAGATATAAGAAGAAAGCTTCTCCATATCTAAACTCCTTAATGGACTCTGAGAATAGAGGTAGGTCAACAAGTGCTGTCTCCTCAACCCTTAAGAAATCTGTCAATACTGAGTATAGCAGAAAAGCTGTGGTCTTAGATTCAGCTGAGCCCCCTTGTAAAAAGGCTGAGGCTCTTAAACTTAAAGTAAGAGAGGTACCCTTAGGAGACCCCTCCTTAGAGATAAAAGGCATTAACTGCCACTCTGAAGGGCACTTGGGTGTAGCACCCATAACTTCAAATAGGGACAAAGCCCCTAGGCCCACAAAGCTAGAGGTCACTCCTGTGACCCCACCTTTAGCTGCTGCTAAGGTGATAGAGCCTCTTGAAAAACCACATGTAGTGGAAGTGGTTCAGCTAGTTCCCAGAAACTTAAAAACTTCTGTCCTAGTACCAATATGGTGTAATAACATTAACCAGGTCACTGATGTGACCCCACCTTCAGTTAACACTGAGGTGAAAGAACCTCTTGAAAACCCACCTAGAGTGGAAGTGGTTCGCCCTGTGGATAGAAACGTATATATTCCTGTCCAATCTATAACACTGTGTAAAAACATTGTTGAACCTGACAAGAAACTTAGTGTTCATGTCACACACCCTGTGTGGTGTATGTCCTTTAGAATAAAGGCCCCTTCAGTTAAACCTGTAGTGGCGGAACCATTGGAAAACCCACTTACAGTGGAAGTGGTTCCTAAAACTCTAAACCTGGATACACCTGAAAACCCACTTACAGTGGAGGTGATCCAGATGGATGTACAAAGATTAGGTGTTTTTAACAACCCTAAGAGGGCAAGGAGTTTCCTTGACCCCAAGGTAGGAATTGAGTTTTCTCCTTTAGTTCAGAGTGCCCAGAATGTAACTTCTACACCTGAAAAACTGAAAACCAAAAAGAGTTATAAGAAACCTAAGAATAGCTTTCTTACTAGGCCTTCTAATAAAAAGCCTGTGACTCCAACTACTCCTACAGGAGAGATGGATAGGTGTTCTGACAAGGCTAGGGTCTCTGATTCAAGAGACCACTCTAAACCTGTAGGATCCTCTATAGCGAATCCTACTGAAAGTCCTAATGTTAGAAGGGAAACCTCTAACAAAGTCAAATCAAAATCTAGAATATTAGGGAAATGGGAGCCCAAACCATGCTCTACCATTTCAGTTCCAATTCTAAAGTCTTTGACCCACACTGCTTCTGAGGAAGGGGTGGATAGACAAGTTGGAAACCTAGCTAGGCCTTTGAGGACTGGTAAACATCAAAGCTGGTGGAAATCCAGAAAAGATATGTCTAAGACTAAACCCCTTGACATCGTGGGCTCTTCTGCTGAAGACCCCCTTGTAAATCCTAGAGTTAGAAGGGAAAACCCTAACCCAGGTAAAAACAGATCTAAGAGGAAGTGGAAGGATGTACAATGCTTTGCCACAACCCCTCCAACTAGGATACCTGAGACCCAACCTGCTCATGTGAGAGAGGTGGTGAGGAATCATGGAGACCCCTCTAGGTCTAAAGGATTTCTTTATAAGAACCCCTTTAAAAAGCCTATTGTAGGTTCAGAGGTTGTCACAATTTCTGAGGGACTGTTTAATCAGATCCCCTATACCTTAGACAAGAGTAAAGTGCCCAACACTACTTGTAGGTCATATAGTTTGCAAATGATAACTAATATAAGAAAAAGTATCACAGCAAGGGTTACAAAAAGATTGCTAGTTGACTCAGCAAACAGTTTAACCGACTTGAAACAAAAGATCCATCCAGGTGAGGATTAGCTTCTCATGTTCCTTAGTCTGGGGGGGCCGAGTGTTAGGTAAGATTTCCACAGAGCTGGTAAATCTTCCTTTCCTGGTTCAACTCCAGAACTTTTTGCTTTTCTAGTGGGATATTTTTCATTAATACCTCAGTGAGTGGGAACCTTTTTCCACACTCACCTGTCTTTTTAACTCTTTTTATGGGTGTCATTTTTAAGACTCTCCAAAGTGTCTTTTTAAAGTTATCATGTCTAACAACGTATTGGCAATAAGTGCCTGTTGTTGCTGGGTTGTCCTAGGGGCTCCCCATTTAACTTTCTTGTGCTAACCTTGAGTGAACTACAGTTCCCAAGGGTAGAAAGGATCTTTGGATCCCTTTTACATTTTATTCTGTGAAACCAGCACACCACACCTTATGTGGAGTGCTGGGGAGATACAATGTATCCCCTTTCACATTTAAACTGTAACATTTCTGTTACAGTGACAAGCTTAACTTTAATGGCTGGTGGCAGTGATACCTTTTACTAATTTGGTGCACCTTTACCGTGGGCTGTAATCACAGCTGCAGTAAAGGCACCTAAGGGTGCTCATTTTACCAAAATGGCCCCTGTCTTCTTTTTCTGCCATTTTAGTGTTTCTTGTCGTTTCTTGTTTCTTCCCCTGACATCCAGTGCGGGAAATTCCTTTGTTTGAGTTTTGTCTTTGGCAGGAGTCCCCTGGACACCCCGCCCAGGCTCCAGTCAGTCTGTAAGCACAAGAAATGGGGGAGGAGTGCAAAACATCCCCCTCCTTTGTCTCATGCCTTCCTTCAACTGGGCCAAATCCCAGTGGGGGGTTGGCTGTCCTGATTGGACAGCCAAACGCCCCTTTCTTGTAAAATGCGGGGAGAGAATGCAGATGTTGTGTTGTAGCCAGCCCTCAACCTTACTATCCCACCGGGGTACGCCATTATCAGGCAAGACCGCCTCTCCTCAGTAGGTGGTGGGGTAGCATTCATCCTGAAAGATCACCTCGAGGCCAGACAAATCACCTCCAATCTAGGTGACACCATAGACTCTCTAGCTATAAAAATTGCCCTCTCCCCTAACTCCACCATCACCTTCAACCTAGTCTATCGCCCGCCCGGCCCACTAATAGAGTTCCATGAGAACCTTGTACACCGCCTAACAGAAAACCTAAAACTCACCTGCAAAAGCATCCTTCTAGGTGACCTTAACCTGGGGTATAACGACAAAAAGGACAAGCCAGCTAAATCTCTTGCACTAGCCTTAAAAGAACTAGGCTTCGACCAAAAAATAACCTCACCCACACACAACAAAGGCCGTATCCTGGACTGGATAGCCGACCACAACTGTCACATCGACATTAGCTCCATCACCCCGACTCCTTGGTCAGATCACCACCTCATTCACTTCTTCATTCCCGCCGTATCTAACACAAACAAACCTAACCCCATCCCCCCAGCACTGGCAAGATGTGTAAAAAATCTCACTAAAGATAAAATTACACCCCACCTTCACATCCTCTCCACAGACCTCAAGTCATCTAACCCGTCAGAATTAGCAGATATCTACAAGAGCACCATTAGCAACGCCATTGACGCCATTGCCCCCTTGCAGACCAAAAAAGCCAAAACTATCAAACACTCAAATACCTGGTTCTCCACTGAACTCAAAGAACTCCGCTCACAGAAAAGAAAAGCACTAAACTCCTGGCAGAAATCGCCTTCCCCAGCCACCCTATCTCCTACAAAAAAATCACTGCCCAATACAAAAAAGCCATAATCACAGCTAAATCAGTCTCTTATAATGATAGAATTGCTAATGCAAGCTCCGAATCTAAAGAACTCTTCGCCATTTTCAACGAACTCACCACACCGGCCACCAAATCACAAGACATTGTTGAAGACCAAATCTGGTGCAACTCCATACAATCTGCCCTGTTAAATAAAATTTAACTCCTACAAACAAAAATTAAGGAGCACCACAAAAACCTATCACTGCACCTCAAATCTCCCACCACCTCGAGCCACATGCCCACCCCTAGCTCGGGGACCCCATCCACCAAAGCCCGCACCACCCCGTTCAAATTCAGGGAAGTCACAGAACACGAAGTTATTGAGATAATGAACAAGATCAAACCATCCAATTGTAAAGGAGATCCCGCCCCGCCAGTCTGATCAAAGACTGCACTGAAACACTCGCCCCCTTCCTTAAATCATTCATTAATGCCTCCTTCAATACCAATACTGTCCCTGACAGTCTAAAAGAAGCCTGGGTGCGCCCGCTTCTAAAAAAAACCCACCCTCGACCCAGAAGTAGCTACCAACTACAGGCCCATCACCACTGTGCCTTTCCTGCTCAAGATTCTGGATAAAATTGCCTACACACAAATCCAGGATTATCTCGAAACCAACCATATCCTAGGCAAAAGACAGTCAGGCTTCCGACCAGGTCACGGAACAGAGTCAGCCCTACTTGATCTGAAAATACAACTTGCAGACACTATGGATAAAGGCAAACCGGCACTCCTTCTCCTACTGGATCTATCTGCCGCCTTTGACCTTGTCAACCACGATATCCTAGGCATGCACCTAAAAAATGAAGCACACTTCTCCCCGGAAGCCATTGCATGGGTGGCCTCATTCCTAAATGGCAGACTCATGAAAGTCTTCTCAGACACTGCCTCGGCAACCCCTACTACCATCCACTGCGGCGTCCCCCAAGGCTCCTGCACCGCCCCCACTCTCTACAATATATTCACCCTGCCTCTCTTCAATGACCTCGACTGTCGTAACATAGCGTACACCAACTACGCAGACGATACGCAGGTACTACTCCCGCTAACTGGGACCTACGAAGAAGATGCGACAGCATTAACCAAAATCTACACAGCCATCCAAACTTGGATGGCGGCCAACGGCCTCTGCTTAAACGGGGACAAAACTGAAATCCTCATAGTAGGGACCAATGAAATTCTCAACAAACTCCCCCCCCAATACAAATCCTTCAACATCGACAACTCCACCATCACAGTCTCCAAGACTGTTAAAACCTTAGGTGTTCACCTAGATGCCTCACTATCTATGTCTCGCCAGGTCAACGCCATAGCCTCTTCCTCAGCACTCACCACCAAGGTGATAAATGCTGTCAAGCCTTTTCTCTCCACTAAAAACTGCCTGTCCATCGCCAGAGCCACTATAGGTACAAAACTAGACTACTGTAATGCCCTGTTCCTAGGCGGCACCTCCGCCCACAACCTAAAAAAACTCCAAATCACGCAAAACAACGAGCTCCGGGCAGCGCTATCCATTCCAAAAAGAGAACACATCTCCCAAGCAAGGAAAGATGCTCACTGGCTACCCGTGAAGGAACGCATACTTTTCAAAGCCATGACCATCACACATAGATGCCTCTCCCTGGATGCCCCACCCTATCTCGCAGAAAGAATCACACCGAAAGCCTCCATCAGACCCACCAGAGCTCACCGCACCAACATGATTGATGTCCCCACGTTTCAAAGATCCAGGGCGGGAGGAACCAGCTTCCAACACCTCGCACCTAAAAACTGGAACTCCTTACCTACCTCACTAAGGAACGAAAAATCATACCACACCTTCCGTAAAAACCTCAAAACCCTCCTATTCCGCTAAAGTCCTCCACATGCACATTCATGCTTGCATTGTAACCTCAGCATAGCATAACCTCTAAGCTCAATGTTTATTACGATTGTGAAATGTACTCTGTAACTCAGTTTACATCTGTAAACATATTCCTATGTTTGTGTTCAAGACTAAGTCTGCTGTAACAGCGCCACGATGCCCCAGGGCAGTTTTGTGCGCTTTATAAATGCAAATAAATAAATAAAATAAATAGTTCCTGATAAATACTGGAAACCTGGAAGCTGAAGTCATGTCGACCACTGGAACAGAAAACCAAAGAGGATGGCGAAGGAAAAGCGGTGGGAATGATTTCCATCGACCGGAGAGGCTGCTGTGTAACCGGAGCCTGCTGCAGACCTTCCTTCCGATCGACCTGGGGTCTCCGAAAACGACGACCCAAACCCAGAGACTGGTGAGACCCACTAGACTCAAGAAGACCTGCATTTTGAGCCATCCCACAAGTTGCTGCGACCTTGCATTCTTGCAATACCTCAATACCCTAGGACCTCCAGCCCCTGTGCAGTGCACGGTCTTCCGAATTCCGAATCTCGCTGAAACTTCGTGGGCATCCTGGTGTATCTCCAGAGACACGAATCCAAAAAGTCCCCTCAGACGAGTGCTGGACCTTTTAAACGACGAGAATTCAACCACGATTTTCTGTCTTCTTCTGTGCTCCTTGAAAAGGCGCCAAACCTACAGAACCGCATTCAGCCATGGGAGAAATCTTGTCCAGAGACTTCTTCATCGATCCCTGCTACAAAGTCCCTTCTGAGGTCTTGTGTTCAGTCTCCAGGACAAGGAATCCACTGACCGGGTATTTGGCTGCAGTCCTTGAAGTTCTCCTGCTGCAATCTCTTCTTCATTGCTGAGGTACTGTGTTGGCTTGGGTATATACTTACCTTAAGCCTGTTGGGATTTCTGTGTAGTCCTGGGGTGTTTTCTGTGATTGGAAGGTCCCTCATCCAGTGCACCCAGTCCCACTGCTAGAATCCTGCTGGGGTGTCTTCTGTGAAGCCCCTGCACCCTCTTCTAACCCTCAAAGTAAAGTACTCATCTGTTTGCCCAGTTTTCCTAAGGAACTCTGACTTTTGCTACTAAAGAACTTATTCTAACTCTGCCTGTTGGTCACTAGTCCTAGTGACCCCCCTCCTGCCACTGAGAACACTCATGCTCTAAGGGAAAGACTT
Source organism: Ambystoma mexicanum (assembly GCF_040938575.1). Lineage (NCBI taxonomy): Eukaryota > Metazoa > Chordata > Amphibia > Caudata > Ambystomatidae > Ambystoma > Ambystoma mexicanum. The sequence goes on from NC_090931.1 coordinate 1,548,216,331, forward strand.
TGAAGGGATTGGGACTCCTGCCTAGAAAAGAAATCAAGTGTTTTACTTACTTGTAAAGAGTTGGTGGGTAACTGTAATTCTCAGAGTGAACAGTTACAAAAGTTCTTACTGATCTTGAATGTGTGATGCACTATTCTTAAAAGTATGGTTAACATCTTTCCTTCCTTAGCCACTGTTTTGCCAGTCTAAAAGAAAGTAGATGTGAAGGTATTTTACTCTCCTGTGATTAGGTTGTGCCTCTTTACAAAAGTAATGTGTTGGTTTCACCAGATTATTCCTGAAGGGTAATTGTATGAGTGTCCTCCAACTGTTGGTAACACCAGGTTAGTCCTTTTAGGATAACTGTATGAGTGTCCCCCAACTGGGTCTTGCTTCCCCTGACTTGCTGCTAGCCTGTCCTTAATAAGTCTACATTAGGTTGTTGCCTACCTAGAATAACCATTCAGTAAAGTGTGACATTGGGTTTTACTTTCCCCTTCACTATGAAGTTAAAGTATGTGGGTTTTACTTACCTTGTGTTAGCTGTGTGCCATCCAAAACAAGTTACCAGAGTTATTGCTTACCTCAATCTGGGGTTCCCTTATTTCCAAAGCATCTGCGATTGTATATTACATATTTAGGTTTGTATTGCACCTAGAATAAGTGTTTCACTATTCACCAAAAGTATATTGTCCAGTTGACTGTTTATGTGATATTTTCCAAGAGTCACTACAACTGGAAGGGCTTACTGTCCTTGTATTACCAAAAGTAATCTGAAAGTAACCATTGGTCTTTTACTCCCAAAGAATAGGCTTGACCTATACTAAACGTGTATAACAAGGTTTTGACTTCCCTAGAACTACTGTTAGGTGTTCCAAATAAGGTCTATACTTGGGTCTGTGTACTTTCAAGTATAGTGTTGTGTTTTATATTGTGATTTCATATAATGTGTTAGTACTTACTTAACCCCTAGATTTATCTGGGCCTACCTGTATTTAAATAAATCCTTTATTTTTACAATACATAGGGCCTCATTGTAAGTCGTGGCGGAACGGGTTAAACGGCGCCGTAAAGGGTGCGGCGCCGTTCAACTCGTTCCGCCCGACTACGAGATCCCCTCGCGGGACCCACTCTGCACGTGGTTTGACCAGACGTGCAGACCGGGTCCCGGGAGGGGAAGAGGGAGCAAACAACGGGCCATCTCGTAATGGTCCGTTGTTTGCTCCCTCCCCCATTCCCATTCAGCCCTATGGGGGCTGAAATGGGAATGGGGATGGACCGTGTCCGTGTCCTCGAGTGAGGAAATACCGGACCATCCGAACTCGGAATGGTCCGGTAAGTCCTCATTCCGAGGACACGGACACGGATGTGGTAATGCCGGCAGCCATGGCGCAAATAGCGTCATGGCTATCGGCATACCTCGTAATGAGGCCCATAGTGTTTCAGTGTTTCTTTGGATCATTTGTATGACAATTTCATGTGTACTGTATCTACTGCCCTCTCTCCCTCCTAAGATAAGCCTGGCTGCTCTGTCTACGCTACCCCAAACTCAGGTGGTACAGCCATATACTAAGAGTGGAGTCTTGTACTGCCTCAGTAGAATGGTTTTGCTAGGCCCTTAACTGGACTTCAGAAAAACTGTCCTAACAGCCAACTCCCACTCGTGAGAGACTGTGCTCTGCCTGCTCAGAGCATCCGCCACCGCATTTTCTTCTCCGGCCAGATGAACTGCTGAGATCGACATTTCCTGCTGGATGGCCCAGAACCAGAGCTGCATCGCCTCTGCACAAAGGGAGCGACCACACCCCCGCTTTTTTGTTGAGATAATGCATGGCCACTATGTTGTCCGTCATGATCAGGACACTCCTCCCCCGTACAGAGGGCAGAAAAGCCCTCAGGGCTAGCCTGATGGCTCTCAGCTCTAACAGATTGATGTGGAGTCTGGACTCCGACGGAGACCAACGACCACTGGCGGTCAAGTCGTTGCATGAGCGCCCCATCCTGTGAGGGAAGCGTCCGTCACTACAGTCACCTCCGGCCACGGTTGCCAAAACTGTTCCCCCCGCATCAGGTTCCCTTCGTTGGCCCACCAGAGAAGATCCTGGGAGACCGAGAGTGGAATCTGAACAGGATCCGACATCTTGCCGCAGAACTGTGACCATTGCATCTTGCGAGCCCACTGCAGGGATCTCATCCGCAACCTGGCCTCTGGCACCAGAAAAATTCAGGATGCCATGAGGCCGAGCAACCTTAAGAATTCGAAAGCCGGGAGACTCTGGGCATGTTGAAACCTGTCCACCATCTGCACAATGTGATGAGCCCTCACCTTGGCAGGCGAACATTTCCCCAAGGCCGTGTCTAATAAAGCCCCGAATACTGGAGCTGTTGGGAAGGTGTCAGGTGCGACTTGTTGAAATTCAGGGAGAAGCCCAGCCTGTGGAGGGTGCAGCAGGTGACATCGAGATGATCCAACACTAGCTCGGTAGAGCGTGCACAGATCAGCCAGTCATCCAGGTAGGGGTAGACGTGAATCCTCCTTCGCCTGAGGTACGCTGCCACCACCACCATGAGCTTGGTGAAGACCCTCGGGCGGAAGTCAATCCGAACGGCAGGACCCGAAACTGAGAGTCGCCAGCCGCAAACCTCAGGTACTTCCTGTGCGCGGGATGGATCAGCACATGGAAGTAAGCATCCTTGAGGTCCAGAGACACCAACCAATCCTGAAGTTGAAGGGCTTGGAGGACTTGAGAAAGAGTGACCATCTTGAACTTGTCCTTCCTGAGGAGTTTGTTCAACCAACGCAAGTCCATGATGGGTCTCAATCCCCGGTCTTTTTTTGGGATAAAAAATAAGGGCAATACCATCCCTTGTTCCTCTCCACTACAGGCACCAGTGCTATAGCGCCTTTCCCCAGCAGGGACAAGATTTTCTGCGCAAGGAGCGGATCTGGAAGCTTCAAAGAGAGTTTCTCTGGTGGATTGTTGTGAGGCCGCTGAAGGAAGGGAAGACAGTAGCCGTGGGCTATGGTATCCAACACCCACGCATCTTAAGTAATGGCCCGCCATTCTTCGAGATGCTGAGACAGTCTGCCCCCAACCGGCGAACCATGGGACATGGCCTCATGACTGTTTGGAAGCGGCTGCGGCAGTGCCTGAAGGCAAAGAGGCAGCTGCGTGAGCGTCCCAGGCACCGCGATTTCCCCGACCACCACATGTACTTTTTCGTTGGCCCTTTAGACTGGCAGCCTCTCTCGTTCTACCAAAGGAGGAGTAGTAACGAAAATAACCTCCCCTCCACTGCTGTCCCCTAGGACGAAAAGGCAGAGGTTGACGCACCGCGGCGCTCAAAGATTTTGCTGCAGCTTTTGAGGTCTGCAACCTCTCAAGGCTCTCGTCAGCCTTGCTGCCAAATAAATGTGCACCATCAAATGGCATGTTGAGAAGACAGGCCTGCACATCCGGAGCAAACCCGACTTCCGCAACCAAGCAAATCTGCGCATAACGGTGCTCGCAGCCATGGATCGGCTAACACTGTCGGCCGTATCCAAACCCGACTGAAGGGATTCGCACATGGCATTCTTGCTGTCTTGCACGAGAGCAAGGAACCCATCCCTTTCTTCCCCCTCGGGAATATGCTCTCCCGCCAAAGAAACACAATTCCACAGAGTGTGTGAAAACCTTGCCAAGGCGGACGTGGAGTTGGCCGATTTCAAGGCCATGCTCCCAGCAGAAAATACCTTCCGGGCCCAACCGTCGAAGCGCTTGTCGTCCGTATCCGGAGGGATGGTAGGGTACGCTGCCTGCCTCGAGGTGGCCATAGCTGCCTGAACCACCAAACTCTCGGGGTTGGGGTGAGTCGACAAATAGCTGGAGTCGCTAATGGAAGGGCAGTATTTCTTAGTTAGTGATTTATTCACAGTCGGAAGAGATTCCGGGGACTGCCAAGCAGCTGCCACCCTTTTCTGCAAGGTAAGATGAAATGGCAAAACAGGGTCAGAGGACGGACCCTGATCTAAAATGTCCGTCAGGTCATCCTGCACAAAGTCTTCAGGAGGACTGGACCAGCCTAGATACTCCGAGACCCTTGCCATGAGCCTCCTGTACAAGGACTCTGCATGAGCCCCAGGCTCAGGCCTACCAAATTCCACTTCCGGAGAAGTGTCCAACTCACTGGCATCATGGACGGTCTGGTGCAACTCCTCCAACTGACTATCTCCAGAAAAAAGTGGAGCATCCTCAAGGTCACCAAGGTCCTCAACCTCAGACCTGTCCTCCTCTTCATAAATGTCATCCAGTGGGAGTTGAAACCCAGGCCTGGGGACAGAAGAGGGCCTGGAGGTCAAAACAGGCCTCAGAGACTTCCCAGTAGCCTTCCTCAGAGGATCCACAATATCCAGGTACTCCAGAGACAAATTTCGAGATAATATCCCCAAAGGCGCTGATAGCGCTGAAGGCTTCAACGTTGAGAGCGTCGACAACCTTGACGTCGTGATCGCCGAGGGCTTCGGCGTCGACACAGGTGCCAACGGCTGGTATGATGGTAAAGCGTCGACGTCCGAGTCGGATGGACACAGCGCTGGCCGAGTTGATGCCGGCACCGATCGAGTCAACTCCGGTACCGAGCCCACTGTAGGTAACTGCGGTCTTGCTGGGGACAAGGACCGAGACCTAGAGACATGTCTCTTGCGACTGTTCGATTTCTTGTCCGTATAGGACCTCTAAGGCTCTTGATGCGAGTTGCGTCGTGAACGCAAGCTTGAAGGCGTGCAAGCTGTTCCTGGCCGGGTTCGTCGGACCCATGCCCTGCGATTGAAAAATCACCAACATGGATTGTTTAAATGCCGCCCACTCCTCCGGAGTCGAGGGCACGTAACCTTCCTCGAGGCACCATCCTCCGAGGAGGACGGGGAAGGTGACCGATGACGGCGCTTCCTAGAGTGCCGGGATGAGGAAGACGAGTGGTGGGAACCACTCCGGGACCGAGATCCCTGGGACTCCTTTCGATGCGGAGAGTCGATCCTCGAGTCGTCGGTGGAAACCCCCTTGGACTTGGATTTGGAAGTACGGGACTTAACAGGCTTAGAGGCCCTACCTACCTGGAGCTTCCCCTTCCGCTCCAGCAAGGCCTTGGCCGTCAGCGACTGGCATTTCGAGCAGTCGTCAGTGTCGTGTGACTCTCCCAGGCACCACAAACAAATGCGGTGGGGGTCGGTAAGCGACATTTTTGACTTGCAGTCCCGGCAGGTCTTGTAGCCAGACAGCAGAGTCGGAGGGGTCGAAGAGAAAGACATTGTAATGATGAACACACGAGGCGTGCCAAGTCTCATGAAGTCAAGACGTTCGCGGAAAAACTGAACTGAGGCTACGGGCATGTGCGTCCTATTTATAACATCCTGTGACGTCGCCCTCGATGGAGGCCTTCAAGGGACATGAACCCAACGCCATCGACGCAGGACACCCTCTGCCAAAAAATGTTCCAAAGTGCACAGCTGTGGACATTACCTGTCAAAGATGTGGAATGCGTTGGAGGACACAATCCATTGGAATGATCGTTTCCATATTCGGGTATTGAATCTGTAATTCATCAATTTTTGTGAAGATCGTGTCAATAAATACTTAATCATTAATGGCGATAGGATTCCAGTAGATATTGGATTTACATAGAATCCTTGCATTCTGGTGACATTTTTTTTCTCTCACATTTGCTGTTGAGTCAGATGTCTTTTCCAGTATGATTATTTGTGTAAATGGGTTCAAATTAATTGACTTTATCACGTGGAGATTCACACCTGCTTTAATCATTGTTAGAAGTCCCGAAGATGGATGACCTTTTTCTCAGGTTATTGCCGGGTTCATATGTACCATGAATCCATCGCATGTTGGCTGCTCACTGATCCATGTTTCTGGTATGCATATTATGTCTCCAGTTTTTAAGTTCGAGTTTTCACCCTCGAATAGGTGTCTTGAGCCACGTGAATTCCAGGAGCATACTTTGCAGGGTGCCTCTAAGATACTGTCTTCAAGTTATGCTTTTTTATTTAGGGGTTATTTTTTGTTTGTTGATTTTCATTTCTGATTCCCTTATTTAATGATTCATTGTATGAAATCTCGAACCCCAAACCAGTAAAGTCCTTTGCTGATTCTATTATGGCTATTATAGTTTTTCGGGAGTGGAAGTGTACTGCTACACGATCGGTTAGATGCTCATGAAGTAATTAAATTATTCTAATGTCATCTGTTTTAATCGACGATAAATTGGGGATCACGTGTAGTAGCCATTGTATGTTTCTTCTATTCAGAACAATGTTATCATGTCTCTTCCAAGTGGACTTGATATTAATAAGCTTGTCTGAATAAGATCCTCTCGGGTCTTCAAAAATCAGTAATTCTTGCAACATTCCCTCTTTCTCTCTATGTATTGGGTGGTTTGGTTCTTGATTTTTTGATCTTTTTTTGGTTCGGTTTTTGGTTGGGATTCTATAGATTGTTAATTCTGTGTCTGAGATGTCATCACAGCTTAATATAGTATCCTCGTTACATCTCGTATTTTCATCCAGGTCATCAACCGTGTCAATTAATGAACAATCTTCATCAATGACAATATACTCATCATCTAACATTATCACAACATCTTCCTCTTCTTCATTTGTGTAAGTTGATAAATTCATCATTATATTTTGCTGTTTAAGTTCTTCATCTGTTAGGATGATTCTCGATTCTTCTTGAGAGTTCTCAAATTTCCTGGTCTTCTGTAAGTTATTCTGTTCGCCCTTGATTTTTTTTGCACTTTCTGTGTGTGTTCCATAGGTTGCAGAGGCATCTTTATATTTCTTAAAAAATCACAGCACCCCTTCCTGCTATTTTTTGGTCTGGGTGGTTTGTTTTTTCCTTCTGCCCAGGTATTTGATGTTTTAGCTTTTCATGTAGTTTCACCCCCTTTTGAGGAGCTTCAAATATAGAGAAGGTTGGTTGTTTTACTTCAGTTGAGCTTTTTACTCCTTGTTTTTTGGTCTCTTCCTTGTTGTTAGTTACCTTGACTAGTTGGATCTTGTGTTCGTTTACCGTGCTTATTTGATTATTGTCATGACTATTTCCACCACGGTTAGTTTTTTGGGATCCCATTTCGTTCTCTCGCTGATTAGCGTTGTTTCTTGCATGATCTGTTGCTAGATGTTTGATCATGTTTATTAGGGCTGCTGTCATAGCAGTCTTGTCATTCCGATCTGCTCTGGCAATGTCAAAAAGTCTTCTTTACATTGGGCGGATGTCTCTGCTTCAGTATTCAGTCTCTCCTGCATACGGGTTATAAACGCCTCTGAGTTAATTTGTTTTGTGTGGATTAAAGCGAGAAGTGTCGCTTGATCTTTCCTTGCATCTGCATGGTTTTCCAGTAATTTTAAGATTGGTGCTAGGGCATGAGTATATGCGGTCATTAGCGAGTTCTGGAGATCTAGCATTGTCGTGGGAATTTGTTGTGTTGGCATGTTTGTGTCTTTTTCACATTCGTAGTAATAGGGATTCTCTCTTCTAACATCAGTTTCATTCATTTGTGGTCTTGGATTATCAAGTTCTTGTCTCTCTGCTTTTTCTTGTTTGTGCCTTTTCAATAGGTCTTGTGATTTCGCGGTATTCAGTTGTTTTTTTATTGAGGCATCAGATTGTGTGAGTGTGTTCTGTTTTTCTTTGCTGAATTGGGATTTGTTATATTTTTCCATAAACTTGGAGCCCTTCTGTAATGGTGTAGAAGTCATCTCTCTTTTATCATTGGATGTCTGGTTTAATGGAGCTTGTCCAAATATTTGGTTTCTCTTTTCGTGATTCGACATGAGAGATTCTATCTCTGTTATATCGAGAGATAATCACGCCATTCTCTTAATCTCTGGTTGTGATGTAGAAGGTATGGATTTATTCTCCCTATTTTGAGTATTGAATTTCTGTTTCCATCTTTGTTTGGCAAGTTCTGCTTGTAATCTCAGTGTGGCCAAAGGGGTTGGAGCATTATCTGTTTCTTGGGATTCTCTATTTTCTATAGCTTGATTTTTCTTGTGATCACCAATAGATCCCATTTTTTGTTGAGAAACACAATTTTTTGTTTCTGATGCCGTAGGCAACTGTCCTAATGGAGCTAGTTTACATTTTACTGCCCAGTTTGGCCATAAAAAATTTAGAGTTGCGGAACCATACATTTTAAAATATCCATCTCCAAAATTCAGAGATGACTATATTCGTTTTCGTCTAAATTTGTGGCACACAAGGGATATTTTATTTAGGCGAAAACGAATTGATGCCAGCGAGAACATCTGTCGCTTTTGTATGGATCCTGCAAACGCAGAAACGTTGAAACATGTTATTGTCTACTGTCCTGCATTATATGTCATACGTTGTAAATACTATTTCCATTGCTTTACAACGCAAACTGTAACTGATATGGAAGAATTATGGCTATTGATTTTTGGTACAAAGAGAATGTCAATTAGATTAGCTACAACGGGCTTTTTAAACGAAATATATCCAAGGTGATTGTGAATGCTGTCATGAGAGAATGGTGATAGAAGGGAAAGAAAGAAAGGGGGAAAAAAAAAAAAAATGCTGCTGCTATAAAAATCTTTTATATATTGGGCGTCAGGTGCAAAATTTAAAAAATGTGTTATATATAGATGAATTGAATTGCAATATGTTTTCGATATGTTTTTATCTATTTTGTAATTGTTGAAAGGTTGTTCTATACAGCCAAACAATAAATAATTATATATATACATTTTATTTTCTTCATTTCACAATGTTTTCCAAGAGTTTCTCCTTTGGTCTCATCAATTTCACTACGATGAGTAAAATAGTCATCTATTTGTTGTGTAGAAGATTCTTTGTGATTCATTTCAAGGTTTTCCACCCCTTCATTTAAATGTCGGTTTTCTTAAGAAGAATAGTCTTGTGTCTTTGTAGAGTTACAATTCAATTGAGCGTTGCTTACATTTTGACCGTTTTTTTCTGTTTGATTCTTTTGACAGTATCTCGTTTGGGTCTCTATGTTTTTTCATCATGATCATATGTGAGAGTATTGATGTGTTTAGTAGAGCTTCAGTTTTCCTATTTTTCTTTGTCTGATGGCGCGTCTTATATCCTGTTGATGAAACATGATTAGCCAGCTCAGAACTATTCGTTGTGTTCTGTAGTGGCCTTTCTCTTCAGTAGGTAGAATGACGATTCAGTTTCTTTACCGTGTTAAAGCAGGGAAATTATGCAGTTTTGGAGCATTTAAGCACTGAAATAATGCCGCTTGCAGTGGGTATGACAGCAAGAAATCTGGAGCTTTATGGCAGGGCATAGTCAATTCAGAGATTGTAAATTTAAGGGTAATCTCAATGTGCAAGGGCTCTTGGACTGGGGGAGGGGGTCAGAGAGCTTGATTGCATATAATGCGCACGTGCAGATCTATAGATGGTTACTAGTTATCAATCCTTTTACTTTTACGCACTAGGGCAATGTTTGGGTTTGGAGACTGCGTGTTTGAGTTGCTTTTGTCTTACGAGTTGAGGCTCACTTCCAGCTCTCTTCCAGCGATGGGGCTCAAAGGATGGTAACGCCCACAGTCACCCCAGCGCTTGCACACAACGGAGCTCAAAGACAGATGCCCACAGTCACTCCGTCGCACTTTAGATTCAACATCAGACAGGGTTACTGATGTAAGTGAGCTCCTTTAGCTGTATAGCTCATTAGCCTAAAAGTAACTGTGTAATCGGCCAGCTGTACATGTTCTGTTTATAGTGCTGTACGCGCTCCGTGACGGCGCTATACAAGCCGTAAATACCTGGGGCAGCAGAACGCAATCAAACTGGCATACAGGAGAAGTTGCTATGTTGGACTCAGTGAATACTCCCCACTCAAGATCACTGTGATGAGTTGCTAATCGGACACTTTTATACAGTTCTGTGGCCGGATGGAGGGACAGAAGGTTGTGAGTGCTTTACACAATCTTATCCCTGTTTATCTTACCCGTCGTCCAGGGAGGATTCCTAGTTTCTGTCCTGGGTGGCAGCAGGTCGAGAGCTCCACTACTGCCGAACACTCGGGCAAACACTCTGCTTGTGGCAAGTGTTTCTGTGAGGCACGATCCTTCTCCAGAGAATAATGGAGAATAACCACAGACTCCTATGCAGTTCTCCAGCAGGTAACACAGGTAACAGAGTCAGAGGCAGTCCAAACACTCTGCCAAACACTCCACCATGCTCCACTTGTGGTGAGTGTTTTTTTGTGAGGCAAGCTCCTCCTCCAGGGAATAATGGAGAATAATGGATATCTGCTTTCTCTGTACGAGATACAATGCAGAGCGACCATTTCTTTTTCAGGAGACTAATCTCCTCACTCTGTGCATTTTTGGTCTGTAGTGTCTGTTCTAGGTCATATTCTATTTGTCTCACATGTCCCATTAATTTTTCATTCTCTACTTTTATTTCAGTCGGTTCCTGAAAACATGACTCGCCTTTCTCCAGGTCTGCCTTCAACTGGCATACTTCCTGGCATAGGGCATCTTTTTCCTGGTACAGTGTGCTATTTTGTTCACAGAGGTGATCTCTCTGCTGTTTCATAACGCTCAACTTCTGGCGCTCCTTGGTCAAAATCTGCTATGGAGTGGACATCTTTAATCATCAACTGGTTATTCTCCTCTTTCAACTTTTTTATCTGATATTGAAGAGCACCCATGTCCTACAAAACAGAGTCTACTGTGTGTCAATTGTTGATTCAATTTTAGTTGACTCTCTTTCAGGGAATCAACCCCTTCTTGGCACTCCTCTTTCAGTGCAGAGAATTGTGACTCTCGCTCTGAATTACTTGTTTGCTGTGCTGCCATCTCATCCTTTAGCTGCTGAATGAAGGTCACCTAATTCTAACTCAATATTTTGGCTCTGCAGCACTTTCTCCTCTACCTGCCTTAACTCACTCCTTTCTTCCATAACTATCATGTGGAAATACATATATGCAGTGAGTTGGACCATTTTAATTTGCTCATCTTTGATGTTCTGTGTCATGAAAAACTCTGTCAGAGCTAGATGTAACAGGCCGCTGTCCTGCCACACATCCATATTTATAAAGGTCATCTGTTGTATCTTCCTAGATTACCAGGCTTCATGTTCTTGTTCTACCCATTCACCACATATGAACAATTTGGATAGAAGGTGCTTCCTAGCCATGTTGATTTCTACAATGCTCATTGTGAAGTGTGTTCTATACCTGGGTTATCTATGCAAGGGCAAAATCTCCACCCTGCTCCTGCCTAGTTTATGCTTACAATATTTTATTTTGAGACAGGTTAGTCTGCTGTGTTGCACTGTCACGGGTGAAAACACTTCCACAATCACGGCACGAGCCCCCACTCTGTCAGTTTATTACACGGCACACGCCAACTAGGTACCCCTTCCCCTACAATGAATGTGGTAGGTCACAATAAAACACTTATTATTTTTTAATATACTATGGATTCTTTTTGAGTAGGCCTCCAACCTGTCTCGCACCAAACCTCCACAAACACCATTTGTCAGAATGGACTAAGAACCAGGCTGGTGTGTATTTAATGAAAAAGGAAAATCAACCAATTACACAGCCATCAATGTTGTGGCAACACAAAATGCACTAATCTCTAAAAAACAACCATGTTACGATATACTTTTACAGTTTATTCCGTTATTTTAATGGCAAAACAGAAAAAGGACAATTTACCACAATGATAGCACTACGGTTACACGCTGCCCCCTGCAACACTCACCCACAAACATCAATTTGGACTTGATTCCTTTGAATGGAAGGCCGTGGCAAGGAGTAGGATATAGAGGGAAAATCGGTTTTGGGCTGATTCACAACTGCTAAGGGACGGCATAGAAGAACATTCACATTGCTTACACTTAGGAGACAGGCAAAGATTTAGAGACTACTAATCAGCACACCAGGGACAATATAAATGAAGTAGGAAAATCATTTTTTGGGATAAAGCAAATGCAAAGGGAAAATACAGTGGCAAATGGAAATTTGTTTACACTGGGGTTTACAATGATAGGTAGGCTTTGAGAACGGGGTAAGCTTGCACTAGGAAACATTGGTTTTCAGTTACAATGACAGAGGCACATAACAGGTAGACTTCTAGGCAAAGGGATTTAGCACACAATAAAATCGGTTTTGATTCAGGATGTCAGATGCAAAGAGGAATGACACTGGCAAATGAAAATTCGCCTGGCATGGTATAATTTAAACACAGGGACACATTTGTTTTTCAGCTCGCAGGGAGATTACTTCTTTTGGGGCAACACTTTAATGACTATAAAAATTTTCAAAAACACTGGGAAAGAGATTGTTGGTTTCGAATTTCAACAGTCCTGACCCATGAAATTCAATGGAGGAATTAATTGATTTACTTACAAAAATACTAAGGATTTACACAGACAAATTAGGGGTTGTGCAATGGGGATATAAAAACAGACTGGCAAACAAGAGATTCTTCTATGGGGAGATGACTGAACTACACTGGCAATTGGGGTTTTCAATGGGAAATATTGGATGCACTGCTGCAATGAAGGGCTTATGCAATTTTAGGGCTAGGATTATTGCTAATTACATAGCAAGCCTTCGTTTAAGATTATAGGAAGCCAGCTGCATCTCAGGACACTCTGGAGAAATAGGGCAAGGGGTCTGGTCACTGCACTCTCAAAGAGGGTAAGTTTCAGCAGCCTTCTCTCCGTCCTCCTTTTTCTGTCTTTCCCGGTTGTTGCCCTAGTACAGTCCACCCTATATAGCAGAAAGATATCACTAACTTTACAATCTATTACCCTGCAATCATTCCTGCCGCTAGGATTGGTCAGTTACCCCCTCTCTCTCTGCCCCCAGTCAGGATTGGTTTGGGGGAGGAAGCACCTTCTGTCTTTTTCCATTTGTCATCATCCTTTGTTCACCTTACAACTTTTTGGCAAAAATTAGCTATGTATCATAACTTCATAATTGTACTAGCCACTGCCATATGAAACATATATTCTGTTTGAGCTGATCATGGGGAATTAGATAAGCCGACCCCCAAATACATACGATGTAGCATGGCCATGTGTCACATTTTTGTCATTTTTATAAAATGTACTACAGTTATGAATATGTAAGTTATCAAGCATATTCCTAATTTCATTTTCCATCTTTTCATCAACTCTCATAATTGTCACATGTTCAAAATCAGCTAGAAACCTAATCTATCTGACCATTACAGTTCCCAGAGCCACAGGGAGATGCATTTTATACCCCTAAAACCACTTGGAAATTGCATGAAAAATGGCATAAAAACCAAATGACTCCTCAGTCTGATTGCTGCGCAAAAGGCCTAAAATGAAAATAGTCTTTTAAATTAATTGGGAATGTCTCCTGTTCAACAAATGGGATGCAGCTTCACCCCCCACAGCCATCTGTCTCCCTGGGCTCGCCTGTGACCAGAGTTGTTTATGAGTCTCTTTGAAGTCAGTGTGGGCTCTTTTGAAGTGGGTGCAACAGGGGATCACACCTTTTTGTCATGCTTCAGCCATGGATGTCTTTCTTTGAAATCCCTGCTTTCCTGCCAGCCAGTCTGCAGAATAGGGAATTTTGATGCCTTCAGCAGCATCAATTTATTGCGGGGTTGTTAGCTGGGAGGTGTGACATCCAGCTGGAGTGGGGCTTGTCATTGTGAAGTTTTTGCATCCAGCCAGAACTGGCTTTTCCTGAAGTAAGTGTCTCTTCACATGTTACTGGAGTTTTGTGGGCGAAACATAATATACATTTGCTTTGGTCACCCCACACATCATGTTTTGCTTTCCTGACATTTTTCTGTGAGCAGTGATATCTTTTTCCATGATGGCTTTTTAAAGCAGTTTTTATTTGCAAACACATGTGCATGCCGTTTTTGCTTTTAATGTTTAAAAATTTCGCTTGGCATGTCACAGGATTCTTTGATTCCCCCTTCTTGGGTGAATTAGCTGCGGCTTGTACATTGATAATGATAGGTAGGCCCCTTTCCACATGGCTCTCAAACTTTACATAAAACAAAAGAAAAAGCCAGGCTGTTTTTGGTTGCAGTGTTTAAATGGCTGCTGGTCATGTAAAAAGGGACTTCTGTTTGGGGCCTTTAAATGCACTCCACAGCAGAGCAGGCTGAGAAGCAAGGTCATCACATTAATAAAGTGATGAGCCTCTAAGCTGCAAAGGTGTCTGGGAAAGCCGCGAGGGGGGCAGGCTGAGAAGCAAGGTCATCACATTAATAAAGTAATGAGCCTCTAAGCTGCAACGGTGTCTGGGAAACCCGCGAGCAGGGCAGGCTAAGAAGCAAGGTCATCACATTAATAAAGTGATGAGCCTCTAAGCTGCAAAGGTGTCAGGAAACCCGCGAGCGGGGCAGGCTGAGAAGCAAGGTCATCACATTAATAAAGTGATGAGCCTCTAAGCTGCAAGGGCGTCAGGAAACCCGCGAGCAGGGCAGGCTGAGAAGCAAGGTCATCACATTAATAAAGTGATGATCCTTCAAGCTGCAAAGGTGTCAGGAAACCCGCGAGCGGAGCAGGCTAAGAAGCAAGGTCATCACATTAATAAAGTGATGAGTCTTTAAGCTGCAAAGGTGTCAGGAAACCCGCGAGCAAGGCAGGCTGAGAAGCAAGGTCATCACATTAATAAAGTGATGAGCCTCTAAACTGCAACGGTGTCAGGAAACCCGCGAGCGGGGCAGGCTGAGAAGCAAGGTCATCACATTAATAAAGTGATGAGCCTTTAAGCTGCAAAGGTGTCAGGAAACCCGCGAGCAAGGCAGGCTGAGAAGCAAGGTCATCACATTAATAAAGTCATGATCTTTTAAGCTGCAAAGGTGTCAGGAAACCCGTGAGCAGGGCAGGTGTCAGAAATAGGGTCTGGGGCAAGCCTCGGCAGTGGTGAATCCTCCGTACACGAGCAGAGACTTTGGGACGTGTCCTCCCACCGAGCTGCTGTGGTGAGCGGCTCCTCCAGGCTATGCGCGGCGGTAGCTACAAGTGGCCACAGCATTCAAAAGGCGGCAGGTCCTGATGTCCGGGTGAGCTCTCGAGTCACCCGGACCCTAAGATAAGTGCATCTAAATATTTACGTTAATGCATCGAGCATGGTGTTTGAAGTTCTAAGTTCTAAGGGTATTTAACGAACTACTGTCATTGTCCAGCACGGCAAGGTTGTTGGTAGCATGGTCTAAAACCTGGAGTATGAGACAATACTCGCAGTGAAGAGCGGAATCCTTACTAGGTGGAAGGGGCAGAGTCTTCCATGCACATATCCACAGAAAAAGTCATGATTTATGTTTTGTGTATGTTAAATGTCAGCCCAGTGGGCCATGTGTCATGTTGATTCATGTAGGGAAGATTCCCTTGTTTGTGCCATACAGTTTGTGTTGCTCCATGTTGCTATGTGTTCTACAGTACATGTATTCGGTCATTTGATATGGTAAAATATGATCAAGATTACTAGGGGTTTATATAGGTATGCACAGGAGTAGGATAGGACAGGCAGCACCGAGTATGGAGGGCATGATTATGAACTTTCAGTATTAAGTTTATGTGTTAGATATGCATGTTTTTTCTTCCCTACCTTTCCTTTGTCATTCCACCCCCTTTCCCTAACTCCGTCTTCCCCCATTGGCTGCCACGTGGTTATCTGTGTATTTACATTCAGACGCCCGTGCCAACCACAGTGGGAGGGTCGATCTATTCGGCTTCTGTGGTTCGGGAGAGGGGGGTCGATACCCTTTCATCCCTAAGTAGACTTGACAGCAGGCTGAGAAGCAAGGTCATCACATTAATAAAGTGATGAGCCTCTAAGCTGCAAAGGTGTCTGGGAAACCCGCGAGCGGGACAGGCTGAGAAGCAAGGTCATCACATTAATAAAGTGATGAGCCTCTAAGCTGCAAAGGTGTCAGGAAACCCGCGAGCGGGGCAGGCTGAGAAGCAAGGTCATCACATTAATAAAGTGATGAGCCTCTAAGCTGCAACGGTGTCTGGGAAACCCGCGAGCAGGGCAGGCTGAGAAGCAAGGTCATCAAATAAATAAAGTGATGAGCCTCTAAGCTGCAAGGGCGTCAGGAAACCTGCGAGCAGGGCTGGCTGAGTAGCAAGGTGATCACATTAATAAAGTGATGAGCCTTTAAGCTGCAAAGGAAACCCGCGAGCAGGGCAGGCTGAGAAGCAAGGTCATCACATTAATAAAGTGATGAGCCTCTAAACTGCAACGGTGTCTGGGAAACCCGCGAGCGTAGCAGGCTGAGAAGCAAGGTCATCACATTAATAAAGTGATGAGCCTCTAAGCTGCAAAGGTGTCAGGAAACCCGCGAGCAGGGCAGGCTGAGAAGCAAGGTCATCACATTAATAAAGTGATGAGCCTTTAAGCTGCAACGGTGTCTGGGAAACCCGCGAGCAGGGCAGGCTGAGAAGCAAGGTCATCACATTAATAAAGTGATGAGCCTCTAAGCTGCAAAGGTGTCAGGAAACCCGCGAGCAAGGCAAGCTGAGAAGCAAGGTCATCACATTAATAAAGTGATGAGCCTCTAAGCTGCAAAGGTGCCAGGAAACCCGCGAGCGGAGCAGGCTAAGAAGCAAGGTCATCACATTAATAAAGTGATGAGCCTTTTAGATGCAACGGTGTCAGGAAACCCGCGAGCAGGGCAGGCTGAGAAGCAAGGTCATCACATTAATAAAGTGATGAGCCTTTTAGATGCAACGGTGTCAGGAAACCCGCGAGCAGGGCAGGCTGAGAAGCAAGGTCATCACATTAATAAAGTGATGAGCCTTTTAGATGCAAAGGTGTCAGGAAACCCGCGAGCAGGGCAGGCTGAGAAGCAAGGTCATCACATTAATAAAGTGATGAGCCTCTAAGCTGCAACGGTGTCTGGGAAACCCGCGAGCAGGGCAGGCTGAGAAGCAAGGTCATCACATTAATAAAGTGATGAGCCTCTAAGCTGCAAAGGTGTCAGGAAACCCGCGAGCGGAGCAGGCTAAGAAGCAAGGTCATCACATTAATAAAGTGATGAGCCTCTAAGCTGCAAAGGTGTCAGGAAACCCGCGAGCAGGGCAGGCTGAGAAGGGTATGGGGGTTACCCAGTTCTGTACATGAAGTACTTCACTGACGAGAGGTAGCATCTTGTCTCCACATACACCAACTTCATGCATGAGGCAGGCCAATGGCTCCTGTTCAGTTTGTCCCTTGACTGTCTTTGTGAAGAAGTTGGCCCGATGAAGGCCCTGACACCCAGTCTCTTGAGTCAGACCCAATTCCTTCCAAGTGGGGGTTGAATCTGCCATGTCATCCCGACATGTATTGCTGAGATCCATTTTCTCATTCAGAACAGGAGCTAAGCTCATTTGACTGGTGTCAGTTGCAGCCACCAATCCAGAAGACCTTACACTGAAGTAGGGCTCTGAAAAGGCTGAAACTGCTGTCTCCTCCTCAGCACAGACTGACAGGGATATGTTGCCATACCCTGCAGAGAGATCATAACAGCCCCTGTACTTTTCAATACAGAGCTGACCCACTAAGGTGTTACCCTTTAGTGAAGAGTGTGCTTCTGTCTTGGGTACAGTAGGCAGCTGAGGAGGCCCATAGGATTCAAGGTTTTCTGGGGGTCCCTCTTCCAAACTAGGAATGGGGACACTTCCAACTACCTTAACATCAGTTGTAGGTCAGGCAGAGGGAATATTCTCCTTCCCTCTGTCTCTGTTTCTGACTCCACTGGCCATGGGTTCCCCCTTAGGCCTAGGCGTTCTCTTAGGCTTAGGCCTGAATTTGAGACCTAGTGCTTGAAGGGTCTGGTGAGGGCCTATCAGGACCCAAGTCTTGAAGGTTCAACCCACCCAGCACTCTTCTACGAACCACTCCACTCATATTGACAGATGTCCTGACCATTTCTCTATTCATAGTTTGAATGACAGGTGCTACCGGAACATTAAGAGAGGTCCAACCAGTCAAATGAGTATCCCCCACAGGAACTCTGGCAAGAATTGTGGGTTTAGCATGAAGGAAGCTACATCAGTAGGACTGAGCCCAGTTCTCCTAACAGTAAGGGTATTTACACGTCCTACCTGAACACTATCCTCATAAGAATTATCCCTATGCAATAGGACTGGGATGGGAGCCAATGCTCCAGCACTGCTACTTTCCAAGAAATCTAGACTAACTTCAGACTCTTCCTCTGAGGGAATGGAGTCTAAAGGGAAGGACACACCTGCCATCTCTTCTTCCTCATACTGAGAGAAGGCCAGACTGGCATAGTGGACGCCCAAGGTCTTACCCTTACATTTGGGATCCCCCTTCCTGTGGTCACTTGCTCCACAAGTTTAACCGGTCCGACTCTTTATTAATCCAGAGATACACAAAATGACTTACAATTAAATTGTACGTCATCTTTTCTGGATTTGAAAACAGCGTTCGATTCTGTTCCAAGAGCATTACTATCGCAAATCCTGAAGCAGCGAAAAAGTCCCAATTGGGGTGCTCGATGCTATTAAATTGCTCAACCAAGCCTCTGTGCGAAATGGTCTGGGAGGGGCCCTGACCGATGGCTTTGATGAACTGAAGGGTGTGCGCCAGGGATGTCTTAGCCTGCCCATTTTCCTGTTATATATTCAGGAAATTGCGGATGCTCTAGAAGCAGGCGCCTTAGATGCCCAAAAAAATTGGCTCAAAGAAATGGCTCACACTATTCTATGCCAATGACGCAGCCATTCTCTCCACCACTCCAGCCGGGCTGAAAGTGGCCTTTAACATCTTGCTCTAAGACCAAAGTTATGGTCTTTAAACCCCCTTCTCTAAGCCTTGCCAGGTGAAAATTGAGGTAGATGGTTATACACTGGACCAAGTGGGGCATTTTGACTACCTAGGGATTAGATTCAATGAGGTGAGGGGTGGGGGTGGACTAACCAACTCCTTAAATCCAAGGTAAGCCTAAGTATAGTGGGGCCATTCAGTCCTTTTTTTTGGGACATGGTAATGAGGAAATTTCCCCGGCCCCAGCATTATTTTACAAGCAAGCTCTGCCTGCAGCCCTTTATGGAGCAGAGATCTGGGGCTTTGCAAACACAAAACTGTTGTCCCCTGTTGAGAACATCTTCTTAAAGAAGTTACTGCTCTTTTCTAAGAAGGCCTCAACCGCACTGATACATCTAGAATTGCAAGTACTGCCTCTGGCTGATTTAGTTGCCCTCAAGCCAGCCCTGTACTGGGTGAGAGTTTGGTCTTCCCCGAGCCTGACCCCTATAAAGACACCTTGAGAGACTTTTTGCAATTGGAAGGTGCAAAAAGCCAGGGCTGTTTCCTCCATGTGAAAAAGATACTGTGGGGTCTAGGACTTAGACACTATTGTGAAAATCCCAATGAGTGTCACCCTTCTCTTAAGGCAGAGCTTAGGATGCTTAGGAGCTTAGGATGATCGCCAAACGCAATGCCTTTGGGATGCTGCAGTCCCAAATGCAGCCTCTGAAAAATTGTCCTGCATTCCTCTTGCCAAGTTCGCTGGGGAGTAGTAAACCCTTTTTGAATAGCATACACCCACCTTATGAGCGTTCTTTATACATCCGCTTTAGACAGGGTCTACTGCAAACTGCCTGGTATACACATGATTGGTCCGTTCAGAATACTGCTCGTTGCCCACTATGTAAACAAGCTGATGAGTCCCTGATCCACTTTACGTTGTTATGCCTGCCTTTACTGGAGCTACGGTGTAGAATCTAAGTGATCGGCTGCGGCTGAATTTACCGCGGCCGGAACGTTCGCATGAGAAAGGTGCAAACTACCAAAAGTTTGCACCTTCCTCATGCGAACACACATACATACTCACAACACACCCATAGCACACCCCCACCCACACCCCTAACATAAACATACCGTACTTACCTTATTCTTCACGCTGGTTTCCTGTGGTGCCAGGGAACCGGCACTGCAGGGTCATTTTCTTTTCTTTTCTTTTATTTTTACGGGGGCTGCGGGGGACATCCCTGCAGCCCCCGTTTTTTTTCGTTTTTTTTCTTCTTTCTTTCGCAGGTGTGCTGCGGGGGTGTCCCCCGCAACACCTAGCTCACTATACCACACAGTATAGTGAGCGGGGTGTCGCGGGGGACACCCCCGCAGTCTTTTCTTTTAATACTTACCTATAATGCTACCACCAAAGGTTCAAACTTTTGGTGGTAGCATTTTTCAGACTTTTAGTCCATGCAAACTTTTGGATGTGGTCCGTTCGACCGCATCCACGGTGTATGTATTTATTGCCTCTTTTACTAGGTATCGGGTTCAGAAGCATGAGGGAATCCATGTAGTTGCTCATTAAAACGATGGAGTGGAAAGTGGTATTTGCCTCTGTCAGGTATGTTCATCGTGCCTGGCTTCGAAGAAGAAATTTGTTGGGCATTGACTTACCCCAACCATAGGCTACCCTTGAGGCTGCAAGCTGTGCCCACCCCCTGCAGTTCAATTAACTTTTTTTAATGCACCTTTTCAGGCTGCGAGCATTGCTCTCCTCTCAAGGACTAAGCTAATTTTTAAAGATGCTTTTTTAATTTACTCTATTTTCTCTTTTTTTTTCCCTCTTTCACAATGAGTGTGGCCTTATCTGCCTTGGAGTTATTGTCTGTGGTCTTATTGTGTCTTTTTTAGGCTAACTGAAAGTGATGTTATCAATTGTGATTGTGTGTTGTGCTGTGCTAAAGGCCAAATCTGAATAAAGCTTTGAAAACCAACGGACGATTCTAATTTTGTTGATAAACGTATGTAATGTTTGTATACATGCGATTGGTTTAAATGATGACATTTGTATTATTATTGTTGTAAATAAGATATTTGCTGTTTTAAGGTTTGAAAAATGTGTAAACCATATACACAAAAATAAAAAATAATCAAAAGACAAAATAAAGCAAGAAATGTCATAGGCCCCTGGGCTGGATTTGCCCGATTATCAGAAGTCTTTTACACTGTTTTGTGATAAATGGGAAGATTTTGCCTACGGTGTGCCAACTCAAATGTATAGTGACAAACACTGTCCGATTGCTTATTAGAGTGCAGCATTAGATCTTGTGGCTGCAGGATTGCATTCTTGTTTCCGAGCTCTGGCGGGTACAGCATTGCAAGTTGGAAAAACTGATGTTTTGGTTCAGGGACATGCAGTCAGTGTTGCAGTACAGCTGCTTTGGCATTACTTCTTAACAGAAAAGGTCAGCACATCTCAAATTCAGATACAGCCAGGTTTGGGCAATTGCTCATTTCGGCAGGCCATATAACAGTCAGCAGGTGTTCTGTTTTGGACCCAACCTCATTGCTTCTAACTCCCTCAGATGGGAAGCACCATCCCTGCCTGATAGTGGTCAGGAACCTCATGACTCTTAAGAGTTGATCTTAGAGAAACTATGCCTCTACATAACCCTGACATTATAAGCGCAGATTTTTGGTGAGTTATGCAGTATGTAGATTGCATGAGGTTCTGTAGCACAATCTGTGAAAAAGCAATGATCAATATTGTGAACTGAGACAGGTTCGCAATCTGCTTCCCACCCAGAAGAACGCTAGGATGACATATTTTGTAAACTGAAGATGATACAAAATTATGAAAATATTGTATTAGTCTAAGATTAGGTCACGTAATCTTGCACAGGCCTAGTTTACTGAGACTGATCCTCTTAAATGTGTATTTCTGTTTATAGGGATTTCTGTTTTGGCACAAAGAAATGTGTATCTGTTCCTTCACTCACTGGTTGTTGCGCAACAGTTTATGTAACCGTGCTCACGCTGCTTAATTTAGTTCAGCAGAAGATGGCTGCACTTCAAAAGGAGGCCCAGCGAGGGCTGTAAATACATGTATAACAAGCACCCAGCTATACTTATGTTTAGACAAATAAGAGAGTATCTGGACTAACATGAATGGATAGCTAGTAAGTGCAGACACTTTGAAGATAATTGTGAAGCCAGAGGAACCTCCATAAATTGAGTTGAAAAATTCCTAAATTCCTTGTGTCGCACATAAGGTTCAATGCACTAGAACATCTACATAAGCGGAGATCTGGAGGGAGGGGGCAACTCCGGGATTTGGGCGCTGGTCTGATCAGTGCCTTCCTGTGTCAAACCTCTGCTTTATTGCTGTTATTTACCAAACAAACCTCATCCAAAAAATCTTGAATTCTTCCTCATGAATGCATTGAGCCAATATGTATGCAGACAATGGGCCTCATTACGAGTCCGGCGGTAAACCCGCCTGGTTACCGCCGGACTCGTATTACCATTCTGCCTCTGTGATTCCCAGAATTACCGGGGCATTACAACCCCAGTGACCCGGGAATTCCGGAGGCGGAATGGTGTAAATCCCAATTCCCATTGAGTCCTATGGGACTCAATGGGAATGGGGATCATGGAAACACCGGCACCATCTCGTGATGGTGCCAGTGTTTCCTCGTCCGCCTGCAGGCGGGCGGTGGTAAACCCGCCAGGTCAGACCTGGTGGGAACGCCACCTACCGCCTGCAGGACTCGGGATCGGGCGGTCCGGAATTAACAGTGGCGGCAGATTTACTGCCACTGTTATTTACGGACCGCCCGACCTGTAATGAGGCCCAATGTCTTCCTCATGGATAGGACCGAGGTGGGCCCCCTAAAACATGAAATATTCTACTCAGAACAAACTGTGCATTAATAGCAAGAAGACCAACATGACCAGATTCTGTGCTAATAAAAAGTAAAATGGGTTAAAGTTATCACTATTACATGTGTACACTGCCCAGCATGCCCGAAGGCCTCAGTGCGCTCACAGACAAAACAGTACACACAACACAGGCAGAGTATCAAGAACCCAGACATGCAGTCACATACTACTCAAAACGTATCCTTAGAATTGGAAAAAAGGTTTTAATAGATTCCTTAAAGCCAGCCAAACAAGTTATATCTCTGATATCACAAGGGAGGGAATTCCACACCGTTGGTTCCCCAATATCAAAACAGGTACCCACAAAATGATTCAATTGAGAACGAGGCACAAAATGTTTGCCGCATTGGTGTGTAGACATTGCAGGAGGGGGTCTTCTGAAGCCGCTGGTTCAGATAGGCAGGGGCTTGGTTCGCCAAACACTTATGAGTAAGGTGGTGAAACAGTAACCAATGTAGAGTTCTCCTACCCTGCGTAACATGCTCTGCTCCAGCCCTCCCACTCACAGCTCTAACAGTCCCATTTTGGGCCACTTGTAGAGTCTTAATATTACCCTTTGCTTTGGCACCAAGAAGCTATTACAGTCGTTGATTCTGGAATTCACCAGAGCCGTAGACAGCATAGAAATGTTAGCTGTAGATACACACGGCTTCATCTGCCTAATCAGCTTAGTCATATAAGCACATGCAGCCATGGTGTGAACAACATGTTGCTTCGTAGAAAGGCTCGAGTCCAAATAGACCCCAGGAGTCTTTATGCAGGGGCTGACCTGGATACTACAGTCAGCAATCATAAACTGCATGTACTCCGAGTCAAGCCTTTTAATACGTTGGGTGGAGCCCACCAACAAAAGCTCTGTTTTACCATCATTAGGGGCCCATCGGCGAGAGGCCATCCATGCCTGAATCATCATATATATCAGATTGACCCTAGCTACATCAGCCTCATATTCTCCCATAAGCACAAAAGACGCATGCTGTGTCGTCAGCATAATTGGTATAACCAATGCCGGCGGCATCAAGATCCAAAAGAGGGTGCATGTAAAAGTTAAACAAGATGGGAGAAAGGCAAGCTCCCAGCGGCACACCACAAGTCAGCAGCTCAGGCGGCGACTGGAACTCTTCAATAGCCACTCTAGATTGGTGTGCACCCAGGAATGAAGCCAGCCAAGAAATAGCCAGATCAGAACAATTCACCCACCTTCTCAATCTTTCAAGTAAGAGGACATAGTCCTAAGAGTTGGTACATGGGGGATCAAGTTTTGATCCCGGCACCATCTCTAAGCTATTTAGGCTTTAAAATGGATGCCTATGATATTATGGATGTCCCGATGGCTTGCCTTTTGACAAAGGCATCTCAAGCAACATTGCAGATGAAGAAGATTCGGTTTCAGTACTGCAGGTTCTCCATCTGCCTGCTGCTCACTTATAAAATGAAGGTGGTCAAAGGGTTGCTACATGGCACAGAGATTAACCACAAGCTGTGCTCGCTTCAGTATGATGAGATTGAGTCTAGGGTCTGGAGGCGAGCACTTGGTGTACCTGATTACGTGCCTATTGCCACATTGAGATACGAGTTAGGCTTGCCCTCGCTGAGGTGTTTGCTAGAGTGGTGGATACTCTCGCTGTAGAGAAGGTTGTTGCAGCCTCTGAAGTTCTACATATGTCCATGATGTCAGCCGTGACTAACTTTAGGAAACGTGTGGATGATATTCTGAATGTCAATCAGCAATCTTGTAACCAATCCACATGTTGTAAAGAAGCATCGGTTAAGACATGATTGCATAATTACAATTTCAAAGATGAGGTAGCACACACTCCACAATAGTGTATCACCACTTGATAAGCGCCAGGGGAGCATTCCAAAACATTTGGTAAGATTCCTCAATTTGTATTGGGCGTGCCAGTTCTTACGTTATAGATTGAACCTGCCAGACTAGATCTCTGCATAAGCAGATCGTCACGGATTGCCTAATGTGTAAGGACCCAGCAGTTCTACAACAGAGAGCATATTGTTTTGAATTGTCCGCTGTAGCTGTAACTAGAACTCTATTGCTGGGGCGTTATCTACATATTGGTGAGGAAATCATTGCGACATTCGCTGTTGTTAAGATTCTACATATGGCTGGCATGACAAGGCTAAGATGGTGATTCGGTTATTTGATGTGATGATTAGGTTGTATGTTGGGATTAGGAAATGTGATGAACAACATCTTCTTTTATATGTACGTGATGCATACATGTACTTGATATGCTCAAGGTTCTCTGGATATTGTTAATATGTATTCTCTATTGTGTAAAGTTGAGTATGAACAACCAGAAACACAATAAATAAAAATTGATTCCTGGATGTTCTGGGGACAGGCCTGCACCTATCTCGCTGCCCAATAGTAAACATGTCACGTGATCAGGGAAAGTGATTTCTCTAGCTCTAAGCACAGAGCTCTGACTCTCTTGCATCAGGTACAGCGCTACTATCTGCAGCAAAAATATAGAGGCAAGAATTAAATTAGAATTTGGAAAACATGGTAAAATGGAAATTTTCTATAGGCCTGTAGGGTATTGTGCAAACTGAATCCCCACCAATGGATGCAAGCCAGCTACTTGGGATGAAAACTAAACAATAACTGTTGCAATCCAAGTCAGTTTAATGGGCTAAAAACGAAGCAATAATTGTTGGGATCCAAACTAGCTACTTGGTCTGAGAGCTAAGCAATAATTGTTGGGATCCAAGCTAGCTACTTGGTCTGAGAGCTAAGCAATAATTGTTGACTTTTTGGCACAAGCTCAAAGAAAACAATATGGGTTGACCTTTTGTGCATGATTTCATTACAAATGACTTTGCAAAGATTCAAAAGCAGAATGACACTTTCACTTAATATTACAATGGGGTCATGTTATTTTATCCAAGTAAATGCAGCATG
Source organism: Ambystoma mexicanum (assembly GCF_040938575.1). Taxonomy (NCBI): domain Eukaryota; kingdom Metazoa; phylum Chordata; class Amphibia; order Caudata; family Ambystomatidae; genus Ambystoma; species Ambystoma mexicanum. The sequence continues at coordinate 1,548,241,918 of NC_090931.1, forward strand.
TTTTCACTGCGCCAGGTTTCTATAATGTTAAAAAGTACTGTATTGCCAATCAGTCAAAGCATGGTTTGCAATTTTAGAAATGTTACCATTGCCAGGTCACTCTAGTGCATTCCTCAGCTCTGAAAGTAAAAACAAAATGCTTTTTGTAATAGAATGCTATTAAGGAATGAACTATGCTTTTATTGTCGGGTGACAGTTCACATTGTTGGCTGCAACTACACTGTAAAATAAAGCAGGCCAGAAAGCGGGTCTGCATATTCCAGTAAATGAAATGGCACATGGCATGTCATTCTTCAGCCTCAAGGCTGGGCCGCTGTCAGTGGTTGCAGGGCACGGCGTAAGCTTGAAGCTATCCACATACAGATGCTCACATGACACTACCAGCCTTCTGGTGTCCCGACAGTGTGGGTTCCTTACAAAGGTCGACAGGGCTGTCCTGAGTCTCATCTGGATTGGGTCAGTAACGTTTTGCACTCACAGATGAGCAACCCAAAAGGGCCTAATTTCTTAGCAACATGTCTTATGATAAATCAGAAATGGCACTTGGAAGAGAGTCGATAACCCCATTATGATCTGAGGGCTAGAAACTCAGTGCAGCCCTGAGGATCTTGCAGGATAATCCTAATCTGCTGACACAGTAAAGAGTCCCAGGGATGCCAAGTGCTTTGTACAGTGGCCCGTAAAGCTGGAGATGCTCAGCGCGTCCGCTAGAAGTGTGTGCTATTTCTGCATGAAGACCTGGAGTGGGAATGCTTGGTTCTTTAAATAAATCGGGCAACCCGAACTCATGAGAGGTGTGGAGGCAATGCCCACTAGTAGGGCAATATAAAATATATAAACAAAAAGGGCAATTTGTCTATAAAAGTGGCAATACATACGAAATCATTACAACATAATAACAAAAAATACAATTTATTAAATAATCCTATAATTCAAATACACAAGAATTACACATTTCTATAAAACATCATAAAACACATATGCATATCTAGTCTGCAGAAGTATCCAAACGTCTATCATCAAATAGTGACCGCACCAAAGAGACCCTACAATAGGGTTTTAATATAACTTTCTGTATGAACAGATGTCCACATTAGAAATTCACCGGAAAATTAGATATCATTCTAAACACATGTTACAATCCATGCTTAAACCCAACATGTTTCTGTCACAACGCTCTGCTGCTTGACATTCTTCAGGGGTGTTGAAACTCCACAGTATCTCCTTATTTGGTTTAAATCCATCTAATGTGGATGTTGTTCAAATGGACAGCATTGAACCAACTTCTGTCACTTCTTCACAGGGTCAACCACTCTGTACTGCTTTCCTAAAACCTCTATGTTTATTGAATAACCAGGATGGCACGGAGCGTAGTCAATACGTAGACACCATATCTGCGTCACTTCCGAACGCAAAGGTCATCTTCTGCAGAATGAACCCTCTTTCTCCGGTACATTCGTGGGTAGACGCACCATTCAATTTAAACAAGGAGCGCAACGTTTCTTGAATGCACCCCGGGGTCCTACTGTCTCGTACCTTATATCATACTGCAACCATACATCTCCAAGATTCTCTGATCACCCAGCTAACCCGGCTCAATAACATTATACTTGGTTACATGGGGACTGGATAGCTGTATAAAGCCACAAACCCCTAAATAAACATCAATAAAGGAGGTTGGAACTGGCGGTGGCATTGGTGTCTCAGAAATGGTGAGGATAAGCTCTCCCCAAACTCCGGCAGAGTCCTGCCATCTGGCCTCCAGCCCGCTACGCTATTAGGGGCCCACAAACGGCTAACCTGTGGATCTGGGGATATGTTCACTAGGTGCCGGCGTCATCTGCACCCAGGGGTTTGTGGGTGTCCATCTACTCGTGGATGGAAGAAGCAGGTGAGAGCACAGGCTCTAGACCTAGCAGCTCATGGCACTTTCAGTAATGCAGGAAGCAGAAAGTCACCCCAAGCTCTCACCCGCTGTCGTCCAGTGAGATTGCTACGGGTCACAATATGGGTAAGAGCTACTTGCCCGATTGTATCCCCTGGGATTTTATAGTCATCACTCGCTTCATGAAGACGATAAAATCATTCTTCTTTTTGTACATTTGTCTTCCTTTAAACAATAGAGGGCGAGAGAATGGTATTATATATAGTGAACAATCTCCAATCATAGGTAATAAAAGCTACCATACTGTCATGATCATCATTTATCATCATCAATTATGTCCAAAAACATTTACTATACATTGCTCTTGAATTCCTAGTCAAGGGGGTTCAGTGGAGGCAGTGCGAGGAAAAGTTGGAGAACACACACAAGGTGACAGACGGCTGTATTGCCTGATAATATGTAGCCTGTACCATAGAACTCAATGATGCTCAGACAAATATTCCTGTAACTTTCATCGTTTTTTTCTATTCTAAAAAATAATTTGTCAACTTTTAGTGAAATCAGGTCTTCAAGTTTATTCCTAGATTTCAGAGATGTACGAGTTCCCTTTTGTCACTAGTCACAGCTGCCAGAACCCATAAGATCCTAATACTAACACCTTGAGAATCTCATATTGACGCCTTATATGTGCGTCCCAAAAGTAAGCGTGCCCGTGAAGTTACCATTAGTCCTTCAACCCTCTCTCCTACTTGCACCAAACTTCTTCATCGGCGTTACTTGTCTTTGTGACTCACATTTTGAAAGAATCCAATTGTGTATTCTGCCATTTCATAATCCTCTCTATCTTTGCGTGCAGGATTTCCCATCTCTAGGTACCAATTTCTTTACTTACAGTGTCCATGCCCCAACACATTCTAACAGTACTTTTCAGCATCTATGGGTCCTGGCGGGCTCTGGCACTGGAACATATTGAGCACTTGCAGAGCTTCCTGTGTGTCTATGCTGTGGAGTAGCTGTGCACAATCTTCCTGCCGTGACAGCGTTACATCCAGACACAAGGCATGCAGCGGTCTTCAGAGCTCTATGACAGAATATTATAATTATTTAATGTAAATAATCCTGCGTATTAAGTGGGAGCGACTCAGTATCTTTTCATCTTCCTGTGTCCAGTGCACAGGTTCCAATCCTGCAGATCGGAAATCGTTGTAACTTAATTCTCCCCCTTTGCTGCTGTATGACCACACACCTGATATACAGAGGGATAAGTCCTCGGCAGGTACATTATTGATGTACCAGGTTCATAATTGAGATCCCATCTCTGATATCCTCTTGGGTGTCATGCCTGATTGACCCTTTAAGTACCCTGAGGGCATGCATCTATGTCCTAGAGAGTGGGCTTTTAAGTAGATTTGAGGCAGGGGTAGGAGGATGTGTGCCCCCCTCAAATCCTGGGACACCCTAAGGACATTTTTTATACCAGCAGTATGGGGGCCTTTCTGTGGTTTGAGCAGTCAAAGGGTTAAAGTACGTGCCACACACAGTGCCCTCTGGCACTTGTTCCCATAATGGATCTTCTGATGCTGGTGAAGATGCAGCCTCTGAGGGTTTCCTCGTGTGGCACCTCTGACGTACCCTAGGATTTGCTCTTTTATGAAACGTTACTACATCCTGGCATGAACACTCCAAAGCCTGCTCAGGGTTAAGGGTAGCTTTGATTTCACCCTGTACACTCAAAGGTTTCCTCACAGTGTGAATTCTCTGATGCCTGTTCCTGTTTGAGGAGTGACTGAATCTTTTCTTGCATTTTGTGCATTCATAGGGCTTCATCCCTGTATGGATTCTCTGATGGCAGATCAGGGTTGAGGATTGGCTAAAACGTTGTTTGCACTTTTGCATTCATAAAGCTTCTCCCCTGTATGGATTCTCTGATGCCTGTAAAGATCTGAACTCTTAGCAAAGCTTCTCCCACACTCTGTACACTGGTAAGGTCGCTCCCCAGTATGGATTCTCTGATGGTGGATCAGGGTTGAGGAGTGACTAAATCTTTTCTTGCACTCTGTGCATTCATAGGGCTTCTCCCTGGTATGACTCCTCTGGTGCCTGCTCAGAGCGGAGGCGTGACTGAAGTTTTTCTTGCATTCTGTGCATTCGTAGGGCTTCTCCTTTGTATGGACTCTCAAATGGGTGTAGAGATTTGACTTCTGAGAGAAGCTCTTCCCACACTCTGTACAGCGGTATGGTTTCTTCCCTGAATGGATACTCTGATGCCTGTTCAGATGGGAGCCCTTAGCAAAGCTTTTCCCACACTCCAAACACTGGTAAGGTCGCTCGCCAGTATGGACTCTCTGATGCAGGCATAAATGTGAATTCTTTATGAAGCTTTTATCACACTCTGCACATTTATAGCGTTTTTCCCTTGTATGGGAGCTCTGGTGCATGGTTAGAGCAGGAATCTCAGCGAAACATTCCCTGGTGTGGATCTCCATGTGTGCCATGAGTTCAGAGCGCTTCAAAAAGCTCTGATCGCAGTACGCACATTCTCTCGGGCTCTCGGGTTTGATGAGGAATCCGTTTTCTGGGAAAAAAGCAGAGGTTCTACATATTATTTGAAGAGCTAATAATCAACAGACACAGTGCAGAGCTGTGACCTCTTGCCCCGTTTGCCACTAACACGCTGGGGGATCCCAAGGAATCCATTTCAGTCCTGCCCACCAGATTACATTTCTTCATAAAAAATACAATTTTGAAACCTGAATACAGTTTATCGGTTAATAATCTAAAATAAATACTAATGAAATAAACTCTTTTAAGCCTTCATATCTTTGGAATAATAAGTGATAAATCAAACTTGCTGGGCACATTCTGTAATAATAAAATATAATAATGAGAACAAACCTAGCGGTATGCGTCTTTTCCCTGCCTCATGGTGCATTGCAATATGGAATTGATAGTAAATACCTGGGTATGAATCTCGCTTCACCACAAATCTATCATAGAAAAGTCACTAGATATGCTAAACAAATACAAAAGATATAGCGTGTTCCCTCCTCTCAGCTATCAAATATTATTACATTTATGATATGGAGTAAAAGAAACTTTGAAATTAGATGTTTAAGCCTGAATCTCAAGTCAATTTTGGACACAATAAACTCAAGTAAAATTCAAATGTATAGTAAAACAACTTATCTGGAGAGAACCGTAGATTGGGGGCGAGGGGGGTGCTTTGGATACAATAAAATATTGGGGGTTGGCTCTGAATAGAAAACTAGATTGGGATGTGGCTCTGGATACAAACATAGATTGGGGGTTGTCTCTGGAGAGAACCATGGATTGGGGGTGGTCTCTGGATAGAACCATAAATTTGGGGTTGGCTCTGGAGAGAAACGTAGATTGGGGTTGGCTCTGGAGAGAAACGTAGATTGAGGGTTGGCTCTGGATACAAACATAGATTGGGGGTTGGCTCTGGAGAGAACCGTAGATTGGGGGTTGGCTCTGGATAGAACCATAGATTGGGGGGGTCTCTGGATAGAACCGTAGATTGTGGGTTGGCTCTGGAAAGAACCGTAGATTGGGGGTTGGCTCTGGAGAGCACCGTAGATTGGGGGTTGGCTCTGGAGAGAACCGTAGATTGGGGTGGCTCTGGAGAGAACCATAGATTGGGGGTGGTCTCTAGAGAGAACCATAGATTGGGGTTGCCTCTGGAGAGAACCATAGATTGGGGTTGTTTGTCTCTGGAGAGAACATAGATTGGGTGTGGCTTGGGATACAACAATAGATTGGAGGTTGTCTCTGGAGAGGACCGTAGATTGGGGGGTGGCTCTAAGAGAACTGTAGATTGGGGTTGGCTCTCGGGAGATCCGTAGATTGGGGGGTTAGCTCTGGAGAGAACTCTAGATTGGAGGGTGGCTCTGGATAGCACCTTATATTTGGGGGTTGGCTCTGGATAGAAACATAGATTGGGGGGGTGGTTTGGAAATCATCTGAAGGGAAAAGCATTTCAACTCTCTATAGGAGGTGAATGTAAAACTTTAATGTTTTTACCAGATTAGCCGTGTGAGCTCTAAGAGCTAGAGAGCATTCTAGCCACAGCAAAGGCCACACAATGATCCATAATATTTCAAGGTCAGAAATTCAAATGGTTCTGATATACAATGCTGCATGCTCAGCTACTGCACCGTGCTCAACATTTCTTGCATGCAGTGGGGGTAAGCTACAGAGGGGCATAGAGGAGGGGTACAGCTGTAGAGGGTGGCGGGGAGGACAGGGGCAGATGGCGTCTAGCAAGTCAGGTGGCATGGGGGGGGGGCAATGTGATGGCCTAGGTGTTGAGGAGGAGAGACTCATTGAAGAGGTGGGTCTTGAGTTCTTTTCTCAATTTTAGGAGCATGGGGGCGAGTCTGATGCCGACGGGGAGGAGGTTCCATAGTCTTGGGGCATAGGCTGAGAAGGCTTGTTTTCTAGTCCTTTCCTTTTTGTAGCGGCTGTTTTCAAGTCTGCACATGTCCTGGCTTCTGGTGATGTGCTGTTAGCCGGAGATGCTGAGTTTCTCCACGAGGTAGCTGGGTGACTTGAGGGCGACTGCCTTATAGATGATTGTGAGAAACCAAAGGGTGTCTCACCTACTAGTCCCCGGGGATCTGTCTCTCAGGTGCCCACTGCACGCCCATCACCTTTGGATCCAGACCCTGGGGGTGGACCTGTGCAGGTGGATCACCTGGGTGAGAGGTCTTCAGGGGGTGGTGGTGAGGCGGCCGATGGTGAGACACAGTAGTCCCCCCTTTCCACTACCCATAACCCCTCCCATTTCATAGGATTCTCTGATATCCCAACTTCTTCCCCCCCTTTCTACACAAACACTGGGCAGAGGAAGAGGGCAACAGAGTAAAAAGACTAACCCATACATATCTCATTGGACATGTCGCGCTTTGAAACACTTGTGTATAGGCGCGTAACAAATGCCATATCATATGTCCTGCTAATCGGGTCAGGCAAAGTCAGGCACTTGACTTTAATCCCATACATCTGATACCCATTAACTCTCCCCACATGGATAAAAGGTGGAACATAGAGACACACTCTGAGCAAGGTGGAACATGAGAAGCAGCAGAACTTCTGGGGCGAGGGCAAACCTACTGGAGCAGAGTGTCAGACCGAAGGACGAGAACTAAGGGTAAAGGAACTCAGGGGTTCCCTGCAGGAGGTCATTGCCTCCAAAGAACCGTAAGAGATATGTGGTGAAAGCCAAATCCCAGACAAGAAGACTGAATTGTTTTTAAAAGGTGCCTGCGACCCTCCCGGGTGAACGGTAGTAACCAAACTGATCGTTTCCAATTGATTGCATGGTAAATGTGGCCGAATTCGGCCAGTACCATTCGATCGTTTGGAAACAATCAGATTGGGTAATCACTACCAAATATGGGGAGCAGGCGTTGCGGGGGTGTCCCCCGCTCCACATGTTTGGTGGTGATGGCCTTTGGGGGCAGAGGGCGTGCCCCTGCTTCTGGAGGTTTGGAAGTGGGGGATGGAAAAAAAACAAAGCTGACCCTGCTGCGTCTGATCCGACCTGCGTAAGAGGGACGGAATAAACGCTGCAGGGTCAGAAGATGAGCAGATGCCAAAAAGGTAAGTAGGGGTGGGTGGGGGAATGTATTGGGAGCTGTGGGGGGTTTAAGATTGGCTGGATTTGGCTGCAGCAAAATGGTCTTTGCGGTTGAATTGTCCACAGTCAATTTGGCTGCGAACAATTGTGCCACGGACAAATCGTATACATCCGTATGAACGACAGAGTTCGGGAGGCGAGGCCAAGCCTGTGGTATTAACCTTGACTCGTGAATAAAAATGGTGAAAACAAGAAAGAAATACATAGAGCTGGTGTATTGGGGAGCAAGATGAAAGACTGGTGTGTGTTAACGAAGGATTGAAGTGGCAACAATATATTTTACAATTGAAGGCTGCACGCGTATGAATGAGAGGCGAAGAAAGGCAGATCTGTGGTGTACTTTGAAATTACTGATAACTGTGAAGCCCCATGATACAGAGTAAAAGAGTGGTCTGGCGAAAATGCCTAAAGCCACAAAGTGAAAAACTTAAAAAAGCGTAATGATCAAGATTGACGCCGGCAAAAGGGGAAATTGAAAGTAAACATTGAACTCTTGTGTTTACGACCTTGAACTACATAGACCAAGAAACACCAGGGGAAATAACACAAGAGTGCGAGTTGAAGGGAAAGCCGAAGTGGTCCTGAGGACGTCTATAGTAAAAGCCTCAGATATTTGAAAGTCTTCGACAACACGAGAAAGTCTGAGCCCGAATGAGGAAGACCTATGTGAACTTTTGCTTTGATGGGTCCGAGCCCAATCGAGGGAGAACTGCGTGAACATTTGGTTGAACTGTGAACCCTTTTGTTGAACTGTAAAGGAACTTTTGGAATGCTGGAAAAGTGACTTTAACATGGAAGGCCAGGCGGGCCTCGTTCTGCGTTTTGAACTGCTTTGTTTTGTGAACCTGAGACAGAGTGCGTCATCGTGTCTACCGGGACCGCCTTACTCCGTGCTATCCAACGTGGGGAGGAAAGCTGACTCAGCCACTTTGATTCTTAATATTCTAACACTGATTTTCCTTTGCATACATATTTCCCTCGGCACACTTTTGTATAAGAGATAGGGCAGGCATTAGGTTTTATTAGATTAGGCCATTTTGATTTGACAGAGACTGACTAGGACTGCATTTTCTTTATTATTTGATGGTAGAGACTACTCCCATCTTAGCTATAGGGCAAAGTAGGAGTTGTTCCAAACCCGAGAATTGAATAAGGGTTTTACAAATTGTACCTTTTGTGTCAGTGTCATACTTGTAATAGCATGCCTCCCTTACATGATGCAGCAAGACTTCAGGGCGATTTGTGCATGCCAGTGAAATTCGATGATGGTGGGGGTGCTATGGTCATATTTGCTAAGACCCTTGATTACGTTTGCGGCTGCGTGTATGACACTTTTATGGGGCACAAATGTGGACAACGGGAGGCCGTGGAGGAGGGCATTTCCCCCATCCAGGTGGGATAGGACCTGTGCTTGAAAAATGGATCTAAAGCTGTCCAGAGGGAGGAAGGGCTAGACTTTCCAGTAGGACCAGGATGTCTCAGCTTTCTTAGCTATGTATGTCAGCTTGGATATGAAGTCCTCACCGGTCATGGTTAATAGCAAGGTCTGTGTGTCTGGGTGTTGGGCGTTTGGTGGTGTTGGTGAGGAATAGGAATTCGGTCTTGAAGGGGTTCAGCTTCAAGAATGCAATTGATGTCTAAGACTGGATCAGTGAGAGGCAGGTTTTGAGCCAGAGCATAATCATGGAAAAGACACAATGTATGATGAAACTTCCCCAGTTCATAGACAATAGGAGTGTTATTACAGTAGCAAAAACTGGCATTACTGGGCACAAGGATCATCAGTTCTTGTTGTGGCAAATACTGGCCTTACTGGACATAATCAAAAAGACTGTTCTTGAGGCAAACAGTGGCTTTACTGTGCACAGCCAGGGCACATTTTCTTAATGTGGCATATGCATGCCTCATTGGCCACAGCGGTTCTGCCAAAGACTGGCCTTACAGAACCCAGCCAAGCAAATGGTCCTATTGTGGTATATGCTAGCCATGCTCCGCACAGCTGAAATGAGTGCACTCAGAGAAGATTTATATAGCGCTTCATGCCAGATTCTCCAGCTTGCAAGTGCTTGTAATAATCAGTCACTGTTATTAACAGCAACATGCACCTCAATTAGTCCAGCTGGGGTCATGGGGTGGCTGAAACGCTGAGTCTACCTGACCAGGTATCAGGCCCATGACAATGCAAGTATGTTATGCTCGAGTTATCTGCACAGATAATTATGGCAACTGTTGACATTATTGGCCACACCCAACAATGGCAATACTGATATATGGGCAAAAAAAGCATTACAATGTCTTCTTTCAGTGGTAAGATACTGCCATTTATTGTTATATGTATTGTGAGTGTAGGAATCATGAAGTGTGTTTTACAGTGGCAATGGAGATTGGGTGTCCGAAGATGAGACACAGTACTCCCCTTTTCCCTTCCATGATGCGCCTTCAGTTCCACAAGCCTTCATGGGCTATTTTAAGTCCCTTCCCTGTTTCCCACTGACAACCATAGACACTTGCACACCACTTTGGTACTGGGAAGAAGATGACAAAACACCACTTTGGTACTGAGACGAAGAAGAAGGATATGAATACCAAGATTGTGATAATAAGCTGGTGGAGTGGAAATCACGTACACCAGAGAAAGACTGGGTGTTTGTTTGTCCGTTTATTTATTTATTTATAAAGCGCTCCAAACCCAGAGGTATCTGGGTGCATTACAAGAGACTTTAAAATTCTGCGTTACAGTACATATAAAGACACGTATATATTCGAAAAAGGTTACATTAAATCACACTGTTACAAGTTACATAATAAGACATATGTTATATACCAAGAAAAGTCATTTACAAGGATACAGCAAGATGTGGTCTACAGGGCTAGGCTTGTTGTAAATCCTTGGAGACAAACCAACTTTTGGCATTTTTCCTGAAGTTGAAAAAGGACTGGTCTGCTCTTAAGTTTGTGGGTAAGGAGTTCCAGAGTTGGGCAGCCATGACAGGAAAGCTGCTGCCCCCTGCTTTTTTCAGTTTGAATCTGGGGCCTCTTAGGCAGAAGGAATGTGTTGTTCTCGTCGGTCGAGATTTTTGATACATTTCTCTGTAAGGTATTGTGGGACTGAGTTATTGAGACATTTGTGAGTAAGAGATACTGTTTTAAATTGTATTCTGTCCTTGACCGACAGCCAGTTCTTCCGTCTGACATCCAAGATATGTTGTCTTCTCGGGATGCCTAGGGCTGTTCTAGCTTTGCTGACAATATATTTGCTAGCACCTAGGTAAAGTGCATTACATTAAAGCTTTGAAGGAATTAAGGCTCTAGCCATGGTAATGCAGCTCTCCGTGGATAGAAAGGGTTTACAGGCATGTATCAACGTACACGTGTAAGCTGTCGCCGAAGCTGTAGCATTCACTTGTTTACATAGGCTCAATGCTGAGTCTACGTAGAAATCCAGGGTTTTTACCTCCTTAGCCACCTTGATGTCAATGCCGTCAATGTTAAATGAGAGATATTGATTGTCGAGTTTATTCACATTAGCCGGTGCACCTAGTAGCATCATTCAGACACAGACCATGTGAGGCCATCCAGGCTTGAATGATGAGATAGATTTTATCTACCAGCGCCAAGTCTTTGTCATAGTCGCCCGTCAGTGGAATGAGGATCTGGGTGTCATCTGCATAATTATTTTAGGTGACACCCAGAAGGTCCAAGTCGTCAAACAGTGGCTTGGTAGACACATTGTACATCGTAGGCGATACACAAGATCCTTGCGGTACTCCACATGTTATAGGCATGGGGTCAGCAGATGCTGAAGGTGAGAACACGATCATAGATCTATTACTCAAGAAAGATTGCATACATGCTGTTGCTTCTGGGGAGAAATGAGCCGCTGTACACAAGTGTTTACAAAGCACTTAATGATCAACCAGATCAAAAGCAGCTGACAAATCCAATAGCAGTAGGAGGGCAAGTTTTCCTTTGTCTTTCTGGTCGTCAATCTGGTTCTTCAGGTCAATCAAGGCTGTTTCTGTACCATGTTGGGGTCTGAAGCCAGACTGTCGGAGTCCTAGTAAGTTTTTAGTCTCCAAATACGATTGTATTTAGATGTAGGCTGCTTTATCAATAATCTTCAAGTGGAAGGGGACTGTTGTGATGGGTCTATAATTGTTTTGGATGCTTGGGTCCAAGGAAGGTTTCTTTATTAGTGGTAATACCCAAGAGTCCTTTAGGTTGGTAGGCACTGTGCATGTTCGAAATGAAGAGTGGATTAAGGTGGTGATGAAGGGCGTTAGGTCCATAGCAGCTTCTTTGATTATAGAGGCCGGGCTGGCATCTCCCTGGCATTTAGAAGGTTTGAGCGAGGCTATGATGTTTTCCACTTCTAAGGTAGACATTTGGGTGAATTTAAATTGCTGGAGGGGTTTAGAAGTGTTGGGTTCGGTTTTCTGGGTGTTCACTTGAGTAGGGAGGTTTTTTGGTGACAATTTTATTTTGGAGAATGGAGATCTTGTCGGCTAATGCATTTAAGATCTTTGTGCACCAGGTTTTGTCCTTATTGCAATTGTCTGGTGGAGGGATAGGAGATTCCAATTCTCTTAAAATGATAGAGTTCTCTTGTACAAGAGCCGGCTTTGTTGATCCTTTCATTTTAGGCATCCCGTTTTGTTTGGAGTATTTCAGCTTTATAGTTAGCTGTGATTTTTAGTAGGTTGTCTTTGTTGGCCATAGTGGGGTGGTTTTTCCAGATGGCTTCCCATTTCCTTTTATCATTTCGTAGGGCTTTAAGTTTGGGTGTAAACCAGGTGATCTGGTGGGCTCTAGGTTTACCTTTCTGCATTTTCATAGATGTGATTTTGTCTAGGGCTTGGGTGATGGTAGTGTTGTATAGTTCCACTAGCAATGCCACGTCAGAGAAAGCAGGCAGGGGATTTAGTATAGGTTGTATAAGGGGCCTAAGCTTATCCACTGTGATGCTCTGTATGTTTCTAGTAGGAATTGGAGGAGCTATAAGGCAATATTTTTTTGGGCAGTGCACGGACTTGAATAGTAAAGGTCAGTCGATGATGGTCAGACCAAGGATTAGGTTCAATAGAGGTTATAGTTGTTACACAATTGAGGTCGGCTACCCAGTCTAAGGTTCTTCCTTTTTAATGCGTGGTGTGAAGGACTCTTTGCGGTAGGCCTAGTTCAACCAAGGAGTTAAGTCGGAGTCAAGGCATGTTGATCATTAAGGTCATTGAAACCAAGATTGAAGTCTTCCAAGATTAGGATCTGCAAAGACGGTTTAGTATTAGTGGATAGTAAGGTGACGACATCATCCTCAAAAGAACCAATGGGTCCAGGAGGTCTGTATATAAGGTGCGCAGTTATGGTGCACGAGTTGGTGAGGGGAAGTTTTACTGTCAGTAATTCACATGACGTGACAGGGGGCTGTGTGGAAAATCTAAGTCCCAGGATAGATTTGGCGATAAAAGCAATCCCGCCGCCTTTAGCAGATTTTCTGTCAGATCTGAGGACCATGTAATTATCCGGGGTAGCAATTAAAAGGGAGGGACCTGCGGCTGTATGCAGCCAGGTCTCGGTTATTGCTACGAAGTCCAATTTTTTATCGGTAATCAAGTCAGCAGGTGGCATAAATATCCCTCTCAGGTGCAGACTGGAGAGAAGGGGAACGAGCAGGAGAAGCCGGAAAGCAGTTAAAAGCAGAGGTGGAGAAGTGAGAAGACGCTGGGAGCAACGTGGGTCGTGAAAGGGTCTGTACCTCTCAATGTCCCCCTGGCAGTACTCATGCAGTGGAAGGCCGAGACGGTAAAAGCAGCTGAGTTGTCCCCGTTGGTGGGATTGTACCAGGGGGGTCCAGGAGCCAAGGCGGCTCAGATCCAGCACTGTAGAAGTGACGGCAACCCGGGAGGAGCTGCATGCATCGAGATCTAACATACCCCAAGTGGAACACAAAAAAGCAACTTACCCAGTGAGTTTGAGGCAAGCAAGTGACTCCCGGGTTTTCCGATATTGTCTGCATGTGCCGCACAGATAATTTCACTCTTGTGTGAATGAACAAAGTGCACATAAGTTACATGAATACCAAACTGTTACAAGAAAGAGCAAGTGTTGCCAAGACTCAAGAGAGGGCAAGCATTGCCAAGGGCCAAGAGAGAGCAAGTGTTGCCAACAGAGAGAGAACAAGTATTTCCAAGAGACAATAGAGAATTGGCAACCTGGCAGGGGAGTATACCATGTTCCCACTGAAGAAGAAACCTTGTGATTTGTATATTGAAAGAATTCTGAAGTCTAGCAGGAGAACCCACTCAGTTTTCCTCTAGTCAGAAGAGGAACAGTTTTGTTGCGTTTGATATTGATGAACTCTTGGGAAATCTGGCAGGTGAACATACCAGTTTCCAAGTGAAGGAACATTTGTTTTGTGAACTTTTTTGAGCACTTTGCCAGACAAGATGGGCTGTGATGCACCCCTAGTAGTCAGTTGGAAATGTTGTGAGAACATTTGAGAACTGTGTCTTTAGGAAAGTAAAGTACGTTTTGTTAGACAAAAGGGGTTTGGACGCACCCACTATTTGTCATTTTGAAGTGCCTGAAAGCTTGGGCAAGCGACTCCCGTCTCAAGCCACAAGCTGTGAAGAGCTAGTGGAACATTTGTTGAACACTTATCATTTTGAGACTCAACCCTTAGACATTTTGATCCATGTACTAGGTGAGGGCAAGAATAGGTTTGGACACAGACAGAACATTTGATGTGGACTTCCTGACATAGACTGACCTTAGTTTGAGTTTGGTAAGGAAAGTCCCACTTAGATTAGGGTAAGGTAGGCCTTTTCCCAACCCAACTTTCCCTTCAATAAACGTTTATAAGCAAAACTATATCTCTTGTGTCTGTGTCTGCTTCATGATGCCTTCACAAATGGTGTCAGAGTGGGATGCAGCTCAACCAATTTAAGTTGGGGACTCCTTAAATTGAAAAATGTAGTCAAATTGGATGGTTCTCATAGTCCAACATCCCTTCAGGGGAAGAAATCTTAGTAAAAGTCAGAAGAGGAACAGTTCTGTTGTGTTTGATATTGATGAACTTGATGAACTCTTGGGAAATCTGGCAGGAGAATATACCAGTTTCCAAGTGAAGGAACCTTTGTTTTGTGAACTTTTTGAGCACCTTGCCAGACAAGAGGAGCTGGGACGCACCAGAAGGAAAGCCACCCCCAAGAGTATGGCTCTGCCTGTGTCCTGAATGGCTGAGTTCCTGAATAGAAGGCGAGGATCCGGAGGCTGAAGCAGAGCTGACCACTCGAACTGAAGAACCAACGAGAAAGAAGAAGCAAATAAGTACGCAGCCACTTCCAGGCGACCAGAGATGCCTTCTGAGTAACGGCTGCTTTTCGGCCCCTTCTTCCAAGCGCCAGGAGAACCCCAAAGAGGTTGATTCACTCCCTTAAATGGCTGGTTCCAATCAGTCTCAATACGACCTGCATTTCGAGCCTTGACCTTTTCAGACTGCAATTCGCCAGTGCCCTGGGATCTGTGACCTCTGTGCAGAGCACCATCTTCTGAAGATCGAATCCTCCTGAAACTTTGGTGGACTCCTTCAGGACCTCCAGAGGCAAGATTCCAGTCCTTGAAGCCGCCCACCACAGTGCTGGACTGAGAAAGCAAGACGAAACGACCGGGTGGTAACCATTCTTCACTGGTGCTTAGAAAAGGGTGCCAAAACCCCAGTGCCATGAAGAATCCTTTGCTGGACGTCCCTCCACTTGACTGATGTTGCGAGTCCACTTCAGTGTCCCTTCTTTCACCTCCATGACCAAGAATCTAGTGACCGGGTCGGCTGCTGCTGCATCATGAAGGCATCCTGCTGCATCCATGTTTTTGCTCCAATGGTTCTGTAAGACCCAAGGTAGAACTTACCTAGAGTTGCTTTGCTGCTCATGTGTTGCTGGAGTACTGATTTGTGTGTTTGGGAGTTCGCCCATGTTAGGGAGAATTCTCTGTAAAGGCTAATTTCCCAAACCTAGTGAGTCCCCCAGCAGCTTTGCTGAATTTTGGGGGTTTATTTTTTCTCCTGCTAAGAGTGACTCTTTCACTCCCACTCTTAGACATGATTTGAGGTGTTCCTTTGTCTTGCCATGTGTTTTATGGGCTATGGGGTCTTTTACTCCATAGGGTTTCATGTGTTTTGTTGATGTGGGTTACACAGCACCCTCCGTGCCGTGACCCAGGGGTGTCGTAGCGACCCCCAAACATAGACTCCATACCCTGGGACTCACTACTGTCTCCCAGGGCATGTAAAGTCACCATTGGCTTTACTAGTGCCAAATTATGAACAGAAACCAGTACAAACCGTCATATTGTGGACATACTGGTCGGGGCAATTCGATTGCCCCGGGGTCTGTTGTTCGAGGGGGCACGTCTCCGTCCCCCCTGATTGAGTTTTGGCTGGTGGCAGTGGATACTACTTTTTATATTCGACCGCAAATATATCTCTATGGGATATTCCCATTGTTTGAGGCTACCAACTTTAATTATTTAATTCCTATAGCCTCGAACATACCGCCAGTTTATTTATTTAATATTAATTCATCGGTTGGTATTTTTTGCCAGAACTCGATTCTAAAATGGCGTTTGTGTTCTCTTCTGTGACTCCAACCCAAGTCGAGCCCTTTGTTCCACTTTTTGGCGGGCTTCTCCAAAGAAGCCTCCAAAAGTGGTGCCACATTGTCTGGGTACCACAGGGGGTGTGGGAGGGGGTTTAGGCACCCTGGACTGAGTTACCTAGGCAAATCAAGTCGCACTCTTGTGTGACTGGCCCAAGTGGTGAGCCGGCCGGCTCACCACTTAGCATGTTTGATTGACAGCTAGGCTGAATGAATGGGGGTTTGCTGCATAAAAGCAGGGCTTTGGGGACTGGAACTTCAGAAGTCGCCACAGGACCCAAGAATCCGAAGAGGGAAGAAGCTGAGCCATCTGCAACAATGACACCACCGGTGGAGCCCTGCTGAACCGTCTCACCACTTTTCCCGACGACAGAGGAGATCTCCAGTCCGGAGAGTCTTCTTCCTTTGACTGGTGGGGATAACCAGTTTTGCCTTCTTTTCGCCTTCCTGGAGCACCTCGTGGCCACCTTGCCCGTGCCAAGCACCCCGGCAACCGGAATACCACGGTTTACCACTACCGCGAATAGAAGGGTAGTACCTTTTAACCGAAGAACTCTGCGGCTGGTTTCTTCCCTGACAGTGCAATGACCTTCATCTTTCCTCCACGTCGAGACCTCCTCTTCCTCTGGACGAAACACCGACTTGTACCCGCTGCCAGGAACAACTGCCCCCGCTGGAGCTTCCTTCCCACTTAAGGTACTGTGTCCCGCCTGGCTTCCCTTGCGACAGATCGTTCGGGGTGACAGTAAAGCCTCGACTTTCTAACCTGGGCTGGCCTAGGACAACCTAGCTAACTTTACCTGACTTTAATTTCATTCTTTGTGTGCGAACTATCTACAAGACTCTTTGGGCATAACCCCACTGTGTGGACCTGGACCCCTTCTGCTTGCTCTCTCCAAGAGTGGGCCTTGAAATTGACTTCCTTGCTCTCCAGTAGAACTCTGCCTATCCTGCCTTACTGTGGTTCTTTAAAAAGTATTGAAATTTGTGTGCTTCCATAACTCTGCCTTTTTCCCTCCCTTTTTAATAACTTATTAGAGTGCCATCTTATGTTAAGCGCTCACCTCTGTCTGAAAATAAGTGGTGTTTCTCATTTAGACTGGTCTAATAAGTAATTAGGGTTGTATATATATATAATAGTGACTGTGTGATGAATTTACTTACCTCTTTGTGCTAGTGTAAATTACAAGTGTCTCTTTAAATAAATAATTATATACTTTTACACCAAGCTCTGGTCAGTGTTTGCTTGTGCTACTGTATGGTTGTACCTATTGTGAATACTCTATATACTGCCTAACTCATCTTGAGAGAAGTCTGACTGCTCAGCCACAGCTACCAGGTAAATCTGTGTGGTACAGACTGCTACCAAGTGGGTTTACTGCTAAACACCTGTAGTCTTAAATCTTTTGCAGTGGTCCCTAAGGGAACTGCACAGGTTTCTGCCTAACAGCCAATACACGTTCGCTCAGGCCTAATGCTTGTGCACCTTCAGGGAGCCTTCTCCAAAGTCTCTGAACCCTTTTTCCAGCTTGTGCCTTACCTGCTTTGACCTCCAATCTGACCCTGAAAGACATTCAGAACTAGTTAGGGATGGACTAAAGCCTAGGCCTCTGTAAAATAATTGCAAAGAAATTACTTACCTTGTGTGTTGGTGTTGTTTCATATCTTCTTTCTTGAAACAAAGTATTACAATTTTATTACAAATGTGGGGTTTACTTACCTGTGAATTGCTGATTGCAATTCTGAAGTCACTACAAAAGTAATGTATTTACTGTATAAAATATAATGGTTTTGCATTGTGTCTACTGAATGTATAGAACTTACCTTGCTGAAGATTTATCTTTGCATTGGTGTATATATAGAATAAACCATTTATTTCTATATATCTGTTTAGTGTGTCAGTGTTTCTCTTGACTTTGTGTGTGCTCTAAGTTCTTTGTACCACCTACAGCCCCCCTCCCTCTTAAGATAAGCCTGGCCGCTCGGCCATTGCTACCAACATAGTTTTATGGTTCAGGCGTATACTAGACATTGGAGCCCTGTGGCCCAAGTGTGTGAGTCTTCTAAAGTCCTACCACAGGTGTACATTTGCAAAACTCCCTAACAATTGGTGTTACAGTGGTGGGATTTGTGTAGCGTTGGCTATACTGACTCTCGGGGATACCCGTGTCCAGAGAAACCATCCACTAAGGCTGGTCCAATAAGCCTGTGTAACCTTAAACAATCAGCTGTAACATGGAAAACTATAAGCACACAGATCTTATAGTTCTGAAAGTAGACAAACCTAAAGAACATGCAAAGCAAAGAACCTTGGCTGTAATGGAAACAAAAATGATTTAATTCAAACATTATTGAATTACCAAACCTCATTAAGTAGACCCGTCACTATCACCCCTAACATTGATTTAGAAGCAGAGGATGTAGTGGACTGTGATTTGCGTTCAAATCTAGGAGAATATATTGTGTCGCAGGGTGACCCTGTGCCAGTCCCATGGTCTCCCTATGCCGGTCGCTCCAGGCCCACTTCCCCCTCTAACTTACCTCCTAAAGTACTTTTGGATCTGGAAGAACAAAAAGCAAACATTCTTGAAATGAGATTGCATCTGGAGCATAGAAAGTTAGAGCTCAGAGAAAAAGAACTGAGTCAAGGCCTTACAGAACAGAGATGCAACATGAGCTTGAACTGAGACGATTGTCTCTTGGTAACTCCTCTTCCTCTTCAGGGTCTTCTCCAGCTGATGCCTCCAGGGACTCCGTGACTAAGATGCCAAAGGGTTTGGTGAGTGCTTATGATGTTAAGAATGACATAATTGACTGGTTGAAAACCTTTGAGTTTGCAGGTGTGATGCAAATGTGTGTGTGAGAGTGAGTGTGTCCCATGGTTTTTCTCTAGGCTTCCCCAGAATGGCTGTGATGTGTTTCGGATGATGGATGCTGCTGATAGAAGGGACTACAGCTTGATAAAGCAAGCTCCGATAGTTAGATATGAGAAGACTCCTTACCAAGAGAACATAAAAAGGATTTGTATTTATTTTTCTTATTTATTGAACATTTGTATGGCGCTTATACACAAGTGTTTCCAGGGGCACAAGACAATGTGGGGGGGTCGGGAGAGTCAGAGAAGAAACAATAACAGTAAGGAATGGTCCTACTAGGCCTTGTGACATTCGGATCGTGCAAGTGCAGTGAAATAAGTACAGTTGGGAGGGGGCAGGTCAGGGCGGAAGGGCTGTGGTGAGGGAAGGGGGAGGGAGAAGTGCAACAAGGCTGGGGACACAGGGCTGGGCAAGTGCTGGGTGGGGGGGTGCCCATGGGGGAAGTGCCAGGGGGGAGCCAGTGGTCAGGGTAATAGTGCGGGGAAGCGATAGACCAGATTCAGGCTAGTCAGGGAAGGGTGCCCATGAGCAAGTGTTGGTAAGGGGTGCAGTGGTAGAATGGATGAGGAGGGCCTTGCCCCAGTATGGAACATAAGGGTCCAGACACCAGTCACAGCGGCAGGGGGACAGTTTAGCAAGGAAGGGGAGAGGGAAGGAGAGGTGAAAAGGAAAGTCTTGAGAAGTATTCGGAACTTAAGGAGATCCGGCACAAGTCTGAGAGGTGCAGGAAGGTTTTTCCAGAGAGAGGCTCC
Organism: Ambystoma mexicanum; assembly: GCF_040938575.1. Lineage (NCBI taxonomy): Eukaryota > Metazoa > Chordata > Amphibia > Caudata > Ambystomatidae > Ambystoma > Ambystoma mexicanum. Next base: position 1,548,261,741 of record NC_090931.1, read on the forward strand.
TGCTGAAGAAAGATCTACCCCCCACTCTCTGCATGGAGAAATGTCTGATCTGCAGCGAGTTGGAGCTAGTGAACCGAAGGACTGTTGGATGTAGCGGGGTCCCAGGCCCCAGAAAGCCTTGTGGATGATGCAGAGGGGCTTGAATTTGATCCTTGCAGCCAGCGGGAGCCAGAGTAGAGATTTTAAGGTTGGAGAGATGCAGTCCCTGGGTGTGAGGCCAAGGATAAGTCTTGGAGCCCTATTCTGGATTAATTGAAGAGGTTGAAGGGAGGAAAGAGGCAGATTGAGGAAGGTTTAAGTTATTTACCTGTAACTGTTGTTCTCCAGCATGGGTATGGCATGGATTCACATGCTCATGAATATTCCCCGTCGTCAGGCTGGGAATCCTCGGTAAAAGAAAAAACGGTTTCACTTTCATTTAAAAACTGTATTTCTCATCTAAACCAATCACTGTCCTCTGGGTCATACTGCCCCCATCCAATGACAGTCCTCTCCCTAAGCCCCTCCTCTGGCAGTCATCTTCAGATTTGGTAAGCACGTAAAGTGGCAGTATGACCAAGTGAAGAGCTGCAGAGGGGTAGGAGGGAGGGTTCGCATGTGAATCCATGCCAGACCCATGCTGGAGAACAACAGTTACAGGTAAGTAACTTGTTCCTTCTAAAGCATGGGGTCTGGCATGGATTCACATGAACATGAATAAAGAATATATAGCAGTACACACATGCACAACTACGGGAGGTGGCAAGGCTACACAGAAGCAATCAACTCTTACCTCTGGAACAGTCTCACCTCAAGCAAACAGGTTGCGTAGCACGGCTTGGCCGACTCTGGACTCCACCCTGGAATCCCTGTCGATGCAGTAGAACTTTGTAAAGGTGTGCGTGGACCTCCATGTAGCAGCCGTGCAGATGTCCAGCAGGGGCACACCAGGCAGGAACACTGTCGTTGCAGCGATCGCTCTGGTAGAGTGGGCTCTTGGAAGGCCGGGCAGTGGTCAGTTCGCCAATTGATGACAGTGCGTGAAGCAGCCAGAGAGCCACCCTGAAACGGAAGCCTTGGACAAGGCCTTCCCATAGTTCACAGGATCAAAGTTTACAAACAGTTGTGAGGTCTTCTGAAAACTCTGTGTGTGTGTCACATAGGACTTCAGGGCACAAGAAAAGTCCAGCAAATGCAAGGCCCTTCCAGTCAGCGATGAAGGTTTTGTGAAAAAAAAGACAGGCAATACCTAAGGCTCATTAAGGTGAAATTCGGACAGAACCTTTGGCATTAAAGAGGGGTGCATACGCAGCACTATCCTCGATTTCGTGGAACGTCAGGTATGGGTGCTTGCAGGATAGGGCCTGGATCTCCACGAGAGGAACTTAAGAGGAGAGGCTCGAAGGGGCCTCCCCCACGAGCCTTGTCAGAAACATGTTCAGTTCCTACGCCGGAGCAGGAGCTTTGACTGGCAGGATAGATCAAAAAAGTCCTTTGAGAAATTCCTTGATGAGTTGGTAGGACCAAAGTGAAGACCATCCTGGAGACCTGGTGTGGCGGGAGATAGTCGCCAGATGAACCTTGATAGAGGCATGAGCCAAGGATAGCAAGTAGGGAAGGATCTACGGGGCTGTGACCCTCATAGGGGTAATCTTCTGAGACTGGCACCACATAGCGAAATGCTTCCACTTGTGACTAGGGGTGTCACAGTATTGGTTTTATGGCGGTATGATAACTTTCTTGCCAAATGACGGTATATCATGGTTATCGCAGTTTAGCAGCTGGAGTTAACTAATCTTAACAAATATTTTGTTAAAGGTCATACATTTTCAGCATTTTGAAACTGGTCTCTGCACATTTTTAGCTGATCCTCCAGGAATCTAAGGCGGTTGCAAATTTTGTCTTTCATGGTGCTCACTCGTTGATCACCTTGAATGAAATAGTGACTAGCGGAAGTGTTAAAATGCCCATTTTGAGCAATTAGCTTGCTGCTCAGTCACAGGTCATCGCTTTGAAAATCGGCCTCGACCTGCATTATTTTGGAACCACATGGCATGAGCATCATGACCCCTTACTGCGATCAGTCAAAATAGTTTGTTTTGATGACGCTTTATCCCATTAATGGGAGAAAAGTCACTCATGTGAGGTCTGAAAGTCCATGTCATTGTGTTTTGTCAAAATGTCATAGCCACCACACACTCACCAAAAGGTTGCATATTGATCAAATCACTATGGCTTGTTTACCATCTGCCTAGTGTATTATAAAGGTCTGATGTTGGAGTCACCACTGACCATGTAATCCTAACAGGACAGCGTTCAGTGGGTGCTGTTGATTTCTTTCTTGATTCTTGCAATACATGTTCATTTACCTTCTTAAAAATAGCGGCACAAAAACCTTTTGAAAATGACAACGTTAAAATACATATCGGCACAAATATGGCCTAGACCGCCACCTCACCACAGCCCCATCATTACCATTTTCCCCAGGTCTGAGGGCATTAGGACCATTGTCATGTGAGTTGAGACGGAGGAATGCTTTCATGGGTGGTGTCACAAATCGAGGATAGACCTGAGAAATATCTCACCCCCATTACTCTGGATACTTCAACTTGAATGTAGAATCTGTCCTGCCTGTTTGAGTCCAGTGCCATATGCAGAAGGCAGGTGAAGGAGCAAGCGAAGCAACAACTCTAGTGCCAATGTGTAAATCTACACGGAGAACAGTGGGGGTGGGGGGGCAGTTTATATACTAGCACAAAGCACTGATGGGTCCAGTGTTCATACAGTCTACAGAGCTAACGTTTTTTTGTGGACATGCATCAGAAGGGCATCCAGTTCATTCCCCCCCTTTGAATTGTGAAGTGTGTAGTTCCCCAACTTTCATATTGGTTGGAAAACTACAAATCGGCTGATATTTAAGCCGACTCTACTGATCACAGAGAAAGAGCGGTCACAGCAGCAAAGCTGCATTTACTAATGTGGCCTCACTTTCACTATGCTCTTGTCTGCCAAACGCCACATCCCACAGTGCGAGATCCAGAATGCGCAGCACTTGCTTACTGCAGCCTTTCCAAATCAGATTGAAAAGCTCACTTAATAGCTGCAGGCCCTAAAACGGTATACTGGTATAAACAACGTGATGGTTTATATAGTTCAATTAAGCTGTTCACATTATACCGTTACACCCCTACTTGTGACCATAGCACTTCAAAGTCGATGACGCCCTGGCCTTGGTGAGGAACTCTTTATAGTCCGCAGGCAACTCATAACCTCTGAATGCAGGAGCCAAGCCCTCAGGTTCAGTGATCCTGGGTTGTGATAAAGGTTTGTGCCCCTTTCTCTGGTGAGAACCGGAACCACTGGCAGCTTGACCGGTGACAGACTGAGAACGTCTGGATACCAAATCTGCCTTGGCCATGCCGGGGTGAGGAGTATCATTTTGCATGGACACCGAGTGTGCTGATGACCCATAGCAGGAAAGGGAACGAAGAGAATGCATACAGCAACAGTCCTTCCCACAAGAAGGAGAACGCGTCCTCCAGGCTCCTCGAATGTTGGAATCTGCTAGCAAACATCTGGCATTTGGAGTTCCCAGCCATCTCAAACAGATTGATCTGGGGCCTGCCCCATTTGACAAATAGGCAGTCCACCTGATCCTGAAGAAGCTCCCACCCGTGCCAGGAGCGCAATACCCTGCAGAGGGAGTCTGCAATGGTGTTCTCGACTCCTGCCAGGTGGAGAGGGACGAGGAACATCCCCTGTCCGACGGCCCAGCGCCACAAGTCCTGCGCTTCATTGGAGAGCGCCGGGGATCGAGTGCCCCCCTGCTTCCGGATGTAGACCATGGTGGGGTTTGTTGTCTGTGAAGATCCTCATCACCCTGTCTTTCAGAGACAGTAGGAATTACTTGAGGGCCCAGAACACTGCCCATAGCTCCAGGATGTTGATATGAAGATCCTTCTCCTCCAGCAGCCACAGGTCTCTGGCATGTATACGTCTGGTGTGTGTGCCCCTCAGACCTCCAGGGGGGGCGTCCGTGGTGACGATCTCCTGGTATGGTGGGTTTTAAAATCCTGTGCCATGGGCATTGTTGGAGCGGACGCCCAACCATCCTATCCCCCTAAAAAACTCGTTGAGAGCAATCTTGTCCATGAAGCTTCCAGACACCTGTATCCAGCAGGCATCCAGGAATTCCTGCTGGGGTCGCATTTGCAACCTGCAGAGTGGGACGAGGTATATGCAGGTCGACATCATGCCCAGTAATGACTTGATGGTCTGCACCGTGGCCGTCTTCACAGACGACAGCCGTTGCACCTTTCCTTGAATGGCTGCTATCCTCTCATCTGAGGGCGACGCCAGGCAAGACACCATATTGAGTCTGGCACCTAGGAACATTGTGTTCTGTGATGGCGTTAAGCAGGACTTTGGATAGTTGACAGAGAATCCCAGATCCATCAGTAGACGGACGGTTGTCTCTGTGTGCCCGTCGGCCAGCTCCCACGAGCAATCAGCCAGTCGCCCAGGTACGGGTATATGTGTATGCCATGCAGACATAGATCGGTCGCCACTGGTGCCAGGCATTTTGTGAACACTCCGGGGGTCGACTTCAAGCTGAAAGGTAGAGCCTTGAACTGGTAGTGCTGTCCCTGCACCATGAAACAGACACCTTTGATGTTTCTTGTGAATGGGGATGTCAAAGTAGGCATCCATGTCAAAGTAGGCATCCTCCAGGTCCAATGACGTCTCCTTTTTCCAGTTGGCCGAGCATGTGTTGCAACGTGACCATCCTGAACTTTTGGGACTTTGGTATTTGTTCAGACGTCGTAGGTCTAGGATGGGCCTCCAGCCCCCTGCCTTCTTTCTGACCAGAAAGTATCTGGAATAGACTCCGGAGCCCGGGAGCTGTTGGGGGAACTAACTCTATTGCACCTTATCGCAGCATGGCTTGTACCTCTTCCAGGAGCTGAGGGATGTGCTGCTCCTGCCGGGTAACCGGAGGGATCCGCAGACACCTGCGTTGAAACTCCAGGGTGTGTCCTTGGGCGAGAGCGTCCAGCACCCATCTGTCGGTGGTGATCTTTCTCCACTCGCTGACGAATCCCGTCAGCCAGCCTCCCACGGGGGTGCACCAGTGGTAGCCCGACGTCCCGGTCGGTTCAGGCTTGCTTCGATGCCAGCATCCTGCCCTGCGGGCAACAGCATCACTGTCTTCCACTACTGTAGGCCTGGGCATGGCCTCTGTAGGCTTCCTGCGTTGAGGATCTGGAAGGCTGTCAGTACGACGTAAACAAACCTTTTGAAGACCTGCTGAACTTTCCCTGAGGCACCCTATATTTCTTCTCCAGCCTATCCTGCTTGGCTGGAGCCGTGCAAGGGTCCTTCATGAGGGCCAGGCCCTCCTCCCAAACATCCTCCAGAAAGGGCATCACCATGATAGTCTTACTCTTGGCCTCGCGCCTTTGATACAAGAAGCCCTTCTTCTTGGCTTCCTCAGGCACTAGCTGGAAAAGCTCGGAGGGCCTGGCGAAACGATCCCACCTCATCCAATGGCACATCCTGTGTGGAGCATCCAAATGTGGCAATTCAACTTTCGCTGCAAGAATGTCTTTGTCATCATCTGTTATTGTGGCCGTATCCGTTCCCGTACCTGTGTCTGGGTATGCTGAGGGAGAATGGACCCGACATGGAGGAGGTTGAAATGGGGGTGTCGGGTGACGCTTACTCTTCTTCGCTAGGGACTGATCGGGGACCATAGGTACCGGAGCTGGAGGCATCCTCATCTGGATCTCTAACACCAAGGTGTGTAGAGTCGACAGAATATCCAAGGAAATGTCGCTCAGCTGAGAAGGTAGAACAGAAAAACTAGTCCCTGGCCGGTCGTCGTCCCCCTCTTCAATGTCCTCATAGACCGTATAGAAGGACCCGCCCACCCCTCCCCCCTTGAGGATCTTGAACCAGGGCCTGAGCTGGTTTCACCCCTTCTGGCGCGCCTGCAGACCTTGCCAAAATCACAGAGGTGGTGTCACCACTTGGGGGTAGGGACACTTTCTGAGCCGTGGGAGCTACCCTCGCAGGATCAGTGCCCTAAGATGTCTTGGCAATACCAGTCGTCTACAGAGCCGCCAACGGGGTGTTAGCCTACGCCGGTTGAACCTGCTTGGGCTGTTTGGCCTTTTTCTCCTCCATACGTGGCTTCTCATTTCTCATGTAGTTTAGCTGGGGTAGAGGACTTCCTCTTTGAAGAGGAGCTTGATGATAGGCTGGCAATGGAGGCGGAAGGTGATGCTGATCGTGCCCTATCCACTTTGGGACCTGCTTCCGCGCTGAACCCGGTGGACTCGGACTTGCGGCTCTTGCCTTTATCTTGGGCCCCCACAGGTGCCCTAAAAGGACTTGGAAGTCGGCTCCTCCTGGGTGAGTCATGACCCTGCTCGGAGCACGGGTCAGAGGCCTTGGCGTTATGATATGATGTGGCATTTATAACGCACCTGTACACAAGTGTTTCTAGGTGCAACAAGACAAGGAGGGGGAAGCAAAGGGAGGACAAAATAACGATCTTATTAGGCCTTGTGTTGTTCAGATTGCGTAAGTGCGGGGAAGGGGAGAAGTGCCAGGGGGGAGAGGAAGGGGGAAGCGCAGTTAACCCACAAGTGCAGCCAGTGGGTGGCTCATAAGTGCAGAAAGAAGGGACTGTAGGGTTGCAGATACAGACCCTTAAGTGCTGGGGAGCCCGGGGGCAGTGTGAGGGCAACTGGACATGCAGGAGCCTGGGCCCAAGTTCAGGGAGTGACCAGTTGACCAGTGTGTGGAGCAGTAGGGTGCATCAGCAGCAGTAGGGTGCATCAGCAGGGGAGAGGAAGAGAGAAAGCAGAAGCAAAAAGGAAGGTCTTGAGTTGCTTCCGAAGGTGGTTCTGCTCAAGTTTGAGAGAGAAAGGGAGGCTGTTCCAGAGGGAAGCCCCAGCCAAGGAGATAGATATGCCCCCAACTCTCTGCTTGGAGAAGCGTCTGACCCTCAGAAAGTTGGAGGTGGATGAGCAGAGAGCTCGAGAAGGAAGCTGTTTTGGAAGAGAAAGTTGGAGGTTGAGCATCCCCAGGCCCCAGAAGGCCTTGTGGATGATGCAGAGGGTCTTGAAGTGGATCCTTGCAGCTACGTGGAGTCAGTGAAGAGATTTCAGAGCTGGAGAGATACAATCCCTGCGCTTGAGCCCAAGCACAAGTCTTGCAGTCCTGTTCTGGATAAGTTGAAAAGGTTGAAAAGTAGAGGCAGGAAGATTTATAAAGAGGCTGTTGCAATAGTCCAGCCTAGAGAGGACCAGGGCTCTGGAGACAGTGAGCTACTGTGGAAAAGTGAGAAAAGGAAGAATACCTCTGAGGAGGTGCAGCAGATAGTTTGACTTCTTCGAGGTGTCAGAAATTTGAGGAAAGAAGGAGAGGGTGGAGTCAAATATGACGCCAAGGTTTTTAGCCTTACAGGAAGGAGCAGAAAGAGGGCCCAGAGTGGGCAGCCAAAGAGAGGAAAGGAGGGAGCAAGTCTCCTGATGAGGAAGATCTTGATTTACTGGCATTAAGGCAGAGATCATTGCCAGCACACCATTCCTGAATTGTGGCCAGACAGTCTGGTATGACAGAAGAAGCAGAGATGGCTGAGGGGAGCCTGAAAGAGAGCTGAGTATCATCCGCATAACATTGAAAATTGGAGCAGAAAGTAGCTATGCAGTGGTCAAGCAGTGCCAGGTAGTGGTTGAAGAGCCAGGGAGAGAGGTTAGACCCCTGGGGAACACCACAAGTAGAGAGATCGAAGAGAGGAAAGACCCCAGTTGGACCTGAAAGGGTCAGTAAGTGAGAAAGGAGGTCAGCCAGGTCAGGGCCTAATCAGTAATACCAAGGTTGTCTTGGACGCTATTGAGCAGGATGGCATTGTTGACCATGTCAAAATCAGAGGATATATCGAGGAGAACGAGGACAGAAGGGAGATTAGAGTCAAGATTGGAGAGCAAGTCTTCACAGGTGTTCAGGAGAGCAGTTTCTGTGCTTCTGGTAGCTCTGAAGCCTGATTGGTGGTCACAGAGACAGCCAACAGATTCAGTGTGGAGGGTCATTTGGGGGATGACTAGCTTCTCCATGATTTTGCCCAAGAAAGGGGTGATGGACATAGGTAGATAGTTAGCCGGCAAGAAGGGTTAGCAGACTGCTTTTTTTTGCAGAAGGTGCACAAGGGGGTGCTTGAGGAGTTGTGGGAAAGAACCAGTGGCGAAGGTATGGTTGGATAAGTTAGCCAGGGCAAGAGAGGAGATGTCCTTAATATTTCTGGAAGAGCAGGGGAGCACGTGTTTGGAGGGGACCTTCATACAGCGGACAACTCTAGAGACCTCATCAGGTACAACGGGAGAGAAGGAGGAGAGTATGGGGGGGGGGAACGAGAGGGGGGCCAAGGAAGACAGCAGCGGAGGGGGGTGGGGAGGGGTGTAGAGGAGAGAGTTGACACGATGTACTGAGTTTTGCTGGAGAAGTGGGAGGCCAGAGCAGTAAAGAGGGCCTGGGAGGGACGAGGAGAAAGACTGCAGTAGGATTGGTGAGTATGCTGCAGATTTTGAAAAGTTCAGCCGTGTTTTTGGTGGCCCCAGAAATGCGGGTTTGGACATGAGCCGTCTTCTTAGAGCGGATAGAGAGTCGATATTGCCTTTGGAGCAGGTGGCAGGCCAGTTTGTCAGAGGATGTGCCTGAGGTCTGACACTTCTGCTCAGCACCTCTACACTTGCGTTTCAGATCAGCCAAGTCGGAGTCATACCAAGAGCTGCACTTGGAGGCAGGCTTAATGCGGATCCTCATGAAAGGGGCAAGGATGTCCAAAGTGTTGGAGATCAGAGATGGAGGTTGACAAGTGTTGAGTCGGTATGAGAGTCAAAAGCGGGGGTGGCGGGAGGAATGAAGTTGGCGGCTAACGCAGCGACTGACAAACGCTTCATCAGTCGAATGATGGAGAAGGAGACTGGCGTTGCAGGCAGAGGCAATGCCGGGGGACCAGGGAGCTCCAAATGGGAAGAGAGGAGAGAGTGATCCGACCAGGAGAGAGTAGTTCAAGGGTTGGAAAGATTGAGGTCTGCTAAAATGAGAGCATCCAGGGTATGACCAGCAGAGTGGGTCGGGCCAGAGGGAGGAATTGCGAGGGAAAGAGAATCACAGAGGCTGCATAAAGATACAGTGGCGCGACCAGAGAGTCTAGATAAAGATTGAAGCCACCAAGGAAAAGAAGTTTGGGAGAGAAGGTATAGGTTGGCCCATTTAGATAGGAAAAGGGGGGGGGTATGTCAGGGGGCCCGATAGATACTGGTGAGAGTGAGGGAGAGGGCGGGAGAGACACCCAGCCTACAGACGAGGCATTCAAAGGAAGAGTAAGATTGAGTGGGAATGATAGTAGCAGGGATGCATTTGGAGAACACAAGGGTATCTCCAGCTCCGGACTGGTGAGTCCAGGGCTTGGAGAGGATTGTATAGTCTTCAGGAAGGAGTGTTGAAAGCAGTGACAAGGCTGGCAATAATCCACGTCTCTGTGAGTGTGAGCATGTCGCGGTCCAAGGTGGTGTGAGATGTCGGAGGAGTGTTTAACAGCAGAGCAAGAGTTAAGGGTAGCTAAGTGAAGCTGGTTAAAGGTCTTCTGAGGAGAAGGTACAGGGGTGTGGTACACCCGTGGGGGGTAGAGGGGGGTAGACCAGAGGGAAGGCAGACGGCGGAGTGCCAGGAGAGGGGAGGAAGTTAATGAGAGACGGAAGCCTCCTAACCAGGAGGAGATTGGGCTAAGAGCCCTGGGCCATGATAGTGCCATTTTGATATACATTAATGATGCACCTAGAAGATGAGAAGTATGCTAAGAGAACTTCCCACCTAATTCCACCATTAATGGGCGAGGAGGAGAAATGGGAGAGGATAGAGACCATATGTGGAGTCCAATTGGTCAGGAGAAGGGACAGTGAAGAGGATATCAGTGATAGTCTGTCTGGAGGAAGCATTGACGTAGGGGTCTACAATAGTGAGGCCTGGGTTTGAGGCCAAAAGCACTTTCTTAAACGTTTTCCTTCCAGACTTCGAGAGAGAGGCAGGATAGATGACTATCTAGGAGTAGTGAGAGGAGACAGAGAGCACCATGAGTACGGGAGAGTGGGGTGAGGTGGGAAGATCAGGAAGAGAGACTGCACTGTGCAAGAGTACATTCACCAGGTGGCCTAGCAGCCAATATAGGGGAGAAAAAACGGACGAACAGTAAGTCAGGCCACAGAAATTACAGAAAGCACAGATTTGAAATTAACAATGCAGCACAGATTCCAGTTTCAAGTAATACAGTAGGCAGTGACCAATAAAGTTAGACTAAAAATTGCTCACGTACAAAATGCAGATGGAGTGGTTTGGGGGTGGGTCTGGATATAACCATAGATTGGGGGTTGTCTCTGGAGAGAAGCATAGATTGAGGGTATTCTCTGGATAGAACCATAGATTTGGTATTGGCTCTAGAGAGTACCATAGATTGGGGGTTAGCTCTGGAGAGAAGCGTAGTTTGGAGGTTGGCTCTGGAGAGAATACTAGATTGGGGTTAGCTCTGACTAGAACCGGAGATTGGGTGTTGGCTCTGGAGAGAACTGTAGATTGGGGATGGCTCTGGATAGAAACAGATTGTGGGTTTGCTCTGGATAGAACCATAGATTGGGGGGGCATGGCTACAGGGCCATGCGATAAGACGTGTTTCCAGGAGGGCTCCTGCTAATCCGGAATGATTTGAATGTGAAACTATGCATAAAACTTACTATAACTGCACATGCATGAAGGTGCATGGCATGCCGACAGTGTGAATCGGGAGCGAAGGGCACTGTGCTTCGTGTGCAACGAGTAAAAGGAAATTGCTGAAGCTCGCCGAATGCAGAGGAAAAATGGCGATGTGCCGTAGACAGAGATGGACTGAAGAGATAAACAACCAAGGCCGAATCTCTGCTTCCAATTGAGCTTGGAGCTTATTGAAACAACGGAGATGGTCGACGCTTAAAGAATAAAGTGATGATGCTCTATGCGCTGTGTGCAGGGCTATGCACTGTGTACAGAAATGAGAGCCCGAATGACATAACAGACAAATGGGCAGACAGTCTTGGAGAGGAAGAGCGCTCACAGAGGAGTGAGGAAGGTTGGACTCAGGAAGAGCAGCTTTGTGAGCAAGCGTTCTGACCAGAACATAGAGTGAACTGAAAGCAGGCTTGTTAACTCGGTTGGGACACAATAAGAAGTACAGCAACTGCGGGGGGAAAGGACGTCTAGCTGTTGGTGTGCCGGCATGCCCGAGGCGGCTTAATGATAACTAACAACGAAAGGAGGCATGACGGACACAGGCACTTGATACTGCAGGGGGGCGAACGCTCCGATTGGAACACGATCAGTGCAACCGGCGAAGCAGTAAGGGATACAGGTGCTAGCTGTTCAGAGCGCATTAGTGAGGCCTTCTATGCTACGTGGCTATTTTAAAACTGGAATAAAGTAACAAGGATACACCGCAGAACGTGCAGGGGACTGTACACAGCAGGCTCACTATCACTGTAATGTGGGATGGCGGCAGAGAGAGTTATATGATGCCTGACAAAGGCTAACACCGAACAGCCAGGCTAAACGACAGATGGGGAAAGGAAAGCGAGAAAGGCCAACGGTCATTAGCAGTGTGCAGTGAGAACAAAACACACAGAAAGAGTGTTATTCTTTACCCATAGCAGCTGCAATTGCTGGTCTGCAGATAACGAGTGCAGTGGACACACAGCTGCTGGGGGCACAGCTGCAGAGGCTACGTTCTCCCTCACAGTGTGTGGGACTCTTGGGGGGGCTGGTTGTAGTCAACCCAGACTGGAAGCTGGACACACAAGAGAGGTACGGCAGCCCACGCTAGGAAGAGCTGTGGGAAGGGCTGGACCGTAAACGGAATCCTACCCTCCTTGCACTTGCGCAGCCCAGATTGGTGCAGATTTGGCTCTGGCATGCCACGGAGAAGTGAGACTAAGTAGGCCAAACTAGACACTATCGGGTGGCATCCATCGAGAGATCTATGTGCTAACAAGTAGAGCTGTAAAACTGGCAGGAGGATAAGGAGCAGAGAACGAAGCAAGACAGTGCATACAGGAGTATTGTCACTGGAGGTTGGAGAGTCCAGGACGAGTGGCCAACAGTGGTGGTGGTAAGAGGTGGAGTGCCAGAGGGTGAAGAGGACAGATACCTCCCACCTCAAGGAGGCCTCAAGAGAACTCGAAAGTAAAAAGAACACCTCTGAACCAAACGAGACCTGGGAGGTGGAGTTAACCCAGTGGAAGATGGGGAGAAGCCGACGGAAGTGCACTGTGGTGCTATGCCACAACGGACCAACAGTGTACTGGATCACTTATAGCGAAGGGAAGGACTGCGGAACGTGGGGGAGCAACAATGGCATCTAAGCCAAATAAGAGCAAGAAAAAACAATGGACTTTTTCGCTAAACCAGCACAAACAACGGAAGTTGTGAAAACAACGGGACAGGAGGAGCAAAGTGCAGAAGCCCCCAGAAGGAATGATCAACAGATTCTGGAAGCCATTGAAGAGCTGAAGACATCCCTGGAATGCAAAATTGACACTATCAGTATTGACGTCAATTTCCTCAAACAAGATGTTAGAGCATTGGCAAAGCGCACGGGGGTGCTGGTAAAAAAGGTGAAGGCTAACACGAGCAATTGCACTGCCAACTGTCAGGAAGTTTCCAAGCTACAACAACAAGTTTGAAATTTAGAGGACAGAGCGGAAGAGGCTGAAGGGTGAGCACGCAGAAACAACGTGCACCTTGTTGGGCTCCCTGAGGGTGAGGAAGGCTCGGACCAGACTAATTTCATCGCAAACATGTTGCTACAGAAGATAGGTACGTAGTCACTCACCCAGGGATTCATAGTTGAAAGAGCACATAGGGCTCCGACAAGAAGACCATCATCGGGGCCCCACCTCGGCTGGTTATTGACAAGATATTGAACTACAGGGACAGGGAGAAGATCCTGAAACATTTCCGGAAGGGGGGGAATGATGAGTAGAGCATCAGCGACCATCACAGCATACCCGGATTACACTTTCTTGGTGCAGAAGCAGAGACTGAATATGTGTCGACCAAAAGGAGGTTACGTGCAGCAAATCTTAAATACATGCCGTTATACCCAGCACAGATGAAGGTCTTCCATAAGGACCAAGCTGTCTTTTTCGAAACCCCAGAAGATGTGACTAAATGGATGGATATGTTGAACTTCCCGTCTGAGGCAGACAACCCTATAAAGAGCAGAAGTGATAAGTGAACCTGCTTTGCCTGAATAATGTACATTTAAACAGTTCAGAGACTATTGTGTAATGATTAGACTAATAATTTTGGAGTTAAACTAGAGCATATAAATAAGTGATTAGCGACATGCAGTAACACCGGTGTTGTCTAGATATAGACGACGCCAGGAGCATGCTATCACACCCAGTAGATTAGGTTACTTGGGTACTAGTAGCTTAGTATCCACCCGCTGCACTCCAAGTGCCGGCAGTAGAGCCGCCATCGGAGTGAGATGCAGGAATGCCTGAGCTCCGGATCTGAAGCTGGGCAAATGTTGGGGACAGTTGGGGAGTGGGTGTAAAGACAGCTGGAGGGGGGTGGTCTGTACTTCCGCTCTCTATATGATAGAGGAGAGGCACAGAGGACCCCAGCCAAGATTCTTTATTGTGGTAGCAATGGACAAGCAATCAAGACCTAGCTTCTCGGGAGGTGATGCGGGCTGGTTCTTAAGTACAGTGTAGGCCCCAAGCACCCACAAAGGAATGTCCGCACACTGAATCGGTTAAAAGACAGTCTTTATATAATCAATATTCAACGTTATGTACAGTATCCCGATAACTCACTTTGTATTCGGAAAATCGGCAATGATAAATATATACAGTTCTAAAGTGATACCACAAACGTTATTAGATCTCGGTAAAGTGCATACGGTCAGAATGACACACAGATCAAAATAAAGGAAACCAACAATAGAAGGAGGAAGGAAAGCAAGAGGTTGAGCAATTGGCAGAGCACTGGTAACTACCGTTAGACACAGCTCTGAGTGGATATCCCCCCCACCTGGGCAACCTGTAGAATAACGATACAAGCCCAGTCCATGTATTGTTCACCCCAGACTTTTCCAATAGTTCTGCAACCCCAAAGTACCTGGTGTTGTAGTGTTCCTTGTCGGGAAAATCGACAACCCTTCTTGAGTGCCCTCCCTTTAAGGCAGGAGTCACAGGTCGTCGAACGTCCGACGGGGAACAGGTCGAGCTACGACGGTGAAGTGGCTGCGCCGTTCCTAGCAGTGCTCCTTGGTGGGAAGCGCAAACGTCCTGCAAGGAAGAGGCGTGCGGGGCACCTCGGTGTCGATAGTTCTGGACCGCAAAGAGTTGAAGAACTGTGGCCCAGCAAGGGAATGGAGTTGGCGTCTCTGTGGTCTTTGGGTGGCGGGAAACCCACAGGTGGATGCTCCTCGGTGCGTCGACGGTCAGGCCTTCTCCAGCTGTATCTCCAGATACAATGGCAACTATGCGGACAAGAGCGTCCTTGGATCAATGAAGTTCTTAGGCAACGGGAGCACGGCGGCTCCAGTTGGCGACGGCAGTCGGTGGTCGGCGACAGTGGTGGACAACAGTCCAGGCGCTTCTCCTTTGAGTTCCACAGCAATCCCCGTATCAGGTCGGCAGCCTTTCGAAGGTCTGTCTACCAGGGAGCTTGGGCAAAGATCAGCTGTGCATGATGGTCCCTCGTAGCTCGGGAAGAGGGTGCCTTACCAGGTCCTCTCTGGGTCAGTCCTTGAAGGCACAGCAGCTTTCAGATTGCGAAGGAGAGCACCAGCAATTCTTCTCGTCCAGCAGGGCTTCAAGATCAAGCTTCAGTTACTCCAGTTACTCGTCGTAGTGGACTTCAGCTTCTGAACACGATTCCTAGCAGTGAGAGGTCCCCAGATATACTGTTGATCTCCCATTCATTCCGCTGGGTCACACTCAAGCATCCAATCGCGACTACGGGCATTCAGGCGGGCAGGCAGCCAATCAGGCACACAAGGTATTCAGGCTATTCACTCCTCTCCAGACACTCACAACAAGTTGTGTATTGGGACAAGTACCGAGCCATTCAACACTCCAAGCTGCATTCATACCGGTTTCGGGCAGGGCTGTCTCAACCATTGTGTCAAACACCAGATACTAGACAGTCACAACACAGAATGCGGATTCGTCACACACTCCATTCACCCGGGTCCCACCCACAGGCGTACCCACAACATACGGTCATTGAGAAGGCTCCAGCCAGTCTGGTCAGCACTTCCCCACACTACCATATAAGGAACTTCCTCCCAACAGCCAGTCAGGGGGGAAGGGACAGAGTCAGGGCTTCCCGGGACTTCGGGAAGATAAAGGTAACAGGCGATGGAAGACAAGAGGCCATGGGGGCCATTTTGTCTCCATCAGGAATTGACCGAATCCAATGACAGGGCCTGGGCATCCCAAAATGGAGGACGCTCAGGGCACCAGTCATTTCAGCACGGAGCTGCCACCAGCCCGTACCCTGCTCTGTGGGTCACACACAGGTGCCCAAAAACATACACTAGGGGCACAGGGTTGCACCCCTATCCATGGGTGCCATAAGGGTATCTCATGGGTCTGTTCGCCAAACCAAAAGAGAGCTGCACCGCCAGGAGTCCCATATGAACTCCTGCATGGAAAACACGACAGAACACACGATAAAAAGCAGTAAAGGACAAGGATACAGAGGCCTTGTCCCTCTGATGCATTTCCAACATCACAGTGGGTGGAAGGGGGGGGAGAGAGTTGGGATAGTTCAAGGGAAGTTGGCCTACAATCACACACTACTAGAATAGGGAAGAGAGGGAAATGGGAGGAAGACAACGGATGAGTTTAAAGAAAATGGATGAACTCAAGATAGCAACCTGGAATGTCAGAGGGTTGAATAGGTACATCAAGAGGAACATAGTAATGGCATATTTAAAACTCCAAAAAATAGATCTAGCCCTACTGCAGGAGACGCATTTGACCAGAGACAGACAAGAGACCTTGGGGGAGTATGACCCTGGGTTCTTCATACTCAGCATACGCCAGAGGGGTGTTAATATGGGTGTCGCCGACTGTCCTGTTCAAAGTGCTGCAGACCTTTCTAGATACGGATGGCAGGGTGATTATATTGTGGGGAATGATGGAAAATAGAGAAATATGCGTTATTAACACATGTGCTCCGAATCATGATACAACAGCATATTTCCGATGCTTGTATGCCAAAATAGTCCCGTACAGAGATGGGGTGTTAAAATGGGGTGGAGATTTTAACTGTATGCTGAACCCATTACCAGATTGGAAGGGAAATGTGTTCCCCAACCCCTGCAACGAAGGCCTGGAACACACTGCTACACACCTTCAAGTTGGAAGATGTGTGGAGAACGATGCATCGGCAGGACCGTGTGTACTCTCACTATAATGCCCCTACGAAACGCTACACAAGGTTAGATTATATGATGGTGGGTGGTGAATTGTTAGGGGAATTTATATGTGCGGAATATAAAGCAAGGGTCCTCTAGGACCATGCTCTTCTAGTTGTTACGTGGCAAGCTCTCCTCCAAAGGGCCAGGATGCCAACATGGAGATAGTGTTTCGGGAACATCTAAGGAAGTGAAAGAATATTTCAACTTAACACAGACAGTGTCAATTCAGTGGGTACACTGTGGGAGACTTTCAAAATAGTGGTGAGGGGAGTCGCCATATCACAATCTAAAGGAATGCAAGATGTTATTTTACTGGAATTATGAGGGGTAGAAGACAGGCTAGAAAACAGAGCAAGAATAGGAGACGGGTCTCTAGCAGAAGCACAGGAAGTGACGCAATTATAACAAGAATGTCGGAAACACTGGGACGGATTGAGCAATTTAAGCTACAGGAGATACATTACGAGACAACACGCAGAAGGAGACAAGCCAGGGCGATTGTTAGCCTGGCTCTATAAAAGCGAGAATAAACGAGAACCAATTAGAGCAGTAGCCGGGAATAATGGTGAACTGCATGAGTCGCAAGAGGGAGTGAATAAGTATTTTTACGAATATTACAAGCAATTATATGAGGAAACCTCCGGGTGTGAGATTAGACTGCCAAAGCTAAGCACGGAAGAACGAGACGGATTGGAGGTTCCCATCACGGTAGAGGATTTGGAGCATGTGATTAAAGAGTTGCCGACGGGCAAAGTCCAATGGGCAGACGGGCTCTCTAAGCAAATTTTATAAAGAATATAAGACTGATATCCTAACACCACTGCTGGAAATGCTCAATGAATCACTGGAAACGGGCAGATTGCCGGATTCTTAAGAGAATCATTGATAGTCCCCCTACTGAAACCAAATAAGCCAGATACAATTGTGGCTCGTATAGACCCCATTCGTTACTGAATCAAGATGGGAAGATACTTACAGCGGTGATGGCACTCACTCAGGCCGATCCTAGCCAAGCTTATACATTAAGACCAGACAGGATATGTCACACATAGGAATATTACCAGTAACTTGCGTAGATTGCATCATGTGATAGATTGCATTCAAGGTGATACGCGACAGTTTGTGGTGGCATCGCTAGATTCAGTCATGGCGTTCGATTCGCTCAGATGGCCATGGATGCTGGTGGTATTGGAAGGGTTTGGTATGGGACCGGCATATATTAAATGGGTGAGATTGCTATACAGTGAGCCAGTGGCTAGGGTTAAAACTGGTATGACAATTTCAGAACAATGGCAGTTAAGTAAAGGTACAACACGGGGGTGTCTGTGGTCTCCGATGCTATTTATATTGGAGTTGGAGCCACAGGCAATCTATCTGCGGGACGAGTATGGGGAGGCAGGGATAGAAACGCCGGGAGGACGACATTTGATATCATTGTACACAGATGATTTGCTACTCTACTTGCAACACCCAGAGACAAACCTGCAATTTATTTTAGACGTGATGGAGTGATACGCAGCCTTATTGGGTATAACGATTAACCTGCAAAAGTCGAGTGTTTCCATAAGGAGGATACATCGGGAAGCCATTTATCATGATCCTCAGAGTATACACAGAACACAGTAAAAGCACTGAACGAGATTGAAAAATCCATATCCTTTTGGCCAAGATTACCATGGTAACAACTCATGATGTAGGGTGGCACTTTTGGAAACTCCAGAATACGTACAACCTGGGGGGATAACGCTACCCAATTTTGAGGTGTATTTTGTTGCTAGCCAGTTGCAATTTGTAGCCAAATGGCTGGCAGATGAACAAACACACGAGTCACGATTGTTACAGACAAAAGGGGTGTGGTTTTACCTAAAAGAAATGATATGGATGAGGAACTCTCGCACAGTCCGTTTACCCAGGTTGATGAGATTGGGGTGTGTAATGTGGCATAGAGCCTGTCAATTGATGGGGGACATCGCACCATATTCCCCAGAGATCCCGTTGGTGGCTTTAGAGTGAGTGACCAATTGAGGTTGAATGTCAGGAAATACTGGGAACCTAATGGAGTAGTGACGGTAGTAGACTTGGTTAAGGAGGAGGTGCCTAAAGAAATTGGAGACTTGATAGAGGAAGATGGAGTGCACCCAGGTCAGCACCTGACACTCCTGCCTACTATGGATTCTCCGGAGTAGATGGCCAGGGACTGACACCACGTTGCAGCTAGATGAAACGATTGAGTCATTTTATGATGCGTCAGAGGGAGGGCATGAAGTCTCGAGGATATACGAGTTGTTAATGTCCAAAGTGGGGAAGGAGTTGAGACAGACGAGACAACAATGGGAAGCAGATCTGAAGGAACCAATGTCGGACGCAATGTGGAATAGAGCTATGGTGTACCACAAGAAGGTGTCTAGGAACACTAGGCTCCAGCAGATCCAACTGTACATAACCCACCACAGAGCGTATTTAACCCAGAACAGAACAGCAAATACAAACTTGCCCGAAAGGTCGGGAGGTGGATGCAGATTTGATTCATATGTTCGGGCCTGTATAGAAATTGGCAGATTTTGGGGAGAGCTGGCTCAAGCTTTAGCGAAAGCAGTTCTCACCTTAGGTACCAGATCCCGCCTGGCTTGTTTACTAGGGGCTTTACAAGACCCAAGAGAGCCAAATATGTGAGTAAACTAAAAGATCCAGCATATATATTTAGCGAAATGCTAGATAGCGATGGGATGTAAGGCACAGACGAGACCTCTAGTGCAAGTATGGTGGAAGGGCCTGCTAAAATGGGCGAAAGCAGAAGCTACAGTATGGCAGGAAGCAGTAGATAGAACTTCGGACCAGGGAGAGAGCGGGGTGGAAGCTTGGAGACAGATGAATGAGGATTTGGTCACCTCCACGCTAGAAGTTGGATTACCCGAGCAAAGTCCTGTACAGCAAAATGCAGACTTTGGAGTTGCTGGGAAAACGAACAAGGAAGTGGTGGAATTATGTGGTGTCAGGTAGGCCGGGGTAGGGGTGGGGGGAGTTGGGCGCTATCAGGGGACACAGACGATTCTGGTAATGTAACATGGCATATATTGTGATGTAATGTCTGTAAATTGTTGGATTATATGTAAAAAAAAAAAAATAAACAACAGATTGGGGTTGGCTCTGGGGAGAACCATAGATTGGGGGTTGTCTCTGGATACAACCATAGATTGGGGGTTGTCTCTGGAGACAACCATAGATTGGGGGTTGTCTCTGGAGAGAACCATAGAGTGGGGGTTGTCTCTGGAGAGAACCATAGATATGGGGTTGCCTCAAAGAGAACTGTAGATTGGGGAGAACTGTAGATTTGGGGTTGGCTCTGGATAGAACCTTAGATTTGGGGGGTGACTCAGGATAGGACCATAGATTGGGAGGAGGCTCTGCATAGAAAGATAGATTTGGGGGTGGTTTAGAAATCATCTTAAAGGGCAAGCATTTGCAACTCTCTGTAGGAGGTGAATGTAAAACATGAATGTTTTTACCAGATTAGCCGTGCAAGCTCTAAGAGCTAGAGAGC
This sequence comes from Ambystoma mexicanum, assembly GCF_040938575.1. NCBI lineage: Eukaryota > Metazoa > Chordata > Amphibia > Caudata > Ambystomatidae > Ambystoma > Ambystoma mexicanum. Next base: position 1,548,281,792 of record NC_090931.1, read on the forward strand.
GTTCTGGCCACAGCAAAGGCCACGCGATGACCATAATATGTCAAGGTCAGCAATTCAAATGGCTATGATATATAAATGCTGCAAACTAAGCTACTGCACCATGCTACGCATTTGTTGCATGCAGTGAATTCAGTGGTTATCCCACGCTTTCTCCACAGGCCTTTCTGCTATTCTAGCATAATTATTATGGTATTTATTGAGAGCAGAGCTGGCTTCGAAAATCAACAGAGCTCCGACAGAGGTATACAACAGTACAGATGCATAACAGAGTGCTTTACAGACATATACAGCAGTACAGACACACAATGGAGCGCTTTATAGAGGTATACAACAGTACAGATAAATAACGGAGTGCTCCCCAGACATATACAGCAGTACAGACACACAATGGAGCGCTTTATAGAGGTATACAACAGTACAGATGCTTAACAGAGTGCTTTTGAGAGGTAACAAAAGAACAGATATACAGCAGGCGGTAGGATACAGAGGGGCACAGAGGAGGGGTCCAGCTGTACCGGGTGGCTGGGAGGAGAGAGGCGGACATCGTCTAGCGAGTCAGGTGGCGCTGGGGAGGACGTGATGTCCTAGGTGGTAAGGAGGAGAGACTCATTGAAGAGGTGGGTCTTCAGTACTTTTCTGAATTGTAGGAGCGAATCGGATGCTGAAGGGGGGAGGAGGTTCCATAGTCTTGGGGCGTCTGCAGAGAAGGCTTGTTTTCTAGTCCTTTCCTTTTTGCAGAAGCAGATTTCAAGTCTGCACGTGTCCTGGCTTCTGGTGGTGTACTGTCCGCTGGAGATGCCGTGTTTCACTGTGACATAGCTGGGTGACTTGAGAGCGACTGCCCTATACATGATGCAGCAGGACTTGAAGGCGATTCGTGCGTGCATTGGGAGCAGTGAAGGTCGATGAGGGCCGGGGTGATGTGGTCGTATTTGTGTAGACCCTTGATTAGGCTTGCAGCCACATGTAGGGCACTTCTCAGGGGCACAAGGGTGGACAAGAGGATGCCTTTGAGGAGGGCATTGCCCCCATTCAGGTGGGATAGGATCAGGCTGTCTCAGCTTTCTTAGCTATGTGTGTCTTTAAGGAGAGGTATTTGCCGATGTGAAACTCGAGGGACTTGGCGCAGGAGGTGAGCTTGGGTGTGAAGTCCTCAAGGGTCATGGTTAATTGCAAGATCTGTATGTCTGGGTGTTGGGTGTTTTGGGTTGTTGGTGAGGAATAGGAATTCGGTCTTGAAGGGGTTGAGCTTCAAGAATGCAATGGACATCCAAGAGTGGATCAGTGAGAGGCAGGTTTTGAGCCGGAGCATAATCATGGAAAAGACACAATGTATGATGAAACTGCCCCAGTTCATAGACAATAGGAGTGTTATTACAGTAGCAAAAACTGGCATTACTGGGCACAACGAACAAACATCAGTTCTGTGGCAAATACTGGCCTTAAAGGACAAAACCAAAATTATTATTCTTGTGGCAAACAGTGGCTTTACTGTACACAGGCAGTGCACATTGTCTTATAATGTGGCATATATTTGACTCATTGGCCACAGCCAAAACAAATGTTCTTACTGTGCCAAAGACTCGCCTTACTGGACCCAGCCAAGCAAATGTTCTTATTGTTGTATATGCTAGGCATACTCTGCACAACCAAAATTAGTTTAATCAGAGAAGATTTATATAGCGCTTCATGCCAGATTCTCTAGCTGGGTCACTATTATTACCAGCAACATGCAACTAAATTAGTCCAGATGGGGCCATGGGCAGTGCGGCTCTGGGTAAGTGCACGGCCAGTATCAGGGAGATGGAAGGGGAGAATGCAATCAAGGCAGCAATGCTCTGAGTAAGTGCAGCCAGGGCAACGCAGCTCTGGGTAAGTGCAAGGAGGGAGGGGACTGTAGGGTCACAGATACAGCCCCTAAGTGCACAGTAGGCTCAGAGGCAGTGCATGGGACACCGGTCGTGGAAGTGCCTGGTGCCCATTTAGTTTCTGAGGGTAGCCAGGCAACTAATGAGCGCACCAGACAGGTAGGTCAGCAGGGGAGAGAGAGAGAGAAAGCAGAAGTTAAAATGAAGACCTTGAGCTGCTTCCGGAACCTCAGGTGGTCCTGCTCAAGTTTGAGAGGGGCAGGGAGGCCATTCCTGAGGGAGGCACCTGCAGAGGGGAGATATCTACCCCCACTCTGTGCCTAGAGAAGCTTCTGACCCTCAGAGTTGGAGGTGGCTGAGCGAAGGGCTCGGGAAGGAAAGTGTTTAGGAAGGGCGAGTTGGGTTTAGTGCGAGCCCAAGAAAGCCTTGTGGATGATGCAAAGGGTCTTGAACTTGATCCTTGCAGCCACCAGGAGCCAGTGGAGAGGTTTCAAGGCTGGAGAGAAACAGTCTGTGGGCTTGAGGCCAAGGACAAGTCTTGCAGTCCTGTCCTGGATGAGTTGCAGAGAGTAGAGAAAGGCAGATTGAGAAAGAGGCTGTTGCAGTAGTCCAGCCTAGAGAGAACTAGGGCTATGGGGACAAGTGATCTTCTGGGGGGAAGTGAGAAAAAGAAGAATACCTCTAAGGAGGGTCTGCTGGTAGTGGGACTTATTAGAGAGGTCTGTGATGTGAGGAGAGAAGAGAAGGAGAGAGTGGAGTCGAAGCGGACACCAATGTTTTTGCGCACAGGATGGCGCAGGGAGAGGGTCCAAGGAGGGCGGTGTAAGGAAGGCATGGTATCGAAGTAAGACAGCCACAAGTAACCACAGGGTGTTTATTGAACTTTCACAAGGGGATAAAAAACGCCTATCTAAACCTAAATCTACAGATGGGACCAATCTACGACCATCAAATAACAATAATGCAGTCCTAGTAGAGTCTTTTCAAAATATGATATTTTATTTGCATCGCGCTCATACACAAGTGTTTCCGAGCGTGACGAGGCAAGGGAAGGGCAACAAGGGAGGACAAAACAACGATCCTACTAGGCCAAGGGACATTGAGAATGTGCAAGTGCAGGGGGGAGAGGGAAAGTGGAAAGTGCGAGGGGCAGACGAGGAGTGGAAAGTGCTGAACACGTGATAGAACAACAACAGGTAGTGCGGCCAGCGGGAGGTAAGTGCAGGAATAAGGTGTAGACAACGGGTGTCTGATAAGTGTTGGAAGGAGACTGTAGCGTTGCCGATTACAACCAAGGTTCAAGGGTTGCCAGGAGGCAGTGCGGGTGTGTGATAAATAAAATGGCCTATACTACAAAAAAACAATTGCCTAATCCTTACCACTTCACTTGATTTAGCTTTGTTGCTTAGTAGACGAACGAATGTAGAATCGCCTAGTTTGCAATTACCCATGAGGGAGGTGCCTCCCACGTTTGTCCCGAAAGTAGAAGTTGCTGCCTCTGGAGGAACTCCAGCGCGAACGATAGAAGCTCATTATATCGCACAGTTTGTAAATGTCCCTTCTTCGAGGCAAGAGGTAAATACTATAAAGCAGACAATCCCTGATATTAGGAAGAACCCGTCAGGATTCTATATGGAAATTGAATCTGTGCTGAATTCATCTGTTTTTACACTGAGTGACATTGATTTACTGTTTCCCGCGATTCTTCCTGTAGACATATGGAAACAGGTTAGAAATATAAATGACGTGCCGATGTTAGGCGATACATGGGATAATTTCACTAGAATTGATAGTGAGAGAATGGCTGGAGAGAAGGCACTGCATGTAATGTTGGCTCTACCATCGCGAATAGTAGAGAAATTGAAAACTATGGTGCCCGAAAAGAGAATAGTTTGGGATAAATTGACTGCTTGTTTACAGGGCAAAGAGGAAGGAGCGATGGATAATTTTAATCGATTTGAAGAAGTATTTGCAGATTTTAGTGGTCAAAATCGAAGTACTGAACCAGGGAAGAGATTGTTGATAAGTTTGTGCGAGGGTTGCTACCGAAAATTCAAAGTCTAATAATGACATCTGAAAGTGCATGGCAAGCAAAAACACAAAGTGAAGTATTACACATGGCCCAGTATTATGAAAAGAGTAAATTCAGAAAAGGACAAGGAACGGAGGGTCGAAGGGAATTTGAAAACAAGAGTATTGTTAAAGCAAGTAGCGAACAATAATAGAGGTGGTGGGACGCACCGTCCAGAGTCCAATTTTCATTAGCGTCCAATATGCAAGGTGGCCCAATAGGGATTAATCAGTGTGCATATTGTAGACAAGAAGGCCATTGGCGAGCACAGTGCCTACAGATACAGAATAGAAATGGGACTATTCCGAGAAGACAGAATAGAGCTCGTCCGGGAATACAAGGACAGAATAGAAACCAAAGAGCGCCACACAATTTCAGGATAACCAGGGTAATCAGAATCAACAACAAAACAATACAAACAATGGTGGGAATATTTTTGACAATCAGTCCAATGCATATTACTCTGGCGACTTTACATCTGACGATGTACTGTTCTACTAGGACAGCCCGAGACAGGGGTTGGAAAGCAGTTATTCCCGTAGACTAGAAAGGGCCCTACGTAGAAATGAAGGTTGGGAATAGGGAGCACATTTATTTAGTGGACACAGGTGCACAAAAATGTTCAATTGACCATCAGCGGTTTCCAGAAATACCACTGTCAGGGCATAAGAATGTCTCAGTAGGGTTCTCTGGTATGCCAGTAATTAGTCCACCATCACAACAAGTACCTATAACACTACGCCCATTCACTGAATCTTGCCCATTTCTTTTGACGAAAAATTCTGGCGAAAATTTGTTGGGATTAAATTTGCTGAAGAAATTGAATGTGGTCATTTATTGTTCTCCTGATGGAGTGTATTTGACAATCTCGCCACAAACGACTCCTGTATCGCAATTTGTATCTAAGCCACTACCGATTGAATTGAGTAAAGTACCGGCTTGTATATAGGCAGTGAACGATAATGATGTTAGTTGTTTAAAAGCAGAGCCAGCGAAAATTGTTCTGAAAGAAGGTATTACATTGCCGCGTATTCCGCAATATAACATTTCGGCTGAGGGAGAAAAAGCGTTGAAATGCATTGTATCGGATTTGATTAAAAGAAAAGTAATTGAAGAAACTTCTGGTAGTACCTGCAATAGCCCGATTCTTCCGGTTTACAAGAAAGGAGGTAATGATGTACCTTACTGTTTTATAATTGATTTACGCAGAGTAAATAAAGTGGTTAATCCACAATTTCCATTAGTCCCGGATGGGACTACAATTTTGACTATGATTCCAGCCTCTGCATCGTATTTCAGTGTAGTTGATTTGAAAAATGCGTTTAGTATCCCAGTGCATCCAGATAGTAGATATTTGTTTGCTTTTACTCTAGGAGGATGTTCATTTACATTCACACGAATTCCGCAGGGCTACACTGAAAGTCCAAGTATTTACAGTAGAGCTTTGAAGGAACAACTAGATATGCTTGAACTACCAACAGGCTGCGTATTACTACAATACATAGACGATTTATTGATAGGAGCAGACACAGAAGATATTTGTAAAGAGAGTACAGTTGCATTATTGACACATTTAGCAGCACATGGACACAAAGCTTCGCTAAATAAATTCCAGTATTGTCGAAAGGAAGTGGCCTACTTGGGCTACCTCCTTTCGAAGGAGGGAAGAAAATTGAGACCAGAAAGAATAGAAAGCATCTCCGATATGCCTATTCGAAATATGCAGAAAGAAGTCAGAGCTTTATTTGGCATGGCTTCATATTGTAGGCAGTGGATCGCTATCTTTTCAATGATCGTGAAACCAATAGTGGCATTGACAAGGAAGGATGTTACCTTACCTTTGCCATGGAACATGGAATGTCAAGAAGCATTTGACCTGCTCAAGGCTGCATTGTGTTCAGCTCCGGTTTTGGGCACGCCAAATTATGACAAGAGTTTGAAGTTATTTGTGCATGAAAATAATGGATGTGCTTTGGCTGATTTGACTCTGGAACACGGGGGTGGGGGAAATAGACCATGCGGCTACTTCTCTTTCACGTTGGATTCTGTTGCATGTGCTTTGCCGTGGTGCTTGTAAGCTGTTGCTGCAGCCGCTGCGTCAGTAAAACAAACCGAGGGAATGGTTTTAGGTCATGCTTTAACCGTACCTCACTCAGTGGACGTTCTTTTAAATAGAACACAGACACAACACCTTACATCAGCCAGATTAACAAGGTATGAAATCGTTCTATTTGCACCACATATCCAAATTATGAGGTCTTGCGCTTTAAATCCGGCTGAGTTAATGCCACCTCCACATGACAAAGGGGGTGAAAAACAAATCCCCCATGACTGCTTAATGGTTATGTAACAAGGGACGAAAGGAAGAATTGACCTAAGTGATACCCCACAGAAAGAGCCAGATGGAGAACTGTTTTGTGATGGTTCTTGTTTTAAATTACCAGATGGCACATCAACTGCTGCTTATGCCATCAATACACTGAAAAGTATTATAGAAAGCAAAAGAATCCCATATAAATCAGCACAGGCTGCAGAAATAATAGCATTGACAAGAGCATGTGAAATTTCTGCAAACCTCAAGGTAAACATATATACTGACAGTCAATATGCCTTTGGGGTGGTACATGATTCTGGTCGATTATGGGCTGAAAGAGGTTTCCTGACATCACACAGGAGCAAAATCCACATTAAAAAATAACATGTAATGTTGGAAAGGGAAACACATTTGCAGACAAAACTGCAAAACAAACTACCACCGATTTATACACAAAAATGTATGTCGAAAAAATAGAAGAAGTACCCTGCATGATAGAGAATGGAATTAAAACAGTTAAGGAAATGCAAGCAGAAGCTACTGTAGATGAAATAAAAAACTGGTCCGAGGGTCCAGCAGAATTAGATCCTGCAGGTTGTTGGGTGGACAAGAAAAATAACCGATGGATGTTACCAAATGCCTATGTGATGGCAATGGTTACCATGGCCCACAGTCCAACACACGTATGTGATAGAAAAAGGATTCAACATCTGGATTCTGTATGGCAGAATCCACACATTAGAAAAACTGCTGAAAGATTGGTTCAGAATTGTATGACTTGTTTACAACGTAACATTGGAAAGGGAATAGTGACACCAGTAGGTAGTTTTGGCCCACCGTCCATGCCATTTGAAGTCATCCATTTTGATTTCATAGAAATTGAGAAGTGCCAAAACTATAAGTATGCCCTTTTGGTGTTGGTCTGCGCATTCAGTAAATGGGTAGAGGCCTATCCCCTGAAAGATTGTACAGCTATGTCCACAGCTAAAGCCATGCTAAAAGAATACTTTTCCCGTTTCAGGCTACCCTGTGTCATATGGTCAGATAACGGCCCGCACTTTATGGCAGCCGTGAAATTGCAAATGTGTGCAGATCTCCAGATTGATAAACGATTTCATTCGGCCAGACACCCGATGAGTGCCGGTTTAGTAGAACGCCAGAACGGTATCCTGAAAAACAAACTTAGCAAAATATGTGCAGGGAGCAATTTGAAATGGCCCGATGCATTACCACTAGCTTTACTTTGCATGCAGACAACTGTACAGGCGAGGACCGGTCTCTCCCCTTAAGAAATCGTGATGGGGAGACCAGCAAATGTTTGGAATGCCCCTCGGCAGAAACGGTTGAGGGATATAGAGTACCCATTACTGTAAACAGTTGACTTAAAATTTGCGTTTGATTCATCAGCAGGTGCAGGAGGCTCTTCCTGTCAGATATACCGGCCCAGGACATTGTCTGCAGCCTGGAGACTGGACACTTGTGAACATTTTTTAAAGAAAGTCTTCACTAGCACCGTGCTGGACGGGACCCTTCCAGGTGCTACTGGTCACGCAGACTGCAGTCCGAGTGAATGGACGAAAGCATTGAATCCACACAATACTTGAAAAAAGTTCTGTTTCCGTTGCCACATGAGAAAAAGCTTGATGATCCTGAAATCGAAAGAAAGACAGCTGCACTAGATCACAAAGATATCATCGCCAGTTCTCTGTCAGAATTGCTTCCTAAGCCTGAGAAAGGGCCTGGGGAGATTGCAACGAAGATCGAAAAACCAAAGGTGCCTCAACTTTGTCTGACTGCTGCCTTATCATCACACAGTGCATCTCAAGCTGGCACCAATTCTGCATCTGGAAATGAGAATGCATTATTCATCGATCATACTGTACCTGGAGCTGTGAGGTACAATGTACGTTCACAAAATTGGAAATGATCAGCTTTTGTTTCGCCTTTGTTCCTAGCTCACGGATGAAGCTGGGAACGGAGGCCTAGGGAAAAGGAGCGTATGAGCTGTATCAAGCTGTATCAAATTGAAAGCTCCGACATGCGGTTTCCCAGTTCTACCATCGAAAAGTGAAGGACCATTGCAACCTAGCACGGACAAGCGGAGGCATATGGTACCGACACTATCAAATTGATACTTGCTCCTGCCTTTTTGTAGCTCTGTGCAAATTCACATCAGCTTGCCATCATCAATAGGCAGGCTAGTCTGGACTGGCCTGAACATTTGTTGCTAACGTGTGGTGCTGTTGAGAACTTTCCCCGATGGACACTGAAAAACTTTTCCTGAGATAAACATTACAGACAACGCCTATATTCACTCCTGCTCCCTCCTACACTGATGCTTTTAATGATATAGAGATAGAGATTAAGCCTACTGCAAGAAAGACTTGGTTCGGAAAGAATAATATGCTAATGATTATGATACCACTTTGCATCTTGATTACACTGGTCCCAATATTTTGGTATCTAGAAACTGTGCATCCTTTGAACTCTCTCTTGACTACTACCAATGTTCCTACTATGAGCAGCCCAATACATGTGCTCTCTTATAATCTCCCCTCACAAGAAGTGAAACATAGAAAAGGGTATGGCAATAATACATTGCTACGGATTATGAATATGACCCATGCTATCTTGAATAGGTCCAATTGTTGGGTCTGTTCCCATTTACCCCAGCATGGGGAAAGAGGAATGGGTTGGTATGTACATCCTTTGCCACTTAATACTGACTGTTAAGCATCATTAAGAGCGCTATTTTTCAGAAAATGGAATGATAGTGTCACTGGTCAGTTTGATGGAACAAACATAAATGAATTTGAAAGATTGGTATTGGAACCGTTGGGTTGTTCCGTATTTACAAGCAGAAGCAAAGTAAACCCGGTAACAATGAGTTCAGTAGATAGGCTCTCTAGGCCTTACCAGTACCTAATCACTTTTAAGATGGCCCCGGTAGGAAATAAAGATGCTGTGCCTCCCTCTTATACTATTAATCATAGTCCGCATTCTGTCCCATTTTGCATACGGAAAAAGGGTTCCAACCCAGTGAGAACATTCACTAGATGTATGAATATTGCTGTGCTTGAACAAGAAGAAAGACCATTATATATAGGAGGTTACCTAGAACTTGGGAAGGGACCTGTTATTTAGGTATACTTTTACCTGGTGCATTTCTTTCCAAAACCTCTGAAATATCTAAACTATCTAGATCTCGGCCACGTCGAGATGATACTGCAGGACAGATCGTAGGGGATATTGCAAAATCATTTATACCATTTTGGGGAAAAGCAATAAATTCATGCAATATAAGGAAACTGTCTAGGGTGTTAGAAAAAAACATAAATGGAACTACAGATATACTCTATAATATGACATTGGAACAAAAAGCAATCAGATTAATTGCACTTCAGAATAGAATGGTGCTTGATATAATTTTGGCTGATCGTGGAGGAGTGTGCAAAATGGTGGGGTCAGCGTGCTGTGTATTCGTAAGTGACTCCTCCCCCACGATATTTGAAGTAATTAAGAAATTGCATGTCCTAAGCTCTGAAATTCATGTTCCCACAGGAGGTTGGAATCTGAATATAAGTTCATGGTTTTGGGAACTGCTGCGATCATGGGGATGGAAACTAATTGCAATTTTGGTTATGATAATTGGAATCCTCATGTTCTGCTGTTGTTGCATACATTGCCTGCCAGTCCTCTGCTCCCAAATTACAAATGAGTGTGTACATGCGATTAGAACGAAACCTCCTTGCATGTTAAGTGAAGGTGCACAACACAAAAATGAAATAATTACAGAATTTGTGGCAATTAATATGTCTGATGAAGATTACAGCAGTATGGGTAGTTCGGAATCAGATACATGGTAACCCTATAGTCGAATGATATGTATAGTATGTTGGCCTGAAACCAATCGCATCATGTGACAAACATCACGACCTAAGAATCGTCAACGGAACCAAAGGGCGTCCATTTTGTGTAATGACGGCCATTTGCTTTTTTCCTTTCTGTCAAACGGCTTTGCAAATATATTCTATGCTTCGAACTCACACACAGTGCGAGGCCACGCCTTGAACGCTGAAATACTAACACAGACAGGAATGTCGAACTTTGCAGAAATACATTGTTTTTCTCTCTCACCAAGTCCTTAAAGTCGAGCAGAAGCTGCATCTAATCAGCAGACCAGGTGCTGGGTTGTCTTGCAAACGCTGTAGTAAAAAGGCAGTTAAAACATGAATTCTTCTAGCGGTGCTCCTTTCCCAGAGAATGGTATTTTCTGCTTCTGAACTATCTGACCCTTCGCTCATGAACCAAGACACACAGATAACGTAGTAAGGAATGTTTCCCTGCTAAGAACACAATATTCTTGCTGAGCCAGAGCTCCATGTTCCCCATAACAGAAAGCCGTCTCTGCTGCCTTTGCTAGAATAACTATGTTTAGGCTGAATGAAGACTTGTCATAACGTGTCATAATTGTCAATCACTGAACCCTAGCCTGTATGATATGTATGTGGGCGGATCGAATTGCCTTCACAAAGATTATGTCTAATGTATATATATTGCTGCTTGAGCGCTGCTCGCTCTCTCGCATCTCACAGTGTTTGGGAACACACGTCGTGAGGCGGTGAGACCCGCTCGGCCGACTGAGAATACTTTGAAATAAACCAGACTTGATTGGAAAACGAACCTCGTGTCTGACGTGTCACTTTAGTATATGGTTATTATGCCTTAGTTTCCATATGCGATCTTTATGGCCTAGCACCAGAGAAATAGCGGAAGAAGGAGGAGTCAAAGACGCGCTGGTAGGAGTAGCAGGAGAAGGAAGGAAGTTAGACGCAGGAGACGCCTATCGAAAAGGAGGAGATTGGGCTGGAGGGCCCTGGACCAAAACGGTGCCATTCAGATAGACCTTAATGATGGTCTCTGAGGAATGGAAGGAGGCAAGAGGACCTCCCACCTAATGCCACCATTAATGGGAGAGGAGGAAAAAGAAGAGAGAGAACATAGACCATATGAAAGGTCCATAGGTCTGGAGAGGGAACACCGAAGAGGATGTCGGTAAGAATCTGTCTGGAGGAAGCACTGATGTAGGTATTAGCAATAGGGAGGCCTGGATTGGAGACTTGAATCTTGAACTTCTTCCTTCCTGACAGGAGATAGAATAGCAGTTAGCGAAGAGAGGGGAGACGGAAAGCACCATTGAGGGTGTCAGGAGGAAGTAGGAGGAGGAGGAGGGAGCACGAGCGATAGGATGCAGGATACACAGGAGAGGGTGCCACACAGTAGGGAGCACTCAAGAGGGCCGACAGGTACACTTAACAGTAACGGGTACCCCCAACAGAGGGAGGAGGGGGAGTCCTAGAGAAAGGGAGAGAGCCTAAAGGACACAGATCACAGTAACAAAATCACAGTTAGGGGGGACCTAGAGAGTGGGAGAGAGCCTAAGGACACAGATCACAGTAACAAAACCATAGTTAGGGGGGGGGGGAATAGAGAGAGGGGAGTGCTTAAAGACAAAGATCACAGTAAAACTGTCATCACAGTTTAGTGGGGGGCGGGGCTAGAGAGTGGGAGAGGGCCTAAATGCCACAGTTCAACAGTACAATAGTAACCACAATGAGAAAAAGACATAGAACACAAAAGTCTGGCTAACCGCTGGAAGGGGAGAGCCTAAGATTATGCAAGGGAACAGTGTACGTTGAGTCAGACGGTTTGATGGAATTACGTGCAAAGGCCAGTGGGTTCAGTAGAGAGCAGTATTAACTGCTCTCCCTCCCGGCACATTTCTTACCTTTTGGACGCAAATAGCAGATGGCTGCATCTCACGATCACACACTGCCCCGCCACCGCTTTGCCACCAAACAACTGTGTCACACAACACTGTGGCCTTGTCCTGCGAGGGCTTTGCCGCAGAGGGTCCGATCCTCGTTTCTTAAAGGTTTGGATGCATGGACATAGGCACAACTTATTACGTATCGAAGGGCAGCATCTCCTGTGCACATGTGTCGCAGAACACTGCAGCCTTGTCCTGCAAGAAGTTGGAGCCCTGTGTCCCAAGTGTGTGTGTCTTCTGAAGTCTTACCACAGGTGGACTTTTGCAAAACTCCCCAACTCTTCCCGAAATGTTTGAGTCGGTCTCCGCCCCTGTTCAAACTCATCACTTAATTCTACCCAACCATAGGTCTCCCGGTCTTCGATTCTTGGGTCTCCGTGCAACAGGCATCAGTCTTGTCTTCAACATGCATCGTGTCGATGGCTGTAATACTTGCATGTCCTGTAATCCCAGGAAGAGAACAGGTGCAGGAATCCTGTACGCTAACATTTGTCATCAGCACAAAGAGAACTTGTAGCAACACAGGGAGAAAAGTGACCACCAATTGTTCAACCCAAGACATGCAACAAACTAGGATATTCTGTAACAGGATGGGAAGAGATGGGTAACTGAGCGAGCCCTGCAGTTCTCATGCCAGGATCATATACCACTTACATTCAATGCAAATACTGGAGGCTCCCAGGAGCATGTGTGACACTCACCCAACTCTTGGCCTGGACTCCTTCCTCCCACTTCCTCTCCAAGATGAGAAGCAAACACTGAACCCGAGGCTTCATCTTTCCTCAAAGAAACAACAAAGAACACCTTACAAGGTTATGTGAAAATGCCCTTTAAAGCAACATGATGTTTCCAAAGCGATGCACAGGTAATAGCAGTAAATAGTAAATAAGCTTTATTTCGGTGACATTGAACAACAAAAGCCAAATTCAGAATAAAATATTACAGAAGGCATAAGAGTACAAACTTCATGGAAAGGGCACAAGAACTACAGTGCATTGGCGGCATTTCCAAGCCTTAAAGAGGTGTGGCCGACTGTATTATGCTGCACAGAAATAAGCATCCATTAAAAGTCTTCTTTAGACCCTGGGGAGGAGGTAGACAGTAAAACAGCAACATCCGTAAATAAGAGAATGTTAATACGTTCATTTCCTATCAAAGGGGCGTCAGTTTGAGACCCCAATAAAGATCTTGCAATGACATCAATAACAAGTGTAAATAAATAAGGGGCCATTACGCATCCCTGTGTCGCCCATTTTGTGACAGGGGTGCTTCTGCTTGTTCACCCCGCTGTCCCTGTCTAACTCTAGCTATATCAGAAGTGTAAGTGCCTTGATGCAGGTCACTAACTGGAATCGAAGTCCAGAATCGTGCAAGATATCCCATAAAGGTTGCGTTCGACATTGTCGCCGGCAGCTTTTAGGTCGATAAATGCTATGCAAAGGGGAATGGCCTTTTGAGCAACATATTTCTGTACAATCAAGGTTAATCAGCAGGCATATTCAACCGTACCTATACCTTTACAAAAGCCTGGTTGTGTGTGTGTGGTAAAGATGTTTTAACTCATCAAAATAGGAGAGTAAACGATTAGCAAGAATCTTGGCGTACGCTTTTCCCAAACTTTCTAAAAGTGAAGTGGGCCTATGATTTCATGGGACGATACTGACCCCCTTTTTAAAAATAGGAACGATCACAGCTTAAATCCAGGACATTGGTGGCACTTGGTATTTGTTGAGCAAGTTAAACCGTTTTAATACAACTGGGATTTGAAAAGAAGCTTCTCCTTTAAAGAGATCAATGGGAATACCATCCAGCCTTGGAGCTTTTAAGAGACCAATGGGAATACCGTCCGGCCCTGGCGCTTTAAAGAGACCAATGGGAATACCATCCAGCCTTGGAGCTTTTAAGAGACCAATGGGAATACTGTCAGGCCCTGGCGCTTAAAGAGACCAATGGGAATACCGTCCAGCGCTGGAGCTTTTATTACTCTTTTATGCATTAAGTGCAGAAAGCAGCAGAGGATCGTCACTGGCAACAGGCAAGCCCTGTAAAGCTGCTGGTATGGAGTTATTTGCTGGTCGCGACTCATATAATCGCTTAAAGTGGTCGTACCACACGGTGGCAGGAATGGCCATAATGGGACTAAGCTCTATATCTAGGTCACCCTGTGAAACAATCTTCCAGAACTTATTTTGATCACGCTCATAGGATGCTTTCTTTAAACGTTCCCATCTACTTACAATTTCTACCTCTTTTTTTCTTCTTAATTGTGGCTTTATTGTCAATTCTCATTTGTTTTAACAAATTTACTTTATCACGACTATCAGCTTCGAGGGCTGCTAAGAGGTTACTCTTGGCTTTTTTACAATCCTCGTCCAACCAGCTTGTACATCTCCTCCTTGCAGTGCCTGTAAACTGATCAGATGCTCAAATAAAAAAGGGTGTATAGAATGTACTAATTCTTCATAAAATGTGAGCTTGTAATCCTGGCTTGTGTTTATGTTATTAATAAATACAGATAATATCGGGTCCACAGGCCCATGAACCCCACCCCACCCCCTCAGTTGTACATTATTGAATGTATCCCATTTGATATTACAACCATTATTGCATCGGGTGATATCTGGGACATAGTTCAGGGTAACCACCAGGGCATTATGGTCGCTTTCAGGACGTTCCATGACGTGTAAGGTTTTAAGTAAATTCGAGGGAGGGATACTAGTTGAGCAATAATTAATCAAACTATCTACATTCATTGTCCTAAACGTACTCCAGACCTCGTCCTCCTCTTCCAATATATCCTCCAGCCATTTCTGTGGTGCTAATTGGACGTTAAGGTCACCAAATATCATAATTATTTCAGCCCTATCCCCAGTCCCAGCTGAACTAGCAATGCGACGAACTGATGAAAAAGGTGTCTGTGCGTGCAAAATGCCGTAGTCACTTTGCCTTGGAGGTAGCAGTGGTCTAATTTATAATATAGTTCTCCTAGTGTAAACTAAATTACCTGTTGCCTTCTGGACCTGTTTTTCAATCACAGTTGGCAGGGGTTTCATGCTCCTTCCTGTAGCATTACCGAACATTTGGGTACTCTGCTGCTGTGTTATCGTATTAACAGTGTAATCCTTGGTCCACAGCAGGTCCCCTATTCTGAGGAGAAGGCTGCAGTTTACTACTGAGATCTTTGTGGCCTGCGTCAGCAATCAAAGCTCTCAGTTTATTGCCCTCACGTATAGAGCCCAGTTCCCTTTTTAGATCAAGTATCACTTCCTTCAAGGAGAGGAGACCCTTGTTGATTTCACAAATATTCTTCTTCAAAAGGACAGCCAGAACAGCTCCTTCCTGTAGCACATTGGAGACAGAATCCAAGCTAACAGCCCGAGCTGTTGGATCATTCAGAGTTAAGGATGGTTCAGGATCTGAGCAATGATAACAGCCCGAGCCATTGGATCGTTCAGAGTTAAGGATGCTTTGAGACCTGAGGATTTTCTGTTCATGAGAGATGGTGAGGGGGGCTCCTCACCAAACTGCCCCAAATTACCAGCAAGGGTCTCAATGTATTAGAGCAAGGAATTAATGGAACACAAATTACAACCTCTTCTCTAGTTAACTGGTCTTGGTCTGACAAACTGAGTATCCTGCCTCAGGCTGTATTTGGGCCTTGACATTATCTAATGGCTGGTCTGGTTGGGAGAGCAGAAAGGGCAAGTAAAGGATGGAACATAAATTACATCCTCTCCTCTAGTTAACTGGTCTTGGTCCGAGGAACTGGGTATCCTGGCCTCAAGCTGTGTTTGGGCCTTGACATGATCTAATTGCTGGCCTGGTTGGGACAGCAGGAAGGGCATTATCTCTATAGAGCCCATGGCAAGTTGTCACTACAGCATAGCCTTTCCCACCCTCTTGTATTGGCGGTCAGGGGATCTCACATAACTCAGGCAGTGGTGGTGTGTGTGCAGTGTGTAAAGTGCCTTACATTGCTTACACAGAGTTCTTGGATCTGCTGGTATCGAGAGTAGCATTGCAGTATCTTCTTGCTGTTTATTTTTGGAGGCGGACCAACACCATAAAGACTTCACACCGGCACGAAGCGGACACAGCGTGTGCGCAGTGTGTTAGGTTTTGGGATTTGGGCAGGCGGGCAGCCAGTCACGAACCATTTGTTCAGCAGGCAAGCCTGCTAGCCTTGGGCGGACGTGAGGGCACATCTGACGGCAGTCTGTACTCCTTTTGTTGTCATTTGAAGTAAGTGGGTAATGACGTATGATCTCCGGAGAAGGGGACCAACAATCTCACCTCCTATTATCCCGATCACGGATGCTGAGATGCTGGAAGCTATAACTCTTCCCCTTCCACTGTCACCCTTTTACAAAGGGGCTTTGCAGGCAGCATCTAAAACGCTGTCACCCAGAGGGAAAAAATTAGCTTGAAGTCCAAAAATACACTGCCTGAACCTGATCACTACCTTTTTTAGCCACCGGACTAGACTGCATCGCCCAACCGATTTACAAACAAAGTCAGGGCATTGCTCTTGGACACTCATTTGCATACTTGCCCCCAGACGTTGTCAGCTCAGGCGTACGAGGTGGCCTCAGAAGTGGCCTCTGAGTCACTCAATCCTACTGAAGTGGAGTCTTCTTTGTTGAATAGCCCACAATCAAATCGGTCCATGGTGGACATGCCGCCAGACATGCACAATTGTTCCGACCCATCAAAAAAACGGTTAGTACACCTTAGGAACTGACTGCTTTTCATCTTCCCCAGCACCTTCACCGACTCCGCTGCCTCCTCTGCGATGATCCGCAGTAATTAAAAAAATGGAGGGAGGCAAAGGGGAAGACAAAGATGGCTTATTCAGAGAAATCAACCAGGTGCTGTGTATACTAGTCTCTCTATATGAGGGCATTCAGAGAGAGACTAAAATTAACACAGCCCTTCTCGAATTTGTTCTGTTTAAATTCAACAGCAGCAACATCCATGTTGCTGCTCGTGAGTTTCTTTTTTCACAAAAATACGGCTCAACTGAACCAACCACTACGAACCCACTGCATGCTCTGGACACTACCGAATTGCCCGCCACAAATGACCAAGAGCCGACTGGGACACAGGGTCCCTGGGACCTCAGTAAGGCGACTTCTGCCTCTGCCTTGACAAGCAGCCCACAGTCTCTGCCCAGGCAGGCATTCTCAGGGGGTCAGTTGCCTGGAGTAACACCTGACTTGGGGCAGCCTGCAGGGGTGTCACTGGATTGGCAGGGGAATGACATTCCCTCAGCAACGCACCCTAAGACCTCAGAGTGCACTGTCCAGGAGGTTTCCTCAGAGGACTCACTAGAGGAGATCCTGAGCATGGCCCGAGTGACAAAATCGTGGCAGTCAGGGAAACCCCACCCAAACAAATAATCTAGGGCAGCCCTGCTGCAAAAAACAAAAAAATATTCCAGCAAAAACTCCAAAAAGCAAGGGGCACAAAGTTTATGAACACGTAATTTGCACAATCTTGTCTCAGCTGAATTGGGTCAGTGGCCCCACTGGGGCCTCGTGCTTGGCCTCTGCCAGCCTAATGAGGCCCCTGTGTTGCCATCACAGGATAAGCAGCATGTGGGGGCAACTGACAAAGCCCCTGATCTAAGTGGTCAGACTGCAACTACGGAGTCGATAATAGCTGCCCTAGGGTGCTTCCATTGTCTTTTGGTAAGCGTATAACGCAAGGATCTATGAATTCTCCTAGGCAGCCACAATTTTTCCTTCGAAGGGCAGCCTCTATTGCTACCCCAGGCTCACATATCACACAAGGGGCTCCGATATTTACACAGGAAACCCACAGGACCGCTACCCTCAGGGCCCAATTGGTCTACGCAATGCGCGTCTGGCAAAACAGCAGAAAACGCCAGATGACTTGTTAACTGTAGTCATGGAAATCGTGATTCCAGAAACCTGCTCTTCAGTTTTAAAACAAACAAATGTATTGTCTCTTCTGCAGGAAATAACCTTGTTGGGTGGAATTAAGCCAAACAACGTGGCCAGAGTACTTTTTCTTGATCGATCTAGACTTAATCAAGTGGTGATCTACTTAAAAGTCCAAACTTGTTATGGACACTGTTCTGAAGGAGCAGGACAACTTGAGATGCCTGGGCTGTGAGTTGGTGTCGATTGACATCAACCCCAGGAAGTGGCAGGTTCATCCAGGGTGCTTCCGCATGAAGGTGGCGCAACCTACTGTACCACTCAGGGCCCCGGGACTCAGTGGAGAATCAAGTACTCTCTCTGAAAAGGAAAATTATGGCATCCGAAGAAAGCTGGTACTGGTCCTGGCGTCTGGCCTCCACCTCACAATAGATTAAAGATCCACTCACTTATGACCAAGGTGGCAAGGAGGCCAGACTGCTTCTCAGTGGCTTCATTTAACTGAAGAGGGCATGGTCCTCTTTCTAATAGCGTTTCATTGACTAGCTCTCTCAGAAAATTCACAGTTACTAAACTGCAGGAGACATGGCTTAAGTCATTGCCAGCCTTTGACGGTTATAAGGCCGTCCATCAGGCAGCACGACAGGCCGACAATGGTCGTCCTTTTGGGGGCCTTCTAACTCTGGTTAAACACTCCCCTTTGATAGAGGCAATAGCATCCCGTCAACTCATGTTTGGAGACTTTTTGGTGATTAACATCTATTGGCACTGGGGAATGGAGGCCTTGGGACAGGTAGTTGAAGCATTCACCCGTTGTGTGGCTGACTGGCATTACACCATGCCATCTGGACACATTTTGGTGTCAAGGGATTTAAATTCAAACTGTCTCTCTGCAATGGTCTCACATGATGTATGTTCAAGTAACGAAGATCTAAAAATCAAGAACAACAGAGTATGGGTGGACTGCTTTACAGGTCTGGGGCTGTCACTTCTCAATGGGTCCATTCCTGGGAATACCTCTTGGTCCAATGGGCGGAGTCTCTCTACAATTGACTACATCTCTGTATGCTGGTGGTGGATTGGGAACTGATGTTGTTTTGTGGTCTGAGTTTAGTGACCACTCTCTTTTGGCAGCTTCTTACGATCCCTTGTTGATCACCAAAGCCCACATGGTTGCACATCTGGGGTGGTGGGCTGTGTCTCTCAACATCCATGGCAATCGCTTGCACTGGTCAGCATACATGTTAACTTAAGTCAACCGGACGATCTTGGAAAGAACTGCATCCATGTCCATGCTTGACATGCAGTTGGATATCTCAGTGGTGAACTTTGAGTACTTCCTGGAAAGTTGAATTGTCCCTAATGTCCCCAGACCCGGCACTAAGAAGCCTTGTACCTCTGCTCACTTACATACATATCACAGTACTGTGGTTAACAAAAGAAGAGAAGTGAGATGTCTTTCAAGACATATTAGAACTGATTTCTTAATAAAAGATCAGAGTAGAAACACAAAGATGAAGACAATACAGCTGCATATAAAAACTGGCTCTGATCATCTAGAGCCACGCGTCTTCAACGGGACGAGGAAACTATGCTTGTTGCCTGGTCCAAAGGGAATCTAAGTCCTTTTGCCCCCCAAAATAACACCACAGGAAATGTTCCCGTGGGTAGGTTGGTCAACGCGGTAGCAGAATATGCCTGGGTTCAGCATTTTGAAACACTCTATGCATTACCTCAAAACTCGATTGCCTTCTCCCTGGTGAATGACATCTCTCAGGGAGCCCAGTTTGATATAACTTTATCTCAGTCGAAACTCATCGAAGTAATTCGGAGCTGCAGTAACTCAAAAGGCACCTGGCTCGAATGGGCTTTCCAACAGCCTCTTTAAATCTAATCCGCCTCTCTGGGCAGAAATGTGTTATATCTTATTCTCTGATATTGTCACATTTGTGCAACTGCTACCCACACGGGATAGAGTCCACGTCATACCTATTTATAAGAGGGGGGTGGGAGGAGAGAGAGAGAATAAAAATAAAAATAAATAAACCCCAGCCAACTATCGCCCCAATCGCGATTCTTGCTGTCGACTCAAAAATCTAAGATCTGGAATCTTGGGCTTGCAGACAGAATTTTATATCTAAATGGCAAACGGGCTTCAGGAAGGGGATGGGTACTCAATTGAACGGTATGTTACTGAGGTGCATTCAGTGCCAGGCCTGGTCAAAGGGGAGCAACCCGGTCTTTCTCGCTTCGATTGACTTGCCAGCACCGTTTGACGCAGTGGACCGGGCACTACTGTGGAGTAAGCTGCATTCCAATAGGCCTTTTAAGACTGTTAGTTGCCTTACGCAGCCAGTCCTCTATAAAAGTAAGCCTGGATCAGCAAGGCATGTTGCCACACCCGATAAAAACTTCAGAGGCGTGAGGCAGTGGTGTGTTTTGGCCCTGTCTCTACAACTTGCATATGGCGGAGTTAGACCAATATTTTCAGCCAGTTGCCTTGGCAACTGCGAAATTCTCTACTCTAAGGCCTTTATGGACTGGTTATGCGGATGACTATCTGGTTCTTGATAACACCCCGATTGGCCTTCAATGTGTCTTGAAAGCCTTCTCTGCCTTTTGAATGCAAATTCATTGCTTGTCAACCCTGCAAAGACAAAGGTAATGCAGCCTTCGAGCATGCGAAAATGGGTTCAATTCAAGTGGCTCGTTCAGTCAGACCCGGTGGAGAGGACCGATTCTTGCTTATATTTGGGCTTTATGATCAATTCCAAACCCTCTCCTGCCTCTATTCACTCATGGCTGCACACTAAAACTGTTAAGTTAACAAATTAAATACAAAGGGTGGATTCCCAATTCAGCAAATCCTCTCTCCTGCCCCGTTTGCATTACTTTGAGGGCAAGATTGTTCCAAAATTACTCGACGGGATTGAGATATATGACCCGGCTTTGATAGATTATCTATCATGTTTGGAAGCCCTGATATGGAGAAGAGTCCTTCATCTTCCACCCTCCGTGCTGCATGCAATCATCTGTAACAAACTGGGTATTACCTCCTTGAAGGCCAGAGCACCCAGGCAATATTTAATCTTTTATAGGAAAATGCTCTTACCATCAGCAAATTCCTTGATGGAGGACTTTGGTGAAGCATGTGAGCGGGGGGACCACAAGCTCTATCCGAACTCAGGCAGCTAGCCCTTCTGCCATTGGCAGAAACTGGGTGCACAGAAAGTGATCTTAAGGGCAACCCAGACAAAGTCAAGAAGGCCTTTTTGCAGCGGATTGGTCCAATACGGTGACAGAGTACCACACATACCCTGTCTTAAGTCATCTCAAGGAAGATCAGAAAAAGCAAGGATGTCTGGCTCCATAGCTATCAATTTACTCTAGCAAGGCCGTGCAATCAACTTTTTTGAGATTTTGTTTAAATTTGACGAGGACTAAGGATACTCTGCTAAAATATGGTCTGGTCATGGGGGCCGCATTTATTGGCAGATTCTGTAAAGAGGCGTCCGTGAGAGAAACAACTAAGCATTTTATGTTGGCCTGCGATGCCCTGAAACAGCTACGCGATAGAGTGTTTTATAAACTTAGAAAAAAGGACACCTTAGCAATGGACTTTATGTGGAATCACGGCCTGTCAGGATCTACCACTTTGACTGTAAACTCAAAATGTCTTTTATTGATTCAGCAATGACTGAACTCGAATGTTAATTTTGTTCATAGTTATTTCGAATCACTTACTTTGGGAGGTTTCTTTTGTGCATTTAATTATTTTTTCTCTCTTTTGACTAATTCTGGAATCGATGTGACTTTGTTATCTTATTAAAGGTTGAATTTCTTTTATTTTTTACAAGGCTTTATTTGGTTTAGTAATTACAAACCTTTTGCCTTTAGATAAAAAGAAAAAAAAAACAGAAATTGTTGACATTTTCCAACTTAAAATGTGGCTAAACAGTTCAGTGACACTAACAAATATCATACAGGCTCAATATGTACAAAAAAAACTGTAGTTACATTTCAGGGAATACAGTCATCGTTAATTTTCTTAAAAATAGCTAGAAAAAGTTTCACCAACGCTAAAGAAATGCATAAACGATGACCTCGGAGCAAAATCAACCACCTGTCTTCTGCTGATTTGTTAGCATAGCTAGATGTGATCTTGGACATTAATTGACATCTTATGTTATAAACTGTTGGACAATGTAGAACTAAATGTTTTAGTGATTCTTTGGCTTTGGCTGAGTGACATAATCTACATTGAGATTTAGTTATGCATCTTGAATTAATGATGTCACCAGTAGGAAAAAGATTCAACCGAAACCTTAGATATTGGTCTCTAAATACAGCATTTGGAAAAATTGCCAAATACTTCGGGATTGTGCTCAACTTCTGGCAATCAACAAACGATCTTCCGTATCGTGTTAGTTTTTGTCGATCATTCTGTGTCTTAATTCAGTCTGTGGCGTAAAGTTTCTTCTTAATTTTGTCTGGATTTTCACACAGTGTATTTGGTGTTTCATTCAGAACTTTCTGAGTTTCCAGACATATTAATTTTCATTCTTGTAGAGTCAATTCTTGATTAGTTGATAAGGCATTATTTATATATATCAATACACTTTCTTTTGGAGGATTGATGCATTTTTGATACAAGGCTAGTAATTTCCATAGGACGATTGCTTGGAGGGACGTAAGGCCTAATTCCATGCGTAAAGCTTGGATTGGTGTTCCAAGTGGGAATCGGAGCACTCGTTTCCAGAAAAGTCCTTCCAGAACTGTGCAATTATGCTCATGGAATGTGAAAACTGTTTCTGCACCATAGGTAAGTATGGGAATTACTTTTAAGCGGTAAAAAGCGATCAATGGTCTAAAGGAGAATTCGCAATAACGTTTTAATAGAATTCTGCCTTGTCTAGCTAAATTAACAGCTTTTTCTCTTAGTTGATCGAGCCTCGGTTTATCGCTCTGCCTTGTATTCAGGTATACCCCAAGATAGGTGAACGCAGTTACTTGGGGGATTATTTCGCCATTTATTGACCACTTATTGGTTTTTTTCCTCGTCCTGATGATTTTCTCACCAAAAGTCATTATTCAGGATTTGGTCGGGTTGATTTGTAGCCCATTGGATTGCACATATTGGTGGAATGCATTAAATTGCTTTTGCAGGCCTACAGGAGTTTGATCTAATAAAACGATATTGTCGGTGTATGAAAGCCGATTTTTTTAAGTGCTTCCAATTTTAGGAGGGAAGCATCTGATGTCGTGAAATGCCTGCTCGATATCCGCTATGAACAAGTTAAACAGATCGGCTGCCAAGGGGCAGCCTTGTTTTAGCCTCTTATTGGTTTTGATGGGTTTTGTTAGCGTCCCGTATCGGTCAAGACCCTTTTGAATCGAAGTGTTCGAATATAGTTCTTGTATTGTGTGACAAATTGCCTGAGGGAATTTCCACAATTTTAGCTTGTGCCACAATGTATGACTATCAACTCGGTCAAAAGCTTCCGTTAAATCAATAAAAGCAACATACGTTTTTTTGCCTTTGTTTCGTTGGGTCTGAGCTTTTAAAATAAAAAGATTTAAAGTTGTGCCTAGACCTCGTACGAAGCCACTTTGCCAGATGTCGCGATGATTAGATTCTGTACTCCATAGGCTCAATGATTTGCAAATGAAAGTTGAGAATATCTTCCTTGTAACATCGAGTAAAGCAATAGGTCGATAATTAAATGAAATAGATCTGACCTTTTTAAAATATTGGTATTATGATCGCTTTTTTCCATGATAGCGGTATTTCTTGTTTTTTTTATTATTATCATAAAGAAGGCCGTCAAAATTTCAGACCATTGCTCAACATTTTCTTTCAAGAAAACATTTGTCAGGCCATCTGGTCCCACTGCACGGGTTTTATTCAGTTTGCGTATCGCTTGTTGTACCGTCGTTATGTTGATATCAAATGAGTCCGAGTTGCAGCCTGCTTCTCTATGATCAGTTGAATGTTGTAAGCTTGGATCGAAGAATTTTGAGAAATAAGTAGACCAGGTTGATGCAGAGATGGAATTTGATATGCATTTTGAGGAGTATCGAGATTATTAATCAAAGTCCATATTTGGGAAGAATTCTTTTGTTGAAATATGTTTGAGCATTTGTTCGGCATCATTTAATATTAATGACCTTAAATGACGTTTTCTCCAGTTACGGAATTTTAGTTTTTTTTTTTAATGATATCTTTACGGTCTAATAAATGTGTATTAGATATTGCACGTATTTCTTTATTTTTTTCTTTTGAGTGGGCAATACTTGATTGAAGTGATGCTTATGTTTGAATCCCGTTTTTTTCAAGTTATTGTTCTTCGATTCAAACATCTGCAGTAATGCTGGAAAAGTCGAAATATCCACCGATTGATGTAAATCAATGTCTAAGATGAGCAATTTTAAGTTCTTATGGAAGTGAAGTAATTTAGCTGGGGAAATCCTTAAGCGATTCCGTCCTGGCATCAGGTCCAGTTGACTAGTATAAGCATCTGTTATGTATTCAGGTTGGCAAAAGCATTGTTTCTTCAAGAGGCTATGGTCACTCATGGCTGTCACGACTACTTGCATTGAGGTTTGATGTTGCAAAACATTTTCTGAAGTGCAAATGTAGTCACGAATTCTGTTCGGTTTCTTTACTCTCCATGTGGCTGAACCTGGTTTTCATTAATCAGATTATCAGTTAAGATGCTGATATTTCTTTGCGTCATATGACGTCTCCATGATATGCCTCTTGCTGCAGATATAACTGCTGAATAATCATCTGTATCATAGCCATCATCATTCCAACACAAGGCATTTAAGTCACCACACATAATGAAAGGAGGGTTTAACCACTGTTCTCCAAGTTTATCTATATACAGTGAAATCATTTCTGGAAAATTGTTGCTGA
Organism: Ambystoma mexicanum; assembly: GCF_040938575.1. Taxonomy (NCBI): domain Eukaryota; kingdom Metazoa; phylum Chordata; class Amphibia; order Caudata; family Ambystomatidae; genus Ambystoma; species Ambystoma mexicanum. The sequence continues at coordinate 1,548,306,697 of NC_090931.1, forward strand.
GAGCTTTAATTACCGGATTCCAATATAGATTTAGGATAACTAGAGTTTTGGATTGGTTAAAAGTTTTGTCCAACAGGATGCCTGCTACACATTGAGAGTATGAGTTCAGATTGTTTGAGTAAATTAAATCAAAACTTAGTGAGTTTTTAATAGCGATTAGAAGACCTGAGGCTGGTCTTACGCGCAGGCCTTTAGTGGCCGAATTCAAGAATAGTGAATACCCTTCAATGGTAGGAATAGCTTGTAACCACGTTTCTTGTAAGCAAATGATGATAATACATTTTTTTTATTTGCATCTGGTTTATACAAAATAAACCTTTACAAAATCAATTAAGACGTAATTAAAATGACTTAAAAGAATATACTACAATATTCCATGTATATAACCTTTCTAAAACAATTTACAATTTCGTTATTTAGTATTTGACATTTCCTAGTAAACAAGACAGAAATAACAAAACAAGAGACAATTTCAATTTAGGTAAGCTCACACATCTGATACAACTTCTACTAAATTTACGTATATACATCAAACAGAAAAATAAAAACAGGGAACAGAGAAAAAGAGAACATTACTCTATACATTCATTTCAATTCAGGAGTCAGAATTCTTCACTATGCTATTTCAATTAAGAAGTTTACCACGGCCAGTTTCAGAGCATTTAACTTTCCATGGAGCATGTGCCATCATAAACTTTCAGAGAATACCCTTGATGTGTCGTGAACAAAACGGCCAAAATAAATGAGTCGCTGAGGTGCAATTTTTTCGCAGTAGAGCAATAAGTGCTCGAGTGATTCGGTCATGGTTTTATGATTGCAGAAGCGACAGGGAAATTTTTGTCCAGTACGCAATCTAATTTCTAATATTTCCCACGTAGGGAGAACGTTGAAACAAAAGCGTAAGTATACTGCTCTCCTAGTTGGATCCTGGAATTTAATCAGGTAGGATTCCAACCTGCCTAGTTCTTTCCCTTCTGCGAGTAGTTGTTTGTAAATCTTAGATGCAGCTACCATTTCCATGGTGGTTGCCCAATCAAGCCACTGCAGCCGTTTTTTCACGCCCATCGGGTTTTGGGTTAACATTTCATGGGTTACGTTAATAGACTCAACAAATCTGTACAGTCTTTCTGTAGCTTCAGCATCCATTTCGAGTCACTAGTACCGCTTCTCAATTTACAGCCCAGCAAGGTGTATAGGGAATTATTCTTAGATATAATCAAATTCCGATACAGAACCATTTTTTTCCAGTTTACACTCATTTTTAGGGACGTAAGGCCTAATTCATAGCGGATTGCTAATATAGGCACACTTTGAGGTAAATAAAAGATGATTTTCCGCCAACTTTTCAATTCCATTTTCTGTACCAAACGTGATGTTTCGAAGGGTAGAATTTTGAAAACCATATAATAATGTTGGTACGATTTTCAGGTTATAGAACCACATCAGGGGAGTAACTGAAAATTTACAATATTTGTTGGCAACCTTCTTCATTTGGGGAATAAGTTTATCCAACTTTTCAAGGTAGAAATTCCAATAGGATTGTATGGAAGCGGTCCCAAAGACCTGGAAGCCAAGATAGCAGAGAGATACATGCATTGAGTCGCCAATTATATTTTGCAATCTTTTTTCTGGTGGTAAAAGATATAATCACTGATTTCTTTTCATTTATGACAAGTTCGTTTTCATGGACATATGCCAGTGCTGTGAGTTGGCGCTGTAGACACACAGGGCTATTATCGACCAGGAGGAGGTTGTCGGCATATGCATTCCAGCATATTTTGATTAACTCTACACTGGGAGACACGAGGGAAGAGGTTGTAAGTGGAACATTTACATTGGCAGTATAAAGATTGAACAGGCAACCTTGTCTAAGTCCATTGTGTGTTTGGATTATTTTTGATAGGTCGCCAGACAAGGTCAATCCCACTTGGACTGCAGAATCCTCATGCAAATTAATAAGAATGGCAAGGTGTACTGAGGGAAGCCCCAGATGGGCTAATTTTGTCCAGAGTCGCACCCTGTCCACCGTATCAAAGGCAAGCAACAGGTCTACTGACGCCAAATATGTTGGGGATGCAGTTTTTTTTATGTCTTTTCTAAGAGAAGACAGATTATCAGACCCCCTATCTCTGTTCCCATCCCCCTTTGAAAACCAAACTGCTGTGGCGGAAGAATCTTATTACAATCTGCCCACTCCTCAATTCTCTGTAATACCAGCCCCGTAAAGATTTTAGAATCGGCGTCCATCCCCGAAATGGGGCGGTAATTAGCCGGGCATGTTCTGTCCCCCTTTTTATATATTGGAACAACATATGATATTCTCCAGGATTGAGGAATAAACCTGAGTTGTGTAATAGAGTGAAAGAGAATGGATAGGGACTTAGCCCAATGCTCTGAGGACCTTTTCAGTGTATTATTGGTCAGCCCGTTTGGTCCAGCCGCCTTAGATGCATTTGCCCTCTTAATCTGGCTTTCGATATCTGTAACTGTGAAATCAAAATTCCAATCGCCTTTATTACAAGTTCGTCTGTGAGCACCATTTTACTTTTATATAGAGAAGAAAAGTGTTTTTCCCAGGTTGCTTCCTGTACATGTACAGATGGAGTGGTTACCTGACGTTTTTCCAGTATGTTTATCAGGCTCCAGAACTCGCGTCCCGACGAACCCCTGAGTGCCTCTAGCATGTTAATATTATCATTGTTGTGAAGGACCATTTTATGATTTTTCATCCAATTTTTTTTTGCTTGTTTAATTCGAGAAATTTGTTTCCTTTTTTCTGTTTGGGGCAGATTGGCCTTCAAAATTAATCTAATTTGGCGATTTGTAAAGTTTTTTTCTGTTTTACCAGGGGGTCGTAGGCGTGTACATGGAGTTTCACAGTGCCTTGTTTTCTCTCTTTTATCGACCTACCTATCATGTCTTTGATGTAATTTGTAAAGTGTGATACAGAGAAACATTGAATTCTTGTAGACAATGACATATTGTTATATTCTTGGACAAAGATGATATTAAGTTTGTTGACATTTCCTTTATGCCAGGTTATGCGATTTCCACCGCATGACACTGTGGAGTGCTTTTGCATTGTGCTTTGTTTAGGTATTACGGTGTTTGAAATCATCTTAATCTCCAGGAATCTGTGATCACTCATGTTGGTGTCATTTATCAATAGTTCCGAGCACAGAGCAGATAAGGATTTAGACATGAAAATGTGATCGATCTGCGATTTGAAAACCCTGTTGGACCATGTATGCTCATGTATAGAGGAAGTAAAAAGACCATTAATGTGATCCAAACCCCAATAATCAAATAAGTTCCTCCAGATCTCACCATTAATTAGCTTTTGTTTAATTGCAAATGGGCCACCCCCACGTTTTTCAGGGGCTGCATGGAATTTATTGTTGAGACACCCATTTTGTTTGCAATACCTTGGCCATGTCTGATTTCTGAGTTTAGATCCCCTGCAATTATGAGGTCTATTCCTCTATATTTGAGCAACATAGATGATATATAGTTAATTCAAGTGTGGTATAACATTACCGAATGGCACATGGGGGTTCCAATAAATGTTTAGCACAAGATCAACTGCGGGTGTGAGTAACTCGCATATTCCAGAACAACAGCAAGAGCAAAGTTCAGTAATTCCCTTGATTCCAGGACTTGTGTGCCTGATGTAATTTTAACAGCTGTGATTAAGCCACCAGTTGGTCTCCCACGAATCCCCGTTTTGGCTAAAAGATGTTTACAAGCAAAACCATCTAAATGCATGGGATTAGTGAGCCATGTCTCCTGTATACATAGGAGGTCGAAGGTTTTGAGTTCTGCACATAACGGACCAGAATTTACCAAATTCAAGTTACCTCTTGAATTCCATGAAAGCAATTTCCAATAAGATTTTTCATTTTGGGTACTAAAGTTTTTGCTTCATCTTTTAAATTTCAGAGATTGACTCTCTTAAGGATTGCGCAAGCCAGGTCCAATCCTGAGCCTCCTCCCCCTTGTAGGCCATATTTATTTCCTTTCGTGTATTCGCTTCCTTCCTTGGTATGTTGGGGTTACTTTTTTCCTGCGTATGAACATTTCCATTCTCCCAACCATTACTAAAGATCAAGATATCATAACCCATTCTATTAAATTCTTCTGTCTCCTGTGTTATCATATCAAAGATCTTTTGTGAATTAGGGACAATGCGGACATGATCTAACCGTGAAGGATGAATGAAGTCCACCAAACAAATGTCCGCTGAAGAAATCAGCCTCAACCGTGGCACCTCATTAAAGAGCGACAGGATGCGGGGTCTATTCAGGGAGGATGGGCCTCCAATGTCACACAGATTATACAGGAGGGTACTTGGATATTCCGGGAGGGAAACCTTCCGCCACATTGTATTCCTTAAGTCACTATCCTTAATGTGAACCGGCCTAGCTGGTTCATATTGTAATGGGTTTCTCGCGCGAAGTGTCTGAGTCAAGTGTTTGGTGTGGACTGCGAGGACTGCGTAGTGTTTATCCTGGCTGCAGAGATAAAGTGATAAGCATCTTATTCTACCACAGTCGACAGCTTTCTTTTCACTTGCGGCTGGAAAGAAAATAAAACTTGCACGAGCTACGTGCTACGGCTGTGTGGACTGGCCCATTTAACTTTGCCAGGTGACTTGGAGGCGTGGGCTTATAACCATACTAGCCACACGAAGCGCCTGAGTCAAGTGTTTGGTGGCTCGGGGTGAGAGCTGAGAGGAGGCTGGGATTCACTACTCTCCACGTAAGAGCGCTCAACTTATGAACTTACTGAAAAGCAAATGTGAACTCTCTTTTTTTTTACTAAAGTTTAAGCCATCCATCTCTTAAAGCAACACCACTGCTGTCCCTGTTCATCGCTTATTCACGCGCTCGACTGCGACTGTGGGGCAAGACCCTTTGAGCAGTCGATAACATTTTTGTGGGCGCATGTGAGACTTTAATTGCTGAACTTGCGCATGGACTGTCGGCCTCATGCTTTTGAGCCTCCCAAGTGCCTTGTTTGATCCTCAATTATATCTACATTGAACTGTTCATTTTCTGCCGTTGCATGGTGACTGTTGGCTTTGTGCCTTTGAGCCGCCCGAGTGCTTTTCACTTTCACTTACTATTGAAGTCTCACACAAATTGAACTTCTTACTTCGCTAACTCGTGTGGCGATTGTGAGCCCTTTAACTGACAAGTACTGTTTGCTGGTCGCCGGGTCCCTTGTCACAATTTGTTGAGTGGTTTAAGCCTTATTGCGCACCCACGCAAGTTTGCTTGGATTCCTTCTTCCAGTTCTGCATAGAATGCTTCCTACACTCAAAACTGGTATGCCTAAAAATGTACAAATTGGTCCGGAGGACGTGGCATTAAAAATCCTCAGAAGCCCGCTGTGACTTCCACTTCCACCCCAAAAACCTGGCGGTTTAAAAGAGCCGTGAACTTTACTCTTAAAAAAACGAATTCGCCTGACATACGGAAATTCTATAAAGAATCTCTCGTTCGCCCTCCTCAGGCTCAAACAGAAGAGTGTTGTACGCCTGTGCCTTGTGACATCTCTCGTAAAACTTTGTTGAAAAAGATTAATCCTCGCCAGGCTCCAACTCTTCCCATGAGCTCTCACTCTACTCTTCAAGATCAACAGCTTGCTTCTACTTGCCATAGTGCGCTAAAGCCATCTGGAGCCCTGTTCAGCAAATTATTTTTGGGAATCGAATGCCATTACTGATAGTAGTATTCTGGAAAATGTCCCCCCCACTGCTGAGCTTTTACACAACCGCTCGTTCATATGTCACGGGTGTCTGATGTTGCAATAATTGACCTTAATCCATCTAACTCTTCTTTTTCTCCTCATCTTATGTCTGATAATCTATCTAAATCACCTATAATGTTTTTGAGCTGTTGCTCCTCCATTTCTAACATCGCTTTTTGTGCACCTACTCCTCGAAGACCAGTGGCTCCTCCTGATAACGTTACTGCCATTTCGATCCCCTCGACCGTTAATAGTCGGGTCCAAGGATCTTACTTGAAATGCACATGCAATAAGCTCAATTTATGCCCGGCAGTACAACAGGCGCATTCGACCGAAAACAACTCGGCGCTTACGCTATTTGCCCTTAATGCCTTACATGTGTCTTTAACAGCTCTAACTAAGTTATTCGACACTCTAGATTTGAAACTTCAAACTCAATCAACTTTGTTAGAGAAAATAAATGCTTGGCAAATTGAGTGGGCCAGTGAGCATCCTAAGCCAGGTCTACCCCTTTTACCTAGCCCTGCTCTCCTTGGCCCACCACTTGTGTCTGCAATTTGCGCACCATCTTTGTCTGTTAGCACTCATCCGGGCCTTCCTTTACCAACTGTTGATTGTCTCTCAATGCCTTCAGTCACCGTCACCCAAACTCGCTTGTCCTATGTCCTGAACCAGTTTTTGCCATCCATTGATCAAGTCATTTGTCCCATTGAAGTCACTGTGAATGCCCCGAATCAACGTTTGCCATCCATTGAGCACACTATTTGCCCCACCGAAGTCACCATGAATGCCCCGAATCAGTGTTTGCCATCCATTGATCGCATTATTCGCCCCATTGAAGTCACAGTGGAATTTGTGTGTCCTGACACTGGCCTGAACATTGAATCTGACCACATTCCTATAGATTCTCAGTGTTTGCTCACAGAACAGGCCCCTACGCGGCCTGGGAAACACAAGAAAAAAAATCGATAACCATGTCAGCTAAGTTGCAAACAGATTTGGCTTCGAATGTACCGCAAAAGGTTCCCATCTTGGCCACTTCTCAAACTCCATCGGACCCCTATACTAAAGAGACTTATACTATTTTCCCAAAAAAAGAAAAGACTTCCCATTGTTCCGAAACTACCTAAAAATGTCCATGGAAACAACAAAATAAATACTGCTAAATCAAAACTATTCATCAAGAAGTTAAATCTCCCCAAAAAAAACACACTTGATATGGCCTGTTCTGTTGCCAAGAAATATCTTCTGATAAAACAATCTAAGGCATCACATAACGTCTTAAACCAGGTTCAATCTCCGTCATCATATCCTCCTTTGGATGAATTAGTGGAAATTGCTACTCAACAATCGCAACTTGAGTGCACTAAATCCCCTGCTCCTAAAGTTGCTTTAACAGAAGCTCCCTGTTGTCAAAATCAGCACTATTTCCACTATCAGTCCTGAGACTGCACATCGGGAGGAGATCAGGAAGGCGGTTGATGAATATTTATCTACCATAGTGCAAAAACCATCTGCTAGCAGTGCTTCTAATAGCCTTCCACCTATTGATGCTCAAAACATGAAGCCCAGTCATGTATCGCATATCAGGCTGCCTGCCGTGCCTCATTTAAGACCCATAAATGTCTCATCACCTTCTACAAATTTTGTGGCAACCCCCACGACTGATCCTTATGCGGTGCTGGCGAAAATTTCCCCGGAAACGATTGAAATGCTACTCACAGCCACCCAATCTAGAAAAATATCAAAAACTCCGTCTTTGAAGGCGGCCAATGCCCCCCTTCAACAAAAGACCTTTCCATCTCAAAAGCCCTCTGGTAAACCTCTGACTAATTACTCGCTTCTTTTGGCCTGTAAACCTAGTCCAGCCACCCAGTACATCTCGAACAGAAGCACACTCTTGGCCATATTTTCCAACATTCGCTCACTTGAGGACATTAGCTCAATTGACATCACGCTAATAGAATTTCAAGTTCAGCATAATGTCAATTCTGTGAGAATGTGGATTCAATCAAGAGCAATCCAAAACTTGATTTGGATGGCCAGAGCCGAACTTTCTTCCTTGGGTTTTGTCCCATCTATTGACACACTCAATAAATTAACCCTCAATAAAACATTAGCCAATTGCGAATATGTTTCCCAAGGACATCAAAATCAGCAAGATCCTACTGTAGTGGGTCTGCCACATCCCGCAGGCCCACAGTCAAATTAGCTAGCATCTGGAAACAATGCACAAACTTTATCACTCATCTGCTGGAACACCAAAGGCTTTACACATCTAATCAATAACGATAATAACTGTTTTATGTGTCATGACATACTTTTGTTACAAGAAACCTGGATGACATCGGCCCCTCTGTGGGATCATCATGATGTCTTTCTTAATCCAGCTCAACGTGGGACCTCGGGCAGACCTACCTCTGGCCTTTTAATAGCTATCAAAATGGGCCATGGTATTGTTACCCAAGAATGGTGCAGCCCGAATCAGTTTTTGCAGATGATCAAACTAACCGTTCATGACTCGGAATATGCTCTAGTTAATGTTTATTGGAATGTGGCTGGTATATCCGATGGATGTTTCCTTAAGGCCTTTACAGAACTACTTGATCTGGTTGCTCTTGAGTCTTCGGTTACTAATGTAATCATTGCGGGAGATCTAAGTTTTGATTGTTTTACTCCCCGCGCCAACAATAAAACTAGACTAACTAAATGGCTGGCCTTGATCCCAACTATGATTTAGTCATCCTCAATGGAGCCTTTCCATCGGATACACCACCGAAGTCCACTTGGAAAAGAGGTTGCAGTTCATCGATAATTGATTACATTTTTGTGAATGCTGCATTGTTCCAATGTATAGACAACTTTCAAGTTTTTCCCAATGACAATATTGATCACAATCAATTAGTCACTGAGTGGAATATTCATCCTTTGATTTTTAGGCCTGAAAATGCTCAATATCAGGAAAACGTACTGCTTAACAATGGAGGCAATCGCCTCTGATGGTCATCTAAATCTTTGTGTGAGCTAAATGGAGCTCTGGGAAACTACTGTGATCAAGACATTGTTCAATATTGCAACCTATTGCAGTACTTCCAGACCTCTGAAACATCCAAGCTTAGCATTGGTTTTGCGAAGCCTGAACCTAGACTTCACGTTTTTAATTCTCAAGTCCAACAATTAAAAGCTCACACACGTGCCTTGAAACATCAAGCTATGCTTGCACAGGTTCTGCTCAGAAACTCCATCCTGAAGTCCATCAGGACCAGGCATAAAAATGCCTTCAAGGCACTCAAAGCACAGATGTACCAGCGTGATGGAGAAGTCTTACTGTCCTTTTTTCAATCCAAATCTGCAGTTGGAGTATGGTCTTTAATAAATAAAGCCACTCGCCCCTCACAAGTTGTTTCACAAGCTAACGCGGTTAATGAATTTATTGGATTAACCATTTCTCCCTTTTGTATGCCTGCCCCCTTATTCCTCTAGTATGACAATACACAACATTCAAAGCTTATTTCATCTGTCATTCGATCTCAGTGACATCAAGTTTTATATTTCCAAGATTAGCAATTCTGGTGCTTGTGGCCTTGACGGGCTTTCAAACCGTATGTTTAAAGCCCATCCTGATCTTTGGGCTTTGATATTATACAAGATCTTCACCATCATTAATACCTCACAATGCTTACCCAAATCTTGGACCCACTCAATAATCGTTCCCATCTACAAAAAGGGAGATCGCTCCTCCCCGGCAAGCTACAGGCCCATAGCGTTGCTAGATGCACCAGGAAAAGTCTTTGCCAGAATTATTCTTAGGGACTTTAATATGTGGACCCTGCAAAACAACTTAAGAGACCCGTTTCAGACGGGTTTTGTTGCCGGCCTTGGGACTTGTCCAAATCATTTAACCTTAAATATCCTTAAATCCAAATATGCAGATAAGAATCATGTGCTTTACCTGGATTATATAGATTTCAAAGCCGCTTTTGATTCTTTTGACCGGTGTATTCTACATCAGAAACTAATCTCACACAACTGTCCAATCTCTCTTCTGACTTTAATCATGTTGCTTCATACCAACACAACCATCCAAATCAGACTTTCCATGGCCGGCAAACTTTCTTCCATCATTGAAACTGCAAGAGGTTTCAAACAAGGCTGCATTTTGGCTTCATCTATCTTTAACTTTTTCCTGTTCAATCTAGGAATAAAGTTGCAAGCCATAAAGAGTGATTCCACTAAGCTTGGGTCCCATATCATAACTCATTTGGTATACGCAGACGACAATCCTCATTTCGCAAACTCCCTCTGGGTTACAAAACCTTCTTGACTGTTTGGAATCTTATATATTGACTAACAACCTGATAATGAATACACAAAAAACCCAAACCATGGTATGTAAACCTCATGCCAAATTGAAAGTCAAGTCTCACTGTTGGTTCTTACAAAATGTCAATTTATCTCAAGTTAACCATTACAAATATCTTGGCGTCACCATCCAGGCCTCTACCTCTTCTCATGAGAGGGAAGATGAAATTCAACTTAAGCTTTGCATGCTAATCACCCAGGTTAAAATTCTTAAGAAGAAGTATGGAAAATTCACGCTAAAACATATACTTCTATTTTATCAACAAAAAGTGATAGCCACCTTATGTTATGGCTCTGAAACTTTAATATCTATGAAACATAACTGGTGATCAATCCTAGAGGCTCGTTTTTGGAAACAACTCTTACAATTGCCTCAGAGCACGACCCTGCCACTAATTCGGCATGAGCTGGGAATCCCATCCTTAAAGTCTTACAACAAATGGAGGATGTGTGCTCTATTCAGAAAAGCCTTACTGGGAATGACCTCTAGCGGTTTGTTGGGCATTCTAGCCCAACATCTACTAGCACAAGATCATGCATTCACCAAGAACTGGTGTAACATCGTCCTTAACATCTTGGCCGATGCATCTATTACGTAAGACTTAATTATCTCAAATCCGGATCGTGCAAAAAAAAAAAAGTTTTTTCTTCATGACTGGATACGTAATCGTACTCTATGTCTAAAATATAAGGACTTTGATTCCAGAGTTTTTAATACCAAAGCTCTATACAACGCCTTATTTGTTGAAATGCCCGAGCCCATATCTCAGACAACAATTTCTTAGGTTTCGCCTGAATCTTTGGCCAACAACCGGAGGTACTCACAAGACGAAACCTTATCCAGCAAGATCGGAATTTTTGTAGTTCTTGCCTTGAGAAAACACAAAAAGAAACTTTGGAACACTGTATCCTATATTGTCCAATGCTTGCTAATAAAAGGTTGTTGCACTTTAAAAAATGCAGTCTGACCAAATATCATCTAATGTCGATGGACAATGTATGGTCCTACATTACCAACAATCCGGACTTGGGTATGAAGGTGGCTATAGTTCACTATTTAGATGCCATCTTTCTGAATGTCATTTTGAAGTAGCTTACATTAAACCCCGGGTTGCTGTTGTGTGTTTCTTTTCCTTCATAGGTCTCTGCTGCATCAAACAAACCTTATTGACTAGTTTTGTGCAGATTCTAATTAGCTGCTTTAGCAAAGTGCAAACTACTTATCAAACACGTTCAATGAACTATAAAGAGAGGGAAAGGTACCCTTATGTGACCAATTTGTACTTATCGTGTTTAATTAATTCACTTTTAGATTTTTTTCCTCAAGTGTACAGGTGACAAATGTTCCTTCTATTTTCCTTATTTTCTTTTTCTTTTATTATTTTCTGTTCAAAGCCTGTTGTTTCAAAATGTTAAGATGCAAAAATTGTATGATTTTTAAAATGTAATCAATTCTGTGCTGTTTTACTTTTATACATATTTGAAAGGATGATTGTATTATCCATATCAAATAAAAAAAAAAATTAAAAAAAATGGGTTTCTCGATTCCTGTGGGCCTGCAGATTGGGGCATAGCATGTTCATTTCCCGGCTGAGTGGGTGCCCTCACGTATTCCTCCCTTACGTGAGAGTGTGCTTTTTCTGCATTTCCCTCCCTAGCCACAGAGTTGGTAGTCAGTTCACTCGATGGCCAACCAGAATTTCCCCTTTCCCCGTAATCCCTTCCCATCATGACCTTGTTTCCAGGTAGTGCAAGGTCAGGGAAGAAATTCGTCATAATCCTTTTTATGGTTACTGGTAGATTCGAGTTGACCCCCCTCATTCCCTATCAAGGGCTGTTGTTCTCCACTCAGGGGAAATGTATGCCCCTCATTCGTATCACTCGGAGGTTGGGATTTCTCAAAAATAGGCTTCATGTAACCCTCTGGTAGATTGGTATCCAGGATATTTGATGTCCCGGGAATTGAGTGGACGGAGGTCAGGACAGAGGGTAAAGAAGAAAAGCCCAGTCTATTAGATTCCGCTGAGGTCATAGGACAATCAGCCAAGAGGTTACGGGGGTCTTGAGGCAGTATCTGTCTGGATGTCGATTTCTCTAAAACCTTATAGAAGTTAGAGAGTTGTAACTGTTTCACTTCCTTATTTCCCCCCCTCACCCTGTTTGTTGCAACATTGCTTTTCCGTTAGCCAAGCCCTCTTATCCTGTGCCAAAGATTTACTTTCACTCTCCTGTTTCTTTTCTGTATTTTTTGTTTTTTCAGATTTTTAAAAAAAATTATTTTCATTTTCCAGGATTACTTCCGGGATGGATTTCAGGGAATCATCATTGTTTAATTGTAGGGCCTTCCTACTCTCCTCATTCAATTGTTTGAGATCAGATAGGGCAACTTCATTTGGGGGGGGGGATCTTCAATTCTTTGTTAGGAATATTTGGCTTAGTGGAAAGCGATCCCTTTTTCATTAGCCTTTTTTTTGCTTTCAAAGCCAATCGTTTTTGTCGCCGTGAAAGATAAAACCACTTCCACTGAGACTTTCATCTTCCTCTTGTTTTTCTTGAGCCTCTTCTTTCAACGCTGAGCCTTCTACAGAGTCCAGTATTTTTATTAGGACATATGGGCTATCTGGTGTGTCTGAGAGATTTGACTCCCCCTCCCGCACTGGTGGTGAAGGCACCAAGGGCAATCTTGGGACTGAGCACCGTATCAATACTTGCATGCCCTTTTCCAATGTGGAAATTTTCATGGAGGTCCTTAAGAACCTCCATGATCCTTTTTTCCCCTTCAAAAACAGGCTTTTGGGCATAAATTCAATTTTTTTCCATAGCCTTATTCATCCCGTTCCCCATGGAGAGCACATTGGCAAAAGTCAGGCCCTCCTTTCCATTAACTAGGGTTTGGGATCCTTGTGAATTGGTTGTTTTTAGGGAAGGTGGAATGTCTGTCTTCATTGTGAGTACCTTGGCTTCCTCTCTAACCATGAGGAAGCCTTCCACTTTGCTGAGTTTTATTTGAGTATCAAGAACAATTCTTTTCAGGTCTTTTATCTCCCAATGTGTTAGCTCATGTCCTTTATCTAAAAGGTTCAGAATCCTTGAAATCACCGGAAGTGACTCCTCAAATTTATCATTGTCATTTATTGGGGAGCTTGTAAAAGAGACCCCTGAAGTTGGAGGGTTATTAATATGCAAGGGAACTGCTGAATTTGCCAAATTCTCTAACAGAAGGTGTGTCCCCTGAGTCCCCTTGGTGGTCTTTGGTTCCTTGCCCCACCCTTCTTGTGTATTTGTAAATATAGAAGCGGAGGGTAGAGGGAATTTTGCATTTACTGAAAAGACTCTATGGGGTGTTAGAGTCCTCAACTGGGGAAGCGTATTGAACAGATGTACCCGATCGATTCCATTGTAGGCGGCATTTACAGGTGTAGAGGGACCCCTTGAGAGCCTAGCGTGCTTCCCAGTTCTGTCCTCACTATTTGACCCATCATAGATACATCCAAGTTTGTATCCTTCGGCATAATGTCAAAATCCTCATTGAGTTTCTGATTTATGACTCTCTTACACTTAAGAAACTCGAATGAATAGGAATTTGAGAGTCAAAAGACAAGCCAGCGGGCACAAAGGATAGGTCTTCCTCCCCCGAAGATTGTGCACCCAATTTTGTGTGCAATTGTGAGTGCATATAGGAAAGTTCCACCTCTTGCTTGATGGCTTCCCTTTTTTTCCTTTCATCTGCTGTCATGATGCCTACCCCCGGAGCACCAGGACAGGCCCAGCACCCCCGGGAGCAGGCATCATGCCCTCGGGTAAAAGCCCAGCTGCCCCTAATAGGGGCTCTTTGGACTTTGTCCTGGCGCCTTTGGCGCCAGGCTCATGTTGGACATCAGTCCTGGCGCCATAGGTGCCAGGCTCATAAAAGAGGGTGTTTGGTGCACTTACCTGACGCAGACCATGCTGCATGAAGCCTCAAGCCAAATGAGGCTTAGGAGGGACTATTTTATCAAAGGATCTATTTTACTTGGGTGGGGACCGGGGAAGAATACTTACCTGCAACTTCTTCCAAGGCTATTTAAACCACGCCCGGACTGCCACACGTGCTTCGCGTTGCTCTGCATCTAGCAGCTGAACACTCACCGTGCCTGCATCTTGCCTCCAGCCACGCCCGCCTCGATCTTGGGATACCTGAAAGGAAGGAAGGGAAGAGAAAAGGTGAAAACCAAGAACTTAATCTAACTTCCTACCTGTGTCCGGAACCATCACGCCAGCGATCCTGAAGATAGACATTCTTTAAAAGCATCGCGCTACTTGTTGCAGCGCCGCGCATCACTCACCTGCCTCGTGGGCTCTTCACTATCCACCGCGACCTTCTGGGCATTCTGCCACATCTCTGCACCTGCAGGGGAGAAGAAGAGACAAAAGGTGAGCAGGAGGAACAAATGAGGAAAACCTGATTTTCCGTCACAAGACTTACCTGGCCATATTTGACGGAACCACTCCTCATTTCGGGTCGGCGCCACTTCTTGGCCTGGTACCGCACCCCAGCCCCTAAGGGGAAAAAAGAAAGACATTACTAGAGGGATTCAAAGACATTTAAAGGGATCATTTTATCACAAACTCACCTGGGTTTATCTCCGGCAATATCCCTCGAAGCATCACTTCCACTCTGCACCTGAAAATAAGGACAGATCGCAGGTTAAGAAAAGCAAACAAAGAGAAGACTCTACTCTGGAACTTTTTAAACTGCATACTTACGGCATTTCGCCTTCCGAAACCAGTGAAGTAACTGGTCAAATACACACCCCTGCACCAGAAGCAGGATGGAGAGCTCATCCATTCAAACATTAAGGTAAGCCTTGATTGGGGATTTCGGAGGTGGTAAGAGAAGAGCAAAGGGGAGGTGGGAAGCAATCACAATACTCTGCAGACAGTTAATCCCCTTTCTCCACCTACAGAAAGATTTTTCTACGGGCCAGACAAGCCAGATTTGGGGGTCCAGTTCAGTCGGTGTTTCGAATCCTGCGCATCACGCTTGAAGAGGTCACAGCAATCCAGACCAGGTCAGCGCCTCCATGGGAGCCAGGTGAGCATTACATCCTCCTCTGCAATGGCTGCCCCAGAGTTTTCTTCCTGAGTAATGATACCCAGTATAGGGACCACAAGTGTTTGTACTTTGATCCCCTCTTCCAAAGGGGATATTTCATGGGTTTCATGTGGTTCCCCCATGGGCTCTATCTCTGTCCCCACGCATTGCGTTAGCAAGTTTTTTTGTGAGGTCATGGGGGTCGCTGGGCTCTTTAGTGCACCGATTTTACTGTTAAGGAGCACGGTAGACATGGTGCCCTTGGTTTGTATTAGTAGCAGGGCAGAGGGATGGAAAATAATCAGGGCAGAGAAGTCAGCTTACCCCAGTGTAGAAATTTCCAGCCTACAGCCCCTCCACCCTCACACTCCC
This sequence comes from Ambystoma mexicanum, assembly GCF_040938575.1. NCBI lineage: Eukaryota > Metazoa > Chordata > Amphibia > Caudata > Ambystomatidae > Ambystoma > Ambystoma mexicanum. The sequence goes on from NC_090931.1 coordinate 1,548,322,256, forward strand.
AAAGCACCCAAACAGCCCAAAAGCCCACTTGCGTGCCACTTCCGGGTGCGGGCGCGGGTGCGCTAGCACGTGAGGCTAAATGCACGTTGGGCAAACAGAAACAAACAACAGACTCTGAAAAGTAATAGAAATATCAGAGACCAGTGGTGCAGCCTATCTTTGACACACCACACCGTCACCAACAAGAGTCCCCAAGTCACCAACCCCCTTAGTACAGGTCCCTAAGACCCAGAGTCCCAGAGCAAGTCCCCAAGTCCCATCGCTTGGCTCACAGTACTTCGCTGAGTAGCCTGCATGTTGCGCTGCAAAAAGAGCCTTCTGTGCTTCCTCTTGCCGACTCACTTCTCAGGGCAAAGATCCAAACGTCCTCAATCCAGGCAAGAAACACTTGCAGTCTCTCCAGCCCAACAGCCCACTTGCGTGCCACTTCCGGGATGGAACAAGTTACTTACCTGTAACTGTTGTTCTCCAGCATGGGTCTGGCATGGATTCACATGCTCATGAATATTCCCCGTCGTCAGGCGGCTGGGAATCCTCGGTAAAGAAAAAACCAGTATCAGTTTCGTTTCTGATCTGTCTTTCGTAGTAGTAACCAATCACTGATCTCTGCGTCATATTGACCACAGCCAATGACTGCCCTCTACCTAAGCCCCGCCTCTGGCAGCCATCTTCGGATTTGGTAGCACATGAAGTGGCAGTATGACCAAGTGAAGAGCCGCAGAGGGGTAGGCGGGAGGGTTCGCATGTGAATCCATGCCAGACCCATGCTGGAGAACAACAGTTACAGGTAAGTAACTTGTTCCTTCTCCAGCATGGGGTCTGGCATGGATTCACATGCTCATGAATAAAGAATACATAGCAGTACACACATGCACAACCACGGGAGGTGGCAAAGGCTCAACATTAAGCATTACATCAAACACAACATTAAGCAAATCTTACCTCCTCACCAGGCTCACCTTAGGCGAACAGGTTGCGCAGCACTGCTTGGCCGACCCTGGACTTCTCCCTGGAATCCCGATTGACGCAGTAGAATTTCGTGAAGGTGTGCATCGACCTCCACGTAGCAGCCCTGCAGGTGTCCAGCAAGGGCACACCAGATAGGAACGCCGTGGTAGCTGCGATCGCTCTGGTGGAATGGGCTCTCGGACGGCCAGGCAGCGGTCGGTTTGCCAACCGATGACAGTACATGATACAGCCGGAGAGCCATCTGGAAATGGAAGCCTTCGAGAGAGCCTTCCCCTGATTGACAGGTCCAAAGTTCACAAAGAGTTGTGACGTCTTCCGAAAACACTTCGTGCGGTCCACGTAGAACTTCAATGCTCTCGCCACATCCAGCGAGTGCAAAGTCCTTTCAGCCGGCGACGAAGGCGACGGGAAGAAAACAGGCAACACCAATGGTTCCTTGAGGTGGAAGTCCGACGGCACCTTGGGCATGAAGGAGGGGTGCGTCCTGAGCACTACCCTCGTGTCGTGAAAAGTCAAGTACGGGGCCTTGCAGGAAAGGGCCTGGATCTCTCCCACCCGTCGTGCGGAGGTGATGGCCACAAGAAACGCTGTTTTCCACGACAAGAACTTCAACGGAGCCGAGTGCAGAGGCTCGAACGGAGGTCCCATGAGCTTGGTCAGCACCACGTTGAGCTCCCACGCCGGGGCCGGGGCCGGAGCCTTCACCGGCGGGAACGATCTGAACAGTCCCTTCATGAACTCTTTCACCAGATGATGAGACCACAAAGACGTCCGCCCCGTGGTTCTGGTGTATCGGGAGATCGCAGCAAGATGAATCTTGAGGGACGCGTGCGCCAGTCCACCTTTGGCCAGCGTCAGTAGGTACGGCAGTACTTGGGGAGCCGTAATCCGCAGCGGGTTAATCTTCTGTGCGTGGCACCAGACAGAGAACCTCTTCCATTTGTGTCCATAGCATTTAAGAGTTGAGGACGCCCTGGCCTTTGCAAGAACCTCTCTGCAGTCGGCCGGTATGTCGTATCCTCCAAACTCTAACGCTGCAGGAGCCAGGCCTGCAAGTTCAGCGACTTCGGGTCGTGATGGAGGATGGCGCCTCCTTCCCTGGAGAGCAGATCCGCGTCCACTGGCAGCTTGATTGACGGGGACGCTGACAAGTCCAGAAGGTCCGGGAACCATATCTGCCTCGGCCACGCAGGTGCGACGAGGATCATCCTGCACCGTGACCTCTTGAGCTGGTTGATGAGCCGGATCAGCAATGGCAATGGAGGGAACGCGTATAGAAACAGGTCCTCCCAGGGGAACGAGAAAGCATCGCCCATGCTCCTCGGCTGGGGAAACCTGCTGGCGAACCTCCGGCACTTGGAGTTCGTCGCCGTCGCGAACAGATCGATCTGGGGTGTGCCCCACCGTCGGAAGAGGCGGTCCACTAGATCCTGTCGTAGTTCCCACTCGTGGCACGAGCGCAGCCCCTGCTGAGTGAGTCGGCGATGGTGTTTTTTTATCCCTGCCAGATGAAACGGCACCAGAAACATCCTTTGGGCGACGGCCGAATGCCACAGATCCTGCGCCTCCCTGGACAGGGCTGGGGACCTGGTTCCGCCCTGTTTCCTGATGTAGAACATGGTGGTGGTGTTGTAGGTGAAGATCCTCACCACCTTGCCCTTGAGGGAAGGAAGGAGGGACCTGAGGGCCCAAAACACTGCACGGAGCTCCAGGACGTTGATATGGAGGGACTTCTCCGTCGGGAGCCAAAGGCCTCTCGCATGCAGATTTTCGGTGTGCGCTCCCCATCCTTCCAGGGAGGCATCCGTGGTCACTGTCTCCTGGTGGCCGGGGGTCTGGAAGTCCATGCCCGCCGTCAAATGTGCGCGGGTGCCCCACCACCGGATTGCTCGTCGGAAACTCTCGTCGAGTGTGATCCTCTCCTCGAAGATGCCCGTCGTCTGGATCCAGCGCGCGTCCAGGAACTCCTGCAACGGGCGCATCCGGAGCCTGCACAGGGGGATGAGGTAAATGCAAGAAGACATCATTCCGAGGAGGGACTTGATGGACCTCACTCTGGCCGCGTCCGCAACCAGCATCCGCTGCACCTTGCCCAGAATGGCCCTCGTCCTTTTCTTCAACGGAGAGGCCAGAAGCGACACTGTGTCGAGCTTCGCTCCCAGAAACAGTGCTTCTTGCGCGGGCACCAGGTGGGACTTGGCATAGTTTATGGAGAATCCCAGGTCCATGAGAAGTTGAACGGTCCTTGCTGTGTGCTCCACGGCGAGCTCCCTCGTCTTGGCTCGGATGAGCCAGTCGTCCAGGTAGGGGTAGACGTGGATCCCCTCTCGGCACAGCTGCGCCGCCACCGGTGCGAGGCACTTGGTGAACACCCTGGGTGCCGACCTTAGTCCGAAGGGAAGGGCTCTGAACTGATAGTGACGCCCTTGGACCACGAACCTGAGAAACTTTCGGTGTCCCTTTAGGATGGGAATATGGAAGTAGGCATCCTCCAAATCCAACGAAGACAGGAAATCGCCCTCCTCCAGCTGACCCAGGATGTGTTGGAGGGTGACCATCCAGAACTTCTGTGCCTTGATGAATTTGTTCAGTCGTCGTAGGTCCAGGATGGGACGCCATCCTCCCGTCTTCTTCTTCACAAGGAAGTATCTTTAGTAAACTCCGGAGCCCCGAAGCCTCTTTGGGACGAGCTCGATGGCGCCCTTCCTGAGCATCGCCTTTACCTCCAAGAGAAGTTGAGGGATGTGATGTTCTTTCCTGGCCACAGGGGGGACGCGCGGGCACCTTTTTTGAAACTTGAGCGCGTGACCCTGGGCTAGGGCGTCCAGCACCCAACCGTCGGTGGAGATGGACTCCCACACGCTGACGAAGCTTGCCAGCCGGCCTCCCACCGGGGTGCTTCGGTGGGGGCCCGACCCCACGGCCGGTTCAGTCCTGCTTCGACGAGGCTTTGCCGCCTTGACCTCCTTGGTGACGACGGCGGGGTCCGCCTGACTTGCCTCGTCCCCTGTAAGCTTCCTGCGACGACGAACGGGCCGCTTGGCGGTAGGTGGAAAATCCGCCGCCGGAACCTTTGGAGGCACCCTGTTTGCCTCCGCCGCTCCGAAAGGGCGGCCGCCGTTGCTGGAGAACCCCAAGAGCCCGGGCGTCTCCGTGTCTGCTTTGATGGCTTGAAGGGAATCGTCCACTGTTTTCCCAAACAGGTTGTTTCCATCGAACGGCATGTCCAAGACTCTGGTCTGCACGTCTTGACGGAAGTCAGTAGCCTTGAGCCATCCACACCGCCTAAGGCACACGCCGTTGCCCAACTGGCGAAATCCTGTGTCAGCGATGTCTGTCGCAATCGTAATGGCGTGGTCCGTCGCCACCTCTCCTTCCTGCAAGATCTCTAGGGCATCCGCCCTCTTGTCGTCCGGTAGGAAGTCCAGCAGGGGGGCCAGTTTGTACCACAGCTCCCTGTCATAGCGGGCTACGATAGCCAAGGCGTTGGCCGCCTTAATCGTCGTCGCTGCAGACGAGATGACCCTGCGTCCCATCGTATCCAATTTCTTTCCCTCGCCGTCCGGCGGGGAAGTCAACGTCGAGGCCGCACCCCCCCCACTTTCTTCCTGGCCGCCGCGGAGACGACGGAGTCCGGGGTCGGCTGTGCCCAGAGGCACAAGGGGGCCGCGTCCGGGACCCGGTACTTCTTCTCGTACCGATCCCTTCTAGCCGGCGTCGTGGATGGGTTCTTGAGGAGGGCGAGGCCCTCCTCCCAAATATCGTCCAGTAGAGGCACGGAGAGGACCGTCTTCCTCTTGGCCTCGCGCCGTTGATAAAGGAAACCTTCCTTCTTCTTCTCCTCCGGGCAGAGCTGGAAGAGCTCGGATGCCCTGGCGATCATGGAGTAAAACGATCCAATCTCGTCGGGCGGGGAAGCCCGGGTGGGAGGTGACGACGGCAGATCCTCGTCGTAAACCTCGTCGTCCGTACCCGTCGCAGCCGTGTCAGTCCCCGTATCATCCCCACGAGTCGTGGACGGGGAGGAGGGCTGAACAGGGCGCGATGGCTGAAAATGAGGTGGAGGATGAATCCTTCTTCTCTTATGGGGAGGGCTCCCAGAAGGGCCTGGCTCCGGGTCCCCCGTCGGGAGCGGTTCCTCCGCTGGTGGTAACGGCAGTCTCGTCCTTATCTCCGAGCATAAGGACTGTATAGCCAACAAAATGGCCGCCGAGTTGTCTTGCGGCGCTGGTTGAGGGGAGTCCGATGGGAGGTCAGGGGCCCCGTCGGCACCCTCGAGGTTATCGTCGTCTACGTCGGGATCCCTCCCGACGGGCTGGTCTTCTTCCACGCCAACGCCGTGGCTTAAGACCTCGATCAGCTCTTCCTCAGAGGTTGAGGCCGAATCCACGACGACCTCCTGCCCCCCTTTTTCTTCTCCGTCGGAGGTTTCACGGGGGTCCCGTCGATGGGCATAAAAGAGGACTCCCTCCGCGGTGTCAGGGAGACTCTGAGCCCCGAGGTCGCCACCACTGGTGTAGCCTCCACAGGCTGAGCCAGGGCCGCCGCGACTGTCTCGATAGAGGCCTTGGCCGGATGGATTAAGGCTTTCACCACCTTAGGTGCGCTCACCGCCTTCTCCTTGGGGGGAGGGACACTGCCTCGCTCTCCCTCCGATGGGGCCTTCGAACTCGACCGGGGCCTCTCCAGGAGCTACGCCGGGTGCTAGGCCTTCCTCTTACCTGAACCAGAGCGTTGGCTCGTGGTTGATGGTGCCGGGGAGGATGCGCCCTGCCTGGCACCCGTAGAGCCCGACCGTTCGGCGCTCCCGGTGCCAGCGGACTCGCGGTGCTTGACCTTGTGTTGGACCCCCGTCGCGGGGGCGTCCTCAAAGGTCTTAGAAGACCGCTCGGATTTCTTCTTCTTCTTCTTCTCACCTGACGGGCTCTTCCCTTCCAGCCAGTTGGCGAGACGTTGATGGCGGTCCTTCATGGTCCGCTCCGACATATTGCCGCAAAACGCACAGTCCTTCTCCACGTGCGTCTTGTCCTCATGTAGGCAGTAAAGACAAAAGGAGTGTTCGTCCTCCTTAAAGACATTCTGAAGCTGGCATCCAGGGCAGACCCTGAACGGCTTTCCGGGCGTCGAGCTTCCCTTCTCCTGGGCCATGTCCGAGATGGGCCTGAGAAACTTCTGGAGTCCTCCAAAAGCGTGGCTCGACAAAATCTTCACCCTTGAGGGGCGTAGACGAATCCGACACGGTCCCCGTTGATCGGATGAAGAAACGGTGGAGCTTGAGGCTCTTTTTGACTGGAAAATCGAAGTTTTTGAGAAAAAACGTGAAAAAAATAGCACTAACGCTCGAGAGCAATAGCACGAGGATCCCAACACTTGAACGTGCGGTAAAAATCTGAAGATGGCTGCCAGAGGCGGGGCTTAGGTAGAGGGCAGTCATTGGCTGTGGTCAGTATGACGCAGAGATCAGTGATTGGTTACTACTACGAAAGACAGATCAGAAACAAAACTGGTTTTTTCTTTACCGAGGATTCCCAGCCTGACGACGGGGAATATTCATGAGCATGTGAATCCATGCCAGACCCCATGCTGGAGAAGTATTGTTATCATGTGTTAGGTGGGTAAACCCTCGTGTATTCCAGCTTGCAGTTGTTAATCATGTTGGTTTATCTTGATTTGAGATGTATGCGTTGTTCATTTTTGTTGCAAACAAGCCCACAAGCCACCGCCAATTTTCTGCTGTGCCAATTTCGGGAGTCGCTGACTCTGGTCCTCTTTTCTGAGTCTCAGCTGTCCTAATCGACTCCACTTTTGGCTTATTTGATTGAAATCTTGTCCGGGAGCGCGTGGTGGTGTCTTTGCGATGATTAGGATCTTTCCATGCATTATTCGGCCTTGGTGTTGGATTTGATGTTGCGTTGTTGGTCGGCTCAGGGTCATTTAGTTCTGTTAAGATTAAACCCATCGATCTTAAATTAGGTGCTATGTCTAACAAGATGTCTTTTATTAAGAAACTGTTTAGGTGAATGATGATTTTATCTTGGCGTTTTTCTTCAGCAAATTCTATTGTGGTGAGATCTCGAGTTGTTAATAATCTGTTATCCAGGTGGCCAGGACACGGCCATCACTTTTGGATCCAGTTTCTGGGGGTGGACCAGTGCGGCTGATGACCTGGGTTAGGGGTCTTCGGGGAGTGGGAAACCGGATGGTGAGACGCGGTATCCCCTTTCTTGTAACACCTTTAACCCATCCTACTAGGTAGGATATTTAGGAATTCTTACCCCCCGCCCCCTTTTCAACAAACACTTTTCACGGACAAACTGCTATGAGAGGAAACAGACCAACACCCAAGCAGTATACCTGACGTGTCCCAATACAATGGTCAGGTGAGGTCAGGCAATTACTGACCATCACACACACCTGACTTCCATTACACTTCCCCACAGGGATAAAAGGCGGGCACGAGAGTACACTCTGAGTGAGGCAAAGCACACGAGGAAATAGCAGGTTCGAGATGGCAGCTGAGCGGCAGAGGAAAGACGGTAACATCAAAGGGAATTGCAAGGAAGGAAATTCCCTTGACCTTTTCGACAAGGAACCGTTACTTTCCAGAGACCTCCAGAACAGAAAGCATAAATCCAGGAAAACAAGCTGAAGAATCCTGCATTGTGTGTCGGAGTCCCCTCCCACATCAATAAACAAGGTGCTGAGAATCTCCAGCCGCAGTGGTACCGTCCTTGGCTCCAAGAACAAAGCCGCTTCAGTGAAATCAACACAGTCGGTGAGTTGGGAAGGCCGATACAAGACCGGTCTGTGTTGAAGCCAAGGTTGTAAGCACATTGTATGGTGAGCGCATGAACGAACATTGTTAAAACACATGTGATAAGAGATGCAAGTGAAGTTGAACTGCTGATGAGTGATTGAACTTTAAAGCTACAATACCTATGACAGAGAGGTCTGGCACCACGTGGCTGCTTAATCAAAGGTCTTTGTAAGATATCCCCTGATAAGTGAAAAAATTGTTGATAAATTAGGTCCGAGCCCGGCAAAGGGAGGCCAATTGAAAGAACAAAGAAATGTAAACCAAAATGGTCCTGCAACGGGTCCGCCAAATCAGGACTTCGGTGGATTTCACCCCAGCTCTGAGCTGGGGGGGAAATCCGACGAAAATTTTCGCTCATACCGCCGGCGGGAAATCCGCCGGCGGTATTAGCACAAAATTTCCCCATTGAGCCCAATGGGGAATGGGGCATTCCCGAATGGGGTCAATGGGGAATGGGGATTAACATTACCACCAAACTCGTGATCCGGCGTTATTAGCGCCGGGGAGTTCGGCGGTAGGGCAGATAGCGCCAGCACTAATAGCGCCGGCGTTACCGCCCAAGTCGTGATGAGACCCTAAATCACCAGAGAAGTTGTATAAGTGAAAATCCTAAGAGGAAAGGAACTTGAATGTTTTGTCGTGTTGCATCAGGCCCTCTGAAATAATAGACTTTGAACGGCAAAGAGACTGTGGCACAGAAGGCCCTGATGTTGAGGTTTTGAACTGCATCCTTGTGCTAGAGCAGCCAGAGAGGGTGCTAAGCTTGAGTCTGCCGCCTTGTCCCGTGCTGAAAACGGGGAGAAGGGAAGCCAACGGCTTGAATATCCTGACCTATCATTTCGTGGACACTTTTTTTTTGCACAACATTATTTCAAACACTATTTGTATTTAGAAGTAAGGATTGGTGATAGGTTTATTAGTATAGGCCCTTTTATTTTGACTGACTCGACTAGGACTGCAGTATTATCATTTGATGGCCTTAGCTTGCTCCCATCTTTAGATTTAGGATTAGATAAGCATTTTTCAAACCCAATTAAAGTTCAATAAACACCCTTGAACTGTGATCACTTGTGTCTGTCTTACTGTTTGATACCAGGCCTTCCTTACACAGACTGGAAACACTTGATTGGAAGTAACAGAGTTACTCAGACTGTATATGCTGCCAGGGATCTACGTTCTTCCTCAAGGTATGTAAATCCTTGTCGCCATTGATAAGATGATAGCACGAACACACGTGTAGCACTTTAACATAGGATTTTTTAAGAGATAACATCAGAGACCCCGAGCAAAGCCAGCTCCCTCCCAGCTCCTTCTCCAATCGCTGTGCTAAGAACTCAGAACACAATAGAATAAATACAGTCCACATGGAGTGTTTACTTCCTCACACTCCACAAAATAAGAATACATTACACACTTGTGCATCCGGATTGTGCAAGTGCAGGTTATTTATAACACGCTTAACCCCAAAATTGATTTCAAGCATGGACGCGGGATACGAACATGTGTTGCTCAGTGCGGTCTTGCTTCCTTGCTGTGGCGCGTTGCCACAGAGCTATCCTCCCTTTACGAATGATGTACCCCTTTCTATGATGTTTTAAATTGCATTTTATTTGTTTTATGTACTTTTACAGTATTTTTTACCGAAATAAAGAAGAAAAGAACAAAAGAGTAGCACAGATAACATACCTTTGCATACATATGTGCTGAGACAGACTTTCTCTCTTTACCTTTTGTTTCCGGTGGGTGGATCAGGTGTAGTCTTTCCTCTCTCTTTATGCTTAGTGATCCTAAGGTATCAGTAATCTTGTCACATGTTGTATAAACACACATCCATGAATTCAACCCTCTGGACATGAATAAGCATCCAATTTTGGAACTAATCAGCATTTGTTCCCCCTCTCATACTCTTCTGGGTGTTAGAACAGCTGATGTTCTGACTCTGTAAGGAAGGCATGGCATCACAAGTATGACATTGACACAAAAGGTACGATTTGTAAAACCTTTGTTCAATTTTCGGGGTTTGGAAAAACTCCTACTTTGCCCTAAAACTAGGATGGGAGTAGACTCGACCATCAAATAATAAATAAAACAGTCCTAGTTGGGTCCGTCAAATCAAAATGGCCTATACTAATAAACCTAATGCCTGCCCTATCTGTTATACAAAAAAGTGTGTAAATGGGAATATGAATGGAAAGAAAAGTCAGTGTTATAATATACAGAATAAATGTGAGTCAGCTCCCCTTCCCATGTTGGAGAGCACGGAGTAAGGTGGTCCCCGTAGACAGGATGACACACTCTGGCCTCAGGTTCTCAAAACAAAGGCACTTCAAAATGTGGATTGAGGCCTGCCTACGCTTCCAGATTAAAGTCTCTTTTTTGGGCTTGGACCTTTCAAACATAGTACTTGTAGGGGTGCCCTTCCCCAAGCTTAGTTCCCTTCCCCTAATTGATCACACTTCCGGTCTCCCTCTGTCAGGCTCAGAGCTTTTCTTAATGTCGAAGAATGCGAAGTGGTGTCTAAGTGGTCTGGCGTGGTCGGAGTCTGTTCTTCATTGCCACTGTTTCGAGGGAGGAGCTGCAACAACTATAAAACACCATCCGCGGCACAGAGCGCGCGCGGTGCGAAGTGGTGTCTAAGTGGTCTTGCGTGGTCGGAGTCTGTTCTTCATTGCCACTGTTTCGAAGGAGGAGCTGCAACAACTATAAAACACCATCCGCGGAGCGCGCGGGGTGCGAAGTGGTGTCTAAGTGGTCTGGCGTGGTCGGAGTCTGTTCTTCATTGCCACTGTTTCGAAGGAGGAGCTGCAACAACTATAAAACACCATCCGCGGCGCGGAGCACGCGCGGTGCGAAGTGGTGTCTAAGTGGTCTGGCGTGGTCCGGCGGAGGGCCGCGGTTGGGTTGGTGCCCTCACCCACAAACACAAGCTCAACTCATACGGAAAGATCTCTTAAGCTTTCTTTGAATACAGCCCCAACAAGCTCCAAATCCAACACCCATCCCTGTGGAAATCATTAACATTGCAGTTCATTAACTTAAAACACACGCACTTAAGTTCCTAGCGCACGAAAATCAGCTTACTCCAAGCATGGACGAAGAAGACGGGCGGCGCCTCCGTAGCTCGAGGAAAGGAGCGGGAGGGCCCCGAACCGGTGTGGCTATTGAAAGTAACGAAACAAATAGACCAACAAAGAAGAATGACGCTCCCTTTGAAGTCATCAATGCACCTCTAACACCCCTCATGCAAACGAGTTGCGAACACACCAGCCCGCTGATAGTCAATCTTGAAAAAAACTACAAAACCGTGCACACTCCCACCACAATTACAGAAATTACTGTAAATGAGGAAACAACAACTAGCGTCAAAAGTCGTAAACAGTTGGATAATGAGAAGAGCGAGGACGGCAAGACGTCAACTTCCCCACAACTCGGCACTCTCAAGCTAGCCACACCGTCAACCCCCGGAGGGGGGGGGGTCGGAGTGCAGGCATGAAGAGAGCCGAGAGCAAAGTGAGGAAATAGACACATGCCCACGAAATGAAGACGCCGAAGAAACGTTGCAACCGAGCCCTAACAACTTTCGACTGTCAACAGCTACCACCGAATTGCCGTCGGATGAGGAAGATCGTGCGCACATGAAGGAGACGCGCCTCGCAACCGAAGTAGAGAGCTCTGAATCGTGCAAATGGAAAGGAAAAAATGTGAAAAACAGTCTCAGGACCAATCCCCAACGGGGGCTCATCAACGAGTAAAAGTCCTAGTACACGCCTCAAACAATGATGAAGATCTCCAAGAAAGTGTAAACTGTATGGAACACGCTCCACCAGAGAAGAACTGCGTAGAAAGCGCACTAACATCAGCGTGAAACATGAAAAAAAGAAGCAGAGATTGTTGTGAAACCATACTCGGACAATCGAGCTCACATAAATTCACCAATCAGAAGAATAACAAATCAAATATGCATGCAAGAACCAAAGTGAATCGATCCACCAAAACGCATCACACAATGTGAAAGAGCGCATGATTAAAAGCACAAACATCGCGAAATCAAAAAAAACAAACACCATGCGTATGTTGACTGACTTCTTTGAACTCCAGCTACTAAAGAAATCACGAAACTTCGCGGAAATTTCTGATGCAGATATGCTAACAGCCATAAGCGAAAACATACCACATGCAAAACAACGAAGAATGGACCCCCCCACCTGAAGCAGGTTCGTCACAAGCAGACAAATCCGCATCTCAAAGGCTCACATCAACAGACTCTAGTCTTGAGGAAGGCGAAAAAACAAATGAGAGCGATGAGAATGCAACAAGACAAATGTCAAAAGCCAACCTCTTCAAGAATATAGGCGAAGACATACCCAATGGAAAAAACGCACCTAACGAAGACAATGTAGAAGGTGAGCCCTCAACACCGTTTAACATGGACCAGGAGAGCACGACGAGCGACGAACAACTGATTCAAGGCAGCAAAGAATCCAAAGAGCCCCAAAAGGCCACTGCGGTCACGGCCAAAACACAAGAACGAGAAAGCCTGCTCCAGATCTCTGCGTCAGAAGCATCTACATCACCAGCCGCAGCCAGTCAGAATCTCAGTCCAAGCTCAACCAGTCATCACGTGGCAGATGCAAGAGAACCACATAAATGCCCAAAGATAGTGGAACTCGACATTCAAGTGAATAAAACAAAAGACAGACCCTAATGGATTCTTCCAACAGAAAAAATAATACAAACGGAATCAAGAAGCTCACAGCAACCACGAACACCCAGGGGAAGTCATAGTGAGTTTGAACATCAATCAGGCAGAACTTCATGCCCACAAACGCCAAACGCAGTACAAGAGGCATCCTCGAAAAAAACTGACTTACAAGGAATCATGTCTGTCATAACTATTGCACTCAATCCTTTTTGCAAACTATACGAGACCATGAATGATGCAGTAAAAGATCAACAAGTCATCCTAGCAATGCTTCTGACGAAAATAGTATACTTGGAAGGCTACATTACAGCAAAAGAAACTCTTATAAACAACAAAGACACGACTGAGCCACGCAGTACCAAAATGGAATGCGAATAGCTCAACGGCCACCACAATGAGGGAAAATGAAAATTCAGAAAACGTAAAAAACTGTAAAAATAAACTGACCAAAGAACGGAACTCCAACGAAAAACTGGACTTAACGGATCCCCTAACGAACCTGAGCACATACTTGGATGAAGTCATTGATTCACCGACAGCATTAGTTGCAGTCAATCAAAAGGCGGAACAAACACAATCACCGAAACAAAAGACTGCAGCAACCACAGAAGAAAAGCATGCGGAAATGCTGCAAGAAAACGACTTTGAAACCCTGGAACAAAAACAAAATCGTCTAACAAAGTGTGCAGCATACCGTGAGAACAAAAAAGAGCACTAGCAAATCCATATTGCAGATAGATGTATGGAGACTATCCAAAGTAAGAACATCAATAAAACAAAATATATCAGAAACAAATCAGAAGAACGCCTTACAAAAAAAGAGAACAACAACGGACAGAGAGTCAACAACCACTCTTCGAACAAAAAACAAAACACAAGAACCTCAAGGAGAAAAAAAAAACTAACGCTCAAGGTGTACAAAGATACACCCAAGAAACGAGAACACGAAGTAAGAAAAACTAACAACAATACCAAACATGATCCCAGCTCAGGACATAAACAGAACGATCCACATAAACGAGCATCTCACGCTCCAAACACAAGAAACATAGAAATTGAAGAAAACGACGAGAGATACCCCACAAAAAATGTCTCAAAATATTCAATTAGAATGACCCAACGAAGTTGCATCAAAGAAGAGACTATTTTAAATCGAAGAACGGTCTTGAAAATACTGCCTCAAATTAAAGATCTACAGAGACTTCACACAGACGACTTGAAAATCGTTGAACCATGGCATACACAACATGGGGCAGTCACAATACTGCATCTAACGTCCTCAACGATATTAAAAAAAATTCTAAAAAATAGAAGAGACATCTACAATTCTGGTTACTACGTGGAAGACCTCATAGTACCCAGTAACGAAGAACGCATTGAATCAGCTAAAACTAGAGAGACTGACGCCACGGAAAACAAACCCTTAACCACGAAGTATAAGACGGATGCCAAAAAAGATACAGAGGATTATCCTCAGAAAGACCACAAAGTAAAAAAGGGACTTGAAACATCAAAGAAACATCAGAGATCACATTACAATAAGAGCAAAAATGAGCACCATAAAATCAAGAATGACTCAGTACACAACAAAACAACGGAGAAAGAAAAGATGGTAAAGCCACAACGGACACCAATCATAGATGGCACCACGAAAATAACCTGCACGCAAAGAGTCGGCTCAACACCGATGGCTCAATTCAAGCAAAGCCCAAATACAAGCAGTAAAACAGGAATCTGGGCTTGGTTGCCAAAAGCACTAAACCTACATCACAAACAATAGCCACTCAAGCGGGCGGAAGCAGTCACATGTAATGAACCCATAGAAGTCATCAACGACATCAAGTTATGTTCATGGAATACGTGAGGTCATATACACCTGACTGCTCCAGGAGGCCCCAATCTTGGAGAATTTCACATAATCTGTCTACAGGAAACTTGGCTTCAGCAAACCCCCACACTAGAAGGATATCGGATCATTCTATCCCCTGCTACAAGAGGAACCAAAGGACGTCCAACTTCAGGTCTCCTGATAGCCTGCCGAAACGGTTCTGGAGCCTCCATTGTACAAACGATAGTTGCAAATCAATCAATTTTGGCAGTAGAGATTGCCTGGCAAGGCGACGAAAATCATAAGACAGATTTACCAAAAATTGTTATAATAAATCTTTACTGGAACCCAGCTGCAATCATCGCAAAAGAATTCATAGACCTTTGTGAAAGGACAATTGACGCAGTAAGAACCGAGCATGTCATAGAGAACATTTTGATATGTGGAGATCTAAATGTCACCCAAACAACTAGTATGAATGCAACGGAACTACAAAAGGCGTCCGCACACCGTGGCACAATTTGGCGAAAGTTCACCGACTCGCGTGAGCTATACAACTTGGATGAAGTGTTTGTGGAAACGACAGAATAGCAACTTGGGAGCGGGCATCCTCGGCCTCCACGATCGATTACATCTATGTATCCAAATCCATGTTGCACTGCCTACAACTTTTTAAAGTGCGGCACACTCCAACAAGCGACCACAACCTGCTTGAAACCGCATGGAACCTCAAAACCAACAAAAACTGTCAAATGAACACACAAATTGAGGCAAACGCGAAAGGCACCAGAATCAAACTAAGTACTGCTGAAATTCTCAAAATCACAGCAAAATACAAGGCTATCACCACCTCAGTGACATGCCCCAGCATCGACTACCAACCTTTACTGTTGCCGTATATACAAACGACAAAAAGAAAAGGAAATGCAACAAACAGAAATACTAAACACGCATACAATAAAGTGCTAATTGATGAAAGGCGCGAGTTTAGAAGAGCTCTTCGAACAGCCCACAAGCAAATTGCCACAGACGGTACATCAAAGATTCAAAGTATCAAAACAAAATACAAAGCCTGGGTAAGATCATATAGACATAAAATGTACCAAGAGGACGCCGAACAAATAACAAAAGCGCTTAACAACAACAGTAGGAATTTCTGGTCCTTAATACATAACGTTGAACAATCACAGGACAATCAAATTTTAAACAACATCAGTCAACACACTTGGGAAAGTCACTTCAGCAAAGTCTTCAAATCTGATTTAAATGTAAAACCAAAGGCGCAAAAACTAAAAGCTGTACAATGGTCAAACCTAGATAGAAAAGAGGATATCATCGACATCATCAAAAAACTGAAAAACTTGCGTGCACCAGGCCCAGATGGCATCAGTAATGCAGAACTAAAAAGTCATCCAGAAGAATGGGCTACCTTGTTAAGCGTCATCTTCAAGCGATGCACTGAAACGAGATCAGTGCCACAATCATGGACCAAAGCAATCGTGGTACCGATTTACAAAAAATGCAGCCTCACGGATCCAACGAACTTTCGACCGATCGCCCTACTAGATGTCATGGGGAAAGTATATGCCTCATTACTCTTGACGAGATTTCAAAGATGGGCGGCCTCTGCAGAATGTAATGATGAAATGCAAACAGGGTTCAAGAAACACACAGGTACAACATGCAACATACTAGTGTGCAGTATACTAAAAGCAAAAACCCTAGAAAAGAAGCACAGTCTGTTCGCAGCTTATATTGACTTCTCTCAAGCCTTCGACAGAGTTGAAAGATCCCTCTTGTGGAACAAACTTGAAGCATGGAAATGTCCTCACTCTCTGTTAGAGCCAATTCAAGCATTGCATCATGACACATCCATAAGAGTCAGACTCAGCCGTGAAGGAGAGCTATCAGCCGAAATAAACACCACACGAGGAGTCAAACAGGGTTGTCCACTGGCATCAGCACTCTTTATCACCTATATCGGTGACATTCAAAATATGGAAAGTCAAACACGAGTCTTCCCACCAACACTTGGAAAAACACAAATCGGACACCTACTTTATGCTGATGACCTAACAATTTTTGACCAGACCCAAATTGGGCTGCAGCGCAAACTTGACGCCCTTCTAATCTACACCAACAGCAATCATTTGGAAATCAATATAAATAAAACAAAAATCATGATTTTCTAATGTCACCCAAGAAAGGAAAACTTTCAGTGGCATTTGGGCAAGACCAAAATTGAAGTGCTCTCAAACTTTAAATATCTAGGAGTCTACATGGATAGTTCCCTCCATGAAACCACAATGCAGCAGGAACTACATACAAAAATGAGTAAACTAGCAGCTCAAGCAAAAAAAATTGACAGCAAATTTGGAAAATTCTCCCTGAAACCAATAATAAACTTCTACAAGATGAAGGTCGTACCCACCATCATATATGGCATAGAAGCCATGCCGAGGACTCCACAGAAAGTTTGGTGCAAATTAGAAGCACATTTCTGGCGCAAAGTTCTTAAACTACCAAATTCGACTCCTGGGGTAGCAATACGACGCAAATTAAGTTTACAATCTCTAGAATGTGCCGCAACTTGCAATGCCATCATGTTATACCGCAAATGCAGAATGGAAGCAAAAACAAAATCTTCAGTATCATTAAACAAGAAATGAACAACAATACTTGTGATATGATAACCAACTGGCAAAAGCAAAATCAAAAAGTATTAGATGCAATCGCCTCAGATGAAGACAAACTCATCACAAATCCATGTAAAGTGCTAAAGAAAATAAAAGACATGGACTGTGCCAAAACGAATGACGATACCGCGACATTAAAACTCATCGCTCATTTACCAAGTTTCACTGTAAAAAGAAATGAACTGCAAAACTACATAAAGCAATTTCCAAATAGGCAAGCACAGAACCTAATACTACGAGCTAGGCTCAACCTGTTCAAAACAAATGAAATAAGATATGTTCGAGGACAAGCACAGTCAAACACCTGCAGATTCTGTTCCAACGTCACACAACCTCCAAAGGAGACAATAAGACATTTACTCATGGCATGTACAGCGACTGCAGCACTTAGTGCTATTTGCCAATGATACCGGGTTTCAGCACACTGCCAGAAGAGCAAATGTGGTGGTGCAGACTCATTGGGGGAGATAAAACAACGTGGCAAATAGCAACTGCAAAAATGCTAGAACACATTGACTCGAATTTACTAAATGTTAACAGCGAACAGTAAAGAATAAGCCTCCAAAACAGAAAACACAAAGACATGTTCATTGTAGTTTACTACAAAGTTTCAGTATTGTAAAATCACATTTTGATCAAACAATAATAATAAAAAAAATAAAATAAAGAAAATGTCGAAGAATGTACGTGGCTTTTACTACAGACCTCTGCAGGACCACTTCAACTTTCCTTTCAATCCACACCCTTGTGTTATTTGCCCCAGTGTTACTTGGTCTGGGTAGTTTGATGTCATAAGCACAAAAGTTCAACATTCACCTTTTACTTTCATCTTTTCCCTCAGGGTTAATTTTGATGGCTTCACTTTTATAGTTGATTCACTTTATCGCTTTGTAACAAAAACATTTCACTTTTCACAGAGACTTTCGAATGGGCAACTTTCTTTTACCGGTCCACTCCGCCACTTAATATCGCTGGCTTCACAGCTATCGGTAACTCAAAGTTCAACACAGGTCTGCCTTCCTCCAGGTCTCATCCACACGTGTGCAGCCTTCAATTGTGTGATATATTGTTGCAACTTCAATCTCTGTTTAACACACACCGGCCTGTCATGTGGCTTGCCATCTCACCAGCTGCAAGCATTCCTTTCTTGTCTTTTAGTTAGAATCCATGAGTCAAGGTTAATACCACAGGCTTGGCCTCACCTCCCCAACTCTGCCGTTCACCCGGCAGGGTCACTGGTGTCCTTGAAACACAATGCAGTCTTCTTGTCTGGGGTACGGCCTTCTCCACATATCTTTCACAGCCTATTAGAGGCAACAACCTTCTGCAGGGACTTACTGGGGTCCTCGACCCCTTGCTCTCATCCCTAGGTCCGTCGCTCTGCTCCAGTAGGATTGCATTCACCCCGGAAGCTCTGCTCTTGCTCGTGTTCCTCCTTGCTCAGAGTGGGTCTTTTTTTTCCGCCTGTTATCCGTGTGGGTAGAGCTAATTGGTATCATATGTATGCACTTAAAGTCAAGTGCCTGACTTTGCCTGACCCGATTAGCAGGACATGTCCAATGAGATATGTAAGGGTCAGCCTCGTTAATCTCAGTCGCCCTCTTCCTCGGCCCAGTGTTTGTGTGGCAGGGTGGGGGGGAGTTGGGACATTGGAGAATCCTATAAAATAGGATGGATCATGTATATGGGAAAGGGAGGAATTCTGCGTCTCACCATCGGTTGCCTCACCAACACTCCCCAAAGAGCCCTCATCCAGCCAATCCTCCCACACTGGTCCACCCCCAGAGTCTGGATCCAAAGGCAATGGCCGCGCCCTGGCCACCTGAGAGAAATATACTTACCTTGGCATCCTTTTCTTTGAAAAAGATTACCGGGATAAACTAAGTAACTATGTCATCACTAAAACTCTAAAAAAAATGTAATGCTATAAGGCAATATATAAGAGCTAAGGGAGGCCACTCGATCGAGGGCCTCCTAAAAGTCTATAAGAATAGCACTATGTCGAGTTTCCTTTATGGACTTGAGATATTTACAGACAGAGTGCGTGACCCGCTGGAGGGGAAACTATGGCGACGTGCATTGGGCCTACCAAACTGCACACCTTTAGAAGTGAGACACTGAACTAGGCACTATGGCTCTCAGTACCCTTAAGAAAACTAAGTTTTCAGATTGCTGCCTTCTTTTCATAAAAAGAAGGAAGCAATCTAAACACAATGTACAACAATTTAATCCTCTTAGTGCCAAAACCTACCCTAAACCCACTTTAAAAAATTGGTTGAAAGAAGTTTCTGGATATGACCGATTGTGATCTAAAGACTTATGATATTGGGATTGCACTTATAGAAATTTAAGAAAATGCAGGGATATGGGATAGGGATAAGAATTTTAGAACCCTTTCATCTAGAACATTTTATGAAAGATATGTATTCCAGTCCTTCCCGATCAATGCCTCGTTTCAATATCTATTAGAGATAGGAAAGAACAAGTTACTCTCTTAGCTGGTAACGTTCTTTCGATGTGATGGTCCGACGACATATTCCATATCTATCACAGGTAATCACCACAGCTGTGCTGCTTCGGAACATTTTCGGCATCTGCGTCTTGCGTCGATGACGTTGATACGCTGTCTTCGAGGGCCTCCGTCGAGCCGACGTCACCGGATGTTATAAGTAGGACGCACGACGCCCATAGCCTCAGTTGTAGTTTTTTCCCAGAACGTGTGGCACCAATCTTCTGCCAGAAAGCCTTGTGGAAACGTAAGCTGCAATCGCATAAGAAATTCTGTAGCGGGGTAGGTAGGGAGGGAGCGATATGGAATACGTCGGACCATCCCATCAAAAGAACGTTACCAGGTAAGAGAGTAACTTGTTTTTTGAGGGGATTGGGTCCTCCGACGTATTCCATATCTATGACAGACTCCCAAAGCAGTACCAACGTATGGAGGAGGCAAAAGAATTTAGAATATAGAAATTTAGAATGCTCAATCAAATTGAAGAGTAAAGGACCCCCTTGACAAAGGCCAGATCCTGCCCATGGATAGAATCTAGGGAGTAGTGTCTTACAACCGTATGGACCGAAGCCCAAGTGGCTGCTTCACAGATGTTACGAATAGGAACACCCCTCTGCAGGGCAGTAGAGGCAGCCATACCCCTAGTAGAATGGGCCCGTAAGCCTACCGGAGGGTCCTTACCCGCCAAGCGGTAACATTCAGAAATTGCCAAGATAATCCATCTAGACAAAGTCTGCTTAGTAACAGCTTGTCCCAAACGCCTTCCAGCGTAACCAATAAAGAGCTGATCATCCACTCTGACCCGGGACATGCGTGAAATGTAGAAACTTGAAGCTCTCCAAGGATCTAACCTATGGAGCCTCTCCTTGTCCTTACCACGATGCAGAGGAGGATAAAATGCCAGAAGAATGACCTTCTGGCTTAAATGAAATTCCGATACAACTTTCGGAAGAAACGAAGGATGGACTCCAAGGACAACCCTGTCCTTATGAAACACTGTGAAGGGTGGCTTAACTGAAAGTGCCTGCAACTCACTCACTCTGCGAGCGGAAGTGACCACAACTAAAAATACAGTTTTAAGGGTTAACTGTCTCAAAGGACAGGAATGTAAAGGCTCAAATGAAGCACCCATTAGGAACTTTAGAACAAGGTTCAAATCCCAACCGGGCACCTGGAAAGGTGACGGTGGAAAACACATTAGTGAGCCCCTTCAGAAACTGAGAAATTAAAGGAATTTTGAAATAAGAACACTCCTCAGACGAGCGCATAAATATGGACAGCGCCGCCAGGTAACCTCTAATGGTACCCACTTGCAGGCCTTTGTGGGCTAAGGAAAGCAAAAAAGACAGAACCACAGGAATGTCACACGAAAAAGGATCCACATTCTTAACCCTGCACCAGTCGCAGAACTTTCTCCAACGCCATCGGTACAGGGACTTTGATGTAGGCTGTCTGGCCGAAAGCAACACCTCCATCACGTCTTCAGGTAGGTCCCAATCCTTATACCTCAACCTTTCAGAAGCCAAGCATGAAGGTTGAGGGATCTGACCTCTGCATGTAGAACCTGGCCTCCGCCTCCCATGAGAGCAGATCATCTCGGTAGGGAAGACGACGTGAAGGGCAGATGGACAAGTCGAGAAGGTCCGGGTACAACGTTCTCCGGGCCCATGCCGGAGCAATGAGGATCATCCGGGAACCGAGCCTCCGTAGCACTTGCGGGATGACGGGGACTGGAGGAAACACATACAGCAGTGGGAAGGACCACTCCACAACGAACGCATCACCTAAGGCTCCTCTCGGATGAAATTCCCGCGAGCAGGACCTTTCGCACTCCCGGTTGACACTGGAGGCGAAGAGATCCACTTGTGGGGTCCCTCAAAGGGCGAAGATCTCCAGGAGAATCTCCTAAACCAGCTCCCACTCGTGAGGGATCGCGCTCTGCCTGCTCAGAGCGTCCGCTGTCTCATTTTCGACTCCGACCAGATGAACTGCCGAGATCGGAATTTCCTGCTGATCGGCCCAGAACCAGAGCAGCATCGCCTCCCTGCACAGAGGAAGTGACCCTGCCCCCCCCTTTTCGTTGAGGTAGTGCATGCCACTGTGTTGTCCGTCAGAATCAGGACATTCTTCCCTCGCAGAGTCGGCAGAAAAGCCTTCAGAGCTAGCCTGACGGCCCTCAGCTCCAACAGATTGATATGGAGTCTGGACTCCGATGGAGACCAACGACCGCTGACTGTCAACTTGTTGGCATGAGCTCCCCATCCCATGAGGGATGGGTCTGTCACGATCGTCACCTCCAGCCAGGGTAGCCAAAATGGAGCCCCCCCTCATCAGATTGCCTTCGACGGCCCACCACAGAAGGTCCTAGGCGACCGAGGGCGGCACCTCAACGGGGTCCGACATCCTGCCGGAGAACTGTGACCACTGCATCTTGAGAGCCCATTGCAGAGATCTCATCCGCAACCTGGCCTCTGGCACCAGAAGAATGCAGGATGCCATGAGGCCGAGCAACCTCAAGAACTCGAACGCTGGGAGACTCTGGGCATGTTGAAACTTGTGTACCATCTGCAGAATGTGATGAGCCCTCACCTGGGGAGGGAAACACTGCCCCAGGGATGTGTCGAGAACTGCTCTGATGTACTGGAGCCGCTGTGTTGGCGTCAAGTAGGACTTCTTTAAGTTGAGGGAGAAGCCCAGTCTGTGAAGGGAGTGGCAGGTGATTGACAGATGATCCAGGACTTGCTCACGAGAGCGCTCCCTGGTCAACCAATCGTCCAGGTAGGGGTAGACGTGAATCCCCCCCTTTACTGAGATACGCTGCCACCACCACCAGGAGCTTGGTGAAAACCCTCGGGCGGAGGTCAATCCTAACGGCAGGACCCGAAACTAAAAGTGCGAGTCGCCAACCAAGAACCTCAGGTACTTCTTGTGCTTGGGATGGATCAGCACATGAAAGTAAGCGTCCTTGAGGTCGAGAGACACCAACCAGTCCTAAAGTTGAAGGGCCTGGAGGACTTGAGAGAGAGAGTAACCACCTTGAACTTGTCCTTCTTGCGGAACTTGTTCAAAGCATGCAAGTCCATGATGGGTCTCAATCCTCCGTCTTTCTTCGAAATCAAAAAATAAGGGGAATACCATCCCTTGTTCCTCTCCACTACAGGCACCAGTTCTATAGCACCTTTCTCCAGCAGGAATTGAATTTCCTGCGCAAGGAGCGGATCCAGACTCTTCAAAGAGAGATTCCCTGGTGGATTGTCGTGAGGCCTCTGCCGGAAAGGAAGACAGTAGCCGTGGGTTATGATCTCCAGAATCCACACATCTGAAGTAATGGCACGCCATTTTACAAGATGCTGCGCCAGCCTTCCCCCAACCGGCTAACCATGGGACATGGCCTCATGACGGAGCTGAAGCGGCATTGCCTGAGGGTAAAGAGGCAACTGCCCGAGCGGCCTTGGCACCTCGTGTACCTTATTTTCCATCTCTGGTACTCCGACGGTTGCCCCTTTGACTTGCAGCTCCCCTCGATCTACCAAAAGATGAGTAATATCGAAAGCAACCTCCCCTCCATTGTTGTCCCCTAGGACAAAGAGGCAGAGGTTGGTGAACTGCAGCGCTCAACGACTTCGCTGCAGCCTTGGAGGTCTGCAACCTCTCAAGGCTCTCGTCAGCCTTGCTGCCAAAAAGATGTTCACCATCATGGGCATGTTGAGGAGCCGGACTTGTACATCAGGAGAAAACCCAGACTTCCACAACCACGCAAATCTGCGCATTACGGTGCTCGCCGCCATGGACCGGCTGACGCAATGTGCCATGTCCAGACCCGACCGAACAGATTCACACATGGCATCCTTGCCATCCTGTACAAGAGCAAGAAAGCCATCCCGTTCCTCCCCTTCGGGAATGTGTTCAGCCGCCAAAGAGACACAATTCCACAGAGTATGAGTGAAACGTGCTAAGGCACACACTGAGTTGACAGCCTGTAAAGCCATACCCACTGAAGAAAACACTTTCTTCGACCAGCCATCAAAGCATTTGTCGTCCCTATCAGGAGGGATGGTAGGGTACGACACCTGTTTTGCCGGGCCGTAGCCGCCTGCACCACCAAACTGTCCGGAGTGGGGTGCGTAGTCAAGTAGCTGGGGTCGCTACTGCCGGGAGACTCTCCAGAGCAGTCCAAGTCGCTGCCACCCTTCTCTGCAAGGCCATATGGAATGGCAGTACCGGGTCAGTTGGTGGACCTTGGTCAAGGATATCCGTCAGGTCATCCTGAAGAAAATCCACTGGTGGCGCAGACCACCCCAAGTATTCCATAACCCTCGACATAAGGCGCTGGTACGAGGACTCAGCGTGGGTGCCAGGCTCAGGCCTACCGAATTCCACCTCCGGAGAGGTGTCCAAACCACTGGCGTTGTGCAACGACTGCCGCAGGTCTTCAAGCTGGCTAAGACCAGACAAAATCTCATCAGGTACCTCAGCAGGAACCAAACCTTCTTCCTCAGACCCTTCCTCTACCTGAGAAATATAATCCATAGGCTGGAATGGGGGCACAGAAAAAGGGACAAAGACATTTTTAGACTTGGCCAGAGCCTTTCTAGGGGGGTTCCACCGTGCCACAGGGTACCTCCGACAAAGCCGCCTCGAAAGGCGTCGATGGAATTGGCGTCAACGGCTTCGACACAGTCCTCGAGGGCAGAGCCCCGAGCGTGTCCTTCGACAGCCTGGGCACCGATGGCGTTGACGGCTTCCTCGGAGGCGGAGCCTTGAGAGAGTCCCTCGACGAACTCAGCGCCGAAGGCGTCGATGTCTTCTTCAAAGACTTCACAGGCTCCGACGGCCTCAAGGGCGTTGAGGACCGGGACCTGGAGCGGGCATGTCTAGAGCAATCCACCTTGTCCGATCGAGTCCTCGAAGGTGCTCGATGATCGCGCCGACCACCCGAGCCCGAAGGCGTGCGAGTGGCGGCTCTAGCACGGTCACAGCCGGCGTCTTTCGACGGCGCGGATGGAACGGAGCCCTGCGACTGAAAAATCGCCATCATCTCCTGCCGAAATGAATCCCATTCCGCAGGAGTGGAATGCTTGTTGGGACAAGCAACCCGCCGACGGCGAGAGCCCTCGGATGAGGACAGGGAAGGCAACCGATGACAGCGCTTCCATGATTGCCTCGAAGAGGCAGAGGAATGGCGGGACCTACTCCGGGACCGAGACCCCCCCCCCGGACAGATGACGCTGTGGAGAGTCGCCCCTCCAATCGTCAGTCGAAAAAACCCAGCGGATCTCGACTTCCGAGACTTGGACACCTTACCAACAGAAAGCTTTTTCTTACGCTCCCGCAAGGCCTTGGACGTAAGCGACTGGCAGTCTACACAATCATCCGTGTCGTGGCCCTCACCGAGGCACCAGAGGCAGGCGTTGTGCGAGTCCGTCAACGACATCTTGAACCCGCAGTCCCGACACTTCTTAAAAGCCGGCCACGGGGTGGAAGAAGAAGACGAAGACATCATGGAAATCTTCACAACAAACCGGTTCGAAGAACCGAGGCGTGTCGAGATCTCTGAAGCGAACACGTTTGTGGAAAAAACGGAACTGAGGCTATGGGCGTCGTGCGTCCTACATATAAAATCCGGTGACATCGGCTCGATGGAGGCCCTCAAGGACAGCGTATCGACGTCATCGATGCAGGACGCAGAACATTTTTCGGAGCAGCACAGCTGTGGTGATTACCTGTCATAGATGTGGAATACGTCGGAGGACCCAATCCCCTCCAAACTAGGCGTTTAATTTAACGCCTATGCCTAGGTTTACTCCCTACTTTATCCAGAGTGTGAGCTTGGAAGATCCTTGCTTGGGATGATCGTATCTGCAGGCTGTGCAAACTAGAGGTAGAAACTGACAGACACTTGTTAACGCAATGCTCTAAGACTAGCCATATTTTAGATAAGTAATATCGCAAATAATTTCTATTTATTTTTTATCAGACAACTGTTATAATTAACTAAGAACATGAAATCTGATTTTTATAAATTGGCTGAACTGTGTTTTATAAACCATTTAACGCAATGTATTTTGAACTTGCAACTTAATGATGTTATTATTAATGTGTATAAGGCATATTGAGTGCTTTGTATTATGAATGTGTAAATCATTAATTTATAGTGTTTAAGATTCTTTGTAACTAAACACAAACAAAAAAATTAAAAACACCCACGAGATTTGTCACATCTCTACAAGGGATCCACTAGATCACAGTTCTACAAGGGATCTTGGAGCTAGAGGGAGAAGGGGGGGTTATTGAATATTTTAAATCAGTCAAGTGCACCCATGCCCTCCCAGCTTCACCTGTTCTGAGACAGTAATTTCTTTCTCTTCCTTCCGCTTTCGGGGGACTCTTCGAGGTCAGGTTTTCTTCTAACTTTATGACTGATAAATCCTCTCGATTGCTGATCTCGTCACCTGTGGTATAAAGACCGAAATATGTAATTTATAGATATATAAATGTAAGTTCCACCTGCAGCAAATATTTTCTCGCCTGATTTTAAGGTCTTGTTCTATTCGTGTCTCCTCTCCGTCAACCCATCCTTTGGAAGTTCCTCCAACTCTCATTCTGCCTAAATATCCACAAAATAATTTTGTGTTGGGGGAAAAATACAGGGGACCTCTTCCTCCCTGTGAACCTTAGAGAATGTTAGACAAAGAAACAATTATTTTACTGAAGCCGTTTTTACTTTGATCACATGCCAAAGTCACATGACTCCCACTATAGACAAAGACATTCAAGTGATACAAGAATGACTTGAAAAAAGGTAAACAAAATGGGGAAATCAAAATATATTAACTACCAAAGTAATACTTAAAGTGAAAAAACCTTGCAAGGTAATTCTGCTGACTGTCTACGCTCACAACCAAGGCATGGACACATTTCTATATCACACGAAAAACGTCTTCTAAGAGGTGATGCAGAAAAGCAATGATAAACTTGTGCACTTTGGAGCAAATGGGTGCTGTAAAGTGCCTTACAAACTAACAAGATGTGTGTTTTCAATTATTTTTATTATTACACAAAAAGCAAACGCCTGTCTATCCCTATTCTAAGGTGGTTTCCCTACCTAACAAAATACAAACTGGGGCGGTCAGGTCAGTTGAGTTAACAGTCCTGGTCAAAACACTGCAATCCCTAATGCTACACAAAACCTAATATATATATATATATATATATATATATGATCCCTTAGGCTCCAAGGGGGATGACTCCCTCCGCTTAGCAAAATGGACAGTTTATCAGGTAAAGGAAACGTCTCAAAACAAATTTCTGATAGATTCCCCAGTAGGCCTCTACCCCCAGGGCCTCTTTTGTATGGTAAAACATTTTATTTTCAAATTTTCTCAAAGGAAAAGGCTTAGGCTTGCTGAAACTTTTTTAATATGGGGCCCACTTGTCAAATTATTTCCAGGGCCTCTTTTGATTGCCAGTCCACCCTTGCGTGGGAGGATGACTCCCTTCACCCAGCGGACTCCTCGTACAGACAAATGGTGCTCCTTGTGACAAAATAAAAGTTCCAAAGAAAAGAAAGGCTCAAAGGGCCTCATCATGGCCTTGACGGTATACAGGCAGTAAAGGCAGCGCGATACCGACAACTCAAATAGCTTTAGTGCAACTCAGTTCGGCGCTATTCGCGCCAGATCCTGAGTTGTGGTAAGGCTGCTAATCATCATCGGATTCTATGGGGCACTAACAGCGCTATTACCACCGCTATGAAATGGCGCTATGTGGTCCCGCCTGGGACACCAACAATTTGACTAGTAATTACTCTTTTTCAAGACCCTTGCGTATGACCTTCTTTCCATATTAGCCAGGTACCTAAGACCGAAAGTGATCTACACTGCAGGGTATTTGATTATTAGGTTCCCAACCCCACCCGTACTTTAATGTCTCCCAAATACCTTGATTCTGGGAGCTCTTTACCGGTGAAGTGCAAGACTGAATAATGCTCTTTTTCTCCTTCTGCAAAGAGCCAGCTGTTGTTGTAAAGACTGGAAGGGGTATCTAGATTTCTGCCCACTTTTAAGTTGGGATAGAGGCACAGAGCACCCCAGCCAAGGTTCTCTAATGGTAGATATGGACGAGCAACCAAGTCTGAGGCTCAAAGGATGGGATGCAGGCTGGTCCCAGGTACAGTGAATCCCTGAGGCCCACAAAGGAATGTCCACACACTATCGTAGGTGATAACACCAATCTCTAAAGGATAAAAGTCAGGCAGATATACAAAAATAAATATGACTCAATTTGTACTAGAAATCTGAACAAGTAGCTTAACTGAAAATAAATGTACAGTTCTATGTGGTACAAAACACACAAGGAGACCAAAAGTGTGTCTTATGCCTGGCAATATACCCAAACATTAACACTAAATACGACAGGTGAGTACTTGAATTTCTTTTCCTTTTGTCAAACTCAGAATTATTTGCCCTCCAACCGTACTATCTAATCCCTCGCGTGGTACCGGTGGGCCGCTTATTTAGGGTTAGGGGATAGATAAGAAGCTTGCCCCAACTACTTCATTCTCTTTCCCCGGATTGGCATTTAAAACATTAAAAAAATTGGTAAAGTTTGTGCTACATCCTTTGAAGTACCAATTGGCCAATTCAGACCTCTTAGTAATAAAGAATCCGACCAAAAGATCCAGAGGAAATTCAAGTGGAGAGAACAACACTTGCTAGTCAGAAATATTATCCCGGAATCTCACCGTTTTACTACTCCAAAGGATGTAGTACAAACTTTAACAAGTTTTGGTATATTTTAAATTATGTTTTAAATGCCAATCCGGGGAAAGACAATGAAGTAGCATATGTCGCCCGGAAGGTCTAAAGTACATTGCTTGGGTTTAGAGTTGGTGGAGACACTAAGAGTGGTGTCTTCTTATGTTATGAAATAATTAACTGCCTGAAGTAGTTGGGGCAAGCTTCTTCTTATCTATCCCCTAACCCTAGATAAGCAGCCCACCGGCACCACACGAGGGATTAAAATAGTTCTATGTGGTACCACTGTTACCTTTACATTCACTTGTAATGCACAAAATACTGACAGTTATTAAAAAGCATTACATTGCTAGCCAAAGGTTAACTCATAAAACATTATTGTAGAAAGGCAGCTAATCATTAGAAGATAGGCAGAATGCTTTCTTTAGGGTATAAATGCAATACTGTGTGAGGATCCCCCCACCTCCGCAACCTGTAAGGAAAGGTTAAGGTGTACTTTGTCTTGTATATTACAGCCCAGCTCAAATATGTTCAGTAATATTCTGCTTCTCCTTCTATAGATCCCACTACCCCCAAAGTACCTGAGGGGCCACAGGAGCACAGGATCCAAGGCACATCTGGGACCCCTGGATGAATCCAGAGGATGGAAAATGCTCATCCTCATCACAGTACCTTGAGTGCCTTGGCAGGCGAAGTGGTGGAGTTTCTTGGCTTTAATCAACAAGACCCCTCGAGGATGGACCCACCACCCCCTAGGAGGAGTCGCTGGGATGTCGGTGTCTAGAAGAAGTGAACCAAGCAGTGTCAGAAAAGACTTTCGCAGTGGTCTCCAAAGTCGGATTGCTATGCCCAGCTGTGGATGTCCCAAGAAGGTGAAACTTGCTGTGTAACTCGACAAGGCCCGGCTCAAGAAGATAAGAACCTTGGTGGCCTTGGCTGACTTTCGGTGGCAACGAGTGCAATGGCAGAAGTAGGTGTCGGGTTTAGGGATTTCGTGGTTTAATGCCTTTTAGGTTATTTGGTGCTGCAGCCGAAACATGGACCTCGGGGGTGGCTTCTGGCGACCTGGACACGACCACTGGACTGAACTGCAGACCCTCACTAAGTCTGGACACTCGGGATGTCTTCTTTGGATTTTGGTGGTGGGAAACACAGCGGCAGACACTTCACTGCAGGCAGCGACCCTGCACCTTGTCCGGCGTGGACAAATGTCATGGCAAGGATGTCCCTTGAAGATTTATTTGGATGATTGGAACATTCGCAGCTCCGGGTGTCTGGCAAAACTATGCCAAGGTACCCCCTCTTCTGGGCGATATTCAGCAGCTTGGCTTCCATCGGTCGCGAACACTCCTCCGGACTCTGGGCGACACAGATGAACTTCTTGGCTTCAAGATGATCAGGCACTGCTCTTCGGAACCCACAAAGATCCTGTTAGCCCCCGCTGACTTATCTTCCCCGGAACCCCGACTCTCCTCTTCCTCCTCACCCGAGAGACTTGACACAGAGCTGGTGGGTATCTGCGGTCTTCGGGCTTGATAATCCTTCTTTTTTGGAAGTGAGTGTCAATCCCGAAAGGAAGCCACAGTGGAAGCTTCTGACACAGCTCCCCCGGGGCTCCCCTCCCGGAAGGGGCGTATGGGGAAAAAGCCTTGCCAGGCACAAAAAACCTGAGTTGACAGCAGTAGTTATGCCGTTGAAGTTCCAAACCTCGACTCTCCGATAGGGTCCGTGGAAGATGGGCTCCTATGACTTGGGTCTTCGAGTCCGCATGAGAACCGAGGCGTTCCGAGAGGCGGAAGAATGGAATGAGGAAAAAAGAACCATGAGCAGCGAGCGTGGAGAGAGAGACCCACACTCGTAGCACACCAACAGTTGGCTGAAGAGGGAAAGGAGAGAGTGGCCGGTAAGCCAGCAATAAGGCGGGAGAGAGGGAGAGAGCACCGCTGCAGGAGAGCAGAGGCGCAGAGCCAAAGGTAGAACAAGAATGGGAGGCGCGGCAGCTCCGATCAAGACCGGGTCACTCTGAGGAGAGACAGACAGAGCGAGGTGCGCGGCCACTCTGAAAGAGATCGGGGCACCGAGCGGAAAGAGAGAACACAGCAAAAAAAGTTCCTAACGTGGAACAAAGAGAAAAACTAGTGCTTGTAATCAAAGGCAGCGGGTAAACAAACAGAAATGGTTGCAACACGCCGCCTACAGCAACAGGCGTGGCTTAAGTGTACAGCCATAGCGAAGGTGAAAACACTAGACCACAGCTCTGGCAGTGAGCAGAACATGGTGGGGTGACTAATGGCCTCCTAGTCATGTTCTGTGCCACATGCGCCATGGAGAGAGAAGCATGACAGTATGCCCCCTCCCAAAACGTGTGCCACCCTGTTTCCCCGGATGCGCCCGGTGGTATTTCCAGAGAAGTTCTGGAGCTGAGATATGTGACACAGGCTCCCAAGAATCCTCCGACCTGGAGTACCCCTTCCAGTGTACCAGATACTCCTAACGACGCTGTTATCAGGAATCACACATCTGCGACACCTCATATTCCACTTCTGGGCGAGCTGGTGTTTGTAATGGGTAAGGACGAAGAGTGGGATCTGGTGCCACTCCCTTGAGAAGAGAGGAATGGAATACCGGGTGAATGCGTTGTAGGCTTGGGGGTAGTTTGAGCCAAAACGTAACTGGATTGAGTTTGTCCAAAATGGAATAAGGGCCGATGTATCAAGGGGAAAGTTTGGATGGTCGTACCCAGAGTGGTAAATACTTGGTTGAAAGCCATACCCTGGAGCCCACCTTCCATTCGGGCACCTCTCGACGATGTCGGTCGGCCTGGGCTTTGTAGGTCTTTTGACTGTCTTCTAGGCAGAGCTTGGTGGTCTTGTGCGCTTCCGACAACCTGTAGAACGTGTGTTCGATTGCTGGTAGAGTGGACTGTATTGGGGACATGGGAAGTACTGTAAGAGGATGTTGTTCGCAGGTACCGTAAAACGAAGTGAGACCGGTAGCTGTATGGCGGGAATTGTAATAAGCGAGCTCTGCTGTTGGCAATAGAGTCACCCAATTGTCTTGTTCCCGGTTGGTATAACAACGGAGGTACTGTTCTAAAGTGCTGTTCAGCCTTTCCGTTTGTCCGTTAGTTTGGGGGTGGAACCCAGAAGACAGAGCCCGTTTGATTCCCAAGTTGGCACACAAAGATTTCCAGAGGTGATCTTGTCTGGAAAGCCATGGAGGTGAAAAATGTCCTTGAGGAACACCTCTGCCATGCCAGCTGCCGTGGGTATACCTGGTAGGGAAGAAAAATGTGCCAACTTGGACAGCCTATCCACCGGTACCATTATGCAAGTGCAGGATTGAGATGGTGGTAAGTCAACGATAAAATCCATCGTGATGTGGCTCCAAGGACGTGTAGGAACAGGACTCTGTTCAAGCAGGCCAAAGGGCCTGGCCGTGACGTGTTTGTTAGGGATGATTCTCTGTTTAGGCTGAATTTCCTAACCTAGTGAGTCCCCCAGCAGCTTTGCTGGATTTTTGGGGTTAATTTTTTTCTCCTGCCAAGAGTGAGACTCTTTTACCCTCACTCTTGGGCATGATTTGAGTGTGTTTCTTTGACTCTAGATGTGTTTAATGGGCTATGGGGTCTTTTACTCCATAGGGCTTCATGTGTTTTTGTGATGTGTGTTACACAGCACCCTCAGTGCAGTAACACAGGGGTGTCATAGTAACCCCCCAGTATAGACTCCATACCCTGGGACTAACTACTGTCTCCCAGGGCATGTAAAGTCACCACTGACTTTACTAGTCTCAAATTCTGAACAGAACCAGTACAAACCATCATATTGTGGACGTACTGGCCAGGGCAATTCGACTGCCCCGGGGTCTGTTAGTCGAGGGGGCATGTCTCCGTCCCCCCGATCGAGTTTTGGCTGGTGGCAGTGGATACTACTTTTTATATTCGACCGCGAATATATTCCAATGGGATTTTCCCCATTGTTCGAGGCTACCAACTTTAATTATTTAATTCCTATAGCCTCGAACATACCGCCGGTTTATTTATTTAATATTAATTCTCCGGTTGGTATTTTTTGCCAAGACTCGGTTCTAAAATGGTGTTTGTGTTCTCTTCTGTAACTCCAACCCAAGTCGAGCCCTTTGTTCCACTTTTTGGCGGGCTTCTCCACAGAAGCCTCCAAAAGTGGTGCCACTCTGTCTGGGTACCACAGGGGGTGTGGGAGGGGGTTTAGGCACCCTGAACTGAGTTGCCTAGGCAACTCAAGTCGCACTCCGTCCTGATTGGCCCAAGTGGTGAGCCGGCCGGCTCACCACTTAGCATGTTTGAGTGACAAGTAAGGCTGAGTGAATGGGGGTTTTCTGCATAAAAGCAGGGCTTTGGGGACTGGAACTTCAGAAGTCGCCAGAGGACCTAAGAATCCGACGAGGGAGAAGCTGTGCCAACCTGCTACGACGACACCACCGGTGGAGCCCTGCTGAACCGTCTCACCACTTTTCCCAACGACAGAGGAGATCTCCAGCCCGGAGAGTCTTCTTCCTTCGACTGGTGGGGATAACCAGTCTGCTTCCCTTTTCGCTTCCTGGAACAACTCGTGGCCGCCTTGCCTGTGCCAAGCACCCTGGCAACCGGGATACCACGTTTTACCACTACCGCGAATCAAAGGGTAGTACCTTTAACCGGAAAATTCTGCGGCTGGTTTCTTCCCTGCAGTGCAACGACCTTCATCTTTCCTCCACGTCGAGATCTTCTCTTCCTCTGGACGACGCCGCGACTTGCACCTGCTGCCAGGAACAACTGCCCCCGCTGGAGGATCCTTTCCACCTAAGGTACCGTGTTGCGCCTGGCTTCCCTTGCAACCGACTGTACGGGGTAGATTTAGCCCCCGGCTTTCGAACCTGGGTTGGCCTGGGACACCCTGGCTAAACTTTTCTGAGCCTAACTAAAACTTCTCTGAACTCCTTGCAAGACTTTTTAAGCCTGTTGTCAGTGTGTGATCTTGGGTGCATTTGTGCCTTGCTCTCTCCAAGAGTGGGCCCGGCCTATGGACTTTGACTCACAAGTAACTTTTGACTTTCCTGCCTTGCTTAAGAGTTCCTAAGTATTAGTGTGGTGTATTATCCTACATTCTGCCTTTTTCCCTCCCTTTTTCGTTAACTTGTTGGAGTGCCATCTATAGTTAAGCGCTCACCTCTGTCTGGAAATAAGTGGTGTTAACTAAGACTTGTCTGATAAGGAATAAGGGATGTATATATAATAATAGTAACTGTGTTTAGAGTGATTTACAGTATTAGTGCTGGAGTGTTTCAATAAGTGTGTTTTTAAATAAATAATTATATACCTTGATACCAAAGCTCTGGTCAGTGTTTGCTTGTGTCTGAGTGCCTATTGTGTATACTTTACATACTGCCTAACTCTTCTTGAGGGAAGTCTGACTGCTTAGCCACAGCTACCAGGTAAATCTGGGTGGTACAGACTGCTACCAAGTGGGTTTACTGCCAACACCTGTAGTCCTAAATATTTTGCAGTGGTCCCCAAGGGAACTGCACAGGTTTCTGCCTAATAGTGTTTACTTCTGGCACACACCTTGCAGGACTGCACATATCTTTTGCCGTTGACTGCTAAACCAGGCCAATAGAACGATCGTCTAAGCAACTCGAGGGTACTAGATTGTCCTCGATGTCCTGCAGTCTTGGCGTCATGACACCATGCCAAGGCTTTGTTCCGAAGGGGAACTGTTGGCACGTACAAGCGATGTCCTAGGAACAACAGACCTTCTCAATCGATCAATGTACTTCCTGCTTCTGGGGGTCCCTCGTTGATCAATGCTTCCTTGACCTGCTGAAGGAAGGTTGTGATGGGGCGATGATTCAGTTTCTGGGGAAGAACCTCTCCAGTTAGAGGGATGTCGTCTGTAGGACTGTCTTGCGAGATAGGGCATCTGCCACAGTGTTTTGACTGCCCGGGATGTACGATTCTGAAATCGTCTTGCACGAAGAAATGGGCCCACCAGGCCTGGTGGGAATTCACGCAGTCCATAGACTGTAGCACCTGGGGGTTCTTGTGGTCGGTCCGTATTGTGAAAGGCTAAGCACGGCCTTGTAAAAGATGGCGCCACTCCTAGCAGGCAAGTTTGATTGCAAGCAGTTCCCTCTCCAAGACGGAATAGTTTTGTTGGCTTTCGGTTAGCGTGCGAGAGAGGTAGGCGATGGGGTGTTCTTCTACGTCTTGTTCTTGTAACAGTACGGCCCCTATGGCCGCTAACGAAGCATCAGTCTCCAAAATGAAGGGCTTCCTTCAGGGTGAAGCAATAAGGGAGCACTGCAGAACAAGTCCTTCAGTCTTCGGAAACTTTCGTCTGCCTTGGAATTCCAAAAGAAAGGATTTGATGATTTCTTTAGTAGTTGCGTTATGGGCAGAATCACTTCTGAGAAATTAGGGATAAACTGCCGATAGAAATTAGCTAGCCCCAGGAACCTTTGTACTTCCTTGACCGAGGAGGGGGTGGTCCAGTCAAGTATTGCCTCGACCTTCTCCTTTTCCATCTGTATGCCGCTCCAAGACAAAATTAACCCGAGATAAGGTACAGTATCAACTCCAAAAACACATTTTTCTTTTTTGGCCCAAAGATGGCGGTTCTTCAATCGATTCAAGACCTCCGCAAGATGGATCTTGTGATCCTGGTAGTCCCGGGAGAAGATAAGGATGTCATCCAGGTATACTATCACTGATATGAACATAACATCAGAAAAATGCGGTCCATAAACCGTTGGAAAACGGCTGGGGCATTTACCAGGCCAAACAGCATTACACAGTACTCTTATAACCCGAAAGGGGTGCGGAAAGCAGTTTTCCATTCATCCCCAACACAGATCCTCAACAGATGGTAGGCACTGCGAAGGTCCAGCTTGGTAAAGATTTTATCCCCCTGTACTGCCTACAGGATATCTTTAATAAGAGGCATGGGATAACGATCCATGACTGTAACCTTGTTTAGTCCTCTGAAGTCGATACAAAGCCAGAGATCGTGTGAATCCCTTTTTGGGATAAAGAACAAGGTAGCACCGGCTGGGGACTTAGAGGGCAGTATGAGTCTGTTGCACAGGTCATCGTCCAGATAAGATCGGAAAGCCTTCTTCTCGATCTGGGACAATGAGAACATTCTTCCAAAGGGGAGCAAAGCGTCTCAGTACCAAATCGATAGAGCAGTCTTCGGGTCGATGGGGAGGTAACTCCAGCGATGCTTTGTCAATCCGCAGCCGCTCTGGAAGAGACCAGGGCACCGAGCGGAGAGAGAGAGAGAACACAGAGAAAAAAGTTCCTAACGTGGAACAAAGAGAAAAACTAGCACTCGTAACCAAAGGCAGCAGGTAAACAAAACACAATGGTTGCAACGCGCTGCCTACGGCAACAGACGTGGCTTAAGTGCACAGCCGTAGTGAAGGTGAAAACACTAGACCGCAGCGAGCAGCAGCAAGCAGAATGTGGTGGGGTGACTAATGGCCTCCTAGTCGTGTTCTGGGCCATAGGCGCCATGCAGAGAGACGCATGACAGAACCCTTCTCTGGGCAGCAGGCAAACAGGACTGGCTTCCAGGACACTTCGGATGTAGAGTAGCTGTTGCACAAGGTCCTCTCGTAGCTAAAAGAAGAGGTCGCCAATTCAGGGCTTCTCTGATTCAATCCTTGAATCAGCACAGCAGCTTTCGGATTAGACAAAGAAATGCAGCCGCAGACTTTGTCCTCCAACTAGATTCCAGGATGCAAACTTAAGCTTTTGCTTCAGGTTTCTTGTTTCAGCTTCTGACAAGGAGGGGAGTCTCAGCCCCCCTGTAATACAAAACACTCCCCATTCACTCAGGCTGAGCCAGGCTCAGCCAACCCATCTCACACAAGTGCATTCATGCAGGCAGCACCCAATCAGGCCCACGGGCATTCAGGCTATTCACCAGAAACCAGACACCCACAACACAGGATGTGGATTGGGGGCTACTGCCCAGCCTTTCAGTGCACCATACCATATTCATTCCAGTTTCAGTCAGGGCGGGCTCATGCATTGTGTCACACAACCAGACACCCACAACACAGAATGCATATTGACTACTCACTCCATTCATGCAGGCTCCACCCAAAGGGTGTACCCACAACAAGCATCTTCTGGGAAGGCTCCAGCCAATCTGTCAGGAGGCAGCCGCAGAGCCATATATGGTCCTTCCACCCAACAACAATTCAGCTGAAGGGAATAGAGCCAGGGCTTCTCTGGACTTTGAGAAACAAGGGGGTAAGGCAAAGGAAACCAAGAGGCCACCAGTGGCCATCTTGCCTTTGTGTACGAATCCACCGATTCCAATGGCAGTGCCTGGATATCCCAAAAATGGAGGATAATCAGAGCCACTGTCAAGCCAGCATGTAGCTGCACCCAGCCCATACCCTGTTCTTTGGGCAACATGTGCCCACAAATATACACGTGTACCCTTACCCATGGGTGCCCTAAGGGTTAAGGGTATTTTTATTTTTTACATTTATAAAGTGCAGAAAGCGGCCATGGGCATCGCGGCGCTGTTACAAGGAGACTTACTTGGTTGCACATGAACGAGAGCCTGTCTGCGGTTCGTTGGTTACAGGAGAACGTTATACAAGACAGTTAGCGGTACATTGGTTACTGGTTATAGAGGATAGAGAGCCTGTGTAGGAGTAGGTGGCTCAGGGCGTTACAGGTGAACCAGCTACATCCCTTACATTAGTGAGCATAAGGTACCAGGGGAATGATGCTGGGAGAGGAGTGTGGGCTAGTTGAAAAGCCTTGTTTTAAGGGCTTTGCAGAAGGCATAATGCAAGGGTCCATTCCTTAGGGTAGGTGGGAGGGAGTTCCATTGTCTTGGGGCTGCAAAACCAAATAGTCCAACAGGGGCTGTGAAACCAAATAGCCCAAGGGGGTGAAGGAGCCCAACACCCTGGGTGGTGTGAGAATCCTTCCGGCACAGAGCAGCCACCATCCAACCAACCCCAGGAGGGGGTGGAAATCGTGAGACACCAGGAAGGGGTATGCACCAAAAGGGTTCTGAGCTATAAGAGGCTAGGGCATACAGAGACACTGACAGGAACTGTTTTACCTACCAGATTTGAACTGTCTAGAAGGCAGGAGGCCTTGAGGCATTTCTTATTCTCCTGCACATCGGCAGGAAGCCCTGTGAAGGGTTAATGAACATTCTTACCGATCTGCAAAGAGGGTGAACACCACAGAGACAAAGGGGACCCTTGCTAGCCTTGCTAACTCAGAGACAGTACAGTGGGGGTTAGAAACCAGCCAAGAGCTTGTTATTTGGGCATAAGGCGCTTGGGATGTCTTTTCTGTTCATGTTTGATATTTTCCTTTTAAGTGGTAGGGACCAGGATCAGGTTAGCTTAGGTTTCTTGATGGCAGACATACTTTATGTTGTACCACAGCCTGACGTGCACCCTTGTGAAATCTTTATTATAGCAATATATATATTGCGGAGTACCACAAGGATCATGTGTTTCCCCTACTCTCTACAATGTGTTTACAAAACTACTATTCGATATCGTGGACTATCTGGGTGTCACCTACACGAATTACGGATTGCGGATGACACCCAGATACTCATTCCCATCACCGGTGACCACACAGCCAACACACTTGCCGTAAACACTATCTACCAAGTAATTCAAGCCTGGATGGCTCAACACGAACTCCGTCTCAATGATGAAGACAGAGCTTCTCATCTTGGGCTGCCACCAGAGACTTAACAAACTCGACCCCTCCTTCAAATCATTCGTCATTGATGGTAACATCATCAAAGTTACGAATGACACCAAAACCTTAGGTATTTAATCTTGACTCCACACTATCCCTCTCTAGACAAACCAACACAGCATCCTCGGCCGCAGCTTACACCTGTAAGCTTATCACAGCCTGCCGACCTTTCCTCACACCTGCCAACTGTACTACATTAACCAGGACCTTGGTTATGTCCAAAATCGACTATTGCAACGCCCTCTACTTAGGCACAAACCAATGTAATCTCAATAAGCTACAGATTATCCAAAAT
This sequence comes from Ambystoma mexicanum, assembly GCF_040938575.1. NCBI lineage: Eukaryota > Metazoa > Chordata > Amphibia > Caudata > Ambystomatidae > Ambystoma > Ambystoma mexicanum. Next base: position 1,548,360,600 of record NC_090931.1, read on the forward strand.
AATGCCATCAGAGCCGCACTAAACATCCCAAGGACCCTACACATCTCCAACACCAGGCGGAGCCTTAATTGGCTTCCAGTGTCGCAAAGAGTCTCATTCAAAACACTTGCACTGACGCATAAATGCCTTACCAACCAAGCAGCCATCTACCTAGCGTGCAGATTTGCCCACCACACCCACCAACAGACCTCTCAGATCTGCCCAGGCCAACTGCCCTTCCATACCTCGCTTTAAGCTTCAAAGATCAGGTGGTATCAGTTTCCCAGTCCTTGGAACTCACTCCCAAATCTTCTTAGAGCTGAAACTTCATTCCATGCTTTTAAGTGCAAGACTAAAGCCTGGCTGTCTGCCCAAGACTCTTCCCAGCACCAACACTCCCCTGCACCTGTGCCATCAGCGTAAAAAGTGACTTGTGTATATATCCTACAAACTCATCTACTTGTACATATGTGTTTGGTGATTGGTCCTGCCTATCCTCACTGTTGTGCTTTATGACCATTGAATCTGTATATGACTGTAATTATCCATGTTTATATTATACATGGTATACATGTATATTTTGTTTTATGTCAATCTGACATTTAACTTCCATTTTGTATGTCAATTTACTGTGTAACTCAAGTGATGCACCCGGATGCCCTTAGGCCAGGTGCGCTATATAAATAAATATAATACAAATACAAATCAGAAATGCAGGGCGAGTAGAGAGTTTTGGCACAAAATAAAACAATCACTTTGCAAAACACAATGAGTTGTCCATATCCTGATTCTGACTTATCACAGAGAAGATTCAATCAATTATGAGCTAGAAGTTGAAATAATCGGAAATGGGGGGTGCACACGGAGGACGAGGGACAGATAGAAGGAATTGAGAAGCAGACATGAAAGAACAATAGTTTGAAGGAGAATTGTAGCAGAAGTAAAAGTGAAGAGATGTTGGCATTCCCTAAAATTAATAAGATGAAAATTATAAGATTGCAAGGCAAGTCGCAAATACGTATAATAAAAAGTAATCCAATGAGCCAAAAGGAATGCACGAGATGTGAGAAAAACAAACGTTTATTACAGACAGCCCAGGCTGGGGATAATCACAAAGACATTCAACATGGCGTCAGAGAAAGCTGCATGTATAGTGCCAGCAAAATGTGAGGTGATTCACAAATCTCCAGCCTGTGATTGGGCAATGTCGTTTACACTAGAGGTGAATCTATACAATGCCCAGCCCTATTGGCCTACTCTACCCCTCGTGCCCATGCGATGACCTCAGCTTATTTATTATTATAAATCTCCAGCCTGTGATTGGGCAATGTCGTTTACACTAGAGGTGAATCTATACAATGCCCAGCTCTATTGGCCTACTCTACCCCTCGTGACCATGCGATGACTTCAGCTTATTTATTATTATAAATCTCCAGCCTGTGATTGGGCAATGTCGTTTACACTAGAGGTGAATCTATACAATGCCCAGCCCTATTGGCCTACTCTACCCCTCGTGCCCATGCGATGACCTCAGCTTATTTATTATTATAAATCTCCAGCCTGTGATTGGGCAATGTCGTTTACACTAGAGGTGAATCTATACAATGCCCAGCTCTATTGGCCTACTCTACCCCTCGTGACCATGCGATGACTTCAGCTTATTTATTATTATAAATCTCCAGCCTGTGATTGGGCAACGTCGTTTACACTAGAGGTGAATCTATACAATGACCAGCCCTATTGGCCTACTCTGCCCCTCGTGACCACGCAATGACCTCACCTTAGTAACTGATTATGGGGTCATTAATTTCCCAAGATGCTGATTGGATGTTAACCTTTTTATCTTGTATCATGTAGGCTTCATTTTTGATTGGCTATTCCACGATGAGTATCTTTGGAGCGAGAGGCTTAACTAGTTTTGACCAATCCCTGAGCGAGATGTGACAGTGTGACAACAAAAATGATGACTTTACATCCACCCCATGAACTTCATCAATTGGCACCAACATACTGTTCTCACCATTCATAGACTGTACAATCGACAGTCAACTTTGCAACTTCTTCATTGGAAACATTACTTGCTTTCCTGGGAACTTTCCTTTCCCATGGCTGGGGCATGACTTCATGGAACATATCTCGAGCCTTGTGAAATGGGGCCAATGATATTGGAGCGCATGTAAATCAGAAGAATATGCAGTGCATTTCTGGATAGGATGATGTGTTGTTAAATTGCTCATAGTGTTCATTGGAGGGCCTTCAATTTCTGATCGATTTCATTCTATGGGCCTTATGTTTTTCAATGGTTGGATCTCTCTGAATGCATATTCACCTACCAGGGGCAGTGGAGTTCCTCACTTGTACTTCCTTGAAACAAGCGTGTCTTGCTGCTCATCATTCTGTTCTCACCAAATTGTGCCCTTCAATGTGTTTGTTTTCAAAGTGCTGGCTGTGAACATAACATACAGTGTTATATATTCTTGTGTTCATTGCTTGGGAACTCGGCTGGGCTGATGGCTCTAACCAATCCGCATGCAGCATTTGTAAGGGTCTGCTACCTTGTCTAGCCTTTACAGGACTTCACTACCGGGATTCAGGGCTCAGGAATGTATTCGCCTACCTGACTCGACCAATCACTGGGCGGCATTTCACCCTGCTGTTGGAGGTCGCTGCCCTAATGCGTTTGGGTTCCCTTACAGTGGCCTGGCTTGTATTTTCTGCTAACTTATGATGATTCTTATTTTTCTGGGAATTGCTTGCCTCCATCAAGCTGTGGCTGAATCTGTTTTGAGGACTAATCTATCCGTTATTTACTTCCTGGGGAGAAAGGAACCGGTCAGGAACCGGTCAGGGGCAATGCATTTGGTCTTGGAAGCAGGACAAGGCAGTGCAAAACAGGTTTGAATCCCGATCCCGCGCTTCGAAACCACCTCCTGGTATTCCGTGCCTTGTAAATAATTAATGTTAAGGCCTATGATGGTTTTGTGCTTAAACATTTCTTGTATATGTTTCATATTCATTTCCCCGTTGCCTCTAGTGTCTATTTTCTGGTTATTTTTTATTTTTATTTCTATTTTAACTTGTTTTTATTGAGCATGTTGTGGTAATAAACTGAAAACAAACCCCCCCCACCCTCTGCCGCCTCCCATTCTGGTTAGTTTGTAAACTTTCCTGCGCCCCTCAAGTGCATGTGTATGTATATACTCGTACATGTAATCTGCACGCTATGGCTTAGGTTTCTTTAGAGATATTACTTATCGGAGCGGCAATGCTGGTGTAAAGGGATATTCAGAGGTTGTATTTTCGTACACGTCGAGGGTATTGCATGTACTCCCCAACAAGACTGACCAACAAAGGCAATTTAGAGCTGAAGAGAAAGAGACAAATCAAAGATAAACCCAGGATTGCGTGCTCGCTGATGGACACAGAGTTGAAGAGGGGGGAAAAGAAATAGGCAAAGGAGAAGAAAACCAGTGTTTTATAGGGTTAAGACAAAGAAATTGGTTAGCCATCCACCCCAGAGAGGCAGGAAGACAGTTGCTGATGAATAGAATCATTAAATGAGGAGCACAAAGTGAAAATCTGTGTGTCGTCAACATATAAGTGCACATGAAACCCACAGGCAAGAATTAAAGTAGCCAAAGGAGATGTGCAGAGGGAAAATAAAAGGGGACCAAGGACAGAACCCTGCAGAACTCTACAAGGGAGAGAATGTGACTGAGAGATAGCCCCTTCCAGGATACGACAAAAGAACGGTCAGATAATTAAGAGGGAACACAATGGAGGGCAGTGCCAGAGAAAGAAGAGTGTGTGGAAAGCAGAGTCTGATGGCCACAGTATCAAAGCAGCGCTAACATCAAGTATGACAAGGATAGAAGACTGCTTAGGATGGCTGGCCTGAAGAATAGAGTTTCGAACAGAGAGAAGAGCAGTTTCCATGGAGAAGCCAGGACGGAAACCCTAATGATGAGGAGCGACAAGATAAATTAAGATGACAGCTGAGTTGAGAGTGGACGAGTCACTCAAGTAATTTAGAAAGTTTGAGAAAAAAAATAATGGGGTGGAAATTAGAAGGTACAAGGATCAAAAGAAGATTTTCTGAGGCGATGAACAATAGTAACAGCTTTAAATGCAGCTGGAAAGTAACCAACCAGAAGATAAAGAAGAATTAAAAATAACAGAGGAGACTGAGACCAAAGCAGGAAGGATGGGTTTAATAAGTGGATCAGGTAGGGGGCCAGAGAGAGCAGCAGTAGTAGTGAGGGAACAAGAAAAGAGTGAGCATGTATGTCTCAGAGATGGGATGGAAGACAAAGGGAGGATGGTCAGGCGTGTGAGGAACCAGAATGTGTCTCACCCACTAGTCCCCTGGGATCTGTCATCCAGGTGGCCAAGACACGCCATTGCTTTTGGATCCAGTTCGGGAGGATCACCTGGGTGAGGGGTCTTCTCTACCCCCCCTTTTTACAACAAACACTTTCACACGGAAATGCCCCCGCAATGAGGGCAAACAGACTAACACCCGACCTGTATACCGGACATGTCCCAATACAACGGTCAGGCAGGGTCAGGCAATTACTGACCATCACACAAACACACCTGACTTCCATTAAGCTTCTCCACACGGATAAAAGGCAGAGCACGAGAGCACACTCTGAGCGAGGCAAAGCACATGAGGAAACAGCAGTTCCAAGATGGCAGTTTAACAAGAGAAGAAAGACAACAAAACAGAAGTGGATCGCAAAGAGGGAAGTTCTTCGAGAAGGAACTGTTACTTTTCTGAAACTTGGAGAGTGGAAAGCGTAAGATCGGGAAACCAGGCTGAAGAATCCTGCATTGTGTGTCAAAGGTACCGGGGGCCCTCCCATGTCAATAATCAAGGCGGGGAGAAGCGGCAGTCACTGTTGTACCGTCTTTGGCTCTAAGAACAAAGCAGCATCAATGAAATCAACACAGCCTGTGAGTTGGGGAGACCGATACAAGATTGGTCTGTGTTGAAGCCAAGGTTGTCAGCAGCAACATTGCATGGAACATTATTAAAACAAGTGTGATAAAGGACGCAAGTAAAGTTGAACTGCTGACGAGTGATTTAAATTTTGCACCAAGATACAGTACCCTTGACAGAGTGGTCCGGACCGCGTGGGTGCTCAGTCGAAAGTCTCTGTAAGGTATCCAGCTGAGAATTGGCAAAGTGAAAGTGAGAAAGAGAGCATATCAAGAAGAGAGCGAGTAATTAAGAATCAAAGTGATCCTGCGATGGGTTGAGCAAAATCCCACGTACAGTTGAAAGTCTGCGATTTCTAAAGTAAAGAAAGCTTGGAAAGGTAGAGAAAGTTGGTCCGAGCCCGGCAGAGGGAGATCAATTGAAAGCTTTATGTTAAAGGAGGTCTGAGCCCAGCAGAGGGGGACCCGGGGTGAATCGAAAATCATCCAAGAAGTTGTACATGTGAAATTCTGAGAAGAAAGGAACTTGAAAGTTTGTCGTGTTGCATCAGGCCCTCTGAAATTAGAGACTTTGAATGGCAAAGAGATTTTGGAACAGAAGGCCCTAATGTTGAGGTTTTGAACTGCATCCTTGTGCTAGAGAAGCCAGAGTGTACTAAGCTCAAGTGTGCCGCCTTGTCCAGTGCTGAAAACCTGGGGAAGGGAAGCCAGCGTCTTGAATATCTGGACATATTATTTCTTGAACACTTTTCTTTTGCATAACATTGTTTCCCACACTATTTATATTTAGAAGTAAGGATTGGCAATAGGTTTATTAGTATAGGTCCTTTTATTTTGACAGTCTCGACTAGGTCTGCATTATTAATTGATGGTCGTAGCTTGCTCCCATCTTTAGATTTAGGATTAGATAGGCATTTTTCAAACCCAAATGAAGTTCAATAAACACCCTCACGTGTATTTGTCTTTGCTGCTTGATTCCATGCCTTCCTTACACAGGCCGGAGGACGCAGATTTTTGGAGATATCAGGAATAGTAGCAGACTGCAGAGTTAGAGAGTTTCTAATGTTCCCTATTTTTGAGAAGAAGAACATGGAAAAGTAATTGGAAGTAAGAAAAGAACAAGAAGAAGGATCAGAGGGGGAACGAACAAGAGGTTTATTCAAGTTAGAGTGCAGATGTTTTGGATAAGCATTGAGACCGAATACGATTCTCAAAGCAGTTGGGGTTTAGCTTGTTTGAGTTGCAAAGCGAATGACTGAAAGAGTGCAGAGAACAATTGGTAAGCAGTAGTGCTAAGAGATTTTAGCCATTTTCCGCTCCGCTCTACGGAGCTGGATTCTCAGTTGTTTAAGAGAATCTGACAGCCAGGGGCGAGGAGGTTTTTCCCCCAGATGTAAATGCAAAGATGAGGACATAGCATAATGGAGCTTATTAACTGTATAATCTATATCAGAGGAAGAGAGGTCTGCAAGATCTGTTAAAATGGAAGAAATTGACGTAATTAGAGCACAAGGATCACGACTCCGAGTATTACGACATAGAAAAGAAGACGTACAGAAATAGCTAATAATAGGAGGTGGAGGAGGAAAGGAAAAAGACATCAGAAAACGGTCAGCGGGTAGAAGGAAATGGGACTGAATAGCATCAAGAATGGAGCAGTCACGTGAACTGAAGAGCAACAGACGACCCCAGCGATAATGTGAGTAGCAGGTGAAGGCAGTAAATTAAGATTAGAGGAGAGAGTAGAAAAGATGAAGGGGCAAGAGGCAGGATCAGATAGGGGAAGGGGAATAGTAAAATCTCCAAGGACGATGACGGGGGAGGCACGGGAGGAGAATAGAGATAGACAGGAATCAAAGTGGTCATAAATATCCGAGACTGCCTCGGACGATAGATTACCAGTAGGGGCGGAAAAAGAGAGGGCATGAGTTTCAAAAGGAGAAAAAGAAGGGAAGGGAAATTAAAGAGGGGAAGAAGTCCAATACAGGTGGAAGAGCACACCAGTCCTGCCACCAGACCTCGACAATCAAGGTGAGTGAGAGAAGGGGAGCATTGTAAAAGAGACCACCACCATTCTAACATAGAACATGCAGCACATCAAAAGCACCTCTACCACGGTGAGAAGATAAATGACTACCTGCCAAACCCAAGACATGCAACCAATCAGGATGTCTGTACCATGGTAAGAAAAGAGACCACCACCAGTCTAACATAGGAAATGCAGCACACCAAAAGCATCTCTACCACAGTGAGAAGAGAAATGACCACCTGCCAAACCCAAGACATTCTGCCAATCAGGAGTGCCTGTACCATGGTAAGAAAAAGACACCACCACCAGTCTAACATAGGAGATGCAGCAATCCGGAAGCACCTCCCACCACGATGAGAGGAGAAAGGACCACCTGCCAACCCCAAGACATGCAACCAATGAAGAGGCCTGTACCATGGTAAGGAAAGACACCACCACCAGTCTAACATAGGAGACGCAGCACACCAAAAGCACCTCTACCACGGTGAGAAGAGAAATGACCAACCCCAAGTTCTCGTACCATGGAGATATGAAAATAATCAACCCAGCAAGACCAGCAAGTCAGCCATTCATGATTCAGATTAAACTTTGCGTAAACGAAAGTCCCCTTCTCACAAAGAATTTCCAAGGGTCATTGTTAACTCACCCGACTCTGGATTCAAGGCCCTTCCTCCTGCTTCCTCGGCACAAGGACCAACGATAATAGCAGCTGGGTCTTCATCTTTACTCAAATAAATCATGAAGAACAAGTGTCAGAAAGTAAGGATTGAGAGCTTTAACCAATTAAAAAGAAACATTTAAACCAATATTGTCCTCCAAAAGCAGTCACTGCAAATGTTACAGGTATAATCGTTTGTAGTTTAGTTAATAGTGTTTAAAACAAGAGCCGAGTGTCTCATATAAAGCACTGAATCTCCCAGCGAGTAGCGCTCTTCAAATTCATCTATTGCTTGCAGTACCAGGCTACAAACGAGTTTGGTTATCAATTTTCTATTGACATTAAACAACACGGGTAAGTTAAAATGATGAACCCTTTCCTGGTATAATTCTGAGGTTTGCATTTGATCCCCCTTTGGGGACTGGAGTGAAGAGGGGGGGGGTGGTACTTGTTATATATGTTGAATGTCAGTAGTATAGGCACTGTACCTTTGCATTCTCCTGAGTGGAGACCGTCTTCCTTTCTCTCTCTCCCTTCTGTATCCGGAGGTTGGATTAAGTGGAGGTCTTCCTCTCTCTTTATGCTGAATGACTCTTCAAGATTGTTGATCGTGCCACCTGTCATATAAAGTAAATATCTATGATTTCCACTCACAGGACATGAATATAATTCTGTTGTCAGACCTACCAAGCATTTGGGCCTTTACCCAACTTCCCATGGCTGTAAGAACAACTGGTGTTCAGACTGGTCAGCATTCAAGACCACGGGCCAATGTGGCACATTACTCCCTACAGTGGCCATTCTCCATTGAGAGGGTGCAGGGGATGGCGGCTGTACCGAGGCCATCTGACCCCACAGAGGAACACCACCACAAACTATACGTGCCAGCAGCCCGGGCCGTCAAGCGCGCAAGCACGCACGCTGCATGAGCCATATCAGAAGGTGTTGGGGTCTCTTCCGCTGCTCCTCAAACATGTTCCGGGCCGTGTTGAGGCATGCCCCTACATCATACATTCACTCTTCTGTGTGGATTGAGTGCCTCGCCCATGCCTGTCCTCGCTTGTGTGTGGGTGGTGAGGGGCTGCGGTCACTCGGTATCACCTGCATGAAAGGGCACGGCCACACCCTTGCTTTTGTGTTTTTACTCACCACCCCTCTACAGTGGCCTCACTGCTGCTGAACTGAACCTTTTGTTCTGGACTACATGTTTAAAGCTTTAGATTGGCGTTTGGACTGTGCAAATGTAACAGAACCTTGACATGCTATTTTTTTCTCTGTGGAAATTGTGTTTAGAATTGCTTTGGAACTTATTTTCAGCCTCTCTCTGCCTTTTGCCCTGAATGCTTGCACTCCGCCGTTCTAATGATGACAATTTGGCGGCAAGGTGCCACCTACGTGTATGTTAGCAGGTAACAGCTCCCTGCTGTCAAGTTACGATTTTGATTAAAATGAGCCTCTCGGGCTTTACATAATACATCACTTCCCCCCTTAGGAGGCTCGAGCGCTTCCTTAATGTTTAACTTGTATTTATTTCCCGCCGTCCCTTTCTTGATTGACCTCATCTTTTTTGACTGGTCCCACTTTGTAAAAGAACAAAAAGTGTTTAAGAAAATATCAGTTTAACGCATGGGTCTGCAACCTTTGGCTCTTCAGATGTTTAGGACTACAGCTCCCATCAGCCCTTGCCGGCATAGTCAATGGTGAGGGATCGTGGGAGTCATAATCCAATACCTCTAGAGAGCTGCAGGTTTCAGACCCCTGGTTTAATGGCATCTAAAGTGTTAAATTGGTAGATTTTTGCATTATCACTGCATGCTTTAAGCATTCATTACTCCATGGAATGCTTTTCAGCTCAGCCCACACTACCAACATGTGAGTTCTTTGGGAACTCCAAGAGCAGCTTTAATGATGATTAGGTTATCTTGCCACCTGCAGGGCTCAGTGACAAGTTTGATGGAGTTTAAAATCTGGTCCAAGATTCTAATTCTTTGACAGAATATGTGCTTCATTCCCCTCTTCCACCCAACGGCATTCCATCTCTGCCTTCCATCCTGCGGCATTCCACCTGTACCTTTCGCCTTTCTCTTCCTCTCGCCTCCTTTCCACTTACTGCTTCCCGCTCTTCCTTCACACATCCATCCCTCATTCCTTTCTGTCTTCCGGTCATCTCTTATTCTCCGACATCCTTCCTTTCCTTGTTTTCTTTCCCTCGCTTCCGGCTTCTTCTTCCTACCACCCATGTCACCATTCAAATATTGCGATTTTTACCAGCTAACTCTTATAATCAACAAAACCTCTAATGTTCTCTCCTTGGGATCCGGGTGGGTGCATGTGGTGGGAGAGTGGAATGTCTGCATTCTCATGTGTTGACAAGACATGTATGTGTGCGGCTGCAGATCACAGCTAATGTGCCATGCTTACCGTGAATTCTCGCCGCCTCCAGCGTGCCCGTGGGACTCCAGTCTTGTTTTCCTTTGGTTCGTAATAAAAAGACAGTGCTGACAATAAGTGGACCTGTTCATAAAATAAAAAAAACTCATATTATTAAGTGTACTAAAGGGAATCATCTGTTATTTACCACATGGCATATTTTAGACAAAGGAGCTGAATGACCCCGCAGTATGATTATTTGACAAAGGGTTGTCTACTGTCCATGGAAATGCTGGCAAACTATTTCCCAGAAAGACCAAGCAGCAGGGAGGGTGCTGCTGCTACGCTGTGTGAAAAGCAACATGAGCATAGATGTGTTAGGAAAGTGAGAGTAAGACCCCTGCAGCTGCAGGCAGCTTGGTGAGCAAAGCTCAGTGGCAGAAAAGAAGGATGCAGACTGCTCAAAAGGGCAGCCCCCCTGGGGGGAAATCTGTGGGACCATGGATGGGAGGAGAACTGAGCTTCAGGAAGCAAGTACTCAAATAATGGGGAGTTCAGCAGAAAACATGGAGGACAGGAAGAGTTGTTACACACCACCGCCCTGTTACTGGTTCTATGTTCCAGTTTTTTTCACTGTTTTTTTTTGACAAAAATGTTGTGCTGAAAAAAAGTCATAGAATATTTTATGTTTGGGGCGATGGGCCCCCCAATTCCTTCCTCTATTATTTATTCCCTATATACCAACCCAGCCTATCCCTTATATGCCGTTCGCCCCCATCCCCATTTTTCTAAATGTTTATTTTCAGCAAAAAGAGCCACGAAACAAAACGGCAATGAATGATCGTTGTACCCGTCACTGGCTACATAAATACTCTAGCAAGCCTTGCGAGAGGAAGAGGTGTCTATGCAACAGCCATCTTGAATTGAGAGAATCCTTCCAAAACAGGCACCTAAAGGAAGAAAAAGTCTACATGGAAGACTTGAAGAGCTGTTAAACACCACCATCACACACCAACATCCTATCTCGAGCTACCTAAATGCTCTAGAAAGCCTTGTGAAAGGAAGAGGGCATCTAAGCAACAGCCATCTTTAATTGGGAGAATCCTTCCAAAACAGGCGCCTAAAGGAAGAAAAAGTTAACATGGTGGACATCTTAGAATAGACTGAATTTCTAAAACTCCTCTGGTACTAAAATCCTCACGTGGATCACTAGTGACCAATTATGAACAGAAATGTAACAACACCAATGCGCCAAAATGCTAATATTGTCATGACTCCCAGAAGCCACGGTTTTAACCGCTAAGGCTAACACAATAGACTAGTGCCGTGAACCAACACAAAGATCCTGACACTGCTGTGCTGGAAACTACTCGTGACAGGAAAATGCATTACATGCATATGTCTCTGTAGTAGGCACATTCACCCACTGGGAAATCTTTCTGGAATGTATACTTGTAGTAGATGGTTGCACGTTAACCATCTGAGCTATATCTCGAGGATTAGATTCTATAACCTGCAGCTTGTGCTCCTCTCCCTCACCGGTGGACGGTCCTTACAGAGTTTCCATCCCTGCATCACCTTGATCAGACATGTGGAAATCAAAGGAATCCGTATGTTAGTTTGAGAAAAAAAACGAAATGGGAGATTTCTTTGCAAATCGGCTGTACGAAAATTACTGCAGCCGAAAATTTCAGATAAATCCCCCATTCAGTGTCATTATAGTGAACAAGGGCTGCAGGAGCTTGTTTTATTGGTTTTGTATGGCGTGTAAAACCCAAAGATAACTGGGTGCAACAGAGATCAGAAAAACATGAGTACTTAAAAACTTAGTTACAGGGTCAGGCACAATATAAATATAAAACATTACATTTCGGCAAATCAGTTAAAGAATATACATATATACAGTCAGCTTGAGTAAGATCTGTTGGTGTGAATATAGGCATGGTTAATCTTGGGGGTCGTTAGAGCGTAGCCATGTGAGAGTATTCCGCCTAAAGCTATAGTAGGATTGGTCTGTTCTAATGTTAAGTGGGAGAGCATTCCAGTATTGGGCTGCCTTGACTGGGAAGCTGCTGCCGCCCGTTTTTTTTGGGTCTAAATTTAGGTACCTGTAGTCAGTAGGAATTGACGGTTCTAGTGGGGTGGATTGATATTTTTCTCACTATTCTTGCTGCCAGGTGGGGGGGGGCTGCATTGTTAAGACATTTGAAGGTGAGTGATGCCGTTTTAAGTGAGATTCTGTCGCAGATTTTGAGGCATTTGTATTCTCTTCTTTTGTTGGAAATGTGTTCTTTGGAGGGTAAGTTCAAGGCAGTTCTAAAGGCATTGTTTTGTAATGTTTGAAGTTTGTCAATAATGTATTTGTTGGCTCCCAAATACAAGGCATTGCAATAGTCAAGTTTGGAAAGTATTAGGGCGTTGGCGATGATGATGCAGCTGGCTTGGGTGAGGAAAGCTCTACTTGCCCTAATGAGCTTGCACGTGTAGGCGGTAGAGGATGCTAAGGAGTTCACTTGTTTCTTTAATTTCAAGGCTGAATCAAGGTGAGAGCCTAGGGTTTTCACTGCTTTAGCCACTGTAATAAAATTGCCATCAATATTAAATGCCGAGTAGTTGGAGTTGAGTTTTTTTTGGTTGGGGTCAGAACCGAGGAGTAGGATTTCAGTTTTATCATCATACAAGCATAGGCCATGCGTGGCCATCCATGCCTCAATGATGAGGTATATTTTGTTTACCAAGGCCATATCAGAATCGGAAATGCCCGAAAAGTGTATGAGGATCTGGGTGTCATCAGCGTAATTAGTGTATGCGACACCCAGTCTGTCCAATTTGTTAAATAGAGGCTTGGTAAAGATGTTGTACAAAGTTGGCGAGACGCAAGAACCTTGGGGTACACCGCAAGTTATTTTAATGGGGTCTGCTGATGCCAATGTGGAGAAGACACTCATTGTGCGGTTGTCTAGGAATGATTGGATCCAAACTATGGCCTCCTTTGAAAAGTGGGCAGCCGAAGCCAGGTGTTCGCACAGGACCGTGTCATCCACCAGGTCAAAGGCTGCCGACAGTTCAAGGGGGAGTAGCATAGTGGTGTTTCCCTCGTCACTGAGCTCGTCGATCTGTGCTTTGAGATCAATTAAGGCTGTCTCTGTACCGTGTTGCAGTCTGAATCCAGATTGGCGGGCACCTAGGAGTTGGTTGGTTTCAAGATATTGCTGAATTTGTAGGTATGCTACCCTGTCTATTATCTTGAGATGGAAGGGTACCGTGGTGATAGGCCTGTAGTTGGTACGAATAGCAGGGTCTAGGGCAGGGGTGCACAACTGATTTTGACAGAGGGACGAAAGTACCTTACATGAGGACTATAGTGGGCCGAAAAGTCAATGTGGGCGGGGCGGCAGGCGGACGTGGCAGGAGGGTTTTTAAACCCCCAATTTGTATTAAACACATGGAAAAATAATATGTTTTTGAGGGGTAACGATTTTTATTTGCATTTCAAACTTACATTTTGTATTACACATTTTCCATTGTTAAATTTATTTCTATTTAATTTAGTTATTGTATCTCGTCTGTTTAATTAACTTATATATATTTTATTGACCCTAGATTGGACATTCCGTTATTTTGGACTACTATAGTTTGCTGTTTGGGTTGCCCAAGAGGAGTATGGCCTTCGTTGAGTCAGGTTTCCTCAAAAAGCAAAGGACGTACATCTCCTAACTGTGCCCGTTTTAGCTTTATTATTGGGTTCACTCTTGGAGTGCAACACTATGCCCCATGGCCCCCTCACCCCCAACCAAACACTATGCCCCATGGCCCCCTCACCCCCAACCAAACACTATGCCCCATGATACCCTCAACACCCAACCAAACACTATGCCCCATGGCCCCCACCCCTCAACCAAACACTATGCCCCATGGCACCCTCAACCCCAACCAAACACTATGCCCCATGGCACCCTCAACCCCAACCAAACACTATGCCCCATGGCACCCTCAACACCCAACCAAACACTATGCCCCATGCCCCCCCCACCCCTCAACCAAACACTATGCCCCATGGCCCCCACCCCCAACCAAACACTATGCCCCATGGCCCCCTCACCCCTCAACCAAACACTATGCCCCATGGCACCCCCCACCCCCAACCAAACACCCACACCCATACAGACCCGAACCCCCCACCCCCCAACTCAGCACACACACAAACCAGCACCCATACACACCCGAACCTCCCACCCCCCAAATCAGCACACACAAACCAGGACTCATACAGACCCGAACCCCCACCCCCCAAATCAGCAAACTCGCAAACAAGCACCCATACAGACCCAAACCCCCCCCCAACTCAGCACACACACAAACATGCACCCCTACAGACCCGAACCCCCACCCCCCCAACTCAGCACACACTCTCAAGCATGCACCGATACAGACCCGAACCCCCCACCTCAGCACACACACAAACAAACTTGCACCCATACAGACCCGATTCCCCACCCCCCAAATCAGCACACTCTCAACAAGCACCCATACAAACCAGCACCCCCCCACATCAGCATACAAACTAGCAAGCATGCACACATACAGACCCTGCATCTCAACATACACCGCACTTACCCTCCAAAACAAACATTCATGCACACCAGACACCCCCCCAGCCCCGCATCTCAACATACACACAAAAAACATTAAAATCCAAACATTCATACACATCCGACACCCCCGACACACTCGCAGCCCCGCATCTCAACATACACACAAAAAACATTCAAATCCAAACATTCATACACATCCGACACCCCCGACACACCCCCATCCCCGCATCTCAACATACACACAAAAAACATTCAAATCCAAACATTCATACACATCCGACACCCCCCACACACCCCCATCCCCGCATCTCAACATACACACAAAAAACATTCAAATCCAAACATTCATACACACCCGACACCCCCCCAGCCCCGCATCTCAACATACACACAAAAAACATTAAAATCCAAACATTCATACAGATCCGACACCCCCACACCCCCGCATCTCAACATACACAAAAAACATTCAAATCCAAACATTCATACACATCCGACACCCCCCCCATCTAAACATACATACACAAACATACAGCAAAACAGACCCGACACACAAACAGACCACTTACCGGAGACGTGCTGGAAAGCAGGTTAGCTGGAAGTCGCTGGAATCGTACTACGGCTGGCGTGATCCAAGGCTGAAATGCCTTCCCGCATCAAGCCTTATGGACCATAGTGCTGGCCCTCCATTGGTGCAGCACACAGGCACTACGTGGCTCGTAGGAGCGACGTGGTGCGTGTGTGCTGAGCCAATGAGGACCAGTGTTTTGTCCGGCCCGCAAGACAACAAAGGCTTTCCTAATGGAGGGCGGCCAATGCTGCTTGCGGGCCGCCCTGCATTAGGAAAGTGTTTGTGCCTCGTGGGCCGGACAAAAGAGCATGGCGGGCTGCAACTGGCCCGCGGACCGTATATTGTGCACCCATGGTCTAGGGTTTGCTTCTTGAGGAGAGGCAGAACCCAAGACTCTTTTAGATTGCTTGGGATGGTGTTGGAGGAGAATGATGCGTTAATAAGTTTGGTTATGAAGGGGGCTAAGTCCCTGGCAGCATCCTTAATTAGCTGGGCTGGGAAGCTATCGCCTTTACAGTTGGATGGTTTGAGGGATGCGATAATCCTTTCTGTTTCCAGAGTGGAGATTTTGGCGAATTTGAATTTCATTACAGAAATCTCTTTAATGAAAGAATCTGCAATGCCAGTTCTAACACCAGGGAATTATTTGCTATTCTAAGGTAGCTGGAATCCCCCGTTCCCCCACGAGTCACCTCGTTGAATTTGGCCGGGCCTGGTGGTTTAGTTGTCATAGTATGGGTGCTGAGAGGTGACTCATTGGGAGTTGGGGAGTCTTTTTTTAAGGAGATTTTGGTTTGGAGAGTTTTAGTTTTATTTGTTAGAGCGTTTTGGATGCTGGTGCACCATTGTTTATCTTTAACTATATTGTCGGGAAGGGGGAACGGGGGATTCCAGCTCCCTTAGGATAGCAAATAATTCCCTGGTGTTAGAACTGGCATTGCAGATTCTTTCATTAAAGAGATTTCTTTTTGTGAGTAAGATTTATTTTTTGTAATTATAAGCAAGGAGTTTAAGTTTCAGTTTGTTCTCTTCAGATGGGGAAGAGAACCCATCTCCCTATTGCAGAGGGATGCAGGAGATGGCAGCATACAAAGGGGTGTGCCACCAAGAGGTAATTAAGTGGTGGGGCAGTGGGTTTTCAGAAATGTTTGGTGGGGTGAAAACCAAAAGTCATTTTTGTTCAAATGACTTCGTTATTTTCTCCCTCGAACATTTCTGGTTTGGTAAATTCACGGTAATCCGAAATCAAAAGAATTTACTGACTACATTTCAATCCATGTGATGGGGTTTCATCTATAATTTCCATTTCTTGTACATTAATACATTAATTAATACATTAATAAACGGGTCCCCGAATTCCTACGTTTCATCCAGCTAATGATTATCAAAAGGGGGCTCCATTTTAACCACACTCTTGAGATCAGCAGGTTCACCAGAAATGTCAGATACAATGATCGCATGCGGGAGAGAATTGCTAGCCAATCAGATGGCTGGGAACGAGGATGGTCTCTGCCAGTAACCAATCAGTATCTCGCTCGCCTATCATGGCTGCCATGGAAATAGGACAAGAGCTACTTCTGTGGTTAGTCTTTCCCATTCCCACTTGCAATGAATTGAGGGCCGGGTTGGCATGTCTGAATTTAAAGCCATGTACTTGCCTCCAATAGCACTGGAGAGAGGGCCTCCCACAAACACAATAGGCAACCGAAACAACCACAAATATACAAAACAATTACACAAAATGGGGCACAAAACCAGTACAGGTTCAGGAATAATGGTGCACTGCACACTGGGTTACCTATACATACAGGGCAGTGCTTGCAGAACCACCATTGCTGTAGGCTTCAGAGGGGCCACGCAATGTTCTTACATAGGCTTACACCAGGGGGCTAAACTTGTTGTTCGAATGGATTTCTAAACCCTGGCCTGGTGGACAGATGTTTCGGAGGCCTCCCTTGTTGGATGAACAGGGGACAACTTCTGGGAGTTTAGCCAGAACAAGCAAGGTAGCTTGGAGAGCAGGCAAGGCTAAGTCTCAGGAGAGGCGGGTGGAGTCATGGGTCACCAATGAGTCCCCACAGTGAAACAGCAAGGTTTACACTTAGACAGTTAGTTATAAAAAACACTATATTTATTTTAGGCCCAGAAAACACTACGAATTATGACTAATGGCAGGTAATATTATAACGCAATACTAAACATTATAAAGCATATATACAGTCACTTTAGTTGGTGCAAAATAACCAGTTCCCTCCCCCATACATGAAACAAAAAGGTAAGTGATTAGGAATAGCGCCAAATGTCCACAGAATATACAACCCTAACTTTAAGAACTCCAACCCTAAGATGAACAGGGCCTTGTGCCCAGAAAGTTCAGAGTTTCCAATAGTTTGTAGAGCTAGGAAAAGTCAGGGGAAGTGTTCTGGGGACATGTAGATGGGTCCAAAAGTTAGTCGAGGACATATTCTAGTGAAAAGAACTGTTCCTACCTTTCAGAGAGCATTCAACAAGTACGGCCAAAGCCAAACTATTACAAAACTTTTCAAAAGTTTCTCAACATTTTGAGGAATACCTTTAAGTATGGTTATAACTCACCAACCTTGCTCTGAATTTTCTCCAGATTTTGCGGGTCGTTGGAGGGTTGTCCGAGATTGGTTTTCCTGCTGTTGGTTCGGGTCACAAGGGTGGAAGAGTTGCAGGTACAAGCGATGTCTCGGTTGGAGTCAGGTGCTGGTGCAAACTGTTCTGTACAAAGAATGCAACTCGCACCAATGCAGGCCTCCTGTAGGCACTTCACTAGATGTGTGAGAATCGCTCACAGCGACAATCGCCCATTCACGCCGACAGCAGAGGACACCGTTGTTGCGGTCGAAGCAAGCCTATTATCTCAGGACCCATAGAAGTGGGGACAAACGCCAACGTTTTGCAGGGGGACTTCTAGGTGGGCAACCTCCAGACTCCTCGAGTCCCAGGATGAAACACAGGACGACGGCTCTTCTGTTGCGGTAGCCCAAACTCAAATTGGTCAGCCCACTGGATGGCCCAGCGACGCTTCTGATGACTTCTACTTGCTGGGACTAGTTGTTTCTATGGGTCCAGAATGTTAAAACACCGACAATGGTCTTCTGAGATCAACAGCTAAGCAGGGCTTCACCGGGGAGGCAGCAGGATTTGGTTGGCAGGCCTCCTGAGGATGCTTCCACAGATCTTCCTTCTTCTGCACCCCTGCTCAAGATACTTGGCTCCTCTTCTGAACTGCTGGAATGGCTGCAGGACACCTCTATTGATCCCGAAGTTGGGAACGTGATCATGCACGACCCCCCCAATTGGCAAGATCTGCCCCACACATGCAACCAGAAGTGGTCCAATCAGTGACCCCTGGGGGCCCGACTTATGCATGCACAACCGACTCTCTGGCATCAGTTGTGGATTGGGACCAGACCGTCACAACCCACTTCCTCACGTGGTATGCACTAGCCTGTGAAAAACACTGCTTTTCCAAGTCAATACATGACCATGAAAGGATTTTTCTAACCTGGCAGGGCAAGAAGAAGGCCACGGGACAAGATGGCCAAGTAACAAACGACAAACCTTGTTGCACAGCCCTGTTGGGACACTACTCACGGCTAGTATTAGTAGTGAAACGTGGTAAACGTGGTAAGGCTAATAAAAAAGTAAGCAAAATAAATATAAATAAATCCCTTTCAGTGCAGTCGAGGTTCATACAAAAAGGAACCCCATTGCTCTGCATTGGAAGATGCATTGTCAATGATAAAATGCTACCAAAACTAGTAAAGTAAAAAATGCCTAAGGGAAACAAAGTTAGTCGGTTTCCCCATAACAATGAGCAAAAGGCCAGTGGAGTGAAGCTGAAGGCGTTCACTTCACTGTAAAAAGTCAGACAAGGCGTACAAACAAAAGCAAAAGGTTTGGGGGTCCATAGAACATGGAGGGAAAGTTGCTAAAAGAGAAAACTTTCCTAACACGCACCCCTAATCCCCCAATTAGAGACATGGGGAACTAATCCACCCCTGGATGGGTCTCATTATCGACTGCCCATCACCATTTCATCACAACATGGCCTGTGCTCAATGGCAAAGTCAAAGCCTTGGAGGCTTATGGACCACCCGAGCAACTTAGGGTTCTCTCTCTTCATGTTCTTCAACCACATTAAGGGCCTATGGTCAGTCTGTACAATAAAGTGCGTCCCATAGAGGCAGGATCTGAACTTCCTAAGGCTCCACACAATGGAAAAACACTATTTTTCCACAGTAGACCACCTCGGCTCTGTCCTTAAACTGGCGGCTGATGAAACAAATAGGATGTTCCCTACCTTTGTCATCTAGCTGTGATAGTACTGCACCTATCTGTCTGCGCTATGAAGGACTTCTTGTAGTCAGGTGCCCTGAGAACAGGGGCCTGGCAAAGGGAATCTTTCAGGCATTGGAAGGCCTTCTAAGAATCCTAAGACCAAGCAACCTTCTTGGGTTTCTTTGGAGTATTGAGGGCAAACGAGGGGCGGCTATGACATAATCTCCATGAGTTGCTGTAATACCCAGTGAGGCCCAAACAAGCTCTCCCCTGGGTTTGGGGCAGTGGGGGTTGCCCAGTTCTGCACAGCCTGTAATCTACTGGGAAGAGGCTGTGTCTTGCCTCATGCCCAAGGTAGACCACTGAGCCCGGTCTAATTTGGCACTTGGCTGCCTGTATGGCCAGGTGGGCCTTCTGAAGAGCCTGTAACACAATCTGGAGGTGTTTCACATGCTCTTCCCAGGTGGGGTTGAAGCCTGCAGTATCATCCAGATATGCAAGGCAGAAATCATCTATCCCAATCAGAACATGATTAATCAGCATCTTAAAGATGGCAGGTGCATTCTTCAATCCAAATGGCATTACACTGAATTGGAGTTGAACATGCTGTTTTTTCCTTGGCATTTCCTGTCAGGGCAATTTGTCAATACACTGCAGTGAGATCAAATGTGCTGAGATAGTTGGAAACACCTAGCTTGTTACCAACTCATCAATTCTAGGTAGACAGTGAGCATCTGTCTTGGTGACAGCATTCCAAGCTCTAGAATCCCCACAGAACCTCAGGGTCAGAGGTACCTGCCATTGAAAGCAGTACTATAGGACTGGACCATGAACTACTAGATGGCTCATTCACCCCAACATCCAACATTTTCCTGACCTCAGACTTGATGTGGGATCTTACTTTATTCTACATTCTATAACTCTTGGTAGGCACACTATCTCCACCGTCACGTGTACACCAGGGCGCCAAACCTGGAGTGCGCGAGAACAAGGGGGACAATTGTCTCAGCAAGGTTTTCACCTCACTTTGCTGCTCAGAGGTCAGCTGAGGGGACAGTTTGACTCCTTCAATGGAGCCATCTGAAGAACTGCCGTGAAACAGACCAGGGAGAGGATCAGACTCCTCTTCCTCCCTCTCTGAAGCCAGGAGCAGAGCAGCCATTTCCACCCTAGGGATGAAAGCCTTCTGTCTATTCATGTGGAACACTTTGGGAGCCTGACCAGGTCTTCAAGGGTCCACTAAATAGTTCACCTCAGCAGGTGTCTCCACAGCTTTGCAAGGGCCTGGCCATTTGTCCTGCAAGTCTCTGGGCCTTATATGATTCATAATCAGGGCTTCTTGGCCTGGAGTAAAATGAATAAGAGAAGCCTTCTGGTCATAGCAATGTTTTAGCAAAGCCTGACCAGCCTTCAACTTATCATTGACCTGGGCCATCAGTAAGGCCATCCTCCTTCTTAAGACAAGCACATGGTCCACCACATCCGTAGCGACAGGAGGAGTTGGGTGCTCAGCCAGGGATCCCCTGACAGGGTGACCAATAAGAAGTACAAAGGGACTGAAGCAACCCCTTCTCGAGGCACCTCTGTGTAGTCAAAGACTAGGCACAGCATAAGGAGATCCCACTTTCTCCTCTGGGGCTCGTCAAGAGCTCCAATGATGCTCTGGAGAGTTATGTTGAATCTCTAAACTAAGCCATCTGTCGGTGGATAATACGCAGAAGAAAATGTATAGGAGACCCAACACTCCTTCCACATGGCTTGCATGTACTTGGACAAGACGTTGCTGCCTCTATCCGACACAACCTCTTTAGGAATGCCAACCCTAGTGAATATGCCCAGTAATGCCCTAGCAACTGAACTGGCAGTTACCGTCTTCAGTGGGATGGCCTCAGGATACCTGGTGGCATGATTCTCCAAGCAGAGAGTGGGAGGGGTAGATCTCTCTCCTCAGTTGGCTCCCTCCCATGGAACAGCCTCCCTTTCCCTCTGCGTCTTGAACCTGACCACCTCAGGTTCCGCAAACAACTCAAGAGCTTTCTCTTCTCCTCCTCCTTCCCTCTCCCCCTCCCGTGCTAACCAACCCCTCTGTTGCTGTGATTGGTGACCTGGTCCCTCAAGAGTCCAATAGGGTCCTGGCCTTCTGCCCAACTGTCCTCAGCAACCGTCCCCCCTGCACTGCCCTCTAGGCCCACACCCGACTGTCAAATGGGTGCCTCCGCTCTGCATTTACCTTTGGGTGGTAGACCCCTTTAGCCTGGGATGTCTCCGCCCATGCACTTTCTTATTGCCTCCCTAACAGGCACATCTGGCACTTCCTCCCCCAGGGGAGCCTAATAAAACATATCCACCACCCCATTCCCCTGTTTTTCTTTCTTTGCACTTGCGTGCTCCAAATGTCACAAGGCCTAGTAGGACCACTTTCCTTTCCATTTACTCATTGTCAATTTCATCGTTTATTTGCTCCCTTGTTCCCTTCCCTTATGCCTTCTGGGGCTTTGAAACACTGTCTTGCAGTAGAAGCGCTTTATAAATATCCAATAAAATAAAAAATACCTGGATAAACCTGCTGCTTGAGGATGTTAGAGAGTTGAGGGGACCAGCAACATCAAGCCCTACCCTCTGAAAGGGGGTACCCACTACATGGAGGGGTAGCAGGAGTCGTCTGAGTCCTTGCACCACTTCACCAGAAATTTGGAAAAGTGGCACAACTCCTACAATGGCTTTCTTAGGCCAGTAGACATGCATTGATAACCTCTCCTTGGTCTTCTTGATCCTAAAATGACCTGCAAGGGGGACTTCATGCGCCAATTGCATAAGGAAGGGTCTCGCCTGAAGGGAAACCCCCAGCCTCCTATGGTCTCCTTCAGAGGACCTGTGGGCTCACTGTACAGGAGCCCACCTTCCCAATGGATTCTAGGTTTCCCAGGAGGTTCACCCTCAAGCTGGGGACAGGCCTGTCTACTGAGCCCTTACAGAGATGGGCACTCACGTTGGCCCCTACTAAACTCTTCCCTTTCTATTAAAGGTGCTAATTCAGCACCAGATAGGAGGGCGCACCTACTACCTCCAAAAGTAAGCAAGGGAGGACAGGGTACCGTCTAGCAGGGGAAAACACAGGAACACAAACTAACTGCAGTAACACCATGAAAGGAGACCTTGCGGGGATACACGTAGGTGGGATGCATTGTGTGTGCTATTGGCCCAAGGGACCTTTCTGTAATTAGCAACTGATAGGGAAAAGATAACCCTGATAAACACATTAGGCAGGGACGCCCCCAGGAAGGGATCTGCCAGGAAGCCCTGCTCTAAAACACATGATCACCACCCCGCGGCCCAGGGAGGTGGGAGACGGAGCTCCAGCTGCGCCTCACAGGCATGATTGCAGCAGCTAAAACAACACTGGGTGATGTAATGACATGGCAGCAAGCCAATCCTGTGGGCACTCGGGGATGGAGGAAAAGTGAACTGGGCCAGAGAACCGTTCACATGGCCACAAGAGCCTATCGAAACTGAACGTAGTGGCGTTCCTGGGAGGGCCAATCAGAGTACGTTTCAATGTCTTTGGGAGGTGGCCAGCCTTCAGAGTGTCCACTACAGGATTTGCGAAGACCGGTATCTAGTAGGTATTGTGTGAATGTCTCCCTTGGCACCAGAAACAGGGTGTCTCGTGTTCTCTTTCCTCAATGCTGCTGACCAATGGCAGTATATTAAAGTGCCGGCAGTCAGCACAGATGTTATTTTACTAATTGCAAACTGTTCCTGGGAGGGGTAAGAATCAATGTGGCGCCACATGGGGAGGCGAACAGTTAGGACACTGTTGATCTCTTAGCTCCTATCACGTTCCACTAACATACGCTAGCTCTGAGGTAATGACGTAATCTATCCAATCAGCTCCTAGGGAACCACGTCAAAATGTGAAGAGTTTGCGCTACGACTGTTTCAAATTCCTTGGCTATTGTATTTGTAGTATAAAACTAATGTTCACTGTATGCGCAGATGTCAGCTCTCATCAATCAGCTCCTATTCATTGTTCTGTTTGATTTGTGCTTGCCCAGATGTAATAAACAGCGTTGCTTCTTGCCGGGTGTGGGCTCATTTTTGATTACGAGTGTCTATGGTGGGATCGGAGGACCCCTAAGTGCATTTTTGGAGGCCCCAGTGAAATCCTCAGTCCTCCCAGTTCGCTGAGGCAACAGCAGACCTGACCAATGCACATCACTGACGAGGCCCAGCAGACGCCGAGTTCACAAAGGTCTGCCTGGTCCCAAGCAGCACCCGCGCTCAGTGGGAGGGGTGAGCTTGTGCTGGAGGCTCAGTGCCGAGAGGACTCAAAGGTCTTTAGGACACCAGTAAAACCGTGCAAGAGCATGCTGTATAGTGGTAGCTCGCCCACAGCGGGGGAGGGATAGATTTCTATGGTGTCTAATACGTATCCTGAAGGTGGGAGGACGATTGGACATAATATTATTTAGAAATTAGTGCGTGCCACCCAATAGGGAGTGAACAAAGGTGTGGGCATGCCGGCATTAGAGCAGGAGAGGTGCGTAGTGTGTGGCACACCCCGGCTGATGGGAGTTAAGCGTAGTGCCAGCGATTGTATAGCTGCATAATCGGTTAAGAGCCGACACCAGGAGGTACTCATGTAAAATAGTGCACTTGGCATTGTAGCAGCGGTTGTGTGCAGCCGGCGCGGTGAAGGCATATTGCCCATTTGTTCTAACATAGGGCACAGTGAGCCAGTGGAGAGGGCTGTTGACCACTAACACCAAGTGCCTGGTTGGGCCTTTGGAGAGGGCCAGAGTGAATACTGAGTGGGAGTGAGTGTGTGGGTAGCGAGAGAAAGGGGGAAAAGAAACATAGGGTGGCTGGGATCAAAAAGACAGGGAGATAGGGGAATGATGGCTTATTTAGATAGCACCCTGGACCACATGTGTCTAAAATTGCCCCAGTAGTGTGAGAAACGATTAAAATACAACATTCAATGGGCCCAGGAGACTACAGGTCAGTGTTTCCATGCATGGCCAGGAGAGGGAACCTTTGACAGCAAAATAACAGAAAATACAATTTCGTATTTGTTACCAAAATATAAAGGTTTTAAGTTGAAAAGTAGAAAGAACATATTGGGACTGTGGAAGCTATATGAAGAAACAAGAGTGAAAAAGGAGCAAGGGGAGGCCACGGGAGGGAGCAGACCGAGCTCTCCGCCCCTGCCCTATGGCATCTACCTCTCATCACAGCCTGCAGCGTGGTACACTAACACCCATCGAGAAACTCCGGGAGGGGACTGTGCAAAAAAGACAGGGGAAAAGGACAAACACACACGATGAGGGGGTGGGGGGGCACTACACACAAGGAGAGAGGAAATACCTAGTGGACATAGAAAAGAACACGCAAGAGGTGGATGCATTATTCAGTGAGGCAGAGAGTGATAGAAGAGACAGTACGGAGGAAAAGTAAGGGAGATAAGGAGGAATGGCTATCAGGGAGAATAAAATTATAGTTCGATGAAGAAGAGGAAGACAGGAAGAAGAAAAAAGTTTTAGGAAGGGATGACGACGATGAAGCATCAGTCAAAGGACTGCTAGGGGACGATTGGAGTGATGGGGATAGTGACAAATGGACGGCCGATAAAATAAGGAGGAGCAGGAAAGAGCGAAAGCGACAGGACAGGGATGGGAGTGACTGGTCCACCTTCCTCCACAGCAGGATAGGGAAGGTGAAAATGGGACTAACTCAAGCAACTAAAGTGGGAGAAGGAATAGGTCCAAAGACACGAGTACTGACATCACTGACATTACTACAGAAAGGGAGAGGGGACGTGCACAATGTGCAATGGCAAACAATGGACCGACACAATCTAATATGCAGCCTGCCCTCCCTCATGGCAGGGGTCAGTAAATGGATACAGATGCTCAAGAAAACGACAGCAGAGGTGACATTAGCGATCGGGGACATGACAAGTTTATTTGCAGCAATTATAGGACAGCAGGCAGACAAATAATGGAACCAGGTGGGAAACAAAGGGAGGAAGTTAAGCGCAAATGCTTTTGGCGGGGCTTCCTTTAATAACTACCGAGCACCTGTTTGGGAGGTTCTGGGAAGCATGCATCCTGACAGTTATGACTTAGGAACAGTAATGGCACAACGACGATGACCCAGCAGACTATAAAAAACAGGTGACAGATCTATGGACACAAGCGACGCGAAGGTCCTGGGATGACTGCATACCCTTGTTTTATCACATGCTGATAAAAGGAATTGGGGTCGTTTTACCGTGGCTGAAATAACCGTGACGGAAATGACTGCATGTGAAAGGTCTGTTATACCTAAATGTTCATAAGTTTCGAAATAGCAAAAAGAAAGTCTAATAAACTAGTAATTTAATACAAAAATACCGAAAAGTGAAGTTATGCCAAGAACATTTGATAAACAGATTAGGAAAAAAGGACACTAAGGTGTATTAAGATACTTCCTCATACGAAATAAGATTGCAAAACTATGATTAGACTGAAAACATTGCGAGAGAAACGTTTCAGGAAGGGAAAACACAAAAAAGGAAAATAAGTCAGTTAAACTGTCATCTAACCATTGCGAGAGGAAAACGAAGGAGTGATACGCCGTCTATAGTGATTAGACAAAACACGAAATACTGAGAATCAATAGTTTACATAGTAAGATTCTAAAAAAACAGTTACTGTAAAACTAATCACTATTTTAAAAAACGAAGTGTACAATTACAGTAAAAAGAAATCTAAAAATATGTATTTTACTACCATAGGGAAAAAGGAAATGGAGAAGGCAAACTATTTAGTTTCCAACAAAGGGAACAAACAGCTCTATCAAGCGGGATACATATGTATAATATTGAAAGAAAAAAGGTAAACAAAACCCGGTGGAAATGTATTGAATATAAAAAAATAGAACTGTATAGGAAGAACTGCACCAAAGAAGCTTTAATTAAGTATGTTAGAGACCACAACCATGAACCGAATGTATCCAAAATCGAAGTAAAGCAAAAATGTATAGAATTAAAAAGGAAAGCGGAAACAGTTGTAGGTACAAGTGGCAAAATTGTGAGACAAATACTAAACGAAATACCCCAACATTTGGCAGGAGAAACGCTGTGCATTAAGCTCCTAAAACAGCAAGTAATTTACCAACGTGCACCAAAGCAGTTTGCCACCCGAACCGTAGCATGTATGTGAGGTAACAATACCAGAAAGTATGCGAGTTACACAGGAAGGTGACGCATTCCTGTTGCACGAAATTGTAAACAATATTGAAAAATACATAATATTTGCCACAGAAGATCAGAAGACAATATACAGAGATTAACAATAAGCAAAAATTGGATACTAGATGGCTCTTTCAAAAGCTGTCCCCTAAACCGTTACTCAATTGTATAGTATACATGGTGAAATTTCAGATGATTTCTTCTCTATTGTATATATACTAATGAGCCACAAAACAGAAAAATGTATTGAGAATTATTTAGTATTATCAAAGAAAAAATAAATGACACCCACGCTTACACCAGAAAATGCATAATGGACCATGAATTATCTGCAATGAATGCCGTAAAAATGATTTTTAAAGACCTGAAATTCAGGGATATTATTTTCATTTTAATCAGGCGATATAGCAGAATTTACAAAAACTTGGTCTGCAACAATTTTACGTAAATGACAGTGATTTCTTATTCCACATAAAAAACTTAAATGTGAATAATGCAATTATACAGTATGTATCGATACTACTTCTCCAACTGTAAATTTACTGTATAACCAAGTCTCTGCAATGTAACTGTATTCTTAAACTCAAGCGCCCAGATGCCCGAGGGTTAGGCGCGCTACATAAATGTAATAAATAAATAAACGGAATCAATTGGGCTTTGGGCTTTTCGAGGAGCTTTAATATTTCAAAAGGTTTTTTGGGTTTGTTATTGGCTTGCGAGATCTGTAGGTTGTGGAAGGTCTTTTTTGTTTCCAAGATAAGGTCCTTGTAAGAGTTCTCAAAGATCTTCCAAGCGATTCGGTTGTCGGGCAGAGGGCATTTAAGCCAGTGCCTTTCAGTTCTTTGCTTTTTGGTTTTTAGAGATCCGAGTTCCGGTGACAACCAGGATTGATGATTGGGGTTATCATGGACCGCTCTTGACTTGCGAGGAGCGAATTTGTCCAGAAGTAGGGTACATTCTGTATTGAAAGTATCAGTTAATGTCTCAGGGGGGTCAGTTTCCGAAGTTATCAGCATTATTCTTGTGATGCATTCTTTGATTTGGGAGAGCAGAACTTTCTTCAGGTTTCGATTTGTAATTGATTTGGAAGGGTTCGGCCGCTTTGGGAGGGGGGGGGAGGTGGTGCTTGCAGGCAGATGTCGAAATGAATCAGAAAGTGGTCTGACCAGATGCACAGAGTGGTATTGTGTATCTGGACCTTGAGGTTACGTGTAACAATGCAGTCAAGTGTGCTGTCTTTGGCATTAGTGGGGTCTGCATTCAGGATATGGTAGTCAATGTTCCTTAGGATTGCTTCTTTATCAGATGAATCGCCTCGCCAACGATTGAGGTCTCCCAAGAATAAGGGTGCGCTATGTGTCCCTTTTAAGGTCTGCAAGAATATGCATTACTTCGTTATTAAAGGAATCCATGGTGGTTGACAGACGGTGGATTAAAATGAAATGTATGCAGCTGCAGGGGCTAGAAGTAAGTTTGAGATGTAAAATCTGCAATGGCTAGATGAGTTGAAAAGAGGGAGATTGCTTCTGGCGATAATAGCTCACTCCTCAAAATCCTTCAAATCATCTCTATTTTTGCAATAGATTGTGTACCCATCCAGGACTGCAAGCGTTATCATGGGACCACTAGTTTCCAAAACCCATATTTCAGTCAGGAAAAGAAGGTCTAGCTCATTATCTGTAATGCAGTCATGGATGTCAGTAGCATGCCTATTTAAGGACTGTGGGTCTCATTACGACCCTGGCGGTACGGGGTTAACGGCACCGTAAAAGGTGCCGGCGCCGTTTACCCCGTACCGCCTCATTACGAGGTCCCCTCGCGGGACCCAGGAAGTAACACCTGGTCAAACCAGGCGTGCTTACCGGGTCCCGCGAGGAGAAGAGGGAGCAAACAACGGGCCAACTCATAATGGCCCGTTGTTTGCTCCCTCTCCCATTTCCATTCAGCCCTATGGGGGCTGAAATGGGAATGGGGAAGGACCGGGTCCGGGTCCTTGGAGGGAGGAATTACCGAGCCTTCCGAACTCGGAATGGCCCAGTAATTCGTCATTCTGTGGACCCGGACGCTATTCCGGCGGCAGCCATGCCGCCAATAGCGGCATGGCTACCGCCGAGGTCGTAATGAGGGCCTGTGTGTTTAATAGTGCTGCCTTGAGTACTTTATTCTCAACCTTGGTGTTTAATGGCTGGGGCTGACAGAGAAAGCGGATGCAAGGTGCTCTCGTTGCTCTGGAGTGATGTGCTCCAGGGCTTACAGCTGTTTGTTTGGGGGGCCTTAACATGGGGAGGGTAGTAGTTTTCCAAAGCCTGGATGCCATTCCAACTTTGGAATCTGCTGGCGCCTTGC
Source organism: Ambystoma mexicanum (assembly GCF_040938575.1). NCBI lineage: Eukaryota > Metazoa > Chordata > Amphibia > Caudata > Ambystomatidae > Ambystoma > Ambystoma mexicanum. The sequence goes on from NC_090931.1 coordinate 1,548,389,634, forward strand.
AGGTTTCCTTCGAGATTTGAGTAAAATCAATTGGAGAACAACATGCCCAGGGTAATGTCCAGCAGTCATCAGAGAGCGGGTGTCAGGACCCGTAGGTGGAAGTTGTGGCATACCTGGAAGTATAACGCCATGTAGAACTTAGAGTTGCGCTCTAGTCCTCTACCAAGATGATGGCTTCCATTATAAGAACAGGCCCCGCCCACCACCCGGCGCGTTGTATCTGTATGTTTTGCTTGCCGATACTTGCGCTCTACGCTAACCTCGTTTAGCAGCCTTCTATTGACTTTTGCTACCCCTACCTCCTCTCGGTTCGCTTGTGCTCCCTTTTGGACTCCCACCTTTTGTATTTGTATTTGTATTATTTGTAACGCGCACCATCCGGCCCGGAGGCATCAGGGCGCAATTTAGACATGGTTACATAATATACATATTAAATATATTCAAAGCATTGAACGGTACATAGTATACAAGGCATACAGCAATATACATATTTACAGAAGGTAGATTAGCGCAGGAGTTTTCCCAGGGCTGGTCCGGACATCATGGCTGGTTTGAGAGCCAGGATTTGGTTTTAGCTTTGAAGGCACTAAAGCGTTCTTCGGATCGGATGGTGAGAGGGAGGGCATTCCAAAGCTTAGAGGCTAGGACGGGGAAGCTAGATCCACCCGCCTTTTGTAGTTTGAACCTAGGGATGGTTAGGCAGTGGGTCTGAGCCATTCTTTGTGGACGTGTGGGCGCATGTCAGGATAGCCGGCTACAGAGGTATGGTGTGGCTTGGTTAGCTAGGCATTTGTGGGTGAGGCCTAAGGCTTTCAGTGAAATTCTCTGTTTGACCGGTAGCCAGTGTAAGTTAGATCTAGATTCCGAGATGTGGTGGTTTCGTGGGATGTTTACTTCTGCTCTGATAGCGTTATTCTGGGTAATTTGCAGTTTGTTCATATTCTCTTGGCTCGTTCCAAGGTAGAGGGCGCTCGCATAGTCAATTTTGGTCATGATAAGAGTTCTGGCCAGAGTGACTGCGTTGGGGGTGGTCAGGAATGGCCTGCAAGCTGCAATGAGTTTGCAGGTGTATGCTGAAGAGGATCTGACTGCATTTGTTTGTCTGGATAGGGATAGGGTGGCGTCAAGATAGACACCTAGGGTTTTGGTGTCTTTCGAGACTTGGATGGTGTTGCCATCGATGACAAATGATTGGTAGGATGGCTCAAGTTTACTAAGGCGTTGCGTAGTGCCCAAGATGAGGAGCTCAGTCTTGTCATCATTGAGGCATAACTGGTGTTGTGCCATCCAAGCTTGGATAACCAAGTAGACCTCGTTCAAGGCCTTAGTGTCAGCCAAGTAGTCACCAGTGATGGGAATGAGTATCTGGGTGTCGTCAGCGTAGTTCGTATAGGAGACACCCAGATAGTCAAGTACATCAAAAAGTGGTTTTGTAAAGACGTTTTTCTTTTTCTTTCTCTCTCGGCACGCTGCCACTTCTGTATCATCCTTCTTTACTTTACACTCAGCAGTCTCGCCGTTCTCTCTAAGCGGTCCCTTACTCCGCCTCTTTCGCGGTGCCTCGCATTACTCCCACTATCGCTCGTGGTACATACTTTACCTGGGTCGTGGGGGCTTATCTTTCTATCATTTACTCTTTCCTTCTATCTCGGTACCCCGCCCCTTTTACTTTCTTCTCAACTGTGCATAGCAGCTTCGGTGCTGCTCGGTGGCTCCCGACTCACCAGAGGCTCCTGCTTACATACGGCTCCAGGCGACCTGAGTCTCTCTGCCATCCGGAGTCTCCTATTTCACCCGAGACTATTTTCTTACCGGAGTCATCACTCTTACCTACTGTGTGTAGCAACGTTTCCTGTTACCTGAAGTTCCTCCAGCCTTCCTATCTTCCCATCGGATTATTGCTCCGATTACCATCATCAAGGACTACTACAGGGTTTTTTGGCGCTGATTGGCTTTTTCCCTGTCTACTGGGGTTGGCTCCTCGGAAACGCCCCCCACTCCCCCGAGACAGGTCTCACTTCCTGTCAAGGTGGCCTCCGAGGGAGCCAGACCTTATTTACATGACAGGAAATGCAAGGAGAAATTAACCAAAGATACTTTGAAGCCTTTACGAAGGCAGTCTTCAGCTACTAAAGGACAGCGAAACGGAAGCCACAGGTGAGGAGCAGGGGGAGGAACGGGCTCAACCAGACAGAATACAACGCCCGACCAGACGGATGGCTTCCTTAGAACAATACCAGGAGCCTGTAGCTGCCCTTCAGGGATTAACCATGGAGGTACAATCACTCAAATCCGAAAACAGTGCACTTCGCCTACAAGTGGTATTACATAGAGATGATGAAGGGGATTTACCACCCATGCCCATGTCTTTCGGGAAGTATGATGGCTATCCTGGAAGTTTAAAGGAGTTTTTGGACGCTTGTCAGGTACATTTCGCCTTTCGGCCTCATGCCTTTGAGACAGCCAGATCCAAGGTTGGATTCCTCATTGCCAACCTAACTGGTAATGCATTGGCTTGGGCTATTCCTCTGGTTACTAATAATGATCCCACACTGACTGATTATGACCGGTTTGTGGATCAATTCAAGGGGAGATTTGACCGTCCTGAAGTACTGTACACCTCGCTGGAGGCGATTCTTGATGTAAAACAAGGAACTACAGACCTTCAAACCTATATCTCCCGCTTTCTTAGGTTGGCAGCTAAGGCCGACTGGCCAGATTCTGCTAAGCAAACTATCTTTCGGAGAGGACTCCACAACGATATAAAGGATGAGTTAGCCAGAGTAGCTCGTCCTCCATCGTTTCAGGATCCGATGACTCTTTCTGTACAGATTGAGTATCGATTTATGGAACACCGTCAGGAAAGAAGACGACCTCGCCTCAACCCTCCTACATCGAATCCTGCTCCTCACCCATCCCGGGAAGTTCCCACTTCTGAGGAACCCATGCAGATAGGGGCAGCCAGAGGTCCTTTGACACCTGCGGAACGCAAGAGACGCAGAGACGCCGGTCTCTGTAAGTACTGCGGCTCATCAAAGCATCTACTCAGGGACTGTCCTGAAGTACCCCCACTAAGGAAGGAAAACTTCAACCCCCGATCCTATGCAAGGGAGGTTTCAGGGGAACAAGACACAGTCCTTGCTACTCTACAAGAACCCCCGAAGTAATGGAAGACAACAGTCTGATGGCGTTTCGTGTCAAGTTATGGACTACTGGGCCCATTCCAATTGAGGTATTTGCCATGCTGGACTGTGCAGCTGCGGGAAACTTCATGGATATCGAATGGGCTAAGGAACAGCAAATTCCAGTCATGCAGAAGGAGAGACCCATACCAGTGGAAGGTGTGGATGGTACCCCTCTATCTTCTGGCCCCATTAGATCGGAAACCAAACCCTTACACTTGGCATTGGGCGAACATCATGAACAGATAGTATTCAATCTTATTCGAGCCGCCCATTTTCCGTTGGTGATCGGAATACCCTGGTTGAGGAAGCACAATCCCCTAATCAACTGGACCACCAATGTTGTAAGATTTGACTCTCCCTATTGCGAGAACCACTGTATGTCTACTCCTCAGAGCAAGGGAAGGGAGATTACCAGCGACCCATCCAACACTAGGATAGTCTCGTCTATTCTTCTCCAGTACCAAGAATAAGAATATGCAGAAGTGTTTGAAGACACCATACCCCGACTTCTGCCTCCCCATAGACCAGAGGACTGTTCAATAGACCTTCTTCCCGGGTCTATCGTTCCGTTTGGCAGGATGTATCCTTTGTCGCTCTCTGAAAAGCAGGCTCTACGAAGTTACCTGGACGCGAATCTCCAGAATGGCCTCATTCAAGAATCAAGGTCTTCAGGGGGTGCTTTGTTGTTTTTCATTCCCAAGAAGGACACAACTGAATTACAACCTTGTATCGACTATCGAGGGCTTAATTAGATCACTGTACGGGATCGCTACCCCATGCCACTGATCAGAGACATCATGGAAGTAGTCAGAGGGGCTTCATACTTCACCAAGTTGGACCTCAGAGGAGCGTACCATCTCCTCAGAGTAAGAAGCGGAGATGAATGGAAGACCGCATTTCGAACCCCGTTTGGGTTATATGAATACAAGGTGATGCCGTTTGGCCTAGTTAACGCCCCAGCGGTATTTCAAAGATTCATAGATAAGGTTTTCTCGGATATGTTGTTTGTCTCAGTGGTAATCTACCTAGATGACATTCTAATATACTCACAAGATCTCCAAGAACACCGTAAACTGGTAAAGAAGGTATTAAACAGACTACGCGACCACCAACTCCTAGTCAAACCTGAAAAGTGTCAGTTTGAGGTAACTTCTGTCTCGTATTTGGGGTATCTCCTCTCGAAAGAAGGCATAAAGATGGAGCCAGGGAAGATCAAGGCCATAATAGAATGGAAGGAACCAAGATGTGTCAAGGATATCCAAACGTTCTTGGGTCTGGCAAACTTCTACCGTCAATTCATTCCAAATTTTTCCAATCTGATGCTACCCATTACTAGTTTACTCAAGAAGGGAGTCAAATTTCTATTTGGTCCAGAACAAAGGGAAGTCTTTGTCCGTCTTAAACAGCTGCCATACTAGCACAACCAAATCAGGAAAGGCCCTTCATACTGGAGACTGACGCCTCAGTGGGAGCGATTGGGGCGGTTCTTTTGCAGGAAGCGGAAGACGGTCTCACACACCCAGTGGCCTATTATTCAAAAACATTTAGAGTGAACGCAATTACTCTGTTTTAGAAAGAGAGCTACTGGCCATCAAATTGGCATGTCAAGAATGGCGACACCATCTTCAGGGAGCGACCCATCGTTTCCTTATTCGAACGGACCATCGCAACCTCCGAGTGTTACAGCAAATGGAATACTCCAATGCCCGACACGCCCGCTGGGCGTACTTTTGCTCCCAATTTGATTTCGACATCGCTTACATTCCAGGATCCGAGAACAAGATGGCAGATGCTCTTTCGCGATGTCAAGAAGAAGGAACAAATCTTGATCAAGACCATGACCTCTTATTCCCAGATCTGAAGGTGCTGGCAAGTGTCTCGCCGTTTCTACAGGAACAGGTAAACCAATACGCACAATTACCAGCCATCCCTCCATCAGTAACCCAGGCTAGCGACAATTTGTATTACCATGATACTGGGTTGTATCTACCCTCAAAGAAACTTCAAGACCTGGTTCTCTCTTGGTGCCATGACGCCCCCCCTCGCCGGTCACCCCGGTATAAGGAAGACTCAGGAACTAATAAGCCGTTGCTTCTGGTGGGCTGGACTGCCCAAGGACGTCGAGAAGTAGGTTTCCACATGTCCCATTTGTGCAGCTAATAAATACCGAACTGGTAAACCTCTTGGGAAGCTGCAACAACCTCATCTACCTGGTCGTCCCTGGGAACAGATATCCATGGACTTTATTGTCGACTTACTCAGCTCTGGTGGGAAGACAGCAATCATGGTTACTATCGATTCTTGCAGCAAGATGGCTCATTTTTCAGCATTAAACAGTCTTCCTTCTGCTCCAGAGACTGCCTCCGTTTTTCTCAAAGATGTGGTACATCTTCATGGTCTACCCCGAACTATAATATCTGATAGAGGCATTATGCCAGCAACTAAGAATTCACTGAGCACTTTCATCGGGTTACCATCCCCAAAGCAATGGTCAAACAGAGAGACTCAATGCCGGCTTAGAACGTAATCTAAGATACTTTTGTAGCAACCAACAAGAAGGATGGTCGTCTTTCCTTTCACAAGCTGAATTCGCATATAATAACTACCACACCTCCATACAGATGAGTCCGTTTTTCTGTACCTACGGATATCATCCCCAACAGATCCCTTGGACCAGAATGCAGACCAGCAAGTCCCCTGCTCTAGATAGCCGGTTGACAGAACTAAAGGAGGTACAACTCTTGGCTAAGAAGGCCTTAGAGAGTAGTCAACAGTCCCAGAAGTGGTGGGCAGATAGGAGTCGTCTGACCAATCCAGAATGGAAGCCTGGACAGATGGTCTGGTTATCCACTAAGTATCTACCACGCTGGGTTCACACCGGCAAATTTGCTCCTCGGTATTTGGGTCCGTATCCTATCCTGAAAAGGATCAATCCGGTGGGCTTTAAGCTACGCCTACCCAAGAGTCTTCAGAGAGTACACCCAGTATTCCATACCTCACTACTCAAAGAATATATGAAGATCCGCATCAACGGAAGACTCCGAAGACCAAGACACCGTTGGTAAAAGAACCTCAAGAGTATGAGGTGGAATACTTGGTGGATTCACGCTATCGAAGGGGCAGGATCCAATACTTAGTCCATTGGAAGGGCTACTCTGCTGAAGAAAGAACTTGGGAATCCAGCCATCACTTACATGCTCCCAAGTTGTTAAGAAGGTTCCATCTGAAGTGCCCAGGGAAACCATGGGGGTTCCGACGGGGGAGAGGTTATACTGTCAGGGCCCGTAGATGGAAGTTGTGGCATACCTGGAAGTATAACGCCATGTAGAACTAAGAGTTGCGCTCTAGTCCTTAACATGGGGAGGGTAGTAGTTTTCCAAAGCCTGGATGCCATTCCGAACTTTGGAATCTCCTGGCGCCTTGTAGGTTTCCTTCGAGATATGAGTAAAGTCAATTGGAGAACAACATGCCCAGGGTAATGTCCAGCAGTCATCAGAGAGCGGGTGTCAGGACCCGTAGATGGAAGTTGTGGCATAGCTTATAACGCCATGTAGAACTTAGAGTTGCGCTCTAGTCCTCTACCAAGATGACGGCTTCCATTAAAAGAACAGGCCCCGCCCACCACCCGGCGCGTTGTATCTGTATGTTTTGCTTGCCGATACTTTTGCTCTACGCTAACCTTGTTTAGCAGCCTTCTATTGACTTTTGCTACCCCCACCTCCTCTCGGTTCGCTTGTGCTCCCTTTTGGACTCCCACCTTTTGTACCCCTTGATCCCGCTTTTCTTTTTCTTTCTCTCTCGGCACGCTGCCACTTCCGTATCATCCTTCTTTACTTTACACTCGGCAGTCTCGCCGTTCTCCCTAAGCGGTCCCTTACTCCGCCTCTTTCGCGGTGCCTCGCATTACTCCCTCTATCGCTCGTGGTACATACTTTACCTGGGTCGTGGGGGCTTATCTTTCTATCATTTACTTACTCTTTCCTTCTATCTCGGTACCCCCCCCCTTTTCCTTTCTTCTCAACTGTGCATAGCAGCTTCGGTGCTGCTCGGTGGCTCCCGACTCACCAGAGGCTCCTGCTTACATACGGCTCCAGGCGACCTGAGTCTCTCTGCCATCCGGAGTCTCCTATTTCACCCGAGACTATTTTCTTACCGGAGTCATCACTCTTACCTACTGTGTGTAGCAGCGTTTCCTGAAGTTCCTCCAGCCTTCCTATCTTCCCGTCGGATTATTGCTCCGATTACCAACATCAAGGACTACTACAGGGTTTTTTAGCGCCGATTTGCTTTTTCCCTGTCTACCGGGGTTTGGATCCTCGGGCCCCCCCCCCCACCAACCAAACCAAAGATACTTTGAAGCCTTTACGAAAGCAGTCTTCAGCTACTAAGGACAGCGAAACGGAAGCCACAGGTGAGGAGCAGGGGGAGGAACGGGCTCAACCTGACAGCAGGTTGGAAGAGAGGTTTGTGGTTATAGTAAGTTGAGGGGCTGCTTGTTAACTGTGGCAATACATTCCGAGTGTCAGAACGTTGGTCCAGAAATCGGGTGACTATTCACAGTCGATTGGCCTTCTGGTAAGCTAGAAGAAGGTTGAGAAACGGGGGGTATCCCATTGTTCGCAACGGTGTGCTGTTGTATCAGAGCTAGGAGCCCACTGTGGAAACAGCGTGCAACAAGACTAGCTGAAATACCAGCGTGGTTACCTGTTTTGGGGCTCCAGCGCCGAGTTCGGCGAAGCACCGGCACTGAAGCGCCTGGATTTCCAATATATGCGGAAAGGTTGTCTGGGAGATGTAGTTCCCAGACACTCCCCAAACTACAAAATGCAGTAGGTGTACAAATAGAAGGAACAGAAATGAGAGTGCTTTAGCTCTCTGTGTGAAATGAGGGCGACAGTAAAGTATAGAGATCTGAACGTTCCAAATGGCACTCGTGCACAAAACAATAATCCCCAGAGCAAACAATGTTAGAGTCAGGACAAGAGCAGAGCGTTAGTGCCAGCAATACAAATCAAATATGTAAACATGCTCTGGCAGCATACTTCGTTAGGCAAGGCAAGGAAACAAAGTCCAACGCGGCCTCTATCCGTGTGAAACGAACACACTGAGCAGATCCTTATGAGACTTAGGACGAGAAGGAGGACCCAGAACCCATCCCAGACCCTCTTTAGGGACCTTGTGAAGCCTGAATCGCGGCAAGCTCCAGCTGATGATCTCTAGCCTTCCACTTCTCAATTCTCTCAAATTCAACCTGAGCCATGTTGAACTCTAGCTCCTTTTGCCTGCGCTTGAGCTTCTCCTTTTTCAATTCCCACATTACCTCAGCTTCTGAATTTGCAAAAGAAACATTAGAACTATCATCATCCCCCTCTTCTTCCCTCTCAATAGTGACAGTGTGACGATCCTTCTGATGGCGTCACTTCCCCCCAAGTGGGGAAACCTTTCCATGAAGCTACGGTGGTGAAGCCACTAACCAATAATCCCCTAGGGGTGGTAACATGCAGGATGACCTCATGGAGTGGAACTCCCCTCCAGGGGACAGAGATGTAGGTCTGCGGCAAGGGCTTGCAGTACAATAATCCCATAAAGTAAAAACATTGCTCAAGGCTTCTGCAACTCCCCTTAAAAAAGAGACTATGTGCTATTGTGATAAGTCGGACGTTATCCCTTTATAATACTGGGAAAAGGAAAACTCAAGAACGTTACTGAAGAACACGTGGACTCCTCAACCAGCTGTTGTCAATTGGGCTGAAGTTACGCTAGGGCGGACCACGCAATAACAAGCCGTTGGAAACAATCAACAGGGAGAAGGAGTGAGAAGTCGAGAAGGAGTGAGAGATCGAAGTAGAGCCAGAGATCGAGATGGAGAGAGTACTTGTTTCATCTGAAGAAAAGAACATTAAGTCCAGGACAAGACGTAGAGGTTGTGGTTGATGGGAACACACAAGAACATCTTGCAGGTCAGCTACGAATCAACAGTAGTGAGAGAAGAGGCATAAACCTGAGACGGCGTTCCACAAGGAGGCAGAACGCCCATCGTAATAAGATTAGAACCTGGTGGCCGGAGGGCAACGAAAAGACTGAAAGAGAGAGAAGTTGGCCGAGTGCCTGTGCAAAACAAACACGTGAAGAAGAAGGGTACAGGAGTTTACCCGAGAGAAACAGAATGTTACGCTCACCTGGTATCCACAGGGACGCCACCCAGCTGGGTTACTCGCTGGTATGCTTCTCAGCTTTGCCCTGATGTGGTCTGCGGGGAAGGTTCTGCCTGAAAATACAGGAGGACTGTGTTCAAGACTGACCGACTGGGGTAAGTATCCTCCCTCCACCCCCATATGCTTTCACTCCCTCTGGTGCCCTCTCCTCACCCTGTGGTAGAATGAGGCGTGCTCTCTGTCCTACCTTCTTTGCAGGGGCGCGTTGTCTTTCATGGGCGAGTGCGGTCCAGTTACTTCACTGACGCCGGCCCGTTTGATATTGTTCAAGTAGGTCTTATTGCTGTTCTTTAGTTTTGTTGCTATCCTGCATGCCTTTGTTTAAAATGTCTCTTTTCTCTCCCATAGGTATGCAGAGCTTCAGGGCGGCGAACTGGCTTGGTTGAGCCCCGCTGGTAAATGATTGCGCATTAAGAGCGCTATGCACAGCGCTGCGAAGTCTTGCCTTTGCTAACCTGTGTTTTCCTTCCTTGTAGGTTGCGGCGTTCTTCAGCGCGAGTGGAATGTCCGGAGTGGTGCTAGCCGAGAGGCGACCAGCCAGGTAAGCCTTTTGAGCAGTTACATTTGTAAATGTCTCTACAGCTTTCTTTAATGTTGCCTCTATCTTCCTCTTTTAGGTCATTCTGTCCGGGAGGCGTGCAGATTCCAGGAAGATGTTCTCAGTAGCTGCAAGTGTTTAAAGATGAAGACTGCAGGTAAGATGCTGCTGCTAATGATGTTCCTTTTGTCTCCTTGCAGGTTCTGCTTCTCCGAGGTTCGAGGGAATAGCTGGACACGGTGAGCGTCACGTTGCAAGCTACAAAGTAACACGAAGCATGTTCTGCAGTCAGGGTGTTGTTTATATAGCCCAGGTAAAGTAGTACCATGGAAAGTAGTTCCAGGCCTGCCACACCCAAAACACTAGACCACATAGCTTGGTTCTTAGGAACCAAGCTATGTGGATGCCTCCATGTTGGCTGACAATATAATAAAGTAGTTCCCAAGCACATTGTTGTTCATGGTGTATGAGCCTGGCGCCATAGGCGCCAGGACTAGCCCGATGAGCGCTTTTGAAGTGGATGCCAGGCTCTAGAGGCCCGAGTCCTGACTCCACCTGGCCAATGGGTTTGTCAGAGGGCCTTTTGGGTGAGGGTCGTGACACAGAAGTATCAAGTGGATAAGAGTGTTTGTAAGACGCTCAGAACGTGTTTTACCAATCGACTGACAGCCAATACAACGAAAGAGAGGAAATTATGTTACGGTTGCGTGACCTGCAATGGGTGGACCGTGCGGTCCAACAACTCCGTCAAGACCGTTAACACAGGCCTACCGTGGAGTTGCATAGGCGAACGATTGAGAAACATCCAGAACCGTGGTGACTAGCCGTACGGTATGGGGACAGAGAATCAAAGCCAGTATCAAGAGAGGAGGGCCCCAACAAGAGAGAAACAATATATCACCAAACGGTCCCAAGTAGAACCAGTGAAACATCCCGACCCAGCGAAAAGGTAACAGGAGCAGTTAAAAGTCCGGGAGTGAGCCGAGGGAGTGTTATGAAAGCTTTATTTATTTATTTGTAAGATTTTGTAATGTGCAACATGCCCAAAGGCCTGTCTTGCTTTTTGCTTGGCCACGTGGAGGGATCTAAAAACGTACGTTCCCCCAGGCCCCAACAAAACAGTTATTGGACTCCGACAGGCAAGAAATCACACTTAGTCCAAATAGTTGTAAAAAAAGAGAATGGCTCGTTATACACCCTTTATTCACACCTTATACATACACACAACTAACACAACATATATTCAGTTATACAAAAACAAAGAAAATGCATCACCGTTATGATAGTTGCAGAAGACACATTCATCTCGGCCACTAGAACACTGCTTAGTCCCAGAGCAGCTAGGCAGAGTGATCACTCGTGCTAACAGGTCTGGAGCGGAGAGTCCTCCCTCTCAGCGAGGCTGCATCACCTGGGGGTCCAGAATTTAATCTTTCAAATATCTCTACTCTTTATGGGGGAGTCCCCGCCCCTCATGGTTATCACTGCCCTCAGCCGAAGAGCAGACAACAAGCATAAGGAGCAAAGAGTGGAAAAATCCAGCTAGAAGTGGAAAAACCCAGCTTCCCTTCCTTGCCTTCATTCCCAGTACCCCTTATCACTGCACCTGCAGAGCGCTCCGACTCCCTATCTGGCTCGTCCTTCGGCAGACAATACAACTATTCCCCTCAGTACATCTGACATCAATATGTATGTGACCTTAGCTTCGCGGCAAAAACACACTTTTACTTACAGAGCCCACGAAAACATAGGCTTTCATTGCAGTGATGGAAGTGAATGTCCAAAATGGTCGTGCACCGGCGCCATGTTATTTTAGCTCATTTTTTGCATAAGTGCTACAAGGCCTCAAAGCACACAGTTTAGAAAACTTGAACACAGATAACAAATGAACAAATATAAAAGAACTGTTAGCAGATCGTAACTTACTTCAGGGGTTGTGATTTGAACTCTGTCTTTAAACCGCCAACCCCAAACTCCCCGAAAAGTTATCTGAGGGGTTATCTTCTAGCAGATCGGGGAAGAGACAGGAGCGCACGGGTGGTGCCGTGAACACACCCAAGAATAGCCCGAGGGTAATCTTTGGACTGAGGTCCAATCAGAAACAAGCTGCTCCTTACTTCTCATTGGTCAACACCAGATCCTGTCAAGAGTCCAGCCTTCTCAATACGCAGGGTCCACATGCCTTGAGAAATAACGCAAAATCATCCTCATTGTCTTTTGCCATCTCTTTTGAAAAGTCAGAAAAGGAGATTGGTGGGAGTCAAGTGATTTCATAAATCAGCAAAAGGTAGCAAAACCACACATCGCTCAAGAAGAACGACTGAAGCGAGACATTCTCCTCAGCAATAGAAGTCTCCGGAAGTGGGAAGAGACATTTCCTTTCTTTGCACTTTGTGTTACATCCTTTTTGGAAGAGACGTGTGCCCACGAGAAGGGAGCCATTCTCCTGGGTCGTGTAGAGACCCTTACGTTAACCCTTGTGTTTTAGTAGTAGGGATAGGTGAGGAGTTTGACCAGGACAGAACCTTTTATTGGGACATCATTGACATCCTGAATGACATGACCCAAGTTTAGTTTGTTTAGGTAGGGAAACCACCTATAGCTTAGGGAAGGATAGGCTTTGGTAGAATAAATGTTAATGACCCAAACCATACATCAACTTGGTCAGTCTCGTCACTCTATGCTGCCACAGCAGTCACAGTAACACCATTCCTGCTCGGGAAGCAGCCCCAACACCTCCTGCATCACAACTGGAAGATAAAGGCACAATCCTATTTTCTTGCAGATCCATTTCTTTCTGTATTTGTTCAGCCTTTGTACCAGAGGTTGGAATACCCCTTTCTAGACACAATTATTTCAATTGATCGAGTTTAGATGGATTTAAAGTAGATGCAGTGACTGTTTCCATTATACTAAGTATAGTATTACCAGATAAATCAAGTCAAGGCGTTTGTGTAAATATAATCCAGGCGCTGCACCAGTGGACAGCACTCTGGTGCCGTAGACCTTATCCTCACCACTGTACACCAATGTGTTAGAATGGATTTATTTTTTATTTTAAGTACGTGTGGTTTTACAAATAAAACCTTTTGCACTACACAATCAATTACATTTCATAATAAAACATTACAAATATCAATTATTACAGCAAGTAACACTTTAAAATCTTATTAAAACAATATAATCCTTTAGGGTCCCAATTAACAACCAAAATCAAAATACAATAAAACATTTAAGAATTACATCAACTTGGCAACAAATGCTGCAAAAAAGTCCTAACATACAGAACCAAAAGGTGCAGGAGCTTCTCTCCAGATACTAAGAGGAGCAGACGTAACCGCCAAGAAATCCGCTGCGCAAATGGCTAGAAAGCGAACTCTCATCACGACGGATATGCGACAAGAGGCAAGAACAGTGCCACCAGTTCCTATCAACAATAGTCCTTCCTCATAAGGGATGACTTGCCAACCACCAATGCACTCTAAAGTGGGCAAAATGTTAAAACGTAGATAATTAATCGGATTTTAAGCGAGCACAATTTTTGTAAGATATGTACATGGGGAACGAGGCGAAAAACTTGGAATGCTGTATTCAACGTTTCTCTTTTTACTACCCAATTTGGCAATGTGTTCAGATCTGTCCCAAACCACCGTCTTATTTTTTAGGACCAGGGAAACAGTAGGCAATGAAAGAGCATAATCGAGAGTCATGCCAAGGCATTGCAAAGGGGCAAATCATATAAAAACAAGTTTAAAACATTATCATGAATATGAGCAGCTGCCAAAGGCATAAGGACAACATAAATGTATATGAAAATTGCCGCGCAGTATCAGCCAAGGAGACCTAATGGGACCCAACTCACACCTCAAGGCCTCCACCGCACACCCAATAATAAGCGAAGCAACTTTCCCTCAATATTGTCCAACCATGTAGCAGGTCGAGTGGGTAACAATTCAAGTCCACATAACAAACCTGAGATCATTCTCGTTTTGTAAATAGCAATAAAGCCTTCCATATTAAATGCCCCTTTCCTGGCAATGAACCTCTTAATAACCAGCCATTTCTTCAATACTTCAGGTGAAATTAAATCTCCATAAAAGGAGACCACAGCACAAGACTTGATGGGAAAGCCCAAGTAAACAAAGCCATCCCCAGGCTCCAATTAAAAGAGAACTCTATGCGAGACTTGCTGCCAATAATCAGGATTTTGGTTTTCTGAGAATTAATTGGCATATTGTTTTTGGTGACAAAGACAAGCAAGGCCACCATGGAATGCTGAATAGAGTAGCACTATGTCATCGGCGTAAGCCAGCCACGGAATCCTTCCCAATATATGGAGGCAAATTACGGCTAGACCTTATTGCTGCACCCATGTCTGAAACAAAGATTTAACAGGGGGGCGAGTATGCAACCCTGTTTCAAGCCTGAATGTGTAGGAATAGGTTAATAATTCCATCCTGACTGACATGGGTGGTGACAGTTGTGTCAGAATACATTAGCCTTATAAAAATGAAGCAATTGCGGGTCTAAACCCAAACGTTCAAGTTTGCTCCATGGGTCGCAAAACACAATTAAAAGCCTTTGTGTAATCTACGAAACAAAGAATCAGTTTTCTATCCGGACGCCGCAAAGCACCCGCCATCAGATAATGGAGGATCACGATATTATGGGAGGTACTATGGGCTTGCCTGCACCCAGTCTGGGACTTTAATTAATTACTCTCTTCAACCCATTTACTTAATTTACATAGAATTAGGGAAGAGAACATTTTGCAACTATAGTCCAAGATTGGCAAGCAGCCTGTAGTTAGAGGGGTCCATTCTTTCGCACCCTTTTTGTGTACCAGGATTCAAATGGACTCATGCCAGCTCCACGGAACGATGCAATGACACAATGGAATAATCACGGTAGCAAGGGGGTTCGTCATTTCGGGTTGTCTTTTATTAAAACATTTACCACGCCGCCAGGGCCTGGTGCACGAGAGGCCTTCATTTTCTTAATGATCTATACTATGTCGGCCTCTTCACAACCTTCAAAAGAAGTAGTGACCTGATAAGAGCAGAGCATTGTGCCAACCGGGCTATGATCAAAATAGAGTTCAGTGATTGTGATGCTGGAAATGCATTGGAGGGACAGGGCCTCCGTATCCCTGTCCTTTATTGCTTTTTATCATATTTTCTGACTTCTTTACCATGCAGGAGTTCATGTGGGACTCCTGGCGGTGCGGCTCTTCCTCTATTTGGTTTGGTGAACAGACCCTTGGGATACCCTTATGGCACCCATGGGTGGGAGTAAAACCTTGTACTCCTAGTGTATGTGTTTGGGCACATGTGCGTGGCCCACAGAGGAGGGTACGGGCTGGTGGCAGCACCGTGCTGAATTGACAGGTGCCCCGAGTGTCCTCCATTTTGGGATGCCCAGGCCCTGTTACTTGAATCAGTGGATTCCTGATAGGAAACAAGATGGCCCCGGTGACCTCTTGCATTCTATCTCCTGTTACCTTACTTTTTCCGAAGTCCCGGGAAGCCCTGACTCTGTCCCTTCCCCCTGACTGGCTGTTGGGTAGCAGTTCCATATA
Organism: Ambystoma mexicanum; assembly: GCF_040938575.1. Taxonomy (NCBI): domain Eukaryota; kingdom Metazoa; phylum Chordata; class Amphibia; order Caudata; family Ambystomatidae; genus Ambystoma; species Ambystoma mexicanum. The sequence goes on from NC_090931.1 coordinate 1,548,405,150, forward strand.
TGATGTTGTGGGGGAAGTCCAGGCCAGACTGGCTGGAGCCTTCCCAATGACTGTATGTTGTGGGTACGCCCGTGGGGTGGGACCTGGGTGAATGGAGTGTGTGACGAATACGCATTCTGTGTTAAGGGTTTCTAGTATCTGGTGTTTGACACAATGACTGAGACAGCTATGCCCAAAACTGCTGAATGGCTGGGTACTTGTCTGAATCCACATTCTGTGTTTTGAGTGTCTGGATGGAGAAGAATGGCTTGAATGCTCAGTGCACCTGATTGGCTGACTGACTGCCTGAATGCCCTTCTCAGTGATTGACTGCCCGAGTGTGACATAGCAGAATGAATGAGCGATCAACAATATATCTGGGGGCTTCTCACTGCTTGAAATCGTTCAAAAGCTGAGGTTGACTGATGCTTAACTTTGAAGCCCACTGGAAGAAGAACTGCTGCTGCTGTCCTTCGATAATCTGAAAGCTGCTGTGCGTTCAAGGAGCGGATCCAAGAGAGGACCTAGCTAGGAGACCTCTTCCCGAGCTACGAGGGACCATCGTGCACCAGCTGATCTTCGCCAAAGCTCCCAGACCTAAGAAAGGCTGCCAACCGGAGAAGGAGACCGCCGAGGAGAACAAGAGAAGCACCGGACAGCCATCCACCGTCGACAACTGCCGTCGCCGATCGGAGCCGCCGTGCTCCTTTGCCTAAGACATTTGATCCAAGGACTCCCTTGCTCATCCTCGTCGACCGCTTTCATTCTTCTGGAGAAAGTCAAGGTTGTCGACGACCGAGGAGAATCAGTCGGTGGGTTTCCCACCACCCGAAGACCTCAGAGACGCCAACAAAGTTACGGAAGCCAGCCGTGGTCAGTTCCCGTTCGCCGACGCCCGACGTTGACGACTCGACGTCCTTGCTGGGTCAAAGTTCTTCAATGACTCTTTGTGGCAACGAACCATCGAATTTGAGGTGCACCGCACGCCTCCCCTGTTGCAGGACGTTTTCAACCGATCGTCAACGAGCACCGCAAGGACCGAAGCTGCTGCCTCAATGACAACGTTAACCTTTTCTTCATCTCGAAAGTTCGACGACCCGTGGCTCCTGCCCAAAAGGGAGTGCACTCAAGAAGGGCCCCATCGATTTCCTGACGAAGAACTCTACAACACAAGGTACATTTGGGTTGCAGAACTATAGAAGAAGATAAGACTCTAATAGACGATATATGGACTGGGCTTGTAGTGCATCTTCATTTACAGGTTGCGCAGGTGGGGGGGTGGGGGGGTCCTCATACAGAACTGTGCCTAGGTAAACGGGGCCAGTATTCTGCCAATTGTCTAACCAACTTGTTTTCCTCCTAAATCAAGGGTTGATATCGTTTTGCTGTGTTGATTCTTATGCTAATTGAACTGAGTACAGTTGATTCATTTTAAAGGAATCAGAGTAATTGTGGTACCACCTAGACCTGTATCTATTTACCATTTCTGGAATTGTCGGAGCACAAAGTGCATTATCGTGATTGTGTATATAACCTTGAACCTTATTTATATAAAGACTGTGTTTTAACTAACATAGTGTGTAGATATTCCTTTGTGGGGGCTTGGGGACTACACTATACTTAAGAACCAGCCCGCATCACCTCCTGAGAAGCTAGGCCTTAATTGCTCGTCCACTGCTACCAACAATAGAGAATCTTGGGTGGGGCCCTTTGTGCCTCTCCTCTACCATATAGACTGCGGTCTTTACAGTGATGAAACAGACCTAAACTGTTTCTGCAATGGTATTGAGCTCCTGTAATGTATTCCCCACCACAAACTTTCTATGGCCATACCAAAAAGGTTTGCTATCATTCCCCTTGATAAAACCAAATAGAAATGTTCAATTTGCATTGTTCACATTATGTTTATGATTCCTCAGCCATTCTTTTACCGATTGAAAAGGGAAATTAGCTGCTTTTGCCTGCTGACTCCGGACCAATCATTTGATAGCAGCAACGGCCCTGCGATAAGCCTTTTTCTTTTTACGGATCATAAAGTCAAACAATCCAGAGGATACATTTTTGTTGTGATGCAAGACCCGGCCTGAATAAAACAACTCCAGGAAACCAGCCATCTTCACTCGTATGTCCGACTCCCTCTGCAATAGCAGCAAATCAGGGACAAACTGGTCAGGATTGAGAACCTGGTTCAATTTCCTGACATTATAATCAGACCAAGTTAAGCATTTACCCTGGTGATTTACACCAATGCCAACGCAAAGATGAGAAATAAGCTTTTTGTGTGAATAGTTCTGAGTCCAGGTAAGAAAAGCATGGATCTCTAAACTCTGGCCTGGTTGACAGATGTTTCAGAGGCCACCCTTGTTGGATAAACAGGGGACAACTTCTGGGAGTTTAGCCAGACCAAGCAAGGTAGCTTGGAGAGCAGGCAAGGCTAAGTCTCAGGAGAGGTGAGTGGAGTCATGGGTCACCAATGAGTCCACACAGTGAAACATCAAAGTTTACACTTAGTTAGCTATAAAATATACTAGATTTATTGTAGGCCCAGAAAACACACGATGAATGCTGACTAATGGCAGGTAATATCACGTAATACTAAACACTATAAAACATTTATACAGGGACTTCAATTGGTGCAAAATAATCAGTTCACCCCGCTTCCCACCAAATACCTGAAAGGAAAAGGTAAGTGATTAGAGATAGCACCAACTGTTCACCGAATGCACAACCCTAACTTTAAGAACTCCAGCCCTAAAATGAATGCCCAGAACGCGCACAAAGTTTTCAATAGTTTGTAGAGCTGGGAAAAAGGTAAGTGTTCTGGGGACGTGTAGAAGGGTCCAAATGTTAGTTGAGGACGTGTTCTAGTGAATAGCACTGTTCCTAGCTGTTCAGCGACAAGTAGTGCCAAAGTGAAACTGGTCCAAAACTTATCAAACTTTTAAGGGAGGGGTACCGGCAAGTATGGTTAAAACTCCCCACCCTTGCTCCAAACTTTCTCCACACTTGGTGGGTCATTGGAGGGTCATCTGAAGTTGGTTTTTCTGCCATTGGATCCGGTCACCAGGGCCCAACAGCGAGTGATCTCCCGGTTGGTGTCAGGTGGTATGGTATTGTTTATTTATAAAGCGCCTATACACAGGCATGTGTTTCAAAGCGCCCAAGGGGGGGGGGGGGGCGAAGGGGACACAGGATAAAAACAACAGTCACTCAGACTCCTTGAATTTCGGAAGCGATAATGGTCTGCACAGGCAGATTAAGTGAATATGGTACATTCAACAGTTAAGATACAACAAATAGGCCTGACAGCGATTCTGCAGTTTTTTCAAGTGCACATTAAGGGGTGAGACAAGGAAGACAGAACGATCTACAGGCAGAGCTGTAGTGCAAGTGCAAGCAGGACAAGGGAGGGGTAGGGGACCGAGTGCACCCAGTCAATCGAGACTGGGGAAGAGCGGAGAGAGAAGCTCTGAGGATTTATGCAAGTGCAGAAGGACTGGCAGGAGTGCCTGGGACCTGTGAGACTCTGGGGTACACCAGGCGACCAGTCAGTGAGCTGTATGGAAAGGAGGGAGAGAGGGAAGAGCAGAGAGCTAGGTTAGCAGGGTGATGAGTTTCCGGAACTTAAGAGTATCAGGCTCAAGACGGAGGGTGGCAGGGAGGCTGTTCCAGAGGGAGGCACCTGCTGAGGAAAGGGATCTCCCTCCAAATCTCTGCTTGGAGAACTGGCTCACTCACAGAAGGTTTGAGGTAGAAGATCAGAGGGCTCGAGAGGGACAGTATTTAGAAAGGCACCGTTGAAGTTAAGTAGGTCCCAGGCCCCAGAAAGCCTTGCGGACAATGCAGAGGGTCTTGAATTGGATCCTTGCAGCCACGGGGAGCCAGTGGAAGGATTTCAATGCCAGAGAGATGCGGTCCCTGGGCTTGAGGCCAAGGATAAGTCTTGCGGTTCTGTTCTGGATGAGTTGCAAAGGGGGCAGGGTGGAAGCAGGGAGGTTGAGGAAGAGGCTGTTGCAGTAGTGTCATGGCCACAGGCCCCAGAACACAAAAACCACACCATCTAGTGACGGGGGCAATGGGTCACTTGACTCACTTATGTCCCTTTGGGACTCAAACACAGGGGCCCTGGCTGGATTCAGTCCTGGCGCCTTTGGCGCCAGGCTCATATAGAGATGTGAGCAGGAACACTTTATTTCAGTGTAGGAGTGCTTTTATTTTTACAGGTGCTGAAAGCCTTTTTTCCCCCCCGAGAACATACCCAAGTTCTGACTCATCGGGCGTGGCTCCCTAGGCCTGGTCTTCAGGTGCTGAATCATCGGGTGTGGCAGGGCATGGCTGCAGACAGGCCAGAGCTACTGGGCGTGGCCGGAAACAAGACTATATAAACCCGCCGATCCCTCAAGCAAACGCTTCGCGTTACTTTGCACCTCCGTGCAACGTGACGCTCACCGCCGCCTGGACCAGCTACTTACCTCGTGATCCTACAACAACAGCATCCTTACCTGGACCCTGGCTCGAATCTCACGGCAACGCTCCATCTTCTTGGCAGATCCCGAATCGACGCCGCAGCACCTGCGCTCTCTGTCCCACAGAGCTAAAGTCCTGAAACGAGAAAAGAAGACAATACAAGGTTAGAACTCCCAAAAACACCCAACCCAGGGTTGCGCCGCATTTAAAACCCAATGCGCACCCCAAGGCACCATTAAAGGCTACTTACCAACTGTCGGACCATCTCAGCCCCGCTCCTCCATACCGCAGGCTCTGCTTCTTCTACCGCAGCTACCGCCGGCACCGCTAGACCACCTGCAAGGGGAGAGAGCAGAAAAAAGAGACATTACATACAAAGGACAGAGAACGAACTTTACAAATACAATTAAAACAGTTGGAAGACAAGCTACCTACAAGAGAAGTGGAATATTCGCAGCTGGCCTGGACTTCCATGACAAGGGACCAGTGAAGGAACTCGGTTCTCTTCAACAAGCGCCCCTGCAAGAAGGAAGGAGAGCTCATCATCATCATTCAGCAGGTGAGCTTCAAGAGTAGTGCAACCCCAGGGAAGCCACATCCAGGAAGAAGAGGTCTGGAGAAGGGGTCAGGGACTACAGGCTGCATACTCATACAGCCCCCCCTTATATTCACGCAGAAACTGCACTGCTCATCGCAGTTCCCCACACAGACGCAGAGGGAGGAACAGACAAGAGGAGTTTCATCCCTCGGAGGGCTGCAACCGTGCCCCAACGCCTCCGCAGAGACCAGGTGAGTGTAACAGAACGCAAAGCCTCCTACGAATCTCTGCCTGGGTGTTATGGAAACTTCAGAAACGGACCAGTTGGCCCAGATACTGGGAGAGTTACGGGCTGAAATTCATGCCTCAAGACAGGAAACCAATGCCTTAAGGAGGGACCTCATTGTGAATCAAGAACGCACGGACGATTTAGCAAGGCAGATGCTCCAAGCACAGGCTGGCCAAGCCCCATTACAGGGGCAGGCCCACCCTATTCCGCCACCACAGTCCACGCCAAAGCCCGTACAGGTAGTTCTTCCAGGGGCGGTTCCTTTAGGTCCGCCCCAGAACGCTTCACTGGTGATCCAAATAAGTACACTGTATTCATGAATCAATGCAGCCTTGCAACACCATCCTGGTCATCGTGGATCTAGTCTCTAAGATGGCCCATTTCATTCCTCTAAAAGGGGTACCGACGGCCTCTACTCTGGCCACCATCTTTTTGGAACAAATTGTCCGACTACACGGATTCCCATCAATATTGATATCGGACCACGGAACTCAGTTTGTCTCAGCTCTCTGGAGGAGATGTTGCAGAATCGCCAAAATCAACCTTCGATTGTCCACAAGTCATCATCCCCAAACCGATGGCCAGACAGAACGGACTAATCAAACTCTAAAGCAGTACTTAAGGTGCATGTTACAATAAACCGAAGATACCTGGAAGGACATACTCTGGTTGGCCGAATATGCCTACAACAATTCCATCCACACCAGTACAGAACAAACGCCATTTTACACAGTATATGGTCAACATCCAGGAACATCTGTCTTTGATTTGCCCTTAAGCAGGCAGCAGAACATTTGACCAGAGCCAAAGAAAAGCAGAAACAGTTTGCAGACCGACACCAAAAGGAGGTTGCAAATTATCAGGTCGGGGACAAGGTTTAGTTAGCTTCCAAAAACATTTCTCTGAAGGGGCCACAAACCTTCCGTCCCAGGTACCTAGGACCCTATTCCATCAAAGCTGTGATCAACCCTGTGGCCATGAAATTAGAATTTCTGGCCCACATGCGGATCCACCTGGTGTTTCATATCTCCCTCCTAAAACCATTGAGGCTCTCGAAACCATGTTCGACCGCCCAGAACAGGTTTATAGTGCCCAGGAACACCTACTTGACTTCCGGCAAGGATCCCAGGACATGCTAACGTATGTCACAAGATTCAAACAATTGGCCAAGGAAGCAGATTGGTCCTCAGAAGCAAGTTTCACTCTCTTCCGTAGGGGCCTAAAGGAGGATATAAAAGATGAATTAGCTAGAGTGGCTCGTCCTAGCTTATTCCAGGCTCTTATGGATTTAGCCATACAGATAGACTTTCGTATCCTGGAAAGAAAGGCAGAGAGAAAAAAGACCACAATGCCCTTCCAGAAAAGTTCTCTTGAGACTTCAGTAAAAACTGATCATGTTCCGACCCCTGACACTGACCTGGAACCCATGAAAATAGGAGCCTTCCGTGGACCCATTTCCCCACAAGAAAGGATGAGAAGGATCCACACGGGCTTGTGCATGTATTGTGCATCGGATAAACACCTGGTTAGAGAATGTCCTCTAGCCCCTCCACGGCGTTCGGGAAACATCAGCTCCCGATCCTAGATGGAGCGAGGTGTCGGGAGAGAGATGTTTGCTCCACATCTATTCCATCCTTGAACTCTCCTGGACAGAACAACCTAGTGGTTCTACAAGTCTTCTTATCGTTATCAAAGAAGGAGATCTACCCTATTCTGGCCTTGGTGGATTGTGGGGCTATAGGAGTATTCATTGATCAAGATTGGGTCTTTAAGCACCACATTCCATATGAAGCCCGGAGTGTAATGCAACCTGTGGAGGCAATTGATGGAAGACCCCTCAGTTCAGGACCCATATCCTTGCAGACCAGGGAAATACAACTTTCAATTAACCATCACCAGGAATTGATCAAGTTTGATATCATCAAATCAGCCCACTACCCCATGGTACTAGGCATGCCCTGGTTGCAGAAACACAATCCATACATCAATTGGACAGCAGGATCCTGGTTTCTCAGAGTATTGTCTGTCTCATTGTTTATCCCCGGATCCCTCCTCGATATCGTCTGAAAGTAATCCAACAGATCAACAAGAGGCACTCATGGTTTCCAATATCATTCAGGTCCCAAAGGCCTATCAAAGTTGTGCTGATGTGTTTTCAACTGCCATAGTTCAGGCTCTACCCCCTCACAGACCTGAAGACTTCGCCATAGACACAGAGCCTTCAGCAGTGATTCCCTTTGGGAAGATGTTTATCCTATCCGAACCTGAAAAAAAGGCCCTCCGAGAATACTTGGATACCAACCTTGAAAATGGCACCATAAAACCATCAAAATCCCCAGCTGGAGCCTCGCTGTTCTTTATTCCGAAGAAGGACACCAAGGAACTTAGACATTGCCTCGATTATCGTGGATTAAATCAATGCACCCCCAAGGACCGCTACCCCTTACCCTTGATCTCGGATATCCTGGAAGCGGTGAGAGAAGCTGTAATCTTCACAAAACTAGATCTCAGGGGTGCCTATCATCTGATTCGTATCAAGGAAGGAGACAAATGGAAAACAGCCTTTAGAACACCTTTTGGACACTTCAAATACCAGGTCATGCCCTTTGGACTTGCTAATGCCCCGGCAGTCTTTCAACGATTGATGGATAGGGTGTTCTTTGACATGCTGTTTCTCTTTGTCATCGTCTACCTGGACGATATCTTGATTTATTCCAAGGACCTTTTAAAGCATGAAGAGCATGTAAAGGCAGTCTTGCAACGACTATGTGAACACAGACTCCTAGCCAAACCTGAGAAATGCCTGTTTCACGTTACTTCTGTTCATTATCTAGGATTTGTCCTTAGTCCAGAAGGAATTGGTATGGATCATTCGAAGGTAAAGGCCATACTATCTTGGCCGGCTCCCACTTCCGTGAAACAAGTTCAATCCTTCCTGGGGCTTGCCAATTTCTACAGAAAATTCATACCCACCTTTTCTGAGATTGTTCAACCGATCATCGCTCTGTTGAAGAAAGACACTCCCTTTCTCTGGTCTGCACCTCAAGACAAGGCATTCCAACGCCTAAAGACAGAGTTTACTCAAGCCCCCATCCTAGCCCAACCCGACATTAATCGGCCATTCCTAGTAGAGACGGATGCCTCTAACTGTGCCATAGGAGCAGTCTTTAAGCAAGAATTTGAGTACAAGTAGGAATCCCCCATTGCTTACCTTTCACGAACCCTGACTCCCAGTGAGACACATTATTCCGTCTTGGAAAAGGAACTGTTAGCCATCCGCCAAGCCTTCACAGAATGGAGACATCTACTCCTGGGAGAGAGACATCCAATCCAGGTTCGCACAGACCATCGAAACCTTCAAGTTCTACAATCCTTGGAGAGTAGGAACAGTCGTCAGGCCCGTTGGGCCTTCTTCTTTGCCCAGTACCAGTCCACATCAGTCATGTTCCTGGATCACAAAACATAATTGCTGACGCCTTATCTTGACGGCCCGATTACGAAAATGTTGAAGATCGGGCCTATCCCAAGATGTTTCCCCACATCTACCGCCGACTCCTGGATCGAAACTCTCATCAACATACACAAGGAAGCCAAAGAACATTTAGAAAAGGCCCAAACACACACTAAGCGTTATGCAGATTCCAAGAGAAGACCAGGGCCTTCTTACTCAGTCGGTGATCAAGTCTGGTTGTCCTCCAAACTACTACCACAACATTTATGACCAAACAAATTGGGCCCCCGGTACTATGGGCCATTCTCCATAAAAGAAGTCATCAACCCAGTCTCATTCCGGCTCAAGCTACCAGACTCCTGGAAGAAAATTCACCCAGTTTTTCACACTTCTTTATTGAAACCCTACATCCGATCCTCCCGGAAATCCTGCAGACCCAATCCTATGGTTGTGGATAACCAACTGGAATATGAAGTATCCAGAATATGTGATTCCAGGTATAAACGGGGTCAACTTCAATACTTGGTTGAGTGGAAAGGATATCCTCCTAATGAAAGAACCTGGGAACTAATTTCTAACCTGAACACCCCTCGATTGCTCAGAAGATATCATCTCATACACCCGGGCAAACCTGGAGGAACAGGTTTTTGGAGGAGGCATGTTGTCATGACCCACAGAACGCGCTCCTTTTGGACTTCCTGGTCCTTATCGCGGAGGGGCTTGCATTCATTGTTTCTCCCAACATGGCCGTATCACGTGACACGCCTCGCACCAGGCTTCACAGCGGACATAGTACGTCCCATAAATATGCCACGCCGCCACAACGCATCTCAACGCTATCAACATGTAGTGACTAGACGTGTACTTCGCAGCTTGGCGAACCCTTCTGTTATCCAAGTTCCTGGACCCTTATTCCCAATCCTTCCAACCTCTCCTTTCCACCCTGTTCCTGGAATCCACGTATCCTTGCGACCGTTTCTTCCTTCCTGGACGTCCAGAACCCGCAAGAATCCTGAACACTGAACGCACGCTGGAGTCGGAAGAGACTCGTGCGGGCCTGTACAAAACCTGATCCGCCCGCAAGAAGAATCTTCCTGCGGATCCCTGCAAGAAGCGATCTCAGGTGAGACGGGGGAGATTCACGACACCTTGAGAGGGAGTGCTGTCATGGCCACGGGCCCCGGAACACAAAAACCACACCATCTAGTGACGGGGGCAATGGGTCACTTGACTCACTTATGTCCCTATGGGACTCAAACACAGGGGCCCTGGCTGGACTCAGTCCTGGTGCCTTTGGCACCAGGCTCATATAGAGATGTGAGCAGTAAACACTTTATTTCAGTGCAAGCGTGCTTTTATTTTACTTCAGTGCTAGAGTGCTTTTACTTTACAAGAAATTTCCATGGGCTGAAAGCCTTTATTCCAGAATACATCCCCATGTGCTGACTCATCGGGCGTGGCTCCCTAGGCCTGGTCTTCAGGTACTGACATCGGGTGTGGCAGGGCGTGGCTGCAGGCAGGCCAGAGCTACTGGGCGTTGCCAGGAACAAGACTATATAAACCCACCGATCCCTCAAGCAAACGCTTCGCATTACTTTACACCTCTGTGCAACGTGACGCTCACTGCCGCCTGGACCAGCTACTTACCTCATGATCCTACGTGAACAGCATCCTTACTTAGACCCTGGCTCGAATCTCACTGCAACGCTCCATCTTCTTGGAAGATCCCGAATCGATGCCACAGCACATGCGCTCTCTGTCCCACAAAGCCGAAGTCCTGAAACGAGAAAAGAAGACAAGACCAGGTTAGAACTCCCGAAAACAGCCAACCCAGGGTTGCGCCGCATTTAAAACCCAGCGCGCACCCTAAGGCACCATTAAAGGCTACTTACCAGGTGTTGGACCATCGCAGCCCCACTCCTCTGTACCGCCGGCTCCGCTTCTTCTACTGCAGCTACCGCCAGTACCGCTACACCACCTGCAAGGGGAGAGAGCAGAGAAAAGCGACATTACATACAAAGGACAGAGAACAAACTTTACAAATACAATTACAACAGTCGGAAGACAAGCGGGCAAGTGGAAACAAGGGAAACGCTTACCTACAAGAGAAAGAGACTAGTCACAGCTGGCCTGGACTTCCACGATAAGGGACCAGTGAAGGAACTCAGTTCCCTTCAACAAGCGCCCCTGCCAGAAGCAGCAGGAAGGAGAGCTCATCATCATCATTCAGCAGGTGAGCCTCAAGAGTAGTGAAACCCCAGCGAAGCCACATCCGGGGAGAAGAGGTCTGGAGAAGGAGTCAGGGACTACAGGCTGCATACTCATATGGCCCCCCCTTATATTCATTCAGGAACCGCAGTGCTAATCACTGCAGTTCCCCACACAGATGCAGAGGGAGGAACAAACAAGAGGAGTTTCATCCCTGGGAGGGATACGACCGTGCCACAACACCTCCGCAGAGACCAGGTGAGCGTAGCAAGTAGTCCAGCCTAGAGAGAACCAGGGCTCTAGAGACAGTGAGCCGCTGGGGGAAAGTGAGAAAAGGTAGAGTGCCTCTGAGGATGTGTAGTTGATAGACTTTGAGATGTCAGAAATGTTAAAAGGTATTTGTACCGCGCACCGTCACCAACGGAATTGGTCCCCAGGCGCTCTGGCAGATCTGTAAACGATAAGGTGGGATGGGTTAGTAAGGTGAAGAGGGAGTAGGATAGTGAGAGGAGTGGTGTTCTGTTGGCAGCATCAGCTCGGTATACACCAGATCCTGAGCTTTGGTGCAGGTATTGGATCGGTGTCACTCCGCATGTGCTGTTGCTCCGGCTTATGTGTTGTTGCAGTGTTGTGAAGTGCGTGCAGCTTGTGGTGCGAGAGATGGTTGTGTGAGTTTTTGATTGAGATAAGTATACAGAGTTTGAGGTTATATTGGTTAGTGGGTTACCTGACCTTTAGAATGCTAATATTCACAGTTTTCTCTAAGTGATCACAGTCCGATCTAGAAGCGCCGCAGGCCAATGTTCACAGTTCTATCTAGGTGTAGGCATGCTAACATTCACAATCTTATCTAGGAGCGGCGCATGCTGGTGTTCACAGTTCTAAGTGTGGCACATGCTAACATTCAAGTTTCCTCTAGGCGCGGGCATGCTATCCTTCAATCAAAAACCTATTTAGATGCGACGCAGGCTAATGTTCCCATTCTATCCAAGCGTGGACATGCCGACATTCACAATTCTATCCAAGTGTGGACATGCTAGCATTAACAATTCTATCCAGACGCGACGCAGTCTAATGTTCACAATTCCATCTAGATGCGACGCAGGCTAATGTTCACAATTCTATCTAAGTGTGGACATGCCAATATTCACGATTCCATCTAGATGCGACGCAGGCTAATGTTCACAATTCTATCCAAGTGTGGACATGCTAATATTTACAATGCTATTGTCATGATCTCTGCTTCCAAAAGGTTAGGGTTTTCCCAACTCCCTTGGAAGCAGATCCATAACCCAGGTTCCGAGTGCCAACCAGTCCCAATTGGGACCTTTTGGACCCAGTCCTGGCGCCAGTGGCACCAGGCTCATAAATATGCCCAGTCCCAGCGCTGGAAGCGCCGGGCTCATAATGCTTGGGTGGACTTACCTGCAGCAGACCATGCTGCTTACTTGCCTGCCAGTTGAGTCTCTGATCCTCTTCTGTTTGGAACTACTTTTCCTGTTGGGTGGGGCAGGAGCCACTCCCTAGATTCAGAACACTGGAACTCTTATGGAAAGCAGGAACTCTTTTCTTACCTAGGCGTGGCTGTGGAAGGAGACACCTAAGCACTACAGGAGGCTATTTAAACCACACCCGATGGATGAATCTTGCTTTGCGTGATTCTGCATCCTCAGCAGCAGAACGCTCATCGTGTCTTCTGCATCTGATCCTGGGCCTAAGGAAAAAGGCTTACCATTCTGAATCCAGTCTTCAGCAACACCTATAAAGACAAGAAAGAACAGGTTAGCATTACTGTCTTCAGTGACAGCTCTTCGCTTACCTGGTCCATCGGCTGTCACCAACGCCTCGCGCTGCATTCCGGCATCTGAAAGACAAAGGCTTACCTACTCTTCGTGCGCTCCGGAAGTCTTCACACTGCATTCCGGCATCTGCAAGACAAAAGCTTACCAACTCTTTGCACGCTCCGGAGGCCTTCGGCGCTGCATCCCGCATCTGAAAGACAAAACAAGGTGCGTTTAAAGACATTGGGGAACTTTAATAATCACGTGCCATTACCCCTTTCCACATCTAACCCAGTGGGTATTCCGGCACCCTGCAGCCGCCCCGAACTTGTACCTGCAAAATAAAAAGACAGTTAGAGCGCATCATGAAGCAGGCAACAAGCGCTTACTTACGTGCTTCCAGGCGCTTCTATTCATCACACGGGCTCCATCTTCAACTCACTTCAGCCCGCCATCCGCCATCGCCGGAACCCTGCAAAACAAGAGACATCATTACTAAAGACTTTAAAGACATTAGAATTACTCGAAACTTACCGTTCGTGCAGTAAACGACGGACAGCAGTCCTCTGAAGTCAAGAGGCCTGCTCCCCTTATCCAGTGAAGAAACTGGTTACAGCACCCTGCCTCGAGGCAGATGGAGAGCACGGCGTTCACTTACCTAAGGTGAGAGCGTTAACCTTTGGGGTTCTACAGGAGAAGAGAAAGGGAAGAAGAGAGAGACATTCAATAACCCAGTTCATTAATCCCACATTTTCTATCTGCAGACATCTTACCCTTCAAGCCAGACATACAGTGCACAGAGGTCCAGCCCAAAGAGCCAGCCGTGTGTTACACATCACCTTTGAAGATACGGTATACGCCCAGTCAAGACCGGCGCCTCTCCGGGAATCAGGTGAGCGTTACAGCTATACAAGTGTGGACATGCTAATATTTCCAATTCTATCTAGATGCGACGCAGGCTAATGTTCACAATTCTATCCAAGTGTGGACATGCTAATATTTACAATGCTATACAAGTGTGGACATGCTAATATTTCCAATTCTATCTAGATGCGACGCAGGCTAATGTTCACAATTCTATCTAAGTGTGGACATGCTAATATTTCCAATGTTATCCAAGTGTGGACATGCTAATATTTACAATTCTATCTAGATGTGACGCAGGCTAGTGTTCACAATTCTAAGTGTGGACATGCTAATATTTACAATTCTATCTAAGTGTGGACATGCTAATATTTACAATGCTAGCCAAGTGTGGGCATGCTAATATTTCCAATGCTATCCAAGTGTGGACATGCTAATATTTCCAATTCTATCTAGATGTGACGCAGGCTAGTGTTCACAATTCTATCTAAATGTGGACATGCTAATATTTACAATTCTATCTAAGTGTGGACATGCTAATATTATGGCACTCTATGTTATTGGGAGGTAAAATAGAGTGGCAGTGGTTTTCTGGAGTAGAGTGACTGCTCTACTCCCCACCCATGTCACACTCACAGTTTTTGTTGGTGTCTGTTGACTGCTGGCTTCACTGGCTTCCCCTGCGGACACCTGCAGACACATCTTGGAGCCGCCAATGTCGGAGCCGCCCTTGGCCTTGGGGCCCTTAGCCACAGGGGATGCCGGGCAGGGGCTGCCCTGGGAGGATTTCAGATATGGGGGGGGGTCCAATTGGGCGCGCAGGAGGGTCAAGAGGCGGGCTTGGGAGGGGGGAAAAATGGGGACTGGCTGGCTGAAGGCGCCAAGTGCGCTTGATGTCTTTATTTTTTTTTTTAAATAAATAAAAAATTAAGATGTAGGCCCAAAGGAGCTTTCTAAAGCCCTGGCCTTCCTCACTCAGCCTGGCGCCGTGGATTGCATTCCCAAATGGTGCCGGCGAGGACGCTGCGCACCTAGAAGTTCGAGGGGGCTGTTGTGTTTTGGTCCAATCGGGCGCGTGGCAGGGTCGGGAGGCGGGCTTGGGAGGGGGGAAACATGGGGACTGGCTGTCTGAAGGCGCCGAGTGCGCTTGATGTCTTTTATTTTTTAAATAAATGTATGAGGAAAAGGAGAGAGTGGAGTTGGAGATGATTTTGGGCTCACAGGTGGGAGTGGGCGCAGGGCCAAGGGAGGCCGGTCAGAGTGAGAGGGGGTAAAGCGGGAGCAGGGGTCCCAATACGAACAATCTCAATTTTACTGACATTGAGACAGAGGTCGTTTTCAGTACACCATGCCTGAATAGCAGACAGTCAGGTATGAGTGAGGAGGAGGCCGACGGTAGCCTGAAGGATAGTTGCATGTTATCTGCATAACACTGGAAATTAGACGTGAAAGTTGTAATCACAAATGCCAGGGTGGCCATGTACACGTTGAAAAACCAGGGGGATACGTTAGAACCCTGGGGAACGCTGCGATCTGTGATTCCCAAGGTGTCACGAAGCCGTGAGATCAGCATGCTGTGGTTAAGGCGGAGGAGAGATCAAGGAGGATGAGGACAGAGGGAGTGTTAGTGTCAAGATTTGAGAGCCGCTCTTCACAGGTGCTGGTGCAAACTGTTCCCGATGAAGAATGCAACTCAAACCAATGCAGGCCTTCCCAAGACACTCGACCAGACGTGGGAGAACCGCTTACAGCGACAATAGCCGATTCACAGAGACAGCAGGGGACACAGTTGTCATGGTCAAAGCAAGCCTCTTATCTCGGAACCCGTAGAAGTTGGGATGCCGAAATTTCACAGGTGGACTTCTAGCTGGACAAGCTGCAGACCCCTCAAGACTCAGGCCGAAACACGGGACAATGTCTCTTCTGTTGTGGTAGCCCACTGGCTAGCCCAGGGATGCTTCCAATGACTTCTTCTTGCTGGGTTATCAGAAGATGCTTAGGCCAGTTGTTCCTACGGGCTCAGAAGGTTGAAGCACTGACTAGGGTCTTTCCGAGATCAACACCAAAGCAGGACATTACAGGAGAGGCCACAGGATTTGGTTGCCAGGCCTCTTCGGGATGCTTCCATGGATCTTCCTTCTTCCTGCTGTGAGAAACCCGAGGGTATTCTCCCGAGTAGACCTCAAGAATCCCCTATTCAGGTGGCATGGGAAGGGCTGGTGCTCTCAGATCCCAACCCTGGGGGTGGACGAGCGAGGGAGGATCACCTGGGTAAGGGAGCCTGGGATTATGCTCAGGAAATTGCCCCAGGTGAGACGCTGTATTGTACCGGGGAAGAAGGAGAGGAGGACGATATACCTGAGGCCTTTGTAGGCTATAATACATTTACCCACCTTCCTCCCGTTGAATCTATCTCACTCAAATCTACTATCCCCTCTGTAGGTAACAAATCCCCTTGAATTCCACACCCCGTTGCATTCAGAAACCATCTCTCTCAGAATCCCTGCTTTCCTAGTCCCTATCTGAATACTCACAATCATTCTTCTTCTCGTACCTCTGATTATTCTGTCCCGAACACCCAGTATACGGCACTGAAAACACACTACAATCACCATTGTTTATTTCTTCCCCGAAAACCCTACCAACCCCGTCCCTCCGATTGTCACTTTCCCCAACTCCCAATCAAAAGTGACCAACAATTACCGTTCCCACAAACCCTCCTACTAATTTCGAAAACCCTCCAAAACCCACCCTTCCCAAATCACCACTCCCCCCGCCCCTGAGAACAAGGCTATAATTCTCTATAGAACTGTTCTTCGGACATGTCCCTGACATGTCCCGACACAAAGGCCAGGCAAAGTCAGGCAATTGACTTAAATCACACACACCTGACAGCCCTTCCTTTTCCCCACAGGGATAAAAGCTGGAACAAAAGAGCACAGTACGAGCAAGGCAGACCGCACGACGAGACAGCTATCCAGACCCAGCAGTTCAAGAGGAGGAGAAAGGTGGCAAATATCAAGAGGCTGACGAGGTGAGACAAGACTTTGCCCTTTTCGACAAAACCCTGTGAACCCTCAACTGAAAGAAAAGAACGAGGACAATAGCCCAAGTGTGCTGCAGCAGATGTCAACGGTACATGGAGAATATCCACGCCGATAAGCCGGAGTGAGGGAGACTCCTGCTTCCGTGGTACCGGCCTTGACTCCAGTAAAGAAGAAAGCCAAGTGGTTTATCACAGCCGGTGAGCCGAGGGGAGAGACGATAAGAACCGGGCTGTGGTGAATGAAAGTTGTAAAGTGGCAAAGATGAGAAAAGTTCAAGGAACTGTAAAATTGTAAAGGGGAGACCGGCTGCAGAAGGGGACCGGCACCACGTTGGTGTTGCTCAGACAAACTCTGGTCAATCCCTGTCTGAGTAAAACTACAGAAAACAGAAGGCCGTAGGAGAGCCGCCAAGATAAGTAAAAGTGGTCATACAGGAGGTCAAGCAAAATCCTTGTACAGTCGAAAGCCTTTGACCTACGAACTTTAAAGAAAGCAAGGTAAGTAAATCCTGCCACATGAGAAAGCAAGAGAAGCGCATCCTGCAAACATTGAAAGTATAAGTGAATGTGAAGTTGGCAAGAGTGAACCTTGAAGAGGGATTCTGATGAGGAGGGGGCAAAGTCTAAAATCCCAAGAAACAGTGTGTTGACAAAGGTGAACCCGGCCGAGGGATGTCCACTGGAACTGTTTAAAAAGACATTACGATTGGTGAACGCTGGAAAAGCCTTAGTGAACCTGATGGAGGGAGGCAGACAGTCGAGAGGGGTCCGAGCCCGAACGAGGGAGATCCAGTGGTGAAGACATCACCCAAAGTCCATTAAGAGAATGAACTATTATTTGATTTGTGCACTACAATTTGTGAAGGGTCAGCACCCGGAAGAGGGGACTCAGGGGTGAATCCATCACCTGAGAAATACATAAAACAGAACTTTGCGCTTGTTTGTTGTTTTTCTTGATGAACCTATCAGGTCCACGGGACCAGGAAGCCATCACCCGAAGGTTCCGAGGGTTGAAAAACGATCGCCCAAGACACCAAGGAACAAGGGTCAGCACCCAGGGGTGGAAAATCCTAACCCTAAGTAAAACCAGGAGACAAACTTTCATTTCTATAAAGGAACTTTTGTTTTGTTATTGAATACGTCAGGCCTTCGAAGTCAAGAGACTTTCAAGAGAAACAAGACTTTGCCATCGACAGTCCTGATAGCTGCAAGTGGAACTGTCGACTCGTGCTGGGAAAAGCTCGAGTGTGTACTGTTCTCCAAGATCCCATCTTACCCTGTGCTCAAAACGTGGGGAAGGGAGTCCCAGGCTACCGAAACCTGACTTATTATGTGAGAACACTTTTCTTGAAAACCATCCCACACACTTGCTGTAGTAGTTGTATGGTTTGGCAATAGGTTTCTTAGAATAGGCCCTTTTTTTTTTTGACACAACGCCACATGGACTGACTTTTTTTCAGTTGATGGTCAACGCTTGCTCCCATCTTATATTTAGGTTTAGATTAGGCATTTTTCCAACCGGCATACAGTTTAATAAACTCCCTTGAACTGTGATCACTTGTGTCTTTCTTTACTGCTTCAATGGGTTCCTTGCACTTCCTACAGCTGTTAAGGATACTTGGCTCCTCTTCCGAACTGCTGGAAAGGCTGCATGACACCTCTTCTTATCTCAAAGTTGGGTGCGTGATCAGGCACAACCCTCCAACGGGCAATGCATGATCATAAAAGGTTTTTCCTGACCTGGCAGGGCAGGGAGAAGGCCACGGGACAAGCTGGCCAAGGAACAAACAACAAAACTCATGGCACGGTCATGTTGGGACACTAGCCACTGTTAGTAGCCAAACGCAGTAGGGTTGGTAAAGCGAATAGAATATACAGTAAAAAATACAAAAAAGTTACGGCTGCCATCAGTTTGTTCTTAAGCACATCTTAGGTAACCAAAAGAAATGCCTTTGAGTGTAGTCTAGGGTCATACAAAATAAATCCCATTGCACTGCATTGGAAGATGCATTGTGCAATGATAAAATGTTACCAAAACGAGTAACAAAGTAAAAATAGACTAAGGGAAACAAAGCTTCCCAGTACTGACAGCCTGAAGGACTAGTCAGTTTCCTCATGACAATGAGCAAAAAGCCAGTGGAGTGAAGCTGAAGGCTTTCACTTCACTGTAAAAAGTCAGACAAGGCGTACAAACAAAAGCAAAAGGTTTGGGGGGTCCATAGAACATGGAGGGAAAGTTGCTAAAAGAGACAACTTTCCCAACACTCAACACTGGCAACATGACATATTAGTAAGGCTTAGTCACAGAAGAGAGAAGACTTCTATTAAGCAAAGGTCACATACACAGAAGTTGTCAAGTTATAGAATGTCCACACTGCTAAGTAAAAATACCTATATATTCTAGCACCACAGACGCATTACGTTCAGTCACAAGGTCAGGGAAGGCATGTTTACATATATACAGTTACGCTCAGTTGATAGACAAGTCATGATAGGCATTATGTAACTTGCAGCGCCACACTAGCACTCCGCAACTACACTTGAGAAGTCCAATCATACCGTAGACTTGACAAATCGAGGGAATTCGTCCCTTCTCCTCAAGGGGGAGCCCGCCCCCTAGGGTGGTGAGCCCGTTCTGCTACACACTGTCACAACGCCAAAGTGGTCCCTATGGCAACTGGCAACGCTGGCACCGAGGACCAAGGGCATTACATTCCATCCAAGCAGCTCCACACACGAGAGTGCCATTACGTTTCCTGGCTGAGCGGCCTACTCTATTACCAAGATGGCCACCAGGATTTGTGAAAGCATTTAGACCGGTGGATTTACAACCTGGGTGTGTTGCAACCTTATTGCTCCTCAGCCCCCGGGTAAGACGCTAGTCCTATTTGTGCTGGCCTTTCTTCACTGCCATTTCTTACTTTTCCCTTGCTTTCACTTCTTTTGAGCTTTCGCTCCTCCTCCACTGCTTCTGTGCCCTCTTTACTGCAGCATTCACTCGGCTCCGGTCTGTGGCTCGCTGCGACGGCATTGGGAGACCCAGCATTCTGTTTTTCTGCTCACACTGTTGTCGGTACTCTCTGGCATCCTTGACACAGACTAAGAGTCTGCGGGTCCGCACTGTCTTTACAGTGACTGCAGGGTGCCTTACATTCGCAGTGATACACGGATCCTTTAACCAGCGCCGTCATTACAGCGACCGCATGGAGCCTTTGATGCTCACTGGAATGCTGAGGCTTCTTTTCTCTGTTCCACCCACTTCATCACTATAGCTTCTATCCTTCTCTGCAGGCTGTATCTTTCTCTCTTCTTCCTCCTGATCCTGTGGTCCTCAACACAGCACTTTCCCTGCTTTCATTACTGCTGTTGCTGCTTTCAAAGCCCAGTTCCCTGCTGCCGTTCAGGAAATATTACAACCCTCAAATTCTACTGCTACTCCAGATATTGAGGGCAATACGTTCGGACCAGACCAGCCACCTACTTGCCTTTTTGATGGATATTTTATGTGCCTTAAGACTATACTGCAGCAGGAGACTCTGCTACCTTCGAGGGTTCTTGTACCACGGTGCTTTTCTCTCAAACAACAAGGACACTTACAACCCTGTCGCCACAGCGACTTACCTTTTGTCATCCCAGGGGGTGGCTGTTGCAGCAGGGGAGGATAGGCACTACCTCTACAAGGACCGCCCTCGGGACAAGGCCATGATCAAACAGAAGAAGGACAGAAGCAAGACATCTCGTAAGGAAGACGGATCGTCCACCTAAGGTGAGGATTTTGAGACACCCTCCCTAGAGGTCGAGGCAAGTGGGACCTGACCGTTATAGACTCCCCCTTCCCACGAGGAACTCCCTGATGCCCTCCATGTGATGGCCTATATGGAATTATCGAACACTTCAAATCAGCACAAGTTCCATAACTGGGATGAAGAGAAAATTGACTTATACCATTACCAAACAGAAAGGGAGCCTATCTCTTTAAATCAAACACTTAGAAGAACTGTGTTGAGTATGCTTAAAGAGGAGGACATGGCAGAGAGATAGAGATGGAGAGAGCGATAGAGCGAGAGATGCAAGCATGGGAAGGCCCCTGTATGGAGAAAGTCTGAGTAAGGCAGAGCCAACGCAGCCCACGGAGCCTGCAAGTTTCAGAATTGCTTCAGGGAGGAGCACGAGACACTGAAGGGTCAGAGTGCACGAGGAAGCAGAAGCCGGGAAGACCAGAACGGAGAGCTTGGTGGTGGCATGACCATGCAGGCAGCATAAAGGACAGGCGGTTCCATCACCGGCGCCGCACTGACTCACAGCCCGAGTACCTGTAACGACACAGACGCCAGGAAGGAGAAGGAAAGAGGTCCGAAGCGGATGTTACGGAGAACAACCAGAGAAACAAAGAGAAGGAAGAGGAAGGTCTAACGCAACTATGGGCACCAGAGACATTCCCACTCAACACTGAAGGTAAAGGGGAGAGCAGGAATATCTGAAAGAATAATGGGACTTTTTATAGAATTGGGCCTACTCGTTCCAGTACAAATGGCGAGACTGTGAAACTCCCATTGATGAAATTGAAATGTTTTAATGTGATGAAGAGAAGCAGAGAATCTACAAAGAGGGAGAGAAATAAAACTAGAACATTGCTATCTTGGGGAAAAGGGGAAAATAACCCAGAGTCTAAGAAGCACATGTTAGAAGGCAATAGAGAGAGTAATTGGGTACTGAAGACCTGAGGGGTCCCTAGGATGGAATGCACATAAAGAACTCCTGTGAAGGAAACGCTCAATCACACCTGTATGGAAACCCAAACTCTCAGGGAAAAAGACTACATCAGCTCTCCCAGAATCCTGTGGGAAGGAGAAAAGGATTCCCACCAGAACCAAGCAACCATTAATAAAAAGAGATAGAAACAACTAACACAAAGGATCAAAAAGAGACCATCTTCCATGCACTTCTCCCCCTTCTCCCTCTACCCAGCACTTGCACGTTCTCAATGTCACTGGGCCTAGTAAGATCGTTGTTTTTGTTCTCCCATGTTCCCTTTCCCTGCCTGGTCGTGCTCTGAAACACTTGTGTATGAGCACGATAGAAATAAAATATATATCAATCAATCAATCATTTGAGAATTGCATACTAATCAGGAAAAGAGAAAGAAGAGAAGACACATGCAGAAGCACACCAACAGGAAGGGAGTCATTCTCCAGACCTTAGCTAATATATAAAAGTGGCATGGTCACTTCGGTTAGTTGTGGACAGCGGAATGTTTATCTTTGGGCAGTAGGTAGGGAAGCCTGAGAGTGATAGGGAAAGAGAGGCATTCCTTATTCTTTAATAAAAACATGTCACAAATGTCCTCAGTGTGCCCAGGTCCTTCTTCTGATCTGCCACACTAGGCTAGGGCTGGGCGATATGGACCAAAAGTCATATCTCGATATTTTTGGACTATATCTTGAGATAGAGATATATATCTCATCAATATTCTTCATGTGGGTTAAATGCTCAGCTGTAAGCCGCCAACTACCTGTGAGATGTCACAAAAGTGCAAATACAGGATTCCTCCACTGTGTAAATATCAAAAAGTAAATAACAAATTGTATTATTTGTAATAATGCATATATATATCTTGATGTTAACGATATTGTCCAATCCTATATAGATACTGAAAATATATCAATATATATTGCCAATATTGATATATATCGCCCAGCCCTACACTAGGCTCAAGTGTTCAATGATTTTCTACATATATAGCCATGTTTTTGGTACACCGAGGTAGTTTGGAAAACTATTCAAAGTTTTCCCATAGTAAACAAACTCAATTCAGTAGTTGTGAATTTTACATAGTGACACTTATCTCAATATGGAGATTATGCAAAGGGAAAAGGCGAGAATCCTATACCCAGGTGCTGCCACTAGAGGTCAGGCCACGGTGTCTGGTAAGGAGGACTTGATGTCTTACATGAAATTAATGGGGTCCAGGAAGGCAAAAAGACCAGTAATTTACCAGGCCTCTCGAACCTTGAGTGAGACAGGCAATTGCTATAGGTGTATGCTCGCACTGTTGGTTACAGCATTGAAGGTCCAGAGTTTGCAGGTGCAGAGGTTTTTTTGGACAGCTGGTCCAAGTGTTTTGCAATTCCGGCATCTGATTGCAGCCTCACAGTTCTGAATACTACCACGCTGGACTTCCGTCTGTTGGTGAAGGTGGCACACTGCATCTGAGACCACACCGATGGAGGACGATTGGCTTTCCTCCGCTTGCCACATCCCCGCTGCTACCACTCAACAGTTTTTTTATTTTTCAGCAGCAGCGCCACCACGTTGCTCCTGGATCCCAGACCGCCATAGAAATGGATGGGAGGCTCCACGTGGGGCCCTGCCTATTATTGCTATATTAAGGCACATACATCAAAGACAGAGGAGTAGAACCCGTTCTCAGAGCCTGAAATAACAAGGAATCTAGTTCATAAACTATAAAACCACTTGGTCACGATCATTGGAGTAACTTTACCCAGAGAGAGCAGCGCTTGGTGAACTTCCTTCATCACATTCCTGTAAAGGTCCTTCTGCCACTCCTGCAAAATCTCCCACTCCTCTTCAGAGAAACAGGCAGCAACTTCTGGGAAGGTCGCCTGTGCCTGGAACAGAACACG
Source organism: Ambystoma mexicanum (assembly GCF_040938575.1). Taxonomy (NCBI): domain Eukaryota; kingdom Metazoa; phylum Chordata; class Amphibia; order Caudata; family Ambystomatidae; genus Ambystoma; species Ambystoma mexicanum. The sequence continues at coordinate 1,548,428,417 of NC_090931.1, forward strand.
TGACATCAATTATTTACTAATTCAATGCAATGAAATACAATATCTACTGAATTTCTATTAATTTAAAATAAACTTTTCCTTCCTCAACCAGCCCTTGTTTCTATAATAACCAAAAATGTCAGTCTCAAGTAGAAAAGACAAGGAATGACTAAAGGGCAAGGTGGAGAGCAATCCTGTTTGTTTGCACACCTTGTAGTGTCTCTTACACCAGTCAGTATATCTGAAACTCAGAAAAGAAGGAGTGAAGCCCTCACTCAAGAACTATATTAGGTCACATTAATTGGAAGTAAAATGTTGCAAGCTACCAGCCTGGCATAAAAAGTCACTCTCCCCGCATTTCTCTACATACACTCAGCCCACCATTTCTTACTCACTGTAAAGACCGGAGGGGGGTGTCTGTACTCTCTATATGGTAGAGGAGAGGCATAGAGGACCCCAGCCAAGATTCTCTATTGTTGGTAGCAGTGGACAAGCAATCAAGGCCTAGCTTCTCAGGAGGAGATGCGAGCTGGTTCTTAAGTACAGTATAGTCCCTGAGGCCACACAAAGGAATGTATATACACTATGTTAGTTAAAACAGTCTTTATATAAAAAATATTCAAGGTTATACACACAATCACGATAATACACTCTGTGCTCAGACAATTCTAAAATGTTAAATTTATACTGTTCTAGGTGGTACCACGATTACTCCGATTCCATTATAATGCATCAACTGTACTCAGTTCAATTAGCATACGAATCAACACAGCAATACAAGATCAACCATAGATTTGGGAGGAAAACAAGTTGGTTGGCCTCCCCAGTGACACGACTCACCTCATGTGAACCCTGCTCAGGCACGTCTCCCCAGAGACACAACTCACCTCATGTGAACCCTGCTCAGACATGTCTCCCCAGTGACACGACTCACCTCATGTGAACCCTGCTCAGGCACGTCTCCCCAGAGACACAACTCACCTCATGTGAACCCTGCTCAGGCACGTCTCCCCAGTGACACGACTCACCTCATGTGAACCCTGCTCAGGCACGTCTCCCCAGAGACACAACTCACCTCATGTGAACCCTGCTCAGGCACGTCTCCCCAGTGACACGACTCACCTCATGTGAACCTTGCTCAGGCATGTCTCCCCAGAGACACAACTCACGTCATGTGAACCCTGCTCAGGCACGTCTCCCCAGTGACGCAACTCACCTCATGTGAACCCTGCTCAGGCACGCCTCCCCAGTGACACAACTCACCTCATGCAAACCCTGCTCAGGCACGTCTACCCAGTGACACAACTCACCTCATCTAAACCCTGCTCAGGCACGTCTCCCCAGTGACACAACTCACCTCATGTGAACCCTGCCAGGCACGTCTCCCCAGTGACACGACTCACCTCATGTGAACCCTGCTCAGGCACGTCTCCCCAGAGACACAACTCACCTCATGTGAACCCTGCTCAGGCACGTCTCCCCAGTGACACGACTCACCTCATGTGAACCCTGCTCAGACACGCCTCCCTGGTGACACAACTCACCTCATGTGAACCCTGCTCAGGCACGTCTCCCCAGTGACTCAACTCACCTGATGTGATCCTGCTCAGGCACGTCTCCACAGTGACACAACTCACCTCATGTGAACCCTGCTCAGGCACGTCTGCCCAGTGACACAACTCACCTCATGTGAACCCTGCTCAGGCACGTCTCCCCAGTGACACAACTCACCTCATGTGAACCCTGCTCAGGCACGCCTCCCCAGTGACACAACTCACCTCATGAGAACCCTGCTCAGGCACGTCCCCCCAGTGACAAAACTCACCTCATGTGAACCCTGCTCAGGCACGTCCCCCCAGTGACAAAACTCACCTCATGTGAACCCTGCTCAGGCACGTCTGCCCAGAGACACAACTCACCTCATGTGAACCCTGCTCAGGCACGTCTCCCCAGTGACACAACTCACCTCATGTGAACCCTGCCCAGCCACTTCTTCCCAGTGACACGACTCGCCTCATGTGAACCCTGCTCAGGCACGTCTCCCCAGTGACACAACTCACCTCATGGGACCCCTGCTCAGGCACGTCTCCCCAGTGACAACTCACCTCATGTGAACCCTGCTCAGGCACGCCTCCCCAGTGACACAACTCACCTCATGTGAACCCTGCTCAGGCATGTCTCCCCAGTCACACAACTCACCTCATGTGAACCCTGCCCAGCCACTTCTTCCCAGTGACACGACTCGCCTCATGTGAACCCTGCTCAGGCACGTCTCCCCAGTGACACAACTCACCTCATGGGACCCCTGCTCAGGCACGTCTCCCCAGTGACACAACTCACCTCATGTGAACCCTGCTCAGGCACGCCTCCTCAGTGACACAACTCACCTCATGTGAACCCTGCTCAGGCATGTCTCCCCAGTCACACAACTCACCTCACGTGAACCCTGCTCAGGCATGTCTCCCCAGTCACACAACTCACCTCATGTGAACCCTGCTCAGGGACGCCTCCCCAGTGACACAACTCACCTCATGTAAAGTAGCAAGAGATTTCTGCGCTGCCAACCTATGTCAGAAAGAAACCTGTAACAGGGCCTCTAATGGTTATGTGTTGTCAGACAATTGTGTTGTGAAACCGTATTTCCGCATTACCGATATGTGAAACAGATGTTGGCATGCTTCATTGTGCAGCTGGCTTGTCATCACCAGGCAACAGCAGCAGGTAATTGGTTGAACGAACTCTTTAGAAGACCAGACGCATGGCAATGATGCCAGTAATTAATAAACACTAAGCTGTGTTAAAACGCAAATATATTCACATTATTTTAGTGACTAAATGTTGCTTTTGATTTGCAAAACTTAATTGCAAAGTAGAAACCTGCGGGATGGTTTTTTATGGGACACTACGTGGCTGAGTTGCACGGGGTTGCCAGGCAACTTCTGAGCACTCGGATCACATGACCATAGTCTACTTTACCTTCGAGGCCGGTTATAGACCGACACAGCCAATACCCACATTCCGGTAGTCTGCGACCAGACACACGGCAGTAACTGAGTTCCTAACGCATTGAAGCGTAAATTAGGTACGCTCATAATGTTTAAACGTGTACCCAGTTACAAGGCATTCTGCCCAGAATCACTTTAATGAGTCACCTTTCATTTCTTGGCTTGTGCATCAATGTGAAAGCAACACAGGCTTGGATGGACATTTACAATACACTTTCCTTTATTTTTCTCATGCTTTAGTAGATCACATGTCGAGCTGACAACAAGTCTTTAAATTGGAAACCTGACTCAGGATATTATGCCTGTTTGAAAATACATCGTGCAACTGTAAATATATTGAAAATGGTAGGTGAGCTTGAGAACATTTTTTCATTTAAACGTGCGCAATTCTTCCTTTTTATTGGTGACTGGTTAGTACAACAGCAAGCTGTATCTGCTTTTCAGATAAAACACATCACATGGATGTCCCCCTCAGATTAGAAGTTTAAACAACCCAACACTGCGGTTTTATGAACACAGCTGGTACCTCGCTTTGAAAATATAAGGTACTTTTCGGTTAATAACCTCACGCTTTTGGGATGTGAATATGCTCACCAAAGCGTTTTTTGACTCAACCATGATGGTATGATGTATTTGTATAATATTGAGAGCTTTTCACTCACTATATTCTTTGTTTTCTTTCCCCCTCCCCATCCCCGTTTCTCTTCATGCCTCTGTGTTTTTTGTATCTAAATGGTATGCATTTATAATTGACTAAAATTTATGTTGGTATTCGAATGACGGACTATGCACTATGGGTCATTACTGTTAGTTATATTTGTTTACGCCCTGAAGACGGCCTGGTTAGGGTTGAAACAAGGGTTGGCGTTTTCTGTATATGGAACATTAATTAAAAAATCTCTTTGCTTAAACCATACATCTGATAACTTGTATAATTCCTTAGGAAGGAATTTGCGATCTCTTCACGACACAAGTGGTTTCTGAGAAATTACCCTTCTGGTCCTCACTGCTGACAGATACCTCTCAAGAGTCTAATATACCCTTTAGTAATATACGGGAATCAGATGTACAATTGCTTTTGTGCGCACCTCCATCATACGATAATTTCTCAGACACTTTAACCGCACCTCATGTAAACCCTGCTCAGGCACGTCTCCACAGTGATACAACTCACCCCGTGTGAACACTGCTCAGGCACCTCTCCCCAGTGACAACTCACCTCATGTAAACCCTGCTCAGGCACGTCTCCACAGTGATACAACTCACCCCGTGTGAACACTGCTCAGGAACGTCTCGCCAGTATTTTGTTCCGCTCTACCCGGCTGGCTTTATCTGCAACCAGCGTTCTTGCAATTCTGATTATCACGCATTACTGTGTCTATTGCTATTCACAAACACGCTGGCCACCTGTGCATTGAACACCGAATGCTGCATCAGCCCACTCTACCAGTATGGTTGACCACAGCCACTCAGCCCACTGTGCCTGGAAATTGAGTATTGCATTGCATCTAGCCCACTGTGACAGGACCACTGACCATTGCACCGTAACCCATTGTGCCCTGATTATTAGATGTTACGCCTAGCCCCCCCCGATTATAGCCCACTATGCCAGGACTGTTGACCGCTGCACCTTAGCCCATTGTGCCATCATCATTGAATGCCGCACCCAGCCCCCCTGTGCCTAAAAACTGATTATTGCATCTAACTCACTTGTGCCATGAATACTGTACGCTGCATCTAGTCTACCTTTATCCTGATTACTGCATTGTACCACTATGCCCGTACGGCGGTGTACACCTCACAGACCAATATATCTACATTCACCTCACCGGTCAACCCCTCATGTACACACTTCAAAACGCTCTTCTCCCTGCACCTTCACCTCTCCCACTCTGACCTAACTATACCAACTACATCCTATACACAACCCACCACACACTCTCCATACAAGTTCACCTGGCCAGCCATCACCACCACCATCATCATCAGCGCCCTCGCCATGAGTGCCCGCTCCACCCCCCAGTCCTCATACACACGATAAAACTAGGAACATAAGGCTCAGAGCACGCACAGAGCCCATTTCTCACCCGGGCCACCCTAACCCACTACCAAGGAGAAATCTCAAGTTAGGCTCTCGCACCAAAGACAATTATACACCCCCAATTACACGGCCAAACACAAACCATGCAAGTTAGCTCTAGCATGCCTTACCATACCACAGCACCTCCGCACTCAACTCGCTAACGCACAGGGACCCCCATTACCATTCATACTCGCTCCACCACTTCCTTAGCCACACCATCCCTGCCCCCCCACTAGCTCCCCCCTCACACCCTAGAAAGCCAGACCTACCCACGCCCTTAAATGCGCAGTCATCAAAGCCAGATCTCTCCCTGCTCACGCTCGAGATCAATGATCGCATTTCCAATAATGACATAGACCTAATGGCCATCACAGAAACCTCGCTTAATGATGCCTCCGGTCCTGACATCTTGCTCACTCTCCCACAGGGCTATTCTATCCTTCGCCAGGAGAGAAAGCTCTCTAAAGGGGGAGGTGTTGCCCTCATATCCAGGAACGAGCTCTGCATCAGACTATGCAACCACACCTGGGAAGGCAACTCTGACCTCCTCTCAGCCAAACTATCCCTATCTGCGAACTGCTCCATAAATATACACGTCATCTACAGACTGCCCGGCACAGCCCCCGACTTCCAAGGGCACCTCCTCCACGTCCTTAGCAATAATCTAAAAAAACTCTACCAAAACAATCTTACTCAGTGATCTTAATCTCGGTCTCGCTGACCCCAAAGACAAAGCAGAATCAGCTCTTGGAAGAGATCTCAAAGACCTTTGCTTCACACAAACAATAACACACCCCACCCACTCCAAGGGCCACACCCTTGATTGGGTCGCCGACCAGAACTGTTCCTCCACCATAACCTCCAACTTGGCATACCCTTGGACTAGGGGTGTCACGGTATGGATTTTTGGACGGTATGATAACCTTCTTGCCAAGTAACGGTATACCACGGTTATCGCGGTATAGTGAGCATATTAAAGTAACCTTAAATAATACTTTTACACAATGTTTACTTTTCTTAACAGACTTACACTACAAACAAGAAGTCGTCTTTGTATATAAATGTGTTTAAGTAGAAGTGACAAAAGTGGGCACTTTGGTGTTCCCAATTAACAGTCCTAAAAGACAAACTCCCCATTTACTGAGAACACTTTGGCCGCACTGAGTGCATAGCGAACACTGACTACATATCACCATGGAAACGAAGCTCTGTGCCCACGCTGGACAAATGTCTGGGCGAGGGTATAGGTAGGCCGGAACCTCATCCCATTCTATTGAAGTAGGCCCCCCGCACCCAAGTCTTTGGCGGCCCCTTTAATCTTTAAAAGAAAGTTTATAGCATTGTTTAAGTGGTCATTTAGAGTTTCAGCTCCACAACTAGGCTACTTTTCTTTGTTCGGAAATGCAGAGGACAGGTAACTTCCCTTGATAATCTACACACCACAAAATAAGGCACAGGTTGAGGCTGTGTCACTTCAAATGTATATTTGGTGGCCAAACATAAATAGCTCCAAAAGGTGATCAATAATCACAGACCATTTTTACCCTGCTTTCAGCTAGTGGGTGTTGTGGGGCAGTGATACATTTTGGGATTATTATTCAAATTCATTGATAAAACCAGGGACTTCACCCATTGTAGTATGCATTAGAAAACACATTCTCCATTATAATCTGTTACAATCTAAAATGTAATTTATATAATCCATAATAATTTACATATCACACATACCTCATGAACTAGTTCCTTCTCGTTCCTTACAATTTATTGATTTTGTGATCAGGTATGTGCTTCAAAAGGTACAAAAGGCTCCACCTGAAACTGTGTGTACCCAAAAAACATATTGTTAACATAGGCAGGCTGCTTTTTCCAGATGTAGGAATGGGGCTCCCCAAATAACATTTTGAAATGGGCAATCATGCATCTTCAAACAGATCTGCAGGTACCCAAATCAAAACATCTGTTAAATGGATAATTCCTGGTAATTACTCTGTCTTCTCAAAAGTGGGGCCAGAGAAAGTGTGAATGCGTACAAACATTTAAAATCTTTGGTGCATGCTCCGTCACCCCCTCAGCCCCTGTGAAAACTGGGACATACTCTATTTACTAAAATGGTTCTGGAGGGACCTCGTGCAATCGCTTACAATGGTCTGCATGCCACAAAAGTAGGCTGTAGGCTTAGCAGCACTTCAGAAATTTCAGAGAAATGCAGACGGTTGCCATTAAAAGGAACACAACATAGCCCATGAACGCTTATAAAGTAGCTCTTTTCAGTACGGTTTTATTTATTTATTTGGTATTTATAATGCGCCCGCCGCCAATACAGCAAATGGTGTTCCATTGGACTTTTCTGATGGGTGCAAGTAAACTGATAGCATGTAGGTCTCAGCCCCCCGTCCCCCACATACCTTCATGCACATCAAGTCCACTCAAATGTAGACAAAAATGATAGTTGGGCGACAGAGGCAAATAACTATCCTTAGGTTTGTCACCCATAGGACCATTATTCGAACCCCAGGGTCTCCAACCCGTCGATCGGGAGCCACTGGTAGCTCGCCTCGTGCTTCCCAGTAGCTCTCTCAGCTCTGCTGCCTTTGCTGGCCCCTAAGCTAAGTCAGGGGAGAAGGGACTGCTTGACTCCAGTTCGGGGTTGAGCCATTGCTGCTGCCACTTTGCAAGACAATAATTATGTGTGCCTTATGTATTTCCAAGTCTCTGAAGAGAGAAGTAAATTAATTTGGGCATTTAACTGATTGTTATTTTGTGCCCTGGTTTTTGTGAATCCCGCTGGAAGCAGAGTACATATCAGTGGCATACACTGAACAGCTCAGAGTGCAGATTCTACTATGGCGAATCTTGCAGAAACTCCTGTTTACTCTGCAAACATTGAGTAATCAAAAGGGTTTTCAGGTGAGGATATACAGGCAATGTTTTAATTATTTTTATACTGACCGCAGCCTAACATTACGGACTCAGCAGCACAAGAGAACATCCACAGGTAAAACCTGTGAATGTTTAAGAACATTTAAATTTATGGGATGGGGTCACAACGCAGTGCTGGCAGTGCATTTTATTTTTGCATCTAGAGAAGAAAGTAACCAGTGTAAAAAAATATTACGTTATTTGCTTCTTGTATTTTTTGATTGACTATACTAAGCTAAAGAGTTGTTGGTATGACCGTCCTCAAGTATATATGGAAGTGTGAGATCAATCAACTACTTTATGTGCCCAAGATCACACATTCATCATGTTTGAAAGCCCTACTAATAGCTTTCGCCTGTAGCTTAGAGGTCTGTCCCCTCTAGCCTACATCTGCAGGAGTCTGTCCTGATCCATTCTGGTTTCACCATCACCTTCTTGTGGCCAATGCTGGATTTTACTTTTATGGACTTCATTGATTGACAGTGCGTCACCCTTTCTCAACTCTCATGCTGGACTTCCTTTGCATCTTGTACTCATGGTGGCCCTGAATCATGCTGTTCCCATCTTCATCTTGTATCCTGGCTTGCAACATTATGTGTTACTAGTGACTTCTGCAATTGTATTCGCTCTCTCCTCTTGCTTCTCCACTCTTTGACTGCTTACTCTCTGTTCTCTCCTCTCCCTTTCTCCGTTTTCCCATCTCCTCCCCTCAATTTCTTCTATGCACTTACTCTATCAGAATTGTCCCTGGACCTAGAATTATAGCAACATCATCTGTCTCCTCCTCCCTCCCCTTAGTGCTTGGGGGGTTGGGGGGGGGCATTATCTGAAATTTCGTCAGGCCAAGTATGATAGTTAATGTCACATACTTACTGATCATGGCCTGTAAGAATGTCCTTGTATTTTCCCTTGTTCCCTCCCTTGCCTTGAAGCGCTTTGAAACACATTATGTATAGGCGCTATATAAATAAACTATCATATCATATCATTTATGCAATAGCAGCATATGTTTTTCAAAAGCATTTCAATAAGGAATTTACAAAGATTGTTTAACCAAGAAGAGCTGCGTTGAGGAAAAATGCTTGAATGAGGGACTAAAAGCCGAGTAAGAGCATGTATTTGTTTTGCATTGGCAAATATATGCCAAAAAGCTCCATGGTAATTTTAGAGCTACTCATCGATTCATGTTTTTTCTTTGCATTATGGAGCTTGTCGCCCAGTATTTATAATGGAAAAAGCAAATTTCCCAGAATGTAAAAAAGGACTTAATGAGCATCTCCCAAATTACATCAGCTTCTCAGGCTGCATTCTGATGTTGTCTACTAATGACAAGCATTGACAAAGCCAACACTTTTGGCTTTTGTGTAGACATGATCTCTGTATTATTCAGGCATTGCCATAATGTTCCTACCTGGCCATAAAAAGGCAACAGCTGAAAATGATGTTAGTACCTGGGCATATATAACAGAAGTGCCTTATAAGTGCTTATTTAATGCCTATACAAGAGAAACAACCTTTGGGTTTTTTAATGTTTGTTGGAACAGGAATTAAGTGCAAGGGACAGCTGCAAGGACACACATACTGCTAACACATCAAGTGGCTGATGGTACACTTGGTTAAGACAGTTTTAATACATGAAGGGCTGGTTTATAGCTGTAATTATGCCATTGCTTTTCAGAATGATTATCAGAAAGCACATAACTAGACTTTGCGATCCCAGGGGCATGGGCTTTGGGAAGGGAGGGGAAGATAGTCAGTGGGAATGGCTAGAGGGACTACCATGGCCATGGTTTTCTTAATACTCAAGCAATACCCACAGAATGTGTGTTCCTCCTTGCATCCCATCTCTCTCCTGTCTGCACTTCCCGTGACAATAGTTTTGGCTTAAAGGCAGCACTTTTAGTGCCACCTAATAGCCAAAACTAAAAATGACCCATTTATTCAGCAGGTCCATAATCCACCATTTCAGCTCTACAGCGCTTTGCCACAATACCTTTTAACATACTGCAAAAGGATTGCAGAACAAAATATATGTATGTAACATTCAACTTCTCAAGTACCTACTGTATGCTTATAATGTGCAGAGGTAGTTGTAAGCTTGCAGTTTATGTATTTTTAAATTAATTGCAGTATTGAAATGCCACAGTGAATGCATACATTTTTATTCCGGAGTAAAAATAAAATTCCAATAAAACCAATCTTTTTACAAATCCCCATGCTCATCACCGCTCTCATAGTCTTGCACATTGTCTCTGAACTAAAAGTAGCCCCTGTTCTAAACTACTCTGCAATGTTCACATTCCAAACCTTGGCAACAGTGGCTAGACTGACTATACGGCATTTGCCCATACAAAGCAGCCTGCCACCGGACCACCACTCGAGAACTTTTGCACTGAAATGCTTTTGGAAAGTTTGCTGCAGGACAGGAGCTAATGTGTTGTTTTATGGCGTGTTCAAGGGGCCTGGACCAAATTGAAACCTTTATGATCCTGCTGGCAGGGTGGTTGCTGTGCAACGGGCCTGGCTCGTCTGTCTCTTTCACTGAAAGCTCTGAAAGAAAAACAAAATGGGAAAAAAAAAGCTTTCTTGACACATGCCGGCACTGAACATGACGATTTAGGATGTCCTGAGCCCCACTCCTGGGACAACAACCCTTTCCGTATTGCACATGGGAGGCTTTTTTTTCACGCAGAATGTGTGTATTTTTGTATGGAAGATAACAGCACATTACTAGAGGGCCCAAGCCATGCAGCTTTCACTGGAGCTTTCAATGCATGTGTCACTGGAGCCTCGTGACTGCAGCTTCGCGACTTTGACACCAGCTTATCTGCCTTGCTCAGTGGGGGTGCTAGCTTACTGGAAGATGCCAGGCAGCTGCAGGCAATGTAAACAAAATAATAAAAGTGGTCAGAACTTCCACTGTCTGCGTGTACAGATCTGCTTTGCCGCCTTGCCTCTGTCTCCCACGTGTTAAAATGAGCAAACTGAAACCACTTTAAACAAACAAAACTGTGCTTTGATGCTGAACACACAGTAAACCGGTATGGACAAGGTCAAGGTTATTGTGATTAAATGAGGAGATGCATGGTAATTATACTGGTATACCGGTGTACCGTTACACCCCTACCTTGGACGGACCACAACTGCATCCAATTCTCCCTCCCCACTAAGCCCCCCAAACCACTATCCTACACCCCCCTTACCATGGTCAGAAGCTCCAAAAAACTCACAGCAGACAACCTTTGCCCCTTCCTAGATGTCAAGGAATTAAAACCTCCCTTCGCCACTGACCACAACACCCATAACACCATAGCACCAATTGAAGCAAAAAAAGAAAAGAAATCCATGAATACCAACTCATGGTTTACGGATGACCTACTAGTCCTCTGCTCTAACAAACGCACAGCCAAAGCTTGGTGCTCCAGTATACAGGCAGCACTTCTAAACAGAATCTCCCTTCTCCAAGACAAAGTACAAGCCCAACGCAAAGCACTACCAAGGTCCGGCCCCCCTGCCACACCCACCACCGCCGCACAGAAGCCTCCCCCCTTTTTTCCTTCAGAGACGTCTCTGTTACTGAAGTCACCACCCTCCTCCAACACCTCAAACCATCTACATGCAAAGGTGATATCTGTCCACCCAACATCATTAAAGACAGTGCTGAAGCCCTTGCCCCCCTCATAACTGCTTTCATTAATGCATTATTCACCTCCGGTATCGTCCTGTCCAGCCTAAAAGAAGCGTGGGTCCGCCCCCTTCTCAAGAAACCCTCCCTTGACCCTTCCTCCCCCAACAACTACCGCCCCATTACCAACGTCCCATTTCTGCTTAAGATCCTAGATAAAGCCACCCACAACCAGATCCAGCACTACCTTGAATCCGGTTTATAGTGATTTGGTCGAAAACAAAAATGTCGAAAGTCAAAATGTCGATAAAAAAAATTCGAATTTCTTTTTCAATACGTTTTTTTTTTCGAAATGGCCCCCAATCCCCCTTTTTCTATTTTACCCCTTTTTTTTTACTTATCGAACCCAAAAAAAATAAATAAATAAAAAAATAATAAATTCGACTTTTTTTTTCTATATTTTGACTGACCACCCTTGAATCCTACTCCATCCTAGGCAAAACACAATCTGGATTCTGCAAAGGCCATGGCACTGAAACCGCCCTCTTGGACTTAAAAAACCAAATAACTAAAATAAAGGACAAAGGCAAACCAGCCATCCTGCTGCTATTGGACTTCAGCCGCATTTGACCTTGTGGATCACAAAATACTCACCTCCCACCTCACCAATGCAGCCCACATTTCTGAACAGGCCACACCACATCCTGGATAACCTCCTTCCTAGAAGCCTGAGCTATTAAAGTCTTCTCAGACACGGCCAATGCTGCTCCCACCACCATCCACTGCAGCGTACCCCAGGACTCCTGCATGGTGCCCACCCTATACAACCTGTTAACCAAGCCCCTTTTTGATAAACTGGTCTCCCTCAGCATAGCCTACACCAACTATACCGATGATACACAAGTCCTCATTGCCATCACTGGCTCCTATGACCACGACTCTGCAGCCCTTCTCCAAATATACTCCACCATCCAGGCCTGGATGGCAGCTAACGGACTATGCCTTAACAGAGACAAAATGGAGATCATCCTCTTAGGTCCCAAGAAATACCCGACAAACTGAACCAGAATTATAGCAACTTCATAACTGACACCACCACCATCCCCGTCTCCTCCCCAGAGAAGACCCTTAAGGTCCATCTTGACTCCACCCTATCCATGAACAAACAGGTCAGTGCCATTGCCTCCGCCTCTGCCCACACCACCAAACTAATAAACGCCATTAAACCATTCCTCTCTAACCAAAATTGCCTCTCTATCGCCCAAGCCACTGTTGGTGCCAAGTTAGATTACTGCAATGTGGTCCTTGCAGGTACTTCAGCTAAAAACTTAAACCAACTCCAAATTGTCCAGAATAACGCGCTCAGCATTCCTAAAAGAGACCGGTCAGATAGCACAGCGAGTAGAGCGCTCGCTTTTGACATCCGTACAGAGCCTGCCGATGTAGGTTCGAATCCCGTCAGGGCCAAACTCAGCCTTTCATCCTTCCGAGGTCGATAAATGAGCACCACACACCGTGGGAAATAAGCAGTGCTCAGATACCTGAGGGTTCGTAGCGCTATATAAATGCACAAAGAAACAAACAAACATCACACAAGCCAGACGAGATGCCCACTGGCTCCCGGTTAAGGAAAGAATTACTTTCAAGACTCTAACCTTAACCCACAAATGCCTCAGCCTTTCGCCCCCCCCCCTTAAACTATCAACAGACACCTCCGAGCGTCCCAAAAGAGTGCCCCATGCTAACCAACTAAGCATCCTGCCCATCGAAAGAGCTAAGCAGGGGGTTCAGGCTTTCCTCACCTAGCCCCCAAACCATGGAACGCCTTGCCCAAGACCCTCATAGCTGAAACCTCCCTCACTACCTTCCGCAAAAGTCTCAAAAGCACACTTTTCAACTGGCACTCGCACCCTTACTTCCAACGCTCCCCTACTGTATTGACTGTAACTAAGGATGTATAACCAAACAGACAGTCTGCAATTAAGATTGCTCACTGCATGAATCTGTTGACTGGTTTGCTCACTGCAACCAGATATGCTCACTGTAATAGTGCCACATTACACATTGCAATGCCTCAGAACTGCTATGCGCTATAAAAATGCTAATAAATAAATGACACAACTCACCTCATGTGACTCCTGGTCAGGCATGGCTGCCCAGTGACACCACTCACCTCATGTGAACCCTGCTCAGGCACGTCTGCCCAGTGACACAACTCACCTCATGTGACCCCTGGTCAGGCACGTCTGCCCAGTGACACAACTCACCTCATCTGAACCCTGCTCAGGCACGTCTGCCCAGTGACACAACTCACCTCATGTGACCCCTGGTCAGGCACGTCTGCCCAGTGACACCACTCACCTCATGTGACCCCTGGTCAGGCACGTCTGCCCCGTGACACCACTCACCTCATGTGACCTCTGGTCAGGCATGGCTGCCCAGTGACACCACTCACCTCATGTGAACCCTGCTCAGGGAACTCACCTCACGTAAACCCTGCTCAGGGAACTCACCTCATCTGAACCCTGCTCAGGCACGTCTCCCCAGTGACACGACTCACCTCATGTGAACCCTGCTCAGGCACGTCTCCCCAGTGACACAACTCACCTCATGTGAACCCTACTCAGGCAACTCACCTCATGTGAACCCTGCTCAGGCACGTCTCCCCAGTGACACAACTCACCTCATGTGAACCCTACTCAGGCAACTCACCTCATGTGAACCCTGCTCAGGCACGTCTCCCCAGTGACACAACTCACCTCATGTGAACCCTGCTCAGGCACGTCTCCCCAGAGACACAACTCACCTCATGTGAACCCTGCTCAGGCACGTCTCCCCAGTGACACAACTCGCCACATGTGATCCTGCTCAGGCACGTCTCCCCAGTGACACAACTCACCTCATGTGTACCCTGCTCAGGCATGCCTCCCCAGTGACACAGCTCACCTCATCTGAACCCTGCTCAGGCACGTCTCCCCAGTGACACAACTCACCTCATGTGAACCCTACTCAGCCACGTCTCCCCAGTGACACAGCTCACCTCATCTGAACCCTGCTCAGGCACGTCTCCCCGGTGACACAACTCACCTCATCTGAACCCTGCTCAGGCACGTCTCCTCAGTGACACAACTCACCTCAGGTGAACCCTGTTCAGCCACGTCTCCCCAGTGACACAACTCACCTCATGTGAACCCTGCTCAGGCACTTCTCCCCAGTGACACAACTCACCTCATCTGAACCCTGCTCAGGCACGTCTCCACAGTGACACAACTCACCTCATGTGAACCCTGCTCAGGCACGTCTCCCCAGTGACACAACTCACCTCATCTGAACCCTGCTCAGGCACGTCTCCTTAGTGACACAACTCACCTCATCTGAACCCTGCTCAGGCACGTCTCCCCGGTGACACAACTCACCTCAGGTGAACCCTGCTCAGCCACGTCTCCCCAGTGACACAACTCACCTCATGTGAACACTGCTCAGGCACGCCTCCCCAGGGACACAACTCACCTCACGTGACCCCTGCTCAGGCACGTCTCCCCAGTGACACCACTCACCTCATCTGAACCCTGCTCAGGCACGTCTCCTCAGTGACACAACTCACCTCAGGTGAACCCTGCTCAGGCACGCCTCCCCAGTGACACAACTCACCTCACGTGACCCCTGCTCAGGCACGCCTCCCCAGTGACACAATTCACCTCATGTGAACCCTGCTCAGGCATGTCTCCTTAGTGACACAACTCACCTCATGTGAACCCTGCTCAGGCACTTCTCCCCAGTGACACAACTCGCCTCATCTGAACCCTGCTCAGGCACTTCTCCCCAGTGACACAACTCACCTCATGTGAACCCTACTCAGGCACGTCTCCACAGTGACACAACTCACCTCATGTGAACCCTGCTGAGGCACGTCTCCCCAGTGACACAACTCACCTCATCTGAACCCTGCTCAGGCACTTCTCCCCAGTGACACAACTCACCTCATGTGAACCCTACTCAGGCACGTCTCCACAGTGACACAACTCACCTCATGTGAACCCTGCTGAGGCACGTCTCCACAGTGACACAACTCACCTCATGTGAACCCTGCTGAGGCACGTCTCCCCAGTGACACAACTCACCTCATCTGAACCCTGCTCAGACAGGTCTCCTTAGTGACACAACTCACCTCATCTGAACCCTGCTCAGGCACGTCTCCCCGGTGACACAACTCACCTCAGGTGAACCCTGCTCAGGCACGTCTCCCCAGTGACACAACTCACCTCATGGGACCCCTGCTCAGGCACGTCTCCCCAGTGACACAACTCACCTCATGTGAACCCTGCTCAGGCACGTCTCCCCAGTGACACAACTCACCTCATGTGAACCCTGCTCAGGCACATCTCCCCAGAGACACAACTCACCTCATGTGAACCCCTGCTCAGGCACGTCTCCCCAGTGACAACTCACCTCATGTGAACCCTGCTCAGGCACGCCTCCCCAGTGACACAACTCACCTCATGTGAACCCCTGCTCAGGCACGTCTCCCCAGTGACAACTCACCTCATGTGAACCCTGCTCAGGCACGCCTCCCCAGTGACACAACTCACCTCATGTGAACCCTGCCCAGCCACGTCTCCCCAGTGACACAACTCACCACATGTGAACCCTGCTCAGGCACGTCTCCCCAGTGACACGACTCACCTCATCTGAACCCTGCTCAGGCACGTCTCCCCAGTGACACAACTCACCTCATGTGAACCCTGCCCAGCCACGTCTCCCCAGTGACACAACTCACCACATGTGAACCCTGCTCAGGCACGTCTCCCCAGTGACACGACTCACCTCATCTGAACCCTGCTCAGGCACGTCTCCCCAGTGACACGACTCACCTCATCTGAACCCTGCACAGGCACGTCTCCCCAGTGACACGACTCACCTCATGTGAACCCTGCTCAGGCACTTCTCCCCAGTGACACGACTCACCTCATGTGAACCTTACTCAGGGAAGTCTCATCAGTGACAGAACTCACCTCATGTGTACCCTGCTCAGTCATGTCTCCCCAGTGACACAACTCACCTCATCTGAACCCTGCTCAGGCACGTCTGCCCAGTGACACAACTCGCCACATGTGATCCTGCTCAGGCACGTCTCCCCAGTGACACAACTCACCTCATGTGTACCCTGCTCAGGCACGTCTGCCCAGTGACACAACTCACCTCATGTGTACCCTGCTCAGGCACGTCTCCCCAGTGACACCACTCACCTCATGTGACCCCTGGTCAGGCATGGCTGCCCAGTGACACCACTCACCTCATGTGACCCCTGGTCAGGCATGGCTGCCCAGTGACACCACTCACCTCATGTGACCCCTGGTCAGGCATGGCTGCCCAGTGACACCACTCACCTCATGTGACCCCTGGTCAGGCATGGCTGCCCAGTGACACCACTCACCTCATGTGACCCCTTCTCAGGCATGGCTGCCCAGTGACACCACTCACCTCATGTGACCCCTTCTCAGGCATGGCTGCCCAGTGACACCACTCACCTCATGTGACCCCTTCTCAGGCACGTCTCCCCAGTGACACAACTCACCTCATGTGAACCCTGCTCAGGCACGTCTCCCCAGTGACACAACTCACCTCATGTGTACCCTGCTCAGGCACGTCTGCCCAGTGACACAACTCACCTCATGTGACCCCTGGTCAGGCACGTCTGCCCAGTGACACCACTCACCTCATGTGACCCCTGGTCAGGCATGGCTGCCCAGTGACACCACTCACCTCATGTGAACCCTGCTCAGGCACGTCTCCCCAGTGACACGACTGACCTCATGTGAACCCTGCTCAGGCACGTCTCCCCAGCGACACAACTCACCTCATGTGAACCCTGCTCAGGCACATCTCCCCCAGTGACACCACTCACCTCATGTGAACCCTGCTCAGGCACGTCTCCCCCAGTGACACAACTCACCTCATGTGACCCCTGGTCAGGCACGCCTCCCCAGGGACACAACTCACCTCATGTGAACCCTGCTCAGGCACGTCTCCCCCAGTGACACAACTCACCTCATGTGACCCTGCTCAGGCATGTCTCCCCAGTCACACAACTCACCTCATGTGAACCCTGCTCAGGCACGTCTCCCCAGTCACACAACTCACCTCATGTGAACCCTGCCCAGCCACGTCTCCCCCAGTGACACAACTCACCTCATGTGAACCCTGCTCAGGCACGTCTCCACAGTGACACAACTCACCTCATGTGACCCTGCTCAGGCAAGTCTCCCCAGTGACTCAACTCACCTCATGTGAACCCTGCTCAGGCACATCTCCCCAGTGACAGAACTCACCTCATCTGAACCCTGCTCAGGCACGTCTCCCCAGAGACACAACTCACCCCATGTGACCCCTGCTCAGGCAGGTCTCCCCAGTGACACAACTCACCTCATGTGAACCCTGCTCAGGCACGTCTCCCCAGTGACAGAACTCACCTCATGTGAACCCTGCTCAGGCACGTCTCCCCAGTGACACAACTCACCCCATGTGACCCCTGCTCAGGCAGGTCTCCCCAGTGACACGACTCGCCTCATGTGAACCCTGCTCAGGCACGTCTCCCCAGTGACACAACTCACCTCATGTGAACCCTGCTCAGGCATGCCTCCCCAGTGACACGACTCGCCTCATGTGAACCCTGCTCAGGCACATCTCCCCAGTCACACAACTCACCTCATGTGAACCCTGCTCAGGCACGTCTCCCCAGTGACACGACTCGCCTCATGTGAACCCTGCTCAGGCATGTCTCCCCAGAGACACAACTCACCTCATGTGAACCTTGCAGGCACGTCTCCCCAGTGACACAACTCAACTCATCTGAACCCTGCTCAGTCACGTCTCCCCAGTGACACAACTCACCTCATGCGAACCCTGCTCAGGCACGTCTCCCCAGTGACACGACTCGCCTCATGTGAACCCTGCTCAGGCACATCTCCCCAGTGACACAACTCACCTCATGTGAACCCTGCTCAGGCACGTCTCCCCAGTGACACAACTCACCTCATGTGAACCCTGCCCAGCCACTTCTTCCCAGTGACACGACTCGCCTCATGTGAACCCTGCCCAGCCACTTCTTCCCAGTGACACGACTCGCCTCATCTGAACCCTGCTCAGGCACGTCTCCCCAGTGACACCACTCACCTCATGTGAACCCTGCTCAGGCATGTCTCCTTAGTGAGTCAACTCACCTCATGTGTACCCTGCTCAGGCATGTCTCCTTAGTGAGTCAACTCACCTCATGTGTACCCTGCTCAGGCACGTCTCCCCAGTGACACAACTCACCTCATGGGACCCCTGGTCAGGCACGTCTCCCACGTGACACAACTCACCTCATGGGACCCCTGGTCAGGCACGTCTCCCCAGTGACACAACTCACCTCATGGGACCCCTGGTCAGGCACGTCTCCCCAGTGACACAACTCACCTCATGGGACCCCTGGTCAGGCATGGCTGCCCAGTGACACCACTCACCTCATGTGACCCCTTCTCAGGCATGGCTGCCCAGTGACACCACTCACCTCATGTGACCCCTGTTCAGGCATGGCTCCCCAGTGACACCACTCACCTCATGTGACCCCTTCTCAGGCATGGCTCCCCGGTGCCGTTGTGTGTATTTCTTCCCAGATATCTTGGATGTAGTTATCCCCAGTGATCTTGAGTGCGTGTGTCACTTCTGCACTGCGCAGGCGCAATGAATGGACATGCTGTTCGCAATACGCATGTAATATCAAACAGTGTCTTACTGGAACGCATGCGCGTTCCTAGCAGAGTAGTTCGGCGCGTGCGCAGAAGGCAGAACAGGGGAACGGGAACCGCACTCTTGGAGAGGGGTCGCATTGGGATTCCTAACTCGGAAGAAAGATGCGTCACGTGTCTTCCTTCAGCCAATCAGAGGCAGCGCCGGAAGCACTTCACCAGGAAGGGGCGGGGGAAATAAACATGAGCCACAGTCCCAGGGCCTAGAAGCGGCACTTACCGTGTAGCCGCTGGAAGAGCTCATGCTGCCGCGAGGGCAGATGAGGGGAAAGAAGAGAAGTAATGAGCAGCTTAGTAGCACAGAAGGAAAGAGCGAGCTTATAACGCTTACATCTATCTACAGGGCCCTGAAATATCAGAAACAAGGAGACAGAAGTCAGAGTAGAATCAAAGATCTGCCCAGATCACCAGCAAGGGAGGAGTAAGGGAAAGGATAGGCAGGGGAAAGGAAAGGATGGGTAAGGGATAGCAAAGCATGGGAAGGGGAAGAGAAACATAGGAAGGGAAAGGAAAGCATGGGATGGGTAAGGGAAAGGATAGGCAGGGGAAAGGGTAAGGGTAGACAGGGGAAAGAAGTAAAGCAAAGGAGGAGTAAGGGAAAGGATAGGCAGGGGAAAGGAAAGCATAGGACGGGGAAGGGAAGCATGGGAAAGGAAAGCATAGCAAGGAAAGGAAAGCATGGGAAAGGATAGGCAGGGGAAAGGATGGGGAAGGCAGGGGAAAGAGAAGTAAAGCAAAGGAGGAGTAAGGGAAAGGATAGGCAGGTGAAAGGATAAGGGTAGGCAGGGGAAAGGATGGGGAAGGGGAAGGAAAGAGTGAGCTTATAATGCTTACATCTACAGGGCCGTAAAATATCAGAAACAAGGAGGCAGAAGTCAGAGTAGAATCAAAGATCTGCCCAGATTACAGCAAGGGAGGAGTAAGGGAAAGGATAGGCAGGAGAAAGGAAAGGATGGGTAGGGGATAGCAAAGCATGGGAAGGGGAAGAGAAGCATAGGAAGGGAAAGGAAAGCATGGGATGGGTAAGGGAAAGGATGGGCAGGGGAAAGAAGTAAAGCAAAGGAGGAGTAAGGGAAAGGGTAGGCAGGGGAAAGGATGGGGAAGGCAGGGTAAAGAAAAGTAAAGCAAACAGGAGTAAGGGAAAGGATAGGCAGGGAAAATGATGGGCAAGGGATAGCAAAGCAGGGGAAGGGATAGCAAAGCATGGGAAGGGGAAGGGAAGCATAGGGGGGAATACACATGCGCTTCAGTCCCAGTGCCTAGAAGCGGCACTTACTGTGTAGCAGCTGCAGGAGCTCGTGCTGCCGCGAGGGCAGATGAGGGGAAAGAAGAGAAGTAATGAGCAGCTTAGTAGCACAGAAGGAAAGAGCGAGCTTATAACGCATACATCTATCTACAGGGCCGTGAAATATCAGAAACAGGGAGGCAGAAGCCAGAGTAGAATCAAGGATTTTCCCAGGTTACCTACAAGGGAGGAGTAAGGGAAAGGAGAGGCAGGGGAAAGGAAAGGATGGGTAAGGGATAGCAAAGCATGGGAAGGGGAACAGAAGCATAGGAAGGGAAAGGAAAGCATGGGATGGGTAAGGGAAAGGATGGGCAAGGGACAGCAAAGCATGGGAAGGCGAAGGGAAGCATAGGAAGGGGAAGGGAAGCATAGGGGGGAATACACATGCACTTCAGTCCCAGTGCCTAGAAGCGCCACTTACCCTGTAGCCGCTGGACGAACTTGTGCTGCCGTGAGAGCAGATGAGGGGAAAGAAGAGAAGTAATGAGCAGCTTACTAGCACAGAAGGAAAGAGCGAGCTTATAACGCTTACATCTATCTACAGGGCCGTGAAATATCAGAAACAGGGAGGAAGACGTCAGAGTAGAATCAAAGATCTGCCCAGGTCACCTACAAGGGAGAAGTAAGGGAAAGGACAGGCAGGGGAAAGGAAAGGATGGGTAAGGGATAGCAAAGCAGGAGAAGAGAAGCATATGAAGGGAAAGGAAAGCATGGGAAGGGAAAGGAAAGCATGGGATGGGTAAGGGAAAGGATAGGCAGGGGAAAGGATAGGCAAGGGACAGCAAAGCATGGGAAGACGAAGGGAAGCATAGGAAGGGGAAGGGAAGCATAGGGGGGAATACACATGCACTTCAGTCCCAGTGCCTAGAAGCGCCACTTACTGTGTAGCCGCTGGGGGAGCTCGTGCTGCCGCGAGGGCAGATGAGGGGAAAGAAGAGAAGTAATGAGCAGCTTAATAGCACCGATGGAAAGAGCAAGCTTATAACACTTACATCTATAGGCAGTGAAATATCAGAACCAGGGAGACAGAATTCAGAGTAGAATCAAAGATCTGCCCAGATTACCAGCAAGGGTGGAGTAAGGGAAAGGATAGGCAGGGGAAAGGAAAGGAAAGCATAGGATGGGTAGGAGAAAGGATAGGCAGGGGAAAGGAAAGCATAGGAAGGAAAGGAAAGAAGGGGAAGGGAAGCATAGGAAGGTAAAGGAAAGGATGGGAATGGAAAGGAATGCATGGGATGGGTAAGGGAAAGGATAGGCAGGGGAAAGGATGGGCAAGGGACAGCAAAGCATGGGAAGGCGAAGGGAAACATAGGAAGGGGAAGGGAAGCATAGGGGCGGAATACACATGCACTACAGTCCCAGTGCCTAGAAGCGCCACTTACCGTGTCGCCGCTGGAGGAGCTTGTGCTGCCGCGAGGGCAGGTGAGGGGAAAGAAGAGAAGTAATGAGCAGCTTAGTAGCACAGAAGGAAAGAGCGAGCTTATAGCGCTTACATCTATCTACAGGGCCGTGAAATATCAGAAACAGGGAGGCAGACGTCAGAGTAGAATCAAAGATCTGCCCAGATTACCTGCAAGGGATGAGTAAGGGAAAGGGAAGCATAGGAAGATAAAGGGAAGCATGGGATGGGTAAGGGAAAGGATAGGCAGGGGAAAGGGTAAGGGTAGACAGGGGAAAGAAGTAAAGCAAAGGAGGAGTAAGGGAAAGGATAGGCAGGGGAAAGGAAAGCATTGGAAGGGGAAGGGAAGCATGGGAAAGGAAAGCATAGGAAGGAAAGGAAAGCATGGGAAAGGATAGGCAGGGGAAAGGATGGGGAAGGCAGGGTAAAGAGAAGTAAAGCAAAGGAGGATTAAGGGAAAGGATAGGCAGGTGAAAGGAAAGGATGGGTAAGGGAAAGGGTAGGCAGGGGAAAGGAAAGGATGGATAAAGGAAAGGGTAGGCAGGGGAAAGGAAAGGATGGGTAAGGGAAAGGGTAGGCAGGGGAAAGGATGGGGGAAGGGATAGCAAAGCATGGTAGGGGGATGGGAAGCATAGGAAGGGAAAGGGAAGCATGGCAAGGGGAAAGGAAATGATAGGCAGGGGAAAGGATGGGGAAGGGATAGCAAAGCATGGGAAGAGGAAGGGAAGCAAAGGAAGGGCAAGGGAAGCATAGGAAGGGAAAGGATAGGCAGGGTAAGGAAAAGAAAGCATAGGATGGGTAAGGGAAAGCATAGGATGGGCAAAGGATAGCAAAGCATGGGAAGGGACGCATAGGAAGGGAAAGGGAAGCAAGGGAAGTGAAAGGATAGGCAGGGGATGGATGGGAAGGGATAACAAAGCATGGGGAGGAAAGGAAAGCATGGGAAGGGCAAGCGAAAGGAAGGACAAGGGAAAGGATGGGCAAGGGATGGCAACGAATGGGAAGGGGAAGGGATGCATAGGAAGGGAAAGGATAGGCAGGGGAAAGGAACGCATAGGATGGGTAAGGGAAAGGATAGACTGGAAAGGATGGGCAAAGGACAGCAAAGCATGGGAAGGGGAAGGGAAGCATAGGAAGGGGAAGGAAAGCATGAGAAGGGGAAGGAAAGCATGGGTAGGGGAGGGAAAGGATAGGCAGGGTAAGGAAGGGCAAGGGAGGCATAGGAAGGGAAAGGATGGGATGGGTAAGGGAAAGGATAGGCAGGGGAAAAGATGGGCAAGGGATAGCAAAGCATGGGAAAGGGAAGGGAAGCAGGGGAAGGGAAAGGAAGGGCAGGGGAAGCATAGGAAAGGAAAGCATGGGAAGGGGAAGGAAGGTCAAGGGAAGCATAGGGAGGGCAGGAAAGCATGGGAAGGGCAAGGGAAAGGAAAGCATAGGATGGGCAAGGGAAAGGAAAGCATACGATGGCTAAGGGAAAGGAAAGCATAGGATGGGAAAGGAAAGCATGGGAAGGGCAATGGAAAGGAAAGCATAGTAAGGGAAAGGAAAGCATGGGAAGGGTAAGGGAAAATAATGCATAGGAATGGTAAGGAAAGCATAGGAAGGGGAAGGAAGGCATAGGAGTAAGGGAAAGGAAAGGGTAGGCAGGGTCAGGGAAAGGAAAGCATAGGAAGGGAAAGGAAAGCATAGGAAGGGAAAGGAAAGCATAGGAAGGAAAAGGAAAGCATGGGAAGGGTAAGGGAAAGGAAAGCATAGGAAGGGTAAGGGAAAGGAATGCATAGGAAGGAAAGGAAAGCATGGGAAGGGAAAGGATAGGCAGGGTAAGGAAAGGAAAGCATAGGAAGGAAAGGAAAGGCTGGTAGGGGAAAGGGAAGCATACGAAGGGAAGAGAACACATAGGAAGTGTAAGGGAAGGTAAAGTATAGGAAGGGTAAAGTAAAGGAAAACATAGGATGGGTAGGGGAAAGGAAAGCATGGGAAGGGAGCAGGAAAGGGAAGCATAGCCAAGGTAAGGGAAAGGAAAGCATAGGAAGGGTAAAGGAAAGGAAAGCATAGGAAGGGAAAGGGAAAGTAAAGCATAGGAAGGGAAAGGGAAGCATAGGAAGGGGAAGGGAAAGGAACGCATAGGAGTAAAGGAAAGAATAGGCAGGGAAAAGGAAAGGAAAGCATAGGAAGGGAAAGGAAAGCATAATGGTAAATACTATGCCAGTAAGAAAGCAGTGAATGAAATAAGGCGCAGCGACAGTTGTACGTGTCTTATCTCTTTTAATCATTGCAGGGAACTGAACTCCTTTGGTGGTAACCCCGCCTCTTCACGAGCATGGCCATGCGTTCAACATGAAAAGATAGCGGGTCCTCTGACTTGCAGTCATGGTCATAGACAGAGGACATTACATCCCCCCTGCCTAACTGTCTTTTTCTGCTCATTTCCTCAATCCATCAGGTGGGTCTACGAATGGTTCTTTTGGACAGACTGCGAGCGACCTCGGGGTGATCGTCTCTTTCACTGTCACTGGTGTCTGTGTCTAAGTCCCCATTCATGAAGTCTGAGCAACTGTCTAAGCAGTCATCAGAGGGGTCACTCTCTTCAATTTGTTGGGTTATTTCCTCTGCTTCTTTTCCTATTCGTTTGAAGAACAATGAGTTTCTGGTAATGGTGCCATTTGGGCTTGCTGCTGTTACCATGGATCCGTTAACGTGGGTGACGGTATCCGGTCATATTTCCGAAAACATATTTTCGAATGACCATTATGTCGAAAACGTTTTGCCGAAATTTTTTTTTTTCGAATGTTTTTATTTTTATTTTATGTGTTTTTTGGGTTTCGTTAGTAACAAAAATAGTGTACATTTAAAAAATGGGGTTTTGGGGGGAACACCCCACCCCCATTTTAAAAAAAACATTTGAAAAAAAAGTCAACATATTTGGTGTAGAGAAAATGGCATTCGAAAATATGAGTTTCGAAAATACCACTATAAACCGTGGGTGACTGTTGTGGGTTAAGTGCGGACATACCCTTTGACCCTTGTGTCTGACGCACCAGTACTTCGTCTCCTACTTGCACCTCTGCCTCTTTGGCCTTTCTCCGTGTGTCAGCATACTCTTTCACCCTTTCTTTACATTCTCTGTCCTTTTCTCTCGCCATTAATTCTGCATCTGCAGACGCCTCTCTAATAGGCAGATGTGGGATGCTTGTACTTACAATTCTGCCAAACATGAGTTTGGAGGGACACACTCCTGTGGAGCTGTGAGGCGTGTTTTGATAGTCTCTGAGGAGGGTGCAAATGGCTTACATAAATGAACTGTTAGTAATAGAGCATATTTGTAGGGTGCTGTTGTGTATCGACTGTCTTGACTGTCTTGACTGTCGTGTTGGCAGAAGAAACCTCTGTCCACAAGTGTCACACAGAGATAGTCCAAACCACTCTCTGTACAACCTTTGAGGCCACAGGTGGGAGATGTTCTTCCGGAGATGTGGACTTCTGGGAACCCCTGGGCCACTGTAAAGAAACACTGGTTAAGTACTTAGCCAGAACAACATCCACAAACCAATCAACAAGAAAATGGAATGGTTTTACCAAGGGTTGACAGTAGAGATTCAGTTGAACCTATAGGGGGGGTTCCGGGACACACCAGTGTCTCGCTCCCAGTAGTGGGTAGAAGCTCAGGAGGATATATGGAGGTCCGAGTGCGCCGGGCCCACCTGTAGTTGGAATCAGGACAAGAAATTCAAGAAACGTAGTGCCAGGGGATGTAGCAGAATAGAAGTCCAAAAAACAGTCTGTGATCCATAGCAAGAGTTCCAAAATCCAAGGGTCAATAATCAGGGGAATCCAAAACAGTCCGTGAAACAATCTGAGGTCAGTTTCCACAAGATCCAAACCAAAAGCAGACGTAGCGCCCAACAGTGTCCAAGGTAAACAGCTGTGAAGCACTGAATACTGTGATGCAAGCGTTTAAATAGCGGCGCTATGAGTGTTTTCCGGTCACGTGACCAGCGCCCGCATCACGTGATCGAGTTCCAGCAACACGTGAGCGGGACGCGTCGGTTACACGACGCGGAAGCAGGAAGCGAGGCCGATCTTGCAGCCGCCACGGAATATGCCAATGAAACTGGCGTCCTCGGAGGCAGGCGGACTGCTGACACAATCGCCCTGGCATATGGGGGGTCGCAGAGAACACACGTGGGTCCCGGATCCGGGCAAGTGGGTGGGCAGGAATAGGGGTAAGGGGATTGGAGGTTTGGGGAGGGACATTAGAGACATCGGGAATCCCACGGGACGTGATAGAGCCCCCACCCAAAGGCCCATGACCCCGTGGGCAAGAAGGATTGTCCCTATGAAAACGCGCCACCAAGCACGGAGCACTGACATCAACAGCTGGGCACCCAGGACCTCTCTTCAGGCCCTAACCCAGACCAATCCACCAGGTATTGAAGGCGACCCCTACAGAAACGAGAACCCAAAATACCAGAGACCTCAAAAACATCAGGGGAAGACAGGGACACCAGGGCCACCAGAGCATGTAGCCGCGTAGTACCGGGGCAGGGCTTGAGGAGGGAAACATGGAAGACCGGGTGAATCCGCCAGGACTAAGGGAGAGCAAGACGAAAGGCCACAGGGTTGATGACTTGGGTGACCACGTAAGGACCTACAAAGCGAGGTAGGAGCTTGAGACAACCTGCTAACCGTAAGTGGCGGGTAGACAACCAGACGTGGGAACCCACTGAATACGACGGGGCTATCACCTGTCTTTTATCTGCCTGAGCCTTCATAGACGCTTGAGCCTCGAGGAGGTGAGCCGTGGTCTGAGCGTGGATGGAGGACAGGTCCCTAGCACAAGCGGTGGCAGCAGGGGTGACGGAAGATGGTCTGTCAAGGAAGAGCAGGACACGGGGATGCTGCCCATAAAACACATAGAATGGGGAGAACCCAGTGGATGAATGTTCAGCGTTGTTGTACGCGAATTCTGCGAGGTGCACCACCCTCAACCATGATGTCTGTTGTTGCAGGGTCAGGCAACGTAAGTACTGTTCTAGGGTCTGATTGAGCCTCTCAGTCTGGCCATCCGTCTCGGGGCGGTATGCCGAGGAGAAGCGCACGTCAATGCCCAGTAGTCCGGTTAACGAACGCCAAAAGCGTGACGTAAACTGAGGACCCCTGTCAGAGATGATAACCGATGGCAATCCGAAGAGACAAAAAACACCCTCAAAGAACAGCCTAGCCAGCGCAGGAGCGGAGGGGATGCCCTTGCAGGGGATAAAGCGAGCCATCTTGGAGAAGAATCAATGACCACCCATAAAGTGTCAAACCCTTGGACCCAGGGCAAATCAGTGATAAAATCCATTGTTACAGTGTGCCAAGGTCTGGGAGGGACGGGCAAAGGAAGCAGGAGGCCTACTGGATGACCTCTACGATGTTTGCATTGTGCGCATACCGCACAGGTGTAGCACTCCACATCCCTTTTCATGGAGGGCCACCAACACCAACGTTTCAACAATGCCATTGTGCGCATCTGACCGGGGTGTCCATGAATAGGGGCATCGTGGGACCATGCAAGGGCCATGTTGCGAGTTTCTGTAGTGGGTAGAAAGAGACAGTCATCAGCGAACGGTAAACCATCCTGAAACGTAAGGTCCCAATCAGACAATTGGTCCGGATGTAGGGAGACCCAATGCCGAATCGCTTCCAGTAAGGACGGTGATGGGGTGCACAGACAAACCATCTTGCCGCAGTCTAGGAGGGTGTCAGGGTATGTTGGTAATGCAATCCCCCCAGGGGAACGAGATAAGGCATCGGCTTTCCCGTGTGCAGAACCTGAGCGGTGTTTGATAACAAAGTCAAAAGCCGCGAAGAACAAATGCCATGTGACCTGTCTGCTGTTAATGCATTTCAATGATGCCAGATCCTGTAGATTTTGATGATCAGAATACACTGTGACCTGGTGTTTGGCACCTAAGAAATGGTGTTGCCAAACACAGAAGGCGTCCATGACTGCCAGTAGCTCCTTTTCGGTCACCGTGTAATGGGATTCGGCATCAGTAAACTTGAGCGAGTGAAAGGCCACGGGGTGAAGCCGAGCGGAGGTGGGACAGACTTGTGACAACACTGCGCCCAAGGCAAAAGAGGAGGCATCGGCCTCCACAATGAACGGTAGTTCTGGGTCCGGGTGTTGTAGAACGCCGTCTTTAGTGACTCAAAGGCTTGTTGGTGTGTTTCGGTCCAGAGAAAGGGAACGCGAGGACTTGTAAGAGAAGTGAGGGGAGCCACTAGCGACGAGAAGCCAGAGATAAAGCGCCATAAAAATTAGCAAAGCCAAGGAATGACTGAAGCGCTTTTAGGGTTTTCGGAGCCGGCCAGTCTAATACTGCTCGTACTTTGGAGGAATTCATGGCCCGGCCCCCAGGCGAGATATGGAAACCGAGAAATTTCACAGTGACAGCATGGAATTGGCATTTCTCTGGTTTCGCGAACAATTAATGTTTTTGCAAGCGTGAGAGTACCTCTCGTACATGGGGTACGTGTTCTTTCAGGGTTCAGGAGAAAATCAGAATGTCATCCAGGTAGACTACAACAAAGACATCTAGGATGTCAGTGAAGATGTCATTCATGAACCTCTGGAATGTAGCCGGGGCATTGCAGAGACCAAACGGCAGGACCGTGTATTCGTATAGCCCATAACGAGTGCAAAACGCCATTTTCCATTCGTCCCCAGGACGTACACAGACCAGATTGTAGGCCCCGCGAAGGTCTAATTTCGTGAAAACAGAGGCGTGAGTGAGGCGATCAAGTAATGGCGTGATCAGAGGAATGGGATAGCATTTTTTTTCTGTGATGGCATTGAGTCGGCGGCAATCCACGCATGGGCGTAGGTCGCCTTCTTTCTTGGGAACGAAGAAGATGGGACTGGCCGCAGGAGATGTGGAAGGACGAATATGGCCTAAGCAAAGGGATTTTTTAATGTATTCTTTTAGGGCTATGTCCTCAGTGGGAGACAGGGAATAAATCCGGCCCGTAGGAACCGTACTGCCTGGTATCAGGTCTATCGGGCAGTCGTAGGGACGGTGTGGGGGAAGCACCTCGGAGGAGCCGCGATCAAACACCCCTGCATAGTCTTGGTATTGGGCGGGAATGAGTGCAGAGATCAGTCCCACTGTATGATGTTCTGTTGATGGGATCGCAGCATCCCCTATGGTTAGATGTGCTATAGCCCCCAGAGCCTGAGCAGGTGTGGTATTGTTCGTGGTTGCAGGAAGGCAAAAGTGTTGGCATAGATCTGATTCAAAGTGGACCGAGCCCGTTTTCCAGTTTATCAGAGGGTTATGCTCCTGGAGCCAGGGGATCCCCAATATGAGGCCGAATTGGGGCATCGAAATGAGGTCGAAACTCAAGGTTGCTTTGTGTGTAGCGTGAATTGTTAGGAGCATAGGAGCCGTCTGTTGTTTAATGGGCCCGGATATCAATGATGTACCATCAACCGCCTGGACTGGTTCTGACCTAGTCTTAGTCAGAAGGGGCAAATTGAGAGTATGAGCAAGTTCGATGTCAATGTAGTTGCCCGTGGCCCCGGAGTCTATGATGATCGTGACTGAGTGCGAGACATTGGGTGTGGGTTGCAGAGTGGCTTGCACTTGGACAGGCCTAATATGGCCAAAAGCAGGTATCAGATTCGGGGTGTAGGAGGATTCGCCCGACCCAGTCCCTGGTTCTAGGGTCGAGCATTCCGAAAACCCGGGGTTTTGAGCTTTGGCCGACGGGGACATTCTTTGACATAGTGGCCAGTCAGGCCACAGTAGTAGCATGCATTGTCCACCCTCCTGTGCTCTCTCTCTGTGGGTGTAAGTGGACTACGTATGCCCCAATCTGCATGGGTTCCTGACTGGAAGTGGAGGCAGTAGAGGCGGTGGACGATGATGGAACAGGAGCAAAAACGGCCTCGGCTCTGCGTTCTGAACGCCTAGCGTCCACCTGCAGGGCCAGATCCACCAGATCATGGTAAGTAGTTGGCAATGCGGGCACTACTGCAAGAGCATCCTTCATGGCGTTACACAGACCCCTATAAAACACAACGGCCTTTTTACTTTCGGGCCAAGATGTTTCTGCTGCAAGCTGATTGAACGTAGTGATATACTCAATCAAGGGCCCTCTCCCTTGTCCCAGGTCCAAGAGATCCAAGTCCCGGGACTGCACTTTGTGGCGGGTATCAAATACTTGTGACATTTCCGTGATCAACAGATTGAAATCATAAAGGGCTGGATCATCGTTTTCCAGGAGGGGGTTAGCCCAAGTGGCAGCTATGCCTGCTAAATGTGATAGGGTAAAGGCAGCTTTTGCGGTTGAGTCTGGAAAGGCCTGGGGTCTACACTAAAATGGAGCTTGCATTAGTTAATGAAGGTTCTGAACTTGCTGGTGTCCCCCTGATACCTCTCTGGAGCGGCCAAGGGAAAAGGAGTAGGGAGTACTATGGGCATTTGGTTCTGTGAGACCGGAGCTAAAGGCGGGGCAACCTGTGGGGCCGTTGGTGCATCCCCGGTTCATTATCAGGTGGCAGAGGATGTCTCTTGCTCTGGAGGTAGTCCAACCGTTGGTGAATGGCAGTGTTCGCTGCGGCCATGTCCGCACGTAACACGGGTATGGCTTGAACCATAGTAGCCAAGGGTTCCTCTGCAGCACCCTCCATTGCCTATACGACAGGATGGCTTCACAGTCTGTTGTGTATCGACTGTCTTGACTGTCTTGACTGTCGTATAGGCAGAAGAAACCGCTGTCCACAAGTGTCGCACAGAGATAGTCCAAACCACTCTCTGTACAACCTTTGAGGCCACAGGTGGGAGATGTTCTTCCGGAGATGCGGACTTCTGGGAACCCCTGGGCCACTGTAAAGAAACACTTGTTAAGTACTTAGCCAGAACAACATCCACAAACCAATCAACAAGAAAATGGAATGGTCTTAACAAGGGATGACTGTAGAGATTCAGTTGAACCTATGAAGGCCGATCTCGCAGCCGCCATTGAATATGCCAATGAAACTGGCATCCTCGGAGGCGGGCGGACCGCTGACACAGTCGCCCTGGTATATGGGGGGTCGCGGAGAACACACATGGGTCCCTGATCCGGGCAAGTGGATGGGCAGGAGTAGGGGTAAGGGGATGAGAGGTTTGGGGAGGGACATTAGAGACATCGGGAATCCCGTGGGACGTGACAGGTGCGTTTTAGGTTTTCCATAAATCATTCTACTGTGCCATTTGCTTGTGGCCACCGGGGGTTATTTTGCGGGTGTTCCGCGAACATTCTGAAATCATATCCACTAAAAGGTGGTCCTTTGTCAGACTTTACGATGGTTAGAATGCCATAGTATGCAAATGTCGTGTCCAGTGCGGGGATGACGGCGTGTGCCACTGTGGAACGTATTAGGTGTGCTTCTGGAAATCTGGACATTTCATCCATAACAACTAGTACGTACTTGCCAATGGACAGGGGTCCAAACATATCGACTGCTACTTCAATCGACACTTGAGTTGGCATCACTGTCATTTTGAGGGGTTCTGGAAATGTGCGTGGTGCAACAGCTTTGCATGTTGTGCAGTTTCCTAAAACGTTCTCGACCTTAGCTTCCTTCTGGGGAAACCACACCTTCGTCTGCAGTTGTCTTTTGGTGGACACGACTCCTCTGTGTCCGATGTGTGCCATGTTGATCACTCTGTCCTGCAGTGGTCGAAGTGAGCGGGAGCGGTCGGGAGCTGTGCTCCTATACTTTTTTAAATTACCTTGTACAGCTCCTATACTTTTATTTTAAAAAGAAACCGTTCCGGAATGGTTTTGTTTTAAAATAAAAGTGTAGGAAGAAGTTGAAACCTTCACTTTCAGTGCACTGCACTGAACATTCCCTTAAACAGCAAGTGCAAGTGTTTGGGGGGTGTATTGTGTGTGGGAGGGGTTGTGGCAATGGGGTTTGTGGGGAGCAGGGGCAGGCCAGCAGGGAACATAGTTCCACTACTTCTTTTACTGCTGTCCTGTAGTATCTTGGGGATGACTATTTCGATCTTCCTTTAGCAGCAGTCCTTCTGTGGCTACTGATAGCATATGTTTGAGGAGGTGGAATGTTTGGAATAGTTTCCTTTCACTATCAGAGATGGCTTTCTCCTCGTGTATCGATTCATGCCATCTCCCAGACAATACTCTCTTTGTGACGGTCATGAGCACTCGATCTTGGCGCATGCTGTCGACTATTTCAGGGATGGTGAGGGTCTTGGGCAGTGTGTTGCTGACTATCTAATTGACTTATTGGTCTGCCTTACAAGACTGTGATTCCTCTTGTGCAGGAAGGGGATATCTTGATAGGAAATCCGCTAGGTTGTTATCTTTTCTGGGACGATGCACTATTGTAAACAAATATTCTTGTAGGCGAAGTCCCCATCGTGCAATGCAGGGAGGCATTTTGGTTGTTGATTTCTCATAGATGGTTGTGAGGGCTTGATGATCTGTGATGATGGTGAATTTACACCTGTATAGGGACAAGTGGTAGTGCTCACATACCCAGACCTCCGCTAGACTTTCTTTTTCTGGCTGGCAATATGCACACTCTGTGGATGACAGACTGTGGCTTGCATAGACTACAATGCAACGTGATGTTGACGATGGGGAGCCATGTTTGAATCGGGCAAGGATCGCTCCCAATCCGACTGGGCTTGCATGTACGGTTAACTCCCAGATCGTAGTAGGTCGTGCATGAAGCTGATGCTATCCTTTGTTTGATTTCTCAGAAAGCCTCCTCATACTCATTTGACCATGTGAACTCTTGTCCCTTTCCTGTGAGATGCCGTAGTGGTGTACTGACGGACACAAAGTACTGTGTATGCCGTGTGCAGTAGCTGGCCATCCCTAAGAACTGCCGATGTTGTCCGGGGCGCGGGCAACCCAACAAGCGCTTGAACTTTTTTGGGATCGTGTTGTAGACCTTTGTGTGAAAAGATATGTCCAAAGAACTTAAGCGTCGTTTTTGCTATATTTGTGGAGAACGTGGTTATACAGCGGGACTCGGTGTAGTTTGAGCTGATGGTAGCCCTTGTTGAGGTCTAATTTTGAAAAGACATTTGCTCCATGTAGCAGGTGCATCATGTCAGTCATTCTTGGGAACATGTGCTTTTCTCTCTCAATGGTCGTGTTGGGTGCTCTAATGTCTACGCAAATGCAAATGTTTTTTCCGTTCTCCTTTTTCGGGAAAGGGACAATGGGGGACACCCAGAGTGTGGGTCCCGTAGCATATATAATGTCTTGAGTTAGGAGTGACTGTAGCTCGTCATCCACTTTTTGCTGGAAATTTAGCGGGATTCCTCTATAGTGTTACGCAACGGGTTTGAAGTCTGGGTTGATGTGTAATTTAATTTGTTTTCGTATAAGTCAGTCCAATCCTTTTAAAAGGTTTGGAAACATTTCGATCATCATGTCTTTTGGGCTGGTAGTGTAGGTCGGTCATGATTTGGTACATGATGTGTATCAGTCCCATTTGTATGGCAGACTTGAAACTGAGGATGCTGCCGCCTGGCACTTCTCCTCTGACTACATATATCTTCACTTTTGCTGATTTGTCCTTGTATGAGACGTGGCTTTAAACATGCCTTTATATGGCAGGGGCTTGTTTGTGCCGTAAGGGTATATGTCAATGTCCACAGGTTTCAGCTCTCTCTTGCATTTGAGGCCTTCATATGTTTCTTCATTTGCTACGTTCACAGTCGCTTCTGTGTCGATCAGAAACTCCCGGGGGCTGCCATTCAGTTGTAATAATAAAGTCGGACTGTATTCTGTTGAAGTCTTGTTTCCTATTGCATGTACGTAGCCTCGCTTGCGGTCACCACTGGATGACGAGGAGTCAGAGGCATTGCAGCACCTTGGTGAGGCACTATGTATCGCACCTTGTGCTTTGTCGATCTTCTCTTTGCGTCCTATGGTAAGCGCCTTCGGTGCAAGTCCTCTTTCATGTCCTGCTGATCCTTGGATGGGTGTGGGGAACCCCTCCTTCTGCTGGTTGACCATCGATTTCGGCTCACGCGAGATCTCGTCTGTCTCGATCTCGAGCTGTCTCTCTGCTTTGTTCGCTGTAGTTGGTGGGCCTTTGGAAATATTTTATGTTCTTGCATACCGACTGGAATTGATTCTCTCCGCCACACTTGTCACAATTGTGACCAGCTGCTGGGCAAGGGCCAGTATGGAGAAAGTTGTAGCCACACCTGTAGCACTTTTCTTTTACCTTTGCTCTGTTCATTCTCAGACACTCGTACTTGGTATAAGGGCGCTGTGGACGATGTCTGCATGGAAAGCGCCATGTTTGCCGTGGCTAATTATAATGTTTCCTCTAGCGATCTAGTTCTCTGCAATAAGATTTGCGAAATTCGGTTGATTCACAGCTAGCAATTGTTTGTGATTTGAGTGCCTCTTCTATTGAGTAGTGTTCAAAATCACAGTATTTCACCCTCTTGCAAAGTCTCATGACGAAATTGTCTAGCATTTCACCCTTTTGTTGCATGGATGTGTGAAAGATGTGCCGTTCATATTCCATGTTTTGTAGGGGCACAAAATAGTTGTTCAGGGAGTCATTGATGCCCTGAAACGTGGTGGTTTTATTGCCTGGCATTTCAAAAACGATGTCCTGCACTACAGGGCCTAGTGAGTGCATTAGAATTCCTCTGAGGCGGGGTTCCTCCCTCACTCCGGGGTGAAAATATGGCTGAATCTTACTTGGAGCTGTGTGTGTTGGAGACTGGAAGCACACGTGTTCCTTTCCAGCTGTCCAGAAGGGGGCCGTGAAATTTCTCCTCACTCCTGGGGCTGAGTCTTCCCTGGGGCTGTGTGTACAGGAACCTGGAGGCACACGTGTTCTTTGTCCTGATGTCCGACGTGGACCGCGCTTCTCTGCTCACTCCTCGCCCATGTCTCAGATGCATGTGGCACTGGCGGACGGTGCGCTGCAGGGTGTCCAGGAGCACGTGAATCAGAGCGGGTGAATCGAGACAGCAATCCACAGCCTGCAAAGTCTACGTCCTCGTCACCATTGTTAAATACAATGCCGGTAATAAAGCCGTGAATGAAATATGGCGCTCAGACAGTTGTACGTGTCTTATCTCTTTTAATCATTACAGGGTACTGAACTCCCTTGGCAGTAATCCCACCTCCTCGCGAGCGCGGCCGTGCACTCAACATGAAAAGAGGACGGGTCCTCTGACCTGCAGTCATGGTCATAGACAGAGGACATTACACATAGAAAGAGCAAGGGAACGGACAGCATAGGAAGGGTAATAGAAAGGAAAGCCTAGGAAGGGTAATCTTAGGAAGGCTAAGGGAAAGAAACGCATAAGAAGGGTAAGGGAAATGAAAGCATAGGAAGGGTAAGGGAAAGGGATGCATAGGAAGGGTAAGGGAAATGAAAGCATAGCAAGGGTAAGGGAAAGGGACGCATAGGAAGGGTAAGGGAAAGGAACGCATAGGAAGGGTAATGCAAAGGAAAGCATAGGAAGGGTAGGGGAAAAGGACACATAGGAAGGGCAAGAGAAAGGAAAGCATAGGAAGGGTAAGGGAAAGGAAAGCATAGGAAGGGTAAGGGAAAGGAAAGCATAGGATGTGTAGGAGGTGAGAATAGTAGGGAGGGAATTGAGATGTGCATCCAAGGCTGAATAGAGAGCAGAAAAGCCATGAGTAGAGTGTCTCAGCCAGGTTACTTCTACTCTTATCATACATTATTAACTACACATTTGGCCTCATTACGAGGCTGGTGGCAGCCGTGTCTGTAATACAGGCACGGCTGCCGCCGGTATCCATTTTTTCCCGGCACCCGTGAATGGGCAATTACCGGGTCATGCTGAGTTTGGCGGACCCGGTAATTGCCCATTCGCGGGTGCCGGTAATAAGGGACTCCCCATGCCCATTCGGCCCCATAGGGCTCAATGGGAATGGGGAGGGTGGTTGCACCGGTACCGTTAATAATGGTACCAGTATTACCATCAAGTTCTGCTCGCGGGTGCCGGTACGGCCACCTGGTCAGACCAGGTGGCTGCAAGGGCACCCTCGAGCAGAACTCGTAGTATGGTGGTATGGTAACAACGGTGCCGGTAGCGATACCGGTGCCATTGTTGCCTTACCACCATAATCGTAATGAGGCCCCTTGACTTCTTAAAGATCTTTGGTTCAGCGCAGTTTTTTTAGCATCATTGTGTCCCGTTAGTTGTGTCTGAGTAAAATATCTGTGCAATCGTTAAACGAGCAATGGGTTGTCCTCTTTTTTTAGGGGCTTATTGGGAGAGGACTCAGTAACATGTCAAACAACCAAGGTCCACAACAAGCTACCTGCTAATGTCATATATGACTGAAGATTATATAGCACCAAAGGCAGGCGAGGCTAAACTATCGTCATACAAAGCAAATATAAAGACAATAAGGTCGCTGTTTACAAAAATATACATCAAATTTTATTTTTTGACACAGTAACAAATGGACAAGGAGAATGATGCCCATTCACATAAAGACTTGACAACAAATAACATCAAAATCGCAATGAAAAAGCATACAAGCTGGTATTTTTACCATACACAATGCTTATCCTAGACCCACAAAGTGGTGTTAGTAGTTAATGGGTGACTTAGTGAACATTTCTTTTTACAAAAACAAAAGTCCCTATTACAGATGTGTCGACAATAAGAAGTCTGTTTCCAGCCTCAATAGAGTTGCTCCTAGTAACCAAAATCTCGGGGTCAATAGCAGGCATATATTTTTCCTATTGGGGCTTTCATCAGGACACTTGTAATCCAAAGTGAGAGGTTTTTTGGATGTCGTTTTGATGGTCTTTTAGCTCTTACAACCAGCATTTCTACAAGAAACCATAAAGAAAATGTTTACCGACCAATTTACAAATATGATGAGTTTCACCATGGGGTGACAGTCGACATTCTAAACAGCCAAAAAGACAAATCTCTATACGCATCAGCGTGCTTATTTATGTATAGACAAGCTCAAAAAAAGGGGCATATTTTTGGCCCATGTGACATCAGTATTATATCACCTTATTTTGTTTCATTTATAAACAATGCATAGTAATTTGAAAAATGCCCGTGCAGTGGGGGGGGGGGGATGGGGAAGAGGAAAGGGGTGGGGAGAACGGGAAAGGAGAGGAGGGGAGGGGAAGAACAGAAAGAGATTTTGTGACTTATACCTTTCCCAGACGTGTCTATTCTGTAGAAAAACTAACAGAATTAATATGTACCTATACTCCAACTTATAAGGACCCGTGTTCCGCAATGCTGCGTCTGTCAAGCGGCATGTAGCCCACACCTGTTTGGCTGCGACTAAGGTAGGCTCCCATAATTATCATATAAACAGAGCCAATGATTGGAAATTACATCTGGGTAAAAGAATTAAAAGAGGTGTTCCTCCCCTGTTTTTGTCTCCCCAGCCGAATGCGCAGAAGACATACGTTTTCTTGGGCATTATATCTGGTCTTTGAAATAGAAGAACCATGAATGATGACTTTTGATATTGATTCTGTTAGTTTTTCTACAGAAGCATGGAAACTGCTCTCCTGAACATCTGTGAAGACCTGCTCTCCAACTTTGATTCCAACATCCCCTGTTTCCTCATCCTACTTGATCTCTCTTCTGCCTTTGACACAGTAAACCATGCCATCCTGCTCAATCGTCTTCGTGATAACCTGGGTATCATGAATCAGGCCCTAGTTTGGCTGACTTCTTTCCTTTCTGATCGACCCTCCCAGGTCCAACTCGGGCCCTTGCTCTCCTCTGTACCTGTGGTGTTCCCCAGGGTTCTAATGTCTCTCGCTATCTGGTCAACCAATACCTGGCACTTCTTGCCCACTGCATTGCCGCTCTCTGCCCTAATTTTCAGTGCTATGCGGATGACACTCAACTCATTTTCAGGCTCCCCTCTGCCACCTCTTCTCACTCTCTCATCTCTGACTGTCTGTCGGCTATCCAGGAGTGGTGTGCCGCCAATGATCTCTGCCTCAATGCCAGTAAGACCGAGATTCTCCTCATCAGCACACCTGCTCCCTCCTTTCCTGTCCCTCTCTGGCTGGCCTTTCTTGGCCCTCTTCCTGCTCCCACCTGTCAGGCTAAAAACCTCAGGGCAATCTTCCACTCTACACTCTCCTTCTCTCCTCACATCTCTGACATCTCGAAGAAGTCACACTACCAACTGCACCTCCTTAGAGGTATTCTTCCTTTCCTCTACTTCCCCCAGAAGTTCACTGTCTCCAGAGCTCTGGTTCTCTCTAAGCTGGACTACTGCAACAGCCTCTTTCTAAATCTGCTGCCTCTACTCTCCGGCCCTCTGCAACTCATCCAAAATAGGACTGCGAGACTTGTCCTTGTCCTCAAGCCCAGGGATCGTATCCCTCCGGGACTGAAATCTCTGCACTGGCTCCCAGTGGTGGCGAGGATTAGGTTCAAATCCCTCTGCATTGTCCACAAGGCCTACTGGGGTCTGAGGCCTCAATACCTTCAACTCTCTCTTTCCAAATATCTTCCTTCTCAAGCTCTTCGCTCATCTGCCTTCAACTCCCTCAGGGTCTGTTGCTTCTCCAAGCAATGAGTTGGTGGTAGATCTCTTTCTTCAGCTGG
Source organism: Ambystoma mexicanum (assembly GCF_040938575.1). Taxonomy (NCBI): domain Eukaryota; kingdom Metazoa; phylum Chordata; class Amphibia; order Caudata; family Ambystomatidae; genus Ambystoma; species Ambystoma mexicanum. Next base: position 1,548,467,118 of record NC_090931.1, read on the forward strand.
GGCCTCCCCCTGGAACAGCTTCCCTGCCTCTCTGGAACTTGAGAACTATCTCCGTTTCCGGAAGCACCTCAAGACCTTCCTCTTTGCTTCTGCCTTCTCTCCTCCTCTCCCCTGCTGAACTCCTGGGTGAAACTAAAACTGCACTGGTTACCTGGCTACACTCTGATCTCTGACCCAGGTCTCCCTGCCAGTTGCACTGCCCACCTGGCAACACTTGCACTCGGGGAGCTGTTTCTGTATCCTTACAGCCACCCACAAGTACTTGGACACCTGATGTGTTGCAATCTTATTTACTGTTTCATTTATTTATTGTTTTATTTATTTTACTGTTTATCCTATATACTTCACTCCCCCCTCATCCTTCCCCCTGCTCTTTTGCCCTCCCCCTCCACTTGCGCGATCTCAATCTCACCTGGCTTAGTAAGATTGTTGTCTCTGTCTTCCCTCTGTTCCCCCTCCCTTACCTCCTCGTGCCTTGAAACACTTGTGTATAGGAGTGTTATAAATGCCATATCATATCATATCACATCATAGGCTAACTCCCTGCTAACTACCCCAAACCCCTCCCAACAATTGCCCAGCTCAATACCTTGTGCTCAGGCATCTCTGCTTCTCACTCCCACCCCAGTTCCTTGTGCTGGTGCTTGGAGTGTAGCAGGTCGTTACGTAACGACTAGTACCCAAAAACAAACCCATCTTAGGTGAAGGCTCCTGCAAGCCATAGAGGCAGTGGTGTTGCTAGGGGGGGGGGTAAGGGGGCTATAGACCCATGTCTTTTGGTTGTAGCCCCGGATAGAATCTCAAGAGCTGCAACCAAAATGCTAGCTAGCCCCCAGTCCCGACAGTTCTGATATTAGCGTAGCCCCGGGTCTTTTCCAGACCTAGCAACACCCCTGCATAGAAGTGTTAGTGCCCAAGTCTTGATCATAGAGGTCTCGTACCATTGCAGACGGTCAGCTGTGCCCAGCAATCTTCTCTCAAATTGCACAAATTTCCCTCAACATGTATCCACCTTTCTGGAAGTGTTCAAGGATCTTTTCTCTGTCCTTTTAATGAAATATCCGGGCTATTATGGGCTGTGGCAGGGCTCCTGGCGGGGGTTTCTTCATCAGGGACCTGTGCGCCCTTTCCACTGTAAACCCTTGAGTTAGAGAGCCTTGGCCTATTTCTTGTAACAGCATATTCTCCACGAAAATAGTAGTGTTAGAGCCCTCTTCACCCTCAGGGAGTCAGATGATTCTGACCTTGTTGCGTCTGGCTCGCCCCTCTGCATTTTGCGACTTTCCCCTCAAGGTTCTGCAGCTGTTGCTGCAGTATTGTAACAAATGTTGAGGTATCCTTCAGGCTGACTGGGTTTAGAGCAACTTCCTTGTCGAGAGCTCCCTTGCGTTTCGTTGAGCGACCAAATCTCTTACTTCAGGAGGTTCACATCCAGGCTGATGGCATCCATTTTGGATTCTAATGCAATCTGCAAGGCTGCTATTGCAGCTAGGATTGTTGGTTCCCCTTCATTTGGTCCTGCTCTGCCTGTGGTGATGGGGACACTGACATGGTGCTTTCGATTGAGTTTGTAGGCTTAGTGAACGTGTCTAATATAGGCTGCTTGGACTTGTTTTTGTGCCCCTTGGACGCCATGCCTAGGTCTCACAGCGCTGGTTTGTTCCTCCTCCATTAGTACCACCTTTGCCTTGTCCGTATACTACTAGTCGTTAGCCTCTGCTGATTGGGGGCTGTTTCACTTTACTGAGGCTTCACTAATGGCGATGTGGTACCCACAATGTGCTCAGCAGGTATACAGCGCTAACAACGGTGTGCTGCTTGTTGTATTCGCTCCTTTGTGGGTTGGCAATCACCAATGTATTCCCTTATGTGGCCTCCTGAGCGCATCATCCGTGCCCATCTACTCCTTCGGGAGAGTCCTGTGCCTATCGTAGGATGGCAGTCGGCCCTTTGGCCATCTTTAGTACTTCAATCATTGGCTGCAAATGAAAGTTGTCCTCCACTTCATGTTATGCAAAAGACATGCCTGCGCACAACACCACTCATTGACTGTAGCCTTATACGTGTAACAGGCCACCTGCACTGCCGTGGTAGCCAACTCTTGTTTGCAGCTGCCCGCTTCCTCTTAGATTTAATTAGTCCGTCCAATGCTTATGCCTGTCCGGCTCTTGTCTGTGCCAAATTAGTTCTTAGCAGAGTATTTTTGCATAATGCAATGTTACAGCCTTCAGCGTGGTCTCATGACTCAAGGTTGTGTCTGTAAGGATGTTGGATTGCACTTCTAGGCATAATCCTTGTTCCGGTATCTTTCACTATATAGGCATGCACTGCCCCAGACCTTGCTGCAGACAGAGACAGCTTCTGCCACCACTTCCACTCCGGTATGCTACCTTAGTTAGCTTGTGCATCGCGTGCTGAGCATTTTTAGTTAGAGCCTGGAGCGGGAGGGGGCCAGAGGGAGGAGCCCGGTTCCAACACTGGCCCAGCCAAGCCATCAGTGTATTTCAGACCACACTCTGCACCCAGCTCTGTCAATGTGCCCGCTGCTCCTCTACAAAGTGTAATGTCCCCGGGTCTCTGCCATCCCATCCAGACTCACTGCTATGTTCTGCAGCGCTTCCAGCAGTTTTGCGGTGACTGCAAACAGTGTCTGCTGCCTCCTCCGCACACTTTCTCTCCACGCAGCTACTTGTCTTTAGGTGGCAGACTCATCCACCTACTCTGATTCCTGTACCCTGTATCTCTACCCCTCCTAGACCTGGCTCTCAAATTGTTGGTGGACATCCTTCTTACCATTGCGACTAAATTCTTGTCTGTGTCATCCCTTATTTCTTCTTGGACCATTTTGATTTCTTTATCCTCCGTCTTGTCAAACCTTTCCCTCATGCATCTATCACCAAGTTCCATTGCTCTGGCAACATCCACCGCCTGTTCCAATGATGGATCTTTGGTTTGCCACAGTCTTTGTTGTATTTGTGAGTCAGCTACATTTAACAGCAATTGATCCCTGAGGTATTCCTCACTGACACCCGTGAATTTACATGTGGACATAAGTCCCCTCAGGGCTGCAATATAAGCATCTATCGACTCGCCTTTCAATTGACGTCTTGAAAAGAATCGGTACCTTTCCAGCACCACGTTGGTTTTATTACCAAAATGTCTGGCCAGTTTTTCTAGTGCATTCTTGAACTTGCGATTGTTGTCACCAGACCTGCCTTCTGTACCCTCAAGATCAGGGAGCGCCTTGAAGATACTTAAAGCTTCTGCTCCGATACAGTTTAACATGGTGGCCTCTTTCAGATCGTCATTATACTTGCTGGCTCCTATGGCTCTCAAGTAAACTTGGAATCCATTGACCCACTGTTCCCATGGGCATGTGGGATTACCTGGAAGTGGGAGAAATTGCATCGGTGCTGTGATGTGTTGCATGGTCGGTAGATAGACTTGCTTGCTTTAAAATGACGTTGGAGTACCTTTATCAGATTGTCTCTCCTTGTTAGTGTAGATTTTTCCTGTTTATTCTCACTGAAACTTGTATTTTTTTTGACACACAGGTGTTTTATCCTGCATATATCTCCTTATGGTTCATCAAACCGTCTATCATGTACATGGTTATGGTTTAAATATTCTTTTGCGATGTCTCCACCTATATTTAACTTTCTGTTTTTTGTACTTGCTGGTCACAAGTTATACATTTTCCGTGTGCGGCTTCAAAATATATGAATCTTGTGTGGTTAGTTGTATGCTCCTTCCATCCACCATTCATATGGCACGCTTGTGAAGCGTCATCATACAGTAGATACTTGGTTGTTCGTGTACTTTTAGTTTCGTGCTCTGTGAGTTCGTTACTATGGTTACTCTCTTTGATACAATGCAGACAGCAAGAGTCAGATGGGAACTAGACGCGGTTTGGCACACTTTGACGGTGCGACGGCCGGACGTCATCATCATGCGAACAGAGTCAGGCTGCAGATGCGAACAGTGGGCGGACTCAGGCAGGGCGGAGCGGTGACTGGGTGGAGGGTGCTGGGCTTGAGGAGGTGGAGCGGTCTCTCAAGGCTGGAGCTGGGGGTGAATGAGCTCTAATGAGGAGGTAAGGATGGGTAAGGAGAAAGGAAAGAAAAAGGAGGTGGAGGAGGGGGTCAAGAGGGGGAGGATGACTATAGAATCTACATCTGTGGAAGGAGGGAAGGAGGAGAGTGGGGGACAGGATCGCAGCAGATCCCCGAGGGATGATGAAGGGGGGCTGGCCCGGAACAACACTGGGTCGGTAATCCAGGAAAAGCGCGTTTTGAAAGGGCTGGAAGCCTCAGAGAGCGGTGGGTCTGGGGAGGAGAAGATGCAGGGTGACAGTGTGTGGAAGGTGGTGTTGAAGCCTGAGAGTCGAGAGAAGACGTTTCTGGGGGTGAATCCGTTGGAAATTGCTAGATGGGTGGAGGCGGCTGTGGGGGATGTTACTCGGGTGTTAGTGGTGGCTGGGGGCCGGTTGTTGGTGGAGGGGACGGATGCTGGTAGCAAGGCTAAGATTCAGGAGGTGCGTTTTCTGGGTAGGCATGCAGTGCGAGTGATTGATCAAAGTGGTGTATCGTGTAAGGGGGTGCTGTATGGAGTGCCAGTGTCTGTGAATATGTCTGAGGTGAAAAAGGAATTGGCGGATGTGGGGGTGGTGAAAGCATGGAGGTTGGGGAGGAGAGATGCACATGGGGATGTGGTGTCTACGACTATGGCAGTGAGGTTTGCGAGGACAGAGTGTCCAGAAGTGGTGGAGTTGGGATATCAGAGGTTCCGTATGAAAGTTTATGTAGCGTTGCCCTTGAGATGTTATAAATGTCAACAGTTTGGACATGTGGCGAGAGTATGCAGGAATGAGAGACACTGTGGGAGGTGTGGTGGAGATCATGATATTAAGGAATGCAAGGTGGAGACCCCGGAGAAGTGTGTGAATTGTGGGGGGGGCATTCTACCGCGTATAGGGGGTGTGAGAGTCACAGGGTGGCGAGAGAGGTAGTGCAGGTGAGGGCTGCGGAAGATTTGTCTTATGCGGAGGCAGTGGCAAGGGTGAAACCGGTGCGAGTAGTGAACGAGGTGTGTGGGAGAGAGTCGGTGGTGGATGAGGCTGCGGGAAGGAAGAGAGTGGTGGGAGAGGTGAAAGGCGTAGAAATGATGGTTGTCCCGAAAACTGAGTTTATGTGCTTTATAGTGAGTGTGCTGGAGCTGGTCCAGGGGAATGTGTCTATCAGTGTGTCGGATCTTACGAAAGGAGTGGTGGAAGTGGGGAGGAGGTTTTTGAGTGTTGTGGATGTGGCGGAACAGGATGTGTTTAGGATGGTTGCTAAAGTGCGGAAGCAGAGTGGGGTGCCGGCATGAGGATTTGGCAGTGGAACGCGAGGAGTTTGTTGAGGAATGGTCAGGAGTTGAAAGCGGTGTTGTGTGGGGAATTGAATGTTGACGTGGTTTGTATTCAGGAGACGTGGTTAAGGGGTGATCTGAGGTTTGTGATTCCGGGTTTTGAGTTGTTTTGTAAAGATAGGATGGGGAGAGGAGGGGGTGTGGCTCTAGCAGTTCGAAAGGGGTTGGTTGCAAGGGAGATTGTGGTGGATGGAGCAGTAGAGGCGATTGGGACGGGGATTCGGGTAGGAGGATCGGAAGTATTGGTGCTGAATTATTATAATCCGTGTGAGGTGGTGGAAGTGGGTGTGCTGTCTGGAGTGATAAGGGGACATGTGGGACCTTGTGTTTTGTGTGGCGATTTTAACAGTGCCAACACGTTGTGGGGTAGTGATCGGACAGATACGAATGGGGAACTGTTGGAGGACATGGCGGATGAATTGAGTCTGGTATTGCTGAATGATAGTTCGGGTACGCGGTTGGATGTGAGGACTGGGAAGTTGTAGTGCTTGGATTTGACCTGGGTGACTGCTGCAATTGCGGGTGAATGTGATTGGGAGGTGCGTGAGGATGGGGACATGGGGAGCGATCATTCTGCTATTTTGGTGACTGTGAGGGGTGAGGTAGGGATCAGGCCACGTATGTCTGGGAGTCAGTTGAATTTTAGGAAAGCTGATTGGGAGGTGTATAAGGAAGTGTGTCGGGATTTGATTGTTCCATGGGGAAGGGATGGGGGGGGGGGTGGATGAATGGAATGAGCATCTGGTGCAGGGAATGAGAGCAGCGTCTGTGGCAGCAATTCCGGAGATTGAGAAGGGGAAGGGTGGAAAGATCGAGGTTCCTTGGTGATCGGTGGAATGTTCAAGAGCAGTGGCGGCACGTAAGAAGGCTAGAGCGAGAGCGGTGAGAACGGGAATGATGGTGGATCTGGTGGCATATAAGAAGGCTAAGGCGGTGGTGCAGAGAGTGATTAAGGAAAGAAAGCGAGGATATTGGAGGGGCTATTGTGGGTCCTTGGGGAGTGATTCTGGTGTGGGTGAGGTTTGGAAACAGTTCAAGTGGATGTCCGGATTGATGAGGCCGCAAGGTGGTATGTCTGTGTTGTTGAAAGGGGAAGAGGTGGTCAGTGAGGAAGGGGAGAAGGCGAATTTGTTGGGGGAGTATTTTGCAGAGGTGCACAGTTCAGGGAATTTTCCAGAAGCGGTGAGGCTAGGTATGGGTGTGGTTGAGGAGGAGATGCGGGAGTTGTTGGCGGATGTTGGGCCTTGGGAGGAACAGTACGAGGTTCCGTTTTCTATGGTGGAGTTGGATGGGGCGATTCGGAAGGGGAAGTGGTCTAGTCCAGGGGTGGATGGGGTCATGTATGTATTTTTGGAAAGGTTGCCAGTGGAATGTAAGTTGGAGCTATTGGCGCTGTTAAATGAGATCTGGAAGAGTGGAGTTTTGCCGAAGTTGTGGAGGAGAGCGATTGTGGTGGCGATTTTGAAGGGTGGCAAGGTTCCGACGGAATGTAAGTCGTATAGGCCGATTGCGCTGACTGTTGTGATGTGTAAGGTTATGGAACGGATGGTGGTTGAGCGATTGGGGTTTTATTTGGAGAAGAATGGGCGATTGAGTGATTTCCAGAGTGGGTTTAGGAGGAATCGGTCGGTGGCTGATCCGTTAGTAAGGTTGGTGACTGGTGTGGAGGAGGCGTTGTGTGATGGGGAGTTGGTGGGGGCGTTCTTTTTGGATTTGGAGAAAGCGTATGATATGGTATGGAAGAGCGGGTTGTTGATAAGACTGTTGGAGATGGGTGTGAAAGGGAGGATGTTTCGGTGGATTAGGGCGTTTTTGGCTGATAGGAACTTTCAGGTGAGAGTGAGGGGGTGATGTCTGAGGTTTGGAAGATGGAGAATGGGACGCCGCAGGGGAGTGTGATTAGTGCAATGCTGTTTAATGTGATGGTGGATGGGTTGATTCGGGCTTTGGCGGGAATCGGATGTCAGGTGGATTTCTTTGCAGATGATGGTGTGGTATGGGTAAGAGGGCGGAGTTTGTTGTTGGTGCAGAGTCGGCTGCAAGCTGCGATAGTGCGTATGGAGGAGTGGTGTGGGAAATGGGGCTTTTCGGTGTCTGTGGATAAAAGTGTAAGTATGGTTTTCTCGAGGAAAAGGGTGCAGCAGGAGTTAGAATTGGTTTTGATAGGTGTGAGGGTGAAGAGCGTAGAAGAGTTTCGGTACTTGGGGGTGATTCTGGATAGGAAGTTGAACTGGAATTTGCAGGTGGATGGTGTGGTGGATAAGTGTAAACGTAGGTTGAATTTGTTGCGGGCGGTGTCTGGGAAAGAGTGGGGTGCGCAGCAGAAGTGTTTACGAATGTTATATAATGGGTTGATTTTGAGTGTGATGGATTTTGGATGTCAGGTGGCAGTGGGTTTCACAGCGAGTCAGAAGTTGCGGTTGGATAGGGTGCAGGCGAGGGCATTGATGGTGTGTTCGGGTGTGATGAGGTTTTCGCCAGTGAATGCGGTGCAGGTGCTTGTGGGGGAGATGCCGTTGGGGTTGAGGAGGGATGCGTTGAATATGAGGTGGTGGGTGAAGTGCAGTGCGAAGAGTGTTGCTCATCCGGTGCGTGAATGTTTGAAGTATAATTGGAGGTTTGACTACTATAGGGACCGGTGGAGGAGGAAGTGGGGCACTTTGGGATTTCATATGTGGGAGAAAGGGGTGAAGTGGGGTGTAGGCGAGTTGTTGGCTGTGACGGGTATGGATTTGGTGAGATGGCCGATGTGGATGATGGGGTCTCCAAAGGTGTGTTTAGAGTTGGCGAGTGTGGTGTCGAAGAAGCGAGGTTTGCAGGGTGAGATCAAGGCTTTGGGTCAGGCGTATGTGGCAGGGAAGGAAGGATGCAAGGTGTTCACGGACGGTTCGAAAGATCCTGTGTCTGGGAGAGTGGGTATGGTGTATTATTTGGAAAACACTGGGGAGTATAAAGTGGGGCGACTGACGAATGATGTGTCTATTTGTACGGCTGAGTTGGTGGCGATTGCATTGGCGATTGATAGGGTGTGCGAGTTGGGGTATGAGAAGGTGGTGGTGTTCTCGGATTCATTGAGTGGGTTGCAGGCGATTGTGGTAGGGGATGGTGATAGGAAGGATGTGATTTTGGATATCAGGAGGAAGATTCATTCAAAACCTTCCATCCATCACTTTTGTGGTCAGTTTGTTTCTCCTTGTGAGAGAGGGTATGCCCAGACGTGGGTCCCTTGCTCGCTGCGCCACAGGGAACCAGGCTGCACCTCACTGAGGAGGTCCAACAAGGCCGAAACATGTCTGGGGTTGCTTGGTTTTCTGTGCAGAGGGGACCTGGCCTAGCAGTTCGGGCTGGGCTGCTGGCAGCTGCTGACTGATTTGCACATGGCTGGTCCCCTTTTGCAATGGCGCAGACGGGCTAAAAAACGGTGGTGTGGAAGGTTGCCCAGAGCAATTGCCAGTGGTTTAGATTCATTCGAAACCTTCCACCCATCACTTTTGTGGTCAGTTTGTTTCTCCTTGTGAGAGAGGGTATGCCCAGACGTGGGTCCCTTGCTCGCTGCGCCACAGGGAACCAGGCTGCACCTCACTGAGGAGGTCCAACAAGGCCGAAACATGTCTGGGGTTGCTTGGTTTTCTGTGCAGAGGGGACCTGGCCTAGCAGTTCGGGCTGGGCTGCTACCTTCGGTGGCGGCAGCTGCTGACTGATTTGCACATGGCTGGTCCCCTTTTGCAATGGCGCAGACGGGCTAAAAAACGGTGGTGTGGAAGGTTGCCCAGAGCAATTGCCAGTGGTTAAGATTCATTCGAAACCTTCCACCCATCACTTTTGTGGTCAGTTTGTTTCTCCTTGTGAGAGAGGGTATGCCCAGACGTGGGTCCCTTGCTCGCTGCGCCACAGGGAACCAGGCTGCACCTCACTGAGGAGGTCCAACAAGGCCGAAGCATATCTGGGGTTGCTTGGTTTTCTGTGTAGAGGGGACCTGGCCTAGCAGTTCGGGCTGGGCTGCTACCTTCGGTGGCGGCAGCTGCTGACTGATTTGCACATGGCTGGTCCCCTTTTGCAATGGCGCAGACGGGCTAAAAAACGGTGGTGTGGAAGGTTGCCCAGAGCAATTGCCAGTGGTTTAGATTCATTCGAAACCTTCCACCCATCACTTTTGTGGTCAGTTTGTTTCTCCTTGTGAGAGAGGGTATGCCCAGACGTGGGTCCCTTGCTCGCTGCGCCACAGGGAACCAGGCTGCACCTCACTGAGGAGGTCCAACAAGGCCGAAACATGTCTGGGGTTGCTTGGTTTTCTGTGCAGAGGGGACCTGGCCTAGCAGTTCGGGCTGGGCTGCTACCTTCGGTGGCGGCAGCTGCTGACTGATTTGCACATGGCTGGTCCCCTTTTGCAATGGCGCAGACGGGCTAAAAAACGGTGGTGTGGAAGGTTGCCCAGAGCAATTGCCAGTGGTTTAGATTCATTCGAAACCTTCCACCCATCACTTTTGTGGTCAGTTTGTTTCTCCTTGTGAGAGAGGGTATGCCCAGACGTGGGTCCCTTGCTCGCTGCGCCACAGGGAACCAGGCTGCACCTCACTGAGGAGGTCCAACAAGGCCGAAACATGTCTGGGGTTGCTTGGTTTTCTGTGCAGAGGGGACCTGGCCTAGCAGTTCGGCTGGGCTGCTACCTTCGGTGGCGGCAGCTGCTGACTGATTTGCACATGGCTGGTCCCCTTTTGCAATGGCGCAGACGGGCTAAAAAACGGTGGTGTGGAAGGTTGCCCAGAGCAATTGCCAGTGGTTTAGATTCATTCGAAACCTTCCACCCATCACTTTTGTGGTCAGTTTGTTTCTCCTTGTGAGAGAGGGTATGCCCAGACGTGGGTCCCTTGCTCGCTGCGCCACAGGGAACCAGGCTGCACCTCACTGAGGAGGTCCAACAAGGCCGAAACATGTCTGGGGTTGCTTGGTTTTCTGTGCAGAGGGGACCTGGCCTAGCAGTTCGGGCTGGGCTGCTACCTTCGGTGGCGGCAGCTGCTGACTGATTTGCACATGGCTGGTCCCCTTTTGCAATGGCGCAGACGGGCTAACAAACGGTGGTGTGGAAGGTTGCCCAGAGCAATTGCCAGTGGTTTAGATTCATTCGAAACCTTCCACCCATCACTTTTGTGGTCAGCCAGGTCCGACAGGGGCATTGCATTCGGCGTGGCTCCCTCCACCACCATTCGAACATGGTCGTCAGCCTCCTCCGCACAGGTGTCGTACTCCTCTCCCCTGTGCACTCCAGGATGCCGGGAGAGGTAGTCTGCTGCGTTATTGGCCCCGGGCCGATACACCAGGGTAACTCCATACTCAAGCAAGGCAAGCATCCACCTCTCAATCCTAGCTGGGGGCTTCGAGGATGACCCAGCCAGAATGGGAAGCAATGGCTTGTGGTGGTCTGTTACCACGGTCACTGGACGCCCCAAGACAGTCGAAAATGTCTGCAACCCCAGAGGACCGCCAGTGCCTCCTGCTCGATCTGGGAGTATCGTTGCTCCGTCTCCGAGAGCGCCTTGCTGGCGTATGCCACTGGGCGGACGCTCCCGTCCCGGTCCACCTGAGTCAGTACAGCCCCCAGGCCGAACGGACTAGCGTCCACAATGATCTCGGACGCCAGCGCCGGGTCGAAGAATGCCATGGTGTCCTCTGCTGTTAAGGCGCTCTTAATGTCCTCAAAAGCCGACTGCTCAAGTGGGCCCCACTGCCAGATCGACTCCTTCTTCGTCAACGCCCTGAGCGGCTCGGACCTCGACGCAAGATTTTGAATGAAGCGCCCACAGTATGTCACCATACCAAGGAAGCTCCTCACGTCGGACACCGACTCGGGGGGCTGCGCCTTCTTAATGTCCTGAACCTTCCTCGGATCGGGCAACACCCCCCCTCCTTGAACACGAACCCGAAGAATTCAATGGAGGGGCGCAGGAACTCACATTTATCGCTATGAAGGGTGAGGCCCAGTGTCACAATCACACTAACATGAAGGAAGAGAGATCGACACTCTTCCTCGAACCACGGAAGCCGAATGAACTCGACCCTCCCACCGTGGTTGCACAGGCACCTGATTTAGGAAACAGGTCGCCACGTGGCAGCCAATGGGGGGAAGAGGGGTTAACACCAGGAAAAACCCTACTCTATCTCACATAGAATTAATGGAAATATCACCTGCACTATTAACATGTACCTGATTCCTGAATAGCACCCTTAGTACGTGTACTGTATCCTGCTCTGACATATCATTCTCTTACAACACATAAGCAAGCAATATGACCACACATAAGAGAAAGCGTCCCAAAATGATTAGATAATACACATGGCCCTTCGGGCAGCGTTAGCAACATACAACATAAATGCATTTCCTTTAGTTCCTGGCACTAGTGAAATGTCGTTGTCCATATGCAGTACTTCCTGCATCATTAACCCAACACAAGATTGGCAAAGTTCTTGTAACACACGAGTAACAAACACACTTTGGTTTTTCACACCGATTGAATTCAAAGAGATTAGGGCGTTACTTATCTCAGGTCTGGGGAGCCCGCGGGACTTCCCAGACAAATATTGAAACAGCGGTAAATCATTCCAAGCAGTTCAGAAATATATTGCCCCAATGAGTACTTATCTTGAGTCTGGGGAGCCCCGTGGGACTTCCCAGACGAAGGACAGCAAGCGTTGTCTCTGCCGGCTACTCAGCGCCCCTCCTGCTCCTACCGCACCGTGAACGTGTGCGATCAAGCGTTTCTCCCCTGCATCTTGTTTCGTCGCATGCGGACGCCTTCCTCCTGTTGCCGAACGCGGCCGCCTGCCTCCTGCTCCAAATCAACAATAAGCCACACCTGCCCACCGCCGTTGCCTGCCTTTAAGCTGCCTTGATTCTTGATGCAGTACATCTGGCAAGGCGCGCACGGGCCAAACTACAAAATAACACAAAGGATGCTGGGAACTATAGTTTCCTTGTCCTTCCAGCACATAATGTCTCAATAGGCGTATTTTAGCACTCCACACCTGTGCCAACCCTGATTCCTAACACCCAGTGACTGCAGCCTCTCAAAGGTCTTTCCAAGCCTCCTCAGATGGTCCACCTCTGTCCTAGCGAACACCAAAATATCATCGCTGATATTAAGGACACCCTCCAGATCTGCTAGGGCACCCCGGATAATGTTCTGAAATACTTCTGCAGCCGATGACACCCCAAAACTCAACCTCTTGTACCTGTATAGGCCACGGTGGGTGGTAAACGTTGTTATGTACCGGGTCTCGGTGTGGAGGACAACCTGATGATATCCTGCTCGAAGGTCTAACTTGGAGAAGAAACGGGCCCCTTGTACTTCAGCGATAATGTCGTCGATGGTAGGGGTGAGATGCCGCTCCCTCTTAATGGCCTTGTTGGGTAGCCTCATGTCCACACAAATCCGGACAGAGTCAGGTTGTTTAGGTTTTCTAGCCACCACAATGGGGGATACACAAGGCGTCGGGCCCTCGACCTTCTCGATAATGTCCAGACTCACCAGGTTGTCCAACTCCTTGTCCACCTGCTCCTTCAGATGGAACGGTACCCTGCGGTGCTTCAGGGCAATGGGCTGTACGGAGTCATCAATGTGCAGCCTGACTGGGTCACCGGTCATCTTTCCAATGCCGTTGAAGAGGGCAGCGTACTTATCAAGGAGGTCATTGATGTCTTCCAAGTACACCGAGTACGCGAAAGTGACAATTCCGAGAGCCTCGGCAGCAGCACAGTTTAGGAGAGTGTTGTTACTCACAGGGGTCACATAGAACCGAGCCCTGATCCGGCAGCCCTCATGCTCCACACTTGCCACGAAGGCACCGTCCAGCGGTATTGGTTGTAGTCCTCCAAAAGCGAATATGCGGGCTCTCTGCGTAGCCAAGTCCGGGGGCGGGTCAATGGCGTCATAGTGTCCCCTGGCCATTACATTGACCGACGCCCCCGTGTACACCAGCACCGGAGAGTGGTTAACCTCCACCACACACCTCGGCTGCCTCCTAGTCTTCCCCTTCAGGACTTCCACACTCGAAACAAAGAAGATGTTCTCTTCCTCTTCCTCATCTGCCTCGTCCACCTGGGCCTCCTCTTCACCTTGCTCTACCTGGGCCACATTTGGTGGTTGGCTCTGGCGCGGAGTCCATGTCCGAGCCTGACCTCTCGGTACCATCATGGGCAGGGCCACCTTGCACACTCTAGAGAAGTGGTCAGGCAGGCCGCACCTGCCACATGTTCTTCCGGCTGCCAGGCACTCCGTCGGGTGGGGAAGGTCATAGCCACACTTCTGGCATGACTCCCCTGATCTTCCTGCTCTGTCCCGGGGTCCTCCGCCAGGCCTTCTCATTCCTCTGCCGCCTCACCACACAGCACACACCTCCTCCGACTTTATTGAGCAGGACCCCACCTCCATCTTGCTTGCGCGAGCCTCTGCCACTGTCAGGACCAAAGCCAAGACCAAACCAAGACAAGGGGTGCAGAGGGGCATGGTGGGGGCTGTGATGCACGTACAAGTTGGATCCAGAAAGCTGTATCCATTTAAAAGGCTGCTGTGCCCCTTTTGCAGAAAAGCAGCCTTCAAAAACTACAGCTCCCAGCAGAAGCAGTCTCCTGCCTACAACTCCCAGCATGCTCGGGGGCGCCACGGGCCAATCAGGAGTCCAGCAGGGTGTGGCACATCAACGCGCATGCGCAAGCCCCGAGGCACGGGGCTTGCGCTTGAGACTTCGGAAGGAGAGGACGTGCAAAGCCCAGCTCCTCCAGAATCAGTCGCGAGGGGCCCCGCCCCGCCGGAAAAGCAGTTCGGCCCCTCGCTCCTGCAAGATAAGTCTTTAACCCATCTTGGGGAATCAGAGGGATCGGGGGAGAAGCGCAGGGGGCTTTAGCCCGCAAACTCCTAGCCCCTGCGCCTACAGGAAAGATAAGTGGGCGTGTCCTAGGCGCGTCGCTAACCCGCGCTTGCATTCGTAGTGGGAACCGAACCGCACCGTGTGTTCCCGCCTCCTGGAACCAGGGAAAACTCGGCACACGGGAGGCGAAAACACATGGGCAAAAGTTACCGCAGCGGTCTGAAGGAAGACCCCTGTGGGAAGTAACATTGGCATTTTTTCCACATCAGGAACAAGTGGAAAAGCCCCAAAGAGTGGCAAACTTTGGCACACTCTAAAGCCCGTGATTTGAGCCCGGGTGGCAGCTAGAATGTTGTGTGTTTGTGCGTGTGAGGAATGAATGAGAAGGTTATGGGAATGCAGAGGCAACACCCTAACTTGTGTTATTTCTTTTAGCTTCTTGGACCAGCACTGAACACTACGGACCTGCCACAAGACTTGACGGCTTCATCACGGACAGGACACTGAAACCCAGAGCTAAGTTTGCATGCCAAGAAATGCTAATTAGTTGTGGACAGAATTAGGTGCATGGTTTAGACTTGTACGTTATTGAGCAGTGAGGGGGCCTAAGTCTGACTATGTGGAGGTGGTGTGCAAATAACTACTTGGTACCAAGTACAATCTAAAGTGTGCAACAATCAACCCTTCCATTCCCCGTCCTATCCACAACCCCTACCCAAACCTCAATCCGGTTTCCCTAAAATCCCCCAACCTATCCAATCAACGAGACCCTAACCCTCCTTCCCTGCTCTGGTCCGGGTAGCCTGCGTAAGCTTCGACTTGCAGGCTCCACGACCATAGTGGGGGTGGTTGGTACTGCGTCGCTCCTGCGCCTAGGACCAGAGTGCTCTGACAGAAGCGCAAGCCCACGTATTTTCCAGGCGCCTGAGCGGCACAGCCAACCCTCACAACAAGTCATGGAAGAGATTGCTAAAGCCTTGCAGGATTTGCAAGGGGAGTTAGCCGCATCCAGGCAAGAATATGCAACTTTGTCCGCGCAGGTGCGGAATCTAGCTGCCCAAGCATCGCCCTTACCTGGTCAACCGTCTACCCCGGTACAGGTACATGTAACCCCGGAAGCCATAGTTCCCCTTGCACCTCCAGAGCGATATGCAGGGGACCCGCAAAGATTCTCTACGTTTTTGACCCAATGTCGTCTCCACTTTCTCACCAAGGCATCAGCCTTTCGGTCTGCTCAAGCACGTACAGCCTTCGTGATATCGTACCTTACAGGGGACGCCGCCTCTTGGGCGAATCCTTTGGTTCAAAAGGACGATGCTGTCCTGTATGACTGGGATGAGTTTCTAGGGGAATTTGAGAAGATCTTTAACCGACAGGCAGCCACCCTCTGCAAGGATCGGGAACTGCTGAGTTTAAGGCAAGGCAATAGGGAACTGGTGACTTATGTCACGCAGTTCAACCGGCTAGTAGCAGAAGCCGAATGGCCCAGAGAAAAGAGGATGTCCCTATTTTATCAGGGGTTAAAAGACGAGTTAAAAGATCTTATAGCTCAGGTTGATCCACAGCCAAGAGAGTGTTCGGATATGATCAACTTAGCCTTGCGTCTTGACCACCGCTTGGCGGAAAGGCGAGGCGACAAGAGAAGAGGAGAATCTCGTCCTGTACCACGGTTAGACCAGTTTAAAGGATCTCGTGGGACGGTGGACAAATCTGAGGGGGATGAGCCGATGCAAATCGGCTCCATCCGGGCCCCCCTAACAAAAGAAGAGAAAGAGCAGAGAAGAAAAGACGGGGTCTGTATGTATTGCGGTAAGGCTGGGCATTTCGTTCGCGAATGCCCCGCCAAACCAAAAACCCAGGGAAACGCCTTGGCTCGTCGGTAGTGGGGGTCACCCGGCCGAGCCTAGTCAGCAGGGCCCCAGTTGCAGGCTATTCGAATCATGGCCCCTATATCACTCAGAAGGGTTGCTTAGAGTTCTTGACTAAGAGGAAACAGGTTACACTGCTAATCGACTCGGGTGCAACTGGTAATTTCATCGATGCCCAGTTTGTGGGTACTTTAGGAATTCCGGTGCAATGTAAACCTACTTCAGAACTGGTACATGCAGTTGACGGTACCCCCCTTAGTTCAGGCCCTGTTACCCATAGTACCTGTGTTATAATCCTTCGGTGTGGAGATGGGCATACAGAAAAGATTGCCTTTGACATTATTGCCGCCCCGCAATTTGGGCTTATCCTGGGTTTGCCATGGTTAAAGAAGCATGACCCTCACATTCAATGGACCTCAGGATCGATAGACCTGAATTCTCCATATTGCAAAGAACATTGCTTAAAAAAGGCTTTGCCGGACATACGCTCCATCTGCATTGCTAACAGTCAACCAGAGGTACGTCCTGAAGATCTGCCCCAAGAGTATGCCGACTTTGCGGATGTGTTTAATAAACAGGCCGCTGAGTCTTTACCTCCACACCGGCCCTTCGATTGCCGGATAGACCTGGAGCCAGGAGCGGTATTGCCATGCAGCCGCATCTACGCTTTGACCGAGGCTGAGAATGACCACCTCCGGGAATACATAGCATCAAACCTCAAGAGTGGTTTTATTCGGCACTCTAATTCTCCGGTTTCGTCACCTCTGTTCTTCGTACCGAAGAAGTCTGGGGAGCTCCGGACTTGTATTGATTACCGCGGAGTGAACCGGATAACCATTAAAAACCGTTATCCGCTCCCTTTAATCCCAGTACTTCTAGACCAAGTCAGGGATGCGGTCATCTATACCAAGTTGGACCTTCGAGGCGCATACCACTTGGTACGGGTACGTGAAGGAGACGAGTGGAAGACCGCCTTCCGAACCAAGTTCGGATTGTATGAATATCAGGTCATGCCATTCGGCCTCTGTAACGCCCCCGCCGCCTTTCAACATTTCCTGGATGAGGTACTTCGGGAATATTTAGATGTATGTGCTGTTGTGTACATTGACGACATCCTCATCTATTCCAGTAGTCTCCAGGAACATGTCCGACATGTTCGTGCGGTGTTGCAAAGATTGCGAGAACATCATCTCTACGCAAAGTTAGAAAAGTGCGAGTTTCATCGTACCACTGTGGAGTTCTTAGGTTATTTCCTAACCCCAACCGGCGTTCAAATGGATACCAAAAAGGTGCAGGCAATTTTAGATTGGGCATCCCCTGCTAATGTGAAGAATATACAATCCTTTCTAGGATTTGCAAATTTTTACAGACGCTTTGTTAAGAACTTTTCAGCATTGGTTACTCCAATCACGAAGCTTCTTCGTAAGGGTTGCCCGTTTGTTTGGGATGCCTCAGCCGAACAGGGTTTTAATCGGCTCAAAAAGGCCTTCACTGACGCTCCGGTACTAAAACACCCAGACTTGTCCAGACCATTTGTGGTTGAAACGGACGCCTCCAGTTATGCTTTGGGGGCCGTTCTGTCCCAAAGGGATCCAATGACGGGTTTATTACATCCGGTGGCCTATTATTCTAGGAAGCTGCTGCCAGCCGAGGTGAATTATATCATCGCAGATCGAGAACTGCTGGCAATAAAGGCAGCATTTAGCGAATGGCGGCATTATCTGATGGGTGCACGTCATACGATAACAGTAATCACGGACCATCGAAACCTACAATTTATCAAAACCGCCAAGACCCTGAGTCCACGTCAGCTGCGTTGGGCCATGTACTTCGCGGAGTTCGACTTTATCATCACATATAGGCCCGGAAACAGCAACCAGAAAGCTGACATCTTGTCACGCTATCCCGAGCCGACAATTCGAGAGGCGAACCCCACGCCCCAATCAATAATTCCTCCCGCTCATATTATTGGGGCGACCTCTGATTTCTTTGAAGGAATTCAGAAAGAATTCTCTATGCAAGAACTACACCATTGGTGCAAACAGGACCCTCGGAATGTAGTTCTTGCAGGGCTTCCCTACCACGCTCATGCTCTGTATTTGCCTACTGCGGCACTCCGGGAAAAGGCCATGTCGTGGTGTCATGATTCATCCCTTGTAGGTCATCCGGGAAGGTCAAAAACACAAGAGCTGGTGGCTAGATACTTCTGGTGGCCGAAGTGGCGACAAGATGTTCAGCAACACATATTGAAGTGTGACACCTGTGCCCGCAATAAGGCCAGTCACCAAAGACCTGCAGGCCTTCTGCGTCCTTTACCAACTCCAGACGTACCATGGCATACTGTAACCATGGACCTCATTGTGGATCTCCCGCCGATACAGGGTTACACGTCAATATTGGTTGTAGTAGATACCTTTTCGAAAATGGCCCATTTTATTCCTTGCAAGGGAGTTCCAACCGCTAGTGCAATTGCAGAACTCTTCCTGCAAAACGTCATTCGCCTACACGGGCTTCCACACCATGTTATCACCGACAGAGGCCCACAATTCATTTCACGATTTTGGCGTGAGTTTTGCAGGATCGTTGGGATGGAAGTCCATTTGTCATCCGGGTATCATCCCGAGACTGACGGCCAAACCGAGCGTGTAAATCAAGGGCTCGAGCAATACTTGCGTTGCTTTGCTACAAGCAGGGAAAACACTTGGGTCCAGCATACTTGGTTAGCTGAACTAGCCTACAATAATGCCTTACACACGTCCACCAAAAAGACTCCCTTTTACTGTCTTTATGGACGACATCCACGTATTCTTCCCGTAGCTGTCCCGTCCTTAGAAGTGGAATTGCCCACACTAGCGGGACAGCGGATAGAAATTGAGCAAGTTTGGAAGGAGGTACAAGGTAATCTCGTTAGAGCAAAAAACTCTTATAAGTATTATGCAGACAAAAACCGCCGTGCCAGTCCTCCCTATCGTGTGGGTGACATGGTGTGGCTTTCCACCCGCAATATTCGATTGGATGGTCCCCGGAAATTACAACCCCGCTACTTAGGCCCATTCCCGATTGTACAGATCGTGAATCCAGTTGCAATTCGATTGGAATTACCCTCCCAAATGAAAATTCATCCCACATTCCACACGTCCCTACTAAAACCTGCCCCGCATGGAACTCCCGTTAAAAAAACCCCCCGATAATTGTTCACGGGGAACCTGAATATGAGGTACGTGCAATTTTGAACTCCAAAAAGAGCACGAACGGCCAATTGTATTATTTAGTGGACTGGGTGGGGTATGGACCTGAAGAGCGCTCGTGGGAGCCCTCACATCACGTTCATGCTCCAAGATTGTTGCGCACTTTCCATAAGAATTATCCAGATAACCCCGGAAGGCCTAGCTTCCGTGGGAGGGGGAGTGCTGTCAGGACCAAAGCCAAGACCAAACCAAGACAAGGGGTGCAGAGGGGCATGGTGGGGGCTGTGATGCACGTACAAGTTGGATCCAGAAAGCTGTATCCATTTAAAAGGCTGCTGTGCCCCTTTTGCAGAAAAGCAGCCTTCAAAAACTACAGCTCCCAGCAGAAGCAGTCTCCTGCCTACAACTTCCAGCATGCTCGGGGGCGCCACGGGCCAATCAGGAGTCCAGCAGGGTGTGGCACATCAACGCGCATGCGCAAGCCCCGAGGCACGGGGCTTGCGCTTGAGACTTCGGAAGGAGAGGACGTGCAAAGCCCAGCTCCTCCAGAATCAGTCGCGAGGGGCCCCGCCCCGCCGGAAAAGCAGTTCGGCCCCTCGCTCCTGCAAGATAAGTCTTTAACCCATCTTGGGGAATCAGAGGGATCGGGGGAGAAGCGCAGGGGGCTTTAGCCCGCAAACTCCTAGCCCCTGCGCCTACAGGAAAGATAAGTGGGCGTGTCCTAGGCGCGTCGCTAACCCGCGCTTGCATTCGTAGTGGGAACCGAACCGCACCGTGTGTTCCCGCCTCCTGGAACCAGGGAAAACTCGGCACACGGGAGGCGAAAACACATGGGCAAAAGTTACCGCGGCGGTCTGAAGGAAGACCCCTGTGGGAAGTAACATTGGCATTTTTTCCACATCAGGAACAAGTGGAAAAGCCCCAAAGAGTGGCAAACTTTGGCACACTCTAAAGCCCGTGATTTGAGCCCGGGTGGCAGCTAGAATGTTGTGTGTTTGTGCGTGTGAGGAATGAATGAGAAGGTTATGGGAATGCAGAGGCAACACCCTAACTTGTGTTATTTCTTTTAGCTTCTTGGACCAGCACTGAACACTACGGACCTGCCACAAGACTTGACGGCTTCATCACGGACAGGACACTGAAACCCAGAGCTAAGTTTGCATGCCAAGAAATGCTAATTAGTTGTGGACAGAATTAGGTGCATGGTTTAGACTTGTACGTTATTGAGCAGTGAGGGGGCCTAAGTCTGACTATGTGGAGGTGGTGTGCAAATAACTACTTGGTACCAAGTACAATCTAAAGTGTGCAACAATCAACCCTTCCATTCCCCGTCCTATCCACAACCCCTACCCAAACCTCAATCCGGTTTCCCTAAAATCCCCCAACCTATCCAATCAACAAGACCCTAACCCTCCTTCCCTGCTCTGGTCCGGGTAGCCTGCGTAAGCTTCGACTTGCAGGCTCCACGACCATAGTGGGGGTGGTTGGTACTGCGTCGCTCCTGCGCCTAGGACCAGAGTGCTCTGACAGCCACCTCATGACATCGGCCCAGTTCCAATATGCGGGGCAGAGTGATGCCCGGCTCTCTCAGGACCTGCCTCCTGAGCTTGCCGGAGGAGCACCCCTGAATCAACATCGTGCGCATCATGTCCTCCGCGTCCCCCCATGCACAGCCCAGGGAAAGGCGGCGCAGGCGACCATAAAAGGTATCCAGTGTCTCATCGTCCTTTTGTTTGGCCGACAGCATGACAAATCTTTCATAGTCCACGTTGGCAAGGGGCAGAAAGTGCGCAAGGAGCACCACCTTGGCCGCATCATAGGATTGGTCCACCGGAGCAAGCGACTCAAAAATGTCCTGGACCGCAGGCCCCGCCGAGTACAGCATAGTAGCCACCATGCTGTCGTCGTCCGTCACCTGAGCAGCCCTGAAATACATGTCCAGGCGGCCAACCCACCTCCTCCACAGAGGCCCCATTCTGGAAGGTGGACCCGATGCATCAAATTCGGGGATGGGCTGCACGGCAGCCTGGGCTTGTGCCTGAGCCATGACAGGGAGTCCTTGCTGAGCACCTGGCTGTGCCATCGGCAGCACCTGGGGTGCAGGAGCCTGAACACCTACTTGCGGGGGTAGCTGTGGAGCCGCCGCTGGTTGTTGAACTGGAAGCACTGAGGGCTGCAAAGGCTGCTGATGTTGCGCCGCTTGGCCACCGTCATGGGCTTGAGCGCACAGGCACCCCCACCTAGTGTCCTGAGGGCCGCAACTCAACCACCCACCACCACCATGCAGACAAAAGCCTCCCCCCCTCTTCCAGGCACAGCAACAGTCCAACCTGGGGGAGAGGCGGTGGTGACTTGTCCCTCGCTCACCTGGGACAGCTTCCAGCCACAAGACCCATGGAGGAGAAGAAGACACCCACTGCAGCCATCCTCGTGATCCACAGCGTCCTGATGATGAAGGGCACAAAGAAGAACGCTGTGTTTCCACCTTGCCGTAGTCCACAGGGGTGTGGATGTTCCAAAAATTAAGCTACAATTGTGGAGTGGACTAGACAGGCCCTGCCATGTTAGTCCTTCCCCTAGCTTTCACTCGACGTAGGAGTCCCAAAACTGGAGTAAAATTCACAAACCTTCCAAACCGGAGCCAGATGAAGTTCCACGGCCTCAGAGACAAAATGGCCACCAGCCGCGTGTATGATCCGCAACCACGGCGTGAAACGAAACATCCGAATGTTCCGCTTCAGGGAAAAATTCCGGAATGCCTTCACCGCCGGGCCCGGGCATCCGTTGACACTCGTCGCCACTGTTGGGGGTCTGTCCTTGGCCCGAGGCGTGCCCGCAAGCCCCCACCCTGAAAGGACCACACAGCTCACACGTCCTTCCAGTACAGGCTTCCCGGTCGCTCTGCTGCGGCCACGAACGCGTCCCACACGGGTGCAGCGCCACACATCGGTCCACCCACGCCTCCGATAATTGAAAGAAAGAAAGCAGACAGCAAGATGGACGGCACGTCGTGGCACGTTTTTTAACATACTTTCCTCTAATGCAGGATGGCCGATGAAGAGTTTGCAAAATGCTACATGCCCGTGCGACGTTTAAGTTTATTGTTACGGCGTACCTTCATCCAAAATCTGTGTGACACGCTGCCTCTACTCTTCTCAGGCCTGCCGGGGTCTCGCACACTTCGATGTCTTTCAAGCAGTTTCCCTTGGTGCCGCCGCCGTAGAATTTTCATTCACATGTTATATGTATTATTAATGTGGAGTTTATTATAACGAACCTCACAGCTCTCAACTCACCCGCTTTTGGCGGGTGTCACCCGCCTTGAAAGCAGACAAATCACCAGCCAAGTCCCTCATACGCCCATTCACTTCTATGGGCCCCTCACCCGCCAAAAAGAAAATCCTGTGTTTTCACCCGTCTTGGTGACAAAAAAGGTTGGGAGCTATGGAACCTCCGAACCTCCGGAGCCTAACGCCACCGGGAAAAATCCAATACAGGAATGGTTCTGGAATGTCTAGTTCCCAGAACCATATTACATATGTATTCTATACAGTACACAGTTGCGTACTACTTAAATGTAAGAATCTACTACATAACAGAGGCTGAAGCCTCGGTGTCCAAAAATCACCGCTGATGGATAAAAATCAAACAGCAAGAAGAAGCAGAAGCACGTTTCCTGGGACTGAAGAGTGTGTTGCTTGCAGCGCTGCCTCTGATTGGCTGAGGGAAGACACGTGACGCAGTTTTCCTCCGCTTTAGGCATCCGTAACCCTCCAAAATGGTGGATCCCCGACTCCAAATCCATTTCCAGCCTTCTGCGCACGCGCCAACAAACGAGGGTATGAATACGCATGCGCAGTAGTGCCGTCCCTCCAAGGCACATGCGCAACGCGAAGATGACTGCATTCTTTGAGCATGCGCCTTAGATTCATTGAGCTTCAGGAAGAAGGGACAAAGCCACTGAAGATCAGTAGGAAACATCCACCGAAGATCACTGGGGAGAGATGCCCGAGCAGGGTGCACATGAGGTGAGTTCATACCTGCCTACATGTGAAGGTCAAAAACCCCGAGCTGTATGCCCCGCCCATAGCGATGCGAGGCCCCGCCCGCACGAGGCCCCGCCCACACGTCGAAAGGTCATCTATATTGAATGTGTGCACAAGAACATGATACTGTGCCCTCAACACACGCATTCACTAGTTCTGCGCGGCCGCTTTGCATCTGGAATCATTGCAGAAATCCAGATAGAGACATTTTTGCTCACATGTGTTGGCAGCTCTTCTCAGCTGCAGGGAAGGGGGCCTCCAAACATCAGGCACCCACTCACTATTCTATTCAGACGCGGCCTTCCAGCCTCTTCAAATTGATTATAACTACATGACTACGAGTCCCAGAATGCAGTTCTGTCATTTCACACTGGCATGCATCTTCTTATGCAGGACGTAAATAAAATGTGCAATGCCTCATAATGGGTGAAAACATAGTTTTCATGTCAACCAAGCAGACATGCCACAGCCGCATTGTTAGTCTGGTATTTACTTTAGCATAGATGCAGATTATGGGGCTTTTAAATGCCAAGCAGCCTATCCCAGTGAGCTGTGTCTTAACAGAAATGGGCTGTTCCCACACACTTGCCTGCCAATGCCTGCAATAAGACGTACCAAGAAGTGTGTCGATGGGTTGCATGAAAGCAACAAAGAGAATGAGGGAAACATGCCTGCAGCCTGTAAAGTCCAGCTGAGACATCGAAGCCTTTGATCAGCGCTACCCTGGCAGGAACAAATAAAAGTAAACCTTAATTATGAAATCACAGACAATTTTAAAAACACCCTTTGCAGGGATGCAGGTGCTCCAAGTGCCGCCATAGCCGCTTCAATGTTGGCTAGTTCTGTCACTGATGAGACTTCCCTGAGTAAGGTTCACATGAGGTCAGTCGTGTCACTGGGGAGACGTGCCTGAGCAGGGTTCACATGAGGTCAGTCGTGTCACTGGGGGAGACGTGCCTGAGCAGGGTTCACATGAGGTCAGTCGTGTCACTGGGGAGACGTGCCTCAGCAGGGCTCGCATGAGGAGAGTTGTGTCACTAAGGAGACATGCCTGAGCAGGGTTCACATGAGGTCAGTCGTGTCACTGGGGAGACGTGCCTGAGCAGGGTTCACATGAGGTCAGTCGTGTCACTGGGGAGACGTGCCTCAGCAGGGCTCGCATGAGGAGAGTTGTGTCTCTGGGGGAGACGTGCCTGAGCAGGGTTCACATGAGGTGAGTTGTGTCACTGGGGGAGACGTGCCTGAGCAGGGTTCACATGAGGTGAGTTGTGTCACTGGGGGAGACGTGCCTGAGCAGGATCACATGTGGCGAGTTGTGTCACTGGGGAGACGTGCCTGAGCAGGGTTCAGATGAGGTGAGTTGTGTCACTGTGGAGACCTGTCTGAGCAGGGTTCACATGAGGTGAGTTGCCTCACTGGGGAGACTTGCCTCAGCAGGGTTCACATGAGGTGAGTCGTGTCACTGGGGGAGACGTGCCTGAGCAGGGTTTGCATGAGGAGAGTTGTGTCACTGGGGAGACGTGGCTGGGCAGGGTTCACATGAGGTGAGTTGTGTCACTGGGGAGACGTGGCTGGGCAGGGTTCACATGAGGTGAGTTGTGTCACTGGGGAGGCGTGCCTGAGCAGGGTTCAGATGAGGTGAGTTGTGTCACTGGGGAGACGTGGCTGGGCAGGGTCACATGAGGTGAGTCGTGTCACTGGGGAGACGTGCCTGCAAGGTTCACATGAGGTGAGTTGCGTCACTGGGGAGACGTGCCTGAGCAGGGTTCACATGAGGTGAGTTGTGTCACTGGGGAGACGTGCCTGAGCAGAGTTCACATGAGGTGAGTCGTGTCACTGGGGAGACGTGGCTGAGCAGGGTTCACCTGAGGTGAGTCGTGTCACTGGGGAGACGTGCCTGAGCAGGGTTCAGATGAGGTGAGTCGTGTCACTGGGGAGACGTGCCTGAGCAGGGTTCACATGTGGTGAGTTGTGTCACTGGGGAGACGTGGCTGGGCAGGGTTCACATGAGGTGAGTTGTGTCACTGGGGAGACGTGCCTGAGCAGGGTTCACATGAGGTGAGTTGTGTCACGTGGGAGACGTGCCTGAGCAGGGTACACATGAGGTGAGTTGTGTCACTGGGGAGACGTGCCTGAGCAGGGTTCAGATGAGGTGAGTTCCCTGAGCAGGGTTTACGTGAGGTGAGTTCCCTGAGCAGGGTTTACGTGAGGTGAGACTTCCCTGAGCAGGGTTCACATGAGGTGAGACTTCCCTGAGCAGTGTTCACATGAGGTGAGACTTCCCTGAGCAGGGTTCACATGAAGTGAGTTCCCGGAGCGGGGTTCACATGAAGTGAGTTCCCGGAGCGGGGTTCACATGAAGTGAGTTCCCGGAGCGGGGTTCACATGAAGTGAGTTCCCGGAGCAGGGTTCACATGAAGTGAGTTCCCGGAGCAGGGTTCCCATGAGGTGAGTTGCCTGAGCAAGGTTCACATGAGGTGTGTTGTGTCACTGGGGAGACATGCCTCAGCAGGGTACACATGAGGTGAGTTGTGTCACTGCGGAGACATGCCTCAGCAGGGTACACATGAGGTGAGTTGTGTCACTGGGGAGACGTGCCTGAGCAGGGTTCACATGAGGTGAGTTGTGTCACTGGGGAGGTGTGCCTGAGCAGGGTTTAGATGAGGTGAGTTGTGTCACTGGGGAGACGTGCCTGAGCAGGGTTCACATGAAGTGAGTTCCCGGAGCAGGGTTCACATGAAGTGAGTTCCCGGAGCAGGGTTCACATGAAGTGAGTTCCCGGAGCAGGGTTCACATGAAGTGAGTTGTGTCACTGGGGACACATGCCCGAGGAGGGTTCACATGAGGTGAGTTGTGTCACTGGGGAGACGTGCCTGAGCAGGGGTCACATGAGGTGAGTTGTGTCACCGGGGAGACGTGCCTGAGCAGGGTTCAGATGAGGTGAGTTGGGTCACTGGGGCGGCGTGCCTGAGCAGGGTTCACATGAGGTGAGCCGTGTCACTGGGGCGACGTGCCTGAGAAGGGTTCACATGAGGTGAGTTGTGTCACTGGGGAGACGTGCCTGAGCAGGGTTCACATGAAGTGAGTTCCCTGAGCAGGGTTCACATGAAGTGAGTTCCCTGAGCAGGGTTCACATGAAGTGAGTTCCCGGAGCAGGGTTCACATGAAGTGAGTTGTGTCACTGGGGACACATGCCCGAGGAGGGTTCACATGAGGTGAGTTGTGTCACTGGGGAGACGTGCCTGAGCAGGGGTCACATGAGGTGAGTTGTGTCACCGGGGAGACGTGCCTGAGCAGGGTTCAGATGAGGTGAGTTGGGTCACTGGGGAGGCGTGCCTGAGCAGGGTTCACATGAGGTGAGTCGTGTCACTGGGGCGACGTGCCTGAGCAGGGTTCAGATGAGGTGAGTTGGGTCACTGGGGAGGCGTGCCTGAGCAGGGTTCACATGAGGTCAGTCGTGTCACTGGGGAGACGTGCCTGAGCAGGGTTCACATGAGGTGAGTTGTGTCACTGGGGACACGTGCCTGAGCAGGGTTCACATGAGGTGAGTTGTGTCACTGGGGAGACTTGCCTGAGCAGGGTTCACATGAGGTGAGTTGTGTCACTGGGGAGACGTGACTGAGCAGGGTTCACCTGAGGTGAGTTGCCTGAGTAGGGTTCACATGAGGTGAGTTGTTTCTCTGGGGAGACGTGCCTGAGCAGGGTTCACATGAGGTGAGTCGTGTCACTGGGGAGACGTGCCTGAGCAGGGTTCACATGAGGTGAGTTGCGTTACTGGAGAGACGTGCCTGAGCAGGGTTCACATGAGGTGAGTTGTGTCACTGGGGAGGCGTGCCTGAGCAGGGTTCACATGAGGTGAGTTGTGTCACTGGGGAGACGTACGTGAGCAGGGTTCACATGAGGTGAGTTGTGTCACTGGGGAGACGTGCCTGAGCAGGGTTCACATGAGGCGAGTTGTGTCACTGGGGAGACGTGCCTGAGCAGGGTTCACATGAGGTGAGTTGTGTCACGTGGGAGACGTGCCTGAGCAGGGTACACATGAGGTGAGTTGTGTCACTGGGGAGACGTGCCTGAGCAGGGTTCACATGAGGTGAGTTGTGTCACGTGGGAGACGTGCCTGAGCAGGGTACACATGAGGTGAGTTGTGTCACTGGGGAGACGTGCCTGAGCAGGGTTCAGATGAGGTGAGTTGTGTCACTGGGGAGACGTGCCTGAGCAGGGTTCACATGAGGTGTGCTGTGTCACTGGGGAGACGTGCCTGAGCAGGGTTCACATGAGGTGAGCTGTGTCACTGCGTAGACGTGCCTGAGCAGGGTTCACATGAGGGGAGTTGTGTCACTGGGGAGACGTGCCTGAGCAGGGTTCACATGAGGTGAGCTGTGTCACTGGGGAGAAGTGCCTGATCAGGGTTCAGATGAGGTGAGTTTTATCACTGGGGAGACGTGCCTGAGCAGGGTTCACATGAGGTGAGTTGTGTCACTGAGGAGGCATGCCTGAGCAGGGTTCAGGTGAGTTGTGTCTCTGGAGACACGTGCCTGAACAGCGTTCACATGAGGTGAGTTGTCTCCTGTATTATTTTCTTGTGGACAGCAGTCACTGCTGCCAACTGGACCCATGTGGGGTCGTTTGCCTGTGGGATCATTCGCCTCTAGCCAACTACATCTGCTCTGGGAATGTCACTAAATATATACCATCTGTGCATCTCCATTGCAGGTGTGGGAGCTAGAGAAAGAATGGGTAGAGCCAAACCAGAGTTGAGCCAGCAAAAGACCCATGTCACATGGTGTCCTGCTCACTCCCCACCCCACCACCAACTGACCGCAACACAAGACCCATCCCTAGCGAACTGCCTCCACACAGCACGCAAAACCCAGACCCGGTGTCCCTCCTCTCCAGCCCCATATCACAAAACCTATCCCTAGCGAACTGCCTCCACACAGCACAACACAAAACACAGTTTACAGGGAGCTGTCCAGTGTTAAAATTATAGATTTCAGCACTTGACAGTTCCCTTTAACGTTATAACGTTATGCATGTTTCATCAAATTTCTATGCAAAAAATGTAAAGTGTTTATATAACGAAACCCTATTCGATGAAAGGCAATTCAATGGAACATTTTTCGTTGGATACGTTTCGATTCATTTTATGTTCGATGGAAAGAATTTGATGCAAAGACATGTAACCAAAAGCCATCTCTGGCAAACTGTCTTAGCAGAACAAAACACAAAACCCAGACATGGCGAACTGTCTCCACAGACCACAACACAAAACCCAGACCTGGCAAACTGCCTCCACAGACCACAACACAAATCCCAGACTTGGCGAACTCCTTCCACACACCACAACCCACAACCTCCATGCTCCCCTTTGTCATGTGCAAAAAGCTCATCCAGTCCTGTTTTTCCCTTTGATTGTTGGGAGCTGGTAATTTTGTCTTTCCCAACATTTTAAGATAAAACTGGGCTTGATGACAGTCTAATGCTGGTCCTGTGAGATTTTGGAGTTCTATAGCCCGTACCTGGTGTCCTGCCTCTTCACCCCCCACTAGCACAGAGGTCTCTATTTTAACTAGTTTCTCACACCTTATTTCTTCTTAGGGTCCTGGTGTTCTCCATCATTTGATTCTTGGGGATTTTACTTGGGGTGACACTCCATCTAAGGCTGACAGTCTCATGTTTCCTGGCACTACTTCAGCTCATGATCACTCTCTGTGGACCACTGGCCCCTTCTCATTTCATTACAGAGGGCACTAGTTATACCTGGTGCACCCTAGACAGGCTGGTCTTCATTGTGTGGATATCGCTTCTCTTCTCGCATGGCGGTGCATGTTTCTGTAGATATTGAGTCTACCAGGAAGTCCTGCAGACTAAAGGAGAAGTGTTATCCAGTGCTCAAATGTCTCCTTTGATCTTAATACCCGCACAACCCAACCACGTCCTGCACTGCACTTTTCAATGCATTGCAAACATTTTGCGCTGTAGCCACGTTCAAGGCGGCCCTATTTAAGATTCACGTCTCAGTTCAAATGCTTCACATGGTTCATCTCGGAGCACGTGGCTCTGTAAGAGACTCACTGACTCCTCAAAGCCAAGTGGTGGAAATGAGGGGATCATTTGGTTCTGTTCCTATTGAAGGAGGCTCCTCGACCCATAAGGCTTTCTTCATGGCTAAAACGCATTTTCTATGAAAAAAAATAAATACGCCGCCAGTGTCACAAAAACATTGTTTCATGTAATCCAGGATTTTTTAGTTCCCACCTAGACTAAGGGTGACCTAATTATATCTACCGAGAGATCGTGAGGCCCTGCGCATGTTCTTTGGCATGTAGATCACACTTATTCCGAAAGAACTCAAGAAGGCACTTGTTCAGACCTTCCTACAATGCCCTGCTCTGTTGCATCCTCAGGACCTCCTTCTTTCATTTTATTCTGAGGCTACCTCAGAAGTGATGTGGCCTCTGTTGCCCACGCGTCACCTCACTTCCAATGTGACTGATTCCTCCCCTGCCTTCCCTGAAAGAGAACATGCCCGGGCCAAATGTATTGATTTCCCCCTTTATTCTGCCTGGTGCAGGCTGAACACAAACGATCTGTCCTGACTCCTCTCCTTAAAAAGCCTGGTTTAGATCCAGCTGTTGTAACAGATGCTGCCCTGTTGCAGGGCTTTCTTTGTTCTCCAAAGTTTTGCAAAAGGTGGTTCTCTGGAAAATGTACAATTATTTGGACCATGCTAGAATCCATGGGATAGAAAAAGCCCCCTATTCTCATACTTTTAGCTCTTTCCACATCATTTGATATTATGAAGCACACTTACCCAGTTTTCCAGCTCTCTGTTGGCTGGAGTAAACTGCCAGGCTTTGGAATGGTTTAGTTGATTTCTTGCTAAACACAAACAGGCTCTTTCCAGTCCTCACCTCTACTGGCGTGCTGCAGCTTTCCCTGTTATGTTTTTAAGGTTCATCTGCTTCATTGTCTTAAGTTGCTGGTCTCCTTGGGGGATCAGTATTGCTTGTAGGTGAAGCTCTCTGCGGGTTGGTGGCCCCTTGAAGGATTTCTTTCAGCGTTCTCTGTTGGTCTGGATCTTATGGGTGAATGGCAAGGGGCTGAAGCTAAATCCATGAAAAACTGATATGATCCTGTTTGGACTAAATCACCTGTTGAACAACTGTGGAGCTCTCCCACCATATCGTTTCCTAGTAGGCCATCCCGTTATTTTAGCCAAAAAAGTAAGGAACCTGGGGGTCTTTTAGCAAGTCAATTTGTTCCTGAATGCACAAAAAGGTGCGTTTTAGAAATCCCCATGTTTCACTCTTTGTTGAATAAAACTATTTCTGCCGCTTACTCCTAAGTAGACTCCAGATTGTGGTGGGAACTTTGATCACTTCCAGGTTGGAACAGTCCAATGTGATCCCTGCAGGCTTTCCATCCTCGCAACTGCTTTGACCTGGAATTGTTTCATATTCAGCTCCGTGGCTTATCTACGGTCTGAGAAGATCTTACTCTATTTGGGTTTTATTGAATATTTGTAAGGCGCTTATACAACATATGGCGTTTCAAGGCTCCACAAGACAATAATGTGGGGGGGGGGAGAGAAAGAAGTGAGAGTACAAGTGAAAGGGCGGGGGGAGAGAGGGCCACCCGGCTATCGGAGTGCTAAAATGATACCATGAGGGCAAGTGCCAGAGATTGCATGTGGTCGGGTCGACATGCTTAGTGCAAGGAGGGGGGTGGACTGGGTGGGAGGGGCCTGGTCCCCTGTAGAACTCGGAAAGAACCAGGCAGCCAGTCACTGTGGCAGATGGGGGGTGTTAGCAGGGGAGGGGGGACAGGGAAGGAAGAAGAGAAAAGGAGGGTCTTGAGCATCTTCCAGAGATCCGGCTCAAGCCTCAGAGGGAGAGGGAGGCCTTTGCAGCGTGAGGCTCCTGCGAAGGAGAGATCTACCCCAACTCTCTGCTTTGGGAATCATCTGATCTGGGGAGGGAGGGGGAAGAGGGAGACACACCCCTTGCCCTTGCATTTCTGGGGGAAGGTGAGGAAAGGAGGGATGCCTCTGAGGAGGTGGAATGAGTGTGGAGACTTATTGACAAGCTCTGCGATGAGAGGAGTCAAAGATGACACCAAGGTTTTTTGCCTCACAAGAGGTTGAGGGAGGGGACCCATAGAGGGCGGCCAGTTGGAAGGATGGAAAGAGGGAGCTGGGGTACCATTGAGAATGATCACGATCTTACTGGCATTAAGGCATAGATCATTGGTAGCACACCAAGTATGTATAGCAGTCAGGGATGAGAGAGGAGGAAGAGGAGGCAGTAGAGGGAAGCTTGAAGAAGAGTTGCGTGTTGTCTGCATAACACTGGAAGTGAGGCGAGAAGATCAGAGGGGCAAGGTTGAAGAGCCACCGCACAAGGATGGAGCCTTGAGGTATGCCGCAGGTGGAGAGTGTGATGGAGAGAAAAGGGACCAATTGAAACTGTGAAGGTCAGTTGGAGAAGAATTAGGTCAACCAGCCCGTGATGCCAAGGGTGTCACGGAGTCGATTTGTCAGGGTGTCATGATTGACCATATCGAAAGCAGAGGAAAAATCCAGAAGGATAAGAACGGATGGAGAGTTGGAATTGAGATATGAGAGGAAGTCTTCACAGGTGTTCAGTAGAGCAGTTTCCATGCCTCTGGCTGCTCTGGAGCCAGACTGGTGGTCGTGGAGGCAACCAACAGATGCAGTGAGTTGGTCCAGTTGGGAGATGACTGGTTTCTCCAGGAGTTTTCCCAGGAAGGGGGTAATGGAGATGGGGCGGTAGTTAGCCAGACTGGAGGGGTTAGCAGAGGGCTTTCTGAGGAGAGGCTGCACAAGGGAGTACTGGAGGGGTAGAGGTAAAGAGCCAGTGTCAAAGGAGTGATTACAGAAATGGTCCAAGGCTGGCCGCAAGGGAGGCAATGTTGTCCTTGATAGTTCTGGAGGAACGTGGGAGCACCTGTTTGGAGGAGACTTTCATAGAGAGGACTTGTCTAGAGACCTCAACCGGTGCTATGGGCGAGAAAGAGGAGAGTAGGAGGGAAGGGGGAGCGGTGCCAAGAGGGTCCTGGCAGCTGGCGAGGGAGGAGGAAGGGGAGTGGAGAGTGAGGACAAGATGTCCTGAGTTTTGGTAGGGAAGTGGGAAGCCAGTGAAGTACAGAGCGTCGGGATGGCAGGGGAGAGGTGGAGACTACAGTAAGATTGGCGAGTTCCTTGCAGATATTAAACAGTTCACCCGTGTTGTTGTGGGCCCTTAAAATGTGAGCTTGGATATGGGCCCTCTTCTTCGAGCGGATGGCGAACCCGTATTGCCTTTGGAGCAAGCGGCAGGACAGTCTTGTCAGAGGATGTGCCTGATGTCCGCCACTTCCGCTCAGCAACTCTGCACTTGCGTTTCAGAGAGGCTAGGTCGGCGTCATACCAGGTTTTGCACTTGGAGGCAGGTTTCATGCGGATCCTCATGACAGGGGCAAGAATGTCTAGGGTGTTGGTGACAGAGAGGTGAAGATTAGCACGGGCAGAGTCAGTGTGGGAGTCCGTGGCAGGAGTAGGAGGTGGAATGAAAGTGGCGCCAAAAGCAGCAACTGTTACACAATTCATTGGTTGAATGATGGAGAAGGGGGCTGGCAGTGGACCTAAGAGATCCAGGTGAGAGGACAGGAGATCATGGTCAGACCAGGAGAGAGGTGCAGTGAGAAGGTTGGAGATGGGGATGCCTGCTGAGATGAGAGCATCCAAGGTATGTCTGGCTGAGTGGGTCGGACCAGAGGGATAAATGGTGTGGGAAAGAAAGTCGGAGGCTGTGGAAGAGCCCAGTGCCCAAATTGGGAGATTCAAAGTGAATATTAAAGTCTCTGAGGAGGAGAAGTTTGGAGGTGGAGGCGAGAAGAGAAGAGGTGAGGTCATACCACTCCGAGAGGAAGACCAGACCGGGGGCCTGTAGAGGGTGGCAAGAGTCAACGTGAGGATTGGCGGGACACCAAGCCTGCAGGCGAGGCATTCGAAGGAAGAGTAGGTCTGAGTGGGAATGATAGTAGCAGGGAACCAGTCAGGGAAGATCAGGGCCACTCTGCCTCCAGACCAGTTAGGCCTGGGCTTGGAGAGGATCTTGACACCCTCAGGGAGGTGTGTGTCAAAGGCAGTGACAGAGCTGGCGGTGAACCACGTCTCGGTGAGAGTGAGAACATTAAGGTCAAAGTCTTCAAGGAGACCGATATCAGAGGAGTGTTTAACAGCAGAGCAAGAGATTAGAGGGTAGCTAGGTGAAGCTGTTTGACATATTTGATGGTCTTCTGAGGGGGGGGGGGCTACAGGGATGTGGTACGCCCATTGGTGGTGGAGACGGGGCATGAAGGGTGGCAGACGGAGGAGTGGCAGGACAAGGGAGGAATTTGATGAGAGACAGAAGATGCCTCTCAGGAAGGAGGCGGTTGGGCTAAGAGCCTTTAGCCATGACAGTACCATTCTAATAGACATTTGTTACCAGTTCATAGGTGTTCATAAGTGGATTGAGTTCAAGCTCCGTGGCCTCCTAGACAGATGTCTTAATGGCCTTGCTCTGGATTATCTCTCTAGCCAGGCACTCCCACATGTTCCTCCGAGGACCTTGCATTCTTCAGTAGAACATCCCCTGGTTGCTACCGTGCCTAATTGCAAGGCTGAGGCAGATCTCAGCAAATTATAGGAATAAACTGAAGGCTCTGTTTTCTGAACCATGCCTTGATTCTATGCTATTTTAATGTGTGCATAGGTGCATTTTCGTTTGCTTGGTTATCTGCTGTCATCAGCACACTGCAAATAATTAAATCAATTCAACCCAAAATCAACACCTGGTGTCCACCCTACCCATTTCTCAGAATTCTCATTTCTGTGCTGATTCCCTTCAACCTTAGAGACCCCCAGCTCTTTTGCTGGACTTTAGGACTTTTTAATGTTAACCCTGGAGAGAGTGAGACCTTTTTCTCACTCTCTCATGTATTTTGATCTGATTTGGATTATCTGTTTCCTTTGTTTTTGGAATCTGACAAACTCCATAGGCATCTACTTTTTGTATGGTGACACACAGCACCATCAGTGCAGTGTCACAGATAAAACCTTTAGAATTCTCATAAGGTTTAATTACCCTTTCTTGGGTGAACTACAGTGCCCAGGAGTAGTAAAGTGAAATTGAATTTGCTGACCTTTTCTCTTTGTAGGTCCAGCACATATGATCTTATGTGGAGCGCTGGGCGGTGACCATATTGTCAAAAAGGCCCCAGTCTTCGTTTTTCGCCATTTCTTGATTGTGAGGTCTTTCTTGGGTTTTACTCTGCGCGCCAAACCAGGTTTGAGCCCTTTGTTTGTTTTGCCTTTGGTGGGCAGCAGTACTGAAACCTGCCTCTGGCTCCAGTGTGTCTGGAAGGACAGGAAGTGAGGGAGGTGCCCGAAACTCCGAAACTCCCCTGTCCTTGATCTCCTCGGTTACCTGAATGCACCCAATCCTGATTGGCTGGCTGGCTGGCCTTGCAGGACAGCCACCCTGCTGTGTCAGTGACAGCTAGGCTGTGCATTAATGGGAGAAACCTGCTTAAAAGGCAAGGCTTCTTGGACTGAAGACAGAGTCGACCACTGGAAGAAACATCAGATGAAGGAATCATGACCAGAAGCTTGCTGCATACCCCTGGACCGTTGAAATTCCCGGTGAAGCCCTGCTGCTGTGCTGAAACTCCTTTTCCTAGTCGACAAGAGAAGCTCCGGAAGGTACGACTTCTTCCCTTGGGTAAGTGGGACCAACTTACCCCAAGACGAACTTTGCTGAAAGACCTTCCCCAACTGGCTGTATTTCTTTGCTGCTGCTGTAACCGAGTGCCAGGAATCGAGAAATCCATAGTAGAGTGCAACGTCTGTAAGCCGACCAAAAGCTCCAGGAAGATCCTGAGTACCCGCCCGAACCAGGACAATCCAAGCTCAAGTCACCTACCCAGAGTGTTGAACTCAACAAGTGAAGGAAGCCCAACTGGTGTTCAAGATCCGTGGTGGTGCTTTTGACCAAACACTGAAACCGCGAAATGCCGCTGATCGGAAAAAAGCGGTAGCTGCTGCCAATCTTTGAATTGCTGTGCAGGAGTCCTCCAGACGTCCTCCTCTTGTACCCACGACTTGGGCCCAGGAACACAGGATCTGCATCACTGCAACAAGACAGAGGCCAGCTGGATCCTCTTCTTCTAGCCTAAGGTACTGTTCTGACTTTGGGGTACTTACCTCTTTGTAGCTTGCTCTTCTCAGTTGAGACTTGCTTTTTCTAGAGTTGATTTCAACTCTAACTTACACAAGTGTAACAGCTTGTGGCCCAGCAGCGATTTCATTCAACAAACTCTCTAACTTTGTGAAATACATTTTGCTATCTAAGAAGTGCCTCAGCTCCATAGACTTTTCTCCAATTGGCTTTGGCTGTCCTGGCTCCCTGCAGACTCTTCTAATCCATTGACTTTGATTCTTACTGTCCCTCATAGCTGATGCATTGGTTTCGAACTAATATTGCTGGGAAAGGTTTTTATCTAGACTTCATTGGGAGATGTATAAGTGCTGACATGCACTGAGAGCCTGTTTAACCCATTTCCCTTCCTTTAACCTTTCCTTTCTGCCAACCTCAGAATTTACCAAGTACAAAAGTGATATATAAATGCCAATACTGTCCTAGTTAGTGAAGTCACTTCAGGGTGTAGGAAGTGTGCATGAAGCATCTCTAAAGAGTATCTACTTGCTTGACTTGATTCTGAGAAAGTATTTCGAAGTTTATTTTTATTGTTGTACAAGACGTTTTTAAAGAATGCTTATTTAAAACTGACGGTTAAATACCTAATTTATTTACTAGAAAACCTTAAGTATAAGTGTTATTTGGATACTTGTATTTGTGGATTTCAATGCTACAGCTCACATTTACCCCTCTTGAGATACGTCTGGCTGCTCAGTCACACTACCAACTTGTGCAGTACAGACCTATACCAATAGGTGGCTTACCTAATACCAAGAGGACAAGGGTTGTGTAGTCTCACACAGTGTTACTACATCAATTCTTTCCTGACACCACCCCTATCACAAACTCATACCTGTATCCTACTCTCTACACCCCTCAATACAAAACCAATAACTGCAACCTGCCTCCCACCTGGCAAACACAAAACCAACACCTGGTGTACTTACTCCACACAACTCAAACCACTGCCTGGTATTCTGCCTCCCTGCTCCCCAAAACCAAGTTGTGGTATCACTCCTCCTCGCCCAGAACCCAGACCTGTCATCCTGTCACCCCTTGTTTCCAACCCACATTGTCAGGTCAACGACATGCATTAAACATTCAAATAATTGTCGTTGTAGCTTGCAGTCATTAATTGAAAGAGAAGAAAGAGGGCTGCAGGAAAGTATATTGAACCTTTAGTACTCCAAGGATACCATAGAAACACTGACAAACAGGAGTATTATACAACATCAAGATGTATTATAAATACACATATAGGCCAAGTTAGGTCTTGGGGTAAGTTCTCAGTCATAAACACTTTAATAAAAACCCACACCACTATGCTTGAAGGCACACAGGCCAAAACATATAACCCTATTTGGAACACCTAACAGAAGGTCTAGGGTAGTCACACCAATAATTACTTTTAGATTATGTACAGTAAATCGAAGGTAGTAGACCCTAACAGTTGTACCGTGACGCTCAGCAAGAAATCACATAGTAAGTCAGCTGGACAATATACTTTTGTGAATAGTGACACACTTATTCTAGGAACAGTATAAACCTATAACTTCTTTTGGGATAACTCAAGTTATACTCAAGGGAAGTAAATCTATTTGTGTAACATACCATTACAGCTACTTTTCAGCTCAGTAACACACTGACTAAGATGAGCAAGAACTTTGTAACTTATTGTAGATTGGCACACAGCTAACTCAAGGTAAGTGAAACCTCTATACTTTTGAAAGGAGCCTAAAAGGTAAGTATAACATAAGCAGTCTTATTCTGTACAGTCTAACAGCAAGTCAGGGGAATCAAGACCCAATTGGGGACACTCATACAATTTTCCTAACAGGAAAAATAAAGTGAAACCAACAGCATTACTTTTGGGAAGAGGGGAATCCTATTCACAGGTGAGTAATTTAACCTTCAGTCTATTTTCATTTAGAATGGCGAGACAGTTTCTAAGGAAAATACGACTTAGAGATTGCTTATTTAAGAAGACACACAGCTTATTCAAGGTATACCTTTCACTATGGCAGAACATATTTAAGATGAGCAACACCTTTTTATAACTATTCACTGAGAGTTTAAAGTTACCAACTAACTCTTTTACAAGTAAGTACACTTTCCAACACTTATTTTACTTTAAAAAACAGACCCCTTAAATGATCCACCCCTTCCCAATTCTAGTACTTGTGTTCTCTGAGGCAGAAGAGGGACACTAGTGGTCTAGGAGCCAGCAGTAGGCAGGGTGAGAAGGCTCAGTTGCAGGTAAAGTCAGAGTTCCAGAGGAAGATTGGTCAAACAAGTAAGTAGTTCACTTAATAAGTTAATTGGAGGTCCAGGGGCTTCAAAGAAGACACCCTAAGAGGATTCCACCAGCGGGTTGGGTAAACTAGATGGGTGGCCTCCCCAGCACAGCAGCACCCCAAGGATACTTAAGAATTACTGAAACTTAAGATAAGGTACTGTGCTGGCTTGGGCATTTACTTAACAGTGAAGAGGAGTTCCAGCAAAAAGACTTCAGGAGCTGCAGCCAAACACATAGTAATTCCTTTACCAAGAAGATTGAAGACAAGACTCTGGAAGCACTTTTGCAGCAGGAGTCACGGGGAAGGCTCTAAACAAGATGCTGTTCACATGGACTACTGAGCATAGAAGAATTGGATGCCAAAGGAGGGACTTCAGGATCTGCAGCTAAACCCAGACACTGCATTCCTTGTAAGGAGGACAGAAGTCAGGTCCATGGATGGGCTTTTTCGACAGGGAGCAACACAGAAGGCTTCAGGCTAGAGTTTCTTCACGACTGGCTGCGGCTCTGTGGATTTGGGACCTTTTTAAAGAGCCAGGAGAAGACAGAATATGGCCAGTTGAATTTTCATCGTTTGTAAGGTCCAGCACCTTTTTCTGACTTGAATCGTGCCCCTGGAGATCCAGCAGGATGCCCACAAAGTTTCAGTGAGATTGGGAATTCGGAATGCAGTGCACAACACAATGGCTCGAGGGCCCAGGGTATTGGGGTATTGCAGCCCTGCAAAGGTCACAGCACAGCATGGAATGGCTCAAAAAAGTCTAGTGGGTCTCACCAGGCTCTGGGTCAGGGTTGTTGTTGTCCAGCCTTGATAACAGTGAATACACTTTGATTAAACTGAGTATAGATGATAACACCACTATTAACATACTTGTGTTATATCGGCCACCTACGTGTATCCTGTTTTTTAAAGAACAATTCCTTACATTGCTTGGAGACTTTCTCAAAACCTCCTGATTTACAATTATTTCAGGCAATTATAACTTCTGGGCTTACCATGCAGATAACTCGGACGCAGCATCTGTACTTCCTGCTACTCGGGCATTGGGACGATCTCAACTGAATGCTACTCCTATAGAGGGACACACTCCCCTTGAGATTACTGCCTATCCATGGTCGGTCCCTTTTTAATTAACTTCTCACTTGCGCTTCCATCAAAACCAGTAATAATTAATAGCAGGAAAAGATTGGAAACTAGAGTGAGGAACACCCAGAGAGCCAACCCAAAAACATTTGGGGATGTGGCTGTATCTTCTCTTAGAAGTATGGCCCCCTCTGCTGATCCTTGCATACTTATGGAACAGTTTACAAAAATAACCTCTTGGGTTATCAACACCTTGGCGCCTATCATAACTAAAAAGATTAAAACTGAAACCACTGGTAAAACTGAGAATATCCTGGAACTCAGAAGAATAAAAAGATTGCAGAAAAAAGGATATGGCGAAAGACCCCATCCCAGGGGAACCTCACCCAGTACCGATTGCTGTAAATAATTATAAAAAAAGCTATCATTAATGAGAAAAAGAAATATTTTGAAGACAGGATCTCCGCTGCCAAATCTGATCAGAGGGAATTATTTACCATCTTAAAGGAGATGGAGGGGAAATCCAGCACACATCCCCCTGTTGACAAAAGTGATCTATTGTTCACTAAAATCCAGCAAGGATTTGCTACTAAAATAAATTCTCATCAGACCACTATTGAGGTACACCGAGTGACAGCCCCGCCTATCCATTTTGGGATGGCTAGAGTACCAATAGAATTGCACAAACCTAATCACAGCACTCCTGAATATCCCCTGAACCAGCTATCGGACAAAGATGTCCTAGACATCGTAAAGAACCTGAAACCTACCAATTGCACTGGTGATGTATGTCCATCAAGTATCATCCAGAACGCTTTTGCTCATCTTGCCCCATATTTCACCAACATTATCAATGCCTCTTTCGCATCATCAGTGGTTCCCGCCACATTAAAGGAAGTATGGGTCACACCTATCCTTAAAAAGATTCCCTGGAATGGTAGGGAACTACCGTCCCATCACCAATGTGCCGTTTTTACTAAAGATCTTGTACAGGGTAGCATATTTACAATTTCAGAACCACTTGAGCAAAAATAATCTATTAGGTGAATTTCATCTTGGTTCGGTGCTAGACCCGGTACAGAAACAGCAATGCTAGATCTTAGAAAAAATCTTGTAAGCATTGTGGATTCTGGTAAGGTAGCTCTGTTGATGCTTCTCGACCTCTCAGCAGCTTTTAATCTCATCTTCTAATGACCTTACACTGCTGCCCGAGAGGTTGGGAGTTATTGCCAACTGCTCCCAATCAACAGTGCAATGGATGGAATCCTTCCTGGGGCCCAGGATGGTGCGTGTTGCCACAGAGGGATTTCAGGCACCACCCGAGTGGCTGACCTGTGGTGTTCCACAGGGAGCCTGTCTTTCCCCTTCCCTGTTTAACCTTTATATCCGACCACTCTTTGACCTCCGGGATAGCGTCCGCGTCAAATGCACCAATTACGCTGATGACACCCAGGTGGTCCTTGAGATGTCTGGGATATATGAGAAGGACCTACAGTGCATCAATCGGGTGTGCTCTCTGATCCAGGAATGGATGGATGCCAATTCCCTGGCCCTGAACACCAGCAAGACTGAACTCTTGCTGGTGGGCTCGAGTCAACGCCTGGGCAAACATGAGATCAGATAGTAAATTCACGATAGTTGATAGCACAGTCCAGGTGAGCGCATGGGTTAAAACTTGAATATGAAAAAACATGTTCTATGGCAGATCAAAAACGATATCACCAAAGAATATATCCATGTTGGCTACTGCCCTTGTAAATTCACGTTTAAACTATTGTAATAGCCTCCTTGCAGGAACCGCCAAAAAACATCCTGAAAATCCTGCAGGTGGCCCAAAATGGTGCTGTTAGAGCGGTTTGTGGCCCAGTAAGAAGTGACCGTGTCACCAAGGTTGGGAGGTCACTTCACTGGCTACTGGTCACCCATCGTATTGACTACAAAATCCTGACATTGACTTATAAATGTCTGTTAAATACAGCCCCACCTATCTTTCGGAAAGGTTAAAGAAAGTCCCTGTTGTACGATCTCTCTGTTCTAATGCTCTTGACACGCTCTCTTCCCAGACACAAATTGATGAACTTTGGATTCACTAGTTGTAATGTCTGTCCCCCATGTATTTGGAAAGAGAAATAACCTAAATATATCAGGCTTTATAAAATCCATTAAAACACTACTATTGAATTGCAATGATTAGACTACTGCTACCCACTTTGGCATACCCTGGATTCTTTACCCTGGATCTCTCACTCTGGACTTCTTGATGTACACCCATTTAGCATACTCCCAGGGCTCCTTACTTGTGCGCACTGAGGCCACTGGGCATGTTGTGCCCTATAAAAATGACATAATAATAATAATAATGGAACATTCAAACTTGGGGGGCAGGAGGAAGGGGGGGGGGTGAGTTGGCAGTCCTTATAGGACAGCCAACCTCCCAGTTTGAACTGGATTCTGGCAGTCAGGCTGGAAGACAGAGGTGCAAAGTTTTGGACTCCTCCTTCGCTTCCTGCCTTCACCGACAATCTGCAGCCTGGGCGCGGAGTCCACAGATCTCCCTCCAAAGATATACATTTTACAAAGGTATTGCCCACCCTGGATGTCAGGGGAAGGAACAAGAAAGGACAAGAAATGCTAAAATAGCGAAAAAAGAAGACTGGGGCCATTTTGGTAAAGATGCACCAAATCGGTAAAAAGGGTCACTGCCACCAGCTAATTAAGCTAAGTTTGTCCTGGTAACATCAATGTTGCCTTTAGAATGAGAGTGGGGGTACATGGCATCTCCCCAGCACTCCACATAGGGTGGGGGTGCTGGTGTCGCCTAATAAAATGTAAAAGGGATCCAAAGATCCTTTCTACCCTTGGGAACTGTAGTTCTCCCAGGGTTAGCCAGAGAAAGTTAAAAGGGGAAGCCCCTAGGGCAACCCAGCAACAACAGGCACTTATTGCAAAAAAGTTGTTAAAGAGGATAACTTTAAGAAGACACTATGGAGAGTCTTAAAAATGACACCCATAAAAAGAGTTAAAGATTAGGTGAGTGTGGAAAAAGGTTCCCACTCACTGAGGTATTAATGAAAAATATCCCACTAGAAAAGCAAAAAGTTCTGGAGTTGAACCAGGAAAGTAAGATTTATCATTGATATGAAAATCTTACCTAACAACAATTAGCATGCCTTTTATTTTCATGTTTGTTCAAGCTACGGCCAGCTGAAGGGCCATTCACACCACAGCGCATCGAGGCCATGACAATGGCAGTAGCCACTATATTGATTGTATAATTTGTACTCGCCGCTAGCTGTTGGGTAGTTGTATTTGACTCTTGATGAGTTAGAAACGATGGGCTGAGTGTATGTAGAGATGAGGGGTGATTGACTTTCTATGCCAGGCTAGTTCTACTTCCAATGAATGTGACCTAATATAGTTCTTGAGTGAGAGCTTCACTCCTTCTTTTCTGAGTTTCAGATATACTGACTGGTGCAAGAGACACCACAAGGTGTGCATACAAAAGGCATCGCTGTCCACCTTGCCCTTTAGTCATTCCTTGTCTTTTCTACTTGAAACTGACATTGGTGATTATTATAGAAACAAGGGCTGGTTGAATTAGGAAAAGTGTATTTTAAATGAATAGACGTTCATTAGATATTGTATTTCATTGCATTGAATTAGTAAATAATTGATGTCACGTGTTCTGTTCCAGGTGCAGGTCACCTTCCCAGAAGTTGCTGCCTATTTCTCTGAAGAGGAGTGGGAGATTTTGCAGGAGTGGCAGAAGGACCTTTACAGGAATGTGATGAAGGAAGTTCACCAAGCGCTGCTCTCTCTCGGTAAAGTTACTCCACTGATCGTGACCAAGTGTTTTTATAGTTTATGAACTAGATTCCTTGTTATTTCAGGCTCTGAGAATGGGTTCTGCTCCTCTCTTTAATCAGGGTTCGAAATTGAGATTTAATGAGCAGGAAGTAAAACCCAGTAGGTAGGAATTACTGCAGGGAAACCAGGAGCTACCAGAGATGCTCCTTTAATGTTTTGTCCATTTTGTATGAACCATTGAGTTAAACCCCTTAACCGCCAAGGCTTTCCCCTCACCCCAGTGCCAAGGCCTTTTTTGGTGATTTCGGTATGTCTCCATTCAATCCCTTGTAACCTTTTTGTTACATGAGATATCTTGGCCAAATTTGACCCCTTTTCTTCCCACGTGTAGACGGTCATAACCCCACCAAGGAATCGTAGTTTGCTGTAGGGGGAGTTGAGAGAAAATAACCAAAAAGGGAGAACATTCTGGGTTTTTTCAGAAAATGGCAATAAAATGTAGTACAAAGAAGCCTGTGGTTTTTTCCTTGTAAGAGCTAGGAACAAATGGGGTTGCTCTGCTGAATTCACCATTTTCCAGGCTTTCAAGAACAGGTTGAGTGGAAACCAAAAAAAACATATTTTTATATGGTTACCCGCCGTTTTGTGGGAGGTAGGCCATTTTGGTCTTTTCTTCCAATAGGACATGCGTGGACGGAACAGAAGAGGAGGGTAGGAAAGCTGAATTGGAAGACAGAAAGGCATAGATTTCTGAAAATTAGACAAAATACCAAATTTAGGAAGGGATGAGTTGCACAGGCCAGGCAACAACTATGTAGGGAAAAATTCCGTAGTTTGGGAAAGCAATGCCTGCTACATTTCCCCCGACTCTTCCTGTTAGGAAAGCACACATTTTTCATAATGTTTCACAAAACAAGCAATACCACAAGCCAAAAACAGAGCCATGGTATACATGTTTTGTATGCTTACAGCCTGAACAGACGTACTTAGCATATGTAAGTAAGGAAAACAAATGTGGTGAGGAATGGCAAGCATGCATTTTTTGAAAGAGCAGTGAAGGGTAGGTGACTTGTGCAGGTTACAAAAGTGTATAGTGCCTAAAACAGCGACTAAATGTAAGTCACATTTGGGAATGAAAGGGTTGTGTGTCAAAGTGCAGCAGCAAATGTACAAAAACATTATAAAAACCAAGCAAACAGAACAAATGTTCTACCTTCCTGCGTTCCCATAATTTTCAGACATTTCCCTCTGCCAACCACCGAAACACACCGCCAACAACACATGTCCTACTTTTCCGCATTCCCACAGGTGTCGCGACGAAAACGGTACCTCACGTGTGGGTGCCCCTACCTGGGCGCAAAGGGAAAAGGGTAAACCACTGGGATCCCCAAGCCTTTTGGCAGAGCAGATTTTGTGGGATTTTGCTGTTGTGGACAACCTAAATATTTGGGCCCCGGCTTTTGAAGCCAC
The DNA here is from genome assembly GCF_040938575.1 of Ambystoma mexicanum. NCBI lineage: Eukaryota > Metazoa > Chordata > Amphibia > Caudata > Ambystomatidae > Ambystoma > Ambystoma mexicanum. Next base: position 1,548,511,393 of record NC_090931.1, read on the forward strand.
CAATGAAAACAGGGACCCCCATGCATTTCCGAAAAGAAGACACCCGTGGGAATCCACAGAGGTCTGATTTGACTCATGTGAATTGCCCCAAAATGTATTACCCACAATCCCTGGCAAAGTCCGAAATGTGGTGGTAAAAAACACAATTTTCAGACATTTCCATTTGCCAACCCACTGAAACACACCACCAACAACACATGCCCTAGCCCTGTAGGGTAGGACTTCTGTCGGAAGACACTAATGTGTGTTCTCTATCAGAGTACATAAGGAGAGCTGCCATAGTCATTCTGGCTGGCATCTACTCTCCATTCATTGAGCCAGTTAACATGATAGATCTGGGTCTTTTGTCATCTATCTGGTTGGGAGATGAGATAATTCAAAGGGCATTTCTTTTCCAAGATTTTATATGGTCCGCACCCCTTGGAAATCATCTTGTTTTCTGAAGTAGGCAGAAGAACCAAGACGGACTGTCCAACTGAGAAAGTACAGGGATAATGCGCTTCTTGCATGCAGCCTGCTGATGTTCTTGTGCTTCTCCCAATAAATGTGTTATTTCTCCTACTGCTGCCATATGAGCTTTTAGTTTTTGCGCAGTTTGAGAAATTGGCAAAATAGCTTCCTCGCTCTCCTCCTGTCCCGGGGTTCTCTCCCATAGAGTAGTGATGGTAGGGGAGTTTTCCTAAAGTCCCACTTGGAGGTAAGACTTTAGTAAGCTGTCCCAGTGGTTTGTGGATCCCCAACTCTTAGTATCAGTCTGTACTACTGCTGGAACCTTGATAGAGTCGCAGAGCAGTCAGGCGTATCTTAAGAGGAAGATATGAGCTGTAGGTAATGTGAGAAACCTGAAAGTGTCTCCCAGACTAGTCCCCGGGGATCTGTCATCCATGTGGCCAGGACAAGGCCATCACTACTGGATCCGTTTCTGGGTGTGGACCAGTGCAGGCAGATCACCTAGATGTGGGGTCCTCGGGGAATGGAACGGGAACACTTACGGGTGAGATGCGATATTCCCCTTCTTTCAACCTCTCTTTCCTTTCCTACTACATAGGAAACTCAACCTCTCTACTCCTGACCCCTTTTCCGATGCGAACACTTTCGCATATCATGAAGGACGACGGACTAACACCCGAACCATGTTCCTGACATGTCCCAACACCAGGGTCAGGCAAAGTCGGGCAATTGACCAGAATCACTCGCATATGTCAGCCCTTACCCTTCCCCACAGGGATAAAAGGTGGAGCAAGAGAGCACAGTACGAGGAAGGCAGACCGCACGACGAGAGTTCTAACTCAGCATGGCAGTTCTAGAGGTAGAGAAAGATGGCACAAAGTGAGAGGGTAACCAGGAGAGGAGCAACCCTACCGTTTCCAAGCCAGGCCCGTGAAACCTCCACAGAAAGAAACATAAGACCACAAACTATAGCCATCGTGTGTGGCAGCAGATGTCAACGGTGCGCGAGACCCTCCTCTGCTAATAACCAAGCCGGAGAGAGACGCTTGTCTCTGAAGTACCAACCTTGACTCCAGAGAGAAGAAAAGCCAAACGGTTCATCACAGCCGGTGAGTCGAAGGTAGAGCCGATAAGAAACGGAACTGTGTTGAACGAAAAGTAGCAAGCTGCTAATTGAACTTTAAAACAAACAAAGAACTGTTAATATTTGAAGGGGGGAAACCAGCAGCAGAGGAGTCCGGCACCACGTGGGTGCTCACTCAAGAAACTCTGGGCGATCACCCTGTTGTTGAAACTACTAGTACCAGAAGGCCTTGGGAAAGGCGAGAAGGGGGTCAAAATGGTCATACAGGGGTACTGTAAAATCCTCTGTACAGTTGAATGTCTTCGACCGACAGATGATTGCGAAGTCAAGGGAAATGAATCCCGCATCGTGAGAGTTGAATGAGAGAAAGACAAGATTGGCAAACGTGAACTCGAACAAGGGATGCCGATAAAGAGGGGGTGAAATCTGAAGTCCCGAAATACAGTGTGTTGACAAGAACCCGGCAGAGGGATGTCCACAGTGAACTGTGTTTAAGAGACATTAAGATTTGTGAATGCCAGACAAAATTGAACTTAAGAGAGAGAAATTCGAGAGGGGCCCTGGGGTGAAAGACCATCACCCAATGTATATGTGAAAAAGAACTTTGTTTATTATTTGAATACATCAGGCCTGCGGCGGCAAGAGACTTTTTTAACAGAAAAGGATGAACACCCTGATTACTAAAAAGTGGACCTGTTAGCTTGTGCTGGGAAAGCTCGAGCGTCTGCTGTGCTCCAAGTCCCACCTTGTCCCGTGCTGAAATCGTGGGGAAGGGAGACCCGCAGTACTGCATCCTGATTTATTATTTTATAACACTTCTCTTTTTCTTAAGAATATATTCCCACACTTCTTTTGTTTATAGAGTAAGGAATTGTCAATAGGTTTTTCTTAGTATAGGCCCTTTTATTTGACAAGGCACAACAAAGGACAGCCTTATTTTACTTTGATGGTCGACGCTTGCTCCCATTTTAGATATAGGTTTAGATTAGGTGTTTTCCCACCCACCTTTGCAGTTTAATAAACACCCTTGAACTGTGATCACTTGTGTCTGTCTTTACTGTTCCCACCGTGAGTTCCTTACAGTAAGTACACTGAATCCAACTAGTAAAGCACATCAAATAAACACTTACACTTAAATGTATATTAAAATATATATTCTTATTTACACCGGGATCACCTTAAATACTTCTACGTTACACTTAGAACACTTACACTTAGAACACTTCAGAATATTTGCAGGATCTCTTCAAAGAACACTCTTAGTTTGTGATCGTTCGCGGTTACATTTGTTGCAACGTTAGAAAGGGAGAAGACAAAGCTATTGTATTATCAGTAATTAAGCACACTTGTGGATTTTAACAGAAATACGGTAAGACATTTACTCTGCATACACATATAAGATAGTGACTTTTGGGAAGGAAAATGGTTGGTTAGTGTAATACTAGCATGGTTCAAGGTTCTAGAGATGGTTTCTTCATACAGCAAGTCTAAAAACGCAACCTAGCTTTAGTCAGTTTGGAGAGTGCTCAAAGTCTTGACAGGCAGTAGACTATGAAAAGTTCCTGTGGATACTTTCAAGTCTCTAGTCTTTACGAGGTAGCAAGTTTAAAACCATCGTGGGAGATCCTGTTAAGGACTCATTAAAAGGGACACAAGCAGCAGCTTCGATCTGAGGTAAGGGGGTGGTTTCCTGGACACCTCTGGGTGCACTCCAACGCTCTGGAGAGACTTCCCAGGTCAAGGTAAGCAATACCCTTCCTCCCCCCCCCCCCACACTACCTTAGGTTTGAAGAAACTGTCGCGGCTGGATTCTCCTCAATGTGATGTTGCTGGACCCGACCTCTGGATTCCTTGGTCTGATGACAAAAGCAGGACAATGGATGGGATCACTCGGCAGCAGTCTCGAGGGAGGACCTCTGGCACGGCTTTCATCAACTTCTTTGGTCACTCTGTGGATTTGTTGCCTTTTCTGCAGCACCAATAAATGACGCGATTCGCCCGGACAATCTTCTTCATTTCCCGCAGTCTCACACTCTGATGAGGGGGGTCTGATTGAGTTGGATTGTGTGTCTGGAGTGTCCTTGAGGGCTCAGCAAAGACATGGACAGATTTGGTCTATCCACGATGATGCACTCAAAATGGGCAGCAGGTCTCCGGGTATTGGGGTTCTGCAGCTCTGGATCTCAGGAGATGGCTCAATTTAAAGTTTGTTTTGGGACTTGTTCCCACCAGTCAAAGGGAAGGAGTGTAGAAAATGGGGTCAGGACAGCAGAGCAGTGGCTGCTTCATGGGGTTGCAAAGGGCCTGCAGGTATCTCTGGTCTTCTTCGGTTGCTTCAGCTTCCGGTGGTCGACTTGCTTTACACTCCAGAAGACTCATCTTTTAGACAGTTCCAGCACTCACGCCTCTGCAAGCTCTTGCAGCAATTTGCAGAAAGGACAGCCAGACTCCCAGTGGGAGCTGGTCCCATTCAGGTACTCTGGCAGACAAAGGACAGGTGGGTGGAAAACTCCTCCCCCACTTCTTGCCTGCCCAGACATTCTGGAGCCTAGGCAGGGCCACCCAAGGGTTCCTGCCAAAGGCAAATCACACAGGCCTCCTCCTCCTAGGATGGTAGAAGAAGGGCTGACAAAGAACAACAATGTTAGTAATGGCAAAAAAAGAAGGAAGCCCCAGAGTTAGAACCCAGGTGCCCCTATTGTGCTTAACCGAGGCTATGGTTATAGAAAAATCACACAAAAGTTGGTTGAACACGTCCACTGCCACCAGCCATAACTAGGAAATTGTCTGTGACTAAAAAGTCACAGGAGCAGAGAGAAGGGGATACAAGGTATCCCTTTAGCACTCCACTCAAGGTGGTGTGTGCCAATCTCTCAGACTAGAAGGCTTTCGGATAGATACTAATTATCTCCATCCTTAAGAACTGTAGTTACTCTAGGATAAAGAAATTAATCTTAAAGGAGGACCCTAACGGTCCCCAGCCACACTACCCATAAGGAGCCGTGCACTGCAATAGTAAAATACAGATGCTTTTAAGATATATGGAGGACAAATGGACTCCATGGGACAGGTAAAATACAAAGAATAGAGTTCAAAAAGACAGAATCCATAAGAATGAATGAGTGGAAAAGGCTCTACTCATTCAGGATTTAGGAAAAGGGTCCAGAAGGGTCCAGAAGTCCAGCAAAAAGTGCTGGGGTTCTCAGTAGGAGAGAGAATGAAGCATAAAAATAATAAAACTCCCTAACAAGTGCGAATGGGGAATATACCAGGGAAGCTTGTTTTTTCCCTAACTGCAAATAAAGCCATGGGTATCATCACATCCCAGTTTTTTCTGTCGGCCTCGGCCAACTTACGGTGTATAGTTTTTTACGTTTGATTGGAACACTCTACCAAACCATTGGTTTGTGGATGGTGTACCGACATTTGTAATTCTCTAATATTCAGCATTTCTTTTACTTCCTGCATCAAACGTGGCATAAGGGTGGTACCTTGGTCTTTCAGGATTCCTTTTGGGAAATCTACCGTCAGAGAAAAAGGTAGCAAATGCTTCAATATTTGCTGTGTGGTTTTATTACGTAGGGGAAAGGCCTCTGGATAGCAGGTGGCATAATCCATAATTACTAGGATGTATCGATTTCCTAGCTTAGATGTTTCTAATGGGCCCACTATGTCCATCGCTATCCTTGAACGGGATTTCAATGAGGGGTAAAGGTTGTAAGGGGGCAGGAGGGATCGGAATGGTTGATGTTTTCTGACAGATCTCACAAGTTAGTACAATATTCTTGATATCAGCAAAGATTCCTGGCCAATAAAATCTGACTTTAGGTCTTTCCGACCAACCCCTGGTGGCCAGCTGTTAGATCAGGGTGTCCAAATTCTAGAACAATTCTCCTGTGAATGTGTGGGTGTTAGGAAAGAATTGATGCAGTAACACTGTGGGAGACTACACCAGTTTTGTACTCTTGGTATTAGGTAACCCACCTATTGGTATAGGTCTGTACTACATACTTATCTCAAGTGGGGTAAATGTGAGCTGTAGAGCTGAAGCATTGAAATCCACAAATACAAGTATCCAAATAACACGTACACTCAAAGCTTTCTAGTAAAATAATTATTTATTTAATGGTCCGTTTTAAATAAGCATTCTTTAAAAAGGGCAATGTGCAACAATGAAAATACACTTGAAAATACTTTCTCAGAATCAAGGCAAAGCAAGTAGATACTCTTTAGAGATGCTTCATGCACACTTCCTACACCCTGAGGTGACTTCACTAACTAGGACAGTATTTACATTTATATATCACTTTTTTATACTTTGTACAATTCTGAGGTTGTTAGAAAGGAAAAGGTTAAGAAAGGAAAAAGGTTAAACAGGCTCTCAGAGCATGTGAGCACTTTTAAATCTCCCAATGAAGTCTAGATAAAAACCTTTCCCAGCAATATTAGTTAAAACCAATGTATCACCTATGAGGGACAGTTAGAATCAAAGTCAATGGATTAGAAGAGGCTGAAGGGAGCCAGGACAGCCAAAGTCAATTTGGAACAAATTCTATGGAGCTGAGGCACTTCTTAGATAGCAAAAATTCTTGCACAAAGTTAGAGAGTTGTAGAAAATCACAGTTGGGTGACAAGCTGTTACAGATATCAAAGTTAGAGCTGAGATCAACTCTAGAAAAAGCAGCTGCTGCAAGTCTCAACTGAGAAAAGCAAGCTACAGACAAAGAGTAAGTACCCCTTAGTCAGAAACAATACCTTAGGTTAGAAGTAGAGGATCCAGCTGGCTTTGGTCTTGATTGCAGTGTTGCAGATCCTGTGTTCCTGGGCCTTAGTCACAGGGACAAGAGGGAGGAGGTCTGAAGGACTTTTCAGCGGCACTTTGCAGTTTCAGCACGTGGTAAACAGCACCACTGCAGATCTTGGACACCGGTTGGGCTTCCTTCACTCCTTGAGTTCAGCGCTCTGGTGAGGTGACTCGATCTTGGGTTGTCCTGCTTCGGGAGGGTCCTCAGGATCTTCCTGGAGCTTTTGGCTGGCTTACAGATGTTGCACTCGACTACAGATTTCTTGTCCCCTGGCACTCGCCTCCAGCAGCAGCAAAGAAGTACAGCCAGTTGGGGAAGGTCTTTCAGCAAAGTTCGTCTTGGGGTAAGTTGGTCCCACTAACCCAAGGGAATAAGTCGTTCTTTCCGGAGCTTCTCTTGTCAATTAGGTAAAGGAGTTTCGGCACAGCAGCAGGGCTTCATCAGGCAGTTCAACGGTACAGGAGGATGCATCAAGCTTCTCTTCACGATTCCGTCGTCAAATTTTTCTTCCAGTGCTCGACTCTGTCTTCAGGCCAAGAAGCCTTGCCTTTTATGCAGTTTTCTCCCATTCATGCACAGCCTAGCTGTCGCTCACACAGCAGGGTGGCTGTCCTGCAAGCACAGCCAGCAAGCCAATCAGGACTGGGTGCATTCAGGTTACCCTGGAGACTAAGGACAGGGGAGTTTTGGGCACCTCCATCATTTCCTGTCCTGCCAGACACACTGGAGCCAGAGGCGGATTTCAGTACTGAAACCTGCCAAAGGCCAAACGAACAAAGGGCTTAAACCTGGTTTGGCATACAGAGTAAAACCCAAGGAAGACCTTACAAACGGTAAATTCTGAAAAAAGAAGACCGGGGTAATTTTGACACAATGGTCACTCATGGGTGCTATACTGTAGCTGAGGATTCAGCCTGCGGTAAAAAAGCACAATGGTAGGAAAATTAAACCACTACCACCAGCCATTTAAATTCATGAGGGTAACATACAAAATGTTACATGAACAAGTAGGAAAAAGGGGCTACTAAGTAACCCCCGAGCACCCCACATAAGATGTGGTGTGCTAGACCTACATAGGAAAAGGGTAAGTAAAGTCAATTTCACTTTACTACTCTTGGGAACTGTAGTTCACCCAAGAAAAGGTATTTAAACCTTATGGGAAATCTAAAGGAGTTCTCTGTGACATTCCACTGAAAGTGATGTGTGTCACCATACAACAAGTAGATGCCCACGGAGATTGTCAGACTCCAAAACTACAGGACACACAGAGTCCAAATCAGATCAAAAATACATGAGAGAGTGAGAAAAAGGTCTCACTCACTCCAGAGTAGAAAGTAAAAGTCCTAAAGTCCAGCAAAAGAGCTGGGGTTCTCTAAGGTTGAAGGGAATTATCACATGGAATTATCGCTGGGACAACTAGTCTAGTATCCCTTTTCTTCAGTGGTAACTTTACTGAAAGCTTCTGTAAGGATGTGATTGTTTCTTTGGGCGAAGGCCAGATCAGTCAAGGGGGTGACTTCTAACTCTCCTGGTATTTTCTTTACTCTGGGCAGGTCTGCCTCTCTGAAACCTTTTGGTTCCCCGTCCTGTTTCGGTTGGATCTAGTATTTCTTGGGGCACTGGGAACAATGTTTTTCAAGAATCCCTTGTGCCACCTTTCCCATTCTTTTACAGAATATGGGGGGTTTAGACCTGGGACTCAACCTAGTGAATACTATAGGTCCACAACGTTTGTCAGTTGGTATACATCCCACCGCTGACACCATATGTTCTGGATCAGAAGGAGGACTATGAGGACATTTGTAACATGTTTTTATTAAAGAATGCCTATCTTTCCCTAACACTATTGGGCTACCCTACCTACTTCACTAACTAAGGCGCTCCTCAGTCCTGGATAAATGTCTAAAGAAAAACAATCTGCCGTCCAAAACTAACATAACTGACCCTACCAATTTTATAATCAAGTAAGGTCAGTAGAATGACACCCTTCTCCTGTTGGTTGTACATCTGCACTTGTCTTCTCTTCTTTCTCTTTTCCTGATTACTATGCAATTCTCAAATAGTTTTATGTGATCCTTTTGTGTTAGTTGTGGCAACTCCCTGACGGGATTGCTACTCTTTCTATCTCCTTTTATCAATGGTTGCTTAATTCTGGTCAGAATCCTTTTCTCCTTCCTACAGAATTCTGAGAGATCTGATGTAGTGTCTTTTCCTCAGAGAGTTTGGGTTTCTATACAGTTGTGATTCAACTTTTTCCCTCACAGGACTTCTTTGTATGCAACCTATCCTAGGACCCCTCAGGTTTTTAGTACACAATTATCCCTCTATTGTGTTCAAACGTCTACTTCTTAGACTCAGTTATTTTCCCCTTTTCCCAAGATGGCAATGTTCCAGTTTTATTTCTCTCCCACTGTGCAGATTCTGTGCTTCTTTGTCATATTCATACAGCTCAAGTTCAGCAATGGGATTTTCACAGTCTCACCATTTGTACTGTGACGTGTTTCTCGGACTCTATAATGAGTCCCTCTATGCGTTTGGTGTCTAGGGGGAACGTCTCCAGTGCCCGCAGTTGCATGGATCCTTCTTCTTCCTTCTCTGGTTGTTCTCCGTGACATTCACTTCGGACGCCTTTCATTCTCCTTCCTGACATCTCAGTGTCATTATGGGCACTCGGCCTGTGAGTCAGCTGGTCTGTGCTGTGGTTGAGGGGACTGCCTGTCCACCACGCTGCCTGTGTGATCACACCAACACCAAGGTCTCAGTTCCGGTCTTCCAGGCTTCTGCTTTCTCATACACGCGGAACCTTCAGCGTCTCTTGCTCCTCTCCAAAGCAGTTCTGAACCTTGTAGGCTCTGCATCCTGCATTGGCTCTGCCTTCCTCATGCGTTCTCCGTACAGGGGCCTTCCCCTGCTTTAGTCTCTCTCTCTGCCTTTTCCTCCTCTTTAAGCATACTCAGCACAGTTATTCAGAGTTTTTGATGTCAAGAGAGAGGCTCTCTTTCTGTTTGGTAATGGTATAAATCCATTTTCTCTTTGTCCCAGTCCCAGTTATGGAACTTGTGCTGATTTGGAGTGTTAGATAATTCCATAAAGGCCATCAAATGGAAGGCATCGGGTAGTTCCTCACAGGGACGGGAAACCCTGTCCCCAAAGGGGGAGTCTCTTCCGTTGAGGTCCCACTTGCCTCGACCCTTAGGGAGGGTGTAGCGGAGCAGGCTCATCTCCCTAGTCTAACACGGGGAGGGACTCCAGCGTGGAGTTGTTGGGGGGTGGGAGGGGGGCAGCGGATGAACGAATTTCCTCGATTTGTCAGAGTAGGTTATGATTGTACTTCTGAAGTGTAGGTACGGTGTGCTAGTGTGTCCCTGTAAGTTAGACAAGTCATGATGGGCCTTATTTATCAACGAAGCATAACTGTATGTATGTATAAATGCCTTCCCTGGCCTTGTAATGACTGAACACAATGTGTCTGTGTTGCTAGAAAATATATATATATACTTAGCTCCTATGGAAATTCTATAACTTGTCAACGTTTGTGTAGGTGACCTGGGCTTCATATAAGTCTTGACGCTCCTGTGACGAAGCCTTACTACTATGTCATGTTGCCAGTGATAAGTTTAGCCTAACCTGGTGTAAGCCTCTGTAAGGACATTGCATGGCCCCTCTGAAGCCTGCAGCAATGGTGGTTCTGGAAGCACTGCCCTGTTTTTGTAGGTAACGCAGTGTGCACTGCACCATTGCTCCTGAACCTGTACTATTTGGCTTTATGCCCCATTTTGTGTAATTGTTTTGTATATTTGTGGTTGTTTCAGTTGCCTATTGTGTTTGTGGGAGGCCCTCTCTCCAGTGCTATTGGAGGCAAGTACATGCCTTTAAATCCAGACATGCCAGCCCTGCGCTCAATTCATTGTAAGTGGGAATGGGAAAGACTAACCACAGAAGTAGCTCTTTTCCTATTTCCATGGCTGCCTTGATGGGTGAGCGGGACACTGATTGGTTATTGGCAGATTCCGTCCTCGTACCCAGCCATCTGATTGGCTAGCAATTCTCTCCCGCATGCTATCATTGTATCTGACATTTCTGGTAAAGCTGCTGTGAGGAACTCCTGGGGGTAACGGGTAAGACAGACACAATTGATCACAGTTCAAGGGGGTTTATTGAACAATGAATTCTGTATGTAGGTTGTAAAAACACCTATTCTAAACCTAAGATGGGAGCAAGTGTCGACCATCACATGAAAATAAGGCAGTCCTAGTGGTGTTGTGTCAAACTGAAAGGGCCTATACTAAGAAACCTATTGCCAAACCACACAGCTAATACAAAAAAGGGGTTTCTCAAATAATATGTCAGGATACGGTAGCCTCGGCCTCCCTTCCCCACGTTTTGTGCACGGGGTAAGATGGGAGTTTGCAGCACAGTAAAGTCTCGGGCTTCTCCAGCACGAGACGACAGTTCCAATGGCAGTTCTCAGGAATGTTGATGGCCAATTCTCGTTTCCTTTGAAAGTCTTTTGTTTTTGGATTCTGACACTTTCAATTAACCAAAAACAAATGTTTCTTTAACAAACAAATGAAGTTCAGTTTCCAATGTTGGCTGGGTGATGGGTTCACCCCTGGGTCCCCCTCTTCTGGGTGCGGACCCTTCTCTCCCTCTTCAGCGGAATTTGCTTTCCTTGTTTGTCAATGTCTTTTCAAACAGTTCATAGTGGACATCCCTCTGTCGGGTTCTACGTCTGTTAACACTGTTGGGATTCGCTTCCCTGGTTTCCTCTCACTGTGGGATTCACTTCCCTTGCTTTCCGTTAGGCAGAATCACCTGCAGTACCCTTTGAAAACACTACAGGTAATTAAGACTAAAAGTGTAAGCACAATTTCACCTTTGGTACAAGCCTGTACTACACAGTAAAGTGGTAGCGATGGCTGAGCAGCCAGACGTATTTCAAGAGTTTAAAGTGAGCAGTAGAACAAGTTACACAAAGGACCAACTAATACAGTAATTCAAACAAACACTTAGTCAAGGTTTCTTGCTAAAAGAATATACATGTATTTACTCAGTTAGAAAACATTACACTAGCAAGAGCAGCTCGATATCACACACTAATAAACCACAAATGCACAACCGGTAAGTAATTGAACAAGTTTAGCTCCACTGAATTGGGAGCAAAATGGCACTTCAGATACTTGATAAAGGGGTAAAAAGACAAGGTTATAAGAATAGACATCCCAAATACTTTCATAGGCAGTGCAAAGGGTTTCAGTTAACTACAACTAGCAGTTCTTCTCATAGGCCTGGGCCAAGGTCAATGGTTCAGAGTCTTTGTATAGGACAGCACAGTTCTGGTAGATAACGGTTAAGTCTTTGCCACAGAGTTTAGAAGAATTTGGCTAGGCAAAGTTTGTCGAATGTTTAGGGAAGGACAAGCCTTCGAAGTTGAGGAAAGTTTCACGCACTTTCTCGATGGCTGAAAATAGTTCCGGACCGCGTTTGCACAGTACTTTTTTAAATGAAGAAAGCTGTAGCTGAGGCAGTTGTTCCTGGCAGTTCGAGCAGATCTCGCTGTTCCTGAGCTTCAGTCGTGGGGACAAGAAGGAGCACGTCGGGAGGTTCCTGCACTGCCCAGGGATGAGGCCAAAAGCTGTAGCAAGACGTCGGTTTAAGGTGCGAGTGCCTTAAAGTCCACAAGCTGGTTTCCTTCCCTCTGGCTATCCGGTTTCCAACAGCACTCTGATGAAAATTCGACCAGAATAGGACGGTATCCAGGTGACTTGCAAGTTGGTTGTTCCCACCAAACTCAAAGAAAGAAGTTAACCTTGAAGGGCTTCTCTGTCGATTGGAGTTTCAGGCAATTCGGACCTGCAGCAGGGCTTCACCGGTCGTCCAGGAGTTGCAGCAGTCCTCTTCCTTCAGCTCGTCTTCGGTTCTTTCATTCCAGTGGTCGACTCTGCTTTCCAAGTCCCGAGACGTGCTTTTAAACAGTTTTTCCCCATTCATTCCAGCCTGGCTGTCACTCGCACAGCAGGGTGGCTGTCCTTGCTATAGGAAGATAGTGTGTGCTGGGTCAGTAAATTTAAAGAGACTAGTGAAGTCAGTTTTACTTTACGTGCTCTGGGAGACAGTAGTCAGTCCCAGAGAAGGTATTTAAACCTTGGGGAGTCTGAAAGACGCCCCTGTGCCACCCCACTGAACGTGCTGTGTGACACACAGGAAAAAGATGATGCCTATGGAGTTGTTTTTAAAACTCCATAACCAAAGAACACAATAGTAAAACACACACAAATTACATGGAAGAGTGGGAAAAAAAGGCTCACACTCTTCCCAGGTAAAACAATCAAATGCTAGAAATCCAGCAAAGTTGCTGGGGGGGTCTCAAAAGGTAAGGGAAATTAGCGCATGAGAATTCTCCCTAACACTCTCACACTGTTTATAGATTAAATGCTTTGGATTGTACAGGGATTTTGCTTGACCCTCTGTATGACCACTTTGACCTATTTCGCTGGCCCTCCTTCGGCCGTCTGGTATCTGTAGTTTCAATGCAAAACAAAGGGGGATCAGCCAGAGTCTTTCACACCAACACCCACGGTGCCGGAACACTCTGCAGCTGGTCTTGCAGGTTTCATTTGTGTTTTATAGTTTCACCACTGGGCCTCCCTCTGTCGGGCTCGAAACCTTCTTGAAGCTCCTCAAGGTCCTCCCTCGGTCGGGCTCGGACCCCTTTTTAGGTTCACAATGGCCTCCCTCTTCCAGATGGGTCCTGCTCGCAACAGTCACAATTTTGTTGTTTTCTGTAAGGGAAAGTGCTGGGGTGGGGCGCTGAGATTTTGGTGACATCCCATAAAGATTGCTGGGATATCGGGTAGGGGTGCATTGGAAAATTTGTAATACAGCATCTCGCCTAGGGTATTCCTTTCAGAATGACTCCCCTACCCAGGTGATCCGCCCGCACTGGTCCACCCCCAGGGTCTGGATCCAAAGGCGATGGCCATGCCCTGGCCACCCAAATAGAGGATTCCTGTGGTCCAAATGGGAGAATACCCCTAGGTTTCTCACACTGCTGATCTCAAGAGTGGAACCCCCTTTTGATAATAATTAGCTGGATGAAACGTAGAGGTTCGGGTACCTGTTTGTAAGTATGGTTACAAGAAATTGACATTATCAATGAAAACCCCATAACATGAACAGAAATGTAGTCACTAAGTTCTCTTCTGATTTCCACATGTCAATCACAGTGACAGGTAAACAAACTCTGTAAGGATCCTCCACTGGTTTGGGTGTACAATACAAACTGCAGGTTATTGAATCTATTCCTTGTGATATAGCTCAAATAGTTAATGTGCAACATGCTGGTTGGTATTGATATTGATATTTTATTTCTATTGTGCTCATACACAAGCATTTCAGAGCGCGAAATGGTTATAAGTATCATATATTATAAGTATAATTTATGGTTATAAGTATCAATTCCAGGAAGATTGCTTAGTAGGAGAATGTGTCTACTACAGACATGTATACATGAACCCCATTTTCCTCTCACAAGTAGTCTCCAGCACAGCAGTGTCAGGCTCTTTGTGTGGTGGTCCACTGCACTGGTTTATTGTGGTGGCCTTGGCGGTTAGAACCGTAGCTTCTGGGAGTCATGACAATATTATGTTTTTTTGCGCCTTGGTGTTTTTGCACTCCTGTTCCTAAATGGTCGCTAGGGACCCACGTGAGGATTGTAGTGTAGGAGGAGTTTCTGAAATTCAGTCCATTCTAAGATGTCCACCATGTAGACATTTTCTTCCCTTTAGGTGCCTGTTTTGTAAGGAGTCTCTCAATTCAAGATGGCTGTTGCTTAGACACCCTCTTCCTCTCACAAGGCTTGCTAGAGTATTTATGTAGCTGCTGACAGGATGGTGGTGTGTAACAACTCAAGTCATCCATGTTTTCTACAGGACTCTTCATTACTTGATTACTTGCTTCCTGAAGCTCAATTCTCCTCCCGTCCATGGTCCCACAGATTTGCCCCACAGGGGGATGCCCTTTTGAGCAGTCTGCATCCTTCTTTTCTGCCACTGAGATTTGCTCCCCAAGCTGCCTGCAGCTGCAGAGGTATTACTCTCACTTTCTGTAACACATTGATGCTTGTGTTGGTTTTCACGCTCTTTAGCAATAGCGCCCCCTGCTGCTGGGGCTTAAAATAGTTTGCCAGCATTTCCATGGACAGTAGACACCCCTTTTGTCAAATAATCATACTGTGGGGTCAGTCGGCTCCTTCATCTAACATATGCCATGCGGTAAATAACAGAATATTCTCTTTAGTACACTTAATAATCTGAGTTTTTTTTTATTTTATGAACAGGTCCACTTATTGTCAGCACTGTGTTTTCATTAAGAACCAAAGGAAAGCAAGACCTGAGTCCTGAGACGCTGGAGGCTGTGAGAATTCATGGTAAGTATTGTGCATAGGCTGTGATCTGCAGTCGCACAAATACATGTCTTGTCAACACATGACAATGCAGACATTCCACTCTCCCGCTACATCCACCCACCCGGATCTCAAGCAAAGGAAGTGGGAGGTTTGTTGATTATTAGAGTTAGCTGGTAAAAATCACAACATTTGAATGGTGACGTGGGTGGTAGGAAGAAGAAGCCGGGAGGGAGGGAAAGGGAAAAAAAGGAAAGGAATACAAGAAATAAGCATTGTTATGTGTGAAGGAAGAGTGGAAAGCAGTACGTGGAAAGAAGGGCGATGGGGAGAGAAAGGTAAAAGGCACAGATGGTTTGAGGCAGGGAGGAAGAGGGAGATAAAGCATGGATTCTGTCGAAGAATTCCAATCCTGGACCAGCTTTTAAACTGCATCAAACTTGTCACATTTCCCTGCCGGAGCCAGGGCCTGCTAATCACCATTGCAGCTGTTTTTGGAGTTACCCCTGAACTCACATTGGTGGTAGCGTGGGCTGAGTCGAAAGGCTTCCCATAGAGTAATGCTTAAATTAAGCAGTAATAACGTCAAAAAAACCTGCCAACCTAACACATTAAACCAGGGGCCTGCAACCTGTGGCTCTCCAGATGTTTTGGATTATGACTCCCATGATCCCTCACCATTGAGTATGCCAGCTAGGGTTGATGGGAGCTGTAGTCCAAAACATCTGGAGAACCAAAGGTTGCAGACAAATGCGTTAAACTGATTGTTTCTGTTTTTGTTCTTTTATCAAGTGGGACCAGTCGCTCAAACAATCAATCAATCAATCAAGAAAGGGAAGGCAAGAAATAAATACAAGCTAAAAATTAAAGAAGCGCTCTAGCCTTTTAATGGGGGAAGTGACGTATTATGTAAAGCCTGAGGGGCTACTTTTAATCAAAATCGTAATTTAGTGCAGCGAGCTGTTACATGTTGGCTTACACGTAGGTTGCACCTTGCCGCCACATTTTGGTCATTAGCACGGCAGAGTGCAAAGGTTCAGGGCAAAAGGCTGTGTACACTGCCTTTTACCCTGTATTTTTGCACTCCACCGTGTAAAGTGAGTAAACGCTGTCTTGCACCCTCTTACCATGCTCGAATGTCGGGCAGGGTTTAATAGCAATTGTGAACACTGCATAACATGCCTGTATGGCGCATAAAGCTGGCGGACCCCATAGGGATCTCCAACATTTGCGCCGGCATTAAAATGCATGCTGGCGCAAATCCTGGAGCATTTGTATGGTGGAGAGGAAGGAAGGCGGCGGAAACTCACGTTGCATTCTGCCCCTCTTCTCCGCTACACTAATGAATAAAAATGGGGGTTGATGTAAGTAACATGCGTCAAAGCCTTGGTTTGGTTTGTTTATTTCTAGAGCGCACCGAGCCCAGAGGCATTTTACGCAGGGCTTTTACATATGTTTCTTACGTTACGTCCCCATGAACATGAGGTCCTGAGTATCCTGTTTGTTAAGGAGTAGAAAGACAGTTACATGCATTAAACATGTCTGTGATGAATCCGGCGGATTCATCACTGATTCCCTGGCATTGACCTCCTCCCAAGTGGCCAGGGGACGGCGGCCACATGGAAAAGAGATAAAGAATGGACATAGTGGAAAAGGGGAGTTTAAATCACAAACCACCCCTATTCTAGAAAGTGAATATACACAGTGCAAATAATTGAGAAGCAGAGAAAGGATAACATATCAAAGGGATACATTATCCAACATTATATATGAACAGCTTTTGGTATGAGTAACGACCTTCAATGAATCAGAAGTCCTGGAAGCAGAGTACACCAGGCAGTCACTAGTGTGTGAAACGGACGTCCTGGCAGGAGAGTACACCAGGCAGTCTCAAGTGTGTGAAACAGAACTCCTGCCAGGGGATTATACCACAGAATTGAAAAGGATTGTGTTAAGAAAGAAGAAAACCACACCACCTGAGAGAGAGAAATACTGGGTGTCCTGAAGGAAACCAAAACTGTGTAAAGCCAGACAGTTTCTATGGACAAGTGTGGTAGTTGGCCAAGAGAGGCCTAAAGAACATTCGTGCATCAATAACTCAAGGAGTAAAAAAGAATCCTGGGGAAGGGAACTACCCTCTGGATCCAAGACTTTCTGCCCTGAGAAACCTTTTTTTGTTTGTAGCATTTATTCATCCTTTATGAACACTTTTCTGAACCTTCCAAGGTTGAAGACTTTTCCCCTTTGCACCTTTTGTGTTTAGTTTTAGTGTGATTGTAAGAATAGAACTTTGGACACCGGACAGTTTTGATTTTGACATCCTGGCATGGACAGATCATTAGTCTTGGTTTAGGTAGGGTCATTCCTCGTAGAGCAGGGTCGGAGCGGCCCTTGGTTTAGGGAGGGACATTTCTCTGAGAGCAGGGTCGGAGCGGCCCTTGGTTTAGGGTGGGGCATTTCTCTTAGGGCAGGATGGGAGAGGCCCTTGGTTTTGGTTTAGGGAGGGACATTTCTCTTAGAACAGGGTGGGAGAGGCCCTTGGTTTAGGGAGGGGCATTTCTCTTAGAGCAGGGTGGGAGAGGCCCTTGGTTTTGGTTTAGGGAGGGGCATTTCTCTTAGAGCAGGGTGGGAGAGGCCCTTGGTTTTGGTTTAGGGAGGGGCATTTCTCTTAGAGCAGGGTGGGAGAGGGTTTTGGTTTAGGGAGGGACATTTCTCTTAGAGCAGGGTGGGGGAGGCCCTTGGTTTTGGTTTAGGGAGGGACATTTCTCTTAGAGCAGGGTCGGAGCGCCCCTTGGTTTAGGGAGGGGCATTTCTCTTAGAGCAGGGTGGGAGAGGCCCTTGGTTTAGGGAGGGGCATTTCTCTTAGAGCAGGGTGGGAGAGGCCCTTGGTTTTGGTTTAAGGAGGGGCATTTCTCTTAGAGCAGGGTGGGATCGGCCCTTGGTTTAGGGAGGGACATTTCTCTTAGGGCAGGGTGGGAGAGACCCTTGCTTTTGGTTTAGGGAGAGGCATTTCTCTTAGAGCAGGGTGGGAGAGGTCCTTGGTTTAGGGAGGGACATTTCTCTTAGAGCAGGGTGGGAGAGGCCCTTGGTTTAGGGAGGGACATTTCTCTTAGAGCAGGGTGGGAGAGGCCCTTGGTTTTGGTTTAGGGAGGGACATTTCTCTTAGAGCAGGGTGGGAGAGGCCCTTGGTTTTGGTTTAGGGAGAGGCATTTCTCTTAGAGCGAGGCATTTCTCTTAGAGCAGGGTCGGAGAGGCCCTTGGTTTTGGTTTAGGGAGGGGCATTTCTCTTAGAGCAGGGTGGGAGCGGCCCTTGGTTTTGGTTTAGGGAGGAGCATTTCTCTTAGAGCAGGGTGGGAGAGGCCCTTGGTTTTGGTTTAGGGAGGGGCCATTTCTCTGAGAGCAGGGTGGGAGAGGGCCTTGGTTTTGGTTTGGTGAGGGACATTTCTCTGAGAGTAGCGTGGGAGAGGTTCTTGGTTTTGGTTTAGGGAGGGGCATTTCTCTTAGAGCAGGGTGGGAGAGGCCCTTGGTTTAGGGAGGGGCATTTCTCTTAGAGCAGGGTGGGAGAGGCCCTTGGATTTGGTTTAGGGTGGGGCATTTCTGTTAGAGCAGGGTGGGAGAGGTCCTTGGATTTGGTTTAGGGAGGGGCATTTCTCTTAGAGCAGGGTGGGATCGGCCCTTGGTTTTGGTTTAGGGAGGGACATTTCTCTTAGAGCAGGGTCGGAGAGGCCCTTGGTTTTGGTTTAGGGAGGAGCATTTCTCTTAGAGCAAGTTGGGAGAGACCCTTGGTTTTGGTTTAGGAAGGGGCATTTCTCTTAGAGCAGGGTCAGAGAGGCCCTTGGTTTAGGGAGGGACATTTCTCTTAGAGCAGGGTGGGAGAGGCCCTTAGTTTAGGGAGGGGCATTTCTCTTAGAGCAGGGTGGGAGAGGCCCTTGGTTTTGGTTTAAGGAGGGGCATTTCTCTTAGAGCAGGGTGGGAGAGGCCCTTGGTTTTGGTTTAGGGAGGGGCATTTCTCTTAGAGCAGGGTTGGAGCAGCCCTTGGTTTTGGTTAAGGGAGGGGCATTTCTCTTGGAGCAGGGTGGGAGAGGTCCTTGGTTTAAGGAGGGGCATTTCTCTTAGAGCAGGGTGGGAGAGGCCCTTGGTTTTGGTTTAGGGAGAGGCATTTCTCTTAGAGCAGGGTGGGAGAGGCCCTTGGTTTTGGTTTAGGGAGGGGCATTTCTCTTCGATCAGGGTGGGAGAGGCCCTTGGTTTTGGTTTAGGGAGGGGTATTTCTCTTAGAGCAGGATGGGAGAGGCCCTTGGTTTAGGGAGGGACATTTCTCTTAGAGCAGGGTGGGAGAGGCCCTTGGTTTTGGTTTAGGGAGGGGCATTTCTCTGAGAGCAGGGTTGGAGAGGCCCTTGGTTTTGGTTTAGGGAGGGGCATTTCTCTTAGAGCAGGGTGGGGGAGGCCCTTGCTTTTGCTTTAGGGAGGGACATTTCTCTTAGAGCAGGTTCGGAGCGGCCCTTGGTTTTGGTTTAGGGAGGGACATTTCTCTTAGAGCAGGGTGGGATCGGCCCTTGGTTTTGGTTTAGGGAGGGCCATTTCTCTTAGAGCAGGGTGGGAGAGGCCCTTGGTTTTGGTTTAGGGAGGGGCATTTCTCTTAGAGCAGGGTGGGGGAGGCCCTTGGTTTTAGAAGGGGCATTTCTCTTAGAGCAGGATCGGAGCGGCCCTTGGTTTTGGTTTAGGGAGGGACATTTCTCTTAGAGCAGGGTGGGACAGGCCCTTGGTTTTGGTTTAGGGAGGGCCATTTCTCTTACTATCTCTTTCAACACCACGCCTTTTATAAGCCAGGAATGGTACTCACGAATCTTCGAGTTTTATCAGGATGTTTGGAGAGTAGAGAGACGTCCCCCCGGGAGTCCAGAGACCGTGAGTAGTACTCTGTGCACCCAGGGGGCCACCCCCTGGGAAACCCTCGTGGGGACGAAAACCCAGAATCAGACAGGTTCCGATTGTGTAGAACGGTAGTCCGCAGGATCAATGAAGAAGTAGAATAGTAAGCTTGCTGTTCACTTGACGACTGGATGTGGAATACGAATAATCCAAGGTAAGTTGCTGGGGAGGAACCCAATAATACCAGGAGAAGGAAAACGGACACTCGAGAGACGAGACTCCAGAGAAAGAAGAGGCGAAAGAAACAAAGTGACAGCAGGAGGAGAGGAGCCGAGGGTGAGAGAGGCCGACGGCGGAAGAAGGAAAGAAGCAGCGAGAAGTAAGTGAAACAGAAACGGTGAGCACAGGAGTGGCAGAAGCCGGAGCGGAGTAAAAGATGCCGAGCGGGGCTAGGAGTTGCTAGCACGGCAAGCCGTGTGGAAAAAGAAACAGCGAACGGCCAAGGTTGGCAGACGCTGAGCGGAGAAAAGACGCTGCTAGCAGCTAGCAGGGCAAAAGCCGAGCGGGGAAACAGAAACAGCGAACGGCCAAGTTGGCAGATGCTGTGAGGAGAAAGGTGCTGTGAGCAGCTAGCACGGCAAGCCGAGCGGGGAAAAGCGCCGCAAGGCAAGGGGCGGCAGAAGCCGAACTGAAGAAAGTAAAATGAAATACGAGTGAAAGGACTGCTGGAAAGCACAGAACCAAGGGTTAGGGAGCAATGCATACACGGGAACGAGTAGCAACGCAGAGTGTGTTAGTGATTCTGTGTATAAGTAGGAGTGATCAGGTGGAAACTGAGTACGAGAACTAGACCTGTACTGTTAGGTAGTAGAAACGTGATCCAACAGGCGCCATCTTGAATTCCACTGTCTGCGCCGATGATGGTGAATCTTCCAGTGTTTCCAAAGACTTCTAGGGGTTTTCCTAACAGTATGCCCCTCCCGTGGGGTGGAAGGTCTGGGTTTCCACGGTTGAGACCTGTGGAATCGGCGCACCAATGTAGGTGCATGAACTGCAGAAGCTGGTTCCCAAGTCCTGTCAGATGGTCCATAACCTTTCCAATCTATGAGATATTGAAGAATTCCCCGATGGTATCTGGAATCCGCTATGGCTGATACTTCATATTCTTGTCCTTCAGAGGAGTCAATAGGCAATGGTTTGTTTCTTTCTTGTCTTTGGAACCTGTCTGAAACATTGGCCTTTAGCTGAGAGACGTGGAAGACATTATGTATCCTAGACCAGGAAGGAGGTAACTGAAGGCGATATGCCACCTTCCCTACTGCTCCGGAAACCGTAAATGGACCAAAAAATTTGGGGGACAGTTTAGTAGGTATCAGTCTTTTTGGGAGGTATCGAGAGGACAACCATACCAAATCCCCTTGATGGTAAGTAGGTTCTTGGGATCTTCGCTTGTCTGCTTGTTTTTTAGTCTTTTCTTGTGTTTCCTTGAGAGCTGTACGAGCCAGGGCATGTCCAGACTGAATGTTGGCCACCAATTCTTCTACTGCAGGAGAGTTGGTAATTCTGGGAGGAGTGGTAGGGATTATTACAGGATGATATCCGTAGGTACAGTAGAAAGGAGACATTTTGGTAGCAGAATGTTGAGAATTATTGTACGCTATTTCCGCATAGGGAAGGAAGTCATCCCAGTTGTCTTGGGTAGCCGAAATGAAGCATCTAAGGTATTGTTCCAAAGACTGGTTCAGCCTCTCTGTCTGACCGTTAGATTGTGGATGATATCCCGAGGTCAGATCTCGTTGTATTCCTAAGGATTGGCATAGATTCTTCCAGAATGTCGATATATAGTGTGGTCCCCTATCGGAGATGATGTTTTTGGGGAGTCCATGCAATCGGAATATTGTCCGTAAGAAACAGGATGCCATCTGAGCTGCTGTTGGGAGTTTTTTCATGGGTATAAAGTGTGCCATCTTGGTCATTGAATCCACCGTCACCATTATAGTGGTATTATTATTTGAAGGTGGTAGGTCTACAATAAAATCTGTAGAAATTTTTTCCCAAGGTTGGTCGGGTAGAGCGGGTTGGACCAGTTTTCCTACTGGGAGCCTCCTTGGTGTCTTTTCTTGCAGACATATGACACACGACGAAACGTAGTCTTTAACGTATGCAGATAAGGTGGGCCACCAAAAATGACGGCTGATCAGTTCTTGAGTGTTGGCTATTCCTCTGTGACCTGCTACTTTGTGATCGTGGCGCATGTGTAATACTTGCTGTCTTAGGTTTTCTGTAGGCACAAACAGACTAGTGCCATAGTAATATAGACCATGTTCTTCCTGAAGCTGGTAGTTCTGGATATCACTATCCTTTATGTCTTTTATTTGACTGCGGACATCTTGGAGAAATGAAGAGACTACAAAAACAAAAGTAGTTTGCGGAAATATCTTCTCCTTAACTGTACAGTCTTCTGTTTGTAGACTGCGAGACAAGGCATCAGCCATTTGGTTACAGGTGCCAGGAATGTGGGTGATCTGAAAGTCAAAAGAAGAGAAGAAATAGGCCCATCGGGCTTGTCGGCTGTTTTGGCACTCAAAATTCTGAAGGACTTTAAGGTTCCTGTGGTCGGTTCTGATAGTTACGGGATGTCTTGCTCCTACTAGAAGATGTCTCCATTCTTGGCATGCCTTCTTAATGGCGAGTAATTCGTTTTCCAGAACCGTGTAGTTTTGTTCCGCGGAAGTCAAGGTTTTCGACATATAGGCAATGGGATGCTCTTTGCCGCTAAGAGAAGTCTGTTTCAAGACCGCTCCTATAGCCGAATGAGAAGCATCAGTCTCTAGAAGGAATGGTTTGGTTTGGTCCGGCAGTCTAAGGATGGGAGCGGATGAAAAGGCAGACTTAAGTTCGTCGAAGGCTTGTTGTGTCTCCATAGAGCACACATATTTCCTTCCTTTCTGTAGAAGTGTAGTCAATGGTTTGATGACTTTGGAGAAGTTGGGTATAAATTTCCGGTAGAAATTCGCAAAGCCAACAAACCTTTGGATTTCTTTGACTCCTTGTGGAGCCTTCCAATGCAAAATGGCTTGTACCTTGTGGGGGTCCATGGAAGCCCCTTCTTTGGAAAGAATAAAGCCCAAATAAGGTATCTTTTCTTGATGAAACGAGCATTTCTCTAATTTGGCGAAAAGGTGATTGTCTTGTAGGCGATGTAGTACCTCTGAAACATGAGAGATGTGCTCCTGTAGATTGGTAGAAAAGATCAATATATCGTCAAGATATACGATCAGTGAATGAAGTAATAAATCCGAAAACAAGTGGTCAACGAATCTTTGGAAAACTGATGGAGCATTGGCCAGGCCGAAAGGCATAACGTGATATTCGTAATGCCCAAAAGGGGTGCGGAATGCCGTCTTCCACTCGTCTCCGCTTTTGATCCGAATCAAATGATAAGCGCCTCTCAGGTCCAGTTTGGTGAAAATGGAGGCACCCCTTACCGCTTCTAAAATATCTTGAATCAAAGGCAAAGGATATCGATCCTTGTAGGTGACCCTATTTAACCCCCTATAATCAATGCACGGTCTCCGCTCCTTGCAGTCTTTTTTCGGTATGAAAAACAAGGATGCTCCAGCTGGACTTTTTGATTCAGTGATAAGTCCGTTGCGTAGGTTTGTCTGAAGATATTCCTTCAGGGCTTCCTTTTCGGGATTAGATAGGGTGTACATCCTTCCAAATGGGATTTGCGCGTCTGGCAGGAGATCTATACTGCAATCGTCTCTCCGGTGCGGAGGCAGTTCCTTGAATTCCTCATTAGAGAATTCTTTACGGTACTTGTGGTAACATTCCGGTAACAATTTCAGATTTAGCACTACTGCATTAGAGTTCTGAGAGATTACAGGTGCATTGGAGGTGTGTATACCAGTTGTACCGTTATGCTGACATGTGGAGATACAGTATTCTGATCCCAGAAACATGGTTCCAGCTTTCCAATTGATATAGGGATTGTGTTTAGCCAACCAAGGTATTCCCAGGATTACCGGGTAGTGAGCTGCCTTAATGAGATCAAAGATCACTTCCTCTTCATGGGAAGATATCCTCATTGTGAGGACGGAGGTATTGGCTCGTATAGGTCCAGAGGATAAGGATTCTCCATCTACTCCTTCGACTGGGATAGGTAGTTCCTTAGCCATATGGGGTATCTTGTTCTTGTAAGCCCAATCGGTATCCATAAAAAGACCCGCGGCTCCGCAATCTACAAGAGCTGGAACGTTTTCGAGGGAAACATCATTGAATCGGAGTGTTACCGGTAAAACCACCATTTGAGTAGAATTAGCCACTCCGTTGAGGGAACTCGGAGTTCCATGCCCGTTCATGGTTCCCTTTATGAACGGGTGAAGGCGTTTCCCGAACGGCGGGGAGGGACTAGATTACAGTCCTTCAAAACATGCTTGTCCGAACCACAATACATACAGAGACCCAGAGAGCGTCTTCTGTTTCTCTCTTCTGAGGTAAGAGGACCTCTGGTGATTCCTATTTGCATAGGTTCTTCCTCATGGGTTCGTGAGGTCTTGGTAAATTCGCTTCGTACAGTTGGAGGAGGTCCTTTGGCTTTTCCCTTCTTCCTTTCTAAGTTCCTTTCTTGGATTCGATAATCCATCTGTAGAACGAGTGTAATCATCTCTGCAAGGTTATGCGGGCAAGGTACCCGAGACAGTTCGTCCTTCAAGTCTTCGTTTACGTTTCTCCTAAAAATAGTAATGAGAGCGTCATCTGCCCAGGCGGTTTCATGTGCCAGTTGCTTGAACTGTGTGATGTACGCCAGAATTTCCATTGTTCCTTGTTTCAGGTCTAAGAGGTTTTCTTGTGCCGAGACCACTAATTCTCTGCGTCCAAACATGGCCTGTATGCTATTGGAGAATCCGGCTAGAGAGTCTAAGAGTTGATTGTTAGTGGTCACCAAGGGTGTGGCCCAAGCCAGAGCACTCCCTGATAGGTTGGATATCATGAAGCTGACCTTGGATCGGTCATTAGGAAAAAAGGCCGGTTTCAATGTAAATTGTACCGTACAAGAGTCAATGAATTCTTTTAGCTTTTTGGGATTGCCGTCATATTTCCCCATAGGGAGGGGTCCTGGATGCAGTTCGATTCTTGAGTGTACTACTTGGCGAAGCATGGTGTTTTCATTGCGCAGGGTTTGCATTTCGGTATTGAGATTTTGTACAGCTGCTACGAGCTGCTGTATCTGTTGCTCCATGGTGTTGCTATCTCTTACTATCTCTTTCAACACCACGCCTTTTATAATCCAGGAATGGTACTCACGAATCTTCGGGTTTTATCAGGATGTTTGGAGAGTAGAGAGACGTCCCCCCGGGAGTCCAGAGACCGTGAGTAGTACTCTGTGCACCCAGGGGGCCACCCCCTGGGAAACCCTCGTGGGGAAGAAAACCCAGAATCAGACAGGTTCCGATTGTGTAGAACGGTAGTCCGCAGGATCAATGAAGAAGTAGAATAGTAAGCTTGCTGTTCACTTGACGACTCGATGTGGAATACGAATAATCCAAGGTAAGTTGCTGGGGAGGAACCCAATAATACCAATAATAACTCCTCTCCTCCTCCCCAATAATGGGGAGGAGGAGAGGAGCCGAGGGTGAGAGAGGCCGACGGCGGAAGAAGGAAAGAAGCAGCGAGAAGTAAGTGAAACAGAAACGGTGAGCACAGGAGTGGCAGAAGCCGGAGCGGAGTAAAAGATGCCGAGCGGGGCTAGGAGTTGCTAGCACGGCAAGCCGTGTGGAAAAAGAAACAGCGAACGGCCAAGGTTGGCAGACGCTGAGCGGAGAAAAGACGCTGCGAGCAGCTAGCAGGGCAAAAGCCGAGCGGGGAAACAGAAACAGCGAACGGCCAAGTTGGCAGATGCTGTGAGGAGAAAGGTGCTGTGAGCAGCTAGCACGGCAAGCCGAGCGGGGAAAAGTGCTGCAAGGCCAGGGGCGGCAGAAGCCGAACTGAAGAAAGTAAAATGAAATACGAGTGAAAGGACTGCTGGAAAGCACAGAACCAAGGGTTAGGGAGCAATGCATACACGGGAACGAGTAGCAACGCAGAGTGTGTTAGTGATTCTGTGTATAAGTAGGAGTGATCAGGTGGAAACTGAGTACGAGAACTAGACCTGTACTGTTAGGTAGTAGAAACGTGATCCAACAGGCGCCATCTTGAATTCCACTGTCTGCGCCGATGATGGTGAATCTTCCAGTGTTTCCAAAGACTTCTAGGGGTTTTCCTAACAATTTCTCTTAGAGCAGGGTGGGAGAAGCCCTTAGTTTTGGTTTAGGGATGGACATTTCTCTTAGAGCAGGGTCGGAGCGGCCCTTGGTTTAGGGAGGGACATTTCTCTTAGGGCAGGGTGGGACAGGCCCTTGGTTTTGGTTTAGGGAGGGCCATTTCTCTTAGAGCAGGGTGGGAGAAGCCCTTAGTTTTGGTTTAGGGATGGACATTTCTCTTAGAGCAGGGTCGGAGCGGCCCTTGGTTTAGGGAGGGACATTTCTCTTAGGGCAGGGTGGGAGAGGGCCTTGGTTTTGGTTTAGGGAGGGGCATTTCTCTTAGAGCAGGGTGGGAGAGGGCCTTGGTTTTGGTTTAGGGAGGGACATTTCTCTTAGAGCAGGGTGGGACAGGCCCTTGGTTTTGGTTTAGGGAGGGACATTTCTCTTAGAGCAGGCCGAGAGAAGCCCTTAGTTTTGGTTTAGGGATGGACATTTCGCTTAGAGCAGGGTGGGATCGGCCCTTGGTTTTGGTTTAGGGAGGGGCATTTCTCTTAGAGCAGGGTGGGAGATACCCTTGGTTTTGGTTTAGGGAGGGACATTTCTCTTAGAGCAGGGTCGGAGCGGCTCTTGGTTTAGGGAGGGACATTTCTCTTAGAGCAGGGTGGGAGAGGCCCTTGGTTTTGGTTTAGGGAGGGGCATTTCTCTTAGAGCAGGGTGGGAGAGGCCCTTGGTTTTGGTTTAGGGAGGGGCATTTCTCTTAGAGCAGGGTGGGGGGAGGCCCTTGGTTTTGGTTTAGGGAGGGGCATTTCTCTTAGAGCAGGGTGGGAGAGGCCCTTGGTTTTGGTTTAGGGAGGGGCATTTCTCTTAGAGCAGGGTGGGAGAGGCCCTTGGTTTTGGTTTAGGGAGGGGCATTTCTCTTAGAGCAGGGTGGGAGAGGCCCTTGGGTTTGGTTTAGGGAGGGGCATTTCTCTTAGAACAGGGTGGGAGAGGCCCTTGGTTTAGGGAGGGGCATTTTTCTTAGAGCAGGGTCGGAGCGGCCTTTGGTTTAGGGAGGGACATTTCTCTTAGGGCAGGGTGGGAGAGACCCTTGCTTTTGGTTTAGGGAGGGGCATTTCCCTTAGAGCAGGGTGGGAGAGGCCCTTGGTTTTGGTTTAGGGAGGGACATTTCTCTTAGAGCAGGGTGGGAGAGGCCCTTGGTTTTGGTTTAGGGAGGGGCATTTCTCTTAGAGCAGGGTGGGAGAGGTCCTTGGATTTGGTTTAGGGTGGGGCATTTCTCTTAGAGCAGGGTGGGAGCGGCCCTTGGTTTTGGTTTAGGGAGGGACATTTCTCTTAGAGCAGGGTGGGAGAGGCCCTTGGTTTTGGTTTAGGGTGGGGCATTTCTCTTAGAGCAGGGTGGGAGAGGCCCTTGGTTTTGGTTTAGGGAGGGACATTTCTCTTAGAGCAGGGTGGGAGAGGCCCTTGGGTTTGGTTTAGGGAGGGGCATTTCTCTTAGAGCAGGGTGTGAGCGGCCCTTGGTTTTAGTTTAGGGAGGGCCATTTCTCTTAGAGCAGGGTGGGAGAGGCCCTTGGTTTTGGTTTAGGGAGGGGCATTTTCCTTAGAGCAGGGTGGGAGAGGCCCTTGGTTTTGGTTTAGGGAGGGACATTTCTCTTAGAGCAGGGTGGGAGAGGCCCTTGGTTTAGGGAGGGGCATTTCCCTTAGAGCAGGGTGGGAGAGGCCCTTGGTTTTGGTTTAGGGAGGGGCATTTCTCTTAGAGCAGGGTGGGAGAGGTCCTTGGATTTGGTTTAGGGAGGGACATTTCCCTTAGAGCAGGCTGGGAGAGGCCCTTGGTTTTGGTTTAGGGAGGGGCATTTCTCTTAGAGCAGGGTGGGAGAGGTCCTTGGATTTGGTTTAGGGAGGGACATTTCTCTTAGAGCAGGGTGGGAAGGCCCTTGGGTTTGGTTTAGGGAGGGACATTTCTCTTAGAGCAGGGTGGGAGAGGCCCTTGGTTTTGGTTTAGGGAGGGGCATTTCCCTTAGAGCAGGGTGGGAGAGGCCCTTGGTTTTGGTTTAGGGAGGGGCATTTCCCTTAGAGCAGGGTGTGAGCGGCCTTTGGTTTTGGTTTAGGGAGGGGCATTTCTCTCAGGGCAGGGTCAGAGAGGCCTTTTCCCAACCCCTTTTTATTTTCAATGAGTCTTTAACCCAAAACATGGTAAACTTGTGTCAGAGTTTCATTCCTGACTCCTCACATGTCCATCGGCCAATTCATGCACAAATACAAAGACTAGTTTCTAAATGAAAGGGAATATTATGTTTGAATCATTCTCTGTATTAACTGTGGAAAATCGCAATAAATCTGGTCGCTGGCATTTGGGGCAAGTTTGAGTTGGTTCCAGCAAGCTTAGTGGTCTGCTGCCTTCTCATGAAATAATTCTTAATTTCCCCCTCCTTATCCTCCCCATCATGTCAGTGGTCATTTCCCCTCCTTATCTCAGCATCATGTCCAGGATCATTTCCCCTCCTTATCCTCCACATCATGTCCGGAGTCATTTCCCCCTCCTTATCCTCAGCATCCTGTCAATGGTCATTTCCCGCTCCTTATCCTCAGCATCATGTCAGTGGTGATTTCCCCCTCATAATCCTCCCCATCATGCGCATGGCCTCACAGTGTTTCTAACGTCACTGAGTGTCAGAATGTACCAAAGTATTAACTGAAAAGGATACAATACTCAAAAGGATACAGGAGGTAGAGTCTTCCGGATCCCTGTTCACCCGACTTGATAGTCGTGAAGTCAACAAAGACCTTCCAAATGATACAACCCTCTGGCTGATAAAACAGGCAGAGCGATGGATCACTGGAAAGGGCGTGGGTAAGGTATAGTAATCCAGCCTAGGACAAATTAAAGTATCATGAATAACTGCTCCAACCTGAGTATGATGAATTAGATAATGACAGGAATGATCACACTGACCTGTATCTCTGGGTAGAATAATCCAGAAGTCTCTTGATGGATTTGAAATGAAGAACAAAACGACAGGGAAGGGAAAATTAGTAAGGGAGACTTATCCCGAACGGAACGAGGCTCACGCTAGATACGGGTTGAATTCACCACAGGATAGCGTCCAAAGTTCAGTTCAAAGTCACTTCCAATAATCCTTGAAAGGCTTCCTTCCCACTTTAGGGATCAATCCTTCTGTTAATTCCACAGATGCAGGAGTTAGAAAAAAATAGCTTTTGAAGACAACGTGCGCGTGTGGATTTACACGCGGGCAGGATTAACGCAGCCTTGGCCCGCCGCACTTGAAGACAAAGAGCGCGTGTGGATTCTACACGCGGGCAGGATTCACGCAGCCTTGGCCAGCCGCGTGTGAAGACAAAGAGCGCGTGTGGATTCTACACGCGGGCAGGATTCTCGCAGCCTTGGCCAGCCGCGTGTGAAGACAAAGAGCGCGTGTGGATTCTACACGCGGGCAGGATTCACGCAGCCTTGGCCAGCCGCGTGTGAAGACAAAGAGCGCGTGGGGATTTTACACGCGGGCAGGATTCACGCAGCCTTGGCCAGCCGCGTGTGAAGACAAGGAGCGCGTGTGGATTTTACACGCGGGCAGGATTCACGCAGCCTTGGCTAGCCGCACTTGAAGACGAAGAGCGCGTGTGGGTGGATTTTACACGCGGGCAGGTTTCACGCAGCCTTGGCTAGCCGCACTTGAAGACAAAGAGCGCGTGTGGATTTTACACGCGGGCAGGTTTTACGCAGCCTTAGCCAGGCGCGCTGGGAGACAGAGAACACGTGTGAATTAACACGCGAAGGGATAGCTCCAGGAATCAGCGTGTGGCGGAACACACACTATCGAAGGCCCAAAAGTAGCTGTAGGATTATGCCCGGATGTAGATCAGAGGTTCAGCTACACAATGCCAATAGAGACGATCAGAAGCAGCGAGTGAAGTTTCTACGCTGCTTAAATACGTAATACCGTAGTTCACGTGACGAAGCAAAAGTCACGTGAAGTTAGCGACGTGAATAGTGTAAACGTCGTTTTCCCGGTAACGTATCGAATAGCCTCCATTTGGAGTAGAACGGTCTAGCTGTCCTACGAGCGTAGCGTCCAGCATGCATGACAGTGCCATCCTCCAAAGGGACGACCTCTCCCCTTCTTGTGTGAAAGCGCTTCAATAAAGCAGGAGCATGAATGTTGGAAAGAGGTTCCCAGGACCTATCTTCGGGACCATAGCCCTTCCAGTCCACCAGATAATATGGTCTACCAGAACGGAGTTTCATATCCAGTATGTCTTGTACCTCGTATTCATCAGACCCCCGCACGGAAATAGCAACAGGCCGTACAGGCAGTCTAGTAGTGTCAGAGAATGGCTTAATGAGCGAGACGTGGAATACAGGATGCACCCGCCATCGTTGTGGCAAAGCCAGATGTACAGCAGCAGGATTAAGAACATGGAGCACTACATACGGACCGATGTATCTAGGCAACAATTTCTTTTTGCCTGGAATTCTTAAGTTCTTAGTGGATAGCCAGACTTTCATCCCAGCCTTATAGACAGGTGCGGATACCCTATGAGCATCGGCATAGAACTTGTCACATCGTTTAGCCTGCTCCAATTGCTGCTTCACCTTTCTTTGTAATCTCTTCAGATCACGAAGAGTACGGCCTGCGGCAGGCGTGTCCAGGGATAGACCGGAATCCAGAGGTATTGATCGGGGGTGTTGTCCATAGAGAGCATAGAATGGTGAAGTGCCTATGGCACTATGATAAGAGTTGTTATAGGCGAATTCAGCCGCCGGCAGTACCGTGAGCCAATCCGATTGGTATTGCAAACACAGACACCGCAGATATTGTTCCATAGTACAATTGACCCTTTCAGTCTGTCCGTCGGTTTGAGGATGATAAGCGCTGGACATTCTATCATCAATTAGTAAGGCAGATGTTAAAGCTCTCCAAAAGCGTGACGCAAACTGAGAGCCCCTGTCAGTAATGATTACTGATGGTAGACCAAAGAAACGAAATATATGTTGGATGAATAGTTCAGCCAGAACAGTAGCAGTTGGTAAACCGATACAAGGAATAAATAGAGCCAATTTAGTGAAATAATCCACTACAACCCATAGGGTATCATATCCCTGATTTGGGGGGAGTTCTACCACAAAGTCCATAGATATCATGTCCCATGGTTTGTTAGGGACAGGCAGGGATTGGAGTAAGCCCACTGGTTTACCAGGAGTATTTTTACATTGGATACATACAGAACAAGAAGATACATAGTTTATAACGTCTTTTGCCATGGATGGCCACCAGCACCACCTTTTGAGCAGGTCCAGTGTTTTCTTCCGTCCAGGATGGGCTGCAATCAAGGAATCATGATTCCATTTGAGGGCTTTATTCCGCATTGAAGGAGTTGGTAGATAAAGTACTCCTTGTGTGAATGGTAAACCGTTATGCACGTCCAGATTCATATCCTGGACTACTTGTGGATTATTATTTACCCACTCTAGTATTTCGGTTTTTAAGGATGGTTGAACCGAACAACTACAAATCACATGATCTGCCAACAGCTGGATCTGTACTTGTTTTTCTTCCTGCGCCTCTTTACTCATACGGGACAAAGCGTCCGACTTAACATGTTCTCGGGCAGGACGATAGGTGACCTGGAAATCGTATTGGGCAAAAAAGACATGCCATCTGGCCTGACGGGCCGTAAGGCATTTCATGGATTTGAATGCTTGGAGATTTCTATGGTCAGAGTACACCAACACCTGTTGTTTGGCCCCAAGAAGATGATGACACCATTCTCGGAAAGCATCTTTGATAGCCAGTAGTTCCCGCTCAGTAACGGTGTAGTTCCGTTCATATGAGGTGAGTTTACGAGAGAAGAAAGCCACTGGGTGTTCCTCCTTGGTTTCTGTGCAAACTTGTGAGAGCACTGCGCCAATAGCGACACTGGATGCATCCGCTTCAACGACAAACTGGCGATCAGGATCCGGATGTTGAAGCACGGGTGCAGTGGTAAATGCTTCCTTCAGCTTTTCGAATGCTGCTTGGGCATGTTGGTTCCAACAGAAAGGTTCTTTGGAACTAGTTAAAGCCGTCAAAGGAGCTACTGTTTTGGAAAAGGAATGGATAAATCTGCGATAGAAATTCGCAAAGCCCAAGAAAGACTGTAGTGACTTGACGTTATGTGGAATCGGCCAATTCAAGACGGCCTTTACCTTGGAACGACTCATTCGAGCACCTAGATTGGTAATGTCGTAGCCAAGGAATTCCACTTCCTGTGAATGAAAGACACATTTTTCGGCTTTCACATAAAGATGGTTCTCCCTAAGTCTTTGTAGGACTGTAGAACATGTCTGACGTGTTCCGATAAAGATGATGAGTAGATCAAAATGTCGTCCAGATAGACAACCACAAATTGGTCCATTATGTCTCTGAATATATCATTCATGAAGAATTGAAATGTGGCGGGAGCATTGCACAGACCAAAAGGCATCACCAAATATTCGTAAAGACCATACCGTGTCTTAAAAGCGGTCTTCCATTCGTCGCCTTCACGAATGCGAACCAAATTGTATGCACCTCGCAAGTCCAATTTGGTGAAATAACTGGAAGTGCCTAACTGATCCAACAGAACGTTTATTAGTGGTAAGGGGTATTGGTTTTTGATGGTGACATCATTAAGTGCCCTGTAATCAATGCATGGTCTGAGGTCTCCCTCTTTCTTAGGAACAAAGAATAGAGGAGATGCAGCAGGAGATTGTGAGGGCCGTATAAAGCCCGTTGCTAGCGCTTTGTCAATGTATTCTTTTAACACGACATCTTCTTTAGGTGTTAAAGAATAAACACGGCCTGTAGGAATTTTGGCACCAGGAATCAATTCGATAGGACAGTCGTACTGTCGATGAGGAGGTAATCGTTCTGCCTGGCCTTTATCAAAGACATCAGCATAATCAGCGTATTCGCATGGTATGATATTGTCGCATTGATGTACAACGCTGATAGTAGAATCCTCCACCATAGAGGCCAATATGTGTTGTTTATTTGACACCTCCTGACTGGTAAAGCAATGTTCATTGCAATGAGTCGAAGGATATTGGAGCGATCCCGAAACCCAGTCAACAGCAGGATTGTGAAGGGTTAACCATGCAAGACCAAGTATGATCTCGTACTGCGGAGCAGCAATAACATCGAAGATGATTTCTTCTGAATGGTTATTTGATAACGTCATCTGAACAGGTACCGTCTCCTGGGTTACCATACCAGAAATCAAAACAGATCCGTCCACGGTGTTCACCGTTTCAGGTCTTTTTTTGTTTACAAGGGGTAAGGAACGGTTCTTGGCATAGGTGATGTCTATATAATTGCTGGTGGCTCCAGAATCAACCATGGCCTTGGAAACCACTTCTCGCTCATCACAATGTAACGTCACCTGAACTATTACAGGCGCATGTTTAGGAATGGTACTGGAGTCCGATGAAACACTCGACATAGGGACTCCTGCTAATGTCGAGTTTTGGCGTTTCCCGCACGCTTGATGGGTTTTTTAGGACATGTTGCCAATAAATGCTCGGAAGAACCACAGTACATACATAAGTGGTTTTTTCTTCGGTTCTCCCGTTCTGCATTGGACAATCGGCCTCTCACGGCGCCTATCTGCATGGGTTCAGGGTCGTTAGAGATGACTGGTGGTGTCTCTGACCGCCCCGAGACTGGCATGAAGGGCTTTTTCTCTCCCTTTCGAGCATTCCTTCGGGCGTCGATTTGTAGAACCAAATCGAGCAGCTCTGGGAAACCCGTAGGAACTACAGGAACTGTAGATAAGGCGTCTTTCAGTTCTTCAGAAAGACCCTTGTAAAAAACAGCCGTTTTCTTGCTGTCAGGCCATTGGGTTTCCGCCGTCAGTTGATTGAACCGGGCAACGTAAGACATAAGGGGTTGACTGCCCTGTTGTAGGTTAAGCAACTCTAAATCTGTGGCTTGAGTAGAGTAACGCATGTCAAAGACTTTACTCATAGCAGTCAAGAGATCGTCACAATCGTACAACAAAGGGCTATTAGTTTCCAACAAAGGGTTAGCCCAAGCAGCAGCTGTGCCCCCTAAATGGGAAAGCACGAAGGCTGCTTTTGTGGTTAGATCAGGAAAAGATGTAGGACGGCAAAGAAAATGGAGCCGGCACTGATTTACAAAGGTTCTGTAGGTTTTGGGATCACCCGTGAACCTTTCCGGAGGGGCCAAGGGAAACTGAGTGGGCATAACCACATTAATAGTTTCCTGTGGGGGTGCCGTAATCCCAGAACCAGATGCAGTAGCCATCGGCGCCTGTGCTCCCTGAGGACTACCATGTAGGGCGTCTTGCATAACGTCCATACGGTGCCGCAACATGTCCTGTGCAGTAACCATTTCATTTCTCAAATCGTTGATCAACTGTGTTAAAACAGTTAAAGGATCCGTACCCTCCATGGCTTCTGATTCTGTCAGAATGTACCAAAGTATTAACTGCAAAGGATACAATACTCAAAAGGATACAGGAGGTAGGGTCTTCCGGATCCCTGTTCACCCGACTTGATAGTCGTGAAGTCAACAAAGACCTTCCAAATGATACAACCCTCTGGCTGATAAAACAGGCAGAGCGATGGATCACTGGAAAGGGCGTGGATAAGGTATAGTAATCCAGCCTAGGACAAATTAAAGTATCATGAATAACTGCTCCAACCTGAGTATGATGAATTAGATAATGACAGGAATGATCACACTGACCTGTATCTCTGGGTAGAATAATCCAGAAGTCTCTTGATGGATTTGAAATGAAGAACAAAACGACAGGGAAGGGAAAATTAGTAAGGGAGACTTATCCCGAACGGAACGAGGCTCACGCTAGATACGGGTTGAATTCTCCACAGGATAGCGTCCAAAGTTCAGTTCAAAGTCACTTCCAATAATCCTTGAAAGGCTTCCTTCCCACTTTAGGGATCAATCCTTCTGTTAATTCCACAGATGCAGGAGTTAGAAAAAAATAGCTTTTGAAGACAACGTGCGCGTGTGGATTTACACGCGGGCAGGATTAACGCAGCCTTGGCCCGCCGCACTTGAAGACAAAGAGCGCGTGTGGATTCTACACGCGGGCAGGATTCACGCAGCCTTGGCCAGCCGCGTGTGAAGACAAAGAGCGCGTGTGGATTCTACACGCGGGCAGGATTCTCGCAGCCTTGGCCAGCCGCGTGTGAAGACAAAGAGCGCGTGTGGATTCTACACGCGGGCAGGATTCACGCAGCCTTGGCCAGCCGCGTGTGAAGACAAAGAGCGCGTGTGGATTTTACACGTGGGCAGGATTCACGCAGCCTTGGCCAGCCACGTGTGAAGACAAGGAGCGTGTGTGGATTTTACACGCGGGCAGGATTCACGCAGCCTTGGCTAGCCGCACTTGAAGACGAAGAGCGCGTGTGGGTGGATTTTACACGCGGGCAGGTTTCACGCAGCCTTGGCTAGCCGCACTTGAAGACAAAGAGCGCGTGTGGATTTTACACGCGGGCAGGTTTTACGCAGCCTTAGCCAGGCGCGCTGGGAGACAGAGAACGCGTGTGAATTAACACGCGAAGGGATAGCTCCAGGAATCAGCGTGTGGCGGAACACACACTATCGAAGGCCCAAAAGTAGCTGTAGGATTATGCCCGGATGTAGATCAGAGGTTCAGCTACACAATGCCAATAGAGACGATCAGAAGCAGCGAGTGAAGTTTCTACGCTGCTTAAATACGTAATACCGTAGTTCACGTGACGAAGCAAAAGTCACGTGAAGTTAGTGACGTGAATAGTGTAAACGTCGTTTTCCCGGTAACGTATCGAATAGCCTCCATTTGGAGTAGAACGGTCTAGCTGTCCTACGAGCGTAGCGTCCAGCATGCATGACACTGAGAAGGACCCTCTCAATATCTGGCCCCTCATCTTGCAGGGTTTGTAGATTAGACCCTCACAGCAGATAATGTCTTCCTCTCTCTTCTGACACTGTTGCTATAGAGCCTCCCCTTTGGTGATTTCCCCCTCCTTATCCTCCCCATCATGCGCATGGCCTCACAGTGTTTCTAACGTCACTGAGAAGGACCCTCTCAATATCTGGCCCCTCATCTTGCAGGGCTTGTAGATTAGACCCTCACAGCAGATCATTTCTTCCTCTCTCTCCTGACACTCTTACTATAGAGCCTCCACTTTGGTGGTTTCCCCCTCCTTATCCTCAGCATCATGTCAGTGGTGACTTCCCCCTCCTTATCCTCAGCATCATGTCAGTGGTCCTTTCCCCCCTCCTTATCCTGAGCATCATGTCAGTGGTCCTTTCCCCCTCCTTATCCTCAGCATCATGTCAGTGGTCCTTTCCCCCTCCTTAACCTCAGCATCATGTCAGTGGTCCTTTCCCCCTCCTTATCCTCAGCATCATGTCAGTGGTGACTTCCCCCTCCTTATCCTCAGCATCATGTCAGTGGTCCTTTCCCCCTCCTTATCCTCAGCATCATGTCAGTGGTCCTTTCCCCCTCCTTATCCTCAGCATCATGTCAGTGGTGACTTCCCCTCCTTATCCTCAGCATCATGTCAGTGGTGATTTCCCCCTCCTTATTATCAGCATCACGTCAGTGGTCATTTCCCCCTCCTTATCCTCTCAGCATCATGTCAGTGGTCCTTTCCCCCTCCTGATCCTCTCAGCATTAGTGGTCCTTTCCCCCTCCTTATCCTCTCAGCATCATGTCAGTCGTCCTTTCCCCCTCCTTATCCTCAGCATCATGTCAGTGGTGATTTCCCCCTCCTTATCCTCAGCATCATGTCATTCGTGATTTCCCCCTCTTTATCCTCAGCATCATGTCAGTGGTCCTTTCCCCCTCCTCATCTTCCCCATCATGTGCATGGCCTCACAGTGTTTCTAACGTCACTGAGAAGGACCCTCTCAATATCTGGCCCCTCATCTTGCAGGGCTTGTAGATTAGACCCTCACAGCAGATCATTTCTTCCTCTCTCTCTCCTGACACTGTCACTATAGAGCCTCCCCTTTGGTGGTTCACCAGAAGCCCTGCAGAGATTCCTACAATACTTCCCTGTGAGGAGAATAGGGGTGTTGAGCCGATACTGGTGTCTGAAACGTTCTACTGTATCCAGCCTGTGTCAGAGGTCAGTCGAAGGTCAGTGTGTCTTGAGTGGCAAGTCTGCCGCTATGATCGAGGAGGGGCAGGGAGCATAGGGGTGCAATAAGGGAGTGGGAAGGATGGGTGAAAGATTGATATGATGTAGTTTATAACTTTCTTATAATATGGATTAATGGTATTGAGAGCAAAAGGAAGACACTAAAGGCTAAAATAAATAGAGTGACGCTGGCAAAAAAGATAGATAAGGAAAAGGAAGGATGGAGTGAGAGAGGACAGAGGGTACTAGCCTGTCTTATGACCTGGCAGCTTCCGAACCCTTTATCTTTTCCCAAGACCCCAAAACCATTGGTTTAGGCTGGCTTTTTCTTCACTGCTGCACAAACACTCCTCTGTTTAAATAATTGATTACTGTTTTCCACCCTTTCTTTTTTCTTTTTATTATATATTTAAAAAAGAAAAATGTGTATTATTGTATATGGTTAACATTAACCTTTTACAAACAGTTCACATTATTTCCAAACTTTACATAAATAAACCAAAACATACATCATTTGAAACCTAGTAAAATCATGAATAAAATCAACTTTGAATGATACAGCCTTTCCAAACTCAAACAGTAAAAATCATAGCCATAACACTGCACACCCTCTTAACAGTGGGAACAGAACATAACATTTACATTAGTCTTAAGCAGGGCTCTTAGCCATTTCTCAATAATGGGCCCAACTATACTAGAATAAGATTGATTGGTTATGTATACAGGCCCCTAATCCACAGACTAGAGCTCAATTTTACAGGTCTCCAACATTTGTATCACTGCAATTGTCATTTCTTGCGATTGCCCACCAATCAATCTTTCCCACAATGAGTCTTGCATATGGTATAATGCAGGGTGTGTGAATTTGCTAAGGAAATATTGCCTAGCCAATGTTGTGCCTTCGCAAACCAATAATAAAAGTTTAATTTATTGCAATTCTGGGTTTTCGCAGATCTGACACAACTTTAATGCCAGATCACCCATTCCTCTTTTTGCTAAGACTTCTCCTGTATGGGTGACATTCAACCTTAATCTTAAAAATGTGTTCCTGATTCTCCAATCAGGAAACTTTAACGGATACTTGCTCAAGAAGCCCAATTTGCGATCTACAACCTGTAGGGGATTTGGATTGGAACTTGATCTTATTTTCCCAATGGTATGAATCCAATCCCTTTCATCCCATTTCTTTTTGGCCTTCATCTGGTCTTCTGTTAGTAATTTACTTTCTATATCGGCATTCAACAATAGCTTTTCCCCCAGGAGATTTAGATTACTGAGTAATGGTGATTTGACTATTTCCATGTGGGCTTTTATAACTGAGTACAATGAATCTTCCTGTGCAGTGATGATCCGTTGCCGGCGTGATATCAATTTCCACCCTGCCTGGGAATTAAGGGACCTGAGGCCCAATTCAAACCTGAGATTGTCCATTGACAGGCTCGATGGCAGCCCCAGTACACGTTTCCATAGGAGACCTTCCCATTTTTGCCACTGGGCGCTCCACAGCTGAGGTTTTGCATCCAAACCGTAGAGTAGTATGGGAACAACTTTTGCTTGGTAGAATTTTATTACCGGGATGATGGAAAATCTTCCATATCTCCCGAGTATTTTCTTCATCTGGCCCGCCAGGGGTTTTAATTTCATGGAGATCTCATACTCCACTTTATATAATGTCGGGGTAGCATATATTTTGTAGCCGATGTATACCAGTTCTTCTACTCTCGTTATTCTTTCTCCTCCCATTGACCATTGCTGAAATACAACCTGTTTATTTTTCTGCATGAAGACCAATATTTTCGATTTTGTTGGGTTTAGTGAGAGCCCATTTTTACATGCATATTGGTGAAGACCATTCAGCAGTCGTTGCAAACCTATTGCCGTTCGGTCCAGGACTACCACGTCGTCTGCATAGGCAAGCCAGTGGAGTTTTACCCCATTCAGTACTGGACTTGCCAATGCATAGGACGCCAAGAAGTCCCCCATGTCAGCTGTGTAAAGATTACAAAAAATGGTGCGCCCATGCATCCCTGCCTAACCCCCCAATTCATCTTCATGGGATCCGACAGATGGCCTCCTCATCCAACCGTATTCTGATGTCATTCTCTCTGTGGAATTCTATTAGCATGCCCAACATTCCTTCTGGTATTCCCTTTGCCCTCAATGTCTGCCAAAGCCTTCTCCTGTCCACTTGATCGAAGGCTTTGAAGAAGTCCACCCAAGCCCCATACTGTTGTTCTTCACCACTCTTCTGTGTTTTATCACTTAGCAAATTTAACATTATGCCATTTGCCTCTGCATTGTCCACAAGGCCTTCTGGGGCCTGGGGCCTAAATACCTTCAACTCTCTCTTCCTAAATATCTTCCTTCCCGAGCCCTTCGCTCATCCATCTCCAACTCCCTCAGGGTCAGCCGCTTCTCAAAGCAACAAGCTGGGGGTAGATCTCTCGCCGTGGCAGTGGCCTCCCTCTGGAACAGCCTTCTTGCCTCCCTGAAACTTGAGGAGAACCATCTCCGGTTCCAGAAGCACCTCAAAACCTTCCTCTTTGCTTCTGCTTTCTCTCTCCCTCTCCCCTGCTAAATTCTCGACTGAATCTGCACCGAATCTGCAACTGGGCCACTCTCACCAACCTCGGTCCTGGGCCCAGCCACTCTCCTCTTGCACTGCCTCCCTGGCAACCCCTGCACTGAGGGACTGTTTCTGTATCCCTACAGCCCCCCCTTTCCCAGCACTTGTCTGCACTTACCTTGCACTTGCCA
Source organism: Ambystoma mexicanum (assembly GCF_040938575.1). Classification (NCBI taxonomy): domain Eukaryota; kingdom Metazoa; phylum Chordata; class Amphibia; order Caudata; family Ambystomatidae; genus Ambystoma; species Ambystoma mexicanum. Next base: position 1,548,551,150 of record NC_090931.1, read on the forward strand.
CCAGCTGGCCCTATTTATTTACTTTATTCTACTTACTTGTACTGCACTCCCCCCCCCCCCCTTCCCCTTGCACCTTTCCCTTCCCCCTACCCCTGCACTTGCGCGGTCTGAATGACACCTGGCCTAGTAGGATCGTTGTCTGTCCTCCCCTTGTTCCCCCCTCCCTGCCTCGTCGCGCCTCGAAACACTGGTGCATAGGCGCGTTACAAATGCCATATCATATCATATCATATATCATATCATTTAGAGCAGTGGAAAGACCCCTCCTGAAACCTGTCTGGCATCTTGATGAGATCTTTACTTCTCTTTCCCAGGTCTCCAATTCTCCCACCAGTATTTTCATGAATATCTCACTGTCACTGTCCTGGAGGGCGATAGGGTGGTAGTTTGATGCCACCGTCCTATCTCCCCCCTTGAACAAAGGGATTATGGTTGCAGAACCCCAGGAAGGGGTCAGTTGCTTCTTGACCAGAATGTCCCTGAAAAGCCAATTGAGCAGTTTTGCCCATAAACCCGCACTATTCTTCATTACCTGGTAAGTGAGGCCATTTGGGCCCGCCGCTTTTGACGAGGATCCTTTCATAATCAGTTCTTCAATGTAGGTTGTCAAATGCCAATTAGCTTGTGTGTCACATTCACATATGGTTTTTTGGTGCTTTCCAAAAACCAATTTTAAATGGCTGATCAAAACTTCTTCGTTAACCATATTGCATTGCTGGTTAGCCGATTTTCCCTCCAATTTATGGATGACGGACCAGAATTCATTCAAATTCCTTTTTCCTAGTAATTCTAACATATATTCCCCGCCTTTTAGCATGGAGCATAGTTTTTGGTCAGGAGTCTTTTCTCTTTTAAAGCCGCTCTCTATTTCCCTTGTTAGTTTCTTTTATCAACCGTAGGTTTCTATTTTGCTCTTTTTTCTTTAGCATAGTCTCTTCATCAAAAGCATGTCTATGCATTTGTTTAGGACCATCTCCATTATCTTTCGGCAGGCAAATTGACCAGATAAACTTTGCAAATACTGTAGGGGAACAGTTCTCGTATTGAAGAGACTCAGGCAGGGCTGATAGTTTTTCATTTAATTTCGGCCTTATATTTATGGATACACACTCTACCCTTCCTACACTCCAATCTTTGTTTGTCTCTCGCCTGTGTTTCCAGTAATAGTTCTGGAAATGAGAGCTCTAACCTTAAATGATCGCTTCCACCCCCTCCCGGATAACCAGCAATGCCTTCTGTTCAAACAAAGCTCTTGATAGAAATAAGTAATCCAGCGTTGATTCCGAGGTGTCCTGGATTCTCGTCGGTTTTGCTGGCATTTTCCCTGGAAGGTTACCATTTGGCATTTTCAGGTCCAACGCGCTTAGAAATTCCACCCATGAATGACCATTCTCTGTCACCCTGCGCCCTGTTTGTTTTGTTTGCTCTTTTGACAGATACAGGCATTGGGAGTTCAAATCCCCTCCCAGTATTATTTCAGCACCTGCAAATCATGTTTTCAGCTTTCCCAGAGACTGTGCTAGGTTATCCAAAAAAACACTCAACCCCGTACACGCAGGATTCCAGTATATATTACAAAATATCACATCCAGGTCCTGTTGCTTTTTCTTCAGTGTTGCTTTACATAATTGCAGCCCTGCGTGTTACACTCGATTGGGCATATGTCCTTGAATTTAGAACATTTAAAGGCCGTAAGCATGCCCCCACTGGGACAGGCTATTGCTTTTTGGGAAGCTGCTTGTGCCTCTATAAAGAACCCCTCTACTGCAACATGATTTATCATCCATGTTTCCTGCAACATTATAACATCTCCCTCCCCAAAAAGATAGTTTTTCATGGACCTGGATGAGAAATTATTAGGACCCCGCGTGTTCCAACAAAACATTTTCAAACCTTCATTCTCAAAGAGGTTTTTGGCCTAGCCCAAGTTTCTGCAAAACCTCTGTGAGAATACTCGGGGAGCAAAGACAAAGCATTTTCATTGGGTGTCACACTTGGAGTTGCCATTGAACTCACGGCCAACTGTGGGCCCGCCATGATGGATTTTTTACTCCCTTGGCCTGGAATTTGAGACCAGTAGATCAAATTTCTTTAAGTCCACCTTTGCACCTTCAATGGCCAAGTACACCTCTCTTGAAGCACATCCAACCTCTGCCACCAAAGGATGTGCTAAATCCGGAAATTTCACTGACTCGATGTCATGAGTATTGACAAGATACAGACTCAGCACCTTTTTCAACACTTATAGGATCACACCTCTGTTTAAAGATTTTATCAGATTTTTGTTTGCAGTTAATGACAGCCAAACGATTGGCATGGCAAATGGTGATGGCACTTTTACTTCTCTTTCCACTTGTTCTTTTGAATTCTCTACATGGTCCATTTTTACTGGATCTGCTATTGATGACTCTATCACTTGTTTTGATTTTCCTGCTCCATTCCCAATCTCACCAATCAACCTGTGTTTTCCCTCCCCCATCTTTATTTCTTCCCAGTATTCAATTTTTTTTGTTCTGCTTTAGTCTTTTTCATGAATATCGGGGCAATCTTTAAAGTAGTCTTCACTCCCCAACAGACTCAACATTTGGAAGCTTTTTTTAATGCTCCTGCCTTTTGCTTCACTCTTAGGAATATCAGTGCAATTGATAGACCCTCCTTTAACTTTACTAGTTCCTTGGTTATCATTGAGCCAGCCTTCTCGCTTTCCGTTTGGCAGCCTGTTGATGTCATTGATGAGCTCTTATCTCCTTTCGAGTTACCAAGTTAGCCTTGGCAGGTTTTCTTTTTTTCGCCATGGTTTTTTTGTTTCTTAGTCGCATCTGTAGTCCCCCAGGAGCCCTCCTCGGGATCTAGTTTGATTACCTCCTGTTCTACCCCTGTTTGCATTGTCGAGGTAGTCCTCATTTTCTTCAGGAAGGTATTTGTTTCCGAATTGTTATATTTCCTTCTCTTTTGGTTTTTCGTTTTTTTCCCCCTTATCTTTTGGATTATGTTGACTTTCAATCTTCTTTGTCTCCTGGCTTCTCTCTTCCTTTCTCTCTTCCCTCCTAATGTGGCAGCTTGAGCATGATCTTTGTCTCCTGGCTTCTCTCTTCCTTTCTCTCTTCCCTCCTAATGTGGCAGCTTGAGCATGATCTTTGTCTCCTGGCTTCTCTCTTCCTTTCTCTCTTCCCTCCTAATGTGGCAGCTTGAGCATGATCTTTGTCTCCTGGCTTCTCTCTTCCTTTCTCTCTTCCCTCTTAATGTGGCAGCTTGAGCATGATCTTTGTCTCCTGGCTTCTCACTTCCTTTCTCTCTTCCCTCCTAATGTGGCAGCTTGAGCATGATCTTTGTCTCCTGGCTTCTCTCTTCCTTTCTCTCTTCCCTCCTAATGTGGCAGCTTGAGCATGATCTTTGTCTCCTGGCTTCTCTCTTCCTTTCTCTCTTCCCTCCTAATGTGGCAGCTTGAGCATGATCTTTGTCTCCTGGCTTCTCGCTTCCTTTCTCTCTTCCCTCCTAATGTGGCAGCTTGAGCATGATCTTTGTCTCCTGGCTTCTCTCTTCCTTTCTCTCTTCCCTCCTAATGTGGCAGCTTGAGCATGATCTTTGTCTCCTGGCTTCTCTCTTCCTTTCTCTCTTCCCTCCTAATGTGGCAGATTGAGCATGATCTTTGTCTCCTGGCTTCTCTCTTCCTTTCTCTCTTCCCTCCTAATGTGGCAGCTTGAGCATGATCTTTGTCTCCTGGCTTCTCTCTTCCTTTCTCTCTTCCCTCCTAATGGGGCAGCTTGAGCATGATCTTTGTCTCCTGGCTTCTCTCTTCCTTTCTCTCTTCCCTCCTAATGTGGCAGCTTGAGCATGATCTTTGTCTCCTGGCTTCTCTCTTCCTTTCTCTCTTCCCTCCTAATGTGGCAGCTTGAGCATGATCTTTGTCTCCTGGCTTCTCCCTTCCTTTCTCTCTTCCCTCCTAATGTGGCAGCTTGAGCATGATCTTTGTCTCCTGGCTTCTCTCTTCCTTTCTCTCTTCCCTCCTAATGTGGCAGCTTGAGCATGATCTTTGTCTCCTGGCTTCTCTCTTCCTTTCTCTCTTCCCTCCTAATGTGGCAGCTTGAGCATGATCTTTGTCTCCTGGCTTCTCTCTTCCTTTCTCTCTTCCCTCCTAATGTGGCAGCTTGAGCATGATCTTTGTCTCCTGGCTTCTCTCTTCCTTTCTCTCTTCCCTCCTAATGTGGAAGCTTGAGCATGATCTTTGTCTCCTGGCTTCTCTCTTCCTTTCTCTCTTCCCTCCTAATGTGGCAGCTTGAGCATGATCTTTGTCTCCTGGCTTCTCTCTTCCTTTCTCTCTTCCCTCCTAATGTGGCAGCTTGAGCATGATCTTTGTCTCCTGGCTTCTCTCTTCCTTTCTCTCTTCCCTCCTAATGTGGCAGCTTGAGCATGATCTTTGTCTCCTGGCTTCTCTCTTCCTTTCTCTCTTCCCTCCTAATGTGGCAGCTTGAGCATGATCTTTGTCTCCTGGCTTCTCTCTTCCTTTCTCTCTTCCCTCCTAATGTGGCAGCTTGAGCATGATCTTTGTCTCCTGGCTTCTCTCTTCCTTTCTCTCTTCCCTCCTAATGTGGCAGATTGAGCATGATCTTTGTCTCCTGGCTTCTCTCTTCCTTTCTCTCTTCCCTCCTAATGTGGCAGCTTGAGCATGATCTTTGTCTCCTGGCTTCTCTCTTCCTTTCTCTCTTCCCTCCTAATGGGGCAGCTTGAGCATGATCTTTGTCTCCTGGCTTCTCTCTTCCTTTCTCTCTTCCCTCCTAATGTGGCAGCTTGAGCATGATCTTTGTCTCCTGGCTTCTCTCTTCCTTTCTCTCTTCCCTCCTAATGTGGCAGCTTGAGCATGATCTTTGTCTCCTGGCTTCTCCCTTCCTTTCTCTCTTCCCTCCTAATGTGGCAGCTTGAGCATGATCTTTGTCTCCTGGCTTCTCTCTTCCTTTCTCTCTTCCCTCCTAATGTGGCAGCTTGAGCATGATCTTTGTCTCCTGGCTTCTCTCTTCCTTTCTCTCTTCCCTCCTAATGTGGCAGCTTGAGCATGATCTTTGTCTCCTGGCTTCTCTCTTCCTTTCTCTCTTCCCTCCTAATGTGGCAGATTGAGCATGATCTTTGTCTCCTGGCTTCTCTCTTCCTTTCTCTCTTCCCTCCTAATGTGGCAGCTTGAGCATGATCTTTGTCTCCTGGCTTCTCTCTTCCTTTCTCTCTTCCCTCCTAATGTGGCAGCTTGAGCATGATCTTTGTCTCCTGGCTTCTCTCTTCCTTTCTCTCTTCCCTCCTAATGTGGCAGCTTGAGCATGATCTTTGTCTCCTGGCTTCTCTCTTCCTTTCTCTCTTCCCTCCTAATGTGGCAGATTGAGCATGATCTTCATCCACACCATTCATGAGGGTCTGACTTTGATTTATTGCATTTACTATTGGCGGAGATGGTGGCCCCTCTTCCTCTTGAAATCCCTCACCGACATTGACCAGTCTCCGGAACTCTTCCAGTACTGATTCTGACAATGGGGTATCGTCCATCTGAGAGTTGAGATCCTCTGGCTCTCCTTTTCCATCTATATCCGACTTTCTTTGATTCAAGATTTGCAATTGTAACAAAATGTCCTGTTTTAGCGTGAGGTCTATCTCTTCATATTTTTTCCGTGTTGCCAAAGATTGTTGTATAGCTGGCAGATCCAATCCTTGTTTAGTACACTCCACTCTCACCTCCTGTAGCCTCTGCAGAACATTTGTGTTTATCGCATTGTTACAGCCCACTATTGCCCCATCCAACCTTGCCATCTCCTTTGTCATTTCTAGGAGGGTGCCCGTTTGTAACTGCACCTCTCCCTTCAGTAGTTCAAATACTGAAACCAAGGAGCTCAGGACATAGTTCAATGCAGAGAGTGTATTTCCATTTGATTGACTTTCCCGAGTTTGTATTTTCTCTGGCTGGGGACTACTTACTTCCAAAGGCCTTTGTTGATCTTCCAAGCTTTCTTCATTTCCCAATGCTGTAGACTCATGATTCTTATCTAAACTAGAGGCATTTGGCTCTTCAGAAGTCAGTTCACTTATATTCAGACCCAAAGTTATAGGGACTGTGCTGTCTGCTGACCCACTGTCTCTTCTCAGTCTCTTACAGGTGTTCAATGTGTTATCTTTCATCCATGTCATCTCTTCATCATTTGCACTTTTCAATCTCCTTTTACCAAAGTGGTCTTCTATTTTCGTCGTTGTTACAGTAAATTCTAGACCTCTTTTCCAGTGATCCATTCCAAGAGATCTTCTTCCCTAATCTCAATGCATTCTAATGGTGTAAAAGCTGCAGCCCCCCCTTCCCCCTCTGCACTTGTGCTTCGATGTTCTGTCTATCTGCTAAGATATGAGTATTCAGCTGTACATGCTCAGCAAGCTCCCCTGGGTCATTAGGGGCTGCAACCTCTTCCAATATTATACTGTCCCATTCTGGTGCTCTCCTGTCGTCCTGGCTAGGGTTGCTCTGTAATTTCATGGTTGAATTCTATCTTTGATTACTTTTAATTAGTTGCCCCTTGAGCAAAAACTGAGCCGTCTTTTCTGTGTAGTGTTTTGAATGAACGTTGTGTTTGCTTTAAATGGGCTTTCCGGTTAGACTTTGGTAGACGTGGCCAGCACTACATGCCGAGTACCTTGGACGAAGTGGACGCCGCTTACAAGCCGTGGATTTCTCTGAGTACGCCGAGCCATCTTCCGAGCTGCCCTGCTAGTCGAGATCAAAGGATTACTATCCTGCAGTCTCTCGACCAGAGGCAGGTAAGCTAATTCATACAGCCCACGTTGCTCGTGCTCTCTGCTCGTGTTATGCCGATTTCAGACAGCGGACATTCAGAATCACCTCCTACTATTTAGTCTCGTAAGTTGTTAAGTTGTTAAGTGGGGGCTGTATAGAAATATCTATTGCGGTCCGGGTTGGACTTTACTATTGCTTTAGTTCTTTCAACCAGCATCAACTTATAAACAATTGCCCCTTACCCCAGGCAATCAAGGTTAGCTGTGGGTTTTGTTTTGTCTTGCTTACCACACTGAACAGTCACGTGGACCCGTCCTCACCGGACCACAACAGACCACTTTCACCACTTCCACACCACGCGCGTTCCGCGCTGTAAGTGTGGTTGTGTGGCTGTGAGGCTGCAGCAGGCTCATGCTTTCCTCAGTAGCCACAGAAGAAATCCTCTCCAGAAATCACCAGGGTTGACCACAACAGACCACTTTCACCACTTCCACACCGCACACGCTCCGCGCTGTAAGTGTGGTTTTGTCTCTGTGAGGCTGCAGCAGGTTCCTCCTTTCCTCAGTATCCACAGAAGAAATCCTCTCCAGAAATCACCAGGGTTGACCACAACAGACCACTTTCACCACTTCCACACCGCACACGCTCCGCGCTGTAAGTGTGGTTTTGTCTCTGTGAGGCTGCAGCAGGTTCCTCCGTCCTCAGTATCCACAGAAGAAATCCTCTCCAGAAATCACCAGGGTTGACCACAACAGACCACTTTCACCACTTCCACACCGTATTTCTATACTTTCTGTCAGGTAATACTCCTTTCCCACACGATTATGGAAAGATGTGCACTTTATTACATATTTAAGCAAAAAATAAATAATTCTGGGAAAGCAAACTGGAGAAACAAGAAGGAAAAGGGGGGCATGGTGGTAGCGAGGAAGAGACAGAATGAGGGAAGAGGAGCTGACGAGAGATGGAGGAAAATGAGGATTAATGAATGGATGCTAGCTAGTACAGAGACAGAGGAAACACCAGACAACCAGGGAGAGAGTGCTATACTCAGGGGGCTGCATTGAAACACAGCGACCAGGCCTAATTTTGGGTCTGGCCTCACAGGTCGAAATGCCAATTCCTACACAATTCATAGCTTGAAATGGACTGATATATTTTGCTGGTATGTTCCAAGAAGCCCTGTCTTTGTCTTTTGCCAGCAGAAAATTAACTGTAGATTTTTAGTTTTATCAGGAAACATTTGTGGTCCCATATAAGCCCTCACAGATCTGCTAGATGTTACCAATGCATGTTCCTGTCCCCTCCTGGCATTACCCGCCCAGAAGCAGCAATGGAACAAAGACTGGTTAGATTCAGTACACCCAAAGCCAAGCTAAATAGACCTAGAATTGCACAACATAAGCAATGGTACTTGTGTCTGGGTTTCCAAGACGGCCTCCACCCCAGTGGAGAAAGGGATGGAATGTGAAGAGTGGAGCCCCAGAAGTACGATGAAAAGACTGTTAGCCATTCCAGGGTACAAGCAGCAATCCAGCAGAACCCCGACTATACAAGAACAGCCAGCACCCCGACATTACTCAGACAAAAAATAAAAGTTCCCATATTGTAGATGGAATGAGGTACAGGGAAAATTCAGAACTGCAGTGTTCAATCCCAAAGGCATTGTGATGAAAAGTGACAGAAAATAAGTTCCAAAGAAATTCTAAACACTAATTCCACAGAGAAAAAAAGAACAGGTCCAAGTTCTGTTACATTTGCACAATCCAAAAGCCAAACGCCAATCTGAGGCTTTAAACAGGCAGACCAGAACAAAAAGTTCACTGTTGAGGGGTGGGGAGTAAAAAAACTAAAACAAAGGCGTAGGCCGAGCCCTTTATTGCAGGTAATCTCGAGGGAAAGCAACCCCCTTTTCCCCCCACAAGAGAGGATAGGAGTGGCTGAGGCACACAATCGACACAGAAAAATCAATGTCTGATGTAGGTGCATGCCTCAAGGCAACCCGGAACTCATTTAATGAGCGTTGAAAGGGACCCCAACACTTTCTGATATGATTTATGTAGCGTGCGTGCTTGATCGCTTGACGGCTTGGGCTGCTGGCAAGTATAGTTGCAGTGGTGTTCCCAGTGGGGTGAGATGGCCTCGGTACAGCCTCCATCCCCTGCAGCCTCTCAATGGAGAATGACCACCATAGGGAGTGATGTGCCATATTTGCCCGTGGTCTTGAATGCTGACCAGTCTGAACACCAGTTGTTCTTACAGACATGGGAAGTTGGGTAAAGGCCCAAATGCTTGGTATTCATGCCCTGCAAGTGGAAATCATAGATATTTACTTTATATGACAGGTGGCACGATCACCAATCCTGAAGAGTCATTCAGCATAAAGAGAGAAGAAGACCTCCACTTAATCCACCCTGCGGAGACAGAAGGGAGAGAGAGAAAGGAAGACAGTCTCATCTCGGGCGAATGCAAAGGTACAGTGTCTTTTACTACTGACATTCAAAATAAATTACAACCCCACCCTCCTCTGCTCCAGTCCGCAAAGGAGGATCGCATGACAACCTCAGAATTATACCAGGAAAGTGGTTATCATTTTAACTTATTCTGTTGTGTTATTTAATGTCAGTAGAAAATTGATAACAAAGCTCAGCTGTAGCCTTGTACTGCAAGCAATAGCTGAATTTGAAGATCGCTACTCACTGGGACATTCTGTGCTTTATTTGAGACACTCAACTCATCTATCATTCTCATTGGGACCCCAGCTCCCTCTTTTTTTCCCCTCACTCTGGCCATCCTCTATGGGCTCTCCCCCTGCTCCTTCTTCTGAAGCCAGACACCTTGGAGTCCTCTTCGACTCCTCTCTCTCCTTCCTCCCTCACACTCAGGACATTGCCAAGAAGTCCCACTTTCAACTCTTCCCTCTCAAAGAAATGCTCCCTTTTCTCACTTTCCCCCAGAAGCTCAATGTTACCCGAGCCCTGGGTTTCTCTAGGCTTCACTACTGCAATTGCCTTCTGTTCTGCAAGCCACACAGTTGGTAGACTGGTCTGGTAACACTGTCTACCTAAGAGCGAATTAACTTGTGATAAAACTGAAGTCCCTGTTAGCATGTGTGAAGTGGAGGTTCTTGAAAGGTCTGGCGTATGAGTGTGACTGCGGGAACGTTTCCTTTAAGCACCACCCAGTGAACATTTACTCTGCGTTCCCATGGATGGTTAACAGTAGTATGGTGGACCCAACACCGCCTAGCTAAACCTGCTGAATGTTACTTACAGTGTCACGCCGAGTGTAAGATTTGAGAAAGGATACCCCTGCTCTCGGCACTGGGAGGGAGGCTGCTGTATGTCTACACTTCGCAGTAGGAACAATTGGGAAAGGGAAACTGGGGAGAGAAGTCCAATCAATATTGCGACTGCGTGACATAAATCACTCAAGTATCTTATGAAAAGGGATACTGGTAACCATAAAGGATACACTTGGTAGGGCTCTTCTGGATCCTTGATGAATCACACGACTTGACAGCAGTGAAGTCAAAAATAGACCTTCCAAATGATAAAACTCTCTGACTAGTAAAACAGGCAGACAGAGGGATCACTGGAAAGGGCGTGGGAACATCATTGGAAGTCAGCCTAGGATACAATAAAGTATAATGAGAAAGTGTCCCAACTTAAATTCTCACTGATAGCACAGCAATAGCACCTAGTACAACACTAACCTGTAGACTTAGAACTGGAGGCTCCGCCAACAAGTCTCTGAAGAAATCCAGGAATTGAAACAACGACAAAAGGAGGGAAGGTTAGTAAGGGAAACTTATCCCGAACGGCACGAGGCTCACGCTAGATACCGGGTTGGTGCACCACAGGATAGCGTCCAAAGTACTGTGCACAATCACCTTCAAATAAACAGTTGTCGGCAATACTTCCTTTCCCACGTAGAACAGAAATAATGAATTGAAGTCCACCTGTTATCTAATCACAGGTGCCAGGGATTAAATCCAAAGCGAAGCATAACTTGTGTGTGGAATTGCACGTTTAAAGAGTTCAGAAAACCGTGTGCAGTTTTTACACGCGACCAATTTCCACGCAGCCAGGAAAGCCGCACGTTAAGAGTTCAGGAAACCGCGTGTGGTTTTACACGCGACAAACTTACATGCAGTAAGGACAGCCGCGCTTGAAGAGTTCAGGAAACCGAGTGTGGTTTTACACGCGACAAACTTACACGCAGCCAGGAAAGCAGCACGTGAAGATGTTGCCGATCCCCCGAGAGGAGCAGGAGTTCCCTTTCCACTGCAGGAGCAGTGGCCGTTGCAGAAGCGCCACCGGAGGGCACTGGGCTGATGCCTAGACCTCGGAAAAGAAATTGGAATTCACGATCCAGTCAGAATAAAACGGGTAAATGGTCTTTGTAATTTACCTCGTTTTACCTGCTCCATGATTTCTCTGCCCTGGATGCCCCTTCCACCTACTTGAAATCACCTTTGCAGTCATTTTCCTGTTTAATCTGCACTAACTGCAGTAATTGCCACGAGGCTACCCCTCTCCAAAATGGCCGCCGCCATCACTGCCTAAGCCACCTTTGATGGACGTCCACACCCTGCAGCAGCATCGATCTGGATTGGTTAGCAGCCATTATTTTTTGACCAATCACGAGCCGGCAAACCCACTAAGGCAACACACGAAGGCTACTGCCTGTCGGGAGCCTAGTGGCTTCACATGTTGCCGATCCCCCGAGAGGAGCAGGAGCTCCCTTTCCACTGCAGGAGCAGTGGCCGTTGCAGAAGCGCCACCGGAGGGCACTGGGCTGATGCCTAGACCTCGGAAAAGAAATTGGAATTCATGATCCAGTCAGAATAAAACGGGTAAATGGCTGCTCCATAATTTCTCTGCCACGGATGCCCCTTCCACCTACTTGAAATCACCTTTGCAGTCATTTTCCTGTTTAATCTGCACTAACTGCAGTAATTGCCACGAGGCTACCCCTCTCCAAAATGGCCGCCGCCATCACTGCCTAAGCCACCTTTGTTGGAAGTCCACACCCTGCAGCAGCATCGATCTGGATTGGTTAGCAGTCATTATTTTTTGACCAATCACGAGCCGGCAGGCTCGAGCCGGCAAACCCACTAAGGCAACACACGAAGGCAACTGCCTGTCTGGAGCTGGATGGGCTCTGGGCGTTCCTGTTAATACTTGGTAAGGACTGCCTTCTGACCCCTTTACCTCTATTTACACATCTTATAAATCGGAAGCTTTATTGACTAATGCTCTTCATTGCTACTATCTCTATATGCACCACGGCTTTCTCAGTAGCTCCCATGCTTTGCCCGAAATGCTGTCTACCACTCCTGAACTGCACCTTGTAAATGAATGACACATTGAGACCTATGTGACCTGTCAGCATCTGCTGCACCTAGACTTTCATGCCTTGCCCTGAATAACCACCTTTAGCCTTGTGCCTGTTACCAAATACTACAATTAGCCCGTGGCTTGCTTTAGCCTGTTGTTTATAAAAGCACACCGCTTTTCGGCTGTGCCACCTGCCTGCACATTGTATCCAAAACTCTACCATGTAATTTGAATTTAGGTGAACCTAATGCCATAATTGTATCCACATACCTGCAAATTGCACTTTGCTTCTTACTAAGGAGCTGGGGGTATGCAGACGGGGTATGCTTTGTATCACACTACATATATGCCTCTCTTATGCACCACTATGCTACGCGGACCACTAAGTTTACAGCAATGATGTTTGCATTCCTGTCCAACTTGCATGGCCGACCCGGCTTCTCAGTTGCTGCCCATGTATGCAACTTTAATTATGCCATTCTGTGACTAAGCATGCCTCTTAGCCATCATGACACATCAAATCTAGGTGTTGTGCTTTGAGCCATTGTGATATCCTCAAATCTAGGCGCTGTGCTTTCTTTAGCCACTGTGATACTTTCAATCCTAGGCGCTGTGCATGTTTGACATTGTGATATTTCTAAATCTAGTGCTGTGCTTTCTTAGCCACTGTGATACTCTCAATTCTAGGTATTATGCAAATCTAGGTGGTGTGCTTCATAGCCACTGTGCACTCAATTCTAGGTGCTGTGCTCTTTAGTCATTGTGATATTCTCAATTTTAGGTGCTGTGCTTTTTAGCCACTGCGATACTTCAACTCTAGGTGTTGTGCACTTTAGCTACTGTGATATGTTTAAATCTAGGTGCTGTGCTTTTAGCCATTGTGACACTCTTAATTCCAGGTGTGCTAGATCACTTTACCTACCACAGGGAACATCCTCCCTGCATGACCCTGTAAACCACTACCCACCCAACTAAGTGTTAGCTCCGCACAATGTCTAGCCTATTTAGTTTCTATTGCATCATGGCTACTGCTACACTTCCAGTTACTTGCAATCAGGTCAGCCACATAGAGACCCCACTATATGCACCTGGACCTTCATCACATATATCACCAGATATAATTACCAATACTCATGTCTACACTGACTCAAAACACCAAGCTCTGCTAGGACCATTAGCTTACACTTCCAAGCCCAGTTCCACTCACGATCGAAACAACAAACTACGTGCCAGACTTAACAAACTCCACAAAATGTGAGATGAAACATCAAAATGGTAAGGAAGGCTACGCCTCCAACTTCACCCCAGCTTCAATGTACACACAAACATCTGAATCTAAGATAAAATCCATTGCGAAAAATACTCCTAATCTCACACAACCTAAAGAGGAAACTAAGGATCACTCCTACAAAGGAGCGCTTCTCAATGCCAGGTCATTAGTTGCACATGCCCTTGATATAGCTGATCTAATCACTAAGGCTAATTTGGACTTCATTGCAATAACCGAAACCTGGCTACACCAGGCAGCAGGCCCTTCACTTATGCTAGCCATCCCTGACGGTTACACTATGTGTAGGCAAGACCGAGAGGGCTCCCGCGGAGGCGGAATTGCCATCATCTCCAAATCGAGTCTTTCGCTAAGACTAGCCCCCGCCCAAACGCTACAATCCTGTGAAGCCCTCACTGCCAAACTCCTCATAAACAATAATCAATCCCTAACCATTCACCTAATCTATAGACCTCCAGGTCCGCTTGGGACCTTCGAAGAGGATCTGCACAAGCTACTAACCCTCAATGCTAAAACCACTTCACAACTGCTGGTATTAGGGGATTTTAACCTAGGATTTAATGACCAAACAGATGCGCACGCCGTGAGTATTGCCCACGCTATTAACTCCCTAGGTTTCTCCCAAAAAGTCAACAACCCCACCCATACGAAAGGTAGAATATTAGACTGGGTCGCTGACTCAAACTGTACAGCAGTTATCTCCTCTATCTCGGCTTTATCATGGTCTGACCACTCATTAGTGTCCTTTGACCTCCTAACCTCCCAACCATCCTCTACAGTCGTCCCCATGGCACTTTCATGCCCAACAAGAAACAAAAAGAATATGACAATAGACAATGTCATACCCGCTATTCTTCCAACTTTAAATGCATTGCCTGACAATTCAGACCCCGGCACATTAGTTCATGAGTACAATAAAATCATGACTGATACTTTGGACAAAATTGCCCCACTCAAAATGCGCACAAGTAAACCCAAAGCCCATCTAAATAAATGGTTTACTCCCGAACTTAAGGCCCTACGCCTCACCAAGAGAAAATATGAATCCAACTGGAAAATATGTGCAACTGCTGAGAACAAAGCCAACCTAACATCTATTTCCCGTCAATACAAAAATGCAGTTTGTATGGCTAAGAGGAATTCATACAATGATCGTATCGCCAACTCTAAATCAAGTATGAAGGAACTCTTTTCCATACTGAAGGAACTTGAGTCACCTATTGCCATACCAGACACTTTTACTAAAGATCAGACCTGGTGCACTGACATCCAACATGCTCTAACTAATAATATTAACACCCTCCAAAATAAAATTCAACTGAAAAAAGATTTGCTCAACCTTCCTACTCTGTCACCACCTAAGGCTACCCACATGCCCCAATCTACCAAATTTTCTTTCACCAAAACCACCACACTAGAGATTGAAAAAATCATCCTTACCCTCAAACCATCTAATTGCAAAGGTGACATCTGCCCAGCACAGTTAATAAAAGACGCTGCCAGAGATTTATCACCATTTATCTCCAAACTTGTCAACGCATCCTTCTCCACAGGCATCATCCCAGCCAATTTAAAACAATCTTGGGTGCTCCCGTTGCTCAAAAAGCAAACTCTAGACCCTCTTATCCCTACTAACTACCGTCCAATCACCACAGTTCCATTTCTGTTGAAGCTCCTGGACAAAGCGGCCTACATACAGATTCAAAATTACCTTGAACTGCACAAACTACTAGGATCTAGACAATCTGGCTTCCGCCCACTACATGGAACGGAAACAGCCCTTATTGACTTAAAGGCCCAAATAGACGAACTGAGAGATCAAGGTAAGACAGCCCTCCTCCTCCTACTAGATCTCTCAGCTGCGTTTGACCTTGTGGACCACAAGGTCCTCTGTAGACATTTGGACTCTGCCGCTCACTTCTCCACCCAAGCTATCAGCTGGATAGAATCCTTTCTGAGTGAGAGAACTATGAGAGTCTTTTCCCCATCGGCAGCAGCAGACCCCATACCCATCACTTGTGGAGTCCCTCAGGGATCCTGCGTCTCCCCGACTCTTTACAATGTATTCACCAAACCTCTGTTCGATGATTTGGACAATCTCGGTATCACCTACACCAACTATGCAGATGATACACAGATTCTCTTCCCACTTTCTGGGGATCATAGCAAGGACAGGGAGTTGGTGAACAGAGTGTATCTCATCATTCAGGCATGGATGGCTACTCGCGGTCTCTGCCTGAATGATGATAAGACAGAGTTGATCATTCTGGGCACACAAGCCAATATTAACAAATTGGGCCCGGACTACTCAGCTTTCAGCATAGATGGAAATGTCATCAAAGTCTCGAGGGAAGTAAAACACTCGGTTTTTACCTCGACTCTACCCTGTCTTTCACTAAACAGGTCAACTCCCTAGCTTCCACTACTGCCTACACCTGTAAATTGATAAGAGCAGGCAAGCCCTTCCTGTCCAATACCAGTTGTCTAATCTTGGCTAGAGCCTTAATTCTATCCCGACTCGACTATTGTAATGCCCTATACAGTGGTGCCAATAAAGCCACTACCCAAAGACTCCAAACTCTACAAAATAATGCTCTTAGAGCCACATTAGGCATAAGGAAGAGGGAGCATATCTCCTCGATTAGGCGGCAACATAAATGGCTCTCCACGGATAATAAAATCCACCTAAAAATGATCTCATTGACCCATAAGGCCTTAAACAATGCTGCTCCTAGTTACTTGACGGACAAAATAAAAAGAAAAACTTCTAATAGACCCATGAAACTCGCCAACTCCAATTGCTTGGTAGTACCCAGATTTAGACTTGCCAAAATTGGTGGTGCTAGCTTCCCTGTGAGAGCTGCTAACTTGTGGAACGCCTTGCCACCCAACCTAAGAGTTGACCAACCCTTCCCTCACTTCAGAAGGAACTTCATCAAACATATTAACGCTAACAACGACTAGACACCTGAACCTTCACAAGTGTAGCCCTACTCAATGCACCCTGATGCGATAGTAACCCTTATGTTTATATCTGCTAACTCTGTATATTGTTAACTGTACATTCATGTAAATACAGCAACTGTTAATTTGTACATTCAAGTAATTTTGTAATATTGTAAATTCATTCATATAACATTGTAACATTGTAAGTCTTGCATATACTTGTTGCTGCTCCCGGTAACCTAAGGGTCTGGAGCGCATTATAGATAAATAAACAAACAAACAAGATATCAGGAACCCGCATGTCTTTATACACGCGACTGAAGTACACGCAGACAGGGCTGCCAGAACTCGCGTGTGGAGGAAAAATCCGTCCGTTGGTCTTATGGACGACTGCCGAAGGTAGCGTGTAGAAAGATACTGCAGCTTTTCTTGTTCAGATGTAACATTTTGAATGCAGCTCCAGGAGTTCGCGTGTGGAAGTAACACGCAGAAGTAAAGCCAAAGATGTAACTGAAGAGATGCGAGGACGCAGATCATAGTTTGTTACCAAACGCCATGTTGGTTCAATCAGAAGCAGCGAGCGACGTCTCCACGCTGCTTATGAACGTAATGCCGTAACACACGTGACTACCCCTAATCACGTGAATTCAATGACGTGAATAATGCAAACGTCGTTTTCCAAGCAAGATATCAAACAACCTCCATTTAGAATAGAAAGGCTCAGCAGATCTATGGGTATAACCCGTTCTGGCTGAAGACGGTGTTCCAGGTCCAGAGGTAATGTCTGCCATGCATGACAGTGCCATCCCCCCAAAGGGGCAGCCACTCCCCTTTTCAAGTGAAATTTTTGTAACAAAGTGGGAGCATGGATATTGGAAAGAGGCTCCCAGGATCTATCTTCGGACCATACCCCTTCCAGTCCACCAGATAATATGGTTGACCAGAACAATGTCTCATATCCAGTATTTCCTGTACCTCAAATTCATCTGAACCTTTCACTGAAACAGCAACAGGCCTTATAGGCAATCTAGTAGCATCGGAGCATGGCTTGATGAGTGACACGTGAAATACTGGATGCACTCGCCATCGTTGTGGCAATGCCAGACAGACAGCAGCCGGGTTAATCACGTTGAGTACCTCATATGGCCCAATGTACTTAGGCAACAGTTTCTTTTTAGCAGGTATCTGCAAGTGCTTAGTAGGCAACCATACTTTAATTCCTGGTTTGTAAACCGGTGCAGGCACTCTACGAGCATCAGCATAGATCTTATCTCGTCTTTTTGCCTGCTCCAATTGTTTTCACCTTCGCCTGTAAGGTTTTGAGATCTCTGATATTACGGCCTGCTGCAGGCGTATCCATAGACAAACCAGAATCCAAAGGAATGGATCTAGGGTGTTGCCCATGTAAAGCATAGAAAGCAGAGGTATCTATGGCACTGTGGTAGGAATTATTGTAAGCAAATTCTGCGGCCAGGAGGACAGTTACCCAGTCTGATTGGAACTGAAGACACAAACACTGCAGATATTGTTCCATAGTACTATTGACCCTCTCAGTCTGTCCGTCCGTTTGTGGGTGATAAGCACTGGACATCCTGTCATCAATAAGCAACGAGAGGTCAGTGCTCTCCAAAAACGAGACGCAAATTGTGAACCCCTGTCGGTAATTACCACTGAAGGTAGACCAAAAAACCGAAACACATGCCGGATGAATAAATCAGCCAAGACAGAAGCTGTTGGTAACCCAATACAGGGAACAAAGAGATCCAATTTCGTAAAGTAGTCCACCACAACCCATATGATATTGTAACCATTATTTCTTGGCAGTTCTACCACAAAATCCATTGATATCATATACCATGGTTTGTGAGGAACAGGTAAAGATGGTAATAAACCCACTGGTATGCCAGGAGTGTTCTTGCATTGGATGCATACTGAACATGTAGAAACATAATCAATTACATCTTGTGTAATGGAAGGCCACCAACACCATCTCTTTAGCAGCTCTAGGCTTTTCTTTTGTCCAGGATGGGCTGCCACAATGGAGTCCTTTCCCCAACTGAGAGCCTTGTTTCGAGTGGTATCTGTTGGTAGATAAAGCACCCCTTGTGTGAAAGGCAAACCGTTGTGTATGTCTAGATTGTATTCCTGAACCATTCGTGGATTTTGTTCAACCCATTCCTGTAATTCCTGTTTTAGGGAAGACTGTGCAGAACAGCTACATATCACGTGGTCTGCCAACAATGTATTTTGAACCGGAGATCCTTCCTTCACCTCCTCACCGATGCGGGATGAAGCATCCGATTTGACATGTTGTCTGGCAGGGCGATATGTAATTTGGAAATCGTATTGAGCAAAAAACACATGCCATCTAGCCTGTCGAGCTGTAAAACATTTCATAGTTTTGAACGCTTGAAGATTACGATGATCAGAGTACACCACCTGATGTTTGGGCCCAAGAAGATGATGTCGCCATTCCCGGAATGCATCCTTGATTGCAAGCAATTCCCTTTCAGTAACGTTATAGTTCTGTTCGTATGGGGTTAGCTTACAAGAAAAGAAAGCGACTGGATGCTCCTCCTTAGTTTCTGCACAAACTTGCGAAAGTACAGCTCCTGTAGCGACACTGGAAGCATCAGCTTCTACGATAAACTGACAATCAGGATCAGGATGTTATAGTACAGGTGCAGTGATAAATGCTTCTTTTAACATCTAAAATGATACTTGTGTGTTCTGGTTCCAACAGAATGGTACCTTTGAACTAGTTAAGGCTGTCAATGGGGCCACTGTTTTTGAGAATGAACGGATAAATCTGCAATAAAAATTTGCAAAACCTAAGAATGATTTTAGAGACTTGACATTATGTGGAATGGGCCAGTTCAATATAGCCTTCACTTTGGAACGGCTCAGTTGGACACCATTGTTGGTAATGTCATAACCCAGGAATTCAACTTTTTGTGTATGAAAAACACATTTCTCAGCTTTAACAAAGAGTTTGTTCTCTCTGAGTCTTTGAAGGGCAGCTGACCTATGCTTAACATGTTCTGGGAATGACGATGAATATATCAATGTGTCATCCAAATAGATCACCACAAACTGGTCCATCATGTCTCTGAAAATGTCATTCATGAAGAACTGAAATGTAGCGGGGGCGTTACAAAGGCCAAAAGGCATCACAAGATATTCAAAAAGGCTGTACCGCGTCTTAAAAGCTGTCTTCCACTCATCGCCCTCACGAATGCGAACCAGATTGTATGCTCCCCGTAAATCCAATTTAGAAAGGTACATGGAAGTACCTAGTTGATCTAACAACATATTCATCAATGGTAATGGATACTGGTTCCTTATGGTGATGTCATTAAGAGCCCTGTAATCTATGCAAGGCCTTAGATCTCCCTCTTTTTTTGGAACAAAAAATAAGGGTGAGGCAGCAGGCGATTGGGATGGCCGTATGAGCCCCATATCGAGAGCTTTATCTATGTACTCTTTCAAGACTACATATTCTTTGGGAGTTAAATAATAAACTCGACCAGTAGGGATTTTGGCCCCAGGAATCAGTTGAATCAGACAGTCATACTGTCTATGTGGAGGCAGCTGTTCTGCCTGGCCTTTGTCAAAAACATCTGCATACTCTGTATACTCGCATGGTATATGTGTACCGCTCTGATGGACAGCACTGATAATAGATGAACCTCCCTCCGTAGAGGCCAAAATATATGATTTAGTTGACACCCCCTGACTTGTAAAACAATGTTCATTACAATAAACAGATGTATACTGAATCAGTCCCGTAACCCAGTCAATAGTCGGATTATGGAGAGTCAGCCAGGCAAGACCAAGCAATAGGTTGTAATGAGGAGCCGCAATGACATCAAAAATCATCTCATCTGAATGACCATTTGGTAAAATCATTTGAATAGGTACAGTCTCTTTAGTTACCATACCCGAAGTCAATACTGACCCATCCACAGTGCTCACTGTTTCAGGTTTGTTCTTGTTTATCAGAGGTATAGAACATTTCTTAGCATATGTGATGTCAATGTAATTATTCGTGGCTCCGGAATCAACCATAGCCCTGGTAACGAATTCTTGGTCTGCAAAATGTAATTTCACCTCCACAGCTATCGGTGCGAATGCCGGAATTGTATGGGAGTCCGATGTAGCACTCGACATAGGGACTCCTGCTAATGTCGAGTTTTGGCGTTTCCCGAACGCTTGACTGGTTTCTTGTGACATGCAGCCAGTAAATGCTCAGATGAACTGCAATTCATGCATACATTGTTTTTGTCTTCGGTTCTCTCTTTCTGCATTAGATAACCGACCTCTCACGGCACCAATCTGCATTGGTTCAGGCTCATTCGAGGAAGCTGCCGGTACCTCCGGACGAACAGATGCTTGCAAGAAAGGTTTTTCTCCCCTTTACTAGCATTTCGTCGAATGTCGATTTGCAGAATTGGGTCGAGCAGTTCTGTGAACCCCGTAGGGACCCCAGGAACCGTAGACAAGGCATCTTTTAAATCTTCCGAAAGACCCTTGTAAAAAACAGCCGTTTCTTGCCCTCAGGCCATTGGGTCTCGGCTGATAATTGGTTAAATCTGGCTATATATGCCAATAAGGTTTGACTACCCTGTTGTAGACTAAGCAACTCCAAATCTGTGGCTTGAGTGGCATAACGCATATCAAAGACCTTACTCATGGCTGCCAGAAGGTCATCACAGTCGTAAAGCAAGGGGCTATATGCCTCCAACAAAGGATTAGCCCAAGCAGCAGCAATACCCCCCAAATGGGAAAGCACGAATGCTGCCTTTGTAGTTAAATCGGGAAACGAGTTAGGCCGGCAAAGGAAATGGAGTTGGCACTGATTGACAAAGGTTCTATAGGTTTTAGGATCACCAGTGAACCTTTCCGGGGAAGCCAGAGGAAACTGTGTAGGTATAACCGCTTGAAGGGTTTCCTGTTGTGGTGCCGGTGTCATGGATCCAGATGCCGTGGCCACTGGAGCCTGCGCTCCCTGAGGAAAGGCATGAATGGCGTTTTGCATAACATCCATGCGATGACGCAATGTGTCCTGTGCTGTAATCATTTCATTTGTCAAATCAGTGATTAACTGAGTCAAGACCGCTAAAGGATCCGTACCCTCCATGGCTTCTGATTCTGTCATAAATCACTCAAGTATCTTATGAAAAAGGATACAGGTAACCATAAAGGATACAATTGGTAGGGCTCTTCCGGATCCTTGATGAATCACACGGCTTGACAGTAGTGAAGTAAAAAATAGACCTTCCAAATGATAAAACTCTCTGACTAGTAAAACAGGCAGACAGAGGGATCACTGGAAAGGGCGTGGGAACATCATTGGAAGTCAGCCTAAGATATAATAAAGTATAATGAGGAAGTGTCCCAACTTAAACTCTCACTGATAGCACAGCAATAGCACCTAGTACATCACTAACCTGCTGACTTAGAACTGGAGGCTCCGCCAACAAGTCTCTGAAGAAATCCAGGAATTGAAACAACAACAAAAGGAGGGAAGGTTAGTAAGGGAAACTTATCCCGCACGGCACGAGGCTCACGCTAGATACTGGGTTGGTGCACCACAAGATAGGGACCAAAGTACTGTGCACAATCACCTTCAAATAAACAGTTGTCGGCAATACTTCCTTTCCCACGTAGAACAGAAATAATGAATTGAAGTCCACCTGTTATCTAATCACAGGTGCCAGAGATTGAATCCAAAGCGAAGCAAAACTTGCGTGTGGAATTGCACGTTTAAAGAGTTCAGAAAACCGTGTGCAGTTTTTTCACGTGACCAATTTCCACGCAGCCAGGAAAGCCGCACGTGAAGAGTTCAGGAAACCGCGGGGGGTTTTACACGTGACAAAAGTACACACCGCCAGGACAGCCGCGCTTGAAGAGTTCAGGAAATCGCATGTGGTTTTACACGCAACAAATTTACACACAGCCAGAAAAGCAGCATGTGAAGATGAACCCGCGTGTGTTTATACACGCGACTGAAGTACACACAGACAGGGCTGCCAGAACTCGCGTGTGGAGGAAAAAGCCGCCCGTTGGTCTTCTAATGGAAGACTGCCGAAGGTAGCGTGTAGAAAGATACACGTGAACAAGAAAAGCTGCCATAACTTCTTGAATGCAGCTCCAGGAGTACGCGTGTGGAAGTAACACGCAGAAGTAAAGCCAAAGATGTAACTGAAGAGATGCGTGGACGCAGATCAAGGTTTCAGTTACCAAACGCCATGTTGGTTCAGTCAGAAGCAGCGAGTGACGTCCCTACGCTGCTTATGAACGTAATGCTGTAACACACGTGACTACCCCTAATCACGTGAATTCAACGACGTGACTAATGCAAACGTCGTTTTCCCGGCAAGATATCAAACAACCTCCATTTAGAATACAAAGGCTTAGCAGATCTATGGGCATAACCCGTTCTGGGTGAAGACGGTGTTCCAGGTCCAGAGGTAATATGTCTGCCATGCATGACAATATGCAACAGGCGCTGAATCCACTTATCACTTCATCAAGCATAATGCCAATTGAATCAACTGAACCAGCGCTGCACAAAGAGTCTGTATTGGGCTCACATGCTCCTATATTGCTACAGATTACTTCTGACCCAGCTAAGAAACCTCTTCTAGTGATGAAATGGCATAAGAGCACCCTGGGGTCCCAGGGAAGACGAAAAGGGGGTCATGGAGTCTGAGGAGATGGATGGAGACCCAGGGAGCTTTACCCAGGGAAGAGGAAAAGGGGGGCCATGGGCTCTGAGAAGATGGATGGGGACCCAGGGAGCTTTACCCAGGGAAGAGGAAAAGGGGGCCATGGGGTGTGAGAAGATGGATGGGGACCCAGGGAGCTTTACCCAGGCAAGAGGAAAAGGGGGCCATGGGGTCTGAGGAAGATGTATGGGACCCAGGGAGCTTTACCCAGGGAAGAGGTAAATGGGGCAATGGAGTCTGAGGAAAATGGATGGGGACACAGGAAGCTTTATCCAGGGAAGAGGAAAAGGGGGCTATGGGGTCTGAGGAAGATGTATTTGGGTGGGGTGTTGCCCCCAAATCCGTTGGAGATGAAACTGGGCTATAGACTGCAGCTGCCCTGCTCGGCTTCCACCCCGAAAGGAGCTGAGGCAGCACTCATTGACCCCATTCCGAAAGTGGTGCTAAAACCTCAGCAGGAGGGTATCCAGTTGAGAATGTTGCCTGAGTCTGGCCTAGAACCAGTAGTGGCAGTACCAACAATAAGCACCATTGTGCAGGTCCCCCAAACAACTGTGGATTCATATGATTATGAACCATTCATATTTAGTAATAAGTCACAGAAGAATATGAAAAATGTCTTCGTCCAGCTGGGAGCAATATCGACCCTTGCAAGGAACACGGGGCCCTGACTGCAGGAGAACCACCCCATGATGGGCGTCTCGGACCGAAGCCTTCTGGAAGCCTACTGCTCAAATGAGGATGACACAAAGAATGCAGTAATGAGGGTGAGGTTAGTGATATCAATCGTGCAGAAAGCTCTGGTATTGATCTGCAGGCTGATCCCGCCTCTTTCCTCTCTGAACATCTTAACTTTGATTCATTGGAAGAACGGAATAATCAAGACCAGCCTCTGCTCCATGAAACACTAAAAAGGATGAAAAGGTGAAGTTGTCATCCCCATCGATATCAACCCTGAATATAGTGCTGAGCTCGCTCGTCAATCTTCAAGAGGACATAAAAGACTCTGTAGCAACTACAGTTTTTCAATCAGCCGAAATGACACTGGTTCTAGAAATGATGTGAGGCCCTGTTAACACATTGCTCCAGTCATTCACTTTATGAGGCCAGAACTGCTGCAACAATGGGAGACTTAATACAGGAGGTTAACCGTATCTCTACGACGGTGACCAAACCTCTGTCCTTAATTCGTGAAAAACTGGATAGACTGCAGGCGGGTGAGCTAGCTACGAGGGATCATCAAGATGGGCCTTCGGAAAGACCAGATCAGATTGAGTGGGGCAAATTTACTGTGCCGATAAGAACCCCTACCACGTTTGGCAGAGTGCACAGGGACGAAAGTTGCCCAAAAAATCGCTCAGATGCTTTAGCTTACGGGGATGGGCAGCACGGCCGATAATATGGGGCAAATTGCAATTTCCATCGAGAGTCCCTCTGAAGACACTGATTAAAGATTTAGAGAAGAACCAAAACAACAAAAAAAGAAGAAAAACAAGGAAAGTACACGAGAGGCTGAAGGAAATATTTGAGATTTCTAGATCTCTCAGAAGAATTGGAAACGTAAGAGACTTCAGCCACTAGCAAGAGAGGTGAAGCAAGCAGTGGTAAAGTCTGAAATAATGGTTGTGTTAACGACAATAGCTTGGAAATAGTGGAAGACATAGAAGTTTGTACTGTTGATTTAACCAAGGCATCGTCTCTCGGATCTGCATGAAAACACAGGGACAGAGCAAAGTAAGGCCCACAGGAAAGAAAAACCGGTGTATAACTTTAATACGAAGAAATCCTTTGCAAACGCACAAACACAGGTCAATCAAGATCAAGCAGAACATGAACCTTGTCCAAGAGAATGCATGCCATTAGCAATCACAACCCTACCTCAAGACCAATGGGCTCCGATCTTCAGAATTGGGAAATATAGAATGATGGATCCCTCCAAAAAACAGGATCAAATATTGCCGCAATCAAAAGAGCCCCAGAGTGCTCAGACCACGTGTGCTGAAACGGGCTTGCCACAAGGGAAGGTGGTGGCGGCCGGACTTCAGACCCCTAGTTCAGCAATAAATAATGCCAGCTTCAAAGTGGATTAACAAAATCGAAGGGATCAACAGCCACTTCCATTGGGAGATGTTTCAAACTCCTTTTTCGAACATCCCCATTTGTGGATAGAACATAGTGTCACCACTAGAGACAAGGTCGTTCTGAATCGATAAGCGATCTTAAAACTGGTGAAGGAAATTCCAGAGTTATACCTTTTCTCTACATTCGACATAGAATATATCCACTTCCCATATGAAAACACTACAGTACAATAAGAGCAGATGCCCGGACTAGCGACAAAATAAATCTGGAGGCTGGTAAAGTGGTGACATCCAGCTTAAACGAAGAGATAAGACAAAAGAAAATTAAAATAACAGTTGAGTATCTCCTGTATATAAAGACAAAGGGACCAATGAACATGAATCCGATGCCAGATGAAGAGGAAAGTAAAAAATGGGCATGGCTAGCAAAGTCGCTAAATGGATCAATGAACAAAGTTGGTGATAGCCTCTTGGAATACGGGAGGATTTTTCCACCTGTTGAGATCAACACACGAATCCTTAGTAAAGGCTGACCTGATATGCATGCAAGAAACGTGGCTCACGTGTATACCATGTGTCGAAGGCTTCGAAGTGGCAATAAATCCAGCCATTAGTTAAAAAAAAGGGCCGCCTGATGTCAGGTCAATTAGTTCTGATCAAAAGAAATTGTGGTTTGAGAATTAAATCAGCTGTGAATTTATCGCCTTACCTTCAGATGATCTGTATTGAACCAGTGAACCAAATGACGTCGAACGTGCACGCTATCCAGCTAGTAAATGTTTACTGGAACACAACACCTAAAACACACCAAAAATTTGAGGATGACCTCTTAGAGGCAATCGATAATATACTAACAGACGACCCGAAGGCGTTGGTGATATTGTGTGGAGATTTCAACATGAAATTAATCGAACTTGAACAAATGAAGGCTCCGGTGAATCTTAATGAGAGATACAAATGTGAATGCTGGTTGGAAGAAATGTCTCAGAGAAATCTGGTAATGCTGAATGGAGCAACAAGAGGTGACATTCCAGCAAAGCCAACATGGGAAAGTGTGCCAAAAATCCATATTGGATTACATTTTTGTCTCGGATGATCTATCACAAGAAATAGATTCACTCAGAGTTTCCAAAACCAACCAAAGTGACCATAATATTGTGTCAATAGAATGGAATAAAGTTAAAGTGGCTCAGCGTGACCAATGGAGACGAGACATTTCGGTGGTACCTGGCCGGAATAGATTGCGACTAAGGAACACCGATATTGTGGCAGCAACAGAACTTCTGCAACAGACCCAGGAGTCGGAGCAGTCTGACCCAATCGAATATCAACAGCTACTTGAGATCTATAAAATCAAAAAGAGGAATCCTTTGAATAGACCCGGTTATCAAAAACACCACTATGATCCAGAGGTGGCAAAAAGAAAGAGAGAGTTAAGGAAGACACTAAGAAGAATTTTTGCGTCAAAAGTGTTGGATGGCAAGAGTCTGTAAAAAAAAAAAGTGAAAAACCAATACAATAACTGGTGTAAACAACAAAGAGCAATGATGGAGCAACGAGATGCCGAGACAATGCTGATGGCCCAAACCAAAGGAACTCGAGAGAATTTTGGGCCATAATAAATGAAACAATGAACTCTGAAAAGGCGATATTATCAAATATGGTAATTGAAAAAGAGTAGGAAAGACACTACACAGAGTTACTCAAAAAAAGAAAAAGCCCAAGCACTACAAAATGCTATGTAAGACACCCGTGGGAAATTGAAATAGATAGAGAGGTCATTCGAGCAACAATAATAAAAAGTAGTGCCTCCCGTGCTGCAGGGCCTGATGGCCTTTCCAACGCCGACCTAAAAGAGAACATTGAAGAGTGGTCAGACTTTTGCGACATCTTGTTTCGCTCAATAATAAAAGAAGGACGGATCCCATTGACTTGGAAATCTGGAATTATTGTCCCGATTTTCAAGAAGGGGATCCGTACAGATCCTGCAAATTACCGGCCGATAGCCCTACTTGATGTGGTGGGGAAAGTGTTTGCAACGCAACTTCTCACACACCTTACAGCATGGATTCGACAGCAGGAGATCTTTGACGTACGCCAGTCTGGGTCCGTTAAAGGTGTAGGCTGTGGCGTAAACCTCCTTATTTTGTATCTGCTAAAAATTGATGCCATTGGAGCGGGCCAAAAAATATATCTAGCATTCATTGACATGGCGAATGCCTTTGACGGAGTTGACAGAGAAACACTTTGGTATAAACTCAAGGAAAAGGGATGTAACGAGAGTCTTGTCCAGGCTATTAAAGAACTATACTCAGATACCCATATACAAGTATGTCTGGATAGAGAAGGAAACTTAACAAACCCTATACCGACCGAGAGGGATGTGAAACAAGGATGCTCATTAGGAGCCACCCTATTCAATTTTTATATATCGGAAGTAGGAGCAGCTCTGGCAAATGTGGTATCATTTCCACCGCTTGTGAATGGAGTCCACATAAATCATATCTTGTACGCAGATGACATGGTGATCTTAGATCAGACACCCATCGGCCTTCAACGAAAATTGACCGCATTAAAGAGTTTCATAGAAGATCTGGGATTGGAAATGAACATGGTTAAATCGGAAATCCTAGTATTAGAAAACAAAAGAGAAGGGAAGACTCACAAGTTTAGATCAAGTTGGATCCTAGGAACAAAACAATTGAACAAAGTGCCACATACTAGATATTTAGGAACAATCACCAATTCTAGTATGAAAAAATGATGAAAAAAACTCTTAAATAGTTGCAAACAATTAACTTCGCAAGGTATCATAATACAAAAAAATATGGAAAATTCTCTTGTGAGCCAGTAAGAAAATTCTACCAAAGCAAAGTCACTCCAATTTTGACATACGGAGCAGAGAATATGTTTGGGTGTGATCACAATGTTTGGGCACGGTGCGAAGGTATTTTTTGGAAGAGAATTCTTCAGATTCCCCAAAGTACGCCGACTGCCTGCGTGTTGTACAAAGTGGGGATTTCGTCTCTCAACGCAAGAATCACATGGAACAAGCTAGCGTTGTTCAGAAAGACATATGATGAAGCGAATTTGCCACCTCTTAAAATCCTGATGGAAAGGGAGCCACAAAGGAAATCTGCTCTGAGTGAATGGAGACAACAATGTAAAGGGATCTTAAACCAACTGGGATCAGATGAACGAACATTATGGTATAACCCAGAGTTGGTAAAAAGAAAACTGTTAGATCTTGACTGGATCGAAATTGGAGAGAAAAGATCATCCCAAAAATCCATGCAAAATTTACTGACGGAAGCCAAAAAACGCAACACGCTCCCGAAATATTTGATTATATCTCCCTGTAAACGCCTAAGAAGGCTGTACCTAAAATTTCGTCTGAACATATTCGAAACAAAAGATATTCTGAGAAATTGACGGATGATTTCAGCAAGAAATGTAACATGCAGATTCTGCGCAAAGGGAGAAGAAAATTTAAAGCATCCCATTCTGTTTTGTATCGATTTAAGAGATCAATGTGCGAATTGCTTAGGAAAGGAGATGAATCGATTCCAGACTTATAACCCTGAAGATTGGTGGAAGCAATTACACATTGGTGAAAGTAAAACGTTGATGATTGCAACGATGAGATTTCTGGAACAATTACAAACTCGACTGGAGTCTACGTCAGCTTACTCTAACAGAGATATTTATCCGCTAGTAGGATAGGAGAGCTGATGATAAATGTATGGGACATATGTACTAAAATATTAGTTTGCTTTGTGCAGAGTCTCTCGATGTAGTTAGTGTTAATCAAACAAAAATGAAATAGAGGAGATTCTGGACATTTTTAAGTTTAGATGTAATGCAAATAATGTGAGGAGTTTTTTACATTTCAAAAAGTTTGTATAAACTAAATGAAAAAAAACCCACTACAGTAGTAGTAGCTGTCGGCCTGCAATCTCGATTGGGGGTGAATGCACTACTGCATGGTTCTCCCAGGCATACTGGCACGAGTATTTCAACGAAGGAGTGAAAGTGAGCAATTACTTTAGCACGTAAAATGGTTGATGTAATGAGTTGGAACACTCGAGGACAAAGAAGCTTGTGTATGATGTGGAAAAATACACGGATATAAATAGAAAAGTTGAAAAGTTGAAAGTTTACATTGTCTGAATTGGTTGAATTATTGAAGAAAAGAAAATATATTTTTTGACATTGAAACAAAACAGTGCAATTTAGTTGCTAGTTGCTGTGCCCCAGTTTATTCACCGTGATTGTGCAGTGAATCTTACTTTCTGGGAGCACCTAATGTGGTTGTTTGAGCAATACTACTAATTTGTGAATTGATCTATAGGTTAAACCTTGATAATTATAAGAGGTGTGCATCTCTACTTTCCACTCATTCAAAGAAGCTTCATGACCCAGACTGCCCGAGAAGCTATCCTGGGCGACTACGATCTCATCTTACTACAAAAAACTTGGTGGTTGTCTGAAATCGCAATGGACAGTTTTAATACGCTTTATCAAGTTGCGACCACTAAGGGGACAGGACGACCGTCTGGGGGCCTGTTAATGGCTTTAAGAACTACAAGTCTATGGTATTCTTACAGTAATGACCACTCTTGACTCTGGCGACAAGAAGAAGCATTCATTAGTGCTGAATATTTACCATAATCCTGTCTCACAGTAGAAAGCTCCTTGGAACCAGCCCTCTATGGAGCAGGAGCTCCCTCGGTCCACTGCAGGAGCAGTGGGCAAGCCTCGGATGTCCCAGCTGATTTCCCTGTGAAGCGACGGTAAGTGCGCTAAAACTGCGCATGCAAATTCGGAAATAGCGCTCCCAGCCACGTGCGCCGGAATTGCCACAATTTGCCTCCATATTTGCCCTCTGTTCCTTACTGCACCTTGCCACCCTGTCCCAGGCCCAGCTGCCCTGCCCTGGGGTCCTCTGTGCTTTGTGGATGCCATTGTGGTGCACGAGGAAGGAAGCACCTTCCAAGATGGCCGCCTGCCGAGATTCACTGCCATCTTCAACCTAACCCCAGCCTCATGCCTCTCTACACGGCTCTGATTGGCTTTCTGGCTGTTTTTCACCAGTCTATCCAGTGAGCCGGCCCACGTCTGCAAGGCCCAAGGAGACAAGGCCAGCACCTGTCCTCAGCCTGTCACCAGCCATCTGCCTCTGCCAGAACCCCTACACGAGCCGATCCATCACCTTAGTATTAAGGTAACATTACAGCCCTAGTGGCTATCGGACCATTGCTGTTTTGCCTGAACACCTATTCCTGAACTACTCCTCTTGCCTTCGTGTACACGCCACCTACCGACTCATAGTGCTATCCTACTTACGCTAGCCTGAACTAAATTCAGCATCTTAACCATGCTCAGCGACCTGTATTCCCATCTCCCATTATTCTCGTCTTCACCTCCTCCCACAGCCACGCATTCACCTTGATGTGTTTCATTATTGCTGCACTGTATCTGTTCTCATTATTGCTGCACTTTATTATGCCACAATCATGCGCACGTGTTCTATGGTACACCTGCTTCTTTGTGAAGCCCCCTATATCTGTGTCACTTGGACTGCTGCCCATTGGTTGTTTACACTTCGTTGCACCACATAGGTATTGACCTTACTCCATACTTGGTAACTCACCCTGCCGCCCTACTTGCATTACCTTATCGGGACTGATTAACGGCTAAATCGCTGTTACAACTGCCAACAAGTTCGATCTGCTTAATACCAACACACAGAGAAATTCAATGGATTAACACTAACCTGGTTGAAACTGGCTGGTCTGGAAGCAGCAATAGTAGAAGGCAAGGATTGCCCTGAGGACCCTGCTCCTCCCTCCACCCGGACTACAGGACCAGCGGGGAAGGAGCACGAACCCCAGGGAAACCCTCTGGGGAATAAAACCCTGGGAGGCGTCGATGACCGGTGCTTCGGATGGGAAACTTCTAGCGCGTGGGATCTTGGCGAGCCTGGAGCTTGAAGTCTACTGAAGAAAGAAATGACAGGTGAGTATAGGAATATGGTGAGTCCGAGGGAATAGAAAGAAGGAAGTACGATGCTTACTGAAAGTTCCGAGATGAGTTTGAATACTATCAGAGAGGTGAGTCTTTTCGAGACAGAATGGCGTGTGTCTGAGCAACTCTGAATCCTCCTGGATTTCCTAAGAGAGGAGAAGGGGTGAATAAAGGAACAAGGAAAGGAAGCCTCTAAACCAGAAGGGAAGGAAACTCACTGCTGCTAGCAACGCGGTGGTTCCACTATTTTCTGAATGGATATTTACGGTAAGCGGAACGGGGAGCGAATGCAGACCCAGAAGTAAAAATGAACTCGGAAGCGTTCCTGAAAGCAAGCACGGGAAGGAATAGGTTAGTACAGATTTCAATCAGTAACACAGAGGAATGAAAGGAGCCTAGGATACGAACTTACGGAGCGTCTTCCAAAGTAGCGACAGATCGCAAGGACCGTCTCCGATCCTTAAATATGATCATGTGACTCGCTGCAGACTTCTGATGGAAGCGTGGCGAAATCATGTGACTCGTAGCAGACGTCCATTGGGAACGTGAAACAACTAGACTGCAGATACTTGAATACTCCGAATCTCCTACTCTTGGTAATACATCAGGACGAATCGATCCACATATTCTCTTCTGATGTAACCAAGACCAACGTCGGAAAAGTGTAACAGTATGCCCCCTTTTCCTGGGGGGAGAACCTGGCTTCCCTGGGTGCAGGCGAAAGAATCGGTGTACCAAAAGAAGGGAGTGGACACCAGAGGCCGGTTCCCAAGCCCTTTCAGCCGGAGAATAGCCTTTCCAATCGACTAGAAATTGCAGGCGACCCCTATGATAACGAGAGTCACAAATGTTAGCCACCTCATACTCAGTTCCTGAGTCGGTTACCACAGGAGGAGGAATAGCCTTTGCAGGTCGATCTTCGACTGCTGGCTTTAACTGAGAAAGGTGAAATACAGGGTGAATGCGAGACCAAGAGGGTGGTAGGGCTAGACGAACCGCAGCAGCTCCCACTTTGGAGATTATCTTGAATGGACCAAAGTATCTAGGGGACAATTTAGAAGGTACTAGGTGCCTAGGGAGAAACCGAGAGGCCAACCAAACACGGTTGCCTACCTTCAAGTCCGGCATCTCCCGGCGATGTATGTCAGCGTACCGTTTGGCTCTGTCTTGGGCTGCTTGGAGGGCTAATTTAGCCTTCTTGTGACCAGTCTGGATGTCAGTTATAAGACAGTCCACTCCTGGAAAACTGGAAGATGGAGGAATAGCTGTAGGAATAAAAGAAGGGTAATAACCATATGTACAATACAAGGGACTTGATTTGAGAGCCGAATGTCTTGCGTTGTTATGAGCAAATTCCGCCAATGGTAGTAAATCCACCCAATCGTCCTGGGCCGCCGATGCAAAGCAGCGTAAGTAACTTTCAAGAGTCTGGTTGAGGCGTTCCGTCTGCCCGTTGGTTTGGGGATGATATCCCGAACTAAGTGCCCTCTTGATTCCCAGAATATGGCAAACTCTTTTCCAATACTGTGAGGTATATTGAGACCCTCTGTCGGAAATGATAACTTGGGGCAGTCCGTGTCGTGAAAATACTTCTGCAATGAACACTCTTGCCATCTGCGCTGCTCCTGGAAGCTTGATTAAAGGAGTGAAATGAGCCAACTTTGTTAGATAGTCTATGGTGACCATTATAGTGGTATATCGGGAAGAGGGTGGAAGGTCTACAATAAAGTCCGTAGATATGATTTGCCATGGCTTGTCTGGTATAGGCATTTGGGAGAGTAAACCGAATGGAGGAGCTTGTGAGGACTTGGACTGAATACACGTAGAACAGGCGTTAACGTAGTCCCAAACATCAATTTGAAGGGAAGGCCACGAGAAATGTCGTTTGACAAGATCGAGGGTAGTCTGCATTCCTCTATGTCCAGCCGCCCTGGAATCATGGCACAACCGAAGTACTTCAGTCTGTAGAGAAACGGAAGGTATTAGGACCTGCTTATCATGAAAGTACAACTCCCATGTCCCTTGTAAGAAGATGGGTCGAAGCAAGGTCTTCGCACTTCGATTGATGTTTGGCAGTTTCTTGTTTAAGAAGCTGTAGAAAATCCGATATCTTTGCGACAAATCTGGCCTTCGGGAACATCCTTTCAGAGCAAAATCGGGTAGTGTGTGGGGTTTTCCGAGATAATGCATCTGCTCTCAAGTTTTGGCTACCCGGAAAGAAAGTGAAATCAATCCGATAGGGTAAAAAAAAATGAGCCCAACGTGCCTGTCTGCTGTTAGTGGTTTGAGCCTGTTGTAACACCTTTAGGTTTCGATGATCCGTGCAAACCTCTACAGTAAATGGAGAACCCAAAAGTAGATGCCTCCATTCTTCAAAGGCCCTTTTGATGGCCAATAGTTATTTTTCCAGTACTGAATAGTGTTGTTCTGATGAGGTAAAGGTCTTTGACAAATAGGCCACAGGTCTCTCTTCTCCTTGGTCTGTCTTTTGCAGGAGAACAGCTCCTAATGCATGATGGGAGGCGTCCGTTTCGACAATGAACGGTCGAGACTGATCCGGATTGAGTAGAATTAAAGCCGAGGTAAACAATCTTTTTAAGGTTTCAAAGGCTTGTTGAACCAGCGAATCCCATGAAAATGTGGTCCCTTTCTTAAGTAATCGGGTAATGGATAGTATTGTCTCAGAATAACCAGGAATAAATTTACAATAGAAGTTTGCAAACCCTAAGAATCTTTGAACTTCTTTTATGGAACTCGGGGGAGGCCAATCTAGCACTGCAGAGACTTTCTCGGGATCCATGGAAATACCGTTAGCAGACAGAACGAACCCCAGGTATGTCACTTGTGTTTGATGGAACTCGCATTTTTCCGCTTTACAGTATAGGTGGTTGGTTTGTAATCGACTGAGAACTGTGTTACCATGCTGGATGTGGTCTTCTAAACTCTTGGAGAAAATCAGAATGTCATCTAAATGACTACGTAATGGAGAAGCAGGTCTGCGAATAGATGGTCCATAAATCGCTGGAAGACTGCTGGTGCATTTATCAGACCAAACGCCATCACTTGGTATTGAAAATGACCAAAAGGTGTACAGAAAGCTGTCTTCCATTCGTCATCGGGCGCTATTCTTATTAAATGATACGCCCCCCGAAGGTCTAACTTGGTGTAAAGAGTAGCCCCTCTGACTGCTTCAAGTATATCTTTTATCAAAGGCATGGGGTATTTGTCAGGAATAGTGATTTTGTTGAGCCCTCTGTAGTCTATACACGGCTTAAATTCTTCTGTGTCTTTTTTGGGAATAAAAAACAAAGAGGCTGCGGCCGGAGATTTAGATTCGGTAATAAGACCGTTCTGAAGGTTAGAATGAAGATACTCTTTTAGTGCGGTCTTTTCCCGTTGAGAAAGGACATACATCCGCCCAAACGGAATAGGATGGTCCGGAAGAAGATCGATATGGCAATCATCTCTTCTATGAGGAGGAAGGGTAGGGAACTGTGGTGTGGAGAATAGTCTCAAGTAAGAATGATGACATTGAGGGATTAACCCTAACCGACCAATGGAAGGAACCTCAGGAGAATCCGTAACTTCTGAAGGAATATGAATGCCCACCGAATTTTGAGACAGACAGTGAGATACACAGTATTCTGAAGCCAAAGAAAGGGTTCCAGCCTTCCAGTTAATATAAGGGTAATGCAGGCGTAACCAGGGGAGGCCTAAAATAATAGGAAAATGAGCAGCTCTAATCAAATCAAAAACCAATGTCTCCTTATGGGTGGCGATCATGCAAGTCACGGGCTTGGTTTGTTCCCTAATGGGCCCTGAGCTCAACGGGCTGCCATCCACACCTTGGATGGGTGTAGAAAATGTTTTGGAAATCCTGTCTATGCCGTTGTCTGCCGCCCACTGATCATCCACGAAATTGCCGGCTGTGCCGCAATCTAGTAGGGCCGGTATCCCTTGCAATGTCCGGTCTGGCAAGAGCAAGGTTAACGAAAGCACTATCATGGAATGATTGGAAGGTAAAGGTTCATGAGATGATCCAATCTTAGCAGGGGAACTCTGTCGTTGGACTCCTACCGCGGTTCCCCTTGTGGCAGGCACTTGGCGTTTCCCAAAGGCAGTGGGGGCAGAGGTCAGGACCTGCGAGGAGGAACTAATGGACAGTCCCGTAATAAGTGTAAAGAGGAGCCACAGTACATACACAGTCCGAGTGATTTTCTACGTTCTCTTTCTGCAGCTGAAATGGGACCCCTTACGGATCCGATTTGCATGGGTTCCTCGTATGAGGTGCATTTACTTGGAGGAGGAGCGGAATCTGAATATAAGCGGGGTCCTTTCCCTTTCTTCTTTTCTTGAGAACGTTCTTGTACTCGGTAGTCTATTTGCATAGTCAGGGTGATCATCTCAGCCAAATTAGCAGGTCGAGGAACCTTAGAAACCTCATCTTTCAGATCTTCGGCAAGGCCTCGTCGGAACAAAGTCAGTAAACCCTCATCGGGCCATCCAGTTTCCGACAATAATTGTTTAAATTGAGTAATGTAGGTCATGAGGTCCTTGTGTCCCTGTCTGAGATCCAAAAGTCGTTCCTGAGTGGTGACCGAAATCTCCGGACGACTAAACATGGTTCTAAGACTGTTGGAAAAAGCAGGGTAAGACTCCAAAATAACATTGCCTGATGTAACCAACGGGGTAGCCCACGCAAGGGCAGGACCCGTCAAATAGGATATGAGAAAACTGACCTTGTCTTTGTCGGTTGGGAAATATCTGGGTTTGAAAGTAAACTGAATAGCACAAATGTCCAAAAATTCTTTTAATTTATGCGGGTCTCCATCGAATTTGCCCATGGGTAAGGTGACAGGGGGGGTTTCGGAGAATGCTTGGGCGACTTGATGCCTTAACTGAACATTATCCTGTTCAAGGGTCTGCATCTCTAGGGACATAGACTGCATGGAAGCCATTAGCTGCTGTATTTGCTGCTCCATACCAGGTTTCCTAAATGCAATGTTTTTGTGGCGTTGCTAACTGTTACAACTGCCAACAAGTTCGATCTGCTTAATACCAACACACCGAGAAATTCAATGGATTAACACTAACCTGGTTGAAACTGGCTTCTCTGGAAGCAGCAATAGCAGAAGGCAAGAATTGCCCTGAGGACCCTGCTCCTCCCTCCACCCGGATTACAGGACCAGCGGGGAAGGAGCATGAACCCCAGGGAAAAGCTCTGGGGAATAAAACCCTGGGAGGCGTCGATGACCAGTGCTTCGGATGGGAAACTTCTAGCGCATGGGATCTTGGCGAGCCTGGAGCTTGAAGTCTACTGAAGAAAGAAATGACTGGTGAGTATAGGAATATGGTGAGTCCGAGGGAATAGAAAGAAGGAAGTACGATGCTTACTGAAAGTTCAGAGATGAGTTTGAATACTATCAGAGAGGTGAGTCTTTTCGAGACAGAATGGCGTGTGTGTGAGCAACTCTGAATCCTCCTGGATTTCCTAAGAGAGGAGAAGGGGTGAATAAAGGAACAAGGAAAGGAAGCCTCTAAACCAGAAGGGAAGGAAACTCACTGCTGTTAGCAACGCGGTGGTTCCACTATTTTCTGAATGGATATTTACGGTAAGCGGAACGGGGAGCGAATGCAGATCCGGAAGTAAAAATGAACTCGGAAGCGTTCCTGAAAGCAAGCACGGGAAGGAAATTCTGAAGTGAAAGTAAGAAAGAATAGGTTAGTACAGATTACAGTCAGTAACTCAGAGGAATGAAAGGAGCCTAGGATACGAATTTACGGAGCGTCTTCCAAAGTAAGGACGCATCGCAAGGACCGTCTCCGATCCTTAAATATGATCATGTGACTCGCCGCAGACTTCTGATGGAAGTGTGGCGAAATCATGTTACTCGTAGCAGATGTCCATTGGGAACGTGAAACAACTAGACTGCAGATACTTGAATACTCCGAATCTCCTACTCTTGGTAATACATCGGGACGAATCGATCCACATATTCTCTTCTGATGTAACCAAGACCAACGTCGGAAAAGTGTAACAATCGCTAACTGTTACCTTGCCTACATGCCTCATTTGTATTAACATACTTTGTCTACCACTGCTGCCCATTTGTAATCTGGCCTAGGTGCTCAGATGCCTCACCTGCACGGTAGAATCTGTGTTGCATAAACTGCCAATTGTGAATAGATATCTCACCCAGTTGCCTACTGGCACTGCCACACTCTTGCTGCTTGGTGGTGAGCTGGCCCAGGTGCCTCACCTGTTTGACCTACTTTGTTTATTCTTGCTGCCCAATTGTGATCTGGCCCAGGTGCCTTACCTGCATTGACCTACTTTGTCTATTCTTGCTGCCCAATTGTGTTCTGGCCCAGGTGCCTTACCTGCATTGACCTACATTGTCTACTCTTGCTGCCCAATTGTGATCTGGCCCAGGCGCCTTACCTGTATTGACCTACTTTGTTTATTCTTGCTGAACAATTGTGTTCCGGCCCAGGTGCCTTACCTGCATTGACCTACATTGTCTACTCTTGCTGCCCAATTGTGTTCTGGCCCAGGTGCCTTACCTGCATTGACCTACATTGTCTACTCTTGCTGCCCAATTGTGTTCTGGCCAAGGTGCCTTACCTGCATTGACCTACATTGTCTACTCTTGCTGCCCAATTGTGATCTGGCCCAGGCGCCTAGTTGCCTCACAAACCTCACAAGTACTGCTTTATTTGTGTTGACCAACTGGCACCCGGAATAGGTGCCTCTACCAGCACTGCCATATTCCTGCCGCTTAACTGAGTAAGATGTTAATTCTAACTATTCTGTTTTGCACTATGGCTGCTACATGACAGACTGATACTAGAAGCCCAGCGTGCCTCACTGAGCTCCCTCTAGCACCCATACTAGATCCTAGCCCGCTCAAACTGACAAATACAGCTATACACTATGCTACGCCCTCGCAACCTGCACTCCACACTGCCCTAGGGCCAGCATCCTTTGCTTCCCTAGTTTGTGCCACGTCTAATAGAAACCTTAGACTCTGCGCCAGATTACCAAAATTACACGAACCACTGAGAAGATCCCTACCTCCCACCAACCTGAAAACAACTTTCAGCTTATTTTGAAACTTATTCATATTAATTTGTCACCTTCACATTCTATTGCCAATACTAATGCCCTCCAAACCAATAATCATAAGCGTAAATCAAGCGATAATATCACAGCCAAACCTGTCCAGGTCAAAGCTGTTATGAGGCCCCTCCCTTAAAGGAGCACTTCCCAATGACAGATCGCCTGTCGCCCACGCCCTTGACATTGCTGACCTAATCACAGAAGGCAATCTTGATTTCCTTGCCATTACCGAGACATAGCTACATAACGCAGCTGGACCGTCGCTTGTGTTAGCCATCCCAGATGGCTACACAATAGCCAGGCAAGACAGAGATGGTGCACGAGGGGGCGGTATCTCTATCATCTCCAGAATGTGCCTATCCCTCAGACTAGCCCCTACCCAATTGTCACAATCCTGCAAAATTCTATCTGCTAAATTCCAGATAAATAATTCTCAATCACTCACCATCCATCTAATATACAGACCGCCGGGTCCTCTTGGCACTTTCGAGGAGGATCTGCATAATATACTTTCTAATAACCTCAAACCAACCTCTCAATTACTCCTATTAGGGGATCTCAACATAGGCTTTAATGACCTGATGGACAAAAACGCTACAGATTTAGCTAACACAATCAAGGCATTAGGCTTGTCTCAAAAAGTCAATAAACCCACCCACTTGAAGGGGAGAACACTGGATTGGATAGCGGATTATAATTGTACAGTTACTATCTCATCCATCACGCCTCTTTCCTGGACAGACCACTCACTGGTGTCCTTTCACTTATCCACGACCAGACCTACTCCCACTGCCCCGCTACTAGCGCCACCATGACTAACAAGAAACAAAAAAAGCATTACAGTTGATAAAGTAAACCCTGTGATCCTACCCACTCTAAATGCTTTACCAGAAAATCTAGATCCTAGCATCCTAGTCCATGAATTCAACAATATCATGCTCACTACAGTGGACAAAATTGCCCCTCTTAAACTTAGATCTAGCAAACCCAAAGCCCATTTAAATAAATGGTTCACGCCACAACTCAGAGACCTACGCCTTCTGAAAAGAAAAAGCGAAACCAACTGGAGACTCTGCCCCTCCACCGATAATAAAGCCAAATTAACCTTGCTCTCCTCACACTATAAGAATGAAGTCTGCCTGGCTAAACGTAATTCTTATGACGAGCACATTGCCAAATCCAACTCTAGCATGAAGGAACTCTTCTCTATACTAAAAGAATTAGTCACCTATAGCCACACCTGATAGCTGTACTAAGGATAAGTCCTGGTGTACAGACATCCAGCAGGCATTATCAAACAAAATGAACATGCTATAAAATAAATAAAATCCAGCACAAAAAAGAAACACTGAATCTACAGCACTCGCCTAAAAACCCTCTGAAGGCACGCAATAATATCTTCCATTTCACCAAAATGTCTACTCTGGAAGTAGAAAAAATCCTCCTTTCATTGAAGCCTTCTAATTGTAAAGGCGACATCTGCCCTGCGCAACTAATAAAAGATGCTGCCAGGGAACTATCTCCGTTCATTGCCAAATTGATTAATGCCTCCTTTACTTCAGGCTCCATCCCTGCTAACCTAAAACAGGCATGGGCGCTCCCTCTCCTCAAGAAACAGACATTAGATCCCCTCATCCCTACCAACTACCGCCCCATTACCACTGTACCATTTTTACTCAAAATATTTGACAAAGCTGCCTATAACCAAATTCAGAAACACCTAGAACTGCACAAACTACTAGGAGACAGACAATCTGGTTTCTGCCCTCTATACGGAACAGAAACTGCCCTTATTGATTTAAAATCCCAAATTGATGAGCTGAGAGACAAAGGGAAGTCGGTACTCCTGCTCCTACTTGATCTCTCAGCTGCATTTGATCTTGTGTACCACAAGATCCTCTACAGACACCTTGATTCTGCCGCTCACTTCTCCCCTGAGGCTATCAGATCGATCGAGTCATTCCTGAGCGAGAGAACCATGAGAGTATTCTCTCCATCGGCAGCCGCAGACCCTACCCCCATCCTGTGCGGTGATCCTCAGGGTTCTTGTGTCTCTCCAACTCTATACAACATCTTCACCAAGCCCCTGTTTGATGATTTGGACCATCTGGGTATCATCTACACTAACTATGCAGATGATACACAGATTCTCCTCCCACTTTCTGTGGATCCTAGCAAGGACACAGAGTTGGTGAGTAGGGTATATCTTATCATCCAAGCATGGATGGCCACACATGGCCTATGCTTGAACGGTGATA
The DNA here is from genome assembly GCF_040938575.1 of Ambystoma mexicanum. NCBI lineage: Eukaryota > Metazoa > Chordata > Amphibia > Caudata > Ambystomatidae > Ambystoma > Ambystoma mexicanum. Next base: position 1,548,591,703 of record NC_090931.1, read on the forward strand.
AGACTGAGTTGATAATCATGGGCACACAGGCCAACATCAAAAAACTAGGCCAGGAATTCTCTTCATTCAATATCGACGGGAATACCTTCAAAGTCTCCAAGGAAGTAAAAACCCTTGGTTTCTACCTGGATTCCACACTGTCTTTTGATAAACAGGTAAAATCCCTGGCCTTCACCACAGCCTACACCTGCAAGCTGATAAGAGCTGGCAAGCCATTCCTCTCTAATGACAGCTGCTTGATCCTGGCCAGAGCCTTAATACTATCTAGAACTGACTACTGTATTGCCCTATACAGTGGAGCTAATAAAATTACCATCCAGCGGCTCCAAACTCTATAAAATAATGCCTTGAGAGCAGAACTTGTCATAAATAAAAGAACCCATATCTCCTCCATTAGACGCCAACATAAATGGCTGTCTACTGGTAACAAAATACAGCTAAAGACGCTATCGCTGACTCACAAATCTCTAAAAAACGCTGCCCCTAGCTACCTCACAGATAAACTTCATAGAAGAATCTCTCTCAGACCTACTAGAGCCGGCAATGCTCATTGCTTGGCCATACCTAGATACAGACTCACCACAATTGGTGGTAATAGCTTCCCAGTGAAGGCTGCTAAATCTTGGAATCTACTGCCACTAGATCTAAGAGTAGACCAACCTTACCCCTTCTTCCGAAAAAAAAATTCATCAAACACCTCATCTCTACCGACCCCTAGTCTCCTACCCTTAGGCCTATTCCGTACCTTGCTCAGTTGAGTCTCACTCGCCTTATATTCTCATTTAAACTCTGTGCCTCTCTGTAACTTGTTTATTTGTACACTGCATATTTTTGTAATCACATAAGTCTTTATTGTATATCTTGTATATTTTATAACCATGTATACTATGTAAGCTTTTATTGTATTTATTGTATGTCTTGTAACTATGTAAGCTTTGCATCCTCTTACTGCTGCGCCCTGTTACTTACGGGTCTGGTGCACATAAAAGTGAATAAACAAACAAACAAACAAAGTGTTCTGGAACAAATTGTCAAAATTATATTGAGTTGTGTCAACAGGGTTGGGAACCTTCATATTATAATAGCAGGGATTTGAATGCATGTTGCCTATTTTTGCAGAATGTACGTTACAGAATCGGGTCTACAGAAGAAAGGTGCATAAAGTGGGCCGTTTCTGTACAGACTGGGATCTTTTAATTTGCAATGGCAGTGTGACGGGTGATCTACCCCCTCATCCCTCCTGAAATGGCAATGATATTCAGTGATAGATTACATAATTTTTTCCAGAAGCCTTTTTCAGTACTGTAACAAATTTATAATCAAAGAAACTATGGATAGCGATCATAGCAAGCTTTGCCTACAGGCCAAAATTGATTCTCCGGAGGAAGGGGCGGGGGGGAATTCTACCCATGGGTAGTGGTGGCCATTGAGGGTAGGAACCGTCTTGCGAGATTCAATAAGAATGGTAAAGGGCTAAACAAAAAATTGTATAGAGTGGTCTATATTATTTTAGCCTTTCAATGGGGGGAAAAAAAGAAACATCCACAGCTAATGCTCCTTGGACGAGATGCATAACACGAGAAATAGTCAGGGATCTGATAAATAAAGCATGTCTTTCAATGGACTTTCTAACCACATACTGAAGGAGAATGTTGACACATGGACAACAGTGCTCTTTGAGGTCTTTCTGAATTGTATCGATGCTGAGCGCTGTCCTTCTTGTTGGAAGTCTTTGGTGGTGGTACCAATTTTTAAGAGGGGCAACTGGGCGAATCCTGCCGACGATCGCCCGATCGCCCTTCTGGATGCCGATAGTAAGAATTTTGCGGGGTGGTTTTAAGGGAATTGGAACGGTGGGCCCATGAAAATAAAATACTTGATAAGGCACAGATTGGCTTCAGGAGGGGTATGTCCACGACATTGAATGGTTTGATAATTAACGTTACTAGAGATGAAGCATGGCGTGCGGGCAGCGCCCCGCTCTATGTAGCTCTAATAGACTTCACTAAGGCGTTTGACCTAGTCAACAGAGCATTGCTGGGGGGAAAATTGAAGGATTGGGGTACCCCTCCTGGGATATTGGCAATCCTAGTGTATCTGCATGAAGATACTAATATTGTAGTGGGAATGGATGGGGCGGGACACCTGACCAGATACCCACAGGGGGGGGGGGGGGTGAGGCATCTCTGCACCTTTCCTCTTTAACCTTTATCTAGCAGATCAACATCTGAGTAGAGCAGCATTTGCAAGCCCTACGGCGGGAACGCATGAAGCGAGCGGGGTAGCCTATGCCGACGACATCCTGCTCGTGGACCACACCCCTAGGGGATTGCAGCGTCTGCTGGAGGCCATGAGCCCGTATGCATCGGTGAATGAGCTGGTAATGAACCCTGGCAAAACTAACATTGTCAGGATGAGCAACTGGGAAAGAAAGGGTCAAATAAGCATCTGGAAGCTGGAATCAAAGTGTATTAAACCCGTGCTGGTAGAATATCTGGCCCTCCCTAATGTAGCTTTAATTAATAAAGCACTGGGAGAGAAAATGTATCCGTTTTCTGCCCAATTAAAAAATATCACAACAAAATTCTGTACTTTTTCATTGATAACGTTCTACAGGGGCAAAATCATCCCAGCTCTCCTGTATCCGATGGACATAGAATCTCAAGCTTGGGATCTCGATTGGGACTATTTTGAGGGAAGATTATGGGAGAAGGCCTTAAGGCTCCCTCAGTCCCTGACTATAGTGGTCCTATGAACTGGGATTAAAATTCCTGAGGGTGACTGTAGAGTGGAAATAATTGCAGCTTTATAAAATGATCAAATGGCCGAACGACGATACTTTGTTTATGGACATGGCCCAAGAAGAAGTGGGGGGAACTAGTAACTTGATTAAACAACTGACAGTGAAGGTCGTTTCAATATTGAAAAGGTTACACAAATCTAGCATTGACCTTCACTCAAATTTGAAGGGCTGCAAACAAGCTCTCTTTGAAACGGACTGGATTCTCACAACGAATGCCATGAAAAGTCTAAAGCTGCATTGTAATCCATCTGTTTTGGACAAGCGGTTGGGTACGCTTCCTCGTTATTTGCTGCAATTCCCTGATAGTCAATGTAGATATGCGATTCTAAGATTCCGATAAAATGTGCTCCCGCCAGGAGAAACCCAGGCTAGTAGGAATCCAATTAGACCAAGAGAAATTACTGCCAATTGTGTAATCTGTGTGTATGTCAATCTCTGTATCATTTATTGATAGACTGTACGGGAACAAGACACTTAAAAATTCAAATGTTTTCCCTGGACCACCCTAGTTTGCTAGATACTTGCGATTTCTGACATCGATTATCCTCAGGGCATGGGACCTTCTTGTCCTTTGAATTATTTAGATTACTCAAAATTCTGAAATTATATGTCGTGGAGTGCCAATCTCTCATACTAAAGTTTTTGGAAACTGTAGTTACTCTAGGATGAAGAAAATAATCTCAAAGGAGGACCCTAAGGGTCCCCAGCAACACTTCTCATAAGGAGCTGTGTGCTGCAGTAGTAAAATACAGATGCCTTTAAGTGTTATGGAGGATAAATAGACTCCATAGGATAGGTGCAATGCAAAGAATAGAGTTCCAAAAGACAGAGCCCAGAAGAATGAATGAGTGGAAAAAGGCTCCACTCGTTCAGGATTTAAGAAGAAGGTCCAGAAGTCCAGCAAAAAGTGCTTCGGGCCTCACTAGGAGAGGGGTTGAAGCATAAAAATTATAAATCTCCCTAACACTGATGATGCCATCCTATTGACGAACACTAAGGGTCTTTGCATTAATTTGTCAAAAACGAAAACAAGGGTGTGTACCCTGCGTGGGCTCATCCTCGTCAAGTAGCTATATCTTCCTTTTAAATGATCATCTACTGGAGATGGTCGACTCTTTTAAATATTTGGGACTGACTTTTTCCAATAAGCTGAAATTGGTTAAGCAGATTGCAAAGAGCTCCTTGATGGGCATACAGCAATGTGGTATTATCTCAGGTTTGGCCTTTCATTCAGAAGGTGCCCCTTAAGATCTATATGGTGCGGGTTGTGCCGGTAGTCACATATGGTGCAGAATTATGGGGTTGTGCTTCAATTCAAGTTGTGAAAATACCTTCTTTAGGCATCTCCTTTTTTTACTATTAAGTGTGCCTTCTACCCCAATGTCATGCGAAGTTGGATTAATCGAGATAAAATATGCTACTATGCTTTAACTGGTATTATACTGGCTGAGGGTCTGGAATTATAACCGGAAGGGCTGGTGGAGGTTTCATCTCTGAGGGGAGGTAAGCAGTTCCCGGGGTTTAAGCATGTGAAAAGGATGCTTGTCAATACTGGGCTCGAAGATATATGGGGAAACCCACAACATGTGGTTCTGGCTCGAAGTCGTGTTAAGCCATCTTGTAAGTATTGTGCATGGGGCATGATGATTGATTCTTGCTGTATGTAAAGGTTGGCTGCCAAATTATCTGCTGTTAAAAAGATGTGGGGCTTGGAGCCGTACTTGGATTTTCATATAAGTCCGAATCTGAAGAGATATTTATGGCAAGTTCCATCTATGCATTTTGCCCCTTGTCTATTCTACTCGTAATTGGGCTGAATATCAGTCACCCTTGTGCCGGTTTTGTTCTGCTTTGATATAAAATGAAATGCATTTTTGTTTTTGCCCTGCTTATGCAAGGGAGAGATCACATGGGCTAAAGCCGATATGAATATGGCTAAAAGTGAGTTCTGATGCTTGTTAATCTGCTTAGAATCACATGTTTTGCATATAGTCCGACATCCAGTGGTAACCGCAGAGTATTGCATCTTGTCTTTTGAGGATGGAAAGGGGACGTCAACATGGGCGTGCCTGTAACAGTATCCCTAACGTGATGTCTAGTGTGCCCAAGATCCCTCACTCGTCGAGATCCCTCAGATTGCTTTTTTCCGCCCAGCTAACTAGTCGCCTTAATGCAGAGCTCTTCATAAAACCATGCGTTATTGTTATATTCTCGACATTCAGTCGTTTGTTCTTATCGGCACTCCTTTCGATGGCTGACTCCTGTGCCACTGCCGAAGACTACTGACTACGGAACTTCGACGGCTGTTGATCCGGTCAGCGCTTCCGACCACGTGGCCGGGCCTTCTGGCCGGCCTGTACAGTAGGGAGAGTAGGGTCGGGGTGGTCATTCTTTTCAAGAATGCCTTTCCATTTCCCCTCTCTTTGTTCCCTTGGGTTTGTCGTTGCTATCACAATCCTGGGCTATGGACAGGACTCCATTTCGATTTTGTCCTTCTTGTAATGCAAAATATCTGTGGAAAGACGAGCACCGTCGTTGCAATAATTGTCTTTCCTTGATCACAACGAGGCATCCTGTGCGGCCTGTAAGCTCCTCCGTCCCAAAACTGTTGAGCGCTGTTTGAAGCGGTGGGCGGCCTACGTTATGTCGCAGGCCGAGAGTAATTCCCCCGCCGCCACAGCCACTGAGTGTGTCGAAGAGGTTAGCGATGACCAAGGCTCCACTTTGGAAGCCAGTGACCTAACGGCAGAGAGTTGTCGCTCCACATCGTCCGTCCCCAGCCCCGATAGGCACGACGTGAGTCCTGCTATGGGGACTGTACATCCCGGCGACAGGGACGCACCCAATCCCCACACAAAGCACACAAACCACGGTTCTGCTTCGGCTGCCTAGTCGAAGTGCTCCAAAGAGCCAACTGACACGTCGAATATTTCAGCGGCATCCGCTGATCTTGATGATTGGCAGCCCTCCCCGCAACCGCAACAGCGGCATGCGTCAGGGCAATCCAAGAGTAAGGGCGTGAGCACCAAAACACACGCAGCCGTCAAGACGCATCAGAAGAAAGCGCCAATGCTGCTTAAGGACCCGGTTGCGCCGAAAACCGCCCCACAACCACCGGCTCTATCTACACACCTCCCTGTAACACCTGCAACCCCGAGCATCAGCAATAGTATCGCGAGGATCGCTTCGGCAGTGAAACTTAAAGAAGAGTCAAAACAGAAGGAACGGCCTAAAGACGAGTCTAAAGACACGTCACACCGCCCGGAGCCTCGAAAGAGTACTCTGATAGCCCTTTGTCTTTATCCAAGACCTTAGGAGAAAAATCTTGATGTTCTAGAGCATGGGTGCACAACATACGGCCCGCGGGCCAGTTGCGGCCCGCCATGCCGTTTTGTCCAGCCCGCGAGGCACAAAGACTTTCCTAATGGAGGGCGGCCCGCAAGCAGCATCGGCCGCCCTCCATTAGGAAAGTCTTTGTTGTCTTTCAGGCCGGACAAAACACTGGACCTCATTGGTTCAGTGCACACGAACCACGCAGCTCCTATGAGCCACGTAGTGCGTGTGTGCTGCACCCATGGAGTGCCAGCACTACGGCTGGCGTGGCCAGTAAGGCTTGATGCCGGAAGGCATTTCAGCCTTGCTTGCCACGCCAGCCGTAGTGCCAGAAGCCTCGCCAGCGTTCCAGCACGTCTGGGTAAGTACATGGTGGGGGGGGGGGCTGTATGTTTGTGTCTGTCTCGGGTCCGTCCTGACTGTGTTTTTTGTTTTTGTATGTATGTTGAGATGCGGAGGTGGGGGGGGGTGTCGGGTGTGTATGGGTGTGTTTGTATTTGTATGTCTGCAGTGTATGTTGAGATGCGGGGTTTGGGGGGTGTGTCGGGTCTGCTTGAATGCGTTTGTGTGCAAGTGCAGTATGTGTTGAGATGCGGAGGGGGCGTGGGGGTCGGGTCTGCCTGAATGTGTTTGTGTGCAAGTTCAGTGTATGTTGAGATGCGGGGGTGGGGTGTGTGTCGGGTCTGCTTGAATGTGTTGGTGTGCAAGTGCAGTGTGTGTTGAGATGCGGAGGTGGGGTGTGTGTCGAGTCTGCCTGAATGTGTTTGTGTGCAAGTGAAGTGTATGTTGAGATGCTGCGGGGGTGGGGGGAGGTTGGAGGGGTCGGGTCTGCCTGAATGTTTGTTGTTGTTGTGTGCACGTTCAGTGTATGTTGAGATGTGGGGGTGGGGGGTCCGGGTCTGTATGCGTGCATGCTTGTGAGTTTGTATGGTGAGTTGGGGGTGGGGTCTGTATGTGTGCATGGTGTATGCTTGTGAGTTTGTGTGCTGAGTTGGGGGTGGGGGGTTCGGGTATGTATCGGTGCATGTTGTATGCTTGTGGGTTTGTGTGTTGAGTTGGGGGTGGGGGGTTCGGGTCTGTATGGGTGCATGGTGTATACTTGTGAGTTTGTATGCTGAGTTGGGGGTGGGGGTTTGGGTCTGTATGGGTGCATGGTGTATGCTTGTGGGTTTGTGTGCTGAGTTGGGGGTGGGGGTTCGGGTCTGTATGGGTACATGGTGTATGCTTGTGGGTTTGTGTGCTGAGTTGGGGGTGGGGGGGTTTGGGTCTGTATGGGTGCATGGTGTATACTTGTGAGTTTGTATGGTGAGTTGGGGATGGGGTCTGTATGGGTGCATGGTGTATGCTTGTTTGTATGCAGGGGTGGGGCGTTGGAGTCTGTATGAGTATGTATGCATGGTGCATGCTTGGTGGCATGGGGCATAGTGTTTGCTTGAGGGGTGGGTGTCTTGGGTCATAGTGTTTGAATGAGGTTTGGGTGTCTTGGGGCATAGTGTTTGCATGAGGGGTGGGTGTCTTGGGGCATAGTGTTTGCATGAGGGGTGGGTGTCTTGGGGCACAGTGTTTGTTCGGGGAGTGGGGGCTATGGGGCATAGTGTTTGCTTGAGGGGTGGGTGTCTTGGGGCATAGTGTTTGCATGAGGGGTGGGTGTCATGGGGCATAGTGTTTGGTTGGGCAGTGGGGGCCATGGGACATAGTGTTTGCATGAGGGGTGGGTGTCATGGGGCATAGTGTTTGCATGAGGGGTGGGTGTCTTGGGGCATAGTGTTTGCATGAGGGGTGGGTGTCTTGGGGCATAGTATTTGCATGAGCGGTGGGGGCTATGGGGCATAGTGTTTGCTTGAGGGGTGGGTGTCTTGGGGCATAGTGTTTGCATGAGGGGTGGGGGCTATGGGACATAGTGTTTGCATGAGAGGTGGGGGCTATGGGACATAGTGTTTGCTTGAGGGGTGGGTGTCTTGGGGCATAGTGTTTGCATGAGGGGTGGGTGTCTTGGGGCATAGTGTTTGCACGAGGGGTGGGTGTCATGGGGCATAGTGTTTGGTTGGGCAGTGGGGGCCATGGGACATAGTGTTTGCATGAGGGGTGGGTGTCATGGGGCATAGTGTTTGCATGAGGGGTGGGTATCTTGGGGCATAGTGTTTGCATGAGGGGTGGGTGTCTTGGGGCATAGTATTTGCATGAGCGGTGGGGGCTATGGGGCATAGTGTTTGGTTGGGCAGTGGGGGCCATGGGACATAGTGTTTGCATGAGGGGTGGGTGTCATGGGGCATAGTGTTTGCATGAGAGGTGGGGGCTATGGGACATAGTGTTTGCTTGAGGGGTGGGTGTCTTGGGGCATAGTGTTTGCATGAGGGGTGGGTGTCTTGGGGCATAGTGTTTGCACGAGGGGTGGGTGTCTTGGGGCATTGTCCCGGGAGGATAGCTCAGCGGCAGCGTGCGCGTCTTGGAAGCAAGACGACACGAAGCAACAACAGGTTCGATCCCCGGATCTGCGCTTAAACCTCTGGGTGTTTAAGCATGTTATAAATACGTAACTAAGACAAAAAAAAAACAATTACGCAACTAAGAAAAAAACAACAATTCCTGTAACAGCGCCTCGATGCCTGCGGGCTGTGTGAGCGCTTTATAAATGTAAAAAAAAAAAAAATAGTGTTTGCATGAGGGGTGGGTGTCATGGGACATAGTGTTTGCATGAGGGGTCGGGGCCATGGGGCATAGTGTTTGCATGAGGGGTGGGTGTCATTGGGCATAGTGTTTGCTTGAGGGGGGGTGTCTTGGGGCATAGTGTTTGCATGAGGGGCGGGGGCCATGGGGCATAGTGTTTGGTTGGGCAGTGGGGGCCATGGGGCATAGTGTTTGCTTGAGGGGTGGGGGCCTTGGGGCATAGTGTTTGCATGTGGGGTGGGAGCCATGGGGCACAGTGTTTGCATGAGGGGTGGGAGCCATGGGGCATAGTGTTTGGTTGGGGAGTGGGGGCGATGGGGCATAGTGTTTGCTTAAGGGGTGAGGGCCTTGGGGCATAGTGTTTGCATGAGGGGTGGGAGCCATGGGGCATAGTGTTTAATAACAATTAGGGGTTGAAAAAGCCTCCCGCACGCCACGCCAACCGCCCCACCCACATTTACTTTTCGGCCCACTATAGCCATCATGTAGGGTACTTTCGGCCCTCTGTCAAAATCAGTTGTGCACCCCTGTTCTAGAGAGTAAAATCGTCTAGAAGACCCCTTTCCTCCCCTGGACTCCTCTGATTCATCATCATGGACCTGGGAGAAGTTTGAGCGGTGCATGAACAGACTGGAGAAGTTTGTTGAATTCTCAGAGAGGTTTGCTCCCAAGAGGCCTCGTGACGAGCTTCCTTATACGCCTATGTCCAAGTTTCAGAGGACCTTTGAGGATCCTCATGAAGAGAATGTTTATGACCTTACTGATGATGAGCGTCCTATAAATCCCTATGTACAGGAAGATGATCCTTTGGGGACCCTACTGATGATCCTGCTGATCCCATGGAGGGTTGGGAATGCAACCATCTGGTTGATAATCAACCTTGGGCTTCCCCTACTCCTACCCCGGACCCTGGCGCTTTGTGTATGGAATCCCCTCCTACCACTCCAGTCTGTCAGGCCTCACCTGTGGATGATCAGATGGCGTTTAGCGCCATCTTAAAGAAGGCGGCTGAATATTTCCAAATCGCCACACAGGAGGCTGTGCCGGATTGGGATTTTGTAGAGGACATCCTAAAGGGAAAGCCTCCTGCCAGTCAGGATTCTGCAGTTGATAAGCTCCATTATGCTCTGTCCTCATCTTTAGAATTCCACCAAAGGGCAAACCTCTGTGTCTTATTATTATTATTGTTATCATGGTATTTGTGAACTCGGACCCAGCTTCGAGAAGCAATGGAGAGCTTTACAGAGGTAAACAGAACAGATATACAGCGTGGGGGTAGGATACAGAAGGGCAGAGAGGAGGGGTACATCTGTACAGGATGGCAGGGAGGAGAGGGGTGAACAGCGTCTAGTGAGTCAGGTGCTGCAGGAATGATGTGATGGCCTAGGTGTTGAGGAGGAGAGATTCTTTGAAGAGGTGGTTCTTGAGTTCTCTTCTGAATTGTGGGAGTATTGGGGTGAGTCTGATGCTGACAGGGAGGAGGTTCCATAGTCTTGGGGCGTCGGCAGAGAAGGCTTGTTTTCTGGTCCTTTCCCTTTTGCAGTGGCAGATTTCAAGTCTGCACGTGTCCTGGCTTCTGGTGGTGAGCTGTCCGCCAGAGATGCTGAGTTTCTGAGTGCGGTAGCTGGGTGACTTGAGGGTGACTTCCTTATAGATGATGCAGCAAGAGTTGAAGGTGATTAGTGCGTGCAGTGGGAGCTAGTGAAGGTCTATGAGGGCCGGGGTGATGTGGTCCTATCTGCGTAGTCCCTTGATGAGACATGCGGCCGCATGTAGGACACTTCTCTGGGGCACAAGAGAGGCCCATGGAAGGCCTTCAAGGAGGGCATTGCCCCCATCCAGGTGGGATAGGACCAGTGTTTGAACAGTGGATCTACAGCTGTCTGGAGGGAGAAAGCGCCTGACTTTCTGCAGGAGGGAGAGCAGATACCAAGCTGTCTGAGTTTTCTTAGCTATGTGTGTCTTGAAGGAGATGTGTTTGTCCATGTGTAACCCGAGAGACTTGGCGCAGGAGGTGAGCTTGGGTGTGAAGCCCTCAGGGTTCATGGTTGATAGCCAGGTCTGTATGTCTGGGTGTTCAGTGTTGTTGGTGAGGAGTAGGAATTTGGTCTTGGAGGGGTCGAACTTCAAGTATGGTTTGAACCTCAAGACTCGATCAGTGAGAGGCAGGTTTTGAGCTTGTGGATGTTTTTGATGGAGTCAATCTTGAGGTATAGCTGTGTGTTGTTGGCGTATTGGTGGATGTTGTGTGTGGCTAGGCGGGCTCCCAGCGGCTCCATGTATAGATTGAAGATCACTGGGAGAGGATGGTGCCCTCCAGGACTTCACAGCTGACAGGCAGTATTCCAGAGTGGGTTTCTTTAGTAGAGGGAGGATTTGTCCTGTCTTTAGGGTTGATGGGAAGGTGCCTTGAGGTAGGGAGCTGTTGATGACCTCCGGGTAAGGAAGGAGAGCTTCTGTGGGTATGGTCTTGAGGATGGATGCTGGGAGGTTATTGTCTGCACACAGTGTGGCTTTCAGGGCGGCCAGGGTGTCTACCAGGTCCTCTGTTGAGAGTGTCTTGAATGTTGTCCAGGGTGTGGAGATTTCGCAAGAAGGGTCTGTGGATGCAGAGCTGGTGTCTATGAAAGCCTGGCAGGTGAGTAGACCAGACTTGGTGTGCTATTGGAAAAGTCTACGGTGAGGTCTGGCAGATTAGTGAACCAGACCTGACAAGAGAGGGAAAAGGATCATGTTGTGCTATGGACTGGGGAAGTGTCAAAGGTTTCCCCCCGGCTCACCTGAGTTCTCTTCTTGTGGCGTTCCGTGGAGGACTCCTTCTCCCAGCCGGACCGGGACTTGTATAAGTGCGCGCGAGTCGAGTCTGACTCCAGCGCGAGCGTTCAAAGTTCCAGGAAGTCGCGTGTTCCAGGAAGTCCAGGAAGAGGATCGAAGAAAGGTAAGAGACACTGGAAACAGGGGAAAAGGGAAGAAAGAATAAGGGAGTTGGCCAGGAACTTGGAAGGGTAACGCCGAGCAGCACACACACGTCGAGACACTACCTAGAGATAGCGTTGAGACGCGCGGAGGCGCGGGGGCGTGGCCCATTTATAGAACGTGCCGTGTCCGACGTACAGGCTAGTACGGAACACGGCACTGGGCACGGCCATGTTGGAAGTATCAAGAAGCACACTCTCCGTCTGGACCAGGACCAGGAAGACCAGAAGGGGCTATGTCCATGGTTCATGACAGCATGCCTCCTCCGAAACCCCGTCCCACCAGGCTTGCCAGGGTGTATGAGATCGAATCTTCTCAGCAATCAATGGGTGTTTAGGTTGGATAGTGGTTCCCATGTTCTCTCGCTAGGAGGATAGCCTTTCCACTCGACCAGGTATTGAAGCCGACCCCGTTTGTACCTGGAGTCACATATTCTGGATACTTCATATTCCAGCTGATTGTCCACAATCACAGGACTGGGTCTGCCGGTTTTCCGGGTGGAGTGGATGTAGGGTTTGAGTAGAGAAGTGTGAAAAACTGGATGTATTCTCTTCCAGGAGTCTGGTAGCTTGAGCCGATAAGAAACAGGATTGATGATTTCTTTTATGGAAAATGGACCATAATATCGGGGGGCTAACTTGTTAGGGCGTAGATGTCGTGGTAATAGTTTCGAGGACAACCAGACCTGGTCACCAATAGAATAGGAGGGTGCTGGTCTTCTTTTGGAATCAGCATATCGCTTAGGGCGAATCTGGGCATTTCCCAGTTGTTCCTTGGCTTCCTTGTGGATGTTGAGGAGAGTTTCAATCCAGGAATCAAGTGAAGGTACTGGAGTTGGATGTGGTAGAACTGAAGGTAACACGGAGGGATGAAAACCTTGACTGCAATAGAAGGGGCTAACGTTGATCGCTGAGTGATCTGAATTGTTATAGGCAAATTCGGCCAAGGGTATAAGGAGGGACCAATCATCCTGTACCTTGGTTGCGAAACAACGAAGATATTGCTCCAAGGTTTGATTAACACGTTCTGTGGCCCCGTTGGTCTGTGGGTGATATCCAGATGAAAGAGCGCGTTGAATCCCTAGAACACGACAGAGATTTTTCCAGAATTGTGAAATATATTGCGGTCCTCGGTCCGATATGATCTTGGAAGGGAGTCCATGAAGACGGAAAATGTGTTCTAGGAAAATTCCTGCGAGCTCTGAAGAGGAAGGAAGTTTATAGAGAGGCGTGAAATGTGCCATATGAGTAAACAAGTTTATGGTTACCATGATGGTCGTGTAACCCCGGGAAGGTGGCAATTCCACAATGAAGTCTGTAGCTATACATTCCCATGGTCTTGTTGGCAGTGTAGGTTGCAATAGAAAGCCCGCCGGTCTCTTATTGTCATGCTTATTCTGACTGCAGACAGTACAGGTCTTGATGTACTCTTGTACCTTGCATTTAATTTCCGGCCACCAAAACTGTCTTTGTATAAGACGGAGCGTGTTGGTTACACCACGATGTCCAGAATGAAAAGTATCATGGCAGAGAGTTATTATTTTATGTTGAAGTTTCGGTATGGGAATGACCAAGGCATTGTCCTTGAATAAGTATCCTTCCTTGATTCTTAAGTTCCAGGGATTCTTCCTAGAGACGTCCTTCCAGAGGTCAGAGGACTGGGTTTTGGCTCGAATCTCTTCCAAGAGGTTGATCGCTTGAGCTATAAAGATTGTGTTGGGAAACATTGTAGGATAGGTCCTATCTTCAGTGGTTAAATAGTCAGGACGTCAGGACAAGGCGTCCGCAATCACATTTTGTGATCCAGGAACATGAGTGATTTGGAATTGGTACTGGGCGAAGAAGTAGGCCCAACGCGCCTGACGACTGTTCCTGCACTCCATAGATTGGAGAATTTGTAGATTTCGATGGTCCGTATGGACCTGGACTGGATATCTAGCACCCAGGAGTAAATGTTGCCATTCTGTGAAGGCTTGGCGGATTGCCAACAGCTCCTTTTCCAGGACGGAGTAATGGGTTTCGCTGGTTTTTAGGGTTCTAGAGAGGTAAGCCACTGGGTGGTCCATCTTGTCCTCAAGCACCTGTTTCAAGACTGCTCCTATGGCATGGTTGGAGGCATCCGTTTCCACTATGAAAGGGCGATCTAAGTCAGGCTAAGCCAGGACGGGGGCTTGCGTGAATCTTGTCTTCAAGCGTTGAAAAGCCTTCTCTTGCGAGGAAGACCAGATGAAGGGAACATCCTTCTTAAGCAGAGCAACGATTGGTTGGACGAGATCAGAAAAGGTAGGAATGAACTTTCGATAAAAGTTAGCAAGTTCCAAGAAAGACTGAACCTGTTTCACCGATGTAGGAGCAGGCCAGGCCAGTATGGCCTTTACCTTTGAAGGGTCCATTCCAACTCCTTCTGGGCTGAGGATGAATCCAAGGTAATGAACTGAAGTCACGTGAAAAAGACATTTCTCAGGTTTGACCAAGAGCTTGTTTTCACTAAGCCGTTGTAGTACCGCCATGACATGTTCTTCATGTTTCAAGGGATCCTTGGAATAAATCAAAATGTCGTCTAGATAGACAATGACAAAGAGAAAAAGCATGTCAGAAAACACCCTATCCATAAAACGTTGAAAAACTGCAGGGGCATTAGCTAATCCACAGGGCATGAGTAGATATTCAAAGTGAACAAAGGGCGTTCTAAAGGCGGTCTTCCATTCGTCCCCTTCCCGGATATGGATTAAGTGATAGGCACCCCGGAGGTCCAACTTCGTGAATATTACGGCGCCTCTGACAGCTTCCAGGATATCTGAAATCAGAGGCAGAGGGTACCGATCTTTGAGGGTGCATTGATTTAGACCACGGTAGTCGAGGCAGGGTCTGAGTTCCTTGGAATCCTTCTTAGGAACGAAGAACAATGAGGCACCTGCTGGAGATTTTGAGGGTCTTATGGTGCCATTTTCCAAATTGATGTCCAGGTATTCTCGGAGGGCCTTTTTCTCAGGTTCTGAAAGGATAAACATTCTGCCAAAGGGAATTACTGCAGAGGGATCTGTCTCAATGGCACAATCTTCGGGTCTGTGAGGGGGTAAAGCCTGGACTATGGCAGTCGAAAAGACATCAGTATATCCTTGGTAGACCTCTGGGACTTGTACACTGTTGGAAACCATGAGTGAGGTTTTTTGCTCTCCTGAATGTTCAATAGCTGGTGTTAAGGAGAGATCCAGGGATAAACAGTGGGACATACAAAACTCAGAGCCCAGAAACAATGACCCTGCTGTCCAATTAATGTACGGATTATGTCTTTGAAGCCAGGGCATACCCAGAACCATTGGGTAATGGGCTGATTTGATGATGTCAAATGTAATCTGCTCTTGGTGGTGGTTTATGGAGAGACGGACCTCTTTTGTCTGTAGGGTTATGGGTCCTGAAGAGAGAGGTCTCCCATCAATTGCTTCTACCGGCTGTTTAATGTTCCATGACTCATATGGTATTTTATGTCTGATAACCCAGTCTTGATCAATGAAAATTCCCATAGCTCCACAGTCCACCAGGGCCAGTATGCTTGGAGGGCGATAGAAAGGCCTGTAGCACCACCAGGTTATTCTGTCCAGGAGAGTTCAAGGATGTGATTGATGTGGAGCAGACATCTTTCTCCCGAAACCTCGCTCCATCTAGGGCCGGGAGCTGGCGTTTCCCGAACGCCGTGGAAGGGCTAAAGGACACTCTCTTGTCTGAGGCACAATACATACACAGGCCGGTGTGAATTCTTCTCATCCCTTCTTGTGGAGTAATTGGCCCACGAAAGGCGCCTATTTGCATTGGTTCGGAGTCGTTATAAGGGGTTGAGACAGGATCGGATTAGCCTTTTTCCTTTCAGCCCTTCTTTCCTGGATACGAAAGTCTATTTGTAAGGCTAGATCTACCAAAGCCTGAAACAAACTGGGGCGAGCCACTCTGGCTAATTCATCCTTGATATCGTCATTTAGACCCCTGCGAAATAAGGTGAAACTCGCTTCAGGGCCCCAATCAGCCTCCTTTACCAGCTGTTTGAATCTGGTAACGAACGTTAGCATATCCTGGGATCCTTGCCGAAAATCAAGTAGGTGTTCCTGGGCGCTGAACACTTGTTCGGGGTGGTCAAACGTAGACTTGAGCGCCTGGATAAATGCATCATAATCGTCCAGGAGGACGTCTCCAGAGTTCACTAGGGGAGTGGCCCAAGATAACGCATTCCCTGTAAGATGGGAGATTATGAAGCCCACCTTGGCCCTGGAAGTTTAAAAATAATAGGGCTTGAATGTAAAATGCACCAAGCGGGAATCCAGAAATCCACGTAAGGATTTTGGCGAGCCATCGTATTTGTCTACCACTCCACCCAGTATCACGCTTTCCTTATTGGCAGAGTCACGTGACAGCACTAATTGTTTCAAGGCTGCGTTCTCTGCCTTTAAGTTCTGTACCTCGGTTGTTAGCTCCTGCATGCCGCGCATGAGGTCCTGGACCGCTTTCTCCATAGCGGTATCAGTGGTGATCGTTTGGCGTCTCAATCTGTCAAAGGTTTCCCCCCGGCTCACCTGAGTTCTCTTCTTGTGGCGTTCCGCGGAGGACTCCTTCTCCCGGCCGGACCGGGACTTGTATAAGTGCGCGCGAGTCGAGTCTGACTCCAGCGCGAGCGTTCAAAGTTCCAGGAAGTCGCGTGTTCCAGGACGTCCAGGAAGAGGATCGAAGAAAGGTAAGAGACACTGGAAACAGGGGAAAAGGGAAGAAAGAATAAGGGAGTTGGCCAGGAAGTTGGAAGGGTAACGCCGAGCAGCACACACATGTCGAGACACTACCTAGAGATAGCTAGAGACGCGCGGAGGCGCGGGGGCGCGGCCCATTTATAGAACGTGCCGTGTCCGACGTACAGGCTAGTACGGAACACGGCACTGGGCACGGCCATGTTGGAAGTATCAAGAAGCACACTCTCCGTCTGGACCAGGACCAGGAAGACCAGAAGGGGCTATGTCCATGGTTCATGACAGGAAGAGGAATTCCACAGAGGATTTTTGAGGAACTTTGTTTTGTGGATAAGTGGAACCAGGAACCCAAGTAGAGCCCCACCCGCCAGGAGAGTAGGGAACTGGGTTTTCTTTAGTTTGGTTGAATTTGTAAACTGTGAACATTGAACTATAAATATTCTTTTGCATAAGAACTGCGCTTTGGGTGTCGGCATCCGCAACAAGAGAGACCTACTTCTGGAATTAAGAAGACATCCATCTTTTCTTTAGTTCTTTGAAAGTGTAAGGGACAGAAATAGGTTTAGACACAGGGCAGCCGACATTTTTCTTTGACGGACATCCTGATCGGGTCCTTAGTGTTTTTTTGTTGAGGCAGGCCAACCCCTCAAAGTAAATGGGCCAAGGTAGATTTCTCTTTTCTGTTCTTTTGGTAAAAATAAAAGTCTTCAGCCTAACCAAACATACCACCTGTGTCTCGTCTCTTTCCTTCCGCACTGGAACAGTCCCCAGACACGTGTTTCTTTATGGCTTTGTTTTGGCAGACCTGGTTCACTCTTCTACCAGGTACTGAGACGAAGAAGATGACTTGCATTCCTCTCCTCTTGTGTGTGTTTCTGGGTATCCAGACCCATCTTTCTTTATGGCTTTGTTTTGGCAGACCTGGTTCACTCTTCTACCAGGTAGTGCCAGGAAGAAGATGACTTGCATTCATCTCCTCTTGTGTGTTTATCTGGGTATCCAGACCCATCTTTCTTTATGGCTTTGTTTTGGCAGCCCTGGTTCACTCTTCTACCAGGTACTGCCACGAAGAAGATGACTTGCATTCCTCTCCTCTTGTGTGTGTGTGGGTATCCAGACCCATATTTCTTTATGGCTTTGTTTTGGCAGCCTGGTTCACTCTTCTACCAGGTAGTGCACGGAAGATGATGACTTGCATTCCTCTCCTCTTGTGTGTGTTTGTGGGTATCCAGACCCATCTTTCTTTATGGCTTTGTTTTGGCAGACCTGGTTCACTCTTCTACCAGGTACTGAGACGAAGAAGATGACTTGCATTCCTCTTCTCTTGTGTGTGTTTGTGGGTATCCAGACCCATCTTTCTTTATGGCTTTGTTTTGGCAGACCTGGTTCACGCTCCTTTCAGGTACTGCCACGAAGAAGATGACTTGTAGTCCTCTTTTCTTGCGGTTGTGGCTCCCAGACCTGGATAGTTTTAATGCTTTTTTTTGGCAGACTAATGTAAGGGTGTAGAAGGAGGAAACTGACACACAGGTGTCATGATGGTTGCTAAATTTTTATTTTAGGTGAAAATTAAAGAGAGAACTCTATCTGGCCCTATTTCTGAGAGGGGATTCCCTGCCTCTACTAAGGAGTTTTTCAGGATGTCCGTCTAAAGCAAAAGAGTCCATCTTCCTGTGTCAACAATCTATTTCCAACCCGTACACCATAAAGCAAGGAACGTGACGATCTTCTTGGACTCCCTTCTTCTCGAGGGTTGATTAAAGTTATTTTCCAAGTGATGAAATAAAGTGCTCTCCACCAAAAAGGGTACCTCAAAGTCTGAGTGTTCTTGCTCCTGTGCTCCACCAACGTGCGATGAAAAAAGTCTCTTATATTCACCAATGTCAAGGTCACCAGTGTTTGGGAGATGACTCCCTTGCCCTAACCTTCCTCAAGTTCTTCAACTTGTTTCACAGTGTCAGGAGGAATAACTTCCTTCCCCTGGGCTTCTCAGGCTTCCTTGTGCTGTTTTCAGTGCCAAGAGGTATTGTCTCCCTTCCCCAGGCCTTGTCAGGCTTTCTTTCGGTAGTTCTGAATACCAGGGGGAATTGTCTCCCTTCCCCTAGTCTTTCGCAGACTTTCTTTAATCACAGTCAACCTGGTTCACTACCATAACGGGTACTGTGACTATGAAGAATAACGATGTTCCTTCTTTCTCTTATGATATGATGTGGCATTTATAACGTTCCTGTACACAAGTGTTTCTAGGCGCGACAAGACAAAGAGGGGGAAACGAGGGAGGACAAAATAACGTTGTTACTAGGCCTTGAGTCATTTAGATCGGGCAAGTGCAGGAAAGAGGGGAGGGGAAGGGGGAAGTGCAGTTAACTCTCAAGTGCAGCCAGCGGGTGGCTCATAAGTGCAGAGAAAAGTGACTGTAGCGTTGCAGATAAAGACCCCTAAGTGCTTGCGAGTCTGGAGGCAGTACGAGGGCACCTGGACATGCAGGAGCCTGGGCCTGAATTCAGATGGTGACCAGTACGCAGAGCAGTCAGGGGCATCAGCAGGGGAGAGGAAGAATGAAATCAGAAGCGAAAAGGAAGGTCTTGAGTTGCTTTCGGAACCGGAGGTGGTTCTTGTCAAGTTTGAGAGAGGCAGGGAGGTTGTTTCAGAGGGAGGCCCCAGCTGAGGAGATAGATCTGTCCCCAACTCTCTGCTTGGAGACGCGTGTACACTCAGAGAGTTGGAGGTGGATGAGTGGAGAGCTTGAGAAGGAAGATGCTTTGGAAGAGAAAGTTGGAGGTAGAGCAGTCCCAGGCCCCAGAAAGCCTTGTGGACAACACAGAGGGTCTTGAAGTTGATCCTTGCAGCCACGGGGAGCCAGTGAAGAGATTTCAGAGTTGGAGAGATACGATCCATGGGCTTGAGGCCAAGGACAAGTCTCGCAGTCCTGTTCTGAATACGTTGTAAAAGTTGAAGAGTAGAGGCAGGAAGATTTAGAAAGAAGTTGTTGCAATAGTCCAGCCTAGAGAGGACCAGAGCTCTGGAGATAGTGAGCTTCTGGGAGAAAGTGAGAAAAGTAAGGATACCTCTGAGGAGGTGCAGATGGTAGCGTGGCTTCTTAGAGATGTGAGGAGAGAAGGAGGGTATCGGGTAATAATATCCCTATATATGTGGTCGCCGTATTTAATGTTCCCAGTAAAAGGTTGTGGCAACATTATATAGGTGACCATATATATAGGCACAGGGGGAGCAGGGTTTGCGGGGCTGTCCCCTGCATGTTGCATGCAATAATGTCCCCACCAAAAACAGCCATTCTTCAGAGATATTTTTTTTTGATGGCGATATTTTTGAGGGGACATTATTACATGGAACCAGAAGGAGAGGGTGGAGTCGAAGATGACACCAAGGTTCTTAGCCTCACAGGAAGGAGCAGGAAGAGGGCCCAGAGTGGGTGTCCAGCGAGAGGCAAGGAGGGATTGGGTGTCCCAATGAGGAGGATCTCAGTCCTACTGGCACTAAGGCAGAGATAATGGGCGGCACACCACTCCTGAATTGCGGCCAGTCTGGTATGCGAGAAGAAACAGAGCTGGCTGAGGGGAGCCTGAAAGAGAGCCCAAGCAGAAAGTAGCAATGTGGTGGGCAAGAGGTGCCATGTAGTGGTTGAAGAGCCAGTGAGAGAGGTTACACCCCTGGGGAACACCACAAGTGAGACAGATATAAGAGAGGAAAGACCCCAGTTGGACCTGAAAGGGTTGGTCGGTGAGAAAGGAGGTCAACCAGGCCTGGGCCTGATCAGTAATACCAAGATTGTCCCGGAGACGATTGAGCAGGATGGCATGGTTGACCATGTCAAAAGCACAAGATAGATCAAGGAGAATGAGGACAGAAGGGAGATTAGAGTTAAGATTGGAGAGCAAGTCTTCACAGGTGTTCAGGAGGGCAGTTTCCATGCTTCTGGTAGCTCTGAAGCCAGACTGGTGGTCATGGAGGCAACCAACAGATTAAGTATGTAGATTAAGTTTGGAGATGGCCAGCTTTTCCAAGAGTTTGCCCAGGAATGGAGTGATGGAGATTGGGCGATAGTTAGCTGGCGAGGAAGGTTTGGCCGAGGGCTTCTTTAGAATGGGGTGCACAAGAGAGTGCTTAAGGGGGAGAGGAAAGTTAAAGTGGCAAAGGAGTGATTGCAGAAATCGTCCAAGGCTGGAGCAAGGGTGTCAATGTGGTCCTTGATGGTTCTGGATGAGCAGGAGAGAACTTGCTTTGATGAGACTTTCATAGATCGGACTTGTCTAGAAACATCATCAGGGGGTGAACAGGAGAAAGGAGGAGGAGAGATGGCCTCGGGCGGGTCAGGAGTGGTAGAAGAGGAGGAAGAAGAGGGAGAGGAGGAGGCAGCAGGCCAGTTTGTCAGGGGATGTGCCCACGGGCCTCTACTTCCTCTCCGCCACCCTACACTTGTGTTTAGGTGCGGCTAGGTCGGAATCGTACCAAGAGTTGCACTTGGATTTGGGCTTCAAGTGGATCCTCATGACAGGAGCAAGGACATCCAGTGTGTTAGAGATAAAGAAATGAAAAATAGAGAGGGCTGTGTCAGGGTATGAATCAGCCAAAGGTGCAGGAGGAGAGAAAGTAGCGGCAAAAGCCTCAACTGACACACGCTTTATGGGTCGGATGACCGAGAAGGTAGGTGGCAGTGCTGGAGTTGGCCTGACCTGCGGGGAAGAGAGAGAGCGAAGTGGGAAGAAAGGATAAAGTGTAGAGCGAGGAGTGGCGAGAGGTTTAGAGAAGGGGTGGTCTGAGATCAGAACATCCAGGGTGTGCCCTGCAGAGTGAGTCGGACAAGAGGGAAGAATAGAGAGAGAGAATTGCAGAGGTTGCGAAAGAGTCCAGAAGAAGGGCTGGTAGCATCCAGGTGGATGTTCAAGTCTCCAAGGAGGAGAAGTTGGGAGGTAGAGGCAAGGAGCGAGGAGGAGAGTTCAGCCCACTCAGAGGAAGAAGACCACCTGGCCAGGCGGCCTGTAGATAGTGCCCACAGTGAGAGAGAGGCCAGGAGAGATGGAGAGCCTGTAGACCAGGAATTAAAAGGAGGAGTAGTGCTGCATTGGAATGATAGAAGCAGGGATCCACTCTGGGAAAATCAAGGCTACGCCCTCACCGGGACGGTTGGTTCTGGGTTAGGAGAGGATCTTCTAGCCATCGGGAAGGAGAGTGTCGAAACTCGTGACAGAACTGGGCGTGAAACAAGTCTCGGTGAGACCGAGTACATCCAAATCAAGCTCCTCCAGGAGATGTCAGAGGAGTGTTTGACAGCTGAATGAGAGTTGAGAGTAGTGATGTGGAGCGGGTTGCCACATTTGAAGGGATTCCGGGGAGGGGTCCAGGCCAGAGGTACACGCTGCAGAAGTGTTGGAGGTGCCCGAGGATGGGCAGAGGTGGAAGGAAGAGAAGGCAGGGTAGTCGGAGAGGGAGAAGAGAGTGCCAGAGGGGTGGCAGAGGAGGGAGGCAACAGGGTAGCCAGAGAAGCATCAGGGGGTACCAAAGAGGTGGCAGAGGAAGGAGGTGGCAGAGGAGCCAGAGAAGGGTAAGAAGGTATAGCAGGAGAGGAAAGGAAGTTGATAAGGCGCGGGAAGCGTCTATCAAAGAGGAGGAGATTGGCCTGAGGGCCCTGGACCAAGACAGTGCCATTTAAGTAGACATTAATGATGGTCTTAGAGGAGTGGAAGGGGGCCAGAAGGTGCCACCATTAATGGGAGAAGAGGAAAAAGGAGAGAGAACAGAGGTCCTATGGGGGGTCCATAGGCCTGGAGAGAGAATGCCAAAGATTATGTCGGTAAGGGGCTGTCTGGAGAAAGCACTGGTATGGGTATCAGCGATACGGAGGACTGGATTGGAGACCAGGATGTCCCTTTTGAACTTCTTCCTGCCAAACCTGGTGAGATGGATAGATAGAAAAGCAGTTTGAAAAGATAGGTGAGACAGAGATCACCATATGGGTAGCGGGGAGGAAAGATGGGGGTATGGAGAGGGGAGCCCAGGCAGGATAGAGGGTAGGGGAGTACATGCGGGGGGGGCAGACAGGAGGGAGGGACAACGGACCTACAAATCAGATGCCGTACAGAACCATCAGAAAGCACAAATCACAACTTAGAAGAAGAGTCCAGGCAATGCAAAGTAATTCCAGAAAAATAGTGGAGCACAAGACAGTGTCAGAATAGTACACAATAGATCGAAAAGGGAAGGGCTGAGATGCGAGAGGAAGGAAGAGAAACGCAGGAGGAGGGGGAACGGAACATGTTGCGGGGACCAACGATGCGAGTGAGTGCACGCGGCCAAGTTGTTAGTATTGAGCACAGGTTTTTGAGCACAGCACAATACAACAGAACCAGATTCCACTTACCTGATCAGTCCCAGAAGGTCGACAGCTGCTGGCTACGTGCTACCACGGCAGACACCACTTGAGCTGTCCTTAGCCTCTGGTCCTTGGCCGAGGGGGCTGCCACAGCAGGGGGTGAATTGGGTGGCCGATTTAAAGGGCCTGCCAACCAATGGGAGCACAGTGGGATGGATGGATGGATGTAGGGGGGGTCGGCCAACAAACAAGGAAGCAACTGTGACAACGGGAGGAGGGGGGGTTGGGCACTCACGTGCTGCAGTGCGAGAATAAAAGGTTTACAAATACTGTACCACAGAGCTCCTGTCCTCACCCCAGCACTGGAGAAATTGGTGTTACGTGATGATGGTGGGGATGGCCTGTGGAAACATAGGGAAAAAACACATGTTGGTGCATGCTTACCTGCTGTATGAACAGGGGTCCGGTCCTGGGTACTCCTGGTCTGAACAGGAATTGCCCCTTTTTTCGTCAGCCCTTTGCTTCGGACGCCCAGGAGAGAGACGCCCTTTATCTAAGAGTTAAGAGCAGACAGGAAGAGGCAGGGTTAAGAAGGTGGGTGGTGCTTAGGCCAGGCGATCTAGACCCACTTGCTCCTGCTCCCCATTTGCAAAGGAAAAGAGGCTGGAGGGCTGCTTACGTAGGGAAAAAGAGCGGCAACCAGGAAGGCACCAGGTACGCAGGGTTTAGGCCAGGTGACCTAGATCCACTTGCACATGCTCCCCATCTGCAAAGTAAAAGCGGCTGGAGGGCCGCTTAAGTAACGAAAAAGAGCGGCAACCAGGAAGGCACCAGGTGGGTGGGGCTTGCTAAGTGGGGAAAAAGAGCAGCAACCAGGAAGGCACCGGGTTTGCGGGGCTTAGGCGAGGTGACATAGATCAACTTGCACCTGCTCCACATTTGCTCCCCATGGGTGAGAGTCCCAGACTCGCCTTTCTTCTTTAATCTTTCTCCGTGATGGACCTGGTTGACTCTCCTGCCAAGAATTATCCTGCGTTTAACCATATGCAAGAGTTCCTTTCTCTCTGCCAGGATCTGAGACCCTATATTCTCGTCTTCTTTCTCCCCTCTGGGATATCCACCACCTTCTCGTGGCCCCATTACCTCCCCAGCAACCTACGTACCTTTTCTCGTGGTCTGCAGTGGTTTCGGGTCTCTTTGGAGGCCCGCAGTCTGCTGTGTGGCTTCTTCGGCTCTCATGGTTTTCCTGCAGTCTTCGGCGACTCCGCAGCTGTAATCTTCCTCTGGGTGACGTAGCTTTTCCTTCCCAAGCTCCGCAGACTTCAGGAACACGGGTAGCTGCTTCTTCCTGGTTTGCGAGCTGTCCTTCAACTTTGGACCATCTCCATACTTTCTCTCTCGCATCTTGGCGTCCTGGTCTGCCTTCTTCCTCTTTCCTGGACCACGCTGCCTCTCGCGGTTCCTCCAGGGAGGTCTTGACGCGTGGAAAAGTCCTTCTTTGGTTTTATTAGGACTAGAGCCAATAGGAGGCTAGTAAACACTAGACCACTCAGGATAGTTCGCAAAGGTGCTCTGGTTACCTCCACACCCCCTCCTCGTCACAGTATCAAGTTGGGGATTCTCCCAGGAGTTCTTCTACTTTTTCTTACATTATTATTAAGTTCTACCTCTGCACTATTAAAATATAAAATCACACTTATAAATAACATTAGAATAAGAATTACAATTCAATTTAAATAGCACAGCAATAAAATGTCCATTTCATGTTACATAATCTCAAATCTTCATTAAAATTTGACTCTCTTATTTCATATTGCATTCATCAAAAGACCTAAAAGAATCGTCCACAGAGACCCATTGCAACTGATCTCATTTCATCAGGACCTCCTTCAAACACGTGTGCTTCAGCAGCACTAATCACCACTGAGGCTGCCGTATGAATAGTACTCCAAAAGTGAACAGAGTAGATTTGACACGGTCTGGTTGTAAAGTTTCAATATGCCTTGTAATTTTGGTCTCTCAATGCAGGGCACTCCAGATGCAAATGTCCACTAGTTTCCGTTGCGTGACTGCACAGGCAGCATCTCCTGCTATCAGGAGGCATGCCCGCCCAGACTTCATGATATTCATTAGTGGGCAAAATGTTAAAACATAAATAAACAATCCATCGCCTAATGAAAGTAGAGCATGGTTTTAATAAATATTGTCGTGAACTTCCAACTGGAAAGCCAGATTTGTCAAATTTGACTTGGTGCTTTTTGTTACTGAGATGTTCCATGCTGACTTGGCAGGGAAAGGCAGCCGCTACCTCCTCCTATGTGGCCAGGGAAAGGCTGCCGCGGTCTCCTCCCATGTGGCCAGGGACAGGCAGCCGCTGTCTCCTCCAATGTGGCCAGGGAAAGGCAGCCGCTGTCTCCTCCCATGTGGCCAGGGAAAGGCTGCCGCGGTCTCCTCCCATGTGGCCAGGGACAGGCAGCCGCTGTCTCCTCCCATGTGGCCAGGGAAAGGCAGCCGCTGTCTCCTCCCATGTGGCCAGGGAAAGGTAGCCGCTGTCTCCTCCCATGTGGCCAGGGAAAGGCAGCCGCTACCTGACCCTGGGGCCGGTATTCCTATGGTGAATCACAAGGGAGTAGATGGCTGTCAAGGGGGAGTGGTGACTCCAGCTTGAAAGAAGAGCTGTGCTCCCCTTTCTTGTGAGGAATATGCCTTAATTCCAGAGTTTTTGATGGCATATTGTCATTATTCAGATACATTTAATTATGGAGACATGAAACCTACTGTTAAATATTTCAAACAAAACTCTCTTCACTCTTCATATGTGCATAATATGTCTAAAACATTTTACATCTAATGTTTACGATGATTGTTATTTAAATAAAACTGTTCAACAATGTAACTTAAAACCATCTGAAATTTTCTTGGACTTCCAAGTCCCAGAAAGCCTCAGTTACTGAGACGAGGAAGAGAAGCAAGAAGTTATCAGGATCAAAGTCCGCTGTGCGGGAGTATCAGATTGGAGAAGGAGAGGGGAGATAAGCTGCACAGTGCACACAAATGTTTCCCAATAAAAGTCTGGAGGCGTTTAGGACCGGAGGCGAGGAACTCCAGTGGAGTCAAAGCGGGCACCCTGGAGGGACCACTGAAGGTAAACTGTGCGCAGCGGGTCCGGAAGAGACATGGTCCTCTAGAGCAGCAATGGTTCCATCAGCAAAAAAATTAAAAGCTGTCGCAGGAACTAAAATCTGGCGATCCTATTTATGGCCAAGTTTGAACAGAAGTTCATATTCAAATTAATATGTGGATGGACAACATCAAGCAATGGCGTTAATATATTGACAACGTGATTTGTTTGTGGGAGGGCTCTGAAGAAGCATTGAAAAATGTCTTCTGTTGGCTCAATACGTGCAGTACAGGTATTCAATTCACGATGGAATAGAGCAACACTACCATACACTTTGACAATTGGACACAATCAGGGAAAACTAGTCTGCAATACGTTCCGAAAACCTACTGATCGGAACACCATATTACATATCCAAAGTGATCACCCCAAACACATTAAAGAGAACTTACCGTATGGGCAATTTTTGAGACTACGCAGAAACTGCACTTCTTTAGATGACTTCTACCAGGATGCCAGCCTACTAAGCAATAGATTGCGGGAAAGAGGCTACCCAAAGAGATTGGTGTCAAGATCGTTGAAAAGAGCACGATTCACGTGCCGTGATTCACTCCTCACTCCCAAAACCCGAGAGGGACCCCAAGATCAAATCACATGTGTAATTACCCATGGCCAACATGCCTTCCAAATCAAACAAATTGTCCAAAAATACTGGCCTATTATCAGACTCTGCCTCCCGGACCAACAAAAACCCAGATTTGCATACAAAAGGGCACGCAATATTAGAGAGAATTTAGTGCACTCCATGTACATCAAAAAATCCCCCAAGGCAGTCTCTGGAATCTCCGACCGCTGAAAGGACACTACCCATGCGGGAGTTGTTCCGTCTGCCAATTTACTAGCAGAATACAACAATTCCAATTTGGACAAAAAACGTGGATCCTGAATGACATCTCTAACTGCAAAACAAATCAAGTGGTGTACTGCATAGAGTGCCCTTGCGGGTTAAGATACGTTGGGCAAACTATGCGTAACGTTGGCACACGGATCTCCGAACATTGTTCACGGATCTGATGCAAAAATCTCACATCTCCTCTTGTACACCATTTCTTGGAGAAAAAACACAGTACACAAGATATCAAATGGTGGGTCATCGAAAGAGTCTGCAACGGTCCTAACATTCAAGGCCGACTTCTGGACCTAGAATGCAGGTGGATACACAGAATGAACTCGATAGAACAGGGACTCAATGAACAACACATTTCCCCACATTAGTGGAGCTTCTTTGAGGGCACATCCACATGCTGTGAATGTTAAGATGTTTACCTGGGTCCTTTGACAACAGCACCTTCTGACCGCGATCAACTCAAGCTGCGAGCCCTGGTCTGGTCGATGAGACTATTACTCTGACTTATTCGCAAATGGATAGGGAGACAACAGGTTCATATAAACACACATATGATTCCTGTCTCTGGGAACAATTAGACATGCTCGGCCAATCCTCTCTGATCTCAGATCTAATAGGATGGCAGTTCATCCACAGCCTGCCCAGATTTCTAGACAATATTGGGGCTAGGTCCGTACAATTATCAGACACCCACAAGTCGCACATTTTAACATACACACATTTCTTATCAGGACGGGCAAATCAATAAATCCATCCTGGTAGGGGGGAGGTTTCTGTCAGTAAGTGACTCTCACTAGCTACAAAAAAAACCTTTGCAACACTCGTACACATACCTTAGTGGGGCGGTTGAACCATTATTTCTAGCCCAGCCCTACTTCTTTTTGACCGTCTGCATTGTTACATGCTGCCACGTTAGTATGCATGGGTGAGCCACCATCTAGGACTTCTATTCCAGTGGGTTTCCTACGTGTAAGAACTCCAGCCTGCACATGATTTACATTGTGCAGCGGACATGACCCCGTGGCCGTGATGCCGTCCCCAACCAGGGCACAGATTATGCACTGCCCTGATTGGTCAACAATCACACACCCACTCTGAGCCTTAAGACCAGGCTGACGTCCGCACGTATAGCTCTCTTTCCGAGACCCTTCCACATTTTGAGGTTGCATTTGTTTTGGCGATTCATACACGGCAGATTAGTGTCTGCGACGCACCGTATCCACCCGTTTTCGCCTCCTTATCACAGGCGCACGTCCAGCTTCACTCGAAGCACCGACTCCGCCCATCTTTCCCTGTAGCTCAGAGTCGGTTCCGCATTCCCGTTGCGAGAACCAATCAGAGCACAGGCTTCCCTGCACGCCCATTGGCGTACAGACACACACCCTCCTATCTCGCACAAGCAAGTTTCGCGAACGTGTGCAGCCGGCAACAGCACGTTTGTTCCGGACTTGGCGTCGGAGCCCCGATTCGTTTCCCGCGGCCCCATTCAACAATTGCCCGTCCATGACCATTATTCACCAAGCTCATGGACGTGTGAACTCAGAACCTGCTACCAGACTACTTTACAGGTACAGCCAACAGTCTCTCCCTATCACAAGTTTCATTGAGACGCGTTCTACATTACAATAAGGCACACTCTTCCTGTGCTTGTTTCTATATGTCCAGGTTTCCCTGGGCACTATCTCCCCTAAACTAGAGGCTTCATATCCACCAGTTTGATTCCATCGGTGAGCGACGCTCTGACATTCAAGCTTGCCACCAATTTCAGGACCCAGAGAGCTTTCCTATACAAGCCCAGGTACCTTCCACATCTTATACATTCAACGTGACTTTTTTCACTTTCCGTGTTTGATGAATAAGACTGCACTCTATCACAGACACATTCAACAGCTACAAACTGAGTGCACAGGCTTTTTAACTACCTGAACATGGTTGTAGCGTTAACATGCACCATTCTGCACTTTTGCAGTTTGTACGCTTACCATGTACCCTTATGGTTTCTTCTTTTCAGAGTCTTCCATATCCGTGCTCTCCACGCGTGGCTCAGCACGGACACACATCCATTCATTGGAATAACAGACTAGCCTTACTGGTTAGTGTTAGGGAGAATTCTCTGTAAAGGCTAATTTCCCAAACCTAGTGAGTCCCCCAGCAGCTTTGCTGGATTTTTGGGGTTTATTTTTTCTCTCCTGCTGAGAGTGAGACTCTTTTACTCCCACTCTCAGGCATGATTTGAGTGTGTTCCTTTGATTTAGCTGTGTTTAATGGGCTATGGGGTCTTTTACTCCATAGAGTTTCATGTGTTTTTGGTATGTGTGTTACACAGCACCCTCAGTGCAGTAACACAGGGGTGTCATAGTGACCCCCCAACGTAGACTCCATACCCTGGGACTGACTACTGTCTCCCAGGGCATGTAAAGTCACCATTGGCTTTACTAGTCTCAAATTCTGAACAGAACCAGTACCAACCATCATATTGTGGGCGTACTGGTCGGGGCAATTCGATTGCCCCGGGGTCTGTTAGTCGAGGGGGCACGTCTCCGTCCCCCCTGACCGAGTTTTGGCTGGTGGCAGTGGATACTACTTTTTATATTCAACCGCGAATATATCTCTATGGGATTTTCCCATTGTTCGAGGCTACCAACTTTAATTATTTAATTCTTATAGCCTCGAACATATCGCCGGTTTATTTATTTAATAATAATTCACCAGTTGGTATTTTTTGCCGGAACTCTGTTCTAAAATGGCGTTTGTGTTCGCTTCTGTGACTCCAACCCAAGTTGAGCCCTTTGTTCCACTTTTTGGCAGGCTTCTCCACAGAAGCCCTCCAAAGTGGTGCTACTCTGTCTGGGTTGGCAGGATGTGTGGGAGGGGGGTTTAGGCACCCTGGACTGAGTTGCCTAGGTAACTCAAGGCGCACTCTTGTGTGATTGGCCCAAGTGGTGAGCCGGACGGCTCACCACTTAGCATGTTTGAGTGACAGCTAGGCTGAGTGAATAGGGGTTTCCTACATAAAAGCAGGGCTTTGGGGACTGGGACTTCAGAAGTCGCCACAGGACCAAAGAATCTGACGAGGGAGAAGCTGAGCCGACCTGCAACGATGACACCACCGGTGGAGCCCTGCTGAACCGTCTCGCCACTTTTCCCAACGACAGAGGAGATCTCCAATCCGGAGAGTCTTCTTCCTTCGACTCGTGGGGATAACCGGTCTGCTTCCTTTTTCGCCTTCCTGGAGCATCTCGTGGCCGCCTTGCCTGTGCCAAGCACCCCGGCAACCGGGATACCACGTTTCACCACTACCGGGAATTGAAAGGGTAGTACCTTTGTACCGGAGAACTCCGCGGCTGGTTTCTTCCCTGGCAGTGCAACGGCCTTCAGCTTTCCTCCATGGCGAGATCTTCTCTTCCTCTGGACGGCGCCGTGACTTGCACCCGCTGCCAGGAATAACTGCCCCCGCTGGAGGATCCTCTCCACTTTAAGGTACTGTTCCGCCTGGCTTCCCTTGCAACCGACTGCGCGGGGTACCTTTAATCCTCGGCTTTCGAACCTGGGTTAGCCTGGGACACCTTAGCTAACGTATCCTGAACTGATCCTGTCCTTTTCTGAACTATCTTCAAAGACTTATGGGCATAACCCCACTGTGTGACCTTGGACACTTGCGCCTGTCTCTCTCTAAGAGTGGGCCTGGTAATTGAACTTCCTTGCTATCCAGTAGACCCTGCCTATACCTGACTTACTGTGGTTCTTTTGAAAAGTATTAAGATTGCTTGCTTCATAAATTCTGTCTTTTCCCTCCCTATTTCTATAAGTATTTAGAGTGCCATCTTAGGTTAAGCGCTCACCTCTGTCTGAAAATAAGTGGTGTTTTTCCCTAAGACTTGTCTGAATACTGAATCAGGGTGTATATATATATAATAGTAACAGTGTGCTGAATTTACTTACTTTCTACTGCTAGTGTGATTTTGAAGTGTGCCCTTTTAAAATAAATAAGTATATACTTTCACATCAAAAGCTCTGGTCAGTGTTTGCTTGTGCTACTGTATCTCTGTGCCTATTGTGTATACTTTACATACTGCCTAACTCTTCTCGAGGGAAGTCTGACTGCTCAGCCACAGCTACCAAGTCAATCTGCGTGGTGCAGACTGCTACCAAGTGGGTTTACTGCTAATACCTGTAGTCCTAAATCTTTTGCAGTGGTCCCTAAGGGAACTGCACAGGTTTCTGCCTAACAGTTAGACCCTACCGGGGAGCCTGCCCCATTGAGAGATTCATTTCAATTGCTAAGTGGTGAGTAAGCTATTTTTTACCTTCACCAGTCTTTATTACTATCAGCATTGATCATTTTAGCTTGCTCCTTTCCAGCCCCCCCCGTCACAATTAGACTTAGTCACCCTGATAATACTTTTATCAATTAAACAACATATTTGTTGGTACTAATTAGCCCATAAAGTCTAGAAAGGAAAAAGTTCCTACCAAGAAGAATTCTACACTCATAAAATGTCTTTTCCCCTCTCTGTTCTTTTTCTCTTGGTTTCTTTGATACAGGGGCTGCGTATTTGCCCTGATGAAGGCGGCTACCGTAGAAAAACACATATCCCTCTGATGTATTTTCGAGATGGATGAGACTGCCGCCGAAACCTATTCTGAATTCAAGGGGGAAGCATGAACTCATTTCTTTAGGGTTCTGTTGTTATACACTTTTGACAACCTCCTTGGTTGATAGCACAACTGATTACCCCCTGCCACATTGGCACCAGATACTTCATAAATCTGGACACTTGTTTTAGGCACTTGATAATACATGATGTCTTTGATATTTAATTAATTTGTACACCAGCTGCAGGACCTAGATTGCTATAGGTCCACAATAGCGCAAAATTAACCCTACAAATAGGGTTTGTTAGATTACTTTGTAGGGCCCATGCCATCATGACAGCATACTGTGGTCAGAAGCAGGAAGTAATACAAGCACTTTTTGAGCAATTGGAAAGGATTGTGCTACAGCTTTAACATCATATTTGATCTTTTGCTATTCCTGGGCCCTTGTTAGGTTGGAATGAGCAATCTCCCTCACTGTGTGAATGTGTTCTTTAATCTGCTGGGCGGTTTGAGATAGGGGTAATAACTTCCTCCCTTTCTTCCTAGTATCCAGTCATTGCTTCGACAGCCAAACCATCGACAACCATACCCTTGAAAAAAATGCATCGAAAGAACCATCAAATGCATTTTTTTCAATGGTAAAGGGTTTAGTTTAGGAAAAATGGGTTTTAAATGTCAAAAAAGGGGGGCTGAGGGGGGAACCCCCCATTTAAAAAATGCATTTGATGGATTTTGTGTTGATGCTTTTTTTTCAAGGGTATGGTTGTCGATGGTTTGGCTGTCGAGGCAATCACTATAAACCTTTTTCCCATGTTATGAGAAACCTATAGAGTACATCTCAGAGTCCCGGCCATCGAGTTATTCAAAGGGTGAGAACCCCAGGGAGGCTTGGCGGGTCTTTTGGATGGCAAACCTGGACTATCATATCCCATCTGCTTCCAATAATTTATTAAGAATGTGTTTGAGTCTTATTGAAACGCTCGATCAGCCATTAGTCTGAGGGTGCTAGATTGACATCCTTAATGTTTTTATCTGTTTTACTACCGCCATTATCTTGCTCATAAAACTTGCCCTGGCCGGTCAGAACTGCCTTAGGGAAACCTACTAGTGACAAAAAACACAGTTGGTGAACTAATACACTAATATTCAGTTAAGAGAAGCCAACAGCAGTACTTTGGAAATAGGCACAACCAATTCACAGGTGAGTAAAAAGCCCTTACATATACTTTTCAGAATGGCAGAACACATTCAAGGTAAGTTAGAACGTTTTTAACTGTTCACTCTCAAGTTAGTTACCAACCCACTCTTTTACAATTAAGTAACCTTTGATGTACTTGTTCTCTTTTCTAGGCAAACGGCCCAATCCTTTCCCTATTCTTGGAGCATGAATGTTCTCAGTGGCAGAAGGGCGGTCACTAGGTCTCCAGTGTCCAACAGGCAGTTCAGGATAGGTACAGAAGTAGCGAAAGTCAGAGTTCCTAGGTCTGTTCAAACAAGTAAGTATCTCACTGTAGAGAGGTTGAAAGAAAGGTCCAGGGCCTGGCTGAGCTGGATGAGCATCCTCCCAATCACAGGAAACACCCCAAAGCTGCCCAGGAGTCACAAAGGCTTAAGGTAAGTAAATACCCCAGCCAACACAGCATGGAAGAAGAGTTGCAACAAGAAGACTTCAGGATCTGCAGCCAAAAACCTGGTTGCTGAATTCCTTGTCATGAAGACTGAAGACAAGACACTGGAAGGGCTATGCGCAGGGGTCAGTAGGGATGGCTCCCAGAAAGAGTTTCTTCTTGAATCAATGTGGCTCTGGCTCTCTTTTCAGGAGCCAAAAGAAGACTGAATATCGTTGATTGGATTCTCGTCGCTTGGAAGGTCCAGCACTCTGGTGAGGGGATTTTTAGGACTTCAATCGTGTCTCTAGAGTTCCAGCTGGATGCCCCCAAAGTTTCAGCTCAAATTGGAAGACTGTGCACCGCCCAATGGCTCGAGGTCCCAGGGTATTGGGGTATTGCAGCCACGCAAGGTCGCAGCATGATGTGGGATGGCTCAAAATGCAGGTCTTCTTGAGTCTAGTGGATCATACCAGGGTCTAGGTCGGGGACGCCGTTTACAGCGTCCCCAGGTTGCTTGGAAGGAATGCTAACAGCAGGCTCCTGTTACACAGTAGGCTCTCCGGATGCTGGAAATCGTATCAGACGCGGTTTCTTCCTCTTCCTCTTCATCTTCCCCTTTGTATTTGGTTCCAGTGGTTGACTACCTCTTCTGCTTCCAGGATCAGACTTTTAGGCTGGAACCTAGCCAATCACACAGTCATGCAACATTCAAACATGGCGTTGATGCTCTTTTTTAGACTGTATGTCTGATAGCACAAGGGAAGAGGTGGCAAGACACAGTGGATTCGCCACAGGCGGCTCACTGTAGATCTCGGATCCCTTTCCCGACCACCTATTACGCTTCCGGATACTCATCGGTGTGAACGGGGAAACGGGAATGCTGCCGTCAGGGAGTTTAATGCTGGCGTGCCATTGGTGGTAGGAAGACCCAGAACAGATCTGTTATGGGAGTTTAGGGCTGAGCGTGGCTTTTTCCTGTTAAGTTTTTATGTTGATGTATTTATTGTATTGTTGGTATGTAAGGCACCTTAGAGTACACATTTGCTTCAAAGTGCACGAGTTAATCATTGCTTTTCTGCATCACCTCTTGGAAGACGTGTGATATAGAGATCTGTCCATGCTTTGGTTGTTTGAGCTAGACACAGAGATGGTCCTAACCTTCAAGCTCCAGGGAGCAGCCCTTATGTACTATTAAGAGCCAGCAGAATTAACTTGCAAGGTTTGTTTGCTGCAAGTATCTCTTTAGTCTTTATTGTTTGATTTCCCCAATTTGTATACCTTTTTTGAAGTCATTCTTGTATCACTTCAATTTCTTTGTCTATGGTGCGAATCATGTAACTTTGGTTTGTGATTAAAGTAAAAACTGCTTCAGGAATATAATTGTTTCTATGTCTAACTTTCACGAAGGTTCACAGGGAGGAAGAGGTCCCCTGTATTTTTTCCAACACAAAGGGCCTTATCACGAGTTTGGCGGTAACCCTTAAATGTGGTGGTAGCTGTATTACTGCCGCATTTAAGGGTCAGCCAAATCATGACCTTGGATTTCCCCCCAGCTGTGAGCTGGGGAGGAAATCCGCTGCAAATTTTCTGATTTTCGGCATGTTTGCCGCCGGCGGTAATAGCACGAATCTTCCCCATTGGACTCAATGGGGAATGAGGAATTCCCGAAAGGGCCCAATGGGTAATGGGCAATACCCCTTCTGCCAAACCTGTGATCCGGCGCTAATAGCGCCGGGGGGGTTTGGCGGTAGGGCTATTAACGCTGGCGCTAATATCGCTGCCGTTACCGCCTAACTCGTGAGCAGGCCCAAAATCTTTTGTGGCTTTTTAGTCCGAATGAGATTTGGAGGAACTTCCAAATGATGGGTTAATGGAGAGGGGACACGAATAGAACAAGACCCTCAAAGAAGAGAGAAAATATTTGCTGCAGGTGGAACTTACATTTATATCTAAATTATATATTTCTGTCTTTATACCACAGGTGACAAGATCAGCAATCAAGAGGAGTTATTCATCATAAAATTAGAAAAAAACTTGAACTCAATGAGTCCCCCGAAAGCGGAAGGAAGAGAAAGAAATGACTGTCTCAGAACAGGTGAAGCAGGGAGGCGATGGGTGCACTTGACTGATTTAAAATATTCAATAACCCCCCCTTCTCCCTCTAGCTCCAAGATCCCTTGTAGAACTGTGATCTAGATCTCTACAAGATCCCTTGTAGAGATATGACACATCCCGTGGGCTTGATAACACACGGGTGTTGGTCCTTGGGAGTTTCACTGGGCCCGGGAGGCTTACAGCTGGTATTACATATGTTGCTAGTCATGGGGCAGAGATCCTTCCAGACCTCTGTATACCACACCCGTAGGCAGCCTTGTTCTATGGCGTCTCAGAACGGGCACTGGACTGGCTTACCTCCTTCCGAACTGACCCTTCCTCCAAAACCATTCTGGGTCCTTTCTCCTCCCCTTCTTCCTCCTCCACCTGTGGCGTTCCCTAGGCTCCATTCTTTTGCCCTGGCTCTTTAACATATACCTTTCTCTGCTGGCACGACTCATTTCCTCCTCCTCCCCCAACTTCCAGTGCTACGCTGACGATACACAACTTTTCTTCAATCTTCCCGCAGACGCCCTTGCACCCCTCCTTCATCCCTGACTGCCTTTTTATGCCATTCAGGCCTGTTGCACTGCCAATGACCTCTGCCTCAATGCCAGCAAAACAGAGATTCTCCCTATTGGGTCCCCTGCACCATACTTCTTCCCTTCATCCATGACCCCCCAATGGGACTGCATCTCTCCTGCCCTACAAAGCCTTCACTGGCTCCCGGTCTCAGCATGGATTAAATTCAAAGTGCACAAGTTGCACTCCCATCCCAGCCACTGTCTTTCTACTGGACTTACTTGGTGGTGGTGGTTGCACTTACGTTCTTCTCCTCTTAGCACTTACTCTGAGCACTTCTCCATGAGCATCAAAGCTCTGTATCCCTCACCCCTCTACACTTGCACGTTCTGAACACTCACAAGGCATAGTAGGTGTGTCCCCCTTCCCTTTATTCTCATTTATTTGTACTATTAGTTCAATTATTTATCCTTGCTGTAATTCATTGTCTCCCTCTGTCCCAACACTGAGCCTTGTGGGTGCTTTGAAACAGTTTTGCTAATTGTATAAGCGCCTAATACGTGACCAATAAATAAATAAATGGGCAGCAGTCCCTTATCCTACCCAAGTTAGTCAGAAACCCATCCCGTGCCTTTTCGTGTGATTGCCTCACACACGGTACTGACTTCGCCACACCTATGATCTAGATCTGTATGGTTTCTGAATGATGGTCGGAGCAGTGTATCTCTGCTAGCCAATGTGCAGGTCACCTCTTCTGAACTAATCGTGTGGGGATCAGAGCTGTGCTTTAGTCTGGCTAGACCCCCTAGTCGTCTCAGACCAAGTCCATTACTTGTGGAATCGAACCGTGTACTTCCCTTTCTATCATTGATAAGTGCCGTAATACCCATCAGACTCGCCCCCTTCAGGGGAGCCGGGAAACTGAGGTGCGTGGCCAGCCCATCTACTCTCTGGCACCCTGCCACATGCCATGTCTCTACACCAAAGCTCAGTTCTTTCACACCTGTGGTGCAGAACCAGAGGAGCAAAGGAGATATTTATGAAAAATACACTGTCAGTTTTTCATTTCAGTTGCCAAGTGTCTAAGCTTCTGAGGCCACGGGAACTTCATAATCACAGCTCAATGCAGAGACCTGAAGATCGATCGGTCATTGTTGGTGGGGATTGGAATGCCAGAGTAGTGGATGAAGGAGGGTGTGGGGTCTTTAAAAATGTCTTGGATTATTGTAGCATGCCACACAAAAAATCAAACAGAAAGGGGAGGCTGTGGTTAGATCTGCTTAGGGAGTGGAATTGTAGGGTCTTAAATGGGTGTACAAAGGGCGACCTGCCTGGGCAGATGACCTGGTCTGTCGGCTCTAAGAAGGCCATTTTGGACTATATGGCTACTTCTGATTCTTTATTAGAGCATGTCTTGCAATTGCAAATGGTGCCGCATACGCATAGCGATCATGTTCTGGTTGTGTTGGTTGTGTCT
Source organism: Ambystoma mexicanum (assembly GCF_040938575.1). NCBI lineage: Eukaryota > Metazoa > Chordata > Amphibia > Caudata > Ambystomatidae > Ambystoma > Ambystoma mexicanum. The sequence goes on from NC_090931.1 coordinate 1,548,628,872, forward strand.
GGTGCAGTAAGGCCCGGGGAATTGTGTCCTTGCAGTGATGTGATCCCAAATCACGCAGGCAACAGGATTCGCTGGTCCGAAAAGAACATTGAGAGGGTGAACTCACTTGCTTTCCCTTTGGGTTACAGTATAAATTGGTGTCACGGCTCGCTCCCTTCGCTCCCGTTCCCGCCACTTGGGGGCATGTTTTGGGGTTTATTCCCTACTGGACATTTCCTCCGAACCTTATGCTACAGTGTTCTGATGAATTGGGAGCGCTAAAACCTTATTTTCCAAGTTACTTCCCTTCCGGATCCATTCCAGATTTGTGGCAGCCATCATGCTACTTTAATCAAATGACTATGCTTCCCAGAATGCCTGGCTCACTGCTTCACCTCCTCCCTTGCAGGACAAGGTTGGGTGGAGGATAGGCAACACCTGTGGCTGCAGGTGCAGCAGGCGGCACACCTGAGGGGTGTGCTCGTTAAGCAGCTTTAAAAGCCTCAGTTTGCTTCAGTCCAGCGCTGGTCATTGTTGCAGTGTTCCTGTTGTGACTGGTCCCTTGTTCCTTGTTCCTAGCTTTTGTGCCTAGTTCCTAGTTCCTGTTTCTTGTTCTTCTGCCCTGGATTTCGGATTTATGTGCTTAATTGATTTCTGCTTTCTGGATTTCCCTTTCTGTCTTCCTCTCTCTGCAGGCAGCCTTTCTCTGTGCTTTACCCTTTGATGTTGCCCAATTTGCCTGTGTTCTCTGTTTCTTTGATGCTGTCCTTTGCTACTGAAAAACTTGATGCATTAGTCTTTCCCTTTATAGATTTAGCTTCCTGCCTTAAGGTTTCCTTTTGTGATATCATTTTCCCTGCTCCTGATCCTTACTTTCTATTGGGATCCATTCCATCTTTTCCATTGCACTTCTGCATTTATTTTCCATTGATTATTAGGTGTGGGTGTTGTTGTAACTAGTCCCAGTGTGAATGCCCTTTTGTTTTCCTCACTATTTTATAATCACTATTCCTACTTGCCCCTTGACTAGGGTCTTATGTATTTAGTTTCCTCCACGCATTGCTGTTATAGCCTTCAGGGTCCCTGTTTGATCAACTGGGTTCGTGAGTTTACTGACATTCAAGTGGTCTTTCCGGTCCTCGTGAGTACTGTTTCTAAGTTCCTTATTCAGTATCATCCAGAGTGTCAGCTCACAGATCCTGTCCTTGCTTGCCATCTACGTGGGCTTAGCGCTGTCAGTATCTGTAATAGCATAGTGGGTAAGGAGTTTGCCGACTTTCCTTTCAGTCATAAGGAGGTTCTAAGTGCTTACCCCACATCCCTTTTCATATATTGGTATTATTGTTTCACTCTATTTGTACTCCTGGGTTTTAGTATACACGAGTCTTGGGTATTGTATGCACATATTTAGATTCAAAGTTGTACACTGTGCGATTCCGTGCACATTGCCTTCTTCCTTTCTTAACAATTGGGCACTCTGGGTAAAAACCCAAAGGCTTTTGAAGACTGGATTGAAGGTTTTACCTTGACTCTTGCTAGGGGTAAACCTGCACCAAAGATTAAATGGGCAAGCGAGGGAAGACCCACATTTGATATAAACATCCGGATCGCAAATGCCAAATGAGACGTGAAATCAGAGCCTGTAGAGGGGAAATTTGTTACATGGGTAATATTCAACCACCCGCATAAAGCTCTCAAAACGGCAGTATCACACCTGGCTCCATCATTATCGTAAATGTCAGCAAAGAGGGCAGTGGCAAAAATGTATCCAGACTCTCTGCAGCAGAGATACACGGAAAATCTGGCAAATCCTCTCGAGGGCTGGGGGTGCATCGATTCAGAAAATTGTGAATCCTATTCCGGCCAAACAGTGGGTGGATTTTGTTGAGGACAAGTTTTATAAGACCCTGGCCTGTTCTCCTTGTGTGACTGAACACTCTGTACCCTGGCCGCTCCCTATGAGCTTCTAAATTGTGAAACAAGCTATTACCAATATCAAGACGTCCAATGCACCTGGTCCGAATGGTCTAGCAAATTCTGTCCTGAAAAAAGACCCTAATAATTGTGCCCAGGTATTACTTACCCTCTTTTCCAGAGTTTGCAGGTCTTGCTCCATAACCTGGACATGGCGAAGGTCGGTCCGCATCCCAGTCCATAAAAAGGGGGACCGGAAAGAAGTGACCAACTACCGCCTTCTGTCCATGTTGGACGTGACGGGCAAGATTTATGCGACACTGGTACTTAGAGAGTTGGAGGCCTGGGCGGTTGCTAATCAAGTGCTTAGCCCTGCCCAGACTGGATTCAGACCAGGATCTAGTACCACACATAATATTAGAGTTCTAGATTCCTTGATTAATACCACCTTGAGTAACAAGGAAGCTACCCTATATGTAGTCTTCGTAGACTTTTCTAGTGCTTTTGACCAAGTAGTGAGAGAGAAACTCTGGACTAAGATTGCTAGTCTTAACTGTCCCAGCTGGATAATGCAGATTTCGAAAGCTCTACATAGTGAGAATAGTGCTAGGGTTAGACTTAACACTGAAGGTACAGTGACTGAATTTATAAGTGTCAACATCGGGGTTAAGCAGGGATGTGTGACGCTCCCATGCTTTGTAACCTCTATATCTCTGACCTTCTCCGACGCATGGAATAAAAATCTTATTGTCCACCTAAACTAGGGAATTTCCCTGTTATGGGCATGCTGTATGTGGATGACCTGATACTGTTCGACAGAACATTATCAGGCATCAAGAGCATGCTAGAGGAACTCTCACAGTATTCTTTCCAGCTGGGACTTGCCATCAACCTAAGAAAGACGAAGATCATGTCAATTACTAGAAAGGGACCAACTCGTTCTGGAATTCAAACCAGTCTGGGTACAATAGAATTTGTTGATTCTTATGTTTACTTGGGCCTGGAGTTCGACGTATCCTCTAATCACGACCGAATAATTGCACAAAAAAAGAGGCGAGCTAAACTGCTGACACTACAGGCCTGTAAATTTGCCAGGGGGAATGCGGGGTACAGTATGGCCTGTATTGTAAAGTTGTACCAACAGTGCTTTGTGCTGGCCATGCTCTACGGCTTGGAAGCTCTGGCTATGCAGGACCTACATTTTTTGACATTTTTATTCATGGGTTGTTGGTGTATTAATTGGTACTGTGACAGTGATATTTGTTGATGTGTTGATTTAATGAATTTGGTTAGGGTGTTTGTGATGATATGTTTGTCATATTCTGTGTAAAGTTTCAATTTTGGACTAAAACACATATTAGGCAACTAGCATACATGTGTCCTCTTTTTGTGTTCCTTCTACTCTGTGATTGTTCAGTTCATTTATGAAATAAATCATGACATTTTCTTATTAGTCTGTACTATTTACAAACCACTTTCTGTCCGTTTATATAACTCAGTTTCTTAACACAGTACTTGAACAATCTAAATGATGTGATTGATTCTCATTTGGCATTGCATGATATGATATGGCATTTGTACGGCGCCTATACACTAGTGTTTCAACTGTTCCACTATGATGCCAAGTTATTGGTGATTTATTCAGTTAAAAAGGGAACGCCCCCTCTCTTTGTGTACAATGTGGCACTGTCTTGTTGTATAAACGCCTTATAAATATCCAATACATACATAAAGTGGGATTCCTTACCTGAAGAAAACTAAGGATAGTCTGTTTCAGGAAGTCCAAAGCAAATGTCTGTCTATGTCCCAAACATGTGTGCGGATATCGGTGGCAACAGAAGTAGTGTTCAAACAAGTTCTGACCTTCTTCTAGCTCTTGGTTTGTTAAAGGTTCAACGTAGTTCACAATAAAATGGGGGTCCCTTCCCCAGCTTTCCAGTCTTCTGACTTTTCAACACAACACAATTCCTTGGGACCCTTCCCAGCTCCTCTGACTTGGGTAACTTTCGCCAATTGTTAACGCATACAATAAAAGCATAGAACTCGCCCAATCTAACACCAAGGAGCTATTTAGTATCCTGAAAGAGCTAGAATCCCCTGCCACTCCCCCCGATACTTGCTCCAAAGACAGCACCTGGTGTACTAATATCCAAAAAGCCCTCCTTGGAAAAATCGTCACCCTCCAATCCAAAATCAATGAAAAAAAAATGTGTTTGCAGCCCAGCCTGCAACACAAACCGCCACAGACTAACATCAACCCTAACATCGAATCCTTGAAACCCTTCAGCTTCACACCTCTCTCCATCACTGAAGTAGAACACATTATCAATAACCTTAAACCTACCAATTGTCAGGGGGACCCCTGCCCTGCTACCATTGTTAAGGAAGCCGCTCATAACTTAGCGCCCTTCATCACCACACTCATTAACTCCTCCTTCAGCACTGGGGTTGTCCCTGACAACCTCAAGGATGCCTGGGTCATCCCTCTCCTGAAAAAACCCACCTTGGACGCCAGCATACCCACTAACTACCGACCAATCACTACGGTCCCTTTCCTCTTAAAAATTCTTGATCGTGCTGCATACCTACAGATCCAAGATTACCTAGAAACCAATAATCTTCTGGGTCTGAGGCAATCCGGTTTCCGCCTGCGATATGGCACTGAAACAGCTCTACTTGACCTTAAAACCCAGATTGAAGACCTCAAAGTTAAGGGCAAACTGGCCGTCCTACTCCTGTTAGACCTCTCTGCGGCCTTCGATTTGGTAAATCACAAAATCCTATGCCGTCACCTAAAAACTGCCGCCCACTTCTCCGACAAAGCAACAGCCTGGATCACCTCATTCCTGGATAATAGATCAATGCGAGTCTTCTCGCCTACCGCCACCGCAGAACCTTCCGCAGTCACCTGCAGAGTGCCTCAAGGTTCCTTTGTATCCCTGACACTCTACAATGTATTTACAAAACCTCTATTTGACATTTTGGATAGTCTGGGTGTTAGGTATACCAACTACGCTGATGACACCCATATACTTATCCCCATCACAGGTGACCACAAAACCGACTCACTCGCCATCAACGCCATGTATCAAGTTATCCAGGCCTGGATGGCTCAGCACGAATTGTGCTTAAATGACGACAAGACGGAGTTCATCATCCTTGGCTCCCACCAAAGACTTAACAAACTTGACCCCTCGTTTAAAGCCTTCACCATTGATGGCAACACCATCAAAGTGGCCAAGGACACAAAAACGCTTGGTGTCTACATCGACTCCACTCTCTCCCTTTCCACACAAACCAACGCAGTATCATCTTCGGCTTCATACACTTGCAAGCTCATCACAGCGTGCCGCCCCTTCCTCTCACCAGCCAACTGCACCACATTAGCCAGGACCTTGGTCCTATCCAAAATTGATTATTGCAATGCTCTCTATCTAGGGACTAACCAATGCAATACGAATAAACTTTAAATCATCCAAAATAACGCCATCAGAGCGGCGCTCAATATTCCCAGGAACCTCCACATTTCTGACTCCAGACGAGGCCTTAGCTGGCTCTCCGTCTCCCAAAGAGTCTCCCTCAAAGCACTCGCCCTCACACACAAAAGCCTTGCCAATCAAGCCTCTAGATACCTAGCCAGTAGATTTGCACTACACACCACTGGGAGACCTCTCAGAAGTGCCCAAACCAACTGTCTCTCTGTCCCACGCTTCAACTTGCAAAGATCTGGTGGACGCAGCTTCCCAGTCCTAGTAGCCAAGCTGTGGAACTCGCTACCTAATCCACTTGGAGCAGAAACTTCATTCCCAGCCTTCAAGCGCAAAGCTTCAGCCTGGCTGTCTGCCCAGGACTCGTCATTACTCCTATCTCATAACGTCCAGGGTCTCTACAACTGCGTCACTGACTCACTGCCATTATCTGCTCTATCACATTATACACTCCCTGTATAAATGACCCTTTATGTACTCCTCATTCTACTGTTTTACTTCACCATGCCTGTAATTACATGCTGTATAATTTGTATATACGTATATTCTATTCTGATGGTCTATTTTACCATGCCTGTAACTAAATGATGCGCCCGGTTGCCCTTGGGCTTGGTGCGCTCTATAAATAAATAAAATACAAAATACAAATACAATTTACAGTGCAGTTCCTGAATTGCCGATCATACCAGTGCAGCTCATACCAAACCTCCTGGCTCTTTAACACAAGCTTTGTGGGTGCCTTCAGTGGCTTTTCTATAGGAATATGCACTTGGTCTAGGCGCAGTAGTCGGTCCACCCTTTATAGGTCATACAACCAATGTACTGTTAAGGAGAATTCTCTTCTAAGGCTAATTTCCCTTACCTATAGAGTCCCCCAGCAGCTTTGCTGGATTTGAAGGGTTTACTTTTTTCTCCTGCTAAGAGTGAGACCCTTTTTTCCCACTCTTAGACAGATTGCTAGTGTGTGTTTTAGGCTATCTTGTGTGCTTATGGTCTATGGGGTTTTTCCCACCCTCATAGGAGTCCTCTTTTTAACATGTGTGTTACACAGCACCTTCAGTGCAGTACCACAGGGGTGTCGTAGCGAACCCCAAACATAGACTCCATACCCTGGGACTGACTACTGTCTCCCAGGGCATGTAAAGTCCCAATTGACTTTACTAGTCAAATCCTATGAACAAAAAAGGGTGCAACCCATCTTACTATGGAGGTACTGGGAAGGGTTAATAGTTTTTCCCTGGTGTTCATTTTCGAGGGGGTACCGTACAGTCCCTCTCTCAAAAGTTTCTGGCTGTTGGCAGTGGTTACTACCAAAAATATTCGACCGCAAATATTTTCCTATGGGATTTTCCCATTGTTCAAGGCTACCACTTTTACTGACAGCCTCTAACATACCGCCGGTTTATTTTAATATTAACTTTACTCCGGTAGGTTTTTATTGCCAGAACTTTGATTTAATTTCTTTCTCGTGTCTTTCTCTATAGTCCTAACCCAGGTTGGGGATCCTTTGTTCGTCCTTTTGGTGGGCTTCTGCACAGAAGCCCTCCTTTCGGTGCCACTGAGTCTGGGGTAGACAGGTTGTGTGGGAGGGGGAATAGGCACCCTGGACAGGGTTGCCTATGCAACCCAAGTCGCACTCTGCCCTGATAGGCTGGGGGGTTCTCCCGCCAGGAGAGCCACCCCACTGTGTGAGTGACAGCTAGGCTGTATGAATGGGGGTCTTGCAGCATAAAAGCAGGGTCCTGAGGACTGGAGGATAAGACGTCGCCACTGGAACTAAGAAGCCAAAGAGGAGAGAAGCCAAAAACATCTGCAACGACTAAACAACCGGTGAAGCCCTGCTGCAGATCCTCGCCACTTTTCTCCAAGGACTCGAGAAGATCTTCATCTGCAAGACCCTTCTTCCCTTGAGCTGGTGGGGGCAACCAGTTCGCCAATCTCCTTCCAGGTCCTGCCTTGGTCGAATCACCAGTGCCACGCAGTAGGAGACCGGATAGCCAGGCACCAGTCCACCCGGACCGCGATTTAAAGAAGCAAGAACATTTTGCTCCTGGGCACTTTGCCCTGTACCACTGATTCTGGCACAGGCCTATTGACTCTGGCTAAATCTGTTACAACTGCCTTCTCTAGATTGCTTCTCACCTAGAAATGTGTTGGTGCACCTAACTCTTATAACCACCTTTTCCTTCCCACTAATAAACTTGTGAAGTGCCATTTTGCTTGGTTTTCACCTCAGTATTTTACATGCTAAAGTACTGCCTTGCCTAACTTGTTAACAATCTTCTTGGGAAGTGTTGCTGGTGTGCTCAAGAGTATATTCCTGTATAACTTGGCCTTTCCCTTCCTTTTGAGAAATTGATAGAGTGCCATTTCTGCTTGGTTTTCACTGTGCTGTTTTGCTCAGTTTTCACTCTTGCTCAAACTTGTCTACAATTTAAATAGGGAGTTGTGTATACTTTTCTTGACTGATTTAACTTGCTTTTATAATAGTGATTTGTGTGTGAACATCAGAGTGTGTAAAATAAATATATATATTCTTTTTGATACAAAGCTTTGGTCAGTGTTTCCTTGTTCCATAGTATTGTAGTCCTAATGTGTAAACCCTGAATACTGCTCAATCTTTGTGGTACAGACTGATACCAAAGGGGATTTATTGTTCATACCTGTAGTCTTAATCTTCTGTAGTGCTCTCTAAGGGAACTGCACAGGATTCTGCCTTTTTGGCTTCTCCTTCAGACACGTTGCCACTATTTCAGCTTTTCAATGGTGCTCAGTTCATTCTCGTTTCACATCCTTCTGATACCATATAACTTGGTTCATCACCATTCACTTGTTGCGCTTTTACTGTTTCTCTTGGCTCCTGCAAATGCTTGTTCATTCACATTTATTCAACACAGATCTTTATACTCCTTTGGCCCTTGCCAGGGTTTTTTTCTTTTGCACAGTTCCTTATATTCTCATGGCTTTTGCCAATGCTTGTTCGCGAATGCTTGCTTTTAGTCAAATCCATATTCAAAAAGTGCTCGCTTTCACTGTCATTCTTATCAGTATTCAACATACTAGCTTTCGTTTTACACCGGTTGTCCCGGTGACCCCATCTTCTGGGTTGACTCACTGGTCCCAGCTTATGGCATTCCAGCCAGGCCTCTTGCTGCCCCGGGTTTCCTTCTCTCCTGTGCAGCATCTCGCTTCTCCCCAGCGGCTCTCCGTGGCTTCGCTCGCCCTGCCAATGTTTCTCCAACAGCCCCAGTTTCTCATTGCCACCGACGCTGGTTCCCTTTTCTCTTGGTCGACTACCAGCCTCTAGCTTCTTTCAGCCTACTTACTGCTGCATACATTCTGCATCTTCCAGGGTCTCCCGATCACTCCGTCTGCCACGCTCACCCTGCAGTCCATAGACCTGCTTTCACCGCAGTTGACTCCCTTTCCACAGCACTTTCTGCTTTTACACCTCCCGCCAGGTTGGTTGCTCCAAAAAGGTCCTGTATTACTCCTGCTGGCCTCCTCCTCGTCCCAGTACATAACTGGTGCTTTTCTGTATGTATGTCAGTAAGGGAAGGGTGTATCTGATGCTTGTGGATCTGCTTAGTCACTTGCTATGCATATAGTCCGTCATCTAGTGGTAATCTCGGCATATTGCATCTTTTTTTCGAAGATCGAAAGGGCTGTCGACATGGGCGTAACTATAACACTATCCCTAACGTGGCGTGTAGTGTACCCAAAATCCCTCACGCGTCGGTTTCCCACAGATTGTTTTTTTTCTTCCACCAACCTAGTTGGTCGCTTATGCAGAGCTCCCAATTTTATATTACCTATCTATTCCCATGGCCTACGGTCATTTAGTCCACTTCAGCCATCATCTCGACAACTGTTTCATGAGACTCCTGCACGCGGACGCCGCCATCCCCGACTGCTCGGAGACTATTGACTGTGTGGCTTCGGCCTTCAGGCCTGGCCTTTACAGTAGGGAGAGTGGAGCCCTGTCTTCTACTTCTCTCTCAATGTATTTCTTTCACCCCTCTTCCTTTCCTCTTGGTCTGGCTGCAGCTCACCTCTGCTATGGAGAGGACTCCTTTAAATTCTGTCCGTCCTGTAACAGCTAATTTCCCCGGAGAGACACCCATTGTAAATGTAACAGGTGTCTTCCTCGCGATCACGACAAGGTAAGGCCTGTAAACTCTTTCGACCTAAAACGCTGATAGACAGGCGGACTAAGCAGTGAGCGGTCTTCGCTATGCAGGCCGAGAATCTATCCCCAGCGGGCACCGTCGCTTCGGAGGAAGAATCCGTGGCTGGAAATAATATTTCTCCCGCCCCTATGGGCGGAAGATTTATTATTTACTGCTACTTTCCAAGCACCCAGGCCTGCAGTAATAACGTAGCCTGCTTGCAGAGGGCATTTAACATTTTCTTTCAGACTCTGTGATAAGATGCCACAAGCGCTTTAATCACGAGACTGAAAAAAAATTTAAAATGCCCTCTGCAAGCAGGCTATGTTATTACTGCACCATGCTGTTATTAGTGCGGGGCCTGGGTGCTTAGAAAGTGGGTGGAAATAATTGCCACTTTCTAAGCACCCAGGCCCGCACTAATAACAGCATGGTGATGCAGAGGGCCTTTACATATTCCTTCAGTCTCGTGAATAAGGTGCCACGAGCATTTAATCACGAGACTGAAAGCCAGGGTTCCAGTGAAACTTGATCCATTTTGGAACGTCTTTGTATGTCAGATAACTGCAGTTTTAAAGCACACTGCTATCCATCTAGATAATCTGATAGAAGACTGTGACATGCCAACATTCTGGGACCAGTTTCAAAAATAGTAAGTAGCATATGATGACATCACAGTAGATGTCACATCAATTTTACCCAATTAAATGACAAAGAAATAATCTGGGGGATTAACAGCCGCCGATTATCACTAAACGGCCAGGGAGCAGGAAGTTGAAACAATAATACCTACTGAAAAGCTATAAATCCTATGTAAAGCCTATGTCAGCAAGTGCCTGCTGTGGAGGAACCAGTGTGAAAAGGCAACGAGGTGATAACACTTCTGTATACCCCAAGGGAAGTGATGGCCGAAAGGGCTCCCGCAAATGCAGCTAAGGCATTAAGCCCCAGAACAAAAGTATATATAAATTGATGTATTATTATATAACACGGCAGACTGGCAACATGGGGTAGTTGCTGTGGACATCCCTGAGGCTCATGGCCCTTACCAAATGAAAAGGCTGAAAGGCCTGGATGCTCTCCCTGAATGCAGGGCTTATGTTAGCAACAGGCTGGCAGTAATATTTCTCCTACCCATTCCGGTGGGACAGATATTTCCAGCCACTTAAGCACATTGCTGTGGGTTATCAGTTGCTGTTTGTCTGTTTTGTAGACATTGGAATGTGTGTGTAGAGGACGATAACAGGAAAGAGTAAACCTTCACACTGACTCTGACAACAAACGAAGAGTCACCGGAGAGGTAAGAAAAGCGTAGCCCATCTTTTTATACTAAAAAAACATCATCTTTTGTGTTGGTGCCATAGGCAGCGCAGCGCCTTACAAGAATGGAACCACATTTAAAAGGCCTTTTGCAAGCAGGTTGTGTTATGGGGTTGTCACTTGTAGTCTTGTATTCAGGGTGGTGCAAATACTCCCCCCAAAGGTGGTTGCTTCGAGTGATTTGTGTTCTTTGCAAATAAACAACCATTGTGTGGTTCTTGAAACACAAAACAAATGTGTACTAATTAGAGCTTGGAAGGTATGTGGTAGGTTGCTGGCAAATTCTGGCTTCACTGCTTAACCAAACTGTGTGATCCTGGGCAAATCATTTGATCCAACCCAGCCACACCAGTGTGCTGGCAAGAACAGAAATGTGCATTATTTATCCTTAGGCAGTGCTGGTGGCCTGATGGGCATTGCACAATTTGCTGCTAACTTGCCACTCAGTACTTCCCACAATGCAGTGGAGTCACAAAATGCGGTGCCTGTGCGCCATAGGTTTAGAGCAGAGATTTCCAACCTCTTGGGCACCCTGATGATTTTTCTGTTGGCTTTTAGGTGTCTGGGCTGCCACTCACTCTTAAGATCGTTTATTTTGATCTTTTAAATCATCTCAGTTTTTGCTGTCTTGCAATAAGCCAGACCACAAATGGATGATTACATGTTACCTTGCTGGGCCTATTTGTCTCGCAGATGAAACTTTATGGCCCTAGTAACTGGTAGGTGCTGCACCAAGGCCTCAATGACCTGGGCAGGCCAAGAACCATTTGGTTCTGCAGAATAAGATAACTAATGTCCCCAATTTGTCATAAACTCATTGTAGCTGCTGTCTTCATCTTGGGCAGTTTCTTGTCACTTTTTTATGCCGAACACTAGTTAAATGAAACTTGATAATAAAATAAAAAGGACACATGCACAATTGCGTCTTTATTGATGTCTTGTTGAGAGGGACACTGCACTATGCACCACTGAATGCTGCATGACCCAGCTGCACAGAGCTTTGAACTGAAAAATGTTTTAAGAGCTTTTTTTATCAGATCTTTTTATGTAGTCCATTCATGCAGTGAACCTTACATTTTACACTCATTGCACGAATGTATTACTTCAGAGGTACATAGAAATGCTGTATTCTTGCATGTCTTGGGGTAAAACTAACTTCTGGTGACATTTAAAATATGAGTACAAAATTGCTAATCAAATAGGTTTATTTGCTAATCAAAAATATTTTAATTAGCAAATTCTGCTAATTAATTTTGGAAAACTAATTTATGCCTTGCCCTTTTACTTTGACACTACGCCACTCGGACTCCCTTATTTTCATTTGATGGTCGACGCTTGCTCCCATGTTAGATTTAGGTTTAGGTTAGGTGTTTTTGTACCCTGCATTAATTGTTCACTAAACACCCTTGAACTGTGATCACTTGCGTCTGTCTTTACTGTTGCCACCATGAGTTCCTTACAGGACCCTGCTCTGCCTAGGGGCATATTGAGATTTGACACTAGATGACATTGTCCAGAAAACACTGCAATAGAACTCAGAGCCCATCCTTTGAAAGGCCTTCTACATGTGCCTGTGCTCACGGCAGCATATGCTATCCTATTGGGGAAAAGGCCAGCTATACAGAGCTGTGTTTGTCCTCTTTTTAGGGGTCGTGTGGGTGAGGACTCCAAAATTGAATATACCAAGAGGAAATCCCACAAAACGGCTTCCTCCCTTTAAGCTAGAAGGTTGTTCTTAATATCCACCTGGCACATACACACATAACCTATTTAAAATAATTTAGGTGAGAACACATGGTTTTCAAAAATAAAATTCATATTTTAAGGTTCGTACATTTATAAAACACAATCATAAAAAAGAGATTTCTGGAGGATGGGTCCTCCGACGTATTCCATATCTATGACAGTAATCACCACAGCTGTGCTGCTTTGGAAAATCTTTTGGCATCTGCGTCGATGTTGATACGCTGCCCTCGAGGACCTCCTCCGACAGCCAACGTCACTGGATGTTATAAGTAGGACGCACAACACCCGTAGCCTCAGTTCCGTTGTTTCCGCGAACGTGTTCGCTTCGGAGATCCCGGCGCGCCTCGACTCTTTGGACTTTCTTTTCCTTATCGGTTCTTCGAACCTATTTGTTTGTGAAGTTATCCTTTGTGATGTCTACCTAGTCTTCCACCCCGCGTCTGGGCTTTAAGAAGTGCGGGGACTGTGGGTCCAAGATGTCGGTGCCTCGGGGAGGCCCATGACACGGATGATTGTGTCGACTGCCAATCGCTTTCGTCCAAAGCCTTGCGGGAGCGCAAGAAGAAACTGTTGGTAGATAAGGTTCCAAGCCACGGAAGTCGAGGTCTGCGGGGCTTTCGATGGACGATTCGAGGGGCGACTCTCCGCATCGTCGTCGGAAGTCCAGTGGGTCTCGGTCCCGGAGTAGGTCCCGCCACTCCTCTGCCTCTTCGAGGCACTCCCGGAAGCGCCGTCATCGGTCGCCTTCCCGGTCCTCATCCGAGGACTCTGACCGTCGGTGGGTCGCTTATCCCACCAAGCATGCGACGCCGGAGGAATCGGCTTCCTTCGGTAAGAAAATGCTAGTGATTCTCGAATCGCAGGGCACTGGTCCGTCCGCGCCTCCGAGTGGGGTCGGTCGTGATCGGTCGAGAGACACTGCTCGTACACCTTCGGGCTCGGGTGATCGGCACGATTCGCGCGAAAGGTGCCACTCGGACAAGGGGAATTGTTCTCGTCATGCCCGTTCCAGGTGCCGGTCCTCAAGGCGCTCGAGACCGTGTGCACCTGTGGTGTCTTCGAGGAAGACGTCGATGCCTGTGGCGCCCAGGCTGTCTAGGGAAACGCTCGGGGCTCCGCCCTCGAGGCCTGTGTTGACGCCGTCGATGCTGTCGGCACCGCATTCGGCGCCAACGCCCTCAACGCCTTTCGAGGCTGTTTCGACGGGGGTACCCCGGGGCACGGTGGAAAGGCTCTGGCCAAGGTCAAGCATGGCTTTGTTCCCCATTCTGTGCCCTCTTACCGCCATCTTGAGTACATTTCAGAGGTGGATGAGGGCTCTGATGATGGCATGGTTCCTGGTACGGTGCCGGATGAGATTCTCTCGGGCCATAGCCAAATTGAAGACCTGCGTCAGTCCCTGCACGACGCCAGTGGTCTGGGCACCTCTCCGGAGGTGGAGTTTTGTAGGCCTGAGCCTGGCACTCATGCCGACTCCTCGTACCGGCGCCTTATGTCTAGGGTCACTGAGTACTTGGGGTGGTCTGCTCCCCCAGGGGATTTTCTTCAGGATGACCTTACGGATATCCTTGACCAAGGTCCACCAACTGACCCGGTACTGCCGTTCCATATGGCTCTACAGAGGAGGGTAGTGGCGGCTTGGACTGCTCCGGAGAGTTTCCCGGCAGTGGACAAGTCTTTGCTGCGAAAATACTGCCCAGCCAGTAGCGATCCCTGCTACTTGACCAAGCACCCCACTCTGGAGAGTTTGGTGGTGCAGGTGGCTACAGCCCCAGCAAAGCAGGCGTCCTATCCTACCATCCCTCCTGATAGGGACGACAAGTGTTTTGATGGTTGGGCGAAGAAAGGGTTTTCTTCAGGGAGTATGGCGCTTCAGGTGGCCAACTCCGTGTGTGCCTTGTCTCGTTTCACGCACACTCTGTGGAACTGTGTTTCCTTAGCGGCTGAACATATTCCCAAAGGGGACGAACGGGATGGTTTCCTTTCTATGGTCCAGGATGGCAATGATGCCATGTGTGAGGCCGTTCAGTCAGGTTTGGACATGGCAGATTGCGTCAGCCGGCCCATGGCAGCGAGCACCGTAATACGCAGGTTTGCGTGGTTGCGGAAGTCGGGGTTTGCTCCTGATGTGCAGGCCCGGCTCCTCAACATGCCCTTTGACGGGGAACATCTTTTTAGCAGCAAGGCTGACGAGAGCCTTGAGAGGTTGCAGACCTCCAAAGCTGCAGCGAAGTCTTTGGGCGCTGCAGTTCGACAACCTCCGCCTTTTCGTCCTAGGGGACAGCAATGGAGTGGAGGTTCCTTTCGTTATTACTCATCCTTTGGTAAAGCGAGAGGAGCTGCCAGTCAAAGGGGCCACCATAGAAGTGCCAGAGGTGGAAAACAAGGTACTCGAGGTGCCAAGGCCGCTCGGGCAGTTGCCTCTTTGCCCTCAGGCAACGCCGCAGCTGCTTCAGCTTAGTCATGAGGCCATGTCCCATGGTTCGCCGGTTGGGGGAAGGCTGGTGCAGCATCTTGTAGAGTGGCATGCCATTACTTCAGATGTGTGGGTTCTGGAGATCATAGCCCACGGCTACTGTCTTCCTTTCCGGCAGAGGCCTCACGACAATCCACCGGGGAATCTCTCTTTGAAGAGTCTGGACCTGCTCCTTGCGCAGGAAATTCAATCCCTGCTGGAGAAAGGCGCCATAGAACTGGTGCCTGTAGCGGAGAGGAACCAGGGATGGTATTCCCCTTATTTTTTGATTTCCAAGAAAGACGGGGGATTGAGACCCATCACGGACTTGCAAGGTTTGAACAAACTCCTCAGGAAGGACAAGTTCAAGATGGTTACTCTCTCTCAAGTCCCCCATGCCCTTCAACTTCAGGACTGGTTAGTGTCTCTCGACCTCAAGGATGCTTATTTTCATGTGCCGATCCATCCAAAGCACAAGAAGTACCTGAGGTTCGCGGTTGGCGACTCGCACTTTCAGTTTCGGGTCCTGCCGTTCGGATTGACCTCCGCCCCAAGGGTCTTCACCAAGCTCATGGTAGTGGTGGCAGCGCATCTCAGGAAAGGGGGGATTCACGTCTACCCCTACCTGGACGTTTGGTTGATCAGGGCGCGCTCTCCCGAGCAAGTCCTGGATCATCTGTCAGTCACCTGCCACTCCCTCCACAAGCTGGGCTTCTGCCTCAACTTAAAGAAGACCCATTTGACACCAACTCAGAGGCTCCAGTACATCGGAGCAGTGCTCGACACGTCCATGGGGCAGTGTTTTCCTCCCCAGGTGAGGGCTCATCACTTTCAGCAGATGGTGCACAAGTTTCAGCTTGCCCAGAGTCTCCCAGCGTTCGAGTTCTTGAGATTGTTCGGCCTCATGGCATCCTGCATTCTTCTGGTGCCAGAGGCCAGGTTGCGGATGAGATCTTTGCAATGGGCACTCAAGCTCCAGTGGTCTCACTCCTCCGGCAGGATGTCGGACCTTGTTCAAGTGCCGTCCTCGGTCACCCAGGACCTTCTGTGGTGGGCCATCGAAGGTAATCTGATGAAGGGGGCTCCTTTTTGGCTACCCTGGCCGGAGGTGATGATTGTGACGGACGCATCCCTCATGGCATCGGGAGCTCATGTCAACGAGTTGACAGTCAGCGGTCGTTGGTCGCCGTCGGAGCCCAGACTCCATATCAATCTGTTGGAGCTGAGGGCCATCAGACTTGCCCTGAAGGCTTTTCTGCCGACTGTGCGAGGAACAAATGTCCTGATCCTGACGGACAACACAGTGGCCATGCACTACCTCAACAAAAAGGGGGGGGGCAGGGTCACTTCCTCTGTGCAGGGAGGCGATGCAGCTCTGGTTCTGGGCAATCCAGCAGGAAGTTTCGATCTCTGCAGTTCATCTGGCCGGAGACGAAAATGAGACGGCGGACGCTCTGAGCAGGCAGAGCGCGATCTCTCACGAGTGGGAGTTGGCTCAGGAGATTATCCTGGAGATCTTTGCCCTTTGGGGGACCGCTCAAGTGAATCTCTTCGCCTCCAGTGTCAACCGGAAGTGCGAAAGGTTCTGCTTGTGGGAATTTCCTCCAAAAGGAGCCTTAGGAGACGCGTTCGTGGTGGAGTGGTCTTTCCAACTGCTGTACGCGCTTCCTCCAGTCCCCGTCATCCCGCAAGTGCTGCAGAGGTTACGAATGTTCAGTTCCCGGATGATCCTCATTGCTGCGGCGTGGGCCCAGAGGGCGTGGTACCCGGACCTTCTCGACTTGTCCATTTGCCCTCCACGTCGTCTTCCCTACCGAGACGATCTGCTCTCACGGGAGGGGGGTTAGGTTCTCCATCCAGAGGTCAGATCCCTCAACCTTCACGCTTGGTTTCTGAAAGGTTGAGGTATAAGGATTGGGACCTCCCGGAAGATGTGATGGAGGTGTTGCTTTCGGCCAGAAGGCCCGCAACTAAGTCCCTGTACCGTTGCCTTTGGCGAAAGTTCTGCGACTGGTGCAGGGTTAAGAATGTGGATCCTTTTGCATGTAACATTCCTGTGGTTCTGTCTTTTTGGCTTTCTTTAGCCCACAGGGGCTTGCAAGTGGGTACGGTTAAAGGTTACCTGGCGGCGCTGTCCATATTTAAGCGCTCGTCTGAAGAGTGTAATTATTTTAAAATTCCTTTAATTTCTCAGTTTTTGAAAGGGATCACTAATGTGTTTCCTCCGTCACCTTTCCAGGTACCCGGTTGGGATTTGAACCTTGTCCTCAAGTTTCTGATGGGTGCTCCGTTTGAGCCTTTGCATTCTTGCCCTTTGAGATTGTTAACTCTTAAAACTGTATTTTTTGTTGCAGTCACTTAGTTACAGGCACTTTCAGTTAAGCCACCCTTCACTGTATTTCATAAGGACAGGGTTGTCCTTAGAGTTCGTCCTTCCTTTCTTCCGAAGGTGGTGTTGGAATTTCATTTAGACCAGAAGGTGGTTGTTCCGGCATTTCATCCTCCTCCACATCCTGGTAAGGAAGAGGAGATGCTCCATAGGCTCGATCCTAGGAGAGCTTTAATCTTTTATATTTCACGCATGTCCCGGGTCAGAGTGGACGATCAACTCTTCATTGGTTATGCTGGTAAGCGTTTGGGACAAGCTGTGACTAAGCAGACTTTGTCTCGCTGGATTATTCTGGCTATTTCTGAGTGTTACCGCTTGGCGGGTAAGGACCCATTGGTCGGCTTGTGGGCCCATTCTACCAGGGGTATGGCTGCCTCTACTGCCTTACAGAGGGGTGTTCCTATTCGTAACATCTGTGATGCAGCCACCTGGGCTTCGGTCCATACATTTGTACGTCACTACTCCCCTCGATTCCATCCGTGGGCAGGATCTGACCTTTGGCAAGGCGCTCCTTTGCTCCGCAATTTGATTGGGCATCCTAAATGTATTTTTCTGAATTCTTTTCCCACCTCCTTGCATTGGTACTGCTTTGGGAGTCTGTCATAGATATGGAATACGTCGGAGGATCGAATCCCCTCACAGAACAAGTTACTCTCTTACCTGGTAACGTTCTTTCGATGGGATGGTCCGATGACGTATTCCATATTGCTCCCTACCTTTCTTTCCTCGCTACGGAATTTCTTATGCGATTGCAGCTTTCTTTTCCGCAAGGCTTTGTGTGGTCAGACTGGCAGAAAACTGGTGCCACACGTTCTGGGGAAAAAACTACAACCGATGCTACGGGCATCGTGCCTCCTACTTATAACATCCAGTGACGTCAGCCGTCGGAGGAGGTCCTCGAGGGCGGCGTATCAACATCATTGACGCAGGACACAGATGCCGAAAGATTTTCCGAAGCAGCACAGCTGTGGTGATTACTGTCATAGATATGGAATACGTCGTCGGACCATCCCATCGAAAGAACGTTACCAGGTAAGAGAGTAACTTGTTCTTTTGTTAAAACAATTGACCTTGATGTGTCTTTCAAAGAACTCCTTCTAAAAAGGAGTTCTTTGAAAGACACAAGAACAACTGTTGGCATATTCGATTCATTTTGTTTGATAACACTGCAATTTGTGTCTTGATGCATATACACCAATAATGAAATGGTGTTTGAGATAAATGATCTAGTTTTGTGAACCATCAAGGTCAATTGTTTTAACAAAAATCTCTTTTTTATGATTGTGTTTTACAAATATATGAATATTATTTTTGAAAAACCATGTGTTCTCACCTAAATTATGTTGAATAGGTTGTGTGTGTATGTGCCAGGTGGATATTGGGAACAACCTTCTAGCTTAACGGGAGGAAGCCGTTTTGTGGGATTTCCCCTTGGTATATTCTATTGGGGAAAAGGACATTGGGGTGATCCCCTTTGATTCAGACCCACAGTGTAACCAGTATGCTAACCTTAAAATGATCTCTTTTTTTGTAATCCACGCAGAGAAGACCTAGTGATGAAGTGAGGCCCTAATGGGATTGAATTGGCCTATGGGTTACTGTATTTAATCCCATGTATCTGTAGTGTGAATGAAATGTGTCTTGATATATTTGTAATATTTTGTATCTTTTGCAAAATACATACTTTAATGGCTTAAGGCCAAAATAAAGTGAACAAATGAATACTTTTTGACTTCTGCATTTTCAACAGAATTTTATACTGAGTTTATTTATATATGGTTATTCCCAGAGCATATCTGTTTGCTCCTGAAGAAGCTAGAGCCACTTGTTCAACCAGCCGAAACGTATGGCTCATTAGTACCCGCGAGAGTGAAGCAGAATGCAACACGCATTCTGATTGGCTCTCGCGGGGTTCTTACCCGGCCGAGAATCCAGCTGCCTTGTCCTCAGCAGGGAAGCGTGGCAGTCCCTCGGCCAATGAGGAGGCTTGAAGCGGGGCATCCCCGCCCCGAGCCTCCCCACGGCTGAGAGGCTGCCTCCGCCCCCCGCTGGGGACTCGGGTAAACTTTTTTTTTTCCCCCCTTCCCTCCCTCCCTCCTCCCTACCCCACCCCACTTACCTTCTTTCCCCTGCGTCCCTGGTGGGGGACGATGGCAGCCTCCAGCAGTGTGGAGACTCTGCACCTCCACACAGCTGGAGGCTTCCATCGTCCCCTGGCAGGGACAAAGGTACTTTTTTTTTTTTTTTTTTTTTCCTCCAAACCTCCCCCCAACACCCCCCCCTTCCCCTCCCTCCCGCCCTCCCAACCCCACTTACCTTCTGCTTCTTCTTTTTTCGGGAGCGGACGCGCTGGGAACACTTGTGTTCCCAGCGCGTCCGCTCCCGAAGGCCGCCATGGAAAGAAAAAACGGACTCCCGTTTTCCCTTTCCCGACGGCCATTTTCTTGGTCGTTTTTTTTTTTTTCCTGTCCCGAAACGCCGCGGCTTTTCGGGACAGAAAAAAATGCTTTTAGTGCCCCGGTCACGCATATAATGTTAGCAGCGTATGTGTCTGCAAGGCCCTATGGGTGCATTGGTTCACCTCAAGACATAACAAGACTCTAGATTAAAGGGTTCCGTAGAGTAGCTGCGGTGATCTTCTGTTAGTAATGCAGCTAGGGAATAAATGGGGGACACAGTGGTTCGATTTGCCACCATATGTTTTTATGTGATTCACATTTTCAGCTTTTGTCTATTTCTTTTGTTGATATGAAAACATTGTATGTTTCTTTATTATTTTACATGTGCCAGATTGATGAATGAGCCATCTTAGTTTTGCTTTGTCTTTGTGTCTAGTGCTCTCTTTATTTTTGGAGAATGTTCAGGGCGATGAAGTTGATGCCACTGACAATGCTGTTTGTCTTGATTGATTCTTGAGACACATCTGTGTACTGATTAATACATGATTCCTGGTGGGATAATGTATGTCTTATATTACATGGTTTCCCCCAGTCCTACCCAGAGTTGGGGCTTGCCCTCAAGTACTACATTAAAAATAAAGTCAGATTTACTAGTCACAATATTAATTCATGAACACTTCCTGGTATTGAGTCAGAACATCAGTTGTTCTAACAACCAGAAGAAGTAGAAGCGGGTACAAATGCTGTGTAGGTCCAAAATCAGATGTTTATTCATGTGCAGAGGGTTGAATTCCTGGATGTGTTTCTTATACCGCAGGCGACAAGAGTACTGATACCGTGGGATCGCTAAGCATAAAGAGAGAGGACAGACTACACCCAATCCACCCTTCGGAAACAGAGAGTAAAGAGAGACAGAAAGACTGTCTCAGCACAGATGTATGCAAAGGTATGTTATGTGTGCTACTCTTTTGTTCTTTACCTTTCTTTTGGTAAGAAATACCACAAAAGTACATAAAACAAATAAACTCTTAAAAGATCATAAAAGGGGTACATAGAAACATAGTTCAATGTAAACCTTGACCACGGGATATTTATGCAACATAGCCTGTTCGCTTTGCCCTAATTATTAAAGCTGTCTTAATGTAGCATTCAAGCATCTTTCCCAACAAAAGCTCCATTAATTACTTAATATAAAGAAGTGCGGCAGTACTGTGTCTGAATGCTCGTGCTAAATAGTGTCAGGAGGGGTTCCCCCGCATTATAGAGTACTTAGTGCACATCAGGAAGACGTGCATTTCAGACTCTTCCTGCATCAGGCAGAAGGGGCATAAAGGAGTGTCCTTCTTGCTGGTCCCTTCCCTCATAGAGGAGTGTCATTCTTGCTGGTCTCTCCCCTCATAGAGGAGTGTCATTCTTGCTGGTCCCTCCCCTCATAAAGGATTGTCATTCTTGCTGGTCCCTCCCATCATAAAGGAGTGTCATTCTTGCTGGTCCCTCCCCTCATAAAGGAGTGTCATTCTTGCTGGTCCCTCCCCTCATAGAGATGTGTCATTCTTGCTGGTCCCTCCCCTCATAAAGGAGTGTCATTCTTGCTGGTCCTACCCCTCATAAAGGTGTGTCATTCCTGCTGGTCCCTCCCTTCATAGAGAAGTGTCATTCTTGCTGGTCCCTCCCCTCATAAAGGAGTGTCATTCTTGCTGGTCCCTCCCCTCATAAAGGACTGTCATTCTTGCTGGTCCCTCCCCTCAAAAAGGAATGTCATTCTTGCTGGTCCCTCCCCTCATAAAGGAGTGTCATTCTTGCTGGTCCCTCCCATCATAAAGGAGTGTCATTCTTGCTGGTCCCTCCCCTCATAAAGGAGTGTCATTCTTGCTGGTCCCTCCCCTCATAGAGATGTGTCATTCTTGCTGGTCCCTCCCCTCATAAAGGAGTGTCATTCTTGCTGGTCCTACCCCTCATAAAGGTGTGTCATTCCTGCTGGTCCCTCCCTTCATAGAGAAGTGTCATTCTTGCTGGTCCCTCCCCTCATAAAGGAGTGTCATTCTTGCTGGTCCCTCCCCTCATAAAGGACTGTCATTCTTGCTGGTCCCTCCCCTCATGAAGGAGTGTCATTCTTGCTGGTCCCTACCCTCATAAAGGAGTGTCATTCTTGCTGGTCCCTCCCCTCATCGAGGAGTGTTATGCCTTGCTGGTCCCTCCCCTCATAGAGGAGTGTTATACCTTGCTGGTCCCTCCCCTCATTGAGGAGTGTCATTCTTGCTGGTCCCTCCCCTCATAAAGGAGTGTCATTCTTGCTGGTCCCTCCCCTCATAAAGGAGTGTCATTCTTGCTGGTCCCTCCCCTCATTAAGGAGTGTCATTCTTGCTGGTCCACAAACAACGTTTGTTTCTGAATGGGAGCATTGGCAATCTACATTTTCTTTAACCAATGTCTAGCTGCAGACTCCTGTGATACTGGAAATGCATTAGAGGGACAGGGCCTCCGTGTCCTTTTCCTGTACTCCCTTATCATGTGTGTTCTGTGTTCTTTTCTGCACAAGAGTCCAGTGGGACCCCTGGCAGTACAGCTCTTTCTCTTTTTGGTTGTGGTGAACAGAGACCCTTGGGATACCCTTATGGCACCCATGGGTGAGGGTACAACCCTTCACCCCTGGTGTATGCTTTTGGGCACCTGTGTGTGGCCCACAGAGTAGGGTGCGGGCTGGTGGGAGCTCCATGCTGAATTTGACAGGTGCTCTGAATATCCTCCATTTTGGGATACCCAAACCCTGTCTAAGGAATCAGTGGATTCCGGATAGAAGGCAAGATGGCCCTTGTGGCCTCTTATGATATGGCATTTATAATATAATATGGTTTCTATTGCCAGGCGTGTCTGATCTTGCTACAAATATGAATTTTGATTCCTTTGAGCTGAATTAACATCAACATCGGTGCTACACAACGCAATAGCTGTTCGAACATTGGAACAATTTCTGGTCTTTGCTCGAGATTTAGAATTCCTTTGATTTTACCTTGAGTCACACTTACGGGTCTGACCATCAAGAGCATATGACATTGGGAGTCAGTTGTAGTATTGTGCTAATTGTTTCTCCTGATGAATTATGAAATGCTACTACATATATATTGTACTAATTGTTTGGTTCAATTTTTACTGTGAGTGAATGAGGCTGACTGACATGAGTTGTAAATGATGGTTTGATTGTTGAGGAATGATGGTTGTGTTGGCTTTTTTATAATCTGGTGTCTTTTGCTCTCCTGCAATATTTATGTAATTTAATGTGTGTATTAATTGATGATTAACTCATTGTGGAAAATAATGTATCTTAGTAAATACATTTCGATACCTTTAAAAATAAAAAACAAACCTCTGGACAATTTTTCAGTATACTTTGTTACACTAATACCCTGGTCCAGGGTGTGGGGTGTTCCTGTGCCTTTCAGTTTGCTTCTATTGCCTGTTACCTTGTTTTCCCAAAGTCCTGGAAAGGCCTGACTCTGTCCCTTCCTCCTGACTGGCTGTTTGGTGGAAGTTCCATATATGGTGTTGTTGTGAAGTGCAGGCTAGACTGGGTGGAGCCTTCCCAGTGACTGTGTGTTGTGTGGACACCCTTGGGATGGGCCCTGTGTGAATAGAGTATGGGACCAATATGTTATGGGTGTCTGGTTTCTGTGTGTGTGACACAATGAATGAGACGCCCCTGCTTGAGACTGACATGAATGTAGTGTGGTGTGCTGAAAGGATGGGTTCTTGCCCAAATCCACATTCCTTGTTATGGGTGTCTGGGTGGAAGTGAATAGCCTGAATGCATGCAAGTCTGATTGGCTGCCTGCCTGCATGAATGCCCTTCTGTGTGATTGGCTGACTGAGCTTGGCTCAGCCAGAGTAAATGAGGGACAGATGTGTATATCTGGGGACCTCTCACTTCCCAATTTGCACAGAAGCTGAAGTTGAAGCTTGAAGATGCTTATCCTTGAAGCCCAGCTTGAAGAACAAGAATTTCTGCTGCTTTCCTTCGACGAAATATAAAAGCGTTCGAGGACTGATCCGAGAGAGGACCTGGCTAGGAGACCTCTCCCCGAGCTACGAGGGAACATTGTGCAAAAGCTGATCTTCATCGAGGTACCCTGAAAGCCAGTCCCGAAAGACTGTGGACCTGAGAAAGGGTCCAGCAAGAATCTTGAAGTAAAGCACCAGGACATTGAAGCCATCGAAGTCTATTGTCATCGACTGGGGTTCGGAGGATATCCGTAACCCCTGGAAGCCAGTCAAAGTGGGTTGCCCAGAAGCAAGGATACCTTGACTTTGTGCTGCTTGACGACCGGAGCTGCAAAGCTCCACCTTGCCTAAGAACATTTTAACGATGGCTCCATTGCCATCACCGCCAACCGCTTTGTCCCGCCAGAGAAAGTCAAGGTCGTCGACTACCGAGGAAAGTCAGCCGGTGGGTTTCCCGCCACCTGACGCCAACAAAGACGTCCCAACGACACTGACTGAGTGAAGATCCGAAGTCCAGCATGTGATTGAGTTCCGATTACCAAAGCTATCCCGAGATACGTGCTGCGGCTGCAGCACCGACAGACCAGAGAACTGCAGAAGCATCTCCGACGCCCGCTGCTGGACCTACATCCATCACAGAGTCTTCTTTATGTCACCAAACTCATTGCACCAAGGAGGACCGCACGCCTCATCTTCACAGGACTTCCACAATCGATAGTTGCAGTCTTGTCGCAAGTGTTCACTTTTTGTTGAGGAATCTCGACGTTCTGTGGCTCCTATTTTAAAGGAAGTCCACTCTCGAGGGATCCATCGACAAACGGTCAGAGAAACTCTTCTATCTCAGGTACATTGGGGTAGTTTAACTTTTTGACCACAAAACAAGACTGATTAAGCATTTATACACTGAGCTTGCTAATACTTTTATTACAGGTTACTGGGCCTTTTGGCCACTCACTCAATGCCTTTGTTTAGTTTTTGTTTTTTTCCTTTTATTTGCATATAGTTGAGTTAATCAACTTTTACAAAGTTACATAATTTCCTTATTCATAATTTAAAAAGGCCACATTTCAATTACTTTTACAAATTATTATCATTTTCCAATTACATTTCCTTTTACAATTTGGAATATTTCTCAGTTGGATTCTTTATCATATAATTTTACCAAATTTTAAAATCAGATCAGTTTCATTTCATTGTAAAATAAAACATGTGCTTAATATACATTCATTTGCATGAAATATTAACATATTATAAACCACTGCAAGAGAGAAAAAAACACTTATTAAAAACTTCAGGCAGTCTCTGCATAGGTTCTTGTCGGCCACACCTTAAATTTGAGAATGTATGACTTTTAAAAGGCTAATATGAGCTAATAAAAGAGAAATTTTATCACCCCACATCAACCTTAACCAGAGAATATTCATTAAAAAATCAGATTGTAATGACCTGTCATTGCCATATAGCTGTGATCTAGGAATATCAAAGTGTGGACACTTTAATATTCAGTGTTTTAGGGTTTCTACCTCTGCCGGGGTTTGACGGATGCCAGGGATGTTGCTAGGTCTGGAAAAGATCTGGGGCTGTGCTAATGTTGGGACTGTCGGGACTCAAGGCTAGCTTGCCTTTTGGTTGTAGCCCCTGAGATTCTATCTGGGGCTACAACCAAACCAAAAAACCCAGGGCTATAGCCGCCTATGCCCCCCCCTAGCAACGCCTCCTATGGACGCAACAGTACATATTCTCTTCTATTGTCTTACTACTGACCCAACACTGTGTTCTCTCTCGCGTAGGAAAATGATCAAAACGCAATCGCATATAAAGTACACATGCTTTATTACAAGGAGAATATCTAATACAAGTGCTCACTTGTTTCCTCTTCTTTGGAAAGCAAGCATATTCTTTATGAAGTGATTAATTACTCAAAGACTCTATGGTTGACATCCAGTCATGATCATTAAGTTGTTTTACTCTGGACAGTTAATGAGTTCGTCCTCACTAGATTTAATGGTCTGCAGTAAAGTTAGCATTTTATGGCCAAATTTGTTCACAGATTTGACAGAGTTGTCCTTAACATCAGACCCAAATCCTCATAAAGAGAATTTATGGGTGGATTTAAGATGTTGAGATAATTGGAGAGGTGCCTCGAACATAGTCTTGAGGATCGTGACACTAAACCAAGCTCATTCCTTATTATTGCATTGGGCAGAGACCTAGCGAAGCAGAGGACCGCTTTCCATATCCCACCCTGAATGGACACATATCCAGACCCTAAAGCAGCATCGCCTCAATGTTCAATACATAGTATTCAAGGATTGGCCGCAATGAGTACCTGCAGATTCTTAAGACCAGACACTTCATTTGGGATGAAAGGGATCGCAGTTTTGCTTCCAAAGATTCTTTCCACATACTGATTGAATGACAGTTGCTTAAATTATAACCTAAACAGCTTAATTCTGGGACTCGTTCTATTCTTGCCAAACTCAGAGACCATCTAAGCGTTTTTATCCTCCTTGTTTCTGTGAAAATTAAAATATTTGATTTTAGGGCATCGACTTGAAGGTTGTTGGCCAGGCAATACTTCATGAAAATTGCCAAATTGGCTTGCAAGCCACTAGGCGTCTTATCAAAGAATATTAGATCATCGGCAAATTATTCCAGATAGTATCAATATCGCTTAGATTAAGGTTGAAAAGGGTGGACAGCCTCGCACGACCCCTGTGAAAGTCTGAATGGTCCTTGTTAAGGCACCCTCCCGAGTGATACAAACTTATATATAGTGTCCTGATGTAGCGCTGCCATCAACTGTACCAATCTCGTGGGTATCCCCAGACCAAACAGTTTGTTCCATAGAATTGATCTAATTACACAATCAAATCTGGAACTGCACTGGTCACCTGGCTACCCTCTGATCTCGGGCCCTGGTCCCCTCCCTGCCAGTTGCACACCTGCACTACCCCCCTGGCAACCCTTGTACTTTGGGACTGTTCTGTATCCCTGCAGGCGCCTACTAGCACTAGATACCTTACGTCTGAACTTACCCTTGCACTTGCCACCAGCTGGCCTCACTTTTTATTTATGATTTTTTTTTCTATTTATTTATTGTTTCCTATATACTGCACTGCGCCCTCCCCTTTCACCCTGCACTTTTCCCCTCCCCTGCACTTGCGCAATCTCAATGTTATCTGGCCTAGTAGGATTGCTGTCTCTGTTTTCCCTCTGTTTCCCCTCCCTTGTGTATAGGCGCGTTATAAATGCCATATCATATCATATATCAAATGCAGATGGCATCTCTAAGGAAGCCAAAAATATGAGACCTGTGTGCTGATGTTTGACTGTCTCCAAAATGTGGGCCAATATCGTCGCATTCGGGGGAGTTCCCATCCTTTTGCGAAACCCCTCCTGAAAGCGAGATATAGCATTTGAGCGATGAAGAATTTCTTCTAATTCTCTAAGAATCAGGTAAGCGAACACCTTAGATAAGGCATCGGTCAAAGCTATAGGCCTGTAATGTACAGCCTTGGAGGAGTCGCCTTTATCAAGGATTGGTTTGACCAAGAGAATGGGACCATGTTTTTGGAATAGAGTTTGTGATGAACATCTTATCAAATTACATTTTTAAAATCAGTCAGATTTTATTTTATAACAAATGATGGAATACCATCAGGGCCAGCCTCTCTCGATGGATTGAGTTTGTTTATTGCCCACAAAATATCTTCTTCCCATGGGCATATGCGCGGTAGGCATACAATTTCCAGGGATTGCTCACATTAGTAAACATAGATGGGAGCTTATATTTGTCCAGAAATGATTTGACCCAGGTTTCTTCTGGGATAAATCATTCCATGTTATCGTGGTGTTGACCAATGGTATGATTTCATAGTGGACCAAAATGCTCTCGAATTGTGTTTACAGAGGTTATTTATCGTGGCCTGGTTGTCGCTTGTAAACATTCCAGTCTTCAATGATTTAAGTAAGTTACTATGGGTTTGACATTGTCGTCGCTTTTCCCCTTTATATTGTTTTTTGTAGGAAGGTTCATTTTTTGAAGGTGTCTGATTTTCCTGTTTTTATCACATATGGACAGCGCCACTTCCTTATTATAGACGCTATGGGTCTACAATTGCTTAGACTAATTGTAGTCTTCAGACAACGAACTTTAACCTCAGACAACTGGTTATCCCCGTCTGACTGAGGCATGTTTTCCCTTGTTAAAATACCAAAGGACTGAGCTTCCATGATCAGCAAATTCAAGAATGCTGCGCTTAATTTATTATTCCATTCTAGGGAGATACCTAGATGGTCAAATTCAAGGAACTCTAATGAAGGATTTATATCAAATGTTTGAGCTTTGGTTGAGTAGTTGATTTCAAGCAACATATGATCACCCACTCCAGGGTCTTTAAGTTTTACATACCTGCAGCTTGACCTCATATTTGCCGAAACCGAGAAGTAAATCCTAGAATAGGAGTCACCTCCATGCCAAGTGTAAAAGTGTTGGTGGTTTCCCTTGATTGTTTCTAGCTGCCAGAGCTCCCATTCTGTAAGGTCTGTGTCCCATATGCTCCCCTTTTGTCCACACTTTGAGGACATCGTCCCACTTGTTGAGTCATTAATATTTTAAGACCCCCTAGACAGTTAAAATCCCCACCCATTATGATAGCAGTATTGGGGTGTGAAATGACTCGCTGTTCCAAAAACTGTCCTTCTTTGTAGAAACTCCTCTTAATTTATATCTTGACGGATTCCAGTAGAAATTAACTAATAGCATTGGTAATTGAGTGTTCTCTATTAGATCTGCTTCCACAACCAATAGTCCATCAGACGAGTGGGTTAATTCAGTCCTGTTTTTAAGGTTTCTATCTATTGATGTCACCAGTCCACCACTAGACGACCGGTAACGGCTCGAGTAGCAGCACATGTATAAGTCTCATATCCATTCATATGGAAATGCGAGCGCATCATGGTTTCTTGTATCATCAGAATCATTGCTTTGTTCTGATGGGAAGGATTATTAAACCAGGTATTCAAATAATTTGTGTCACAAGCAGTCCATGACATTATTTTGATAGAATCACTGCTAGAGTTACGAGAGTTGCTGTTGAATTTGCGTAAAGGTTTTAATTGCTGGTTCTACCCGCAACCAATCCTGACCAATTTTACTTGCATCTTTTATTTGAGTTTCTGGAGAGTCAATTGCGACCAAATCTGTCTCACCCATTCTAGCTTCTTTCTTCTTCACAACAGGCAAATCCGCTTGAAACAATATGAACTTCTGGGTGTCATCCAAGGAGTCCATATTGAACAGTCAGTAGCCCAAGATTTCCAAATGTTAGCGCTGTTCCCAAATCCTTCTAGAGATGATAACGGGTTGGTATCCACGGAACATATTATTATTATTATTATTGGTCTGCGGCAGGGTGATCCATTCTATATCGTCTGATTCTAGCAATCTTAGTTCTGGGATTTGTTGTGTAACAGGCCTTTATCTATTTATTGTACCACAGCCATTTATTTTCATCTCACTCCCCCAACCCATGATCTTAGAGGAATAGATTTCTGTTTTCAGTCCACTTTGTTGATTGGTCCAAGTATCAGCTGTTGAAGGTAAGATCGGCTCATATTTTGATACCAAGACATCATTTATCTTTTGTGTTTGCTCAATGTTAGGTACTGGGATTGGTTCCATGTGTTAAAATCGCAGCAAAAATGGCTGTGAACACAAATTATCGTGGCAAAAAGGCTGTGGTTTTGCTGCTGCAGTCCCTGTAAAGGATGCGGGGGACACCCCCGCAACCCTCGGACACATTATGCCATTTAAGGGGCGCGGGGGACACCCCTGCAACCCCTGCTCCCCTTAAATGGTGTAATGGAGTACACCTTTAACGGGTCAAATAACAGCATTTTTGCCGCGATTATTTGTTCAGGCGACATTTTTGCCGCGATTTTATCACTGCATACCCTGGGATTAGCATAACTACTTCCCCTTTAGTGTTAGACTACTGACTGTACACTTACAATGTTGGAAAAAACAGGGACATTTAACTTTGTTTTGTTCCACCTACCCCTTAATTAAGTATGATGGTAAAGGCATTGAGTCAACTTGCGTGACCTTTTGATTATTCAACGATGTTGTTTTACCCAGACTAGGGGAGCTCCCACCTACATTTTCTTTTGATTGCCCAATTTGATTATCTCTCAAATTATTATTCATATTCTCAGAAGGGTCACCCCTCGATGTGGATGGCACAGCATCCCTTTTTTTAGTCGTATTATCTGGAGTATTTGTCAATCATCTCGTTTTCCATTGTTAGATTTCGTAAACGTTTAATTGTGGGATTGTGACAATGAATTTTAGTAGCCTGCATATTTGTTTTTCTTTTCCTTTGCAATTTTTGGAGTTCTTATTTGCTTTCCTTCTAGCCTTTTTTCTCTTTTTGTCTGATTCTATGCAAGTTTTAGTGATTTCTGAAGGAGATTTTGAAGATTCTGATTGAATAATAGTTATTTATAATTTCTTGTTCTGTTTTACTTTGTGATATTAAATCAACCAGTGGTGATGGGATATTTGGTGGAGAGGAATCTATGTCACCCTGACTCACTAGAGCCCTTGTTTCTATATTCACTATAGGGTGACCACTGTCCATGGCCAGCTCCAAGTTTTGGATATCCCTTTCCAGCATTATTCATTTGGATATATTAGAGTTAACATTATCCCAAATGAGATCCCTACTTCTATCCTGTGCACCTTCCACAGGTACTTTTTGCAAATTGTTTTAAACACTCCTGAAACTCCACTATCTCCGAGTCAGACCCTGACGCACTTTGGCTATTTGAAGTCTGGACACCAATCCATACATTTATGGAAGATGTTGAGGAGTCGTTATTAGCCCTTTGTGTTTCTGTAGCAATCGTGATTCTGCAGGTTCTTTTTTTCAACAAACGTATCCTTTTTTCTAAGAATGTTTTAGCCGCAGGCCAGGATAAAACCTTCCAGTATGTTTGTTTTAGCCATCATATCAATTAAGTTTGAGTTCACATCCCGAGTTGTCGTGTCATTGCCTCTGTCCAGAAGTTTCAAGATTCTGGTAAGTACGGAAAGGAGCATATATCAATTGATGTGGGATCATGTGATTGAGTGGTTTCCCTTAGAGGTGTGGATATAAAACCCTTCTGACCCAGGTGGGGGACTGCCTTGTCATGCAGAGATGATCTCTGCGGATCATTCGAGCCTTCGTGTGGAGGAGTATTGTCAATATGCAAGGAGTGAGCATCAAAAGGAATATAACTAGTAGGATGATGCAATGATTCATTGATTGTGGCCCTCTCTAAACAATTTGCAAGAGCATCCGCATTATTGAATAAACATACTTCATCAACCATAGGAGGGAGTTATGAACGTGGTGTTGATGGACCTAATGACAGTCGAACACGCTTCCCCAGTTCACTAGATACCACCGGTGCTAAGATTGACACATCTGAGATAATATTATTATCAGCACATTTTAAGAGATTCTCGGGTTCCACCTGTGTAAGCGAACACGAGGAATCATCCCATTGTGATGATGGTATATTTGTCCCAAGTTGTTGGTTTGGCATATGTATGCCATCTTTTTTTATGGCCTGTAGGCCCGTAGTGTCATCAATGGGTTCTTTCTGAATAATTGCAACCTTGGCCTCATCAAGATTTATAGGGACATGTGGGATTTCATTGTTAGTACACATGTTTTTGGTAGGAGCACTAACAGAATTAATTATGACTTCATTCAGTAAGTTACTGTTTTTGGGGACTGCGTTAGCAGAAGATCCTGCCTTTACTGGTATGCTCATGTTTTTTTAATGTTATGTATGAGCCCTTTTTCTTAAGGCTCTTGCCACTTCTCAGACCTACAACCATGAGTTGAATTTTTATAATAAACTTTATAAAATTCTAAGCCAATTTCAATTTATTAAGAATGCACACATTAAATAAAAAATGAAAAAGCAAAAAACATAAAAATTAAACTATTCTTCTAAAAAATGTGAATAAGGAAAGAAAGTTTGCATGAATACAGATATTTTTATAAAAAGGTTTTTGAATTTGAGGCAATGGTATTGACATATGTTGCGAGCAATTCCCCCAACAAGGCTGACCTCAAAGCATCTTGTCTAGTTCAAAGCCAACCCGCGTGAGTTCCCAGGCAGATCGCCCGCAGGTACTCCGTTCCCAAAAAACACTTTACCAATGTTATCGAAACATAGAAGAAAATTATTTTCTCAAAAAGTGTTACGGGAGAACAAGGGCACGCTTACCCGCAGTCTCTCCCTTGCTGCGTGATGAAAGTAAACTTCAGCGATGCTGAGCAGTACAGCCAAAGCTTCCAAGAATGAAAGCTGCGTTGCAGGAGATCAAAGGCGCACTCGCCCGCAGTCCCTCCTGACGCATATGTACTACTCAACAAGCTTTCACAGTAATAGATCGCAAGAATGAAAGCCTTCAAGAATGAAAGCTGAGTTGCAGGAGATCAATGGCGGACTCGCCCGCAGTCTCTCCCACAGCGTATAAACAACTCAACAAGCCTTTACAGTAATAGATAACAACACCAAAGTCTTGGAGATAGAAAAGAAAACACGTGGCAGGAGATCAAAGACGCACTTGCCTAGTGTGTCTCCTATGTTGTGTATACAGCACAGTAGTTTTACAGTGTTGATCAGTACAAACAAAGCTTTAAGGAAGTTGTATCACAGGAGATCAAAGGCAGTATTGCCCACAGTCTCTCCTTCCGACGTTTGTCCAACACAGGGAGAGATGTCTATGTTTGAGAGTTAAAACGGAGGCTTTCAGAACTACAATCCACGCCGGAGGATATCAAAGGCTCAATAGCCTGCAGACTCTCCTTCGGTATGAGAGCTACTTGCTGATTTAGCCCAATGTTACACGTTAAAGATTTCTCTTCTTGGAGTTCAAGGCCCCATCATATGAGAACAAAGGTGCTGAGACTGTAATAAGTCCATACTATACTGTTATGAGGGCATCATTTTAAAAATACTACCGCAGTATAGTGGATTCATTCAGATAAATTCAGTGGACTGCAGTTTTTACTGATTTCATTGTACTGCTCTACAGCTCAAAGTACCCCTTCTAAGATGATCCTGGCTGTTCAGCCACTCTACTGCCACTCTACTGACTTGTGTAGTACAGGCCTATGTTAAGAGTTGTATCACTAAATACCCAGCAGATAAGTCTTGTTAAGTCCCACACCAGTTGGGCTTTACAAAATCTTACCTAACAACAATTTGCGATGTCATTTTCAGCTCCCAAGGCTTCCTCCCTCGTTTTGAACTATAATTTATTCCTTCCGTGTACCTCGCATTATAAATCTTTGTCATTATGGAATGAGGTGGCGTGGCCATGCTAGATCTTTTATGGTCAGTTGTCTGGGGGTCACTCGGTATCTTGGAATTCAGGGGCCTCTGGACTGAGGCAGTTTTAGAGGCTATAACTCATGGTTGGCTGGGTGGGGGTCAGGTTTGCGCTGTGCTGGCTGCGATAGTGTGCACTTCAAGGCACCTGCTACTGTCTCATGGCCTTGCAGAGCACATTCCTTATAGAGCAAACATATTGGCAACAATTTAAGAACAAAGAAGGATTCTTGTGATGGCTGGCAGCGCAGCTTTTTCCCAACCTTGCTTGGGCGCAGTCAAGCCTCCCCTTGTGCTTGCGGCCCGTGTGTGGTGCACTAAATACTGCGTGGCAATGCAGGCTTTGTGACTATGGTTCACAAAAATAGCGTTTGTTCACATGCATATACTCCATCTAAATATCTACTTTGCTTCTAATATCATGATGGTATGTGGGTTATTGGAACACCCCCCCTAACTCCTGATCCATTATAGTTCTTTCAATACGGCTTGTCTCACCTTAAAGTGCCTAGGGGGGTGGGTCGGGTTTAAACCATTCCCAACATTCCCCCCTTTCGTTACTTCTACAGTAATAATTCCCTTACACATCTGCGCTCATTTGCTCTACGCGCTGCCCCTTCATACGGTGATGTCCCTTTTTTGTGGTATCCAGGCTCTACTCATGGACCGCAAGCTTTCTCCCGATCGTGCATATTCTTCAGGGGTGCATATCATATAAACACTTCTTCCATCTCCTGCTAGATCAACCCACACTTCATAATTATCAGGGTCAGAAGGTGGAACAATGGTGGTGTGGTACAGCCAATCTGCTTCATCTCCATAGGGGATGGGGACCATGTGAGGATGGGGCAATCGGCCTGTATTTTACTATCTTTTGTATTGCGAGGTACTTTTGAAACCCCAATTGACACATCATCATTGCGCAGCTTGGTACTGCTTTGGCACAAAACTGGAGGCCGATTTGGCAGGTGCAGAAGATCACCAAGATGAACACGATGATGGGCACCAGCATCTTCACTATGGCTCCTAACCAGGATGGGTCCCAGTCAAATGCCACATCAAACCAATCCCTCTGCTGTATTCCTCCTCCTTTCTTCATGCAGATTCCTAGGCCATGCACGTCTGCAATTATGTGTGTTAGAGACCCATATTCTGCGTCTTCTCGTGGAACGAATGTGCAACATGAGTCTCTGATCTTGCGGCACACGCCTCCTTTCGTTGCCGTTAGCATATTGAGGCCATATCGGCTTTGCATCGCCATCAGTATCGGGGCCCGCAACTCAACCTTTATGACGTTGAATCCTTGTTCAGTGCCATTCGCCAGTTGAACCAGCGTACAATCTGCAACCATTTTACGTTAGTTACTGCCTGTGCGCTGGGTAGCAGCAGTGAGGCAAAGAAGGTCTTGGCTTAACTGAATAACGTTTATTCATCTGGGACTTCAGTAAGCAGGTTAGATGAGTGTTTGGATGAATAGTTCGATCTCTTTAGTTTCTCGTACTGCCCCCTTCCAGGTAGGATGCGTAACTCGATTGATGGTTACAGGTTTTGCTCTTTGAACGCAGGGGAAACGGTTGGGCTGTCTGCTACCAGCCCCCCTTGCTGTTCTTCTGGGATTACTAAAAGCGCTGAGTGCAGAGAGGCCAGAAAACTATAGCCTCTCCATCATGGTTTGTGGTGAAATTACACTTGTTGGCCAGGTGCCTTTAATTCAGCATAGCGCAAGATGAACTAGGCATTGTGCCTCTATAAACTGGTACTTCTTGTGGCACTAATGCCCAGATGTGTGCGGTATAAATGAACACACATATAAGCTATCATTTGCGGTCTGCCTTCTTTCCACACTTTTAATTGTTCATTTATAACACGCTTAATACCAGCCAGTGGTTTCTAAGCGCTGGATCGGGATTCAAACCAGTGTTGCGCCTCGTTGTCTTGCTTCCAAGGCAAACGCGTTACCCCCGAGCTATCCTTCCTCCCTAGCATCTAGGCCTAGGACATGGTATGCATCATATGTGCATCTACACATTTGTCTTCTTATTCTATTATGCCTTTGCATACGCCTTTTCAACTGTTTCCTAGTGTCTACATTATCATTGGTCGTGGTATTACGAAAAATATTCTTCAAAATGGTGAGAAATAAATTGTCTAATATTCTACTTGCACTCATAGTCATGCATATAGGTGTATTTAATTCTGTATTAAAACTGATATTGCTCTCATGTAAAGTGGTGTTCTACATATTTACAGTGACATTGCTGGTACCTTTTGCCTGTACAGTTCCTTTTACATTCCTCCCTCCCCCCTCTTTTATATGGCCTGCCCAGATAAAAGATGTACCCCAATATATTTCTAATATAAACATTCAAATTGTAAATAGCGCTGCAATAAAATGCATACCACATGTGTAAGAATATGAGCATCTAGGGTTAACATTATCATTTAAATATTTTTGTGATATAATGAAACATTCAATGTTGTTGGTTCCATTGTCTTTATACGTAAATTAGGCCTCGAGGCAGCAGCAGTTGATTGGGTGGGGGAGTCTGTCACTGTGGTGTCTGCATTGTCCAGTGTGTCTTCTGATCGGGGCAGTGCAATCTGATGGGAAATACATTTTATGGCATGTGTTAGTGTTGTGAAATAATCTTTGAATTCTTCTCCTCAAACCGCTGCTCCTCTATAGACATCTGATGTCCGCTTAATGGGGATATGAGTGTGTTCATTCGTCGGCCTGTGACAATTCTGTGGTGGCCTTGGCTGTATTGTGTGTGTAGGCTGAAGAGGACCAAGGGCAAGCAGTGCACCCAGTTCTTTTTCAGCATTTCGCAGAGCTTGGATAGTTTGTTTTTAAGGAGGCTGTTGATCCTCTTCACAGCGCTGTTGGCCTGGGGGTGATAAATTGAACACATCCAGTGTTAAATCCGAAGTAGCGCTGTGATCTCCCTAAAGAGCTCCTTGAAAAAATGTGTGCCTTTGTCGGATCTCAATACATCACACACTCCCCACCGAGGGAAAATCTCACAAACTAAGAATTTGGCAGCACATTTGGCATCCGGTGTGCACAAGGTCCAGCTTCGACCCAATGGACCGAGAGAAAGGGAAAACTACAACAATTAAGTATTGGGACCCATTACATCTTTCTCCCATGTCTGCATAGTGTTTGTGTAACTCGCAAAACAGTCCAATAGGGTGGGGCAGAGTGCCTCGCAGTGTTTGGAGTGTCATGCCTGTGCTGAACGTCTGACATGTAATGCAATGCAGAACCACTTTTGTGAGGTGCTCCTGAAGATTGGGTATGAACCAATGTTCCTGTATGTCTGCTGCAATGTGTTGTTTTGAGCTGTGGGAGGTGTAGTGTAGTTGATCAAAAGCTATCGCTAATAGCTCTACGGGCATAACTGCCTTGCCAGTGCACTCTTGCTTCCACAACAAGTCAGTGGGGGATTGGCTGCACCCTCTTCTTGTCCAGAGTTCTTTTTCTCCTGTTGGTGCCTTGCATTGCAGCTCAATCAGTTGTGCGAGGGGAAGCGCTGTGTACGTGGTGTCCTGTTGGTCGTTTTGAGGGGTGGTTAAGACCTACTCTAGGCACTGGGAGGTGAGCTGCCATTTTGGCTGCTGCATCCGCAGCCACATTCCCTAATGAGATTTTGTGTTATTAGTGTGGGCGGCGCACTTGAAGACTACCACTACAGAGAGTTCGAATAGAGCGGAAATGAGTAGATCTAGCAGTCCGGCAGGTTGTACTGGGGAACTGTCAACTCTACAGAAGCCCCTCCTTTTCCATCGTGACAGACCAGCATGCACTGTTGTAGTGACGCCTGCCGAGTCAGAATATATGGTCACGTGGCGGCCTTGAGATGCTCGCAGCTCGTAGATGAGTGCTATGCGTTCTGCTGCTTGTGCTGAGTAATGCATGCATAGCCTTTTCATAACGAGAGTCTCATATTCACCTGCTTCTAGATGCACTACTGCGGCACTCCTATGTCTTTGGCCTGTGTTCTGGTGAATTGTAGCTGACCCATCAACAAGAGACCCCCTCATGTAATGGGTAATGGGCTGTCTCTTGCCTTGGGGATATAGTCTTCTCCCTCATATGTTAAACTGTCATGGTTTGTTAAGTCTTCTTCAGTGCACATTTCTGTCAGAAAGGTGGTAGGGTTCACTGTCTTACATCGGACAATGTGGATGTTTGGGCTTGAAAGGATGATTTTGTATGCAGATGCTCTTTGTATAGTCAGGGTGGACTTGAACCTTTCTAGAATAGCGAATACGGAGTGTTCTACGTACAGTGTGACGGAACAGCCCATCACAATCGTGAAACCTTTTTCTATTACTAAGGCTGCCGCAGCTGGTGCTTGTTGGCATGCACATTGTCCCAGCATTACTGAGTCTAGGGTGACGATGTAGTAGGCCAATGGTTTATAGCCAATGTTTTTTTGGGTCAGTACTGCAGACATAAGCTGGCCATTAAAGTGTGAAAATAAGTAAAATTCTTGGTTTTAATCAGGAGTGGCGAGTACTAGTGCTGTCGAGATTGCTTGTTTTAGATCATTGAAAGATGTTATCATGTCTGTTGTCCATTGGAATTTCATTGCTTTT
The DNA here is from genome assembly GCF_040938575.1 of Ambystoma mexicanum. Taxonomy (NCBI): domain Eukaryota; kingdom Metazoa; phylum Chordata; class Amphibia; order Caudata; family Ambystomatidae; genus Ambystoma; species Ambystoma mexicanum. The sequence continues at coordinate 1,548,666,728 of NC_090931.1, forward strand.
TTGCGTTTCCTTAAGAGACTGCAATAGTGGTCTGGTGTATGCTGCATAGTCTAGAATCCACGCCCTGCAGTAGTTGCATAGTCCTTTGAATTTCTGCATGTCTTTTATTGTGGTGGGCCGGGGGGAGGGGGGATGCGTGCACAGATGACGCCCTATCTGGAATTATTCTTTTGCCGTTTTCTGAAAGTAATTGACCTAGATAGAGCACGTCCTGCTGGCAGTACTGTAATTTGGCCTTGTGAACCTTGTACCCTTTCCGGTCAGCAGTTGAGAGAGTGTAATAGAATTTCTTTGACAATTCTGCTCTGTGTCACTGCAGACAAGCAAGTAGTCTACGTACTGGAAGATCGTGCTGGGTACCTCAGTGTTCCCTAAGTCAGCATGTAGAATTCTGTTGAAAATGCTTGGGCTCTCACAGTAGCCCTGGAGCACACGAGTGTGTTCGTAGCGCTTTCCGCCATGGGTAAATGCTATGAGATACTGTGAATTGGGGTACAAGGGTATCGAGTAGAAGGCATTTTTAAGATCTACAACTGTAAAATGGTTTGCTTCTTTAGGGATACCCCATAAGATGGTGGCAGGATTTGGAACAACTGGGAACTCTTTTTGTACCACATCGTTTAGGGGGCGTAAATCTTGAATCATCCTCCGATTGCCCTCTGTTGCCTTTTTAATAGGATAAATTGCTGTTACATGGGGATTTGAATGGCACTATTATGCCTTGATTTAGTAGGGCCTGTATTGTGTCTCTTATTCACGCTATCTGCTGCTTCTCTTGATAGTGGGTACTGTTTCACTTGGGGTAATATTGCCCCGGCCTTCAGTGTTATGTGAACTGGTGTTACTACTTTTAACAATCCTGCATCATATGGGTTGGTAAACCACAGTTGGGCAGGTACGTATTCTAGGTCTGCTGTGGTGAAAGGCGGTGGGGCCACACATGCCCTTAGTGGGCACTGCACTCTTCTGTACTGCACCATTATCTCGCAGGGGATACATATCTCTTGGACTATTTCCCCATAATTGTCGTTGTTTTCAAACAAGTCAGCATCTGTTATTTCTATTGGGGGCACAGTGGGATCAATGCAAAGTACTGTGTGCCACTCGCACCCATGCCTGTCTCCAGTGCCACTACTCTCTTCGCTGACACTACCAATCCCAGCAAACCGAGGGACAAGGTTGTACCCGCCACTAACTCTGGGAACACCACAGGGCGAAAGATGAAATCAGTCGGTACCCGCCAACAATTCTTTGCAATTTGTGGTACTGCCTCCACGAGTACTGTTATGCCATATATAAACATGTCTGGGTCTACTAGTATTTTACAGACCACTACTTCTCCTGCCATGGCATGTATTACCACCATTGCTCCCATAGGACACATTCCTGGCATGGAACAGATAATGCCATGATCCGTAAATCAGATTGCCATGCTCAACTTGATGAGCGAATCTCGGCTCAACGGGTTGATTTATTTTATTTATTTGTTAGGTGCTTATACAACAAGTAAATGTGTTTCAGAGCGCCCACAGGGCAACAGGGAGGGAACATGGGATTGAAAAAACAATGTGTACACGAGTTAAAAGGTGAACCTACTATGCCTTGTGAGTATTCAGAAAGTGCAAGTGCAAAGAGAGAGGGGGGAAGAGGGAGTGGGGGTAAGTGCTGGAGTGTCCTTGGTCGTGGGTGAGCAGCAGATGTAAGTGCTGAATAAAGTAAGTGCAAGGGAGCGTAGAGCTAAAAATAAGCACAGGCCTACAATGCTGTAGGCCAGTGGGTGCTGAGGCAAGTGCTGTGTGTGAGCAAAAGTTGAATCGATTGGGTGTGGGAGGCCAGGGCCCAGAGGGCACATAAGGGCCCCGATAACCAATCACAGCGACTGTGGTTATCAGATGCTGGAAGAAGTGAAGGAGGAAGTGGAAAGGAAAGTTTTGAGGAGCTTACTGAATTTGAGGAGGTCCGGCTCAAGAGGAAGGGGGAGGGTGTTCCACAGGAGGGAACCATCAGAAGCAAGAGATCGGCCTCTGGCCCTCTATTTAGCAAAATGCTTCACACGCAGAGAGTTGGTTCTGGAGGAGCGTAGAGGTCTGGAGGAAAAATATTTAGTAATAGCAATTTGCAGATCGCGTGGTCCCCGTCCCCAGACAGCCTTGTGGATGATGCAGAGGGATTTCAGTTTAATCCATGCAGCCACCAGGAGCCAGTGGAGTTTTTAGGACAGGAGAGATGCAGTCCCTGGGCTTGAGGCCAAGGATAAGTCTTGCTGCCCTATTCTGGATTAGCTGGAGTGGTCGAAGAGAGGAAGAGGGTAGATTCAACAGAAGGCTGTTGCAGTAGTCAAGCCTAGAAAGAACCCGAGCTCTGGTGACATTGAGCTTCTGGGAGAAAATGAGAAAAGCAAAAGGAGAATTCCTTTATGAAGGAAGAGTTGAAAGTTGGACCTCTTGGCAGTGTCCTGGATGTGAGAGAGGATAGAGAGGAATCGAAGATGACTCAAGGTTTCTGTCTTCAGAAGAAGGGGAGAGCTCATAGAGGATGGTCAGAGTGAGGGAAAGGAGGAAGCAGGGATCCTAATAGGAAGGATCTCAGTCTTGCTGGCATTAAGGCAGCGATCATTGGAAGTGCACCAGGACTGGATGGCAGATAGGCAGTCTGGGATGATAGAAGAGGCAAGAGAGTCAGCAGGAAGTTTGAAGAAGAGTTGTGTGGTTGTCTGCGTAGCACTGGAAATTGGGGGGAAAGGAGGAAATGATGCATGCCAGCAGAGAAAGGTAAGTGTTAAAGAGCCAGGGGGGGGGAGGTTGCCACAGGTGGAGAAGGAGGTAGGTGTGTAGAAGGTGCCCCGATTAACCTGGGACTGTCGATCAGATAGGAAAGAGGTCAGCCAGTCCAGTGCCCGCTCCAACCCAGAGTATCGTGGAGTTGTTTTATGAGGATAGAGTGCTTGACTGTGTCAAAGGCAGAGGAGGGATCAAGTAGAATGAGGACAGCTGGAGAGTTGGAGTCACGGGATGCCAACAGTTCTTCACGGGTGTTCAGAATAGCAGTCCCTGCCTCTGGATGCTCGGAATCCACATTGATGGTCGTGGAGACCACCAAAACGTTCAGTGTGTGAGGTAAATTGGGGGAAGGCCAGCTTCTCCAGGAGTTTCCCAAGGAAGGCAGTGATAGAAATAGGGTGGTAGTTAGCTGGACATGTAGGAGCTGCTGAAGGTTTTTTCAGGAGGGTGCGCACAAGGCAGTATTTGAGAGAGGAGGGGGGGATGGATCCAGTAGCAAAAGAATGGTTGCAGAAATCAGCAAGAGTGGGTGCAAGAGAGCCAATGTTGTCCTTAATGGTTCTAGAGGAACAAGGGGAGACCTGTTTGGAGGAGACTTTCATAGAGCAGACATCTATGGAGAGGAGGAAGGAGGGTGAGAGGCCGTAGGAGGCAGGCGAGTGGGAGAGGGGTTGGAGGAGTGGGAAGGATGTCCAGAGTTTTTCTGGCAAAGGGCGTGGCCAGTGCGGTGCATAGGGCCTGGGAAGGATGAGGGGAGGAGGACACTGCGGAAGGGTTGGCTAGTTCTGTTTGAAGCACCCGATACCCGAACCTGGATGTGGGCCCTTTCCTTGGCATGGATGGAGTTGACAGGAGATGTCTCAGAGTACAGTAAGGGAGCGCGCACTACTTTTCCTCCCACTTTCACGTCCAAATCTTTAATGAATGGAACCGTTTGTCTCCTATCACTGCCCCTACCAAGGGTTTCTCATCAGTGTTGAGGGTCATTGAAGGGACCGGAAGCGCAAGAGTTCTCTGTTGGCTGTCTTAGTCAGATATGCATTGGTCCCGGGCCTTGAAAAGGGGCAACTGTGCTATTTGGCACCGTTCGGTTGTTGGCCGGTTTATTGGGGTATGTATTGTTGTACTGCCTGTTGCTGTTGCGCGGGTGATTTGATTGTGGGTAGGCCTAGTGTGTATTGTAGGGGATGGAAGTCATTCTGGGGGCGTGCCCGTGTGGAGGCCCCTGCAATGATGGGCCATAGGCCTACTCCGTTCCTTGCCTGCTTCGGCATTCTCTTGCAAAGTGCCCCCATTTCCTACATTACATTCCTCATCCCTGCCCCCCAATTCCCTTGGTCCTGCCTCCCCAAAAAACCCTCCTCTTTGACCCCGGAACCCACCTTGCCCTTGCGGTTGTCCTCTTTGCTGCCACTGTGGGTTGGTTGGGGTATTGTGAGTCTCCACCCACTGCCTTTGCCCTCCTTGCGCCCAGATCACAGCTATTCTGGCAAGTTCTTAGGTGGTTCCTAGTACATCCGTTTGTGGTGGGGTGGGCACTGAAGTCCCTACAGCGATTTTAGCTAATTTATTTTGCACTAGTTTCGCTTCCTCTGCGTATCGTCTCTGGACTGTTTCCCTGTCACGCTCCTTCATTCTCTTGCAATGGTGCACTATGATGCTTTGTATCTCAGCCCACCCCTCTGCTTCGATGCCCACAATTTTATCTAGTGCTTTCTGTACTTCTTTTCGCAGGCCTTTTTTTAACAATGAAGTAGAAAAAGGGCATTTACTGGTCCCACGATCCACCCGTCTCTGTTCTTCACATCTCTTGGACCTTAAGAATAAACTGAACGGGGTCTTCGTCATCCCCCATAGTACACTGCATTATTGATTGAAAGTCAGGTGAATCCGGGAATGCTCGCCATAGTGCGTCCCATATCTGCGCTCTTATTTGGTTAAATGATGCGCAGTCATATGCATCATTCCCCAAAGGTACTACTGGGTCCCACCGCTTTTACCCTTACATCTCTGGCTTGATCTCCAATAGCTGCTACTAACAAACTGTTTGTTATGATATGATATTTTATTTGTATCGCGCTAATACACAAGTGTTCCAGAGTGCGACGAGGCAAGGGAGGGGAACAAGGGAGGACAAAAACAACGATCTTACGATCTTACGATCTTACTAGGCCCAGTGACATTGAAAATGCGCATGTGCAGGAGAGAGGGAAGGGGGAAAGTGCAAGGGAGAGGGGAAGAGGTGGAAAGTGCTGAGCAAGGGATTCAAAATAACAACAAATGGTAGTGCAGCCAACAAGGTGGGAAGTGCAAGGTTTAAAGCGCAGACCAGGGGTATCTGATAAGTGCAAGTAAGGAGACTGTAGGATTACTGATACAGACCCAAGTGCACGGGTTGCCAGGTGGCAGTACGGGTATGTGGCTGGGTGGGCAGGGACCTGTGCCCGAAAGCAGAGGGTAACCAGGTGCCCGGTGCCAAGGCAGACAGATCAGCACAGGAGAGGAAGAGCGAAGGCAGAAGCAAAGAGGAAGGTCTTGAGGTGCTTCCGGAACTGGACATGGTTCCCCTCAAGTTTCAGAGTGGCAGGGAGGCTGTTCCAGAGGGAGGCGCCAGACGAAGAAAGAGATCTACCCCCAACTTGTTGCTTGGAGAAGCGATTGTTTGTTTGTTTGTTTGTTTTATTATTTAAAATGGGCGACATACCCTCAGGTACCAGGTCGCAGCATTTACAAGTATATTCGAGGCTTAGTTACAACAATGTTACAGACAGGTATTATAAACAAAGTATACACAAGTAAAACATATTCACAGATTTACAGATAACAGGAGCAAGGACAGGAGAGCAGATACTGCATAACGTTTACTTGCATCAACAAAGTATACAGGTGTGTACACATGAATCTGGATGAAAGGTGGGATGGGCTCCGGGCAGTGAATCCTGGCAAAGAATCCTAGCTGCATACTATGTTAGTGGGTCTTCGCTTTCAGCCACAAGATAGCATTAGTCTTAAAGTTTTGGAAGGGTAGGTCAGTTCTTAGAGTAGGGGGTAAGGAGTTCCACAGTTTAGCTGATTTCACCGGGAAGCTATTGCCGCCAATTGTGGCGCAATTGAATTTGGGGATGGATAGGCAGTCTTTATAGGCCGTTCTTGACGGTCTCTGAGATGAATGTCTGTGGAATCTGTCGGCCAAGTAGGTGGGCGCAGCATTATTCAGGTATTTGTGTGTAAGTGATAGAATTTTTAGAGTGATTTTATTTATCCATGGTTGGAAGCCAGTTATTCTGTCGGCTAATCTCAGAGATGTCGCTCTAAGAGCATTGTTTTGGAGGGTTTGGATTTTTCTAGTGGTGGCTTTGGTTGAGCCCACATAAAAAGAGCATTGCAGTAGTCCAGGCGAGATAAGATCAGGGCTCTGGCTAAAATGATGCAGCTAGTGTCAGATAGAAATGGTTTGGTAGTGCGGATAAGCTTACACGTATAGGCTGTGGAGGACGCTAACAAATTAACTTGTTTACTGAATGTGAGGTTAGAATCAAGATAGAAACCTAATGTTTTTACCTCATGTCCAACTTTGATGCTGTTGCCATCGATTATGAAGGATGAGTAGGCAAGTCCTAGTTTGTTTAGACTAGATGTAGTGCCCAGGATGATAAATTCAGTTTTATCATCATTCAGGCGTAGACCATGTGTGGCCATCCATGCCTGGATGATGATATACACTCTGCTCACCAAGGCCAAATCCACTTCATAATCCCCAGAAAGCGGGAGGAGGATCTGGGTATCATCTGCATAGTTAGTGTAGGTGATACCGAGATGATCCAAATCATCGAAGAGGGGCTTCATGAAAATGTTGTACAATGTGGGTGAGACACAAGAACCCTGGGGCACGCCGCAGGTGATAGGTATAGGGTCGGCAGCTGCTGTGGGGGAGAAAACCCTCATGGTTCTACTGTTTAGGAAGGATCTAATCCATGTGATAGCATTGTCCAAAAGTGAGCCGCTGTGTTGAGGTGATTGCATAGTATAGTATGATCAGCCAAGTCAAATGCGGCTGAAAGGTCTAGAAGAAGGGGTAGGGCAGCTGTCTCTGAGCTCATCGACTTGAGTCTTCAGATAAATCAGAGCTGTCTCCGTACCATGCTGAGGGCGGAAGCCTGATTATCTAGTTCCCAAGAGGCCGTGTACTTCCAGGTGTTTTTGAATTTGTATATAGGCAACCTTATCCAGGATTTTTAGGAGAAAGGGTACTGTCGTGATAGGCCTATAGTTAGTTGGTGTGGAAGGATCAAGAGTAGGTTTTTTTTTAAAGTGGGAGAACCCAAGATTGTTTGAGATGGAGGGGATAGTTCCAGAAGTGAAGGATGCATTAATTAGTTTAGTAATGAACGGAGAGAGGTAATCGGGCTGCATCTTTAATGAGCTTTGCAGGGCAGAGATCACCCTGGCAATTCGATGGTTTCAGGGACAAGATAGTTCTTTCTACTTCAATCACGGAGACTTTAGAGAAGTTGAATCGGGTAGATACGTTAGAAGTGCTGCTCTCAGAAGTTTTGGAAAGGGTGTAGTCATTTAAATAAGCTCTTTTACTAGAGATTTAATTTGTAGGGTGGATATTTTATTGGCTAGTGCATTTTGGATCTCTGAGCACCATTTTTTATCTTTGATGCAGGTGTCAGGGGAAACTATGGGGGTCTCTAATTCTTTGAGAATGGTGAAGAGTTCTTTCATTTTGGATTGGGATATATGCGTATTGAAGGATGTGCGTTTAGCTAGGCATATTTCTTTTTTGTAGCGGTGTAACAGTCAAGAGGGTCAGTTATACCACTGAGAGGCCCGAGACCCAGAAACCCACCCGATTGGGGAATGGTGGGGTCAGGAGACATCTAATCCAGCCAAAGGACAGACGGAGACCTGTAATATGGAACTCCAGGACGGGCCCAAAAGAGTCGGAACGCAGCCTTTCTGCAAAGTAGCAGAAACGCCGACGTTAGATTCTGGCGGCGGTCTGAAAGACATGGAACCTTCGGGCAGACACACGAGAGTCAGATTGTCGCACTCAGGTGAATTAGAAGAGACGCCGACGTTCGACTATGACAGCCGGCGGAGAAGTCAAGGAACCGCGAGCAGGGAGAGGCGGGGCTGCCGCGGCATGGGAAACCTGCGGGTATTCAGCAGTTGTAACCCAACTGAGAACCGCGGAGCCGCGTATTATGAAAGACAGCGTTGCGACAACATAATAGAGCAGGACAAAAACACAAGACTCCCAGAGACCAACCAAAACCACTCTAGGAAGGAACTAAGAACTCACCTGGTCAGAGATGACTGGAACAGGGAGCGGGTGGAGGTTGAGGTCGAAAACAGCTTGCAATGCATCAAGGGAAAAGGGGGCAGGGCTTGGGAGAGTTTATATAGACTAGAGGAGGAAGTGAACACTGATTGGCCTGTTAAACTCCGCCTATATAAAGACAACCCTGGAAAGTGACAGTGTGTTCATTCTTAGTATTGTTGCAGATCGAACCAGACAGGACATCAGGAGCTGCCGAAGGCTGGTGGGCGTATGAGGACTAGGAGGAGAAGCCTTGCCAGAAGTCCTTACCAGATCCCCTGCAAGGATCAGAGAAGAAGCATAAGCACAGAGAACGGACACTGCAGAAAATTTTGATTAAAGCTTATTTTCTTTTATCCTTTTTGAAATAGTCTGAATAAAGACCTTTTTTAATTTTCATCAAGCCGCCTACCTGTCTCATTGTTACAAAATTTGGTGGCAGCGGTGGGATTCTGAAACACGGTATGGAGAATATCATCAAGACCTTAGCAGAAGGACAGCAACAGCTTCAGCAACTGGTGCAGGTGCAGGGACATCAAGCCCAGGCGGATCGACAAACCATACAACAAGCCCTACAGTTGCAAGCTGCCTCCAAGGATGCCCTGAAGAAAGTGACAGAAACTGTGGTCGCTCATAGAGGCATGACGCCGGCCCCTTCCAACATTCTACAGAAATTCCAGGCCGGTGAGGATCCAGGTTATTTCTTTACAAATTTCGAACGGGTCGCTAGAAACTCCCAGTGGCCGGTGGAGAAATGGGGGCACTTCATAGCTCCTTTGCTAACAGGCTCAATGCAAGGGGCTTACCAAAAAGAACCATCCTAGAAAGGATGGGGGTGGACGAGGAGGCATATCGTCGGAAGCTTCGGGAAACCAAACTCTGCAATGGGGAAACTCTGAGGCAACTGTACTATCGGGTACACGACTTAACCGAAAAATGGTTAAAACCAGCCAACTGCACTATACCTGAAATCATGGACAAAGTGAAGTTAGAGCAGTTTGTGGATGCACTTCCAAGCAATATGCAAAGATGGGTCTGACAACACCATCGACCCACTCTCACTGAAGCCATAGACATTGCCACAGCATTCCAAAAAGCAGGTGGAGCCAGGATAAATCCTGTAGAAGGAGGAAATAAACCCTTACTTCCTCGACCCACGAATTCGGGAGATGTAAAGCCAACCAAGATGGATCCAAGAGGTTCGACATGGCCCATCTCCAGCAGGCAACCCCAGTGTAATGATTGTGGGGAGTGGGGACATATCGCCCGATTTTGCCCAAGGAAGAACAAACCAGAACCTATGGAGATTGGTTGTATACAGAACCGGGAGTTTAGAAGGAGAAGAGAGCCTTATACAGTGGAAGTTCGAGTGGACGGTGTACCCCGACAAGGCCTGGTCGACAGTGGAAGCAAGCAAACTGCCATCAGACCAGAAGTAAGTGTCTTGGGAAAAAAGGGAAAGCAAAATATTTAGGTGAAATGTGTGCATGGGGATGTAAAGTCCTACCCTTCCAAGGAAGTAAACATAGAGGTTAACGGGGTTCACACACCAATGAAGGTAGCCATCATGCCTCATATACCTGCTCCTGTGTTAATAGGGACTGACCTGCCCAACTTTGATGACTATGTTAGAGAAAAGGAATGGTTAAGAAGAGCTCCTTTCTCAGAAACTGATATTGAAGGGAATAGTGACAGAATACCCAGGAAAACCAGAAGAGAGGTGAGAGAAGAGAAACGGAGATGGGTGGAGAGTTTCAGTGGACTCGTAGATTGGATTTCTGAAGATAAAAGAGTTTCTTTTAGAAGCGAAACACTAACTGACCCATCCTTAAGGCATGTCCTCGAGCAAGCAATGAAAGACTCAGAAAGTACAAGCAGTTATCCAAGGTTTAAAGTACAGTGGGGGCTTCCATACCAGGTTACCAAAAAGCCAGATGAACAGGAGATGGAGCAACTTCTAGTACGTCTATCCTGGGGATGGCTCATGATGACCAGACAGGCAGTCACATGACCAGAGGGAAAACCCTAGAGAAAATCTTGAAGCGATTTTACTGGCCAGGGGTTTATAAGGAAGTGGCAAAGTACTGTGATGAATGCCCCACATGCCAAAAATCAAACCCAAACAAACCAAGACGTGCCCCATTAATACCTATGCCATTAATCAAAGAACCATTCTTCAGGATCGGCATGGATATAGTAGGACCACTGGAACCCACTAGTCATGGATACCAATAACTATTAGTAGTGGTGGACTACGCTACAAGATATCCAGAAGCGTTTCCAATGAGAGGAACAAGTACCATCCAAGTATGCAACCAATTGATTCCATTCTTTGCCAGGGTAGGAATACCATCAGAAATAGTAACAGATCAAAGTCGAAATTTTGTATCAGGAGTGATGAGAAGAGTATGTCAACAGCTTCAAATAAAGCAAATCCGTACGTCGGTTTACCATCCACAAACCGATGGTTTAGTAGAGCGTTATAACAAGACCATTAAGCTAATGCTTAAGAAGGTAACGGCACCTACCGGAAAGAACTGGGACAGAGCAGTACCCTGGGTCCTAATGGTATTACGGGATACTCCACAATCTTCAACAGGTTTTTCACCCTTTGAATTATTGTTTGGACATCAACCGAAAACAATACTGGATATTGCCAAAGAAGAATGGGAAGGTCAAGAGGATCCTGCCACCCTAACAGACTATCTGATCGAACTCCAGGATAATTTAACTAGGATGAGGGAGCTGGCACAAACCAACCTGGGAAGATCCCAGTTGACCCAAGAAAAATATTACAATCTGAACACCAGAGTTCGACAGTTTAAAATAGGTGACCAGGTGTTAGTATTATTGCCCACAAGCCAGAACAAAATGTTGGCCCAATGGAGGGGGCCATATAAAATAAAGGCAATATTAGGTCCAGTAAACTACTTGGTGGATCAACCCGATCGGAAGGAAAAAACACAGAATTACCACGTAAACTTGCTGAAGGAATGGAAGAACACGGACAAAGCCATACAGGTTGTCACAAGAATGACCCAGGAACCTGCTTTCAATTCAGTTCAGTGGGGAAAACAGCTCAAAACAGAAGAAAAAAGAGAATTGAAGGAACACCTTGAGCCTTTAAATAAGGTGTTTTCCTTCTACCCAGGAAGAACACACTTGGCAGAACACAAAATTGAAACAGAACCAGGACAGACCATAAGGATCCGTCCTTACCGATTGCCTGAGTCAAAAAGGAATGCAGTGCAAGCAGAAGTAGAGGAGATGCTGAGGCTGGGGGTAATTGAACCATCATGTAGCCACTGGTCATCCCCTATTGTTCTGGTCCCAAAACCGGATGGGAGTATACGCTTTTGTATGGACTACAGACAATTGAATTCCATCTCGACATACCAAGCCTATCCCATGCCCCGTATTGATGAACCTATTGAACAGTTAGGCACTGCTAAATATATTAGTAGCATTGATCTGACAAAGGGTTATTGGCAGATTTCGTTAAGGACTGAAGATAAAATCAAAACCGCTTTTTCTACCCCTTCTGGTCTATATCAATTTACAGTACTACCATTTGGTTTACATGGAGCCCCAGCAACTTTTTAATCACTGATGAATCAGGTTCTCGCTCCTCATAAGGGATACAGTGCAGCCTACCTGGATGACATAGTTGTATACAGTAAAAACTGGAAGGATCATCTGAATCAACTATCATCCGTTATAAAATCATTGCAATCAGCAGGTCTTAACATAAACCCAAAGAAAACTCTACTGGCCGCCAATCAGACTCGATACCTGGGATATCTGGTCGGGGACGGGGTTATACGGCCCCAGTTGGACAAAATTGAAGCAATAGAGAAACTGCCTATGCCCAGCAATAAGAAGCAGATCAGAGCATTTTTAGGCTTCGTTGGATATTATCGGCGCTTCATACCTTTGTTTTCTTCCATTGCCAGCCCACTGACGAAATCTTCCTACAAAGGCGACTTGCTTAAAGATGAAGAAGCTTGTAAAGCCTTTACAGAGCTGAAACGGATAATATCAAAACAACCTGTTCTAAGGTGTCCCAATTTTCAAGAAAGGTTTTTTGTGCAATCTGACGCATCAGGAGTAGGAATAGGGGGCGTACTATCACAAGGGAGTGAAACTGATCTACGGCCAGTGGCCTTTATAAGTCGCAAGCTCTTAACACATGAAGTGGTGTATTCTACCATTGAGAAAGAGTGTCTAGCTATCAAATGGGCCATTGAGACACTCAGATATTACCTGGGTGGAAGAAAGTTTACAGTTTTTACAGATCACGCTCCCCTCCAATGGTTGGCCACGCACAAGGACTCAAACCAACGAGTATTGAGATGGTTATTGACCCTACAGGAATTTTGTTTTGAAACGGTGCACCGAACAGCGGCTTTCCAATTCGTTCTGGATTACCTATCCAGAAATCCTGACCAGCCCGATCGGCTTAATGCTTCGGGGGGTGTATGTAACAGTCAAGAGGGTCAGTTATACCACTGAGAGGCCCGAGAAACCCACCCGATTGGGGAATGGTGGGGTCAGGAGACATCTAATCCAGCCAAAGGACAGACTGAGACCTGTAATATGGAACTCCAGGACGGGCCCAAAAGAGTCGGAACGCAGCCTTTCTGCGAAGTAGCAGAGACGCCGACGTTCGATTCTGGCGGCGGTCTGAAAGACATGGAACCTTCGGGCGGACACACGAGAGTCAGATTGTCGCACTCAGGTGAATTAGAAGAGACGCCGACGTTCGACTATGACAGCCGGCGGAGAAGTCAAGGAACCGCGAGCAGGGAGAGGCGGGGCTGCTGCGGCATGGGAAACCTGCAGGTACTCGGCAGTTGTAACCCAACTGAGAACCGCGGAGCCGCGGATTATGAAAGACAGCGTTGCGACAACATAATAGAGCAGGACAAAAACACGAGACTCCTAGAGACCCACCAAAACCACTCCAGGAAGGAACTAAGAACTCACCTGGTCAGAGATGACTGGAACAGGGAGCGGGTGGAGGTCGAGGTCGAAAACAGCTTGCAATGCCTCAAGCGAAAAGGGGGCAGGGCTTGGGAGAGTTTATATAGACTAGAGGAGGAAGTGAACACTGATTGGCCTGTTAAACTCTGCCTATATAAAGACAACCCTGGAAGGCGAGAGTGTGTTCATTCTTGGTTTTGTCGCAGATCAAACCAGACAGGACATCAGGAGCTGCCGAAGGCTGGTGGGCGTATGAGGACTAGGAGGAGAAGCCTTGCCAGAAGTCCTTACCAGATCCCCTGCAAGGATCAGAGAAGAAGCATAAGCACAGAGAACGGACACTGCAGAAAATTTTGATTAAAGCTTATTTTCTTTTATCCTTTTTGAAATAGTCTGAATAAAGACCTTTTTTAATTTTCATCAAGCCGCCTACCTGTCTCATTGTCACAAGTGGGAAGAGAGTTTAGTGAGTTTGAGTTTGTTGGCTACTGAGGGTAGTTTTTTCCATGCAGCCTCGCAGCTTCTTTCTTGTTGCCTTAGGTCTTTTAAGAGAGGCGTAAACCAGTTATTCAGGTGGGTTTTAGGCTTGCTTGGTCTGAGTTTGAGGGGGCAGATGCATCCAGTGCAGTCATCATAATATTGTTATATTCTTCGACCAGGATCTCTGGGTCGGTGTTGTCAGGGAGCGAGTTGAGGGTGGGGAGTAAAGTCGGGATAATCCTTTCCACAGTAATACTCTTTTTATTTCTGGTTATCGTGGGTGGGGCTCTAATGGCAGGTGGTGGTGGGGGTCTGTTAGTGGAGAGCATAAACGACACACGATGGTGGTCGGTCCAGGCTAGGGGTGAGATGGCTAGGATATTGATTTTGCAGTTGTAGTCTGCCACCAATCGAGTATTCTGCCTTTATTATGGGTTGGTGTGTTACTTCTTTGGGTGAAGCCTAGTTCTGAGAGGGTGTTACCAGTAGTAAGGGCGAGCTGGTCTGATGGGTCGCTGAAGCCCATGTTCAAATCTCCAAGTACAAGTACTTGAGTAGAACTTTTGAGGTTGTTGGAGAGGATAGTGTTGATGTCATCCTCAAAAGTTCCAGGAGGGCCTGGTGGGCGGTAGATTAGGTGGATGTTCAGAGTCTGGGTATTGGAGAGAGGGACTTTAATAGATAGTAGTTTGCATGAGAGGATCTCGATAGGTGTGGTTGCTCTCGTAGGGAGGCTACATTTATGAATGATGGCGATACCTCCTCCTCTGGATTTCACTCTATCCTGTTTTAGTATGGAGTAGCCATCTGTCCAGGACTGCTAGCATAAGCATGGGACCTGCTGCCAAATGTAACCAGGTCTCGGTGATAGCGAGGAAGTCAAGGTCTTCACTAATAATTAGGTCAGCAATTTCAGTGGCATGAGCTACCATGGATCTCAAGTTAATTAGAGCTCCCTTGATAAGAGGGTTCACAGTGGTAGGCACAGTTGAAAGTCTGGTTTGTGAGGATTTAAGTTTACTATGCTTAGCTAAGCATTTTATTAGCATCTGGTCAGAATTGGGAATGAAGTTCAAATTGGTATTGGTTTGGCAGGACTGAGTTAGCTTAGTCCTTAATCTTGTTGTGAGAGGGATAGAGCTGATGGGGGGGCTCATAGATGTTATCTAATCTGGCTCTGAGACGTAGGTTCCTGTCTGAGGTAGAACAGGGTTTGCTAGGTGGTGGGGGTGTGGGGTCATGCATGTCTGAGAGTGGTCTGGTAATTGCAGTATTATGTGGGTTGGAAGTATATGTCGGGATATGTGAGTGTTGTAGCATGTAGATCAAGATGTTTTGCAGGAGCCCGATGATATGGGCTGTCTGGCAAGCAGCTATAGGGTGCATACTGACATGTGGTGTTGGGTAGTTTCTAAGTTGAAGAGGTTATGTGTTTGTAGATTGTAGCGGCAGGCAAGGAGCCTTGGGGTCCAAGGGCTATGGTGCTAAGGGCTATGGTGGTGAGAATGTCATGGACAGGATATTACAAGTGGTGGCAATGCTAAATAGCCAGCAGGCAATAAGAGGCACTAGCCAAACTTATTTAGGAGCAACTTGGCAAAAAGTGAATATAGTTGCAGGCAATGAAACAGACAGCTGGTGTGTCCCTAGCAATACCTGAGGGAGTTGGAGGTGGAGGAGCGAGGAGCTCGAGTGGGAAGGTATTTACGGAGGGAGAGTTGAAGGTATTTTGGACCCAGGCCCCAGAAAGCCTTGTTGACAATGCAAAGGGTCTTGTTCCCCACTGCTAGGGGCACACCAGCTGCCTGTTTCTCGAATGTATAGATATGATTTGATGTGGCATTTATAACGTACCTATACACAAGTGTTTCAAGATCCACTTGCCAGCACCTGCACTAAGGGGCAGGAGTGCTTTTTAATAGATTGTTTTGATCTATCTGTGCCCACGGCACATAATGTGGCCTGCCAGCACCCTTATGTATAAGAGCCATCTGCATGTTTTGTCTCCTTCAGTCCCCCTTTTTCACACTTCCCTTTTGCCACCACCATCCGACCAAACCTGCTTCTTAAGATACCATCCCACAAGCTCTCTACTCTGGGAGTTTGCTCAGGAGCTTGCTCTGCCTCACCGTCCTCATCTTCAAACTCATCGAACGTACTCAACCCCTTTTCCTCTCCACTCCGGGAGCCAATATTTTTATATCCTCGGCTGTCTGCTTCCACGTCCCTCTCTATATGCACATTCTTTATGGGTGTGTTATCTATCATGTTCGGGTGGTTTATCACTCTTGAACTCACTCTGTGTCGCCTGTAGCCTGGACAATTCCGTCTGCGCTGAGGCTAATGCCACTTCGAAGTCTCTTTTATTAATATCTGCGGCGGAGAGGCATATGGGGGTGGTGGGGCTGTCGCCAAGGTGGTCACATAGGTCAGATTAGTATGACCTACTGCGGGTGAGCTGCCTGTGGGTATATTCCCTTACACTCTGTTGGTGTCTCTCCCTCTCTTCTTGAACATGCGCCCCTGTTATCATTTTGTTGTCCTCCCCCTTCGCACTCTTCTGTGTCTATGAACATTTTCCAAAGGTCTAATAGCTCCCTCTCCTCTTTTGTAATTGTTTCCCCTTATACTTGGCTGCCAAAAATATGGACATATGTTCCAAAATACTGCTATTATGGGAGCCCTGCTCTGGCCATGAGCGGGGCATCCCCCAGCCCTCTGCTCGGTCACCCACTGTTTGTGGTACTTCTCTGTTATCACGAAACAGTGGCAGGGCCTGCATATGTACTCTATGGGTGTTTCCCCACCCATGATGAAGGCCCCTGCGCGTCCCTGCTTCTACGCCTTCGATAAAGCCCTGCGCACGCTGCTGCTGTTTATCAACAAAAAAGTACATTCTTTATTTCTTCTGTCCTACCAAAAAATCAAAATACCCTGCCCCCCTCATTCTCACACACCAAATCACACACTCCTGTTAACTAAGGGCTTAGTAAAACCATTCAACTGAGGCAGTACAAGATTCCACTCTTAGTATAAGGTTGTACCACCTGAGTTCATGGTAGCGTAGACAGAGCAGCTAGGCTTATCTTGGGAGGGAGAGAGGGCTGTAGAATCAGTACAAAGACATTCAGCCTCATCACGAGTTTGGCGGTGACCCTTAAATGCTGCGGTAACGCTATTACCACCGCATTTAAGGGTCTGGCAAATCACGGGTTTGGCTGCAGTTACCCCCATGCGCCGGGAATTTGACGATTTTCGGCGCAATTACTGCACAGTAATACCGCTGACGGTAGTTGCGCCAAAGAATCCACATTGGGCCCAATGGGGAATGGGGAATTACTGTTCTGCCAAACCTGTGATCCGGCACTAATGGCGCCGGGGGGGTTTGGCGTTAACGCTATTTGCCCCGGCGGTATCCCGCTCAAACTCGTAATGAGGCCATTGTAATACAAATGGTCCAAAGAAACACTGACAAACTATGTATTGTAAAAATAGTTTATTTAAATACAAGTAGGCCCAGATAAACCTTGGGGGAAATAAGTACTATCACAGACCATATAAACACCTTATAGAAAACACAACACTATCCTTACAGGTACACAGACCAAAGCATATAACCTAATATGGGCTCAGTTGCAGGAAAAGTTCAGAGTTCCAGAGCACGACTGTTCAAACAAGTATTTTACTTTAGAGTTAGTTGAGGGTTCAGGGACTTCAGTGAAGACACCCTAGGAGGATTCCAGCAGTGGGCCTGGGTGAACTGGACGAGAGACCTCCCAATCACAGAAAACACCCCAAAACTACAAAGGAATGACAAGATACTGAAGGTAAGTAAATACCCAAGCCAGCACAGTACCTCAACACAGAAGAAGAGTTTGCAGCAGGAGAACTTTAGGATCTGTAGCCAAAAACCCAGGCGTTGCATTCCTTGTTAGGAGGACATAAGACAGGACCCTGGATGTTTTTTTATAGCAGCGATCGACACAGAAGGCTTCAGGCAAGGGTTTATTTGCGGCTGGATGCGGCTCTGTGGGCTTGGTGCCTTTTCAGGAGCACAGAAGAAGACAGAATATCACTGGTCAGATTCTCGTTGTTTGCAAGGTCCATCATTCTGGTGAGTGGACTTGTTGGGCGCGATTCACGTCTCTGGAGGTCCAGCAAGAGGCCCAAAAAGTTTCAGCAAGATTCGGAATTCGGGAGACTGTGCACCGCACAATAGCTCGAGATCCCAGGGTATTGGGGTATTGCAGCCCCGCAAGGTCGCAGCACGGCGTGGGCAGGTTCCGGTTACACAGCAGGCTCTCCGGTAGCTGGAAATGATTTCTTAATCATGCTCTTCGGTTTCAGTTCCAGTGGTCGACTACCTCATCACCTTCCAGGATCTAACTTTTATACAGGAACCCAACAAAATTCAAACTTGGGAGGTGGGGGGGTTTAGCAGTCCTTTAGAGACATTCTGGAGCCTGGGCGGGGAGTCCACAGGACTCCCACTGAACATAAAGTTAACGCAAAGGAAATTCCCACCCTGGAGGTCAGGGGAAGGAACAATGAAATGGCAAAAAAGAGAAGGGGCCATTTTGGTAAAATGAGCGCCCATGGGAAACAGCATGCAGTAAAACTGCACTGAATTAGTTAAAAGATTAATTGCCACCATCAATTAAAGTTAAGTTTGTCCTTGTAACATAAATGTTACATTTATAATGAAAGTGCGGATACCCAGTATCTCCCCAGCAATCCACATACGGTGGGGGGGGGGCTGGTGTCACCTAATAACATGTAAAAGAGATCAAAGATCCTTTCTACCCTTGGGAACTGTAGTTCTCACAACATTTAGCTAGATAAAGTTAAGAGGGGAGCCCCTAGGGCAACCCAGCAACAATAGGCACTCATTGCCAAAAGTTGTCAAAGAGGATCACTTTTAAAAGACACTATTGAGAGTCTGAAAAATAACCCCCAATAAAAAGAGTAAAAAATTCTGCGAGTGTGGAAATAGGTTCCCACTCAGAGGTATAAGGCAGAATAATCCACCAGTAAAAGCAAAAATGTCTGTGGTTGACCCGGGTCAGGAAGATTTATCATTACTATGAAAATCTTACCCAACAACTCCACACACTCCAAATACACACTGCTATTTACACAGTGCCCCCTCCTTGGGCCGCCATCACTACACATTAAAAATACAAACACAACAAACTAAAATAACAGCCTAAAATAACAACTACTACTATTTCCAAGCCTACAAATTATTCAAGGCTTCTACTTGTTTCCTTATACTCTGTTTTATAAGGCCTGTGGTACCACCTTCTTCCCCCACTCGGGAAGGCTCCCTACCATTCAATTTTCCTTTTCTTAATCTCCTTAAAAAATCAATAACAAGAAAAATAAAATAAGCCAAATCCACAACATGCCAACAATCTCATCTCCTACATATTCACAACTTTGTACACCTTCCCATATTCCAGTTCCCCACATGTTATCCCTTGCAAGGGTACACTCACATGTGCACGTGTTCACCTGAGCTCCTTCATCATGGAGTCCCAAAACACCAGACTGCACTCGCCTTGGAGCCGTGCCCCGCTACAATGAACAGAAAGGACTTCTGCAAAGGCCACTCAGCAATACGCGTTTTCAGGACTGGTCGATGTAGGAGGGTGTGGCCCCTCTGGAGAACAGCCTGAGGCCTCTGCAGGCCCAGGGGGTGCTGGAATCACTTCAGGGTCACCAAATAAAGGCATGCCCCTAAACGCCCACACGAGAAAAAATACAAACCGCTAGGGAAAATGGGCCCAAGAAACTCTCGCAAGGATAACTAGTTTTATATCCACAAAGATAGGTGCATCAGCAAAGCATTCTGCTGCTATGAAACATTCTGCTCAGCGGAATACAAGCAGACTCTTATAAGATAGTGAATCGTCCCAAGTGACGTGACCTATACAGTAAAAACCTGCGTGGCTGGTTGGTGAGACCGTATACATGTCAAACCTGCTCTGTAGGCGATACCAGGGTATTGGTTCCATCACGTGGGGTCTGCTGGGCTCATCCTCTCCAGGGAACCAAGGTCGAATACACAATTAGGTACATTTCTAAAACAAGGCTACTCTATCATTATACAGTGTGCACCTGGCAGACTAAGACTGGTACAGGGGGAGTTTTGGGATCGTGCTGACCCACACATCCTTCATTCATTCCTGATTGCATCATCCGCACCCAAGCCTTCTCCCTCGTTTTGAATTATGTATTCCTTCTGTGTACCTCGCAATACAATTCTTTGTCATGATGGAATGAGGTGGCGTGGCCATATTGTTAGATCTTTTGTGCCCAGTTGATTTATGGTCGGTGGTCTGGGGTCACTTGGTATCTTGGAGTTCAGGGGTCTCTGGACTGAGGCAGTTTTAGAGGCTATAACTCATGGTTGGCTGGGTGGGGGTCGGGCCTGCTCTGTGCTGGCTGCAATAGTCTGCACTTCAAGGCACCTGCTACTGTCTCATGGCCTTGCAGAGCACATTCTGTCAAGGAGTTCCCCCCTTCTCACCTGGGTCCGATATTTGCCGGTGACTTCGATCACTGCCTTCTTGCGAACGCTCCTGGTCTTGAACAGCGTTGCTCGAGATTCGTCTGGTTCCAGGTTGCGTTTAGTTCCGGGATCACAGAGTCCAGGAATCCGGGAGACTGGAAAGGCTAGAAAAGCTCGGAACCAGGAAGGGGGAAAGGAAAAGGAGTGGGTAATAGCACTGGGACAAAGGGAACTATACCTGAGCTACGAACACACATCTGGGCTACTCTGCAATAGCATTGAGACGCGCAGAGCCGCGGAAGGTGTGGTCTATGAATAGACCACGCCGCGTTCAGCGCATGGAGCGAGCAAGGGCTTCAGCTCTGGACGGCCATGTTGGAAGTAGTACGGAATGCAAGCCCCGTTGAGACAAGGATCAGGAGGTCCAAAAGGGGCGTGATCTGAAGTTCATGACAGCATGCCTCCTCCAAAGGCCTTTCCCTCCAGGTTTGCCCGGGTATATTAGGTGAAATCATCTGAGCAACCGAGGAATCTTGATATTTGAAATAGGTTCCCAGGTCCTTTCGCTAGGAGGATAGCCTTTCCACTCCACTAGATATTGAAGATGGCCCCGCTTATACCTGGAGTCACAAATCCGGGACACCTCATATTCCAGTTGGTTGTCAACCAGTAGAGGAGGTGGTCTACTGGGATTTCGAGAGGACTGGATGTAGGGTTTCAATAGGGATGTGTGAAAAACTGGATGAATTCTTTTCTAGGAGTCAGGTAGCTTGATTCGATATGAGACAGGATTGATAATCTCCTTTATGGGAAATGGACCATAGTAGCGGGGAGCCAGCTTGTTTGGTCGTAAGTGTCGGGGGAGTAGTTTTGATGACAACCACACTCGGTCACCGACCGTATAGGAAGGACCTGGTCTTCTCTTGGAATCTGCGTACCTCTTGGTCTGCAATCTGGTTTTCTCTAAGTGTTCTTTACCTCCCGGTGAATATTGATAAGAGTTTCGATCCAGGAGTCAACAGTAGGTACTGGTGTAGGGTCAGGAAGAACAGAGGGTAAGACTGATGCATGGAACCCCTGACTACAATAAAAGGGGCTGGTCTGTAGCGCTGAGTGTTCAGAGTTGTTGTAAGCGAATTCTACAACGGGTATCAGGAGAGACCAGTCATCCTGGACCTTGGTAGCGAAACATCAGAGATATTGTTCCAGGGCCTGATTTTCACGTTCTGTGGCTCCGTTGGTTTGGGGGTGATAACCTGAAGAGAGGGCACGTTGGATTCCTAATACCCGAAAGAGGTGTTTCCAGAATTGTGAAATGTATTGGGGACCCCGGTCAGATATGATCTTGGAAGGAAGCCCATGTAGTCGGAAATGTGTTCCAGAAATATTCCAGCTACCTCTGAAGAGGAGGGTAGTTTCATCAGTGGCATAAAATGGGCCATATGGGTAAACAAATCTATGGTGACCATGATGGTAGTATATCCTCGGGAAGGTGGTAACTCCACTATGAAGTCTGTAGCGATGATTTCCCATGGTTTAGAGGGTAGAGTGGGCTGCAGAAGACGACCCGCCGGTCTCTTGTTATCATTTTTATTTTGGGCACAGGTTATACAAGTCTGGATGTATTGCTGCACGTCAGACTTCATTTTAGGCCACCAGAACTGTCTCTGTATAAGACGGAGGGTGTTGTTGATACCTCGGTGCCCGGAATGGAGTGTGCCATGACAAAGGTTTATTATCTTTTGCCGTAGCTTCCGTGTAGGAATGAATAGTGTGTTGTCCTTAAATAAGTAGCCTTCCTTGGCTCTTAATTTCCAGAGATTTCGTGTTGAAATGTCCTTCCATAATTCCGAGGATTGAGTTTGCGATCGGACTTCTTCAAGGAGATTAACTGCTTGGGCTATGAATATCGTGGGAGAGAGTATTTTAGGAAATGCTTTATCTTCAGTGGTCACGTAGTCAGGACGGCGAGACAAGGCGTCGGCGATCACGTTCTGTGATCCAGGGACATGGGTAATGTGGAACTGAAACTGGGAAAAAAAAGTAGGCCCAACGTGCCTGACGACTGTTCCTGCACTCCAGTGACTGTAGAATCTGAAGGTTTCGATGATCAGTACGGACTTGGACAGGATGTCCGGCTCCTAGAAGTAGGTGTCGCCATTCAGTGAAAGCTTGGCGAATGGCTAAGAGTTCCTTTTCCAGGACAGAGTAGTGCGATTCACTAGGAGTTAAGGTTCTTGACAGATAAGCAACGGGGTGTTCCAAATCGTCCTCCATCTTCTGCTTCAACACTGCTCCTATGGCGTAATTAGAGGCATCCGTTTCCCCTAAAAAGGGTCGACTTGTATCGGGTTGAGCCAATATGGGAGCTTGTGTAAACTCAGTCTTTAAACGCTGGAATGCAGTTTCTTGTAAAGTTGACCAGACAAATGGGGTGTCCTTCTTTAGCAGAGCCACTCTGGGTTGTACAATATCGGAAAAGGTGGCTATGAACTTCCGGTAGAAATTGGCTAGTCCTAGGAAGGATTGGATTTGTTTCACGGACGTGGGAGTAGGCCAGGCGAGAATGGTCTTTACTTTTGAAGGGTCCATGCCAATCCCCTCTGGACTAAGGATAAATCCCAGAAAGTGCACAGAGGTAACGTGAAACAAACATTTTTCAGGCTTGGCTAAAAGGTGATGTTCCCGCAGACTTTGTAGAACTGCCTTAACATGTCCTTCATGCTTCTGAGGGTCCTTGGAAAAAATCAATATGTCGTCCAGATAGACAATGACGAAGAGAAACAACATATCAGAGAACACCCTATCCATAAAACGTTGGAAAACTGCTGGGGCATTGGCTAGTCCAAAGGGCATGACCAAGTACTCGTAGTGGCCAAAGGGTGTTCTAAAGGCGGTCTTCCACTCGTCTCCTTCCCGGATACGGATCAAATGGTAGGCACCCCTGAGATCCAATTTGGTGAATATTACGGCTCCTCTCACAGCTTCCAGGATATCCGAGATCAGGGGCAGTGGGTACCGATCCTTGAGAGTGCATTGATTTAAGCCTCTATAGTCGAGGCAAGGTCTGAGTTCCTTGGTATCCTTCTTGGTAACAAAGAACAATGAAGCACCTGCTGGAGATTTCGAGGGTCTTATGGTGCCATTTTCAAAACTAGTGTCTAGGTATTCCCGAAGGGCCTTTTTCTCTGGTTCGGAAAGAATGAACATTCTGCCGAAAGGAATTACAGCTGAGGGATCAGTATCTATGGCACAGTCTTCGGGCCTGTGAGGGGGTAAGGCCTGGACTATGGCAGTAAAAAATACATCAGCATATCCCTGATAGGCCTCTGGAACTTGTATGATATTGGAAACCATGAGTGGTGTTTCTTGGTCTCTTGGTGGTTTTTTAGGAGTTTCCGAGGAGGGATCCAGGGACAGACAGTGGGACATACAGAACTGTGAGCCCAGCAATAATGATCCTGCTGTCCAATTGATATATGGGTTGTGCTTTTGTAACCAGGGCATTCCCAAGACCATGGGGTAATGGGCTGACTTAATGATGTCGAATGTAATCCGCTCTTGATGATGGTTTATGGAAAGTTGGATCTCTTTAGTCTGCAGTCTTATGGGCCCTGAAGAGAGCTGTCTTCCGTCAATGGCTTCCACCGGCTGCATGGTGTTTCGGGTCTCGTACGGAATATGATGACTAACTACCCAGTCTTGATCAATGACAATTCCCATAGCTCTGCAGTCCACCAAGGCCACAATAGGATAGCTCTTGTCTTTGGAGGGTGACAGGAAGGCCTGTAGTATCACCAAACTGTTTTGTCCAGGAGAGTTCAAGGATGGAATTGATGTGGAGCAAACATCTCTCTCCCGAATCTCTGCTCCATTTAAGATAGGAAGCTGGCGTTTCCCGAACGCCGAGGAGGTGCCAGAGGACATTCCCTGACCAAACGTTTGTCTGAAGCACAATACATACACAAACCCGTATGGATCCTTCTCAATCTTTCTTGAGATGATATGGGTCCACGAAAGGCTCCAATTTGCATGGGTTCAGGTTCTGGGGCTGGACTTGGGTTTGCGTCCGTTCTGGCTGTGCTCTCAAAGGACGTCTTGGGTGGGTTTCCCTTGGATTTTTTCCTTTCAGCCGTCCTTTCCTGGATGTGAAAGTCTATTTGCAAGGCCAGGTCCATTAGTGGTTGGAATGAATTTGGTCTGGCCACCCTGGCCAGTTCATCCTTGATCTCTTCGTTTAGGCCTCTCCTGAACAGGGTAAAACTAGCCTCAGGGGACCAGTCTGCTTCCTTGGCCAATTGTTTAAATCTGGTCACATAAGGGAGCATATCTTGGGGGGCCTTGTTGAAAGTCCAGCAAGCTTTCTTGGGCAGTATAGACCTGCTCTGGACGGTCAAACATGCCTTTAAGGGCCTGTATGAACCCATCGCAGTCGTCTAGGAGGGCATCGCCGGAGTTGACAACGGGTGTTGGCCAAGTTAAGGAGTTGCCGGAAAGGTGGGATATGATGAAACCCACCTTAGCCCTAGGAGTCGAGAAATAATGGGGCTTAAAGGTAAAGTGGACCAGGCATGAATCCAGGAATCCGCGGAGTGTTTTTGCCGAACCATCATACTTGTCAACAATACCGCCCAACAGGGCACCCTCCTTTGTAGCAGAATCCCGGGATAAGACCAATTGTTTGAGCGCAGCGTTTTCCGCCTTAAGATTTTGAACCTCGGTTGATAGTTCTTGCATGCGTCGCATTAAGTCCTGCACGGCGGCTTCCATCTCGCTTTTAGGTTCAGTCGGGTGGCGTCTCAAACTGTCAAGGAGTTTCCCCCTTCTCACCTGGGTCCGATGTTTGCAGGTGACTTTGATCGCTGCCTTCTTGCGAATGCTCCTGGTCTTGAACAGCGCTGCTCGAGATTCGTCTGGTTCCAGGTTGCGTTTAGTTCCGGGATCACGGAGTCCAGGAATCCGGGAGACTGGAAAGGCTAGAAAAGCTCGGAACCAGGAAGTGGGAAAGGAGTGGGTAATAGCACTGGGACAAAGGGAACAATACCGCGAGCTAGGAACACACGTCTGGGCTACTCTGCAATAGCATTGAGACGCGCGGAGCCGCGGAAGGCGTGGTCTATAAATGGACCACGCCGCGTTCAGCACATGGAGCGAGCAAGGGCTTCAGCTCTGGATGGCCATGTTGGAAGTAGTACGGAATGCAAGCCCCGTTGAGACAAGGACCAGGAGGTCCAAAAGGGGCGTGATCTGAAGTTCATGACACATTCCTTATAGAGCAAACATACTGGCAACAATTTAAGAATAAAGAAGGATTCTTGTGATGGCTGGCAGCACAGCTTTTTCCCAACCTTGCTTGGGCTCAGTCAAGCCTCCTTTTGTGCTTGCGGCCCATGTGTGGTGCACTTAATACTGCATGACAATGCATGCATTGCGAGAATGATTCACAAAAATAGGGTTTGTTCAGATGCATCTACTCCATCTAAATGGCTCCTAATATAATGATCGTATGGGGACTATTGGGACACCCCCCCTGTCCCCGATCGATTATAGTTCTTTCAATGGGGCTTGTCTCACCTTAAAGCGCCTAGGGGGGGTGTGTCGAGTTTAACCCCTTCCCAATACCAGGAAGGGAACTAATATCCAACACTTACATACAAATAGAGGCAAAACAGTACGAAAAAAGGAAATTTGGTGGAACAGTGGTCTTGCGTCTAATAGCTAACACCTGGAACGACCTGCCCAAAGAAATTAGAACCACAGAAGGACCTCATCACCTTCAGGAAACTGCTCAAAACATGTCTATTCAGCAGACAATGAAACTCCAAAGGACACTAACAACACCCCACCACCACCACCACAGACAAACAACTAGACAGGGGACGAGATGGGCCAAAGAACCACTAACAAGAACCTGGCTAGATATCTTCAAGCGGTAACCAAAGAGCCGCGCCAGTGGAACCAACCAACTGACCGACTTACTAACCCATGTCCCCCTTTCTGCTCCTCCGACATAACTGACGCCACTACGCCTGACCTTGAACCAGCCACACTACACATAAACAAACATGTTTCCACCCAGCATCTCTAGATGCTGAAGCACACCTAGAGTGAACCACCCACATAGTCCATCGATAACGCTACTACACACCAAGATACTGGATTACCAGCAGAGACCCCTGACTCTGGATCCCTTATGGACACTATCTTACCAGTAGTGCGCACAACCACACCCACCTTAACCCACCGAGCACACTAACACAAATCACCACCACACACCTGAAGCACTTTATCTTACCCATAGGGTTACAATGCACAAGGCTTCTCGCACAAACTACCACATGCAAAACAACACTCAGACGCCAGATCAAACCAAAGCACCCCTGTCACAAAAGGGGTGACACAGGGATGCGTAATGGTCCCTTATTTATTTACATTTGTTATTGATGTCATTGCAAGATCTTTATTGGGGTCTCAAACTGATGCCCCTTGGATAGGAAATGAACGTATTAACATTCTCTTATTTGCAGATGACGCTGTTTTACCGTCTACTCCCAGGGTCTTGTAGGTGCCTTTCCCCGTCTTACTACGTGTGAAAGAAAAAATAAAATAGCAGACAAAACCCCTTGTCGGGGAAAGAGGCACTGAGACCCGGCTGCAAGAGTTCAAAGGATGGTTTATTTCTCCAGCTAGGAAATAACCCAAAAAAACTCTCCCAAATCTCATTACATCATACTGGTATTTATATTAGTTAAAGTAACTCTAACAAAAAATGCTAAATGGACCCGATTGGCCAGACGGTGTGGTGCTGTAGGTGTGGGTAGCATCTCTTCCTCCTGGTTGGCTGAGTAGCTGACGGACGTCAAACATCTTGTGCTCCATGCAGGTCAGGGTCCGGTCACTGTGGTCACTACCTAAGCTAATATGTTACATACTAAATAACAAATTATTTAAAACATTTTATGCTACTTGTCACATTTCTACATAAGTCGCACACAATGATCATTGTCAGTACAATTGGGTCATTCGTGGCTTTAATTGAAGGCCTTGACCTTTATTGGGCATGTAAAAAGAATCGGGCTATGTTTCGCATCTCTTCTAGGTTTCAAACCCATTAGTACAAGTAAAAACATATATAGATAACTGCCCCATTGCTGGAGAATATGAGATCGCCTTTAATCCAGCCATCAAACAACTAATGGGAAGGCCCATGGCAGGCCTTATCACTATGATCAAAAAGGGATCTGGATATCAAATCCTCAACCCTGAAAACGTGACTGCACATATTCAGGCAACGACAATTGCTCATAATTACGAAGAAAACAAGAAAATCCATATCCTGAACTTATACTGGAACCACAAGACTATAAGTGGTAATGGATATATAGATCAAGTTACAACTATAATAGATGATTGGCTCGAAACAGACGTTAGTGCTAATATTGTGATCTGTGGAGACTTGAATATGAATTGCCTAACAGCTAACAATGAATTGAATCCAAAAAATCCCAACAAAACACAACTCGCCAGTCAATGGACGACAGAGATGGAGTTAAGAAACCTCATGCTGATGAATGGAAACTTAGCAGGAGACATACCAGCCCAACCTACCTGGTCCAGAGGCACCCAACGATCGACGCTTGACTACTTTTACGTCAGCGAGAAAATACATCAACATGCAACATCTCTCACGGTGCACCCTATGACCAATAGTGATCATGACTTAGTCATCCTGACATGTACCACAGATTATGGACTCAAACCCACAACTTGGACATTCCCGGTAATGATCGAATCCAATAGGGTGAGACTGAAATTAAAGAAAACAGAGGTCAAAAACATACTAACTACATACGTAGACGATCAAAAGGAGACTGAATACATCCATCTCTTAGACGACTATAAAGAAAAACATCAAGGATCCAAAGCTCGTGGCTTTGTTGCTAGACACAAATTTGATCTAGAGTTGTGAAAAAGAAAGAGAGAACTAAGAGCGCAAATAAGAAATCTATCAAACGAACTTCAAAAGCTACTTAACTGCAAAAAGAAACTGTAAACAAAAGTACAAAAATTGGTTACGATCACACAAAGCAGTTATGATGCAGAATGATTCAGAACTAATAATGCAAAAACTGCAAAACAAAAACTCCTCTGCTTTCTGGAAGATAATAAACAACGCAGGAGCCCCACAAACGGCATTACTTACAAATGCAATTCCTGAAGCTGAATGGATACAACACTTCTCGAAGCTAAATAGCAAAAGAACAACTGTAGCAGAGACACCACCATCCACTTTAGAAAAATGGAAGCTGGAATTCGACAAAAACGACATTGAGGAGATAATAAAAAGAGCTAGCTCCTCCAGAGCCCCAGGCCCGGATGGTCTAACAAACCACACAATCAAAGAAAACCAAGAGCTGTGGGCAGAGCTATGTCACATGATGTTCAAAAGAATAGCAGCTAACTGCAAGAGTCCGGACTCATGGAAATGCACAATAATCATTCCTATCTTCAAGAAAGGAAATCGATCTGATCCAACAAACTATCGACCCATTGCGCTGCTAGATGTGTTAGGCAAAGTGTACGCAACTCTTTTACAACAACAACTTGTAAAATGGGCAGCTGACTCAAAACATCTGGACTCACGCCAGACCGTCTTTGTCAAGGGTGTAGGCTGCTCCCTGAATCTTCTCTTAATCAACCTCCTTAAAATGGAAGCAATAAGAACAAGAACCCAAGTGCATCTCGCACTGATAGACTTCTCACATGCCTTCGACAGTATAGATAGAGAACTATTATGGGAGAAAATGAAGAAGTGGGAATGTCCAAAAGATCTGATAGCGGCCATCAAAGAGCTACACACTGGCACAAGCATCAAAATCCGTCTGGACCAAAAGGGCACCCTGTCCAAAGCGATAAACACCTATAGCGGGGTCAAACAGGGTTGCCCACTGACTGCTATAATATTCAATCTATTCTTATCGGACATTGGAGATGCAATTGACAGCGTGCGCTCCTTCTCTCCAAAAATACACGGAGCCCCGTTATGCTGGATGCTATATGCCGACGACTTAATACTGCTAGACGTAACACCCATAGGCCTACAGCGAAAGATTGACGCAGTAGACCTCTATGTGAGAGCTAATGGCTTACAAATCAATAAAAAAAAGTGTGAGGTGTTAACATTGCAAAACTTGAAAACAACAAAGCACAAAAAACCTAAATGGCATTTGGGAAAAGAGTGGCTAAACAACACAACAAACACAAGATACTTAGGCATGCAAATTAATTCGAGCCTGAACGACAGTCAATGGGAACAGATAGCCAAATCCAAATGTCGGCAATTTGCATGCCAAGCCAGCGTCTTACACAAGAAATACGGTAAATTTTCAATAAAACCGGTAAGGAACTTTTACTCCCAAAAGGTAGTGCCGGCCCTGATTTTTGGTGCTGAAAATGCCCTCGGATGCTCCGCGGATGTCTGGTCTACCTTAGAAAACATCTTTTGGGTAAGAGTTCTGCAACTACCAAAGGGTACATCAACTGCTTGCATCAGATACGAGCTAAACCTAACATCAATTAATGCACGAGTCAGTTGGAACCTGCTGAGCCTCTTTAGAAAGATAACCATGAAGAAAGTGGCCCTACAATTCCCAGCAAAGGAAATCCCAACTGTCTGCTATCAATGTGGTATAAACGCAGCGAGGAAATTATGGCTTTTTATGACATCAACCTAAAAATCCTACACGACAATCCGAATGCTGCAAAAACTAAGGTCTGGCGATTAGACTGGATCATGACTGGGAACCTAAGATCAGCCAACAACTTAATGAAGGAGGTGCCGAGTGAAGCAAGAAATCTAAACACCCTACAGCCTTATATCGAACTGTCCCCAGACAACGGCAGCAGAGCCTTGTTTCTACACTTTAGATTAAATGCATTCAAAACAAGAGAGTGGACCAGAGAGCAACGCAAAATAGAAGAACCCAATGCAGCCTGCAGATTCTGCAACAAGAAGGAAGAAACTCTAAAACATTTGACACTCGAATGCAAAAGCCTACACCGGGAGAGAACATTGACATTAGGGCCCCAATTAATGAAATTTCAAACGCCAAGTGCGGACGATTGGTGGCAAGCTCTGTTCGACAGTCGGGAAAAACACCTGCATTATGCGTTAATTCGCTTTTTGAGCCTGTTGAAAAAACTACTGATATAACAGCTAAAACAAGGACAAAATTGTGAGAGTGAAGCAAAGGTGAAGGATCGAAAGCGACTTACAAACTCACGATGCTAAGGTGCCATCAGACGAGAGATACCCGAACACTCAAGGAGAGAAGAAGGAACTAACTGTAGTGAAACATTCATCTCCTTTCTCTTTTTAAAGGCATTTTATGCCAAAAAAAATGCCAAAAAAAAAAAATATATATATATATATATATATATAGTAATAAAAATGCTTAAGGTTAGTGGTGGGTGTGTTGGGTGGGTTTCGCAGCACAGCCGAGGGTCTGGCACTTGAAAGAAATACCTTACAGGGGGTGCAGGGTCAGGATGGCAATACATTGTTCTAATGGGGGTGGGTGGCTTGCACGTTTATGAGGACGAATCGAGCAGAAAGTGCTTAGCTCATCCTGGTTCACATGCCGGTTCTCAGACAAACGGTGATCTCAGAGGAAGAAAACTGTAGCATATTGATTGTTGCAACTTTCTCCAGCTTCAGCGTGAGAATGGAAGCGCAGAGCTTTCCTTCGCAGGGGGAGTGCAAGGGTGGGGGCCAGCCAGCTGCCTGCGCGCCTTGTGTGTGTGTGTCTCTGTCCTTGGCTGCTGCGGTGGAAAGGGAGCTGAGCATTGCTGTACTATCGCAGTGAGGCCTGTTTACCCAAGATGGAGTCGAAAGGGGGCACAAAAGATGGATGCCTCGTGTCCTGCTCCGTAGTCCCATCTATGTAGCAGTCAACCGTGGTTAACTTTACATAAGGGCAAGGGGCAATCCCACTACCAGAGGCACGCGGTCCAAGCCTCGTACTGAGGAGCGTACGACACGAGGGAGCCTAAGGACCCCCGCTCCCATACATTCCCCCCTTTCGTTACATCTAAAGTAACAAACTACTTTATCTCGTTCTTTCCGTTCTCCCTTCGGTAGCGCTCAGCTTCAGCCACAGCCTCATCCCAAGCAGGTGTACCCTTTATTGGCATCCATGCTTTACACACACTTCTTAAGCTGTTACCTCTTCTTGCGTATTCTTCTGGAGTGACCGTTAAGTATATCCCACCATCCCCATCTAAATCTATCCATACCTCGTTATACCACAGCAAGTTTTTTGGTTCTCTAATGGTAGTGTATTGTAGATTATCGACCACGTCCCCATACTGTCTATAGATGGCAGTCATCCTATACTGGGGTGTGGTGTATTCTCCGGTTTGTACTTGGGCATCTATCATGGTAGCCACCGTTGTCTGTCGGCCCACTGTTATCATCATCATTGCTGAATTAGGCATATTATTTTCACAGCATCTTAGTCCCAGTTGGCACACACAGAATATTAGGAGAAGAAAGACTATGATGGGAATGAGTATCTTTGCTGCGATGCTATGTTCGAAGACCTTGGCCGTGAAGCCAGCGGTGTGGGCTGCACTCCTATGCCCACTTAATAGTGGATTCCTTTAGTTAGTAATGGATTTGAGTCCCAAAAATTTAAGAATTATATGCACTACAATTCTTTTTCATGTAGTTAGCTTTAATTCACAATATAGTGAGGTAAATAAAACTCTGTTCATGCAGGTGCCTATAGGGGTGGCCAATGCATTTCGGAATACTACTTCCTTCATCAGGGCCTAGTAAGGGTCATCATAACAAAAATACAGCATAATGACATCACCATTGTAAAACAACATTGAGATCAAACAGTATTGACCCGCATTGTATATATCAATTTCGCGCATAATATTAGTATGTCACATGGATTCCAGCATTATTTACACCATTTTTTGTCCATTACATAAGTGTATGTCACAGAGCAGAGAAAACAGCCATACATAATCATGCATTGTGTATAAGGTAAGAAATATATACATACGGATAAATTGCAGGAAAACGCAGCAATTACAAGTTGTGAATCACCATTGGAAAAAAGAAAGAAGAAAAAAGCAATATGAACGGAAATGAATCATTACTCTAAAAAAGAACGTTTCCATGATCGTTACAAGCTTATTGCAATAAAAACTGACCTGGTTTCCCTTTTATTGAAACGGTGCATGAAAAGAGCTGACTGGAGAATCTCCCTGCGCGATGTCTTGTGTACGTGCATAAAACTAGCACTCATCAGAACGCTCTGTAAATATATGTGTATGACAGCTGTTAGCCTATAGAATATTCGGGCTAAACAAAAGAACTTGACAGGAATGCTCATTCATACCTTTCCTCTTCGGAACGATCACAAGACTGAGTGAGACCGCGAGGACGCGCGTTACTTTGCAAGCAGCTAAGTTATTTCAAGTTGCTATGGTTATGTGAGAACAGGAGGAGAATAGTGAATAAAGGTGGCGGCCATTTTGTAATGAAACCGACTTCTTTAGAATACCAGTGAAACATATAATATATATTGAAGGAATAGTAATTTCCATCAACATTACCGCAAACCAATTGCAAAAAATAAATGAAAATAAACTCTCTCTCGTTAAGTGCAATATTCTCCTGTAAAAATTAAGTCCTATAACAATGAGAACCTCAAATCGTCAGAGATGCATGGACCTCCCTTTTGGCTGACTTCACTAAATATTATAAAAAAATGAAAAAAGAGAGTCGTTGTTATGCTACTATGTGGCAAATCCCATGGCTTACAGCAGAGCGAGCTTGTCGGTGAAAGTGGAATCTACCATTAACACACGGAAGAGGGGTGCTTGAAAAAATGCCGACTGTGGGACGGGGGGGTCGGATGGATCTCAAAGTGCTCAAAAGTAGTAAGGAAAGGTCGCAAGGGATCAGTATTTGTGTCCTGATATTAAAGACTCACAGTAAGCTTATAACTTATTACGATCTAGTATAACGTTTCGCTCTTGGTTTCAATGTGTAGCAAAACACTATGTTAGTTATGATGTAAATGCATCAGGTGGTGGTAACGGAAAGAAAGAAGGAAAAAAGAAAGAAGAAAGAAAAAAGGGGAAAAAAGGAAATTGAAAGCTTTCGTAATACCATTAGTCATAGTAAGAAATAAAGCAGAACCACTACTTGGAAGTGACCATTACAAGGTCAAAATGTTCAATGTTTTCTAAATTACTTCTCTGATTGCTAAATGAAAAATATAGATAGCAAAGAACAAGTGTGACAAAATGTAACTCTACATTCCATACGCTGCAATTAGAGAAAAATCATAAAAACATCAATGAACATAGCCAACATGCATATCATAAGAAACAACTTAGATCGAACTCTTTGCTGCGATGTTCACCCATGATGGTATCCAGCTGAACAGATCGTGGAACCACGTGTTGTTGTCTACTCCACCTTCTGCTCTCATTCTTTCTCCTAAATTATGCACTGCTGTTATCACATGTGACAGTGTCCCGTTACCAGCATCAGAAGTTGGTACAAACGTGCAACACGCCCCCCCAATTTTTTTGCAAACACCACCTTCCATCGCTATGATAAGATCTAAGACATATCTGTTTTGCATCGTCATCAGGCGCAATGCTCGCAGCTCAATTATTATGATGTTGAATCCTTCTTCAGTGTCGTTGGCCAGCTGAATGCTCTCCCAGCGTGTTATCTGCAGCCATTTCGCGTTTGAACTTGCTTGAACGCCTGGTGCTAGGAACAATGCAAAGAATGTTTCTGCAGATGAGAAAAGCTTATAGTGTTGTGGGATTTTAGCAAGGAGTTCTGACGATTTGGACGAAATATAATTGGATCTTTTGCTGCGTGACAACTTGGTTTTCAAAGTTTCTTCTGACAATAGTTTGTATGCTGGGGGCTCTGTGATTGTCTCATTGGGCGCTGTCGATGGTTCAGGCGATTGCCCTGCTGCCGATGTGTCAGTTGATTGGCCTGCTGTAAACTGGACGTGGCTCTCTGGTATCACCATTAGTGCTGAGTGAAGTGTGGCTAGGGCACAAGTGCCCCTTCAAGATGCTGGGAGATGCAGGTAAGCTTGTTTGCCGCAGATCCAGTATATGTCCATTAATGCAGCAGTGCCTTTTTTCATAACTGGCATTATTAAAGTCTTATTGCACTGTCGCACGGTTCCCATGTTCACCTTCCCTTCTCCATGGAAGCAAAGTTTGTGCGGTATTTCCTTTTGAATCTTTATGGGTCTATGCGCATCGGCCCCCGCAAGGGCGCACCTGGGATTGGGGGCACCAAGAGCCGAGGCAGCGGACCGGCCGCTCCTCTCACGGCGGCCGCCTGCGCCGGCAGCGGGGAAGCCCGAGCCGATGCTCAGCGACACGGCGTGTCACCGCTGCACTTACCTGCCGGAGGGCGGGCCGTTGCTCGGGGACGCGGCGCGTCGCTGCCGCATTCGCCCGTTGGAGATCCCGGGCCCAGGGACGGGAGGGGAGCGGAGGGCGACCAGCCCTTCAGCGTGCCGCGGATCGCGGCTGGAGGACGCCTGGAGTCAGGGCCCACCCATACCCAGCGCGATGTTTCGGGTCACGTGATTGCCTCAGCAGTTCCCCGCGGACTGGTTGGGATCATGCAGGTACGGCAGCCTTTATGGGAGGCGGGTCAACACGGCAGCAGCCAATAGGATGTCGGCTGGTCAGGGCTGATGGCGATTGGTGGGGGCCTGATGCTAAGGTAGCACATAAAAGCCCGCCAAATGAAACTGACGAGGTTCTCTCATTTTTCAGGGAAGGGACGAAGAGGAGGAACGAAGACCAGAGTGGTGGGCCTATCCAGACACCACGATATAGAATAAGCTTGAGGACTGCCTCACCATATTCTGAAGGGATCAAATACTGGTGAAGTGAACCAGAGGACATTATGTTTTGATTTGTTAAAGACCCTTTATCCAGTTGGAATAAATATAATTTTCAGCACCTACCTGTCTCCTGAAGGTTATTTCCCACACTGGCGACGAAGGTGGGATCGACAACGACATGGAGGCACTGATCAAGACCCTATCGGAGGGGCAGCAGCAACTGCAGCAGTTAGTACAACTGCAAACCCAACAAGCGGCCGCGGATAGGCAAGCTTTTCAGCAAGCCATCCAGTTACAGGGCTCCCTACAAACCACAGCCCAGGACAAACAACACGAGACCATCACCCGCCTCACGGATATGGTGGCCAATGCCAGAAACCAACCACTGGTGCCATCTGCTCTACTCCAGAAATACAGGGAGGGGGAAGACCCGGCCTTCTTTTTCACCAGTTTCGAGAGGATCGCCAGAAATGCCCAATGGCCTCCCGACCGTTGGGGACAGTACGTCGCCCCCCTTCTTTCTGGGGTGATGCAGGGTGCCTACCAGGCGGTGAACCCCAACGGCAGTACACCTTACGGGGAAATCAAAGCCGCGGTCCTGGATCGTCTAGGCTTGGACGAAGAAGCCTACCGGATACAGCTGAGAGAGACCAGACTCAGGGTGGGGGAAAGCCCGCGCCAGTTATACTACCGGATAAAGGACTTGGTCGAGAAATGGCTGCTTCCTCCGACCCCAGCTAATCAACCCATTCTTGACAAAATAATTCTGGAGCAGTTCCTCGAAGCCCTGCCCGGACAGATGCAGAGGTGGGTCAGGCAGCACCACCGACCCACCTTGACTGAGGCGGTGGATATTGCCTCAGCATACCAGAAGGCGGGCCACCAGAAGCTACAGCCAACTGTGGTGACAGCCCGGATAGCGATCCCGATGTCCGATCCCCTTGCGTTTACGGGCGGCAGAACCCTGACCACGAGATGGAGACATGCTGACGACATCCCCAGAAGGCCTGAAGACAAGAAGACAGGAGTCGAGGAAAAACATCCATTAGCAGCGCCGGGTTACAAGCAACCACAATGCTACGAGTGTAACGACTGGGGGCATATTGCCAGGTTTTGCCCCAGAAGGAGAACAGCCGAACCGATGGACATCGGGTACCTGAATCCTGGATCGGAGGAGAGCATCCCGGGACCCTACGTGGTGGACATTAGAGTGGATGGCAGACCATCGCGTGCTCTACTCGACAGCGGCAGCCGACAGACCGCCATTTCACCAACCGTGAGTAGCACACCATACTTGTCCAACATAACAGTGCCTATCAGGTGTATTCACGGGGATGTAAAATGTTACCCAATGAAGAAGGTGGTGGTAGAACTAAACAACACAACCACTCCCTTGAGGGCTGCCGTCCTACCATGTCTACCTGCCCCAGTGGTGATAAGAACTGACCTCCCCGGGTTTGAACAGGCCTTGAAGGCTCTGGAGGATAGTGTAGGGGAGGACTGGTCCAAAAGACCCCTCTCGCCTGCGTTTCTTCCCCAGGTGAGGGCTATGGCCCATTGGGCGTTCCCTCATGCCACCCGGGCCCAGGTGGTGGGGGGCTCGCCCACTGGAGACATTGCCCACACGTATCGAGTGCCCACATGTATTGATTGCCACACAAATTTAGCTAGGCCCAGAAACCATTCTTTGCCCGGTAAAGATGGTGTGAGCTCAGCACACTGTAGCGCGGCCCCCACCCTTGGAGAACATCCCTGTTGCCGCAGCGCCGTGGCAGATCCGCTGCGAGCACGTTCCCACGAACAAGACGGACATGAGCTAGCGCAATACGCTAACATTGTAACAGTTCACCTCCCGCAGTGTACCATCACTATCAGCCTGACCCGGCCAGCAGGCCTGAACAATGAGAAGAACAGTAAAATGGTCCTCTGATGGCAGACAGTCTTTATGTATATGTATATATTAATGTCAAGACCGCTTGCATTATTTCTTTCTTCCACATAATACAAATGCCGGTAGAATGTATTAGAATGAGAGAGTATGCTCCTGTGATATAAGCTACGGCGAGCTCGCACCATTACAGGTGGATGCTAATGATAAAGGAACGCTCCAGGGATCTGTTCGTTGCGTGTATCACTGGGCAACCTACCTCACATGGTTTCGCGCCATAACTAAAGCTAATGCTGCTAGAGTACACGAGGAAGCGGATGCAACTATACTATGAACTCATGTAAAAAATGCGCAAGCGTGCACCTATCATGTGTGAATGTCTGAGCCCCTCATATGCTACCACCGTCACGTATAGTGGCGGGTCGTTTTCTATGTACTCCACCGACCCAACTACTACCTCATTCACTGCAAATGTATATGCATGTAACTAAAATACTATAGCTGCTAGAATATAACGTACAAATATGGTGCGCGGACTGGATATAATCGAGATACATCCAGCAAAGTTTAAATGCATGGTGTGAAGTGATTTTGAATAAGTATTATAGAAAATGTTCAAATGTTTGTGATGTCTTTACCTATATTCGGCAACACACGAGGGAGATACCTTTGTGAAAGCGTACAAGGTCTCGATGTATCCCCCTCCCTCCCTCAGAAGGCTGCCAAGACATGAGAACAGAGCCCCGCTCTGTGTTGTCACGCCTCCCCCGACCCGACTGGAGCCGCTTCAAAGACTTGTAGCCCCGCTGCAGCACCCAAGGCCGCGGCCAGCCACCTGCATTATTTACAGCACAGCAGTAAACCTTAGTTTAAACTCAAGCACCCCCTCGTAAACTCCACAACCCACCGGACTGTCTTAGACTTATGGCCCTGTGCAATCGGGACACCCAACACTTTGACAACACACAGCGAAACATCCATAACCACTTCTAACAAGACAGAAAAGACCTGTACCACCCGCCCCAGTCCCCGAAGCTTAGCCCCTCGACCTACGGTCCCGGTCAACAGATCACGAGTAACCAGGCCTCGATATATTATCTCCAGACCCCTCACAAGGTGCACTCCTCCTGTGTTGCATTAACCTATTGAAAGATTTACTAAAGAGAATATAACTGTAAATGACTGAATGACTGCGGTGTGCATGGCAGAGGGCAAGTAAGTCAGAAAAGGCATTCATCTCTGCCACAGGCCGCCTCGGCACACCAACACCGCCCGGATGAACTCAAGCCGACCTGCCAGGCCCAGCCCAACCCACGAGGGTGACCAGTGACGTCCTCCAACCAAGACCAACCACGCCACAGCAGCACCTATAGTTAGTCGTCGCCACCCAATCCCAATGAACTTGTGCCCCCTATAGTATGTAGGTTTTGATGACGTTTTTTGTAAATATATACGCCTGTCTTTGCTATTGTCAGACAGAGCGCTCTCGGAGTTTGCAGAGTTCTTTGCATGCCCTATTCTGATTGATAAACTCCCATTTACGCTCACCCGCACTCTGTCTTGGCCTTCTTCCCATTTTGGGAGAGTCCTTCATTGTCTCTCATTGCGGGGAGGATCGTGCTGTTTGGGGACGCTTGCTTTCAGTGGTGACCCCGATAGCGTGATATTTATTTCTTCCTAACCTCCTTATAACCGTCCCCGTTTGGCACGAGAATCTCCGGTCGAAAAGGGATACGCACGGTGAGCCGGGTCCAGGAGGCTGCCCGCCAACGGCGACCGGTACACTAAGAAGTACGCACTCAATAGAGAGGGGGTACGGGATCCCGGTAGAAAAATCCCCTTTGAGTACCGCTCGCCGGAGCCGGGGCTGACTGTTGAGCTGACGGCGACACTGCCTGGACGGACCCAGTTTCGGAGACTATCGGTTCAAGACGGGCACGTGAGTACTGAGTGCGAGCGATCTTAAGGGGAGCGGGGAGTGAAGTGTAGGACAGGAAACGAAGAGGGGGTACGCAGATCTACTAAAGATCATCTTAAATTTTCCTTGCTTTTTCTTTGCATATGGCCATTAGGATTGAGAGGTGAATAAGAGATAAAAGTGACGGGAACCTAGCTCCGAAAGGGGGTGGAAGGCGGCGCCACATAGTGCTATCTTGACTAGTACTGGGAATGTATGAGGAAGTGGAGTATAAAATAAAAGTGTTCAGCAAAAGGGGACACTGAGAGTACATTAGTGACCGCTATTACTTCTTTCCTTTTCTTTAGGGTAGGGGGGAGAATAAAGAACTGTGATTAGCACAGACTTGGGGAGACAGTAAGAGAAACAGAGTCCTATTAGAAGGGGGGGGAAACAGGTTAATATCTATATATATATGCGCATCTAGATATTCAAATAAGGCGATTAGGGACAGCCGGCTAGGGAGGAAAGGGAGGGCAGCTTGAATGGTGAATGGTGCCAAGAGGTGTGTGCACCTCATATGTGCTAGAAGAGATTTTAGCGTTGTGAATGTGTAAGCGATTATAAGTGCATAATAGTTAAATGGTCATGTAAGTGTGGTCGGATAAAAGTTTTTTCTCTCTTTAGATAACGTCAATATTGTGGAGTGTGTGAGTACCTTTTGGATTTCCAGTCTGACATTGTCAAACCAAAGAATGGGTTGCTCTTGTATGTGCCCCTCAAAAAGAACATAATAGACATTGTGTACGGCCAGTTTTGTATTGTGCAGTCAGGGAGGGGGAGAGCCCAAAGGGACCCAACCTTGAATGTGAAGTAAAATATAAAGAATACTATTGATACTACATTCACATTGTAGTTGCAAACACACTAGGCACATCAGCACTAGGAGGGCACAGAGATGGGGGCTGAAACACCCTTATCACATATTTGTAAGAATCTCCCGGGATACGTGGAGCGGATTAAAAAATATCACGACCAATGGGTGACCGAGCTAAAGGGGGAGGGGTTACCTCAGATTTGGCCCGAGGGAGGGTCGTTTGATAAAAGTGTCCTGGATACAGTGGCCACATGCATTTATCTAAAATACAAAGGAAAGCAGCTGCAAAATAGGAGGGAAATATTAGATCTTTGGAGGTTATTTGAAGAGATACCACCGCCTAAGACACCAACACTAAATCCTGATCTCCCGTCCACCACAGACAATCCACTGCTGATACAAAGAGATGTCAAAGAAGGCTCAAGTGTAGTGCCACCAGTAGAGGTAATAAGTTTGTACCCGATAATAAAGAAGCCTGTGCCCGAGCCCAGGCAGGCGCACAAAGGGTAGATATAGAGAAGCTCACAGATGATTTAGAGTCAAGACTGACGATAGCAAAGGATGAGCTCTCGAGGATAAAAGACATATGCGAACGAACAGCACTAGATGCAACTAGATCAGGGCGTACGTCCAGAGCGCTAGGTGAAAATAGAAAGCCCGAAGAGGGGTGGAAAAAGGGCGAGATTTTGTTCAGAATTGAGGAAGAACCAACGCGAATAATAGAAGTAGGGCCCGGAGAGGGAGATGCTGCAAGCGAAGAAAGGCGGGGGGAATTAGAGAGGAGTTGCTGTGTGATATAAGGGACGAGGTAGAAGAAAACGACAGGTTGAGTATGGCGATAGGAGGGGGAAGCGAAGGGGAGGAAGGTACGTGTTCACTGAGAACCCTGGATGATGAGTGGACGGGGCGACTAAGGAACAGAGTGGGAAAAATGGCATCACTGGGGACATCAACAGCTCAAACGGGTCCGGACGGAACGACAAAAGGAAGGCTACAGCTCCCGTTGATACACAGGGGAGGAGGGAGGCCTAACTATATCCCATGGGCACAGATGGATAAAGCCAATTTATTAAAGCTATTGCCCCCGTTGTCAGGAGGGGCAAGTAAGTGGATATATGCCTTTGAGAAACATACTGCCGGGGTACCCCTAACTATAGGAGATGTAAAAAATCTACTCGTATCAGCAGTAGGTGATCAGGCTGAAAGGGTATGGGTTAAGGCCGGTTTCCCGGGAGAAACGTTAGACTGTGACCGCCATGATGGGGCATCCTTTAACACGGTGCGTGCCAGGGTGTGGGATGCCTTACGCGAAACATTCCCAGACACACCGGACTTGCAGTCAGTGATGCAGTGTACAATGAATGACGGGGAAGAGGCTATGGATTATATTTTTCGGGTCCAAGAGATGTGGAGAGCAGAAACGGGCACGCCCTGGTATCAATCGACATCTTTATTTTATTTTATTATAAAGAGAGGGCTCCCAAAGGAAGTGCAGAAGGCGCTTGACAAGATAGCAGGCATTGAAGCAAAGGGATGGCCAGAAATTCAGAGCATAATAGTACACCATTGTAAAAGAATCAAGGAGAGGGAGAAGGAGGTGGCGCAGAAAAGATTGGCAGACGAGGCGAAGTTAGTACAGTCAAAGTTAGTGAAGGTTGCAGCAGCAGTAGCCGCGCTCCCACACAGTAGAGAGGGAGATGAGGAGGAGGAGGGGCTGATAGCACTCCAAGGAAGGTTGGCAACTAATTGGGCAGGACCCGCACAGCGGCAGTGGACTGAGCAGGAGCAAGGTGGAAGTTCGCAGTGGCAAGAGTGGACCCCTCGAGGGGGACGAGGTGGGTACAGGGGCCGGAGAGGAGGCGGACAGGGGTATGGGGGAATGGGAGGAAATGGATGGCAGGGTCCCAGGGGCCCCCAAGGGAGTTGCTGGAACTGTGGACGATGGGGACATTACTCCAGGGAGTGCAGAAGTAGACAAAACAATGGGTTCCAGGAAGGGGAGAGTTATGGTCATCCACACCCGGGAAGCCCATACGGTCTCCCAATGGGACAGCAGCAACTAAGAAACCCCGGGCAGGGTACCACGGCCCAGCAACAAGGACACCAGTATAGGACACAGAACCACCCCCAAAACAATGACAGCATGCAATACACGCCAGGTAACCCTTTCGCGACAACAGCAAACGGGGCCCCCGCGCCAGCACCTTACAGCGGCATGTCGGTAGTTTCCGGAAATGTCTTTAATGAGGGAGGGGCGACGAGATACCCCGCATAGGACAGCCCACAGAGAACACTTGCGTGTCCAGTTCTATCCACCACCTACAATGCAGCAGAGGAACCATTGGTAGGGGCGCAGATAGGAGACAAGCAGTTTATATTCATGGTTGATTCGGGAGCGGAGAAATCATGTATCAGAGAGGGCCGATTCCCGTTATCTAACAGGAAGTTAGAGACGCAGGGGTTCTCTGGGGCTGTTGTTGAAGTTCCTTACACAGAAGCTTTGGATGTAACAGTGGGGGGTAAGACTGTGAAGGCACCCTTATTGTATTACGAACAGTCCCC
This sequence comes from Ambystoma mexicanum, assembly GCF_040938575.1. Taxonomy (NCBI): domain Eukaryota; kingdom Metazoa; phylum Chordata; class Amphibia; order Caudata; family Ambystomatidae; genus Ambystoma; species Ambystoma mexicanum. The sequence goes on from NC_090931.1 coordinate 1,548,708,953, forward strand.
AATTAACTTGCTAGGGAGGGATCTCCTGAGTAAACTCAACATGACCATATCATTTACCGAGAGAGGGATAGTGTGTTCCACACCCGGGATATGCCCCTTGCGTGCAATGTTGGTAGTGCAAGCCTACACAACCACGCAGGAAATACGAGGACTGCCACAAAATGAGGAAATGTTTATCAAAGGGCTGAAGACTCTGGCCCTCATAATTCCCGAGCTGAGAAGCATGGACTGGAGGATCCCGGCGGAGTTCCTCTTCCGCCCCATAGTATGCCCCAACACAGCACCAGGATCAGTGGTATCGTTAGATTTGCACGCTGTGCAAGTGTCAGCAAAAAGAATAGCTGTGATCGGAGTGGACGAGGAAGGGTGTGAGTGGCGCACAGTGCTATGCACAGACGCCAACATCGCCCTACGAGAAGTAACAGATGAGGATCTCTTTTCAGACTCAGAAGGGGATGGTGAAATAGTGATGGAAATAGCGATGCCCTGTGATATTTTAATACAAGCAAGGGAGACTCCCATCCAATTGATGACAGTGGTGGGAGCACCACCGTCGTTTTTTGATGACGACATGAGGCTCGTACCAAACAACTTATGGACAACAGGCCCCCATGATGTGGGACTGTTGCATGGAGTACAGCCTGTGGTAATAAAGTTAAAGCAAGGAGCAATTTTACCACGAGTTAAACAGTATCCTCTGTCTCGTGAAGCCGAAGAAGGGATAAAAGAGACAATAAATGCCCTACTAGCACAAGGGATAATAGTGCCTTCAAACTCCCCATGTAACACTTGTATTTATCCGATCAAAAAAGCAAAAGGGGGGTCTTGGAGGATGATACAGGACTTACGCCCCCTCAATGATGTAATTCAGAAGGAGTTCCCTCTAGTACCGAACCCCGCATCAATACTATGCAGCATCCCGAAAGAGGCATCACATTTCACAGTAGTGGATTTGAAAAACGCATTTTTCTCTATACCCCTGGCTGAAGAGAGTAGATACCTCACCGCCTTCACACTGGGGGGTAAAAGGTATGAGCATTGCAGATTACCACAGGGTTACTGCGAGAGCCCAAGCATCTTCAACCGCGTATTACATGAAGACTTAGGAAACCTATCAGTTGAGAGCACCATTATTCAGTACGTAGATGATTTACTAGTCTGCGCACGAAACGAAGAGACATGCAGAACAGATTCAATAACATTATTGACTTTGTTGGCCAACAAGGGGTACAAAGTGGACAAGGGAAAGCTACAATACTGTCTGACAGAGGTCCTGTACCTAGGACAGCTGATTTCAAGAGATGGGAAAAGAAAAATACCAGACAGGGTAGAAGCCATAAGATCAGTACAAGAACCCACAACAGTAAAAGACATGCAGAAATTTCTGGGAATGTGCAATTACTGTCGAGCATGGATATTAGATTATGCAGCATACACCAGGCCCTTATTACAAGCACTAAAGGTGGCCCAAAAGGAGAACAGGAAGGTGGAATGGACGGAAGAGATGAGTTCCTGCTTCCAAACACTAAAAGAGTTGATTTCAAGCGCCCCAGTACTCGCAAACCCTGATTATGGACGCGAGTTTTACCTATTCTCACACTGCAAGGAAACACTGATGACAGCAGTCCTGACACAAAAAACATCCTTAGGACACAAGCCATTGGCTTACTATAGTGGCACTTTAGATGCCGTGATGCAGGGCCATTTCGCATGCGAGCAATCACTCGCTGCAGCCGCGTTCGCGATTGAGAAAAGTGCCACAATAGTAATGGGCTGCCCTGTGACATTGTTTGTGGAACATTCATTATTTGCAATACTCGAGAGATCAAAAAGCACACTGACCACACAGCGGGCGACCGCCTACGAGATTATACTGTCCAGTGCCAACATCCATATAGTGAGATGCAAGACAGTGAACCCCGCCACATTCATTACAGAAGCGTGCACGCTCGAAGACATGCAGAACCACGATTGCGCAACCTACACAGGAGGAAGCGGGGAGGAGACAGTGGTGTGTGAGAACGCTCTAAGCGAAGGGGAAGTGTACTTTGTGGATGGGTCCGCATCAATTGACGCGGACACGGGAGAAAAACACGTTGGCATGGCAGTGGTGAGGTTAGAAGACGGTGAGTATGAAACACTGGTACAATACCGCCTCCCATCACATTACTCTGCGCAGGCAGCAGAACTGATTGCGCTGATAGAAGCACTACATGCAGCAAAGGGTTGTGCAGGGACGATATACACAGACTCAGCTTACATGACAACGACAGTACATGGGGGCCTAGCAAGGTGGGGGCGGAGGGGCTTTAGGAGGGCAGATGGAACACCTGTACAGCATGCAGAATTGTTAAAAGAGTTAATTGAGGCCCTGCAAAACCCCACTGCAGTAGCAATAGTAAAGTGCCAAGCACATACATCCAACACAGATGTTGTGTCATTAGGGAACGCGGCAGCGGACGCCGCCGCCAAGGAGGCTTCCTATTTTCAGAAAAATGACACAGGTGAATACATGCTTAAGGACAAAACAAACGAAGAGCCCCCAGAGGGATATAATGTCATGCCCATACCACAAATAATAGAATTGCAAGAAGGAGCCAGTGAAGAGGAAAAACTATTGTGGACAAAGCGAGGGTGCAGCAAGTCAGGAACAGACCTGCTGTGGAGGCAAAATAACTCAGGGAAGGTGGTAATGCCAATTCAGCTACTAGAGATTGCATTTCAACAGCTACACTTCCCTGCACATAACACCAAACAACACATCGCAGCAGAAATACAGGAAGAATGGTTCGTGCCCTGTCTCCAGGAGCATGTGTCTCGATTGGCAATGGAATGTACAACATGCCAAATATACAATTCAGGGATGACATTACGCACTCTCCGGGGAACAATCCCTAAACCCATTGGCCCATTCAAAGAACTACACATAGATTACGCAGACATGGGGGAAAGGTGTAATGGTGCACGGTACATGATTGTGGTCGTGTGCCCATTTTCAAGGTGGGTGGAAGCAGGACCCTGCGCGCGACCCGATGCCAAGAGCGCCGCCAAGTTCCTAGTAAGGGAAGTATTCCCGCGCTGGGGCATTTGTGACGTGATCCGCTCAGACAATGGCACCCATTTTGTGAATGAGCTTTTTAAGGAAGTGACTACATTGTTGGGAATAAAACATAAATTATGCTCAATTTATCATCCTCAAAGTAATGGCGTAGTGGAAAAAATGAACGGACTGTTGAAGGGCAGGTTATCAAAACTATGCTTTTCATTAAAAAATAATTGGATTTACTGCCTACCGCTTGCGCTATTTGAGTTACGAAACCAGCCAAGCAAAGACCACCATTTGTCCCCGCACGAGATTGTGACTGGGAGACGGATGAACACAGCACATTCACCACTGCGCGAACACTCAGACGCTCACAGAAGCGCTGCAATATTGGGAGATGAGTTCACAGACTATTTAAAGAAACTGACAAGGGCAGCGCGCGTTGTGCAAAGCAATTGTCCCCACCCTTCACTAGAGAAGAGGGAAACGTAACAGGCGCTGACACGGAGCCAGGGCAACAACTACAGCTAACGCCAGGCGACTGGATATATGTCAGAAGTTTTGTGCGTCGGTGGAATGCACCACGATTCCATGGCCCATATGAAGTAATATTTTGCACGCCTACGGCGGTAAAGGTCAAAGGGTTGAGGTACTGGGTGCACTTGACCGATGTACGGAAAGCATATAGCAACGTACAAGAGGAGGTAGATGGGGAGGCACAGACAACAGCAAACGCTGCAACTGAGCAGAATGACTGAATAAATATGAACTTGTGTGTATGTGCTGGTACTGAATTTGAAGAAATGTACAACTGATAGAGATGCAAAAACAAAAAAAAAAAAAAAGAAGGGAAAAATTTTGTTTTAACTTTCAGCTTGTTGAGTGTGAATATATGTACATATATTAAATGGAATGCCAAACTATGAGCGTGTATACACCCTTGTCTGTGAATACCCCTCCCCGTATCCCCACCCGCTTCCATTCCCCGTCACATGTATATTAGCACTGATGGTGCCAACAAAATGTTTACATGTATGCACTCAATGCACTTTTATATCTTAAAACAGGAGCTTCCATGGCATCTAACGGGCGGCCTGCAACGGATAGATTTACTAGACTTAGAGAATGGTTAACTGTGAAATGTATATATTCGTATGAATGTGGACTATCTGCGTGCATTATATTGTTTTTTACATTATTATTTGGTCTGGTTACATACTGGTTCATAGCGTTCATCTCTATCGAGATGAACGAGGGGGGAGGGGGCAACACAACAACTGGGACCAATACAACTGCAAGTATCAATGCAACTACAAGGGAAGGTGATTTTTTGATATGGGACGGAACTAAACTTGTGTGGGGCTACTATACTACGTCATCCAGTGTTGTCATCTCACTCGATGGAGGGCCAAAGGGTGAAAAACAAAACAACACACTGTCCCCACCTGAGATGTCTAATTACAATGCTCACAGCTTAAACGACCGAAATCCCTCTGCCATATCCTGGTTGTATAATACCCCCACCAGCCAACCTGCCCCCACGGCCATAGAGAATCAAAGAATGAGAGAAACACATGAAATATTATATGATGACTGGGTGAAGGGGGGCGGGAATGAGAAAGGGGGGTCTAGTTTGTCCCTTGCCCAGGGAATCGGGAAGAATATGAGAAATAAGAACAATAGACGGAAGAGGGAAGCAGGGAGGAGGAAGTATGATGAGTACTATGGGCTAGGTCTAGATAAGATGGAAGACCCACGACACCCCCACCAAACAAATAAGTGGTATGCAGACATGAGTGCCACAGCTAAACAAACAACAAACGAGAGCTGTTATGTTTGCTCGCTCATCCCTCATGCATCAGGTACACCCAAAGTACTGTTACCCAAAGAGTTGCCGATTATAGATGCCCAATGTCTCCTTCATCTCACGTTGTGCAGAATTAAGAACACCTTCCAGGCACATGAAGTGACTTTTCAAATGCTGCGGAACGAGAAAACGTGCTACCCAAAACAGTCAGGGGTTGTATGTCTGAAAGAACCATTTTTTGCAATCGAAGGGACACTTTTTTCTGATAACAAGTGGAAGAACGAAGAAGTAATGTGTAAAGCCGAAGCACTGAGGGGTGTGGCACCGGAGAAATTGCAATGGATAGAAGAAACATGCACACCCGTATGGAGAGAACACATTTCAAAACTAACCTGGGTTACGCCCATCGAAAAGCCTTTCAAGTTGCAGAATGAAATAGACTATGAACTATGTTTCAAAGGAGAGGGGAGAACGTCCATGGGGACGAACAAGAAGTGCAACAAAACCCTCACTATCCCAGACCTAAGAAAAGGGACTGCGGCCCTTATGGACACGTATTGGGTATGTGGCAACCAGGCATACCTACACCTCCCCCCATCGTGGAGTGGCAGCTGCTCAATGGCCACTCTGCACTCAGCTCTAATGGTGATACCAGAAAGCCACATCGATGGAAGCAAAAGGACACAGGAACGCACACAACAGAGTGTGGCCCAACCAACTGCAGAACCACAAATGTATGTCCTGTCTTCTGGAAGCAAGGGAGAGGTGCTGACCCGCAACAGACGAGCATCAAACTATATATCAAAGGCATCATCAGAACTATTGGCCCAGATCCCAGACAAATATCGATTATTCAGCTCAGCAGAAACATTTTTTGCCTCGCTCGTATCAAGTGTCCAAGCAAGGGCTAACGCAAAATGGCTCCAGATAACCCGCTGGGAATTAATTCAGCTGGCGAACGACACTGAAGAAGGTTTTAACATAATAAAGGTCGAACTAAGAGCCTTGCGACTGATGACCATGCAAAACAGGTATGTCCTAGACCTGTTGACGGCGATGGACGGCGGTGTTTGCCGAAAAATAGGGAGTGCCTGCTGCACTTTCGTACCTTCTGAAGACGCAGAGAACGGCTCCCTGTCCCATGTGATCGAAGCAGTCCACAACCTAGGAGAAAAAATGAAGATGGAAGGCGGAGCAGAAGATAGTACATGGTTCGATAACCTCTTCTCCTGGGTCCCCTCATGGCTTGGAACGACGATGAAATTTTTGATGCCAGCTGTGGTGTTCCTCCTTTTGATTTTCTGCCTATGCCAGGTGGGTCTTCGAGTCTGTGCCAGCGCAGTACCAAATGGTGCAATGATGATGGTGACAATGGGCAACTCACACGGTACAATAAAGACGATGCAAGAAGCACAAGTACAAACAGGGGTAGACAACACACCCAGGTACCAACTGGTGCCCATGTACCACGACAAGGATATTGTAGATAAGCTTTGGCACACCACCATCAAAGAGCCCCGCATATTAGAATGGTACGAGGAAGTGTGGGTAGATTTGGAAGGAGATGGTGGGTGCATATATCTTACGTGTACTCCAGATGAATACGCCAGGAGAGGTGAGAGTTTAAGGGGGGTGTGCAGAGCATGGATGCCTATCAAAGGAACTCCTGCATGGGATGAGGCGGTGATGGACGAAGCAGAATGTAGGAGGCTAGAGGAGGTAAAGAATTCGTTACTTAAGTAACGAAAGGGGGGAAATGTAGGGGAGGACTGGTCCAAAAGACCCCTCTCGCCTGCGTTTCTTCCCCAGGTGAGGGCTATGGCCCATTGGGCGTTCCCTCATGCCACCCGGGCCCAGGTGGTGGGGGGCTCGCCCACTGGAGACATTGCCCACACGTATCGAGTGCCCACATGTATTGATTGCCACACAAATTTAGCTAGGCCCAGAAACCATTCTTTGCCCGGTAAAGATGGTGTGAGCTCAGCACACTGTAGCGCGGCCCCCACCCTTGGAGAACATCCCTGTTGCCGCAGCACCGTGGCAGATCCGCTGCGAGCACGTTCCCACAAACAAGACGGACATGAGCTAGCGCAATACGCTAACATTGTAACAGTTCACCTCCCGCAGTGTACCATCACTATCAGCCTGACCCGGCCAGCAGGCCTGAACAATGAGAAGAACAGTAAAATGGTCCTCTGATGGCAGACAGTCTTGAGACCGCTTGCATTATTTCTTTCTTCCACATAATACAAATGCCGGTAGAATGTATTAGAATGAGAGAGTATGCTCCCGTGATATAAGCTACGGCGAGCTCGCACCATTACAGGTGGATGCTAATGATAAAGGAACGCTCCAGGGATCTGTTCGTTGCGTGTATCACTGGGCAACCTACCTCACATGGTTTCGCGCCATAACTAAAGCTAATGCTGCTAGAGTACACGAGGAAGCGGATGCAACTATACTATGAACTCATGTAAAAAATGCGCAAGCGTGCACCTATCATGTGTGAATGTCTGAGCCCCTCATATGCTACCACCGTCACGTATAGTGGCGGGTCGTTTTCTATGTACTCCACCGACCCAACTACTACCTCATTCACTGCAAATGTATATGCATGTAACTAAAATACTATAGCTGCTAGAATATAACGTACAAATATGGTGCGCGGACTGGATATAATCGAGATACATCCAGCAAAGTTTAAATGCATGGTGTGAAGTGATTTTGAATAAGTATTATAGAAAATGTTCAAATGTTTGTGATGTCTTTACCTATATTCGGCAACACACGAGGGAGATACCTTTGTGAAAGCGTACAAGGTCTCGATGTATCCCCCTCCCTCCCTCAGAAGGCTGCCAAGACATGAGAACAGAGCCCCGCTCTGTGTTGTCACGCCTCCCCCGACCCGACTGGAGCCGCTTCAAAGACTTGTAGCCCCGCTGCAGCACCCAAGGCCGCGGCCAGCCACCTGCATTATTTACAGCACAGCAGTAAACCTTAGTTTAAACTCAAGCACCCCCTCGTAAACCCCACAACCCACCGGACTGTCTTAGACTTATGGCCCTGTGCAATCGGGACACCCAACACTTTGACAACACACAGCGAAACATCCATAACCACTTCTAACAAGACAGAAAAGACCTGTACCACCCGCCCCAGTCCCCGAAGCTTAGCCCCTCGACCTACGGTCCCGGTCAACAGATCACGAGTAACCAGGCCTCGATATATTATCTCCAGACCCCTCACAAGGTGCACTCCTCCTGTGTTGCATTAACCTATTGAAAGATTTACTAAAGAGAATATAACTGTAAATGACTGAATGACTGCGGTGTGCATGGCAGAGGGCAAGTAAGTCAGAAAAGGCATTCATCTCTGCCACAGGCCGCCTCGGCACACCAACACCGCCCGGATGAACTCAAGCCGACCTGCCAGGCCCAGCCCAACCCACGAGGGTGACCAGTGACGTCCTCCAGCCAAGACCAACCACGCCACAGCAGCACCTATAGTTAGTCGTCGCCACCCAATCCCAATGAACTTGTGCCCCCTATAGTATGTAGGTTTTGATGACGTTTTTTGTAAATATATACGCCTGTCTTTGTTATTGTCAGACAGAGCGCTCTCGGAGTTTGCAGAGTTCTTTGCATGCCCTATTCTGATTGATAAACTCCCATTTACGCTCACCCGCACTCTGTCTTGGCCTTATTCCCATTTTGGGAGAGTCCTTCATTGTCTCTCATTGCGGGGAGGATCGTGCTGTTTGGGGACGCTTGCTTTCAATAGGAAGGGCCCTCCTCCCGAGCCCAATACCCCAGGGACGGAATCCGCTTCCCGGGGCCCCTTGCAGGGACGGAAAAGGCGAACCCGGATGGAATGGTGTCAGGCTAGCTACATGACCAGACCCATCAACTGGAGTTTGGAGGAGAATGAAGACACCATTAGGGGGGAAACCCTAACCGACCCGACTCTACGGGTGGCACGAGAAAGGGCAACGCAAGAAGGGGAACCGGATCTAGCCCGGGGACCGGGGTTCCTACTACGCCGGGGTCTGCTGTATCGCAGATATAAGGGCGAAGACGGGGTTGCCAAGGAGCAGTTGGTGCTGCCGCAAAAACATCGTGCCATAGTGGTACAACTGGCTCACAACCATCCTTGCGGCGGGCATATGGCTTCCCTCAAGACCCAGCAAAACCTGTTGAAACGTTTCTACTGGCCGGGCATTTATGGGGAAGTGGCCCAATTCTGTAAAACCTGCCCTACATGTCAGCTGACCAGCGGTGTCCTACCAGCGAAGTCGCCGCTGCAGAAAATGCCTCTCATACCGGTCCCTTTCCAGAGGATCGGCATGGACATCGTCGGTCCTTTGGAACCCGCTAGCAGGGGGTATAAATATCTGTTAGTGATCGTCGACTACGCCACCCGATACCCGGAAGCATTTCCATTAAAAGGGACATCGGCCAGGGTTCTGTGCGACCAACTTATCCCGTTTTTTGCTCGGGTGGGGCTGCCTTCGGAAGTAATTACGGACCAAGGCACGAATTTCATGTCTGTCCTCTTAAGACAGGTATGCGAACGACTCCAGATCAAACAACTAAGGACATCGGTATACCATCCCCAGACAGATGGGCTGGTCGAACGGTATAACCAGACCATCAAGAAAATGCTGAGGAGAGTGACAGGACCAGACGCCAAGAATTGGGATCGGGTGTTGCCTCTGGCATTGATGGTGTTAAGGGACACACCCCAATCGTCCACTGGTTTCTCCCCTTTCGAACTTCTATTCGGAAGGCAACCCAGGACAATACTGGATCTGGTGAAGGAGGAATGGGAAGCCAGCGAGGAGCTGTCACTCACGGAATACACAGAGGAGCTAAAAACCCATCTAACGGCTCTACGCGCCTTGGCCGAAGCCAACCTCGACCAGGCTCAATCGTCCCAAGAAAAGAACTATAATAAGGGAAGTCGGATGAGAACTTTCAAACCTGGGGACAGAGTACTGGTACTCTGACCTACCTCTGCCCACAAGTTATTGGCCAGATGGCGAGGTCCATAAGAGATCACCGACGTACTCAGCCCAGTCACATATCGGGTGCATCAACCCGATAGGACCACCACCGACAAGGTATACCATGTCAACTTGTTAAAAGAGTGGAACGAACCAAGTATGAGTGCGTTCGCAGAACCCGAGGAACCAGGTTCAGAGGAAACCGTGAACACCGTTCCCGATACCCTCGGAGCCATCAGTTGGGGCGACATCGTCTCTCCGGACATGAAAGCAGACGTCATGGACAAATTATCTCCCTACGCCGATGCCTTTTCTACGCTGCCCGGTCGCACCAGTCTGCTAGAACACGGGATCAACACAGAGCCCGGACGAACTATAAGGCTTAGGCCCTATCGGATCCCCGAAGCCAGACGACGGATCATCACTGCCGAAGTGGACGAAATGCTGCGGATGGACATCATAGAGCCATCCAACAGCGTATGGTCCTCCCCCATAGTGCTGGTTCCCAAGCCGGACGGATCCACACGCTTCTGTATGGACTACAGACAACTCAACTCTATTTCTCAGTACGAAGCGTATCCGATGCCACGCATGGACGAGCTCTTGGAAGGCCTCGGAGCGGCCCTCTTTCTAAGCACTTTAGATCTAACCAAGGGATATTGGCAAATTCCTTTGCACTCCCAGGACAAGGAGAAAACTGCCTTTTCCACGCCGAAGGGATTGTATCATTACAAGGTCCTACCCTTTGGACTACACGGCACCCCCGCCACGTTCCAAAGGCTAATGGATATCGTCCTACGGCCACATGACGGATATGCGGCCGCTTATTTGGACGACATTGTGGTTTACAGCGAATCCTGGGAAGCTCATCTGAGTCATCTGAAAGCAGTAGTGACCGATCTGCACAAGGCGGGCTTACATATAAACCCAAAGAAGAGCACGATCGGAACTCGCGAAACCAAGTATCTGGGTCATATAGTAGGTGGGGGTGTCCTGAAACCGCAGCTATCCAAGACTCAGGCGATACTTGACATTCCGACTCCCACCAATAGGAAGCAGATCCGGGCTTTCTTGGGGCTCGTTGGGTATTACAGAAGGTTCATACCTGACTTTTCTTCTGTGGCTGCCCCCTTGACCGATGCTTTGAGGCTCAAGGGTGCTCCAAACCTGACAAACAAGGACGCCTTGGCCGCCATCGAACACCTGAAACTTAGGATTTCTTCAAACCCTGTTCTTTGTTGTCCAGACTTCCAACAACACTTCTATCTACAAACGGACGCCTCAAACCAGGGTTTGGGGGCTGTGCTCTCGCAGGACCAGGGGGGTGATCTGCGTCCTGTATGCTTCATCAGCCGGAAACTGCTGCCTCATGAGGCTGCATATTCCACCATAGAGAAGGAATGTCTGGCGATCAAGTGGGCCGTCGACTCCCTCAGATACTACCTGTTGGGTCGCCGGTTCACCTTGTACACGGACCATGCTCCCTTGCAATGGCTTGCGCAGCATAAAGACACTAATCAGAGGGTGCTCCGCTGGTTTTTGTCTCTCCAACCTTTTGACTTCCTCACGCTTCACAAACCGGCCCGGTTCCAGTTGGTGGCTGATTACCTGTCTAGGTGCGCTTCCCGGCCCGATCGGCCTGGGTCTGGGGTGGGTATGTGTGGGGATGCGCATCGGCCCCCGCAAGGGGTGATGGGCGCACCTGGGATTGGGGGCACCAAGAGCCGAGGCAGCGGACCGGCCGCTCCTCTCACGGCGGCCGCCTGCGCCGGCAGCGGGGAAGCCCGAGCTGATGCTCAGCGACGCGGCGTGTCACCGCTGCACTTACCTGCCGGAGGGCGGGCCGTTGCTCGGGGATGCGGCGCGTCACTGCCGCATTCGCCCGTTGGAGATCCCGGGCCCAGGGACGGGAGGGGAGCGGAGACCCTCCCTGACAAGGAGGGGGGGCGACCAGCCCTTCAGCGTGCCGCGGATCGCGGCTGGAGGACGCCTGGAGTCAGGGCCCACCCATACCCAGCGCGACCATGTTTCGGGTCACGTGATTGCCTCGGCAGTTCCCCGCGGACTGGTTGGGATCATGCAGGTACGGCAGCCTTTATGGGAGGCGGGTCAACACGGCAGCAGGCAATAGGATGTCGGCTGGTCAGGGCTGATGGCGATTGGTGGGGGCTTGATGCTAAGGTAGCACATAAAAGCCCGCCAAATGAAACTGACGAGGTTCTCTCATTTTTCAGGGAAGGGACGAAGAGGAGGAACGAAGACCAGAGTGGTGGGCCTATCCAGACACCACGATATAGAATAAGCTTGAGGACTGCCTCACCATATTCTGAAGGGATCAAATACTGGTGAAGTGAACCAGAGGACATTATGTTTTGATTTGTTAAAGACCCTTTATCCAGTTGGAATAAATATAATTTTCAGCACCTACCTGTCTCCTGAAGGTTATTTCCCACAGGGTCTCTCCAGGGGTGTGACCCATGTCAGCTTGGAGATATGCTGTGTCCAGATGGGGATGCACGTTTCTTTTGCCCATTCGTATGTTTCATGTGGAAGCCCTCAAAGCCCCTCCGCTTTGCATTCAATCGTTTCATCATGCCACTTGTCATCTGCATATCTTGTCACTTTTATAATGAAAAATGGCTCCTGGAGGCAGATTACTCCTTGTCGTCTGCTGGTGCAAGTTTGTTCGTTTTCCAATTTTTCCATAGTGACTGTGTGTGCTTGAAATGTCTTTTTTATTCTACACAGCATCAGATGAATCAAACATTGGGCCTCAGACAAGGGTACTTCCTGTGGGATTAACATTTTTGGGGTTCCAGTTGCGTGAGGAATAAGTGAGCACACGTAACAACTTTCGTTACTTGCTTGCTTTGCTGCAGTGCTCATGTCTGAATACCATTTGTTTGATTGTTCAGGGTGTCGGGGATCCTCTATTTCATCTAACCCCAGGTTATGATAAATATCGTATCTGTTTTTTCCCACCCCCCTTTTTCTCCTCCTTCTGTTTTTTAATTGGGTACCAACTCGTGGATATTGCAGCGGGAATATTCTAGACCATGCTTCATCTATATTGTTCATGGTGACGTGTGTATTCAGTAGTGGTTTCTGGTGCAGTGTGTACGCATGCTTGTATTTCTGGAATCGGTTAACCAATAGTAATCATCATTTACATTCCATCCAAGCTCTATCTCCTTGGCCACAGTATTATTCAACAATAGAATAGCAGTTTTGTTTACGTGCAATTGTACAAGGGGCAATGTTATATTTTTACTATTCAATTCAATGTTATAAGTGTCCTTCAAAATAGCCGTTGCTTCAGTCCATATTAGTTTAGACGCTGGTTTTGTCATATCAGTTCCGCTCCCCCTTTGTTCATTTCATTTGCCACATATAAAGCAACATTATACCAAAGAAGATAAAACATCATTATTGCAAATAATATGGCAGCATATTTTATAACACATTCCAAATTATTTAATCTACCTGCCCTAGTGGCATCCCTATTTCTATCTAACATTTCAGCTTGCTCAGCCATTTTGTCGCATTGGGCAAGACAAATTAGTTAAGTCATATGAAAAGAAACATAATTGCAATTGTTCATTCTTTTTCATTTCTTTACTCAGTTAGGCATTTAACAATTCCTTTTCATTTCATCATGGAATAAATGAGGGAAAAAATAGAAAAAACAACACGATTTATATGAGAAGAAAAGAAAGAGAGAGAGAGACAAAATATGTAAAATCTTTGCTTTTCCCCTATACTTTGCCTGTCTAAATTGCAATTTTCATCATGTCAACCTGTGCCAGTAATGGCACCCACACAGTCGGTTTCATTTTGGGAAGGTGTAACACTGTGTGCCCTTCTTACGTCTGAGAGGTGCACCCAGTACTTTAACCCCGTAACTTTAACTGCAGTTGGGGTGCTGTACACCACTCTGTATGGACGATGAAATCTTGGTGAATTCCACCTTCTTACAAAATTTCTAACAACAATTTGCTCCCCTGGCATTAAAGGCCCCTACGGGCTGTCTGCTGTCAGCATGGAGGTGACTGTTGCTACATCTTCAGTAAATGGTGAAACAATTTGTTTTGCTATGCTGCGTACTGCGCGCATTAGCTGTGTTAGGTATTCCTTAAACTCTTCTCCCAGCACTGTGGCAGCCCTGTGCGCATCAGACGCCCTCCTAACAGGGGAGAGCGGTGTGTGCATTCTCCTTCCTGTCACGATTTCGTGCGGGCTTAAATGATGATCCTTGTTTCTGAGTTGGAGCAGTGCTAGGGGCAGACAATATACCCAATTTTTTTTCAACGTGCTGCATAATTTCGATAAATTGCTTTTGAGCAGCCCGTTGATCCTCTCCACAACTCCATTGGCCATTGGATGATAAATCGAACATAATTTGTGTTTCACCCCCAGAAGGGAGGTTACTTCTTTGAAGAGGTCATTCACGAAGTGCGTGCCGTTGTCTGAACGGATCACGTCACAGATTCCCCACCGCGAGAATACTTCTTGCACAAGGAACTTGGCAGCACATTTTGCATCAGGATGGGGACAGGGGCCCGCTTCCACCCACCGTGAAAAAGGGCATACCACCACAATCAAGTATTTTGCTCCGTTACATCTTTCTCCCATATCGGCATAATCGATATGTAGTTCTCTAAATGGACCTGTAGGGCGTGGCAAAGTGCCACACAGAGTTTGCAATGTCATTCCTGAATTGTAAGTTTGGCATGTAGTACATTCAATCACAAATTTAGTCAAGTATTCGTCTAGATTAGGAACAAACCAATCCTCTTGAATATCTGAGGCAATGTGTTGTTTTGCAACGTGAGCTGGGAAATGTAGTTGTTGGAAGGCTACTTCTAATAATTCTACGGGCATCACTACCTTGCCTGTCGTTTCCTGTCTCCAAATGAGATCTGTGGCTGATTGCTTACACCCTCGTTTGCCCCACAACTCCTGCTCTTCCGGTGGGGCCCTTCTCTGGAGTTCTATCAATTGTGCTATGGGCGTGTTATTGTATGCATCTGCTGGTTGTTCTGCTGTGGTTGTTTTTACAATGTACTCTGATGTTGGTGTCTTATTGAAGTACGAGGCTTCTTTCGCTGCCGCGTCGGCTGCCGCGTTCCCCAATGAGACAGCGTCTGTGTTATGGGTATGGGCTTGGCATTTAACCACCGCTACTACCGATGGTTCTGCTAAAGCTTCTATTAGTTCATTTAGCAATGTGGCATGTTGTATAGGGGACCCGTCTGCTCTTCTGAACCCTCTCCTTCGCCAACGTGATAGCCCTGAGTGAACTGTGGTGGTGACATAAGCTAAGTCTGAATATATGGTCGCGGCACAATCTTTGGCTGTGTGTAACGCGCTGATTACTGCAGTCAGTTCGGCTGCTTGTGCAGAGTAGTGTGAAGGGAGGCGTTTTTGAACAATCACTTTGTATGTGTCTTCTTCCATGCGCACTACTGCCATCCCCACATGTTTCTCTCCTGTCTCTGAGTTTATAAATGCTGACTGTTAGGGAGAATTCTCTGTTTAGGCTGAATTTCCTAACCTAGTGAGTCCCCCAGCAGCTTTGCTGGATTTTTGGGGTTTATTTTTTTCTCCTGCCAAGAATGAGACTCTTTTACCCTCACTCTTGGGCATGATTTGAGTGTGTTTCTTTGAATCTAGATGTGTTTAATGGGCTATGGGGTCTTTTACTCCATAGGGCTTCATGTGTTTTTGTGATGTGTGTTACACAGCACCCTCAGTGCAGTGACACAGGGGTGTCATAGTGACCCCCCAGTATAGACTCCATACCCTGGGACTGACTACTGTCTCCCAGGGCATGTAAAGTCACCATTGACTTTACTAGTCTTAAATTCTGAACAGAACCAGTACAAACCATCATATTGTGGACGTACTGGCTGGGGCAAGTCAATTGCCCCAGTGTCTGTTAGTCGAGGGGGCACGTCTCCGTCCCCCCTGATCGAGTTTTGGCTGGTGGCAGTGGATACTACTTTTTATATTCAACCGCGAATATTTTCCTATGGGATTTCCCATTGTTTTAGGCTACTATCTTTATTTAATTATTTACGGTAGCCTCGAACATACCGCCGGTTTATTTAATTTATATTAATTCTCCGGTTGGTATTTTTTGCCAAAACTTGATTCTAAAATGGCGTTTGTGTTCTCTTCTGTGACTCCAACCCAAGTCGAGCCCTTTGTTCCACTTTTTGGCGGGCTTCTCCACAGAAGACCTCCAAAGTGGTGCCACTCTGTCTGGGGTACTTAGGAGGGATGGAGGGGGATTTAGGCACCCTGGACTGAGTTGCCTAGGCAACTCAAGTCGCACTCCGTCCTGATTGGCCCAAGTGGTGAGCCGGCTGGCTCACCACTTAGCATGTTTGAATGACAGCTAGGCTGAGTGAATGGGGGTTTTCTGCATAAAAGCAGGGCTTTGGGGACTGGAACTTCAGAAGTCGCCACAGGACCTAAGAATCCGACGAGGGAGAAGCTGAGCCGACCTGCCACAACACCACCACCGGTGGAGGCCTGCTGGACCGCCTCACCACTTTTCCCAACGACAGAGGAGATCTCCCGCCGGAGAGTCTTCTTCCTTTGACTGGTGGGAATAACCACCGTCTTTTCGCCTTCCCGACGTACCTCGTGGCCGCCTTGCCTGTGCCAAGCACCCCGGCAACTGGGATACCACGTTTTACCACGACCGCGAAACAAAGGTACCACCTTTAACCGGAAAACTCCGCGGCTGGTTTCTTCCCTGGTAGTGCAATGACCTTCATCTTTCCTCCAAGTCGAGATCTTCTCTTCCCCTGGACGACGACGCAACTTGCACCCACTGCCAGGAACAACTGCCACCGCTGGAGGATCCTTCCCACTTAAGGTACCGTGTCCCGCCTGGCTTCCCTTGCTACCGACTGTACGAGGTAGATTTAGCCCCCGGCTTTAGAACCTGGGTTAGCCTGGGACACCCTGGCTAAACTTTCCTAAGCCTCTCTAAACTCTTTTTGAACTCTCTGCAAGACTTTCTAAGCCTAGAGTAACTGTGTGATCTTGGGCGCATTTGTGCTCTGCTCTCTCTAAGAGTGGGCCCAGCCTTTGGACTTTGGCTCACCAGTGACTTTTGCTCTTCTGCCTTGCTAAGAGTGTTCCTGAATCTTAGAGTGGTGTACCTTTCCATATTCTGTCTTTTTCCCTCCCTTTCTCACAAACTTATTGGAGTGCCATCTAGTTAAACGCTCACCTCTGGATGAAAATAAGTGGTGTTTTACAGTGACTTATCTGATAAGGAAAAAGGGGTGTACATATTACAATAGTAACTGTGTTTAGAATATTTTACAACAAGAGTGCTGGAGTGTTTCAAACCTTGTGTTTTTAAATAAATATTTATATACTTTGATACCAAAGCTCTGGTCAGTGTTTGCTTATATTATTGTATCTGAGTGCCTATTGTGTATACTTTGCATACTGTCTAACTCTTCTTGAGGGAAGTCTGACTGCTCAGCCACAGCTACCAGGTAAATTTATGGGTGGTACAGACTGCTACCAAGGGGGTTTACTGCCAACACCTGTAGTCTTAAATCTTTTGCAGTGTTCCCTAAGGGAACTGCACAGGTTTCTGCCTAACACTGACCCGTCTATGAAATACATTTTTCCTTCTGTAAGGGTGTTTTCACTTGCTTTGGGAATATCATCGCCCTCTCCCTCATATATGCTACAATCGTGTTCCTGTAAATCCTCATTTGTGCATGGCTCTGTAATAAAGGTGGCTGGGTTCACTGTCTTGCATCTGACCACATGTACATTTGGACTTGATATTATTATTTCATAAGCAGATGCTCTCTGTGTTTTGAGGGTAGATTTTGATCTTTCCAAGATAGCAAATAACGAGTGTTCCGCATATAGCGTCACTGAACATCCCATTACGATCGTGGCACTTTTCTCAATGGCGAAGGCCGCTGCAGCGAGGGCCTGTTCGCAAGCGAAATGTCCCTGCATTACTGGGTCTAATATTTCACTGTAGTACGCTAATGGTTTGTGGCCTAGCAATGTCTTTTGTGTCAATACTGCTGTCATCAATATTCCATTGCTGTGTGAAAACAGGAAAAATTCCCTTTCATAATCTGGATTTGCAAGGACTGGGGCGTCTGAAATAAGGTCTTTTAATCGAGAGAATTGAGCAATTGTCTCCTGTGTCCATTTTATTGGGGCTCTGTTCTTTTGTGCTTCTTTTAGTGCTTGTAGCATTGGCCGTGTGTATGCTGCGTAATCGAGGATCCACGCTCAGCAATAGTTACATATACCAAGACATTTCTGCATGTCCTTCACTGTTTTTGGTATGATAATGTGTCGAATGGCTGCTACTCTGTCTGGTAGTATTCTTTTTCCATCTTTAGATATTTGCTGGCCAAGATACACAACGTCAGCAAGGCAGTATTGTAACTTTCCTTTGTCCACCTTGTATCCCTTGGCAGCCAATACGTTAAGCAGTGTTATCGAGTCTTCTCTACACTCTTCTTCTGTTTTACTGCGATCCTTGGCATGGCTGTTCCTCTCCGTTCCATTGCCCTTAGTCCTCTCCAACCCACTGCGCTGCTATTCCAATGGGCCTTCCTCCCGCGTTTTCCTCTCCTTCGTTTCCTCTGTCTGCTGTTTTACTGGCAGTAATGGCGGCGACCTTCACTAATTTCGTCTGTACTCATTTTGCTTCGTCAGCCAGCCTCTTTTGCGTGACCTCCTTTTCCTTCTCTTTGATCCTCCTTGTACAATTATGCTCTGAATTTCAGGCCACCCTTTGGCTTCGATCCCAGCTATTTTGTCCAAGGCCTTCTGCACCTCTTTCGGCAACCCCTTTTTAATGATAAAATAGAATAAGGCTGTTGATTGATTCCATGCCGTACCAGTTTCGCTTCTCCATAAGTCTTGCACTCGCAAAATGAATTGCGCAGGATCCTCGTTCTCCTCCATCGTGCACTGCATCACTGCATGTAAATCTGGAACGTCTGGAAATGCACGCCGCAATGCATCCCACATTTGTGCTCGAACATTGTTAAATGGTGATCCATCGTGTCGGTCAGAGCTCATCGTTACTCCCGGGAACCCTGCCCTTTCCCAGATTGTGTCTGCTTGGTCCCCAATTGCTGAAACTAATAGACATTTTACATCACCTACAGCTAACGGCACACCTGCCGTGTTCTTCTCAAATACATGTATCCACTTACCTGCCCCTTCCCGTCAGCGGGGGAACGAGTTTTAATAAGTTGGTTTAGTCCATTTGGGCCCAAGGAACATAGTTTGGCCTACCTGCTCCTTTATGTATCAGTGGCATTTGTAGTTTTTGTTTCTTTCCCTTTCTGCTTGTCTTCCCTTTTTTCGTTTTACTTACCAATGTATTTCCTATCCTCCCTGTTCGTTGTCTTAATCTACCTTGCCATAATGGTGGCGATAGTGTGTCTGGATAACGGCGGTTTGGCAGTGGAGAACCCTCCGCGGCAGCTGCCTCTTCGTATTCATCTAAATCGTCCCATATTTCTTCTATTTCTGACTCTAATTCGTTATTATCCTCCCAGTTTTCCTTGGGTTCACTTCCTTGTCTTTCACTCTGATCTCCACTTTGTTGACTCTCCGGTGTATCTGGGTGTATAATTCTCACTGGTTTGTTATTCAATTGGAACAGGAACTGTCCTGACTGCCACTCTTGTTCTTGCCTCTGCTGCGATGACATCCCTTGCAATACTATAGACTGCCCTGATACCGAGGCTACTGGGGTTGCATTGCTTGCTGCCCCTATCGGGGGTGCGAGATCTGCCAGTGACAGCGGGGGTACCTTTTCTCCCCCTGGCAGCATTTTCCCTTTGTCACATAAAGCTCTTAACCGTGTTATTTCCATTTGTGCGTGTGCTAGCTGACAGTTCAAATCACCTGTTAAACGTGCTATGTCCACAGGAGGAGCACTCGTGGGGCCATACAGTCCTCCTTTGTCATATGGTGGAGGTTCGGGGGCTGTTGCCCCGCTCTGGGCTGAGGCGGTGGGTGGTATATACAGGGGTTCACTAAACCCTACCGCTGGCCTAGTCATTAAGGGATAGATTTTTGTTACTACGTTTTCGGTTGTAGTTGTTGAGCATTCCCCTTTTGGTGTCCCGCCTACTTCTTCAGGGTTTTTCTGCTTTTCTGTCATTCGGCATGTACCTACCTCTGCCGTGGGGGCAACTTCCTCAAACATTCGCCATAAATCTAACACTTCTCTCCGGTTCTGTAACTGTTTCCCTTTGTATCGTGCTAGCAAATGTGTTGATACTGGGTCCAACACTCTTTTGTCAAATGATCCTCCTTCTGGCCAAATTGGTGTAACCCCGTCTCCTTTTATCTCAGTGATCCATTGATCGTGATACTTCTGTATCCTGTCGCTATAAAGTGGAAGGTGCTGGCAAATATGTGCCAGTGGTGTTCCCCCCCCCCAAGGCAATGTTTCTTTTCCTATCTTGTGTATTCTAGTACCTTTGAATCTCTTCCCTCCTTTAACTAGGTATGTCAGTTACAATATGTGGAAATAATACGTTTTTTATTAATGCTTACAATTACCAAATGTCACATTAGCTTTTTGAGAGGTGTTACCTGATCACCCCTACAGTTTATTTCTTCTGCTTTACCTTATATCAATCACAAATTACTTGTATTAAAATACTTTAGCGTGTTCAACAAAACATATACATAAAAGCAGACCAACAAACATATAATCATGCAACATACACATGCACTGCCTGCGCGCATTTGTTCTTTCCCTATTCCCGTTACTGTCCCTGTTTTTTCTTCTTCCCTATACTACCAACTATTTCGCATTCACTCCCCACCTCTTTCACCTTTATTATGTCTCAAGATTTCTTACTTCCACGGAAAAAGAATATTCTAAAAAACTACTCTGAGCCTACACAAGACCCCTACTATTTTTCTCTTTATCTCTATTCTGCACTTGGTCGGGACAAATGCTATGCGGCGCCACCTTCTACCCCCTACGGGCTAGGATACCACTTCTCTTCTTCTTCTCACTTCTTACAACACCTAATGGCCATATAAAGGATAGATCAGAAAAGCCTCACCGTCACTCACACAGACCCTATTCTTGGCTACCTTCCCTTTGTTGCTAATTCCCTTCTTCCCGTATTTCCCCTTACCTTCCTTTGGGGTCTTTGCAACCGGGACTCCACGTGTTCAGTCAGGTACTCCGAGGGTCGCCGCTCACGGCCGGACCGCGCTCAGGTCCGTCCCCCAACCAAGCCGTGGCCTGCCTTGGCGAGCAGCTTTTTCGATCGGGTATTCGTCAACTGGGAACCCTTGACCCTTTCTTCTTGGTGTGCACAGTCTGGTCAACTGGGGAGGCGATGGTTCTGCTCGGGGGCACCCTGGATCTCGCTGCCGGGCGGCGCAGGCCTCAAGGCACCTCTAAATCATGTCGCGGGGGTCGCCAAAAATGTAGGAACCTTTCCCCGTTTTACTACGTGTGAGAGAAAAAATAAAATAGCAGACAAAACCCCTTGTCGGGGAAAGAGGCACTGAGACCCGGCTGCAAGAGTTCAAAGGATGGTTTATTTCTCCAGCTAGGAAATAACCCAAAAAAACTCTCCCAAATCTCATTACATCATTCTGGTATTTATATTAGTTAAAGTAACTCTAACAAAAAATGCTAAATGGACCCGATTGGCCAGACGGTGTGGTGCTGTAGGTGTGGGTAGCATCTCTTCCTCCTGGTTGGCTGAGTAGCTGACGGACGTCAAACATCTTGTGCTCCATGCAGGTCAGGGTCCGGTCACTGTGGTCACTACCTAAGCTAATATGTTACATACTAAATAACAAATTATTTAAAACATTTTATACTACTTGTCACATTTCTACATAAGTCGCACACATTGATCATTCTCAGTACAATTGGGTCATTCGTGGCTTTAATTGAAGGCCTTGACCTTTATTGGGCATGTAAAAAGAATCAGGCTATGTTTCGCATCTCTTCTAGGTTTCAAACCCATTAGTACAAGTAAAAACATATATAGTAATAAAAATGCTTAAGGTTAGTGGTGGCTGTGTTGGGTGGGTTTCGCAGCACAGGCTAGGGTCTGGCACTTGAAAGAAATACCTTACAGGGGGTGCAGGGTCAGGATGGCAATAAATTGTTCTAATGGGGGTGGGTGGCTTGCACGTTTATGAGGACGAATCGAGCAGAAAGTGCTTAGCTCATCCTGGTTCACATGCCAGTTCTCAGACGAACAGTGATCTCAGAGGAAGAAAACTGTAGCATATTGATTGTTGCAACTTTCTCCAGCTTCAGCGTGAGAATGGAAGCGCAGAGCTTTCCTTCGCAGGGGGAGTGCAAGGGTGGGGGCCAGCCAGCTGCCTGCGCACCTTGTGTGTGTGTCTCTGTCCTTGGCTGCTGCGGTGGAAAGGGAGCTGAGCATTGCTGCACTATCGCAGTGAGGCCTGTTTACCCAAGATGGAGTCGAAAGGGGGCACAAAAGATGGATGCCTCGTGTCCTGCTCAGTAGTCCCATCTATGTAGCAGTCAACCATGGTTAACTTTACATAAGGGCAAGGGGCAATCCCACTACCAGAGGCACGCGGTCCAAGCCTCGTACTGAGGAGCGTACGACACGAGGGGGCCTAAGGACCCCTCGCTCCCATACAGTCTAAAGAAGACTTTTAATGTATAGTTATTATTGTGCAGCAGAATAAAGTTGGCCACACCTCTTAAGGCTTGGAAATGCCGCCAATACACTGTAGTTCCTGTGCCCTTTCCATGAAGATTGTACTCTTATACATTATGCAATATTTTATTCTGTGTTTGGCTTTTGTTGTTCAATGTCACAGGAATAAAGCATATTTACTATTTACTGCTATTACCTGAGCATCGCTTTGGAAACATCATGTTGGTGTAAAGGGCATTTTCACACAACCTTGTAACTTGTTCTTTGTTGTTTCTTTGAGGAAAGATGAAGCCTCAGGTTCAGTGTTTGCTTCTCATCTTGGAGAGGAAGTGGGAGGAAGGAGTCCAGGGCAAGAGTTAGGTGAGTGTCACACATGCTCCTGGGAGCCTCCAGTACTTGCATTGAATGTAAGTGGTATATGCTCCTGGCATGAGACATTGCAGGGCTCGCTCGGTTGCCCATCTCTTCCCATCGTGTTACAGAATATCCTGGTTTGTTGCATGTCTTGGGTTGAACAATTGTTGGTCACTCTTCTCCTTGTGTACAAGTTCCTATTTTTCTGATACAAATTTTAGCATACAGGTTTCCTGCACATGTTTTCATTAGACTGTTCTCTTCATGGGATTACAGGACATGCAAGTATTACAGCTGTCGACACGATGTTTGTTGAAGGCCCGACTGATGCCTGTTCCATGGAGACCCTTGAATCTGAGAACGGGAGTCCTACAGGTGGGCAGAAAGAACTGATGAGCTTGAACAGGGTTGGAGACAGACTCAGACCTTTTGGGGGGGGGGGCTAGAATTTATGTCTTTGGATTCATAATGAAACGTCAATTGATATTGTCTGGACAGGCTTTTATCCTCTGCCACTGTAGGTTTGGTGCTGCCATCACATAATGATTGTTTAAACGTTAGGTAAATACTCGGCTCTCTGAGGTTAGTAATTTGACAGGCTTTAACATGTAGCTCGGCTGAGTTTGCTGGGAACTCTCAAAAGAGAAATATCTGATCTGCTCAGCAAGAAATGACATGTCACCCCGGGAACACCTGTAACTTCTATTCTGCTGTGTTTGCAGGTGTGTAATTAGCTGTTCCATCAGTGGCAGCTGGTGTAATTTCTTTCTCTGCAGTGACGTAAATATTTATCACTTTTTGGGATGGTTCCCCAGTATGCGAGAGGTCATCTGGGGATCCGTCCGACTCCCAAGTGCCCAGCACCCTTCCCCAGAATAAAAGGAGGACTCAGCCAACGGCAAGTTAGAACTGCGGTTTATTGCAAAAACCACCAGGGATCATAGAAGACCATCAAGATTCTCCAGTACATCTCAACTTTACAATGCATGCTCCAGAGTTTTATTGGGACACTGCGTCATCACCTGGGCCCTTCCCCAAAAACCTACCCCCGGTGCGGATTGGGTGCTGAGAGTGGTATCCCTTTCAGAAGTATACTTTAGAGGTTATTCTACTAGCCCTTGCATGTCAGGTGGCTGGCCTGTCCCGTCCCAAGAAAGTATCTGTTGCATTGTTGCAGAGTAGTGGGCTTACCATTGGTTCTTGCCCCTTGCCATCCCCCCCCCCCTGATTTTCGATTTTGTGATTGGCTAGAGCTGATCTCCCCAGGCCTGAGACTCGATTTGGTTCTCAGCTCTCTGTGCACCTCTTCAAGGTAATGTGAAATGATTGTGCCTGTATTGTATCTGGTAGTGTACCACCTTTGCCTATGAGAATGCATATCCACGTTGCAACACTTGTTTCACTCTGCGTCTGGGCTGCTGGGATTGGCTCTCCTTTCCCACCACAGTTGAATGCTCATTGACTGGGTCGGCTGCATCACATGTTTGTAGACCACAACATCGAGCTATTGAGCCTGCATTCATGAGGATTTGTTCAATTTTCCTGCAGCTGGTCCCTTTGTCGAGTTTGGAATGTGACCGTGTATCTCTGACCTTGGCTGTG
This sequence comes from Ambystoma mexicanum, assembly GCF_040938575.1. Taxonomy (NCBI): domain Eukaryota; kingdom Metazoa; phylum Chordata; class Amphibia; order Caudata; family Ambystomatidae; genus Ambystoma; species Ambystoma mexicanum. Next base: position 1,548,733,459 of record NC_090931.1, read on the forward strand.
AGCCTGCCTTGTGCTCCGTGCAGTCTGACTCAGCTCCTCTTGTTTGTTTGTTTGTTTGTTTATTGAGTTGTATTGTGCGCCAAACCCAAAGGTATCTGGGCGCATTTGCAGAGTTACAAGTATACTTTAAGCGCGAGTTACAATAGTTACAATTGAATGAGTTACAGGCTACAATTAATTTATACATAATAAAGACAGATAGCATATCCATGATAATACACAGGATAATGCAATGCAGGTGCAAAGTAAAATACAATAACGGTCAGTGGCAGTGGTAACAGTGCCAGAAAGTCATATGGCGACAATTGACAGGGTTTACACAATCCAGGCATGTCAGAGGTCCTTATCTACAAGCCAATTTATGGTTTTTCGCCTAAAATTAGGGAAGGGTTGTTCCGCTCTTAAGGAATGAGGGAGGGCATTCCAGAGCTGCGTCGCCATAACAAGGAAGCTGCTCCCCCACGCCTTTTTTAGTTTGAATCTGGGGACGACCAGAAAGGATGAGTAAACTAAAGTGGGTAAGAGGTAAAGTGGGGCAGCATCATTCAGGCACTTGTGGGTTAGAGAGACAGTTTTAACAGTTTTAAGCATAATTTTGTCATTAATGTAGAGCCATTTGTTCTCTCCTCAGCTCCGATATGTGCTCCCTCCTTTGTATGCCAAGTGCTGATCTGAGCGCATTGTTTAGGAGAATTTTGATTTTCTTAGCAATGTACTTGCTTGCACCCACCCGAGGATCACTGGAGCTGTGGTATTGGAAGGCACAAGCAGGCCGTTGCCTTTGTGTGAAGGCCGGCTGAGGCTTTCCGATGCTTCCGAATACAGGAAATAGCAACGTTGGTGCAACAGGTAACAGGGCTTGTCTGCTGCTGTTTCTAGGCGACCATATCAACAAGTGTCTTGTCTCGTGCTCTGTGGCTTTCAGCTGCAAAGTTACAGCGATGATTCCCAAATGGGACAGTGGTGATTTCTCTGCTCCTGGTGGATGGATTAGGCCAGTTTCACTGTAGCAGGCTTCAGGGCACAGGAGGGCACAGCAGCAATGCACCTGTGAAGTTCGTCACCACGGTGGGGCGACACGGTAACCGCGTGTACTCTGGTTCGGGCGCTCTCTCTTTACTCCAGACCTGGGAATGCCAAGTGTACGAAATTCAGTGTAAGAGTGCCGTGAACACAGAGCTTGCGATGTACCAAGTTTCAAGGGTCTCCTCTAAATGGCGGCAGTGGCAGAGCAAAGGTCCTGTGCAAGCTGGTCAGCCCACTGGTTGGCCCAGGGACACTTCCGAGAAGGCTTACTTGCAGGGTTTGATGAAGGTGCTGAGAATAGTTAGTCCCACTATTCCAATGTGTTGAAGCGTCTTCTCAGACCTTCTAGTTTGATCAGATGCAGAGGGGTCCAGCGGGACAACAGCTGGCTTAGGGTGCCAAATCTTCCAGTAGGTCACCAACGGTTCCTCGACTCGGCTTCTTGGTTTCAGGATACTCGGATCCTATCCTAGGTTCAGTGAGAACTCAAGAGATCGACCTGGTATGGGTGTTTGCAGCCTTCTCTTTTCCAGAATCTTCTTCGCGCCAAAATGAAGAGGATCCAATGGGAGATCCGCTCACATACAGGCACACCAGACGTGGACCAATCACAGAACACTGTGGTCCCAGTCATTCACAGCACACCAGACCCTCTGGAACCCAGGATGTGTATTGGAACTAGACAGTCCAGCCCACATCCTGTGGGCACACACACAAGGCAAGCAGAAGCCTGCAAAAGCTTGGTGTTTCGCAGGAGAATGCATGCCCAAATAAGGACTGACCTGGGTCGGCTAAACCCTGGGAAGGTAAAGGAGCAAGATGGCCAAAGGACGGGAAAAAGAACCTCGTGGCATGGCCATTTTGGAGCCAGGCCACCTTCCTGTGTCAACTGCGGTAAACAGGGTTTTCATTGCAAGAAAGGGTTAAAAATACGCGAAAAGATAAGCTGCCACCAGCCCTGTCCAAGGCACATCTGCACGTCTCCTAAAAATCCTTTGGCTGGGGCCATTGGAAATGAAAGGAAGACGCAAGCGCACTGTACTGTAATGTACATTGTGCACTTGTAACATGTTGCAGAAAAGTTGCAAGTTTGGAAAGGACTAAGGGAAACAAAGTCTCCCAGTACTTACTGTCTTAAGGGCATCTCAGTTTCCCCATAATAAAGTGAGGGAAAGCCCCGAGGAGTGCAGCTGAAGGATGTGCTTCACTGGCAAAATCAGACTATGGTGTTTAAACAGCAGCACAATGTTGGGGTACGCAACTGGAGGGAAAACTTCACATAAATGGGAATCTTTCCCAACAGTGACTTCGAGTGTTCCTGGCTCTCTGTCCTGTCATGTTCATGGGGTGAGTAGGGGCATTCCTGGGACCTTCAGTCCCTCTTTGGTCGACCTGTCGACCACTTCTCGATATGGTACTACTATTATCCTTGGCAGCCATATTTTGGTCAGTCTTCCAAGGTATCGTCAAGTTGGCATGATCGTCAAAATTCCAGGTCATGTACTTGCACTCTCCTTCTGGGTCGCACCATGTCCATCTTCCTCCATATTTCTTGTTGTCGTACCGATTATCTTACTTCATTGGCCCTCATTACGAGTTCGGCGGTAACCCCGCGTCGGGGTCTGGGTCCTCCGATTGAGGACTTACCGGGCCATTCCGAGTTCGGAAGGCCCGGTAATTCCTCCCTCCAAGGACCCGGACACGGTCCTTCCCCATTCCCATTTCGGCCCGCTTAGGGCTGAATGGGAATGGGAAAGGGAGCAAACAACGGGCCATTATGAGATGGCCTGTTGTTTGCTCCCTCTTCCCCTCGCGGGACCCGGTAAGCACGCCTGGTTTTCCTAGGCGTGCTTACCGTGTCCCGAGGGGAACTCGTAATGCGGCAGTACGGGGTGAACGGTGCAGCACCTTTTACGGCGCCGTTCACTCCGTACCGCCAGGGTCATAATGAGGCCCATTGTCTCTTGTGGGAATAGTGGATATTCCATTAGTCCTGCACTCAGTGTGTCTTTCTTCCACTATCTTGTCCTTTTTACCTCCTCACGTCTATCAGCGCCTTAATCGCTATCGATTTCTCAGTCGTTTTGCGGCATTGAGTGATGCAGATCTTTATCACACAGTCCCACTAGTACCGATATTAGTGTCCCTAGTAATACTTTCAGTCCGTCTGCCAGCCAGGAAGGCATACGCTATCCAGCTTTGGCCTTTTCCAGTTCCCTTTGCTTCTTCCTCCATTTCGGTATGCATCTTGGGCAATTGTGTCACTGCTTCTGTCAGTGTGCCATTCGCTCCGTCATTGGCAGGTGCAAACGTGCAAAAGGATCTCCCGATTTTTGCGCAAATTCCTCCTTCCATTGCTGTGAGAAGTTCCAGAACGTTTCTGTTCTGGAGCGCCATCAGCCTTACTGCTCTGAGCTCTTCTTTTATTGTGTTGAAGCCATTCACTGTAGAGTTTGTCAGCATCAACTCCCACCTGGTTATTTGTAAACATTTTGCGTTCATATACGTCTGGACTGCTGGAACCACTGACACGAAGAACATTTCTGCTCTGCTGAATAACCTATGTTCTGGTGGTACATTATCTAATGCTGTTTTGGATTCTGATGAGAAATAGTTGTCTCTTTTCACTCTACTCACTTCACAGGCTGTTTCTTTCTTCCCTTTGCCCCTACTCCCACTCGAGTCATCGAGCCCAGTAATGATCCATCAGTACTGCAGTGCTGATCTTCATTGCTGGATGCTTTTCTGTGTACGGACATCATGTGTTATCTCCAGCTCTCACTTCTCCCCCATTCTTGTAGCACAATGCTGCTTTCTTCAGAGGTATTATAGGCAGGTGAGCAGTTTGGCACGTGCATCCCATTCCTTCAGGCACTTGTCATTCTTGCCTTGTACTGTATTCACTGGTGATTGTACAAGGCTGTGTGCTCTGCTTCCCACTACTCCATCCTTCTTCTGTGTATACTTGGCCATACACGAGCATCTGTGGTCTTTCCTAGCATCCTGGTTCGCCACCTATTTCTTTCACCCCCCTCTTAGGGCAGGGCAGCTCTTTCAGTGTTATTGTGTCCCCTTTCTGCGGCCCATCAGTTACATATTAATAATAATAATAATATTAATAATTTAGCATTTCTGATGTTTGGTAATCTGCTTAGAATCACATGCTGTGCATAGTCCGACATCCAGTGGTCACTGCGGAGTATTGCATCTTGTTTTTCGAAAGTCGAAAAGGGGACGTCGACATAAGCGTGTCTGTAACACTATCCCTATGGTGACGTGTAGTGTACCCAAAATCCCTCACACGTCGAGGTCCCTCAGATTGTTTTTTTCCGCCCAGAATACTGGTCGCCTTAAGCGGAGCTCATAAGAGACATTGCCATTTACTTGACCCTTGGTCGATTTGCCAGTTATTGTTAACTTATATCACCTCCAGACCTCTTTCGACGGCCATTCACTTCCCCGCCAAGTCAAGATCTTCGACGGCAGTGGTTTCGACGGAGGTGATCCTATCGGCGCGGCCGAACACGTGGCCCGGCCTCGCCGGCCTACACAGTAGGGAGAGTGGGGGTCGGGGTGGACATATCTGCTTCTTCTAGAATGCCTTTCCTTTTCTCCCCCCTTTCCTTCCGGTTCGTTATCACTGGTTACGCCCTCAGCTATGGAGAGGACTCCTTTTAGATTTTGCCCACATTGTAAGGGCAAATTTCCGTGGAAGGACGAGCATAAGCGGTGTAACAGTTGCTTACCCATCGACCACAACAAGGCCGGGTGTGCGGCCTGTAAGCTCCTTCGTCCAAAAACTTTGAAGGAACGCAGGGCCAAAAGGTGGGCAGCCCACGGCATGTGGAAGGCTGATTCATCGCCTGCGGCCGCCGAGTGTAATAAGGGGGATAGTGATAATGCTAACTCCGTAACGGAGGTTGTTGACCTCTCATTGGAGTGCTCCCGCTCCATCGCGTCTGTTCCCGGCCCCGAAAAGCTTGGCTCCGGCCCTACTAATGGGGAGATGCACCCCGGCGACACAGACGCACACGGAAAAGTCACTAAACACACAACCCACGGCCATTCGTCGAGTAAATTGAAGAAGGCCTCAGTGCCAACAGAGACGCCAAATCGACCGGCTGCCTCCGCCGACCGTAAGGGCCAGCAGCCCTCCCCGCAGCTGCATGTGCGCCTAGCGACTGGGCCATCTACAACTAAGGGCGCTACCACTAAAACATCAGTCGAAACGCCTCGAAAGAAGGCATCCGTCGACTGTAAGGTTTCCGGCTCCGCCGAAAACTATTCACGACCAGCCTTCGACAGAGAAGTTAGTCATGGAAAGCATAGCTAGAATAGTCTGCAAAGACTCGCAGAAACGGCTGGTGAAGGAGTCACCGAAGCCTGCTCAAAAGGTCAGGGACATGCCGAAATCTACAGAGGGTACGCCGGAACCTCCCCCCACGTCGAAGGGAAGACCCAGAGATACGTCCCCATCGTCGGGCCCACGAGAAGGATTCTCAGAGGGTGACAGGGGTATATCCTCCACTTTATGGGAGAGATCTCGCCTCCTAGAGGCAGAGGAGCACGCCTTTCCGCCACTAGACCATTCTGGGTCATCCCAGTGGACTAGGGAAAGATTTGAATCATGTATTGACAGGCTAGATTGGTTTGTGTCCACTTCTGAACACTTTTCACCTAAAAGGCCAAGGGAGGTGCTCCCTCAAGACCCTAGAGCCAAATTCCCAAGACTTTTTGATTGGTAAGGCGGTTGATGATGCACTGGAAACAGCTAAGAAGGAACACGAAACATTAAAAACCCTGGCCAAATCACGAGACCCCCTAATAAGCGCAGTTATGACAACTGTGTCCAACGACAAACTCAACAACAATACACCTCAGCCAGCAACTGGTCCTCCCCTCAGGGAACCAGTGGACAGTATGCTCAAAGAGGACAACGTGGCAAGGGAAGAGGTCGGCGCCCCACTCCTAGAGGCTCCCCGGCTACCACCACCAAATGGCCTGATCGGGTCCCCTCCCATGCATCTTCGGTCGAGGGCCGGTTCACATCATTTCTGCAAGTATGGGAGGGAATTACCACAGACTGTTGGGTACTGTCAACAATAGCCCACGGTTACTGTATCGAATTCAGTCGGTTCCCAACATTCAGACCCCCAAGGGGAAGATGTCTGTCACCAGAACACCTCTCCATCCTTCTTCAGGAAGTCGAATTGCTACTGGAAAAAGGAGCCATAGAGGTTGTGCCTCTATCACAGGTAAAGGAGGGTATTTATTCAGTGTACTTCCTTGTACCCAAAAAGGATCGAACTATGCGCCCTGTATTAGATCTGCGCCCAGCGAACAATTTGTAAAACCACAAAAGTTTCGGATGGTGACGCTACAGGCAGTAGTCCCCCTGCTCACACAGGAGGATTACATGGCAACACTGGACATGAAAGATGCATACTTTCATATTTCAATGTTGCCAGCGCACAGGAAATATCTCAGGTTCATGATAGAAGGCAAACACCATCAGTTCAAAGTGCTACCCTTCGGCATAGCCTCAGCGCCAAGGGTATTCACGAAGGTACTGGCAGTGGTAGTGGCACACCTGTGCAGGTTGTCCATTCCAGTCTATTCTTACCTCGACAACTGGCTCATAACAGGGGATTCTTACGAAACATGCTTCACGAACATCCAAAAGACTATAGACCTCCTGTTCCACCTGGGCTTCTCCATCAACGAAAAGAAGTCCAGTCTAGACCCCAGCCAAGTCAAGCAATTCCTAGGGGCTCTAGTTCGAACAAAGGATGGCCTTGTCTTCCCCTACAACGAGAGGGTCCAAAACATGCTGTTTCATATCCCCCAATATGTAGCCAGTCAAAAGGTGACGGTACGCAAAGCCATGCGATTGCTACGAATGATGGCGTTGTGTATTTATTTGGTCCCTCACGCGCGCCTGTGCATGCGCCCAATGCAAGAGTGGCTCAACAGCCAGTGGTGTCAGGCCAGCGGACATTGGGACGATCTAGTGGTGGTCTCGCAAGCCTTGGTTCTCTCGCTGCGGTGGTGGTCAAAGGAAAACCTTGTGTTGGGGAAATCTTTTGCCACCCCCGCAGTGGAAGCCACTCTAACCGCAGATTCATCCCTCACAGGGTGGGGCTCGCTTATCCCATCAGACTGCACACAGAGTTTGGACTTCAAGTGTGGCGTCCAAACACATAAACCTGCTGGAATTATTGGTGGTCTGAAGGCTTTCCAGACACACCTACAAGGAAAGACAGTGCTGATTCTTAAAGCACCACGGCCATGCACTACCTGAACAAGCAAGGGGGCACTCAATCTCCAGGACTGTCCAAGCTGTCCTAGAACATCTGGAAGTGGGCTCTCAAACACATGTTCCTGTTATCAAAACATGTACCAGGGGAACTCAATCTTCTGGCAGACGAACTCAGCAGAGACTTCCCTCTACCAGCAGAGTATGAATGCCGATTACACGAAGACATTGTCTCCAATGTTTTCGCAGAATGGGGCTTCCCAGAGATCGACCTGTTCGCAACTCTGGAAAACACACAATGCCAAGATTATGCCTCCAGGTACCCCCAGAACCGCCCCAAGGGGAAGGGCCTCTGGATAACATTGTCAGGGAAATTTGTCTACGCTCCCCCCCCCAAGAGTCCCCTTCTCAACAAGATAGCGCACAAGATGCACCAGGAACTAGTTACCATGATACTGGTGGCCCCCATGTGGGCCCGCCAACCCTGGTTCGCTCATCTGATGGAGATGTCACTATCTCCTCCAGTGAAACTGCCCTGCCCGTACAACATGTTGTCACAGGACAGGGGCCGAACGCTGCATCCATGCCCACAGACCCTGAACTTGGCAGCCTGGCTCCTGAGGTCATAGAATTTGGACATCTGCAGCTCCCTCAGAGATGCATGGACATTCTCAGAGAGGCTAGGAAACCGAACACTCGTTACAGCTACTCTAGTAAGTGGAGACGATTTGTCATCTGGTGTAACTCAAAGAGCATCAACCCAGTTGACTGCTCTCCCACTTATATTGTTTTATACCTGACTCACTTGCTGGACTCAGGGTTAGTCTTTAATTCTATTAAAGTTCACCTAGCTGTGCTCTTCGCCTACACTACGTCTCAACATAAGGTGTCATGGTGGAAGGTTCCAGTTATTAAAGCCTTCATGAAGGGAGTGAAAAGAATTCACCCTCCTATATCTAACCCTCCTCCCGGATGGGACCTAAAAGTTGTGTTAACCAGGCTAATGGGCTCCCCCTTCAAGCCCATGCATAAAGCAACCATTAAGGATCTCACTCTGAAGACTGCTTTCTTGATAGTGATCACCTCCATTAGGAGAGTGAGTGAACTACAAGCGCTCTCTATCTTAGATCCCTTTGTAACAGTTCACAAAGATAAGGTGGTTCTACGCACACAAATTCATGCACCGAAATGCATTTCTAAGTTTCATGTCAACCAGTCTATAGAACTACCAACGTTCTTTCAAAATCCTTCAAACTTCGGCGAAAAGCGCCTACACACACTCGATGTGCGCAGGGCAGTCATGTTTTATATGGAAAGAATGCATCCACTAAGAAAGACTAATCAGTTCTTTGTCTCAGTGGCGGCAGGAAGAGAAGGGGATGCAGTCTCCAAATCCACTATCTCTAGATGGATTGTCCGCTGCATCACTCTGAGTTACACTCTTGCTAAGAGAGAACTACCCTTCAAGCATAGAGCACACTCTACTCGAGGCACTGGGGCATCCATAGCGTTCATTGCAAATGTTCCCCTAGAGTCCATTTGCAAAGCAGCAACCTAGAGTTCTGTACACAACTTTACAAAACACTATTGTCTAGATGCTCACTCTAGATCTGATTCTCATGTGGGACAAGCAGTACTAAGACACCTTTTTTCTACTGTTCCTTCTCAGAACCCACCTCCAACTCCGGGGACTGCTCGCTAGTCTATACAAAGCATGTGATTCTAAGCAGATTAACAAACATCAGAAGACATGCATTACTTACCGTAAAAGCATATCTGATGGTTGTATCTGCGTAGATTCACATGCGCCCACCCTTCCTCCCCGCTCGGATGGAAGGAACATAGACGTCTTATTACTTTCTCTCTTTTCTGTACTCAATCACGTTAGTCATAAGGCTCCCTCATGGCAGAAAAAATACAAACAGAGGGACCTCGACGCGTGAGGGATTTTGGGTACACTATACTTCACTATAGGGATAGTGTTACAGACACGCCTATGTCGACGTCCCCTTTTCGACTTTCGAAAAACAAGATGCAATACTCTGCAGTGACCACTGGATGTCGGACTATGCACAGCATGTGAATCTAAGCAGCTACAGCCATCAGAAATGCTTTTACGGTAAGTAATGCATGTTTTATATAGCGCTACGAACCCTTAGGTATCTGAGTGCTGCTTATTATTACCCACAGTGTGTGGTGCTCATTTATCGACCTCGGAAGGATGAAAGGCTGAGTTTGACCCTGCCGGGATTTGAACCTGCGTCAGCAGGCTCTGCACAGATGTCAAAGCGAGCGCTCTACTCGCTGTGCTATCGGACCAGCTATTGTATATAGATATTGTATAGCTTGGTCTAACTGCCAATAATTGTTCATCATGTCGCAAGTCTTTATGTAACTATCTTCGTATGGGAAGGTCGCCTGAGACATCCATCTCAAAGTTGCAGGTTTCCCTTGGAATCTTCCTTGAGTTGTAACCATGGATAGGTACATAAGGCATTGGGCTCTTGCTGCTGGTATTTCAGTTGCTATGAACGTTCTGGAGGCACTCGTGGCGTAGGTGATTAATGAGCAGACATAACAGCTCTCCCCGGTGGTTTCCTTACATACTTTGGTCATGTGCTTGTACCATATGTTATTAGACACTCAGGCAGTGTCGATGAGACATAGATCCACTCCCTGCATGTATGTGTCAGCACTGTGCGTACCTCTCCTTACCGTGCTGTCAGTGCTTTCCTGTCCACCTGCCATGGTCGTTCCACCTGCTCGGGTTGGGGTAATGTTAGTAGAGGATACAGCGGTTTCACTAGTCGCAGGTGATATTCGCCAAAATATGAATGCAAAGACCCCACTTGGGAATAAGGGACACGACAAAATGAGCATATTTTTTATGATTTCACCCATTTACCGGTGCTTCTGGATCCTTGTGCAGCTTGAAGATTTCAGTTGCCTGCCTAAAATGCACACCAACTGAGCATTACTTTGTTAGTGTTTAGATTAGTTATAAGCCCCGTGGAACATGTAATGGTTCATTGCAATGACAACCGTTCCCACCACACAGTCCTAACTCTAGGGTCTCAAAGTACTGCAAGAACTGATGGGTTTCCTCCAAGTTGTGGTTAAGCTTATGCCAAATATGCTAGAAAAACATGGTAATATATACCAGGTGGACATGCTCGAAATCTGTTGAACCTTCTAATAAAGTGGACAAATTAGCCCAAAAAGGTATCGGGTCGTAAATCATTGGGTAACATGAACAGTCATGAAATATTACAGTCGAACTTTCTCGAAGAATGTATGTAGAGAATAAAATAAACAGACAGTGTATCCTCGCTCTGGATATGTAGGAAGTCCTTGCCCTAACTCTGCTGCCCTTGAGTGAGTAACCATTGGGTGTCCTCGATTCGGCAGTATAGGTTCAGAATTATCTTGTTGTTCCTCTTGCTGAGGATCGTTGGCCCTGTCGATCTTGTTGCCAGCAGGTGAGACCACAGCTTTGTGAGGCTTGAGGTCTGTGACGTGATTCCATGCGGTCTTTCCCTCGAGCCCGACCGCTCTTTCTGTCACTGATTCAGCTGTATAAGGGCCGGTGCATTCCATCAACTGACAAATTTCGTAGTGGGACACAGCCCCCAGGAAAAGCAGGTGGTTCCTGTAACAGGTCCTCTGGGACGTTGACACTGTTGCTTTCTATGCTGGCGTCAGAGCCTCCCTGGTGTCGTATCTGGTGAGAGATAAAAGAGGCACTAGCAATCAAGGAATTAACATAATCATGCATTTTCTGGACTAAAACAGTCGCACTACTTTCTGCATCTTTTAGTGCCCTAGTGGGAGAAGCCTGGGGTAGTTGTATGTGCTATCCTGTCACCACCTCGTGTGGGGTTAAATGATGGTCACACCCAGGCTTGTTGGGCAATGCAAATAATGCTAAGGGTAAGCAGTGGAGCCAATCTTTGTTTGTACTCTTTTTGGTTTTTGCAGTGCTTTCCTCCAGACGGCTATTGAGTCGTTTACGCACCCCGTGTGACTGCGGGTGATAAGCACGGGAAAATTTGTGTTGAATGCCCAGCAACGTTGTGATATGCTTGAACATCTAATTGGCGAAGTGAGGGCCATTGTCAGACCACAGGACCTCACACGCCCAATCGTGGGAATACTTCCTGGACCAGAAATGTTGCTGCCCTGAGTGCGTTAGGATGGGAACAGGGGCCTACCTCAATCGAGCGTGAGAATTGGCCAACAACCACTATCATGTAGCGGTATCTACGACTTGGATCATGTCAACATAGTCGACATGGAGGTGTTGAAATCGACTAGCCGGGTGAGGTATGGCTCTTCTCACAACTCTCAATGTATTTCCTGCAGTAAAGTGTTTGCAAATTAGGCAGTTGGTCATAAATTCAGCCACGTGTTCTGCCAAATGAGGACAGAACCATGTTTCTCCAATATGGGCGGCAAGCACCTCCTTTCCTGTATGTGTTGGATAATGTAACTGTGTCAGTGCTGTGTGCAAGAATGCTAGTGTTGGAACGAACTCCCAGCTATGCCAGAGGGCCACTAGGGGTTTGTGGACTCTCGGAAGGCCCAACACCTTCCACAGGATAAACTGAGGACTCGGTCAACAGCAAGTTCAAACTGCGGTTTATTACAGACAAAACCAACAGGGATCAGCACAGGGACAGAAGAAATCCATGGATATCTCAACTTCTCCTGGCTCGCAGGCCAATTTTGTACCCTAATTATGTCAGAGTGATGTTACAACCTGGGCCCTTCTCCAGAAAAACTATCGGACCACTGGATTGGCTACTGAGTAATATACCACCTATAGTGGACACTATAACAATGTTGCAGTATGAGGGTCTTGCCATTGGTTCTTGCCCATTGTTACCCACTCCTAGGGTACTGAACTGTGGTTGGCTAGAGCTTACTTCCCAGGCCTGGGATCTGCAAAGGTATTCAGCTCTTTGTGTACCTTTTCAAGGTAATAAGAATGCCTATGTGTCTGCATTATAATTTATGTGTACCACCTCAGTCTATGAGAGTGCTTGTTCACTCGGTGCAACACTTGTCTCACATTGTAGCATCTTTGTCTATTAGCGTGAGATCAGCTCTTTCCCATCGCTAGTCGCTGTCCATTGTCTGCGTCGGCTGGGTCACATGTTCGGAGACCATGATTTGCAGCTGTGCAGCTCTGAATTATGAGGAATTATTTGTATTAACTGCAGCTGGTGCTAAAGTCTTTCAGGGAATGGAATATCATCCGCATCTTGTAGCCTTGGCAGTGGGTCCTGTCTCACACGTTTTGCTCTTTGTTCAGCCTGAATTCAGCTCAGTTTGGCTCTTGCTGAGAGGCCTGCGGCCTGCTGTAATGATCCTAAACCATTATAATGTGGTTTCTACAATGTTCGTGCTATACTACATTCTCCATAAGTTAGTCACACTTGGTTCTGTCAGGTCCCATAGGTGCTCCTGCAGTTCGAAAAGGTTATTTGCATGTAAGCATTTGCAAGCGTTGCTCAGGATCTCTTGCTTCTTGTGGTTCCTGCGTTGCTGTGTTTGGGTAATGGCAAAATAATAAAACAATGACAATATGTAGATGTGTCTCCTCTAACTATAGAACTGTATGCTCGTGTTCTTCATGTATTCGGGTGTGTGTTTATGGCCCGGAGTGCAGATGGCACGTGTACTTAATGTCTAACGCTGCTAAATCGTAGTGTCTCTAATCGATACTGCTTTAATCGATACTGTCGATGTTAGGGAGAATTCTCCCTTTAGGCTGAATTTCCTAACCTAGTGAGTTCCCCAGCAGCTTTGCTGGATTTCTGGAGTTTGTTTTTTCCTCCTGCCAAGAGTGAGACTCTTTTTCTCCCACTCTTGGACATGGTTAATGGTATTCCTTTGATTGGTGATGTGTTTTATGGGCTATGGGGTCCTTTACTCCATAGGGTCTCATGTGTTTTTCCTATGTGTGTTACACACCACCCTCCGTGCAGTAGCACAGGGGTGTCATAGTGACACCCCACCATAGACTCCATACCCTGGGACTCACTACTGTCTCCCAGGGCATGTAAAGTCACCATTGGCTTTACTAGTCCCAAATTATTAACAGAAAACAGTACAAACCATCATATTGTGGACGTACTGGTCGGGGCAATTTGGTTGCCCCGGGGTCTGTTAGTCGAGGGGGCACGTCTCTGTCCCCCCTGATCGAGTTTTGGCTGGTGGCAGTGGAAACTACTTTTTATATTCGACCGTGAATATTTTCCTATGGGATTTTCCCATTGTTCGAGGCTACCAACTTTAATTATTTAATTCTCATAGCCTCGAACATACCGCCAGTTTACTTAATTAATATTTATTCTCCGGTTGTTTTTTTTTTGCCAAGACTCGATTCTAAAATGTTGTTTGTGTTCTCTTCTGTCACTCCAACCCAAGTCGAGCCCTTTGTTCCACTTTTTGGCAGGCTTCTCCACAGAAGCCTCCAAAAGTGGTGCCACTCTGTCTGGGTACCACATGGGGTGTGGGAGGGGGTTTAGGCACCCTGGACCGAGTTAGGTCGCACTGTTGTGTGATTGGCCCAGCCGGCTCACCACTTAGCATGTTTGAGTGACAGCTAGGCTGAGTGAATGGGGGTTCTGTGCATAAAAGCAGGGCTTTGGGGACTGGAACTTCAGAAGTCACCACAGGACCTGAGAATCCGACGAGGGAGAAGCTGAGCCGACCTAACACGACGACGCCACCGGTGGAGCCCTGCGGAACCGACTCACCACTTCCCGACGACAGAGAAGATCTCCCGGCTGGAGAGGCTTCTTCCCCTGACTGGTGGGCACAACCAGTTTACCTTTCTTTCTTTGCACCCCAGCCCGGTTTGTGGTCGAACTGCCCGTGCCAAGCACCCCGGCAGCCGTATAGCCACTCACCACTGAACCGCGAATCACCGGACCGCTCCTTGTACCTGAGAAACTCTGCGGCTGGTTTCTTCCCTGGCAGTGCAACAGACTCCTGTCTTCCTCCACGACGAGATCCTCTCTTCCCCCGGACGAAACACCGACTTGCACCCGCTGCCAGGAACAACTGTCCCGCTGGAGTGTTCTCACCACTTTAAGGTACCGTGTCCGCCAGGCCTCCCTTTCTAAAGATTGCAACAAGGTAATAATAACTCCTTAACCTTCTGGACTGGGCTGGCCGCCTTGACCCTCTAACTGGTCCCTTTCTTGGTCCAACTCCTTTTTTTGAACCGTTACGAGGCGTTGGTGCACTGCAACCGTGTGACCTTGGACACATTTTGTTTTGATCCTCTTAAAGCGGATCCAGCCTATTGACTCTGAATTCACGGTGTTACTTTGCCTTTCCCTCTTGTGTGTTCGTGAAAAAGTGTTGGGATCTGTTTCAATTTATTCTCTGCTTTTCTCTCCCTTTTTAAAACGAATTATTAGAGTGCCATCTACGAAAACGAATTATTAGAGTGCCATCTACGCTAAGCGCTCACCGCTGTCTGAAAATAAGTGGGGCTTTACTTAAGACTTGTCTAATATTCTTTTAAGCGAGTGTTTATCTTTTAGTGACCGTGTTTTCGAATTGCTTATTATCAGTGCCTGTGTGTTTTTCTAGATGTGGTTTTAAATAAATAATTATATCGCGTTTACACCAAGCCCTGGTCAGTGTTTGCTTGTTCTATTGTGTGTTCTTGACCTATTGTGAATACTCTGTATATTGCCTAACTCTTCTTGAGGGAAGTCTGACTGCTCAGCCACAGCTACCAAGTGAATCTGTGTGGTACAGACTGCTACCAAGTTGGTTTACTGCCAAACACCTGCAGTCCTAAATCTTTTGCAGTGGTCCCAGAGGGAACTGCACAGGTTTCTGCCTAACACTGGTGTACAGCGGTGGGATTTGTATTGAGTATACACTTTAGAGTGCTTGTTGAACACTTTAGGACAACTAACCACAGAGCTTAGCACTAAAAAGCTGATTTTCTAACTATGTCTGCTATGGAGAGTTATACCCTAGAATCATTGTCTGCCAAAACTGCTGATTGCTTAAAAGTATTGTGTAGACATAAGAATCTCTCTGAGAAGGGCAAGAAAATGGAACTTATAGAAAGATTGTTAGAAAACCAAAGTCTGGGTGGTACAGAGGAATCTACCCCCCCAGCAAATGTAGAAAACAGTGATGGTATTGATCTGAATCAAAGGCTTGAGAATGAGTCAGAAGAGGAAAGTGAACCTAATGAAGTTAGCCAGTCTGAGCCTCTGTCTGCCTTACCTACTGTACCTACTGGGCCTATACCAGGTCCCACATGTAACCCTGCTTATTTTGAACTTGAAAAAATGAAGCTTGAATTAGAGTACAAACGTTTTATTGCTCAATCTGAAAGAAACCAAGAGCTAGAGTTCAGAAGAATGAATGCCCAGGCTGAGCAGAAGCAAGCTGAGTTAAGACTCAGAGAAATAGAGCTTAATCACGAATTAGAAATGAAAAAGTTGTCTGTGGAAAATGTTTCTCTCTCCTATGGTTCTTCTAGGAGTTCCAGTCCCAAAAGACCCCGGATGCCTAAGGAATTAGTGGGTATGTATGAACCTAGATTGCATGTGTTGGATTGGTTGAACATTTTTGAGTATAATCATGGGCTCCAGGACATCACAGGGAATGAGTTACTTCCCTGGTTGTTCTCTAGGCTTCCCCCTGTTGCAACTGATGTGGTAATGGAGTTGGGGGAGGTGGATAAGAAGGATTATGAATGTGTAAAGCTAGCTTTGATAGCTAGATTTGGGAAGACCCCTTCCCAGTACCTTAAGAGGTTTAGGACCCTCAAAAACATGATGGTACCCCTTGGGCTACCTGGCTGAGTGAAAGTTTGAAAAACTTAGAGGGATGGATTAAGGGTTACAGAGTTAACACTTACGAAGGACTGAAGAATCTTGTAATGTTGGAGTCAATTTATGATGCCTGCTCTCCTGAGCTCAGACAACACTTGGCTGATTCAAAGGAATTAGATTCCAGGAAGTTAACTAAGGCTGCTGACTTGTGGGTTGCCAACAGGGCCACTCACAAGGATTCTGGGGCTACTCAGAAAAAGGATGAGGGAAAACAGCCAAAAAAGGACTCCAAAGAGAATTCTAATAATTCCAATTCCAAAGAGGGCCCCAAACAGAACCAAAAGGGTAAGCCACCAGGGAAACCAAATCAGGCTAGTGTACCTCCTGGTGCCAAACCAGAAGGAGGTTCGAACAAGCCACCATTCCAGAAAGCATTTGGTAAATGCTTTGTGGCTCTACTGACCATGTGAAAGGAGATCCCAGATGTAAGGGTAAACCTTCAGGGGTCCAGCTTGTCTCCTTAGCCTTCGCTCCAGAGGAGGAAGTCCAAATGGCAAGTGGAAACTTTGTATTACTGGCTGATGAACCCATTGGAGTCTCAGCAAGTGTTTCTTTAGTATCTCTGGGTTTGTGGGAACAACAGAACTTAGATGTCTATAATTCTAACCCAGATAATACTAAAGAGTATTATAAAGACAGTGTCCAGGTGAATGGTCAGGAGACTCCTGCCATTAGGGACACTGGGGCCAGCATAACTGTGGTGGACAAATCATTTTTTCAGGCAGATGATGTTGCTAAGGCACCCAAAGGCCTCACCAAGTTAGCTGGAGGGCCTGTGCAGATGCTTCCCCAATTACCAGTTCTCGTCCAGTGTAATGACATGACAGTGAAGATACCTGTCAGCATACAAAGTGAGGTGTCAGGAAGGG
Source organism: Ambystoma mexicanum (assembly GCF_040938575.1). NCBI lineage: Eukaryota > Metazoa > Chordata > Amphibia > Caudata > Ambystomatidae > Ambystoma > Ambystoma mexicanum. Next base: position 1,548,750,486 of record NC_090931.1, read on the forward strand.
TTCTGCTGGGTAATGACTAGAAAACTCTTGGAGTAGTATCACATACCCCCAGACCTCCTAGTAAAAGGTTACAGGAGCTCACCAGACCTGCAAGGGAGAGAACCATGAGAGGTACTTCCAAGGAGATGATGAAAAAAGAGATCATTCCTACTCCACTGGAGATGTCAGCTGCTGTCTCTAAGAAAACAGAAGAAAAAGGGAAACCTAACACTTCTAAAAAGAACCTCACAGCCAGCACTCCAGTGCAGCCAACAAGGACTTCCCCTAGGTTGTCCAAAATTACACCAGTACCTCCCCATCCAGCTGAGGCTGAGAGGGAGGTACAACCCTGTGTGGTTGAACTAGACTCTGAAGAAGAGCTAGTGGAAGGCCAGGAACTCATTGGAGATCTGGATCCTGTTGACCATCCTGAGCTGCAGTCTTTACTGGCAGAAGGTTGACCCAACAGGGCAGACTTCAGTAAGGGACAGAGAGAATGTCCAACTCTGGAAGGTCTTCGCCACCAGGCAGAAGCTCAGGCTGAAGGGCAAGAGCCTGGGAAATATAGGTTACACTTGGAAGATGGCCTCTTCTACAGTGAACCGACCGAGTCTGCACCTGGGGACAACAAACGACTTGTCGTACCCCAAGAAAACAGACCACAGTTCTTCCAGTTAGCCCATGAGATTCCTTTGGCTGGTCACTTGAGTTTCAAGAAGACTAAGGAAAGGCTCTCTCTCTACTTCTATTGGCCAAAGATGGGGGCCGAAGTAGATAAATACTGCAGGAGCTGCCACACCTGCCAGACTTCTGGTAAGGTTGGCTCCAAGAATGTGGCACCTTTAGTGCCTCTCCCAGTTGTGGGAGTCCCATTTGAGAGAGTAGGGATTGACATTGTTGGTCCCCTTGATCCTCCAACTTCCTCAGGCAACAGGTTTATACTTGTTGGAGTAGACCATGCTACTAGGTACCCTGAGGCAATTCCTATGAGGACTGTTACAGCTCCGGCTGTGGCTAAGGCCCTCCTTGGTATTTTTACCAGGGTTGGGTTTCCTAAGGAAGTAGTCTCTGACAGGGGATCAAATTGTATGTCCCACTACATGAAAGCCATGTGGAAAACCTGCAGAGTTACTTACAAGTTCTCAACTGCATACCACCCTCGTACAAATGGGCTGGTTGAAAGGTTCAACAGAACCATGAAGAGCATGATAGTTGCTTTAGAGGACCCCCTTAAAAGAAAGTGGGACCTTCTACTTCCCTGCCTTCTCTTTGCTTATAGAGAAGTCCCTCAGGAGGGAGTAGGTTATTCTCCCTTTGAACTTCTCTATGGCCATCCGGTCAGAGGTCCATTGGCCCTGATCAAGGAGGGATTGGAGAGTGCTCCTTCCCCCAAGCCAGTCAGAGTGACTGACTATGTGATAGGTCTCCGCAGGAGAATGTCCCAAATGATGGCAGAAGCAAGTGATAACTTGAAAGCTGGACAAGCATTGGTCAAGCACTGGCATGACCAAAAGGCTAACATGGTTGAGTTTACTCAAGACCAGCTAGTTCTCGTTATGATTCCAACAAGGCAGAGGTTCTTGCAAGACAAATGGATGGGACCCTTCAAAGTTGTGGGTAAACTTGGAGGGGTCAACTATCTGGTGGACTTGGGCAACCCCAAGGAGGCTCCGACAGTCTTCCACACCAACAGACTAAAAGCGTATGTCTCCAGACCTGATGTAGGAGCTTTGCTTCTAGCATCATCAGAGGAAGAAGAAGAGAGCGAAGCTCTTCCTGATCTCCTCAGAGGCTTACCTTTAGACGAAAAAATTGAAGGAGTAAATCTCTCTTCAAATCTGACACCTGAACAACAGGAAGAGTGCAAATCTATGTTAAATCAGTTTGCCTCTCTGTTCTCACTTTCACCAGGCTTGACCCCTTGGGGACAGCATGACATACTCACTGGTGACTGTCTGCCAGTCAAAGCAGAGGATATCGAATGTCAGAGAATGTAAGAACCCACATCAAAGGTAAGGTTAACAAGATGCTTGATCTCGGGGTAATAGAGCCCTCTACTAGTCCATGGTCTAGCCCAGTTGTGTTAGTACCAAAGGCCGGATCTAAAGAACCTAGATTCTGTGTGGATTACAGAGCTCTTAATGCAGTCACTAAGACTGATGCCCACCCTTTGCCAAGGACAGATGAGTTGGTGGATAGACTTGGTGCAGCCAAGTTCCTCAGCACATTTGACTTGACGTCAGGCTATTGGCAAATAGCCCTGACAGACCATGCCAATGAGAAAAGTGCATTTTCCACCCCAGTTGGCTTATACCAGTTTAAGGTTATGCCTTTTGGGTTGAAAAATGCACCTGCTACGTTTCAAAGGATGGTAAACCAGGTTCTGAATGGGATGGGGGACTTCTGCATGGCATACTTAGATGACATAGCAGTGTTCAGCAATTCCTGGGAGGAACATGTGGACCACCTGAGATATGTTTTGCAGGCTCTTGGAAAGGCCAATCTGACCATAAAGGCAAGTAAATGCCAGATTGGACAGAGTAAAGTGTTCTACCTTGGACATGAGGTAGGAGGTGGAGAAATAAGGCCTTTGCCCAGTAAGATTGAAGCTGTGCAAAATTGGACAACACCTACTACTCAGACCCAGGTGAGAGCCTTCTTAGGTCTCAATGGGTATTAAAGGAATTTCATTGAGAACTATGGGGTCCATAGCTTCTCCACTGAATGTCATCTCCTCTCCTAAATTCCCTAAAAAGGTTAGATGGAATGAGGAATGCAATCAGGCCTTTGAAACCCTGAAAAAGGCTCTTTGCCAAGCCCCAGTACTCAGAGCTCCTGACTATCACCAAACTTTCATTGTGCAAACAGATGCTTCCAATGTAGGAATAGGTGCAGTCCTCAGTCAACTGGATGGGAAAGGTAGGGAGCACCCCATTTGCTTCATCAGCCGAAAGCTGAAGCATCCTGAGACAAGGTGGGCAACAATCGAAAGAGAATGCTTTGCTATTGTGTGGGCACTGAAGAAGTTTAGGCCATACTTGTATAGTTCTACTTTTGTCATTCAGACTGACCACCAACCCTTGAGATGGTTAATGCAAATGAAAGGGGAAAATCCAAAACTATTGAGATGGTCAATCTGCCTTCAAGGGTTTGATTTCACCATTGAGCACAGGTCTGGGTGTCACCATCAAAATGCTGATGGACTCTCTAGGATGTATGTCATCGACTAGAGGTATGAGGTTCACCCAGGAGTGGATTAAATCCTCCTGTCCCTTAGTCTGGGGGGGGGGGGGCGAGTGTTAGGGAGAATTCTCTCTTTAGGCTGAATTTCCTAACACAGTGAGTCCCCCAGCAGCTTTGCAGGATTTCTGGAGTTTGTTTTTTCCTCCTGCCCAGAGTTAGACTCTTTTTCTCCCACTCTTGGACATGGTTAATGGTATTCCTTTGATTGGTAATGTGTTTTATGGGCTATGGGGTCCTTTACTCCATAGGGCCTCATGTGTTTTTCCTATGTGTGTTACACAGCACCCTCCGTGCAGTAGCACAGGGGTGTCATAGTGACACCCCACCATAGACTCCATACCCTGGGACTGACGACTGTCTCCCAGGGCATGTAAAGTCACCATTGGCTTTACTAGTCCCAAATTATTAACAGAAACCAGTACAAACCATCATATTGTGGACGTACTGGTCGGGGCAATTCGGTTGCCCCGGGGTCTGTTAGTCGAGGGGGCACGTCTCTGTCCGCCCTGATCGAGTTTTGGCTGGTGGCAGTGGAAACTACTTTTTATATTCGACCGCAAATATTTTCCTATGGGATTTTCCCATTGTTCGAGGCTGCCAACTTTAATTATTTAATTCTCATAGCCTCGAACATACCGCCGGTTTACTTAATTAATATTCATTCTCCGATTGGTATTTTTTGCCAAGACTCGATTCTAAAATGGCGTTTGTGTTCTCTTCTGTGACTCCAACCCAAGTCGAGCCCTTTGTTCCACTTTTTGGCGGGCTTCTCCACAGAAGCCTCCAAAAGTGGTGCCACTCTGTCTGGGTACCGCAGGGGGTGTGAGAGGGGGTTTAGGCACCCTGGACCGACGTTACCTTGGTAACTCAGGTCGCACTCTTGTGTGATTGGCCCAAGTGGTGAGCCGGCCGGCTCACCACTTAGCATGTTTGAGTGACAGCTAGGCTGAGTGAATGGGGGTTCTGTGCATAAAAGCAGGGCTTTAGGGACTGGAACTTCAGAAGTCGCCACAGCACCTGAGAATCCGACGAGGGAGAAGTTGAGCCGACCTAACACGACACCACCGGTGGAGCCCTGCGGAACCGACTCCCCACTTCCCGACGACAGAGAAGATCTCCCGACTGGAGAGGCTTCTTACCCTGACTGGTGGGCACAACCAGTTTACCTTTCTTTCTTGGCACCCCAGCCCGGTTTGTGGTCGAACTGCCCGTGCCAAGCACCCCGGCAGCCGGATAGCCACTCAACACTGATCCGCGAATCAACGGACTGCTCCTTGTACCTGAGTAACTCCGTGGCTGGTTTCTTCTCTGGCAATGCAACAGACTCCTGTCTTCCTCCACGACGAGATCCTCTCTTCCCCCGGACGAAACACCGACTTGCACCCGCTGCCAGGAACAACTGCCCCCGCTGGAGTGTTCTCACCACTTTAAGGTACCGTGTCCGCCAGGCCTCCCTTTCTAAAGATTGCAACAAGGTAATAATAACTCCTTAACCTTCTGGACTGGGCTGGCCGCCTTGACCCTCTAACTGGTCCCTTTCTTGGTCCAACTCCTTTTTTGAACCGTTACGGGACGTTTGTGCACTGCAACCGTGTCACCTTGGACACATTTTGTTTTGATCCTCTTAAAGCGGATCCAGCCTATTGACTCTGAATTCACGGTGTTACTTTGCCTTTCCCTCTTGTGTGTTCGTGAAAAAGTGTTGGGATCTGTTTCAATTTATTCTCTGCTTTTCTCTCCCTTTTTAAAACGAATTATTAGAGTGCCATCTACGTTAAACGCTCACCACTGTCTGAAAATAAGATGGGGCTTTACTTAAGACTTGTCTAATATTCTTTTAAGGGAGTGTATATCTTTTAATGACCGTGTTTTCGAATTGCTTATTATTAGTGCCTATGTGTTTTTCTAGATGTGGTTTTAAATAAATAATTAGATCTCTTTTACACCAAGCCCTGGTCAGTGTTTGCTAGTTCTACCGCGTTCTCTTGACCTATTGTGAATACTCTGTATACTGCCCAACTCTTCTTGAGGGAAGTTGAACTGCTCAGCCACAGCTACCAAGTGAATATGTGTGGTACAGACTGCTACCAAGTGGGTTTACTGCCAAACACCTGTAGTCCTAAATCTTTTGCAGTGGTCCCAGAGGGAACTGCACAGGTTTCTGCCTAACAGTCGATACTATCGATTGAGGTGTCTTTGATTGCAGCCTGGGGCTCCTCATACACTCTGGGGTAGATTTGTACCGCACCTGGCCTGTAGGGCTGGCTGAGGGAGTACCTCTCGACGTATTTGTCATCCATCGGTCTGTTGGGTATTTGTCCGAAATAGAATGGGTGATTGCGATGTTTCCTAGTCTTCCATGTCATGTATTTCATAGGAGGTGGAGGAGGGGGTAAGCTTCCCCATCCCTCTTCAGTCCCCCCTCTGGTCGACCACATCCTTATAGGACAGTCCAGTAGCTCTGGGCTGCCATATCTTCGTTATTTCTCCAAGGTGTCCATAGTAGTTTGTGTGGTTGTCGAACGACCAGTGCATGTAACAGCACACTCCTTCAGGATTGCACCAAACACACCTTCCTTCATAGTACTTTGGATCATGAGGGTTGTCCAGCTTCATGGATTCAGTTGGGAATAGTTGACACTGTGCAATTTTCGATCTGAGCTTGTCCCTTTCTGAAACAATCTAGTTTTTTGTTCCCCCCTATGTTTACATCCATCAGGATCTGCATTCCGATAGCCTCTTCTGTTTTCTTGCACCTTGCCATGCAGATCTTAATCCCACACATGGATGCTGATCCCAGCACGAGAGCTCCTGCTATCACCTTCAGTCCGTCTGATAGCCATGATGGCATCCATGACCATATGTATGCCAGCCAGCTCTTGTCCTTCCCAGTTCCTCGTGCTTCATCTTCCATTTTGGCATGCATCTGTGCCAGTTGTGCCACTGCATCTGTTGTAGTTCTGTTATCTTCATCATTGGTAGGTTTGAATGTGCAACAGGAACTTCCTATCTTTGCACAAACTCCTCCTTCCATAGCCTTGAGGAGATCAAGAACATATCTATTCTGTAGCACCACCAACCTTATTGCTCTGAGCTCTGAACCCATTCACTGTAGAGTTAATTGTTACCATCAGCTCCCAAAAAGCGATCTGTAACCAATTGGCGTTCGTGCATGTCGGCACCCCTGGTTTTATTGATGCGAAGAACATCTCTGTCCTGCTGAACAGCTTGTGCTCTGCTGGGATCTCGTCGGGTGCTGTTTCTGATCCTTCCGATCCTTCAGAGAAGTAATTCCCCCCCTCTCTTCACTCTGCTCAATCCTTCCCATTTTTCTGTCTTCTCTGCCTGGGCCGTTGGTGCCACCCCGACAGATCTCTTCCTTCTCGTATTGTTGTTCATTTTGGGAAATCATCGAGCTTTACATCCTTCCTGGGTATGACCAACGAGGGCATGTTGATATGTACCAGCGAGCAAACTCATCCCATTCAGGTGCAGCTTCTCACATGCTTTAGTTCCACAAGCCCAGTAGTGATCCCTCAGTACTGCCGTTCATGCCCTCATAGCTGCTGTTTTCAACCCAACGTTCTCACCAACTTCAACCTCGCCATTTTTCTGATAACAGTGCTGGTGTCTTTAGGAGGATTGTTGGCATCGGTCCCGCTTCATTTTCCACCCACGTCAGTAATTCTGCGCTCACATCCCATTCCTTCAGGCACTTGTCGTTTTCTTCCTGCACCTTGTTCACTGACTGGGCTAGTGTCAGTGCCTTGCTTCACAACACTTCATCCTGCCATCCATCGTTGGTGTACACTCGTCCATACATTAATATCTGCAGCCTTTCCCAACAACCAGGCTCTCCTATCTCCTTCACTCTTGTCCAGGGACATGGCAGTTCCTTCAATGTGATGGTCTTCGTTTCTCTCTTCTCAGGTCTGTCAGTTATGTACTGATGGCCTCATGTAGCTACCAATAATTGTTCATCAAGTCTAATGTCTTTATGCAATTATCTTCATATGGGAATGTTCCTTTGGCCATCCATCTCAATGTTGCTGACTTCCCTTGGAATTTTCCTCGCGTTTGCACCATCGTGAGATACATCAGGCACTGTGCCCTTGCTGCTGGTATTACAGTTGCTATGAACGTTCTAGAGGCACTCGTGGCATAGGGGATTAAAGAGCAGATATAACAGCTCTCCCCGGTGGTTTCCTTACCGACTTTTGTCATGTGTTTCTACCACATTTTTCATTTCCACTTACGCTGCTTGACCCTTGCAGCTCAGTGATACAGTTGCTCGCCTTGAAATACGCAGAAAAAGGCGTTACTGTGTTAGTATTGTCAGTGCCCTTAAGCCCCGCTGACCAAATAATCACTTATGGCAAAGGCGAATACCTCCTGCCAGACCTTTCTTACTGATGGGTCTCTCAATGTGGCCAGCAGTGAGAGACCCCCAGCAGCTCTGAATTGGTTGGGTCTCCTCACAGCATGGACAAATTAGTCTGAGAAAGTGTCTGGGTGCCGGGTGGAAGGTAACATGGGGGAAACAGCAGTACAATCCAAACGACATTCACGTAGACCCTGCGTGTGCGAAAAGGGAAAATAACAGACAGCGTATCTTTAGTCGATTTGTACAAGTATTCCAGTCACTGCTTCTGCTACTTGGGACCGTGTGACCATGGGTTGTCTGTGTCTCCCTAATCGGGTAAGGTCCGCATTCACTTGTAGCTCATCTAGGTGCTGAACGTTGGCCCTGTCGGTCACAGTGACTTTTTTGCCAAGTGAGGCCACTGCGTTTTAGGGCTTGAGGTCCTGTATGCGGTTCCAGACTGTTTTCCCTACCAGCTTGACAGCACAGTCTGCCTCTTCCTCGACCACATGGGGTCCAGTAAATCTAGGCGCATTCCATCACCGAATAAAATTTCTTAACACTTTCGCCCACCTTCACAGGGTGTTTTAGTTCACAGTCTTGTGGTGCATCGTCACTGTCGATCACTTTGCCGTCTTCTGGGCCCCCCTGGATTAGCTGTATCTAGTAAGAGATAAAAGAAGCGCTAGCAACCAGAGAAGTAATGTTCTCATACATCTCCTGTTCTAACACAACTGCACTAGTCTCACAGTCTTTCAGTGCTCTCGTGGGAGGAGCCAGGGGAAGATGCATGTGCCGTCCTGTCACCACCTCATGGGGTGTTAAATGGTGGTCGGCCCCTGTATTATTGCACAATGCAAACAAGGCAAGGGTTAACAGTGCAACCAATTTTTCTTGGTGATTTGCTGCATCTTGGATATGTATTCACACACCCGTGGGTGGTACGCACAGGCACATTTATGCTGGATGCCTAGCAGTGTTATGTGCTGAAACAGTTGGCGAAGTGAGGGCTGTTGTCAGACCGCAGGACCTCACACATGCCCCATCTTGGGAAAACCTCCCTGACCAGAAACTTGGCCGCTCTAAGGGCGTCGGCATGTGAACAGGGGCCTGCCTCGATCCACCTAGAGAATGGGCTTGGCAGACTTGGATCGTATCCACGTAGTCCACGAGGGGATGCAGAAATGGGCCTACAGGTTGTGTTATGGCTCTGCTCTCAACTCTCAAAGTGTGCCCTGCTGTAAACTGCTGGCATGTCAAGCAGTTACTCACAAACTCAGCTATTTGGTCATTTAAATTTGGACTGAACCACGTTTCTCCAATGTGTGTAGCAATGACCTCTTTCCCTGTGTATGTTGGATAGTGCAATTGTGCTAATGCTGTCTTCAATAATGCTAGTGGCATGACCACTTTCCCTGTGTTGTTCTGTCACCATAAGGCATCTGCTGGAGACATTGAGAACCCTCTCTTCACTCATAGCTCTTTCTCCTCCTTGGTCTTTACGTCTTAGCACTGACCTATAATCCCACCTCATTTCTTTTACCAATTGGTGCCTTAGCTATCGCTTTGAATTTCAATGTTTGTGAAAGTCAAATTTGGGTGTGTTTGGGAAAGTCAAAGTTGGGTGTGTTTTTGTTAACTTTACTTTGGCCCTAAATTGTTACCTGCTAGCCCAGTGACCGCTCCATACCTCTGATCTTGTTATTTCTCCTACTGCCTCCTTTCTCTATCTGCCCATGGCATTATCTGTTTCTCCTATCTACTCCAACTATTTCTCTATTAACTTTCCTTCCCTTCTCACTACGTCTGGTAAGAAGAAATTCAAAAAGGATATCTTGGTTTCTAACCCTGGTCTCCCCATCGCTGATACCTATTTCAGCGTCTCTGCCAGACAAACCCTCACTGACATCCCTTTCTTCGTTCCCTCACCAGATCTCTGGACTCCTCTTATGATCTCTATACTCTGTCCTGTCTCCTCCTCTCCAATTAATGGTGGCACCCGCTGGGAAGTGCACATAGATCTCTTTGACTCCTCCAGAGTCTTTATTAACATCTATCTAAATGGCACTGTCATGGTGCAAGGCCCTCAGGCTAACCCCCTCCGCTTTGATAGGCAGTTCCCTCGCCTCATCAACTTCCTCTCATCTCCAGCTGTCCCCTACTCTCTTTGCATGGCTCTCTTTGCTTGCCCTCCTCTGCTTCCTCCTTTGCCCCATCTCTAGCTCCTTCCACACCTCCGCAGGGCATACCTATGATCTGTACCCCTCCCCGGAAGGACTTTAAGGCTGGCAACCTTCTCCATCTTGCCACACTCAATTCTCGCTCGGCTGTTAAACACTCGTCTAAAATCTGTCACCTCCTAGAAGAACTCGACCTTGATGTCCTCGGTCTCACAGAGGCATGGTTCACAGCCAGCTCTATCACAAGTTTTGGCACTCTCCTCCCCGACGGCTACAAGATCCTCTTAGCTCCCAGATCCAATCGGCCTGGGGGGTGCAGCCCTTATCTTCCCTGAGTGGATCCCTGCCTTTCTCATTACCACTCAAGCTTACTCCTCATTTGAATGCCTAATCTGCAGACTCTCTCTCTCTCTCCTAGCCACTCTCTTACTGTTGTACTCTTTACCGGCCCCATGGTCAAATCACCTCTTTTCTCTCTTGAGTGGGCTGACCTCTCCTCTTCCCTCAACCACTCAACTTCTCCTCCTTTGTGACCTCAACATCCATCTTGATTCTACCTGTCCCTCATCTTCACTCTTTCGCGACCTCTTTGATTCACTCTCCCTCTCTATCCTTCCCTCCAGCCTAAAACTCACTTGGCTGGCCACACACTTGATGTCTTGATCTCATCCGGCCTCCCCCTCTCTACCCCCCCTTACCACTCCTCTCTCCTGGAGTGATCACTGCCTCCTCTCCTCTCATCTCTCCATCTCCTCCCCCCAAGCCAAGTCCACTCCTAGATTGCCACCCACCTTCTCAGATATCCGGCCCATGAAGCGTGCGTCAGTCCAGGCCTTCGCTGTAACCTTCTTCCCCCCCTCCTCCACCCCAGGCTGACTCACACCATGACACAGCCCTCTCTAATCTCTACTCCTCTATTTCTGCTACTCTTGATACTCTTCCCCCATCATGAGGATCCGTTTGAAGTCCAAAGCCAAGTGCAATTCTTGGTATGACTCTGACCTAGCAACAATTAAACAGAAGTGTAGGGCGGCGGAGAGGAAATGTAGGGCTTCTTGCTCATGCTCTGACAAACTGGCCTGTTGCCTGCTCCAAAGGCAATACCGACTCTTTGTCCACACCAAGAAGAGAGTCCACATACAAGGCCGCGTCTCTGCGGCATCTAACAACTCCGCTGAACTTTTCAAAATCTGCAAGGAGCTGGCCAACCCTGCTGTAGTCTCCACCCCTCCTCTCACCTCCCAGGATCTTTGCAATGACCTTGCCTCTCACTTTATCTCTAAAACCCAGGACATCCTGTCCACCCTCTCCTCTGCTCCCCCTCCTCCTCCTCCCTCTCCTCGGCATGCTGACCCTCCCTCAGCTACCCCCAGCCCCTTTCTCCTCCTTTCCTCTTTTCTCCCCTGATGAGATATCTAGACAAGTCTGATCTATGAAAACCTCATCAAAACAGGTCCATCCATATTCCTCTAAAACCATTAAGGACCACATTGACACCCTTGCGCCCGCCCTTGCTGATTTCTGCAACCTCTCCCATGCCTCTGGCTCTTTCCCCCCCCTCTTAAACACTCCCTTGTGCATCCTCTCCTCAAGAAATCCACTGCTGATCCATCATGTCCGGCAAACTACCGCCCAATTTCCATTACTCACCTTTTTAGGGAAGCTCCTGGAAAAGCTGGCCATCTCTCAGCTTAATCTCCATTCCGACTCTGTTGGCTCCCTCCATTACCACCAATCTGGCTTCAGAGCTGCCAGAAGTATGGAAACTGCTCTCCTGAACATCTGTGAAAACCTGCTCTCCAACCTAGATTCTAACATTCCCTCTGTCCTCATCCTACTTGATCTCACCTCTGCGTTTGACACGATCAACCATACCACCCTGCTCAATTGTCTTCGTGACAACCTGGGTATCACTGATCAGGCTCTGGCCTGGCTGACCTCTTTTCTCTCTGATCAACCCTCCCAGGTACAACTTGGGTCCTTTCTATTTTCTATCTCCCTCTCCACGTGTTGTGTCCCCCAGGGGTCTATCCTCTCGCCCTGGCTTTTCAACCAATACCTGGCAACTCTTGCTTACTGCATCTCAATGTTCTGCTCAACTTTCCAGTGCTATGCTGACGACACCCAACTCATTTTAAGGCTTCCTTTAGCCTCCTCCTCTCCTTCCCTCATCTCCAATTGTCTAATCGGCATTCAAAATTGGTGTGCCGCCAATGATCTATGTCTAAATGCCAACAAGACTGAAATCCTGCTTATTGGGACACCATCTCCATCCTTTCCTCTCACTCTCTGGCCCGGCCTCCCTTGGCCCTCCTCCTACCCCCACCGGCGAGGCTATGAACCTTGGGGTTATCTTTGACTCTATACTTTCCTTCTCTGCTCACATCTCTGATGACTCCAAAAAATCAAACTTTTTACTTCACCTCCTTGGAGGTACTCTGCCTTTCCTCTCCTTCCCTCAAAAGCTCACCTTCTCCCAAGCTCTAGTTCTTTCTCAGACTGGATTACTGTAACAGCCTCTGTCTAAATCTACCTGCCTCCACTCTCCGCCCTCTACAACTAATCCAGAACAGGACTGCGCCTCAAGCCCTGGGATCGTATCTCTCTAGCCTTGAAATCCCATCATTGGCTCCCAGTGGATGCAAGGATTACATTTAAAACCCTCTGCATTGTCCACAAGGCTTTCTAGGGCCTGGGTCCAAAATACCTTCAACTATCCCTGCGTAAATACCTCCCCTCTCGAGCCCTTCGCTCCTCTGCTTCTAACTCCCTCAGGGTTAGTCGTTTGGCAAAAACAAACTAGCTGGGTGTAGGTCTGTCTTCGGCTGGTGCCTCCCTTCGGAACAGCCTCCCGGCCACCTTGAAACTTGAGGAAAATCATCTTCGTTCCGGAAACTTCTCAAGACCTTCCTCTTTGTCTCTGCCTTTGCCCCCTTCTCCCCTGTTGATCTGTTTCTTCTCTTGGCATTGTGCACCTGGCCACCCTCTGTTCTTTCGGGCCCAGGTACCTGTCGCCCTGCCACCCTCCTGCACTGCCTCCAGGCCTCCGTCTGCACCAGGGTTCTGCATCTGCACCCATACTGTCCCCCTCCCACTTTTCTTCTGCACTTATCAGATATACCTTTCTGACTAACTTTCACCTGCCACTTGCTGGCTGCACTACCATGGTTTATTGCCCTTATTTATTATTTATTCTATTTAATATTTGTTTTCTGTCCTCTTCCTCGCACTTTCCACTCCTCGTTTCCATGCACTTTTCCCCCATTTTCCTTTTCCATGCACTTGCGCTTTCTTAAATGTCACTGGGCCTAGTAAGATCACAGTTTTTCTGTTTTTTCTCCCTTGTTCCCCTCCCTTTTTTCCTGGTCATGCTCTGAAACACTTGTTTACGAGTGCGATATAAATAAAATATCATTTCATTAAATTTACCATGTTCCTCACACCTCCCTGAGCCTTTTAGATCTCTCTGTTCCCACAATTGCCCAAAGTATGCTGCACATTTTGCCCCAACGTCTGCTGTTTCGTTTCCTCCTGAGATAGGGTCTTCCCCTTTTGTGTGGGCCTGGCACTTGACTGTCTCTACCTTTTTTGGATAAGCAATCACCTCGATCAATCTGTTCAATAACAGCGCATGCTGCACTGGGGTCCTGTCTGCTCTCCTGAATCCTCTTCTGAGCCACCGTGCCAGTCCTGAGTGTACTGTTGATGTCACATAGGTAGAGTCCGAGTAAATAGTCACCTCCTTCTCTGCGCTACTTTCCAGCGCTAATATGAGAGCCACTATTTCTGCTGGTTGTGCTGAATAATGGGATGGTATTTGCAAACTTGCAACCACCTCACTTGTCCCGTCCTCCTTCAGTCTTACCACTGCCGTCCCAGTACGTCTAACACCATCAGTTTGATCAATTGTTGAAGAACCATCAGTGTACAGCATGTCTCCCCAATCAAGTGCATCCTCCTCTACCTTGCGTGTCCCACTGCACATCTCTGTTCTTTGTGCAGTCATGTGCGTAGTCTCCTGCCTGGAGAACATCTGTCAAAAAGGTTGCTGGGTTTACAGTCTTACATCTTACTATCTTCAATCCTATATTCGATGGTATCACCTCATACCCTGATGCTCTCTGTGTGGTCAGTGTGCTCTTTGGCTTATGCAGTATTGCGAAGAGGGCATGCTCCATGTACAGAGTGGTGGTACACCCCATTGTTACTGCTGATGACTTCTCCACTGCGAAGGCTTCAGCTGTCAAAGCGTGTTCACACGGATAATGTCCTCTCATCACTGGGTCAAGTTGTCCACTGTAGTAAGCAATCTGCTTGTGGCCCATGCTGGTCTTCTGTGTCAGTACTACCTTCATCACTACAGCGTCAGTGTGCGAGAATAAGGAAAATTCCTTTTTGTAGTCTGGGGTCCCTAACACTGGGCCAGTGCTAATTACTTCCTTCAGTTCCTCAAAGGCCTCAGTCATCTTTGTTGTCCATGTCAGTGTCTTTGTTCCCCTCTGTGCCTCTTTCAGGGCACACAGTAGTGGCCTTGGGCATGTGCTGTAGTCAAAGACCCATGTCCTGCAATAATTGCATAACCCCAAGAACTGTTGTGATGCTGGAAATGCATCGGAGGGACAGGGCCTCTGTATCCTTGTCCTTAATCACTTTATCATGTATGTTCTGTTTTGTTTTCTGCGCAGGAGTTAACGTGAGCCGCCTGGCGGTGCGGCTCTTCCTCTTTTTGGTTTGGTGAACAGACCCTTGGAATACGCTTATGGCACCCATGGGTGGGAATACGACCCTGTACTCCTAGTGTATGTTTTTGGGCACCTGTGTGTGGCCCACAGGGGAGGGTACAGGCTGGTGGCAGCTCCATGCTAAATTGACAGGTGCCCTGTGCATCCTCCATTTTGGGATGCCCAGGCCCTGTCATTGGAATCAGTGGATTCCTGATAGAGACAAGATGCCCCCCCGTGGCCTCTTGCTTTCTATCACCTGTTACCTTATTTTTCCCAAAGTCCCGGTAAGCCCTGACTCTGTCCCTTCCCCCTGACTGGCTATTGGGTTTAAGTTCCATATATGGTTTTATGGGGGAAGTCCAGGCCAGACCGGCTGGAGCCTTGCCAATGACTGTATGTTGTGGGTACGCCCGTGGGGTGGGACCTGGTTGAATGGAGTGTGTGACGAATACACATTTCATGTTATGGGTGTCTAGTATCTGGTGGTTGACACAATGACTGAGACAGCCCTGCCTGAAATTGGTATGAATGCAGTGTGTAGTGCTCAATGGCAGAGTGCTTGTCCGAATCCACATTCTGTGTTGTGAGTGTCTGGATGGAGAAGAATGGCCTGAATGCACTGTGAGCCGATTGGCTGCCTGACTGCCCTTCTGAGTGATTGGTTGCCTGAGTGTGGAACATCTCTGGGTCCACTGGCACACCCCCCCCCCCCCCTCGGTACTACGCGTCCACAATATGCTTGGACAATCTGCCTTACATTTAACATGTGTATGCCTGGTGTTGAGCACACTATGCCCTTGTCTGTGAATGAGATGGTCATGTTTAGTCTGCTCATGATGTCTCGTCCCAGTATGTTTACAGGTGTCTGTCGAGAGTAGAGTAAAGGTAATGTTAGATTGTGATCTATAGATAGTGAGATATTATCAGTAAAAGGAACCACTTCCCGCGCTCCAGAGAATCCTTGAGTGTTCATGGCATCGCCTGACAATGATGCATGACCTAGTCGCCCCAGTGTCAACAAGAAAGGAAACCGTTTTGTCACCTATCACCACCCCTATGCGAGGTTCCTCCGTAGGGTTGGGTGTGATGGACAGGATAGGACACAGCAAGTTCATCTGTGGGCTGTCCTATTCAGGGTACATGGACAACCCATTTCCGGTAAAGGGGTTGTTCCCTACCATTGTTACTCCCCCAGTCATCGGACGGGTACTGTCGCTACTGTGTCCACGTGTGCTGCTGCGTCATCATTCTTTCTATGCTAATTGTTGTGTGCTCCATCTAATCTGTGGTGCTTGTAAATACTGTGGTATTGGTGCTTGTATCTGTGGTACCTGCATCTGTGCTGGTGGTGCTTGCGGCATCTGTTGATATGTATCCTGCGTCTGCACTTGTGGTTGCTGGTCCTCTGCATACTCTTCTTGGCCCCGTTGATATGGCTGCTGGCCATGCTCTCCCGAATTCTGTTGCATCCCTCTAAACTGACATACCCTTGAGATGTTCCCTAGCTGCCCACAGGTCCAGCGCTGTAGTGGCCCCCTTCCATGCCCTGGAAAACCCCCGAAAAATCCCCTGGGTTCTGCTGCACCTGTTGTCCATATCCCTAAACCCTCCTGAAAACCCCCCTTGATTGTGATGCATCTGTGGCCTGAAGCCACGCCACCCTTTGTAGGCCTCCCCTTCCTCGTAACCCCTGCTGTGGGCTGCCCCGCCCCATATACCCTCCTCCCATGGGCGGTGCAAACTGTTGTGGCTGTTGATGCTGTCGCTGCTGCTGTGCCTGTGGGTTGGGCTAATTATAACCGTCCCTTCCATCGCGTACTTTGATAGCTTTCTCTGCGCTAGTTTCACCTCATTTGCCTTCCTGTCTTCCGCTTTTTGCTTAACCTTCTCCTGCCATAGTCTACAATGATGCATTATTGTGAGCAGTTTTTCTGGCCAACAATTCGCTAACATCCCTACCAGTTTCTTCAAACTCTTCTGAACTGGCTCTGGTAGTCCCTGCACTAATATGTAATAAAATATTGCTACTGTTTTGTCCCAAGGCTCTCTGGTTTTGAGGCGCCAAAGCTCTTGAATTTCCTGAAAGTACTGCACAGGATGTTCATCTTCCCTCATCTTACGTGATGTAATCGCCCCAATATCTGATGTGTCTGGGTATTGTGTCCTTAATGCTTGCCATACAGCTGCGCTGCAGTATGCAAATGGAAACCCGTTGTGTGCTGCTTTCTGTGTCATTACCCCTCGGAACCCCGCCCTCTTCCTTACGCCCTCAGCTGTGTCTCCTAATATTGATACTAACAGTCCCTTTACGTCACCCACTGCTAATCTATGGCTAGCTGTCATCTTCTCCATCTCATAAATCCACTTCCCAGCCCCCGTGCTCAACAATGGTAACCAACACTTCACATTCTCCTTGTCTGTGTGCTTCCATGGCACGTACTGAGGTCTCACCCCTCCTCTCTCCAATAAAGGCATCTGTGTGTAGTCTCCTCAGGTGACCTTCTGGTCAGTCTAATTTGTTGAGGCCCCCTCTCGCTCTCAATGCCTGCACACACATCTACTAGTTCCAATATGGGCACTCTCCTGTTGTCATTATAAGCCTTAGTCAACCGTCCCCTGGAAAATGCTATGGCTGTCTCCCCTCTCCTTCGTCCTGGGAGGTCCCTTAGTCTGTTGATATAGGGGCTGTGAGATGTGCATAAGTCCTCTGCCCGCTGTGCCTGCTCGTCTGAGCCGCCCTCCCAATCTCCCTGTGTATGCATCCTGAACTCGCATGACACACGTTTGTCTTCCCTGTCCCTGTGGACAGTGATCGAGGCTGTTCCCACCACCCCTGTTGTCTCCAGTGTACTTGTCCTCTCTGTCGGATCCTGTGTCCATGTTTCTACAAAAGTCATTAGCAAAACTCAATCTCCTCGATGTTAAGTCTGTGTTGGGCTTTATACTGAGATCGATGTCCCTCAAATCATACGTGCTGCCTCCTGCCCTGACCCCTAGGCCTTCTCCTCCTCCTTCTGCTGTGCTCCTGCCCCAATAGTTTGTGCTGTCTAGCTCTGTCCGTCTGTCCTTCTCAAATCTATCCTTTCCCCTATCTAGTGTCACTTGTGTATTTACTTCTCTCATTGGTCGCTCGTCCACTCTGCACGGTCGCTCCCTTGCCAGTCTGACCAACTGCGGCTTTCTCTGTTCCCTCTCTGCCAACTTGCATTTTTCTTGTTCTGCCATCTCTGTCTTTTTGCCTTCTCCAGCTCCCTCTCCCTTTTCTCCCTCATCTCTCTCTCCGCCCTCTTCCGCTCCTTGAGTTCCCTCTCGATCCTTTCTTTCCGTTCCCTTTCCAAGTGTTCTTCTCTTCCTCCCTTCTCCACTCCCTAGCTTCTCATTCCAGTTTCTCCTCTCTCCTTCTCTCTCTGTCCTCACGCTCTAATCTCACTTCCCTCTCCTTGTCTCTTCTGTCTTCCTCGTCCATTATCTCTGCCCAATCTGTTGCGTCGCTGTTCCTCTTCAGGCTTTCTTTCGCCCTTTCTGCCTCTCCATTTGTCTTCCCTTGAGGTTTCAGGAGTACCTGTGCTGCTATCCATTAGTTCATGCTTATTCTCTCAAGCCCCTCCTTTGCGCCCTGCTGTGCCTCGCTGCTCGCCCCTGAGTCACTAACTTGCTGCCCTGCACCTTTCGGCTTCTCCTCCTTTGTACATGGTGGTGAATATCCCTCTGTTGCCCTAAGTTCCTTCACTGGATGCATTCCCTGTTCTTCATCTGTATCATCAGGTGTTACACTTGGGAGGGCAGGGCCGGTGCAGAGGGATGGGTCCCTTGGTCCTTCACCTCCTGCTGGCTTAGCATCCACTAACGCCTTCTCCCTCTCCCTCCTGGAACATGCACCACAACTCGAGTATGGCAATGCGCTTTGTCAATTTCTTCCCCTTGTAGGTACCCTGTATGTGTGTCAATAGCGATTGCTGTACGTCTTTGGAGAAACTTCCACAAGTTGGACAGGCTTTAGTTAGTTTTCCTTCTGTACTTTTGGACCATTCTATGCTGTATTTACATATTTTCTAAGGTGGAAGTGACTTTCACAGGTGCTGAAGGGGCGTATCCCCCACACTTGCCTGGATACATCTCAATACCTTTTACCTGACCTCAAGTTTAGGGTTTCGATAGGCCGCTGTTCAGGGAGAAAAGCACAATGCAATGAAAATACTTTCCAGTTTATACAAGCCTCTCTGGCTCTACCACTCATCAGGCGTGCTCCGCGCACCACCCCTTCCTCACAACCTCTGCCTCCTCAGGCACACTCACAATCTTGCAGGTGCGCGTTCCGCGCAACGCCGCTGGTTCACCTTGTCTGCCAATCCCACGTTTCCAATACTAGCTCCTCACTGTCTCACGTTCTGTGTCCTATATGCAAACCTAAGGGTAACGTCACCAAGCTACCAGAACAACATAGGAAAATTAACGATTGCGCACACACTGTAATAGCCCGTTACTCCCACACCACACAAAAACCCCACAGCTATCCTCCCGCGCTCCAGGTAGAGTATACCGATATTCTCTTGTGATCGTACTGCATCCGCTGCATCACCTATCGTGCAAAATGTCTCACTCTAGGAGACTTAACCAGTCGACTCACCTTCCGCAATCTAGGTCAGCTCCCTTGCTAACCCTCACAGGGATAACGTCATCTATAACCTGAGCTAAAATGCCCAACTCACAGGAATACCGCTATTTATATATCTTTTGTCATGCAAGCCTTCAAGTCAATAGTCTAGGTTATTCACCAGGACCTTTTACCTCTAAGACTGAATGTGCCCTAAATATAGAAAAAGGACTTCTACCTCTTCTCCTATCCCTACTCCCTACAGCACTACTAGACAATAATTGATAATACTCAATGATATTAAACAATACTCAGTGGCCTCCCTCACACCCACAGTTGCTGTTAGACTAGGTCAATACTTACATTCCGTGGTGGCTAGCGCTGCTTGGCTGCCAGCTTCCCGTCCAGGTGCTCGCCTCCCCATCTTAGTCTGCCTTGACAACTCGCGGACTTCAGCAGGATAATTCACAAGGGACTCCTGATGACCGGTACACGGGCACGTGTTTTCCCATCTTCTCGGAATATGCAAGGTCCCGCAGCCTCTCGCGTTCAGCGGCAAAGGAGACGACCTGTGCCAGGCTGGCGCAACCAACCATACCTCTGCTACCAACTTGTTGGCACAATCTCCCAGGTATGCAAGAGGCCACTAGGAGTTCACGGACTCTCAGAAGGCCCAACAGCTTTCACAGGACAAACAGAGGACTCGGTCAACGGTAAGTTCAAACTGCGGTTTATTACAGACAAAACCAACAGGGATCAGCACAGGGAGAGAAGAAATCTGTGGACATCTCAACTTCTCCTGGCTCGCAGACCAATGTTGCACCCTAATTACGCCAGAATGACATTACAACCTGGGCCCTTCTCCAGAAGTCCTATCGGACCATTGGATTGGGTACTGAGTAATATACCACCTACAGTGGGCACTATACATGTTAGTCTACCGACCCTCGCATGTCAAGTGGCTGGCCTGGTCCACCCCCAAGTCACTATCTATAACAATGTTGCAGTGCGAGTGTCTTGCCATTGGTTCTTGCCCATTGCTGCCCACCCCTAAAATACTGAACGGTGGTTGGTGAGAGGTTCTCAGCCCTTAGTGTACCTTTTCAAGGTAAGAAGAATGACTGTGTCTGCATTGTAACTCGTTTACTGCATTGTAACTTGTGTGTACCACCTTAGTCTGAGAGTGCTAGTTCGATTGGTGCAACACTTGTCTCACATTGTAGTTTTTTTTTTTTGCTGTCTTTTGTCTGGTAGCGTGAGATCGGCTCTCTTTCCCTGCGCCGGTCTCCGTCTATTGTCTGTGTTGGCCGAGCCACGTGTTCGGAGACCATGTTTTGGAGCTGTGCAGCTCTGAATTTATTGCAGCTGGTGCTACTGTCCTTCAGGGAATGGAATGTCATCCATATCTTGTGGCCTTGGCAGTGGGTCCTGTCTCACACGTTTTGCTCTTTGTTCAGCCTGAATTCAGCTCAGCTTGGCTCTTGATGAGAGGCCTGTGGCCTGCTGTAATTTTCCTAAACCATTATAATGTGGTTTCTACGATGTTCGTGCTATACTACATTCTCCTTTGGTTAGTCACACTTGGTTCTGTCAGGTCCCATAGGTGCTCCTGCAGTTCCATAAGGTTATTCACGTATAAGCATCTGCCAGCTTTGCTCAGAATCTCTTGCTTCTTGTGGTTTCTGCCTTGCTGCGTTGACAAAATAATAAAACAATGACATTTTTTACATTTTTTTTATTGAAGTGATATTGTTTTAGTTGATATGTCAACTTTTTCAATATAGCATAAGGTATGTTACATATATTTTCAAAGATGAGCTTTCGCTCTAACAGATTCGATTATCGATGACATAGATATGTGTAAAGGATTTGGCACTGGTATGCATTTCAACAGTGAATAACATAAAACATTAATAGCGGATATCACAACAACATATTAATAAAATACAATAAATTGGATCTACAAGATTATATACATATATATAAAAATAAATATACAATACTTTAAAGATTCAATAAATATCAGTGCAGGTTTCATAAAATAATATACATAATCATAGTAAGAACAAAAATGTTTAACATATTAGTTGATTAAAAGGACTTATTAAGAGCTTCAGTGATTGCTGTGCTAGAATCATGAATAAAGTGCATCGACTGGCACTTATCACAGTTTAATATGTGATCAATTACAATATGTTATCATGAAATGTAATGTCCATTTATAGCATGGAAGGATTTTAACTGCTTAAAGAAGGGGTTCTCTGTCTATTAATAGGTTAAGACTCATAAGGAATTGGATGGTCGCAATGTTTAGAGATATGTTAGTTGCATTAAATACCGCTACCCACATCTCTTCTTTCGTTAATTGGCTAAAATGTTTGAGATGCTTGTAGAAAAAAAAACTTCCTAGCTTCTATTAGAGCAGGAAATTCAGTAATTGGGTGTTGTAAGGACTCCTGATGGTTTGATGATTTACAGAAACTGTATGCAGTATCCATAGACTTAGTCTTATCTTATTTTCCTAATCTTATTCTAGTCGGCCATAGATCAAGGCGGAACTGCTAAAATGATGTTGCATATGCCGTATCAGGGAATTTCATCAAATAATGAGCAATTGTATGCATGGGTTTTATAATAGTTATATCAGCTGATTCAAGAGTAGACTGACACAGGGCTTTTCAGTCATCCAAGGCTCCAGGAGCCATGGAGAGAAGTGCTGATTTTACTACTGGAAGATTTTTGCCAGTCGGTAAGGAGAGCATGAGTTTCCTATATGTGGCAATCATCTGGAAGTATACATGCGCAGCTAATAAAGAGAGACCTAGTTCAAATCTAATTATAGCAATTGGTGCGCTTGAAGGGAGTACTAGAATGGATTTTCAGAAAATTCCCTCCAATGTGTCCCATCTTGGTGAATTTCGTGGAAACTTCGCTTGAGCTCCATACGTGATGATCGGGACAACCTTGTGTTTGTAAAACATCAGAGCCGAATTTAGCAAAAACTCCTCAGATTTCCTTTGTACGGCTTTGCCTTGGGTAGATTAAAGCTGATGGATGGGTATTCAGGTTCATTCCAAGATACTTGATTTCGGAAATGTATATAAGAGATAAACCTGAAAGCATCCAATTAAACTTGTAGCCTGTTTTCGGTAGTCGATGGTGGAAGACCATTATATTGGATTTTTGGGTGTTAATAGAAAGATGGTTAATTCTACCATAAGCAGTTAGAGCTGTTAGCTTTCTTTGGAGTGGAATCAGGGTTCTGTCCAAAATAACTAAGTCGTCGGCGTACATTAGCCATGGTATTTCAGTGGAGCCTAATTTCGGAGGGCATGAGCGAGTCATTTCAAATGCTGTATGTATGCTGTATGTATATCTCTAATATAAAAATTAAAAACAATGGATGCAAATATGCAACGTTGTTTAAGTCCAATAAAAAATTGGTTCTGATAATAGACCATTTTTGGTGAGTTTAATCCTGATGGATGTATCATTATAACATTGTTGTATTAAGTAAACAAGGTATGGGGGCAGTTTGCATTTAAATGTTTAGTCCATAACATCTGCCGTGATATTAAATCAAACACCTGCTTAAAATCAATTGGGGCTAAAAATACAGGGCGTTTGGTAGAAATGGCTGGCTTTTTAATCGCAGACAAAATCATCCAATTCAAACCTGTTCCATCTCCCTTAACAAAGCCAGATTGATGTCTGTATAGCATGTTATTTTTGTCCAACCACTGCATAAAATCTCGCAAAATGAGTCTCGCGAAGATCTTTTCTGGGGCGTCTAAGAGGGCAATTGGCCTATAGTTAGGCGGCACATTCCTGTTTCTTTTTTTAAAAAGTGGCATAATAATGGACTCCTTCCACAATGGAGGGATTTGACCTTGTTGCAGTACTTTTCTAAATATTAATTCAAGGACAGCTGCCCATTCTTCGTGGTGAACTTTTAGAATTATGTTTGATAATTGGTCTGGTCTAGGGGCTCTAGAAGATCCCAAATTCTTCATTTAATGGGACAATATCGAGCGTGTCAAATATGAGTTTTGTAGGATCACAATTAGATGAGTGCATTAATACTGGAGGACAACAGGGTTTACCAAGTAATTCGGTAAAATGAGTAGTCCACAGTTTTTCACTTATTGTGTTCAACTCTAGTGTGTGACTAGCATTTATAATAGAGTTATTAATGAGGCGCCAGATTTCGTTAGCTGACTTATTGAGCATAGCTTGCAGCATTCCTTCTGCATCATGCTGTTTTTTAGTGGCGATAATTTGCTTAATTGTATTTCTATATTTATTTTTGTGTTTAGTTTTTCCCCCTTAGAAGCAGTTGTCATAATAGCTTGCAGGGATTTGCGTAGCTTTACCTTTAATTTGTGAATGGTTGATTGATATGGGTATTTATGTTTAAAAAACGGACGGTTTGCTACATAATTTGTCTGAAGGATTATGTTTATATGGTGCGTGTATTCGAGATTCAAGGACACTTCGTTGTCCAAATGTGTGTTGGATAGTTGTTGGGTTAGAGTAGCTCTCTGTTTCGGTTTCCATTTCAAATGATTTCTACTCTGATTAAGAGAGACTGGAACTGTATAAAATCGAGCAGCTTGAGTTATATGCAGGGACCAGTGTGTGTTCAGTAAATGATGGTCACTAGATTGAGTGGGAACAACTTTGAAGGAAGCAATGTGTGTATTCGCATTAGAGGAGACATATACATAGTCAATAGTTATATAGTCAATAGTAGATAAACTGGTCCCTCTTGACCAAGTTAAAGCTGGGGGATCATCTTTAGTAAAACAATGACAATATGTAAATGTGTCTGTCCTAGGTCCACCTGGAGGACCCTATTGAATATGGAGGGTAACTCACAGTACCCTTGAGGAAGTCTTGTATGTTTCCATTTCTTGTTTCTATACATAAAGAAAGTCAAATCTTTTGAGTCTGGGCGTAATGGTTAAGCGAAGAAGGCATTCTTCAAGTCTATGGGCCTCATTACAAGTCAGCCGGTCCAGAAACAACGGTGGCAGTAAATCCGCTGCCACCGTTGTTTCCGGACCGGCTGATTCCGAGTCCTGCAGGCGGGAGGTGTCACTCCCGCCAGGTCTGACCTGGCGGAAGTAACACCGCCCGCCTGCAGGCAGACATGGAAACATCGGCTCTGTCATAGACAGAACCAGTGTTTCCATGGTCCCCATCCCCATAGGTCCTATGTGACTCCATGGGAATGGGGCTTTACAGAATTCTGCCTTCCAATCACTGAGGCGGAATGGAATTACCGGTCCGGCGGCAGCCTGCCGGTTTTTCCGGCACGGCTACCACCGGACTCGTAATGAGGCCCTATGACTGTGCGCTCATGTTCTTCATGTATTCGGTGTGTGTTTGTGTCCCGGAGTGCAGAGGGCACGTGCGCTTCATGTCTAACGCTGCTAAGTCGTGGTGTCTCTAACGATGTCAGCAACATGGCTTCTTGGCGCTTTAATCGATCCTGTCGATTGACGTGTCTTTGGTTGCAGCCTGGGGGTCCTCGTCCACTATGGGGTAGATTTACACCGCACCTGGCCTTTAGGGCTGGCTGAGGGGGTACCTCTCGATGTACTTGTCAACCACCGGTCCGTTGGGAATTAGTCCAAAATAGAATGGGTGATTGTGATGTTTCCTGGTCTTCTTCTGTGTCATGTATTTCATAGGAGGGGGATGTGAGGGTAGGCTTCCTAATCCCTCTTCACAAGTGGCATGACCACCTTCCCTGTGTTAGTCTGCTGCCATATGGCATCTGTCGGAGCTACTGTACAGCCCCTCATAGTCCATAGGTCTTTTTTTTTTCCTGGGTGCAGCTCCATTATGTATTTTGCTGGCAATAGATTGTACCCCTCCTTTAGTATCATTGTCTTTGCATAGTTACAGGCATGTGACAAGGCCTCCATTTCTAGGAGCTCTTCAAAATACGCGGCACACTTAACTTCTGTGTCTGCTGTTTAATTTCCCCTGAAACAGGGTCCTCCTCTCATGTGTGTGCTTGGCATTTCACTATGGCTATTTGCTCAGGGTAATGTATGACTTCTACAAGCCTGCCCATTAAGAGTGCATGCTGTACTGGTGACCCGTCAGCCGTCTTGAAGCCCCTCCTCATCCACCAGGACAGTCCTGAGTGTACAATGGATGTCATGTACGCTAAATCTAAATATATTGTCACCTCCTTCCTTCTGCTGTACTCCAATGCCAATATAAAGGCCACTTGTTCTGCTGCCTGTGCTGAATAATGTGATGGCAATCATGCACTGACCACTACCTCACTGGTTCCGTCCTCTGTTAGCCTCACTACTGCTGTTCCTGTATGTCTAGCCCCATCTGTCTGGTCAATTGTCGATGAGCCGTCAATGTAAAGCACGTCTCCCATCTCAAGTGTGTCCTCCTGTACCTTGCAGGTGTCACTGAATTCCTGTATGTTTTCTGTGCAATAATTTGCATAGTCACTGTCCTGTAAGATGTCGGCGAGAAAAGGGTTAACCAGTCTGCACCTCACTACCTTAAGTGATGGGTTTGATAGTAACACCTTGTACCCTGATGCTCTCTATGTTGTCAGTGTGCCCTTTGGTTTCTCCAGTATTGCAAAGAGGGCATGCTCCACGTAAATAGTGGTGCTGCACCCCATGGTAATACTTGCTGATTTGTCCACTGCGAATGCGGCTGCAGCCAAAGCTTGTTCGCAAGGATAGTGTCATCTCATTACTGGGTCGAGATTCCCACTGTAGTATGCTAGTGGCTTGTGCCCCAAGCTTGTCTTCAATAGTAGTACTGCCGTCATCACCTCCCCATCGGAGTGTGAGAACAAAAATAAATATTTTTTTAGTCTGGGATCCCTAACACTGGAGCTATGCATATTGCTTCCTTCAGCTCATCAATGCTTCAGTCATTTCTTTTGCCCATCGTATTATTTTGGGTCCCTTTTGTGCTTCCTTCAGAGCACTTAGTAAGAGGTCTGGTGTAAGTGCTGTAGTCAAAGTCCCATGCCCTGCAGTAGTTGCATAACCCCAAGAATTGCTGCATCTCTCTCACTGTCATGGGTTTTGCTGTCTTGCATATTGCCTACGCCCTTTCTGAAGTCACATGTTGGACTTTTTGGGAGATTTGACCAATGTATAGCACTTCTCTCTGACAGTACTGTAGTTTGGCTTTTTCCACTTTGTGCCCCTTGTCCGTCAACACCGTCAGCATATGCACCAAGTCATTTCTACACTGTTCTTCTATCGTGCTGCAAATCAAAATGTCTACGTACTGTTTGACCATGCTCTCTGTCAGTTGCCTAGGTCCACCTGGAGGACCCTATTGAATATGGAGGGTAACTCACAGTACCCTTGAGGAAGTCTTGTATGTTTCCATTTCTTGTTTCTATACATAAAGAAAGTCAAATCTTTTGAGTCTGGGCGTAATGGTTAAGCGAAGAAGGCATTCTTCAAGTCTATGGGCCTCATTACAAGTCAGCCGGTCCAGAAACAACGGTGGCAGTAAATCCGCTGCCACCGTTGTTTCCGGACCGGCTGATTCCGAGTCCTGCAGGCGGGAGGTGTCACTCCCGCCAGGTCTGACCTGGCGGAAGTAACACCGCCCGCCTGCAGGCAGACATGGAAACATCGGCTCTGTCATAGACAGAACCAGTGTTTCCATGGTCCCCATCCCCATAGGTCCTATGTGACTCCATGGGAATGGGGCTTTACAGAATTCTGCCTTCCAATCACTGAGGCGGAATGGAATTACCGGTCCGGCGGCAGCCTGCCGGTTTTTCCGGCACGGCTACCACCGGACTCGTAATGAGGCCCTATGACTGTGAACCAGGCAACTTCCACTGGAATGCTGCACAAAATTGTCACGAGATTCAGAACCAAAGGATACCGCATCTACATTATGAGAAAATGGGTGCAAGTCCAGTTTGAAAAGCCATGACCCCCCTGTTTGCTTTCTTAACTGGTTACAAAGCAGTGTTGCATGCTGATTCTGTCTGATGGTCATCTGTCCCATGCAGTGTTATCCACTCGTCTCCCACAATCACTGCCTCGATCTCCAGTGGCACGATTGTCCCTTCTTCCTCATCCAATGGTATCTCCGGTCTGAACAAATAGTAATTTGGGATGCGCCACATCTTCCCTTGAATCCCTGGGAGCCATTCAACTGCAATCTCAGTCCCGTATTGGAGCAGTTCTTCGTCCACTGGCACCCGCCCCCTCTATACCTTCCGTCCACAATATGCCTGAAGGATTTCCTTTACATTGAGAAAATGTATCCCTGGTGTGGAGCACACTATTCCCTTGTATGTGAATGAAATTGTTATGTTAAGTCTGCTCATGATGTCTCTCCCTAGTATGTTTACAGGTGTCTGTTTAGAGTAAAGTAAAGGCAAAGATAAATTGTGTTCCCCTATAGAAGGGGAGATATTGGGCCTCATTACGAGTCAGCCGGTCCGGAAAGAACGGTGGTGGTAAATCCGCCACCACCGTTATTTCCGGACCGGCTGATTCCGAGTCCTGCAGGCGCCACCCGCCTGCAGGCGGACGTGGAAACACCGGCACCATTACAGCATGGTCCCGTAGGACTCCATGGGAATGAGGATTTACCGGGTCACCAGGGTTGTAATGCCCGGTGATTCCGGGAATCACGGAGGCGGAATGGTAATACGAGTCCGGCCGTAACCTGCTGGTTTTTCCGGCTCGGTTACTGCTGGACTCGTAATGAGGCCCATTGTCTGTGAAAGGAACCACTTCCGTGGCCCCAGAGAAACCTTGAGTAATTATGGCATCACCTGACAACCTATAGCTTCCCTCTCGGATGCATCTCGCTCCTGTGTCTACAAGAAAAGAAAAAGTCTTGTCATCTATCAACACCCCTATGCATGGTTCCTCTGCAGGGTTGGGTGTGATCGACAGGATGGAACACATCAACTCCAGCTGTGGGCTGTCCTATTGAGGGTATAAGGACATCCCATTCCCAGGAAATGGTTTGTTCCCAACTATGGTGACCACTCACAGGCTCCTAATGGGGGTTGTTGCTATGGAGTCTATGCGTGCCACTGTCCCGCCGCTTAGCGGTATGCTGTTCTGTATCTGTGGTACCTGCTGTGTGTTAACTCGAGTCTGAGGTGATTACAAATATTGTGGTATGGGTGCTTGCATCTGTGGGATCTGTGTCATGGGCTGGTGTGTCTGCGGGTGTGCGCTCAGTGCCGCTCCTTGCTGTTGTGCTTGGTCCTGTGTGTAATACTCATCCTGGTCCCCTTGATATGGTGGCTGGTACTGTGCTCCCCATTCTTTTGCACTCCCTGCTTCTGCACACTCTCGAAATGTGCCTGTTAGGGAAGAATTCTCAGAAATGTTCTAATTCCTCTCTACATTGGAGACCCCTGGCACTTTTGCTGGACTCTAGAACTTTTTCATTTTTAACCTGGAGAGAGTGAGATATTTTTCCCACTCTCTCGTGTATTTTTCTGTGATTTAACACTGTGGTTCTTTTGGTTTTGGAGTCTGACAAACTCCATAGGCATCATCTTTGCATTGTGACACACAGCACCTTTACTGCAGTGGCACAGGGAAGTCTCTTAGATTTCCCAAAGGATTAAATACCTTCTCTTGGTGAAACTACTGTTTCCAAGAGCAGTGAAGAGAAATTGACTTTACTTACAATTTGTAACTTTCTAGACCCAGCACACACTATCTTACCATAGGGTTCTGGAGGGGTTACTTATTATGTTACCCTTTCTACAATTAATGGCTGGTGGCAGTGGTTTACTTTTTACTACCATTGTGTGTTTCTACCACGGGCTGTGTTCGCAGCTGCAGTAAAGCACCCATCGGTGCCCATTTTGTCAAAAAGGCCCCGGTCTTCTTTTTTTGCCATTTCTTGCTGGAAAGGTCTTTCTTGAGATTTATTCTGCGCGCCAAACCAGCTTTGGTCCCTTTGTTCGTTTTTTCTTTGGCGGGTTTCACGAGTGAAGCCCACCTCTGGCTCCAGTATGTCGGGCGGAGACAGGAAGTGAGGGAGGTGCCTGAAAATCCCTGTGCTTAATCCCATTGGTTACAGGAATGCTAGGAGGTGATTGGCTGGCTGGCTGGCTGGCTGGCCGGCAAGGACAGCCACCCTGCTGTGTGATTGACAGGTAGGCTGGAATTAATGGGAGAAACCTGCATAAAAGGTGGGGCTTTTTGGCTTGGAAGACAGTCGATCACTGGACGAAGGAATCCGAAGAAGAACTTGGAAGAGACACCTGTTGCAACTCCTGGACCGTTAGTTTGCCCGGTGAAGCCCTGCTGCTGTGCTGCAGCTCCGAATTCGCCTCGACTAGAGAAGCCCTGCAGGGACAACTTCTCCCCTTGAATTTGTGGGACCAATCAACTCCAAAGTGAACTTGTTTTGGACATCCTCTCGGAGCTGGCTGTTCTTCTGCTGCTGCTGCTGCTGCTGAAACCAAAGGGCCAGGGAGAGGAACACCTAACGGAATGCATCACTTTTAAGTCGGGCCCGAGCTTGTGGAAGATCCTCTAAGTAGAGAAGACCCAGTAAGTAGGACTGACCAAGCCTTAGCCCCCTCAACAGAGTGCTGGACCACAGATGCGAGGAAAGTCCAGAGTGGGTTCCGAGAGTCCACAGTGGTGCTATTTGCTGAGACGTGAGGAGCTGAAATTGCGAAGTACCGCTGAATAGAAGTTTGTCCTTTTCTGCCGCTGACCGTCCCATCGCAGTGCAGGAGTCCCCAGAAGTCCTCCCTCTTGTCCCCATGACTGAGGCCCAGGAACAACAGGAGCTACAGAGCTGCACAGGAACAGAAGCCAGCTGGAACCATTTCTTCTAACCAAAGGTACTGTAAAGTCTGAGAGGACTTACCTCTCGTTGTTGTAGCCTTAGTCGATCTCAGTTGAGACTTGTCTTAGTTGCTTCTGTAGAGTTGCTTGCATCTTCTACCTCACAAGCCTCCCAGCTTGTGACCCTACATTGATTCTACTTGTTCTACAAAGACTTCTACAATATTGTGCAAGACCTTTACTTACCTGCAATAAGTGCTTCAGCTCACCTAGGCATTTGCCCAATTGACATTGGCTGGCCTGGCTCCCTGAATGACTCTTCCCTCCTCTGTTTGTGTCTTACCTTCCCTCCAGGAAAGGGTTAATTTACTTTGCATTGGGGGGTTCAAAAGTACTTACCTGCTTCAGAATACTTGTGTGATCTCTTAACACTCATCTCAGTATTGCTCTAAATGTACCAGTGATATATTAATGTCCACAGTGTCCTAGCTATTTAATTCACCTGAGTGTGTAGTAAGTGTCTGTGTGCCATCCCAAATGGGTACTTGCAGATTTAGAGAAACTAAGAGTGTGTATTTTGTAGTGTATTTGTGTGTTACTATTATATTGCCTCTTCTGAAGAAGGCTTCATCAAACTGACTGTTAAATAAATTAATAATTGTTTAATCAAGAAACCTTGAGTGTAAGTGTTTATTTGGATACTTGTCACTGTAAATCTCTGTGTAAATCCCTACTGCTCACATTGACCCCTTTTGAGATAAGCCTGGCTGCTCAGCCACACTACCAACCTGTGAAGTGCAGACTTATTCCAAAGGTTGGGTTCCTATTGCCAGGAGGTCAAGGCTGTTGTAGTGCACCCAAAGAGTACTGCTCCAAATCTAGCCTAACACTGGTGGCAGGCGGTGAGGATCTATTGTAGAGTTGTTACACTAAGTATTTGCTTTGCTTTTGTTAAACTAAAAACCTTCACAAGGCTAAGCTCCACTAGAACAGCAATTACAACATGCCAAATATGGATAACTTCAGTCAGTAAGCCCTAGTCATTTTGAGAGTAGAACAGCTAAAAGAAATGTGTAAGGCCAGGAGTCTCACTGTTAAAGGAAAGAAAAATGAACTTATTGCAATATTGTGGAATCATCAAAGTCTGGGTAGTAGGCCTGTCACACCTACTAACCCAGGAAATGTGGACATTGATAATGAGGATGATCATTCAGAGTCCAGCTCTAATGTCTTAGAAGAGTCGGAGGAGGGAGAGGAGTCCCAGCAAGGGAGCCCCTCTATGCCTCAGCCTGCCCTTTTGCCTCAACCTTTATCCACTGGGTCCCCACAAGGTCCATCCCTGAGTCCAGAATATGTGTCTCTTGAAATAATGAGACTTGAATTGGAACTTAAAAGGTTACAAGCCCAAGCTGAAGCCAAACATCAGGGCATCACACACAGGGAAGTGGAAATGCAACATGCTCTTGAAATGAAAAGATTGTCTCTTGAAAATGTTTCCCTCCCAGAGTCCTCTAGGTCTTCCAGTCCCAAGAGGCTTTGCCTGCCCAAAGAAGCAGTGAGTATGTATGATGTGAAACTTGATAGTTTGGATTGGTTGGGTGCTTTTGAATACAATCATGGGATTCAGGGTCTCACAGGGAATCGGTGGATTCCTTGCCTTTTGTCTAGGCTCCCCCAGGTTGCAACTGATGCTGTAATGGAGATGGGGGAACTTGGAAGGTTGGCGTATGAGAATGTGAAGCTAGCTTTGATAGTCAGATTTGGGAAAAGTCCTTCCCAGGACCTTAAGAGGTTTAGTACTGTCAACAAGACTGATGGTACATCTTGGGCTACTTGGGTGTGTGAATGTTTTAATAACTTAGATGGATGGGGTTATGGGTTACAGAGTGAACTTTAAAGGAATGATAAATCTGTTGTTGGAATCTATTTGTGATGCCTGCACTCCTGAGCTGAGACAGCACTTGGCTGACTCAAAAGAGTTTGATCCCAAGAAGCCAGAAAAGGCTGCTGACTTGTGGGTTGCCAGCATGGCCACTTACAAGGATTCTGGGGCCACTCACAAAATGGATGAGGGGAAGCAGCACAAGAAAGATGACAAATAGAATTCTAAAACCTCCCATCCAAAAGAGGGCCACACACATAAGAAGGGTAAGCCATTTGGGAAACCAGGTCAGTCTAGTTAAACCTCTGGTGCTAAACCAGAGGGAGGTCAGAGAAAGCCTCCATTTGTCAAAACATTTGGAAAATGTTATGCTAGTGGGTCAACTGACCATGTGAAAGGGGATCCCAAATGCAAGGGTAAAACTTCCGGGGTCCACACTGCCTCCTTAGCCTTCATCCCTGAGGGAGAAGTACATATGGCAAGTGGAAACTTTCATCTATTGGCTGAAGACCCCATTGAAATATCTGCCAGTGTATCCCTGGGTCTTCTATAACTCTATTCCAGATAATACCAAAGAATATTACAAGGACAGGGTACTTGTGAATGGTCAGGAGGATGTTGCTAATGCACCCAAAGGCCACACTAAGCTTGCTGGAGGCCCTGTACAGATGGTTCCAATACTACCAGCTCTAATCCAGTGCAACAATATGACTGTAAGGATACCTGTCAGCCTACAAAATGAGGTTCCTGGGAGAGTCCTCTTGGGGAATGACTTAAAGGCTCTTGGAGTTGTACCAAGCACCCGCATGCCTTCCAGTAAAAGGAAGCAGGAGCAGACTAGACTAGCCAGAGAGCAAACATTGAATGAATCTCAATGGGAAGTTACAGAACTACCTTTCTGATGCTTGTTAATCTGCTTAGAATCACATGCTGTGCATATGGTTCGACTTCCAGTGGTAAACGCCGAGTATTGCATCTTGTCTTTCGAGAATCGAAAGGGGACGTCGACATGGGCGTGCCTGTAACACTATCCCTACGTGTAGTGTACCCAAGATCCCTCACGCGCCAAGGTTCTTCAGAGTGTTTTTTTTCGCCCAGCATACTGGTCGCCTTGATGCAGAGCTTGTTAAAAACTTTGCTTATTGTCCATCGACCTTTGGTTGAATAATTATATAAAGAATCCTTATCACCCTATCCGTTCCTTGTTTCGACGGCTGTTGCAGACCTCCGCCGAAGACCTTCAGGAACTCGACGGACGGTGATCCAGTCGGCGCTGCCGACCATGTGGCCGGGCCTTCCGCCGGCCTATACAGTAGGGAGAGTGGGGTCAGGGTGGACATTTCTATACAAATTCAGAATGCCTTTCCCTTTCCTTCCTCTTTCCCTTTCGGTCTTCGTCACTCTAACCATCCTCAGCAATGGAGAGGACTCCATTTAGGTTTTGTCCTAATTGTAGGAGCAAATTCCCTTGGAAAGACAAGCACAGACGGTGTAACTGGTGCTTACCGCTCGATCACAAAGAGGAAGGATGCGCGGCTTGTAAGCTCCTCCGTCCTAAAACATTAAAGGAGCGTCGAATCAAACGGTGGGCGGTATGTCGAAGGCTGAATTTTCTCCCGCTGCCGCAGCCACCGAATGGGACGACGGCGAGAGTGACGAGCATACCTCTGAACCGGAGGTTGTTGACCTTTCGACGGAATGCTCGCGTTCCGCATCATCTATCCCCGGCCCCGATAGGCACGGTTTAGGCACTGCTATGGGGAAGTCACACCCCAGCGACATAGACGAACATGATCACATCACAAAGCACACAACCCCAAGTCATTCTTCGGCCAGATCGAAGAAGACTTCAGCACCAACGGGTACACCGGAAAACCCGGCGGCAGCCGCTGACCATCAGGTTCGGCAGCCCTCCCCACAGCTGCAATTGCACCTAGCGACCGGGCAATCGAAAACATAGGGCTCTACCCCCAATATATCTGGTTCCACCGAAACGCATTGCAAGAAGGCGTCCGGCGACGATAGGGTTCCGGTTCCGCCGAAAAAGGCGGTCACAGACAAGGCCTCGGCAGCGCCGAAAAAGGCAACCGTTGAGGACAAGGCCCCGGTAACGCTGTTAAAGGCAGCCGTTGAGGACAAGGCCCCAACACCGGCGAAAAAGACCCCCTCACAGGCTGAAGCTACACGCCTCCCCTCCGCGTAGGATGTCGCCGGCAGCTTAGTCTGGATTGTCGCCGCCGATTCTCAGAAGCGGCAGGCCCGGAATGCGTCGAGGCCCACGGAAGGGCCCAGGGATCCATTGAGGTCCAAGGATGGCCTATGGGGGGGTTCCAGAACCCACCCAGAAGTCGAAGGAGAAGCACAGAGACGTCTCACCTCTGTCGGTGCCCCAGGAGGAGTTCTCTGAAGGCGAAGAAGGACTATTCTCGATGATGAGACGAAAATCACAATGCTTTTTGACGGATGAACACGATCAAGACATTTTTCCACCTCTAGACCATTCTAGGCCCTCGGTTAGGACTAGAGAAAAATTTGAAAACTGCATGGAAAGGCTGGACAGGTTTGTTTCCCGTTCAGAACCCCCACTAAGGAGGCCAAGGGAGGAGAGCCCTATGGACCCCAAGGCTAAGTTTCCAAGACGTTTTGACCCCTCTTTAACAGAGGACATTTACAATTATGATTTAACAGAGGATGATATTCATGCTGATACCCAGGATGAAGAATTCATCAACCCTGAAGAGTTGCATGAGCCCATAGAGGGCTGGGAAGAAAGCCCAGATGGGGGTGACCTCCAACCATGGCAATCCCTGGATCATCAAGACCCTGATGTCCTGTCCCAGGACTCTCCGCAGTCCCCTCCCACTAGGCAACAACCATCGCCAGTGGATGACCAATTGACTTTTGACGTAATGTTACGGAAAGCAGCTGATCATTTTAAGATTGTATGGATGAGGCAATCCCCGAAGCTGACTTCGTGGAAGATATCCTTAAGGAAAAGCCACCGGCCAGCCAAGTATTCCCCTCCTTCATTCAATTAAGAAATGTCTGGCGCCATCTTTATCGACACCTGCTCTCACAAGAGGTGTCAACCCGAAAATAGAAAAACTATTTTGCCCTTCTCCATCAGACCCTCTTTATATCAGAGGTCATTCCACCCCAGATTCCCTGGTAGTGACTACTACACGGAGCGGGCAGGGGTCCCTTTGTCAACCGGCGAGGCACCCCCTGATAAGGAAGGTAAACGACTTTACGGCCTGGGAAAAAGAATCACGGTTGCGGCCTTGTTCTCAACGCGCATTGCCAACAACAATACCTTGTTGGCCAGCTACGCCGATGCCTTACTACAGGAAGGCATACAAGAGGTTTCCGAACCCCTACGTACTCGTCTCCTCTCCACTATCTCTGAAGGCAGACAGGTGAACTAGAGCATTCTTAAGAATACTTTGGATTCTGCAGAAACGGCTGGTTGATCCCTGGCTCAGGACGTACTCCTAAAAAGCTATGCTTGGCTGTGGAACTGAGGCCCTAGAAACCGCAAAAAAAGGAGCATGACACCTTAAAAACACTGGACCAGATTACACAGAGACCCTCTACAAGAAGAGGATCTGGACCTGGCCAACGCTTCCCTCAGCAACAATACTCATCGGGAAACAATTGGAATTCTACACAGGGAAATAGTGGATACACCACCCGTATCCCCAAAGGGGTCAACGCCGTGGCAAAGGAAGAGGCCGGAACTCTACCTCTAGAGGCTCCCCGGCCTCAGGTTCAAAATGACTCGAAGATTCGGGTCCCCTCCCTGTGATGAAGAACTAATAGCTACCGATATAAGTAGGGACAATATAGGACAGAGCCACAGGAAAGGATATAATGCAACTATACAGCAGGGCAATATAATGATCAATATGAGTGAACCAAACGAACCACAAAATACACAAACTGCATATCCCAGAATGCTCATCCACTTACCGAATTCATTTGAAAATCAGAGAGGGGGAAATCCACAAAAGAAACAGACTACATATACCAGAAGGCTCCTACACTTACCAAATTTAAAAGCCAGAGAATGGTAAATTAAAGTAAAGAAGGGAGGCGAAAGACTACGTTTCCCTATTTGAACCGACCTTCACCATCAGGGGTTAAATCTCAAGCCAGCCTAGCGAGGAGGGAACAGGGAGGAGTGGAATTGGCCGCAGGTGTGAATGAAAAGTGGTCGGGAACACACAGCGTTAATGATCAGGGAGGAGGAGCTCAAGGGTTAAAACTACGACCAAACCGATCCAGCTGTCTCTCATTTTTCAGGAATGGAAGGAGGCTGCCGGGGAGGCTCCAGAGTGGAACAAAGCCAGTAGCTCCTACTGGTAGGCCTATTAAGGAGAAGAGGAGGGAACGACAGAGCACACCGTATCTGTCCAGCAAACAACAGAGGTTTGAGAGTGGAGGAAAGCGCCTGAAGGAAAAGGTGCCTACCGCATGTGTGGAAACTGACACAGAAAGAGTTGATTTATCTGTGCTACAGACCGGGCTCAGCCAGGCTAGTGGGCTGCATTCCGGAGGGGCCCGCAACAGAGACTCAGGACCTTGATTATTTGAACAAGCGGTTGGGGAAAGAATCGCTCAGACTTTTCTGAATTTCATTTATTTGAGGCAAGAACCGGAGTCCTGTGTTAAACTGTTACGAACCTTTTTTTAAATTATTTTTATTTTCAGCAAACCCGGAACTCTTGGGGTTTATTTTTGATTTAAGTACTAGCTGCAACTGCTGAAAGAGGACAATCCTTATTTGTTTTGTCTGCCCTATTGTATCTGCAGGTACAACGTACCTACCGGTGAGCTGTTCAATAAAGTCTGTGTTGGTATACTTACACAGTGTCTCTAGCTCACTACATTACACTCCCATACCTCCCTGGTTGGGGGCCGGCTAACATAGTTTCTTCAGCATGGGAGGAGATAACTACAGACCAGTGGGTGCTAAAGACCGTAGCCCACGGGTACTGTATAGAGTCCAATCAGTCCCCAACATTCAGACCTCCATGAGCAAGAAGACTGACACCAGACCATCTTTGTATTCTTCTGCAAGAAGTAGAAACACTACAGGAGAAAGGAGCCATAGAAATCGTACCTCTGGCACAGGTAAAAGAGGGTATTTTATTCAGTGTACTTCCTTGTACCCAAAAAGGATCTAACCAGGCACCCTGTTCTAGATCTGCACCCAGCGAACAAGTTTGTAAAGCCATAAAAGTTATGCATGGTCACCCTGCAGGAAGTAATTCCCCTGCTCACACGGGGGGATTACATGGCAACACTGGACATGAAAGATGCATACCGAATTGCATTGTATAATATTTAGGCTGCATTGATAGGCCTCTCTCCCACTATACAGGTTTCTCAAATTCAGCAGGGCTCTGTCTCCTAGTTGCATTGTATGATATTTAGACTGCATTGATAGGCCTCTCTCCCGCTATACAGGTTTCTCAAATTCCGCAGGGCTCTGTCTCCTAATTGCATTGTATGATATTTAGACTGCATTGATAGGCCTCTCTCCCACTATACAGGTTTCTCAAATTCAGCAGGGCTCTGTCTCCTAGTTGCATTGTATGATATTTAGACTGCATTGATGGGCCTCTCTCCCAATATACAGGTCTCTCAAATTTAGCAGGGGTTCTGCCTCCTAATTGCATTGTATGATGTTTAGACTGCACTGATAGACCTCTCTCCCACTATAGCAGGGGCTCTGTGCCCTAATTGCACTGTATGATGTCTAGGTTGCACTGATGGGCCTCTCTCCCACTGTACAGGTCTCCCAAATTTAGCAGGGGCTCTCTCCCCAAACTGCTGTGTAGGATGTTTAGATTGCACTGATAGGACTCTCACCCACTATACAGGTCTCTCAAATAATCTAACTGCGCTTGGTTCAGTACCCTACCAATCCCGAAAACCCGCCACTACCTAACCCAACTAAATCCCATACCAACAGACCGCTAACACCCTAACCCACCCCGACAGTGTACCCTTAGGAAACACCCCCCACCCACCGACAGAAAGCAACACTGAGCCAGAGAACACCCCAGCGTACCCAAAGAAGGAAACCGAGGTCACGATGACCGCACAGCATACAGGACCAACTACGACACTACGCCTGCACCTAGACTGGAAAATGGCCCGTACCAGAAAAGGACGCCGAGAAAGAGAACAAGACCGAGCAACAAGAGACGCGAACACACAACACCGACAGAACCCACAAGAAACAGCCCCATTGCAAGGAAACACGCCTAAAGCAGCCACAACCGGAACAAAATCCACAAGAGAAAAATCCTTATACCTCACACCTTACCTCGCAACAACTACGGTACACCGACACCCCAACACGGAAACCTCGAAACATGCAAAGAATTTCCTGATAGACGCGGAAAAAAGACGGGGGCAATCAACAAGAGAATGGGAAGGCTCCGACCCCATTACCCCTTACATTACAAGAACAGAGGGACAACACCGATTCCCACCACGCCCTGCACAATACGGCGAAGTACCAACAACCAGCAACGCCACTCCCCACCCAACAATCGGACCCAAAGAAGAAACCACTGCTGATCCTCATCCGAGTAGCATCACAGCAGAAACGCCAAGACTAATCAGCCCTGTTATCAACTTACTAGACCGCTTCAATGAAGAAGCAGCCGTCGCCGTTCTTCATCCTACCAACATCAATGCAGAAACTCCACGAACAGACAATTACAAAATCGAACAACAAATAACCTCAAAACAAAATCTCACCCAGAGAATCCACTGTAACCTAATAAACGCAAGGTCAATGTCCAAACGCTCAACGGAAATATACGACCTGCTGTCAGAAGGAGGCATAGACATCCTATTTGTAACCGAAACATGGCTAGACGACAACTACAAGATCACCCTCAACAACTGCCTGCCTGAAGATTTCAAATACATCCAAACAAACAGGAAATCCAAAAGAGGGGGGGGGGACTAGCAATCATCCACAAGGAACAACTGGCCATCAAAATGGAAGATCCACTAAACATCGACAAATGCGAATCCTTAATACTACGACTTTCAGTAAACCCCAAAACCAACCTGAAATTCATACTGATATACAGACCACCAACCTACGATGCGACTTTCATAGACGCCTTCACGGAAGCAATCACTACCCTAGCCATCAAGTACGATCATCTGATCATCCTTGGAGATTTCAACATCTGGTTCGACGAAGAAACCACAACCACACAAAAATCATTAACCGCGCAACTAGCAACCATGAACCTGCAACAACTAGTCAAAGGAGCAACCCACTCAGTAGGGCACACACTTGACGCAATCTTCGCCAACAAGGATCTCATCACCACGGCACCCCCAATTCAAATACTTTGGAGCGACCACCTCATTATTCCGTTCATAATCACAACGGCCGCTCCAACAAAAAAGCAACAAGAAAAACAACCCATCATGATGAAAAGAAATTGGAGAACCATAAAAAACTCCAACCTAACCGAGCTCCTAGAACTCAGCAAACCACAAGCATCAACCATGGAAGAAGCTGACCTAGACAAAAAAGTTGCCCTACTTCATACCTGGATCGCAACAACCCTTGACGACAACGCCAAAGAAATGCCTCTCACCCCATCACGCAAGAAAATCACAGCAAAATGGTACACCCCACTACTCAACGCCATGAAAAGGAAAAACCGAAAACTAGAAGCTGAATGGAGGACCAACAACACCACTGCAAACAAAATGAAATTCCTACAACAGATCCGCGCATATAAAAAGGAAATACAAAAAGCGAAGAGGAAACATTACGACAACCGAATCGCCAGAGCACCAAACGCTCAAAAATAACTATTCACAATCATAAACGAAATAAAAAACCCGCTGGCCTGCAACAACACGCCAATCCCATCGACGAAACTCTGCGAGGACCTCAGAGACCACTTCAAAAACAAAATAACCTCCATCCAACACACCATACGAAACAATCCGAGCGTTCACAGCTCAAACCCCACCGACACAGACGAGGAACACACAAACAAGCTGCGAAACTTCCCAGAAATATCAGTTGAGGCTTTCGTCAAACTGGTAAACCAAAGCAACAAATCAGGCTCTCCCGAAGACCCTTGCCCCCCGGACATATACAAAACAATTCTCAAACAAGGAACCCCCATGGAATACCACAGGAATCTCCTCAACCTCTCAATCTCAACAGGCAAAGTACCGCAGGTCTTCAAAACGGCTTACATCAAGCCACTACTTAAAGACACAACAGGAAACGGGAGGACCCATCTAACTACAGACCCATCTCCAACATACCCTACATAGCCAAACTGCTAGAAACGCACGTCTACCAAATAACCCAAGAATTCATAGAAGAGCATTGCCTACTAGACCAGGCACAAGTTGGCTTCAGACCTATGAGAGGAACAGAATCGGCTCTCCTCTCAATATGGGACGACCTAAAAACAAACGCAGACTCAGACAACAGCACCGCCCTGATTCTCCTTGATCTGTCTTCAGCCTTCGACACCGTCAACCACGCATCCTCATAAAGAGATTAGAAGGACTGGGGATAACGGACACTGTGCTACTATGGATCAAATCCTTCCTAACAAACAGAACAGAAACAATATGGATGAAACCTTGTAAATCCAAACCCAAAGTCTCCACGTGCGGAGTACCACAAGGATCATCCTTCTCCCCACTTCTATTCAACATCTACATGTACCTATTAATCAAACTCATCAAAAAACACGGCCTCACATGCTACAACTACGCCGACGATACGCAAATAATCTTCAACATACAAGACAGCCGAGAAGGAAACACCACACTAGAGAATTGCCTTCGAGACATATTCAACTGGATGAACCTCAACCATCTCAAAATCAACCCAGGTAAAACAGAGATAATGATTGTTTCAAAAAAGGGAGGAGACATCAACTACATCCCTTGGCCAAGAGAGCTCGGTACCACACCAGAACCATCGTCAATTGTAAAAAACCTAGGGGTCCTGATGGACAACAACCTCACCCTGGAGCCACAAGTAAACTCGGTAATCAAGAAATGTTTCTTCCTCCTGCGAGCAGCAAAAAGGATCCTACCGTTCCTGTCGTTCGCCAACAAAACACTTACCATCATCGCTCTGATCATGTCCAGAGTAGACTACGCCAATAGCCTATACCTGGGCATGCCCGAACGACTTCTAAAAAAACTGCAACGCATACAAAATACAGCAGCCAGACTTCTCCTCAAGCAACCCAGAAGAGAACACATCACACCCGCGCTAAAAATACTACACTGGCTACCGCTGAAACAGCGAATAAAGTTCAAAGCCATGTGCATCACGCACAGAGCAATACACAAACAAGGCGCAGAATTCCTAAGCGCCCAACTACGCCTACATCAACCGACAAGAACACTAAGATCAAGCACAGACATACGCCTGGAACCAAAACCCTACAACAGGAAAAAACTCGGAGGATCGTCTTTCTCTCACCAGGCACCCAAAACTTGGAACGACCTACCTAAGAATATACGGAATACAACAAACCACCTAGCATTCAGGAAACTCCTCAAATCATGGCTCTTCAAAGCATAACCACTACGGAGACGCACCAGAATGCCCATACACTAAAACAATGATGGAAATAACTACAACCTCAGCCACTCTCAAATTGGACAAACACTCAAGCCAAAGAACCAACCACTCGACAGAGCATAAGACATCATGGAAAACAGCCGCAAAGGAAGGCCACAGGAGACTGACCACATAACTAGACCCAGATGAATCCTAGACCTAGACTCTCCCGCTCGTATGCACCGGACAAACACACTCAGACCGACAGATGCATCTAGATAGACGTTGGCCTGCGCCGCATGTGGATAGGATTGATCGAAGGATAACACGCGTGGCGTTCGGATGGAGTTGTGAATGTTAGCTTGCCCAAACCTGGACTGATCTCTAAACACTAGCCTGCGCCGCGTCTAGATAAAAATGTGAATGCTGGCATGACCACACCTGTATGGAGCCCTAATCACTGGCCTGCGCCGCGTCTAGATGGTAATGTGAGGGCCAAGTACCACACCCCCCAGAACTGCGAGTGCTAGCAATGGTAAAGGTCAGGTAACCCACTAACCAATAAGCTCAAACTCTGCATACTTATCTCACTCAAAAACTCACACAACCATCTCTCGCACAACAAACCGCACGCACTTCACAACACTGCAACAACACATAAACCGGAACAACAGCACACGCGGACTGACTCCGATCCGATACCCGCACCAAAGCTCAGCACCCGGTGTATACTGAGTTGAAGCTGCCAACAGCACACCACTCCTCTCACTATCCTACTCCCTTCTTCAACCTACTAACCCATCCCACCTTTACCCTTTGCAGATCCGCCTGAGCGCCTGGGGACCAATTCCGTTGGTGACGGCGAGCGGTACAAATACCTTTAACATTTAACTTTCATATTTTAATGTTACCTGCGCACAGAAAATACCTCAGATTTATGATATAGGACAAGCATTATCAGTTCAAAGTACTACCCTTCGGCATAGTTTCTGCACCAAGGGTATTTACAAAGGTACTAGCAGTGGCGGCAGCACATCTGCGCAGGCAATCCATCCCGGCCTATCCTTACCTCGATGACTGGCTCATAACAGGGGACTTTTGTGAAACATGTCTGTCAAATACCCAAAAGACGATAAATCTTTTATTCAGTCTGGGATTCTCTATCAACGAGAAGAAACCCAGCCTAGACCGCAATCAGGTCAAAAAGTTCCTAGTGGCTGTAATTCGAACAAAGGACGGCCTCGTCTTCCCCTCCAACGAGAGGGTCTGAAACATGTTGTTTCAGATTCCTCAGTATGTATCCAGTCGAGAGGTGACTGTACGGAAGGCTATGCGACTGCTAGGAATGATGGCGTCATGTATCTACTTTTCAAAATAGTGTTTCTTAAAACACATGTATCTATGGAATTAACTGGCTAAGAATAACACCAACAATAAACGAATTAATTCGTACTAACCAGAGTGTTACTAATATTTATTGCGGATTCTGCAAACAAGATAACCGGGAGCAAAAAACCTCTTTTCCTATTTGTCGTATAGTGGTCTACCTTGGACATGAAGTAGGAGGAGGTGAAATAAGGCCATTGCCTAGAAAGGTACAAGCTGTACAAGACTGGGCCACCCCTACTACTCAAACCCAAGTGGGAGCCTTTCTAGGTCTCACTGGTTACTATAGGAACTTCATTGAGAACTATGGGGCCATAGCTTCTCCCTTAAATACGATCTCCTCACCCAAATTCCCCAAAAAGGTCAGGTGGAATGAGAAGTGCACCAAGGCATTTCAAGGATTTAAGAAAGCCCTTTGTCAAGCTCCAGTCTTCAGAGCTCCTGACTACAACCAAACCTTTATTGTACAGACAGATGCTTCCAATACAGGTATATGTGTAGTTTTGAGTCAGCTGGATGAGAAAGGCAGGGAACACCCTATCTGCTTCATTAGTAGGAAGCTGAAGGACCCTGAAAGAAGGTGGGCAACCATGGAATGTGAATGTGTTGCCATTGTGTGGTCACTGAAGAATTTTAGATCATACTTGTATGGATCTACTTTTGTGATTCAAACAAACCACCAACCCTTGAGATGGGTAATGCAGATGAAGGGGGAAAATCCTAAATTGTAAAGCTGGTCTATCAGCCTTGATATGATATGATATGGCATTTGAAGCGCGCCTATACACAAGTGTTTCAAGGCGCGACGAGCCAGGGAGGGGGGAACAAGGGGA
This sequence comes from Ambystoma mexicanum, assembly GCF_040938575.1. Lineage (NCBI taxonomy): Eukaryota > Metazoa > Chordata > Amphibia > Caudata > Ambystomatidae > Ambystoma > Ambystoma mexicanum. Next base: position 1,548,794,055 of record NC_090931.1, read on the forward strand.
GACAGACAACGATCCTACCAGGCCAGGTGTCATTCAGATCGCGCAAGTGCATGGGTAGGGGGGACGGGAAAAGTGCACGGGGGAAAGGGAGAGGGGAAAGTGCAGTACAGGGTTAGTAATGAACAAGATAAATAATAAGGGCCAGCTGGTGGCAAGTGCAAGATAAGTGCAGACAAGTACTGGGAAGGGGGGCTGTAGGGATACAGAGACAGTCCCACAGTGCAGGGGTTGCCAGGAATGCAGTGCAGGGGAGAGTGGCTGGGCCAAAGACCGAGATTGGTGAGTGGCCCAGTTGCTGATTCAGTACAGTTTCAGTGATTTAGCAGGGGAGAGGGAGAGAGAAAGCAGAAGCAAAGAGGAAGGTTTTGAGATGCTTCCGGAACCGGAGATGGTTCTCCTCAAGTTTCAGGGAGGCAGGAAGGCTGTTCCAGAGGGAGGCCCCTGCTGCGGAGAGAGATCTCCCCCCAACTTGTTGCTTGGAGAAGCAGATGACCCTGAGGAAGTTGGAGGCGGAAGAGGGAAGTGCTCGAGAAGGAAGATATTTAGGAAGGGAGAGTTGAAGGTAAATTGGCCCCAGGCCCCAGAAGGACTTGTGGACAATGCAGAGGGTTTTGAACTTAATCCTCGCAGCCACAGGGAGCCAGTGTAGCGATTTCATTCCTGGAGAGATACGGTCCCTGGGCTTGAGGCCAAGGACAAGTCTCGCAGTCCTGTTCTGGATGAGTTGCAGAGGGCGGAGAGTAGAGGCAGGCAGATTTAGATAGAGGCTGTTACAGTAGTCCAGCTTCGAGAGAACCAGGGCTCTGGATACAGTGAGCTTCTTGGGGAAGGAGAGGAAAGGAAGGATACCTCTGAGGAGGTGCAGCTGGTAGTGTGACTTCTTAGAGACGTCAGAAATGTGAGGAGAGAAGGAGAGTGTGGAGTCGAAGGTGACCCCGAGGTTTTTTGCCTTGCAGGTAGGAGCAGGAAGAGGGCCAAGAGAGGCCGGCCAGAGAGCTGCAGGGAAGGAGGGAGTGGGTGTGCCGATGAGTAGAATCTCGGTCTTACTGGCATTAAGGCAGAGGTCGTTGGCGGCACACCATTCCTGGATAGCAGAAAGACAGTCAGAGATGAGGGAAGGAAAAGAGGAGGCCGAGGATAGCCTGAAAATGAGCTGGGTATCATCCGCATAGCACTGAAAGTTGGGGCAGAGAGCAGCGATGCGGTGGGCGAGAAGTGCCAGATACTGGTTGAACAGCCAGGGAGAGAGGTTAGAACCCTGGGGGACACCACAGGTAGAGAAAAAGATGTCAGACAGGAAAGACCACAGTTGGACCTGGGAGGGTCTATTTGAGAGCAAAAAGGTCAGCCAAGCCAGAGCCTGACCAATGATACCCAGGTTATCACAGAGACGGTTGAGCAGGATGGTATGGTTGACAGTCTCAAAGGCAGAAGAGAGATCAAGCAAAATGAGAACACATGGAATGTTAGAGTCAAGGTTCGAGAGCAGGTCCTCATGGATGTTCAGGAGAGCAGTTTCCGTGCTTCTGGCAGCTCTGAAGCCAGACTGATGGTCATGAAGGCTACCAACAGATTCAGCATGGAGATTAAGCTGGGAGATGGCAAGTTTCTCCAGGAGCTTGTCCAGGAAAGGAGTGATAGAGATAGGGAGATAGTTAGCTGGGCAGGACGGGTCGGAAGAGGGTTTCTTAAGAAGGGCGTGCTTGAGAGGGGATGGGAAGACTCCAGAGGCGAAGGAGTGATTGCAGAAGTCAGCAAGGGCAGGAGCCAAGGAGTCGATGTGGTCCTTAATAGTTTTGGAGGAGCAGGGGTGGACCTGTGTTGACGAGACTTTCATAGATCGGAGTTGTCTCGAAACCTCATCGGCAGAAAAAAGGGGAAATGCAGAGGAGAGAGGAGGGGTGGCTGCAGAAGGGCCAGAGGATGGGCCGGGAATAGAGGGGGGAGGTGATGGGAGGAGAGTGAGGACAGGATGTCCTGAGTTTTAGAAATGAAGTGAGAGACCAGTGCCGTACAGAGGGCCTGGGAGGGGACAGGAGAGATAGAGACTGCAGCAGGGTTGGCCAGCTTCTTGCAGATTTTAGAGAGTTCAGCCGAATTGTTAGATGCCGCAGTGATGCGGGCTTGGATAAGGGCTCTCTTCTTGGTCAGAACAGAGAGCCGGTATTGCCTTTGGAGCAGGCGACAGGCCAGTTTGTCAGAGGATGAACATGAAGCACGCCATTTCCTCTCTGCCACCCTGCACAAGCGTTTAAGGGTGACGAGATCCGAGTCATACCAGGAGTTACATTTGGCTTTGGGCTTCAGGCGGATTCTCATAACAGGGGCAAGGATATCAAGAGTATCAGATATAGCAGAGTAGAGAGTGGAGAGGGCTGTGTCAGGGTGGGAGTCAGCCGAGGGGGGACGAGGGGGCGAGAAGGTGGCAGCGAAAGCCTCAACTGACACACGATTCATGGGTCGGATGTCCGAGAAGGAAGATAGCAGTGATGAGGGTGGCTTTGCCTGTGGGGTAGGGAGGGTGAGGTGGGAGGAGAGGAGAAAGTGATCACTCCAGGAGAGAGGGGTGGAGAGAGGGACAGAGAGGGGAAGGTCAAAAGAGATCAGGGCATCAAGCCAGCAGAATGGGTTGGCCCAGACGGGAGAATAGAGAGTGAGAGAGAGTCGCAGAGTTCGCGAAAGAGTCCAGAGGGGGGACAGGAGGCATCCAGGTGGATGTTGAAGTCTCCAAGAAAGAGGAGTTGAGTGGTTGAGGACAGGAGTGAGGAGGAGAGGTCCGCCCACTCGGAGAGGAAGGAGGAAATTTGACCAGGTGGCCGATAGATAGTAGCCACGGTAAGGGAATGGCTAGGAGAGAGAGAGAGTCGGCAGGCAAGACATTCAAAAGAGGAGTAGGTCTGCGTGGGAATAGCAGTGGCAGGAATCCACTCAGGGAAGATAATGGCCACACACCCCCCAGCACGGTTGGGCCTGGGCACGGAGAGGATCTTGTAGCCGTCAGGTAGGAGTGTGTCAAAGCTGGTGACAGAGCTGGCCGTGAACCATGTCTCAGTGAGACCGAGTACATCCAGGTCCAGTTCCTCAAGAAGGCGGCAGATATCAGAGGAATGTTTGACAGCAGAGCGAGAGTTAAGAGTGGCAATGAGGAGAAGGTTGCCATCTTTGAAGGACTTCCGGGGAGGGGTACAGATCAGAGGTACGCCCTGCGGAGGAGAAGGAGCACGGGTGGGGGCAGGGAGGGAGGGTAGAGGCAAGGTAGCCGAGGACAGAGGAGGGGGGACAGCAGGAGAGGAAAGGAAGTTGATGAGGCGCGGGAAGCGTCTATCAAAGAGGTGAAGGTTGGCCTGAGGGCCTTGGACCAAGACGGTCCCATTAGCGTAGACATTAATGATGGCCTTAGAGGAGTGGAGGGAGGCCAAGAGGACGTCCCAGCGGGTGCCACCATTAATGGGAGAAGAGGAGAAAGGGGAGAGCACAGAGACCATATGAAGGGTCCATAGGTCAGGTGAAGGCACAAAAAAGAGGATGTCAGTGAGAGTTTCCTTAGAGGAGGCACTGGTGTAGGTGTCGGCGATAGGGAGGCCTGGGTTGGAGACCAGGATGTCCTTTTTAAACTTTTTCCTACCAGATTTAGTGAGGAGAGCAGGATAGTCAATGGAGAAGCAGTTAGAAAAGATAGGTGAGATAGAGAGCACCATGGGATAGGAGGGAGTGTGGGGGGTAGGATAAGCACGAGCGGGCAGGAAGAGAGCAGCAAGCCCTAGTTTACCACGGATTCAGAACACAGTGAACACAGTAATGCATATCAGGTACCAGTGGAGAGGGCACCTAAGTTTGAAAATCCTGCGAGGGGAGAAAAAAACCCTAGTTTACCACGGATTCAGAACACAGTGAACACAGTAATGCATATCAGGTACCAGTGGAGAGGGCACCTAAGTTTGAAAATCCTGCGAGGGGAGAAAAAAACCCTAGTTTACCACAGATTCAGAACACAGTGAACACAGTAATGCATATCAGGTACCTAGTGGAGAGGCCACCTAAGTTTGAAAATCCTGCGAGGGGAGAAGAACCCTAGTTTACCACATTTTGCAAGGCATAGTGAAGACAGGGCACAATGCAAAGGAGGTGACAGGTCTAAAAGCGGTGGGCAGAGGGAGCAGGTGGAGCTAACCAAGGTGGACCGGCGCCAAGCGTCCCCTGCGGACACCTGCAGACACACAGGGAGCCGCAACTGTAGGAGTCGCCCTTGCCCTTGGGTCCCTTAGCCGCAGGGGGCTGCCGGGCAGAGGGCTGCCCAGGAGGGGGTGGTTATAGGCAGAGGGAGGAGAGGAAGGGGGGGGTGTGGGCGGGCAGGGAGGCGGGAAGGGAGAGGAGGACCAGGAAATGGGAGGGGGGAGCAGGCACAAAACGCGCTCAGAGCGCGAAGCAAAAAATTCAAATTTGAACACAAATCCACTCACAGAGGCCCGAAAGGGCCAGGCACGGCTTCCTTGGCCTACAGTTCCCTCAGGGCTACCGGCGACCGCTCTCCCACGCTCCGCTGAACAAAGAAGCGAGCAGGGGGAGCGGCCGTCGAGTAGGCCGGAAGGGAACCAGCCAGGCAGCCAATCAGAGGGGGGGGTGGGCGGGCAGGGAGGCAGGAAGGGAGAGGAGGACCTGGGAGGGGACAGGAGAGATAGAGACTGCAGCAGGGTTGGCCAGCTTCTTGCAGATTTTAAAGAGTTCAGCCGAATTGTTAGATGCCGCAGTGATGCGGGCTTGGATAAGGGCTCTCTTCTTGGTCAGAACAGAGAGCCGGTATTGCCTTTGGAGCAGGCGACAGGCCAGTTTGTCAGAGGATGAACATGAAGCACGCCATTTCCTCTCTGCCACCCTGCACAAGCGTTTAAGGGTGACGAGATCCGAGTCATACCAGGAGTTACATTTGGCTTTGGGCTTCAGGCGGATTCTCATAACAGGGGCAAGGATATCAAGAGTATCAGATATAGCAGAGTAGAGAGTCGAGAGGGCTGTATCAGGGTGGGAGTCAGCAGGGGGAGCGGCCGTCGAGTAGGCCGGAAGGGAACCAGCCAGGCAGCCAATCAGAGGGGGGGGTGGGCGGGCAGGGAGGTGGGGAGGGAGAGGAGGACCAGAAAATGGAGGGTGGAGCCTTCAGGGGTTTGATTTTACCATTGAATGCTGGTCAGGGTGTAATCACCAAAATGCTGATGATCTCTCCAGAAAGTATGACCGACTGGAGTAAGGAGATTCATCCAGGGGTGGATTAAATCCTCCTGTCCCTTAGTCTGGGGGGGACGAGTGTTAGGGAGAATTCTCAGAAATGTACTAATTCCTCTCTACCTTAGAGACCCGCAGCAACTTTTGCTGGACTCTATGACTTTTAAATTTTTAACCTGGAGAGAGTGAGACATTTTTCACACTCTCTCATGTATTGTTCTGTGATTTAACACTGTGTTTCTTTTGGTTTTGGAGTCTGACAAACTCCATGGGCATCATATTTGCATTGTGACACACAGCACCTTTACTGCAGTGGCACAGGGAAGTCTCTTAGATTTCCCAAAGGTTTAAATACCTTCTCTTGGTGAAACTACTGTTTCCAAGAGCAGTGAAGAGAAATTGACTTTACTTACAATTTGTAACTTTCTAGACCCAGCACACACTATCTTACCATAGGGTTCTGGAGGGGTTACTTATTATGAACCCTTTCTACAATTAATGGCTGGTGGCAGTGGTTTACTTTTTACTACCATTGTGTGTTTCTACCGAAGGCTGCGTTCGCAGCTGCAGCAAAGCACCCATCGGTGCCCATTTTGTCAAAAAGGCCCCGGTCTTCTTTTTTTGCCATTTCTTGCTGGAAAGGTCCTTCTTGTGATTTACTGTGCACGCCTAACCAGGTTTGGTCTCTTTGTTGGTTTTGTCTTTGGCAGGATTCACAAGTGAAGCCCGCCTCTGGTTCCACTATGTCGGGCGGGGGCAGGAAGTGAGGCAGGAAGAGAGGGTGTCCAAAGTGAACTTGTTTTGGACATCCTCTCGGAGCTGGCTGTACTTCTGCTGCTGGAACAGAAGTGCCGGCGAGAGGAACACCAAACGGAGTGCATCACTTTTAAGTCGGACCCGAGCTTCTGGAAGATCCTCCGGACTCCCAGTAAGCAGGACTGACCAAGCCTGAGCCACCTCAATAGAGTGATGGACCCCAATTGCGAGGAAAGTCCAGAGTGGTATCCGAGAGTCTGCGGTTGTGCTATTTGCTGAGACGCGAGGAGCTGTAACCGAAAAGTGCCGCTGAATAGAGGTTTGTCTGTTTCGGCTGCTGACCATCCCATTGCAGTGTAGGAGGCCCCAGAAGTCCTCCCTATTGTCCCCACCACTGAGGCCTAGGAAGAACAGAATATACAGAGCTACACAGGAACAGAAGCCATCGCGAACCATTTCTTCCAACCAAAGGTACTGTAAAGTTTGAGAGAACTTACCTCTTGTCTTGTAGCCTTACTTGATCTCAGTTGAGACTTGTCTTGGTTGCTTCTGTAGAATTGCTTGCATCTTCTACCTCTCACAAGCCTCCCAGCTTGTGACCCTACATTGATTCTTCTTTTTCTACAAAGACTTCTAAAACATTGTGCAAGATTTTTACTTACCTGCAAGAAGTACATCATCTCACCTAGATTTTTGCCCAATTGACATTGGTAGGCCTGGCTCCCTGAATGACTCTTCTCTCCTTTGTTTGTGTCTTACCTTCCCTCCAGGAAAGGGTTAATTTACTTTGCATTGTGGATTTTAAAAGTACTTACCTGCTTCAGAATACTTGTGTGATTGTTACGCTCACCTAGTCTATGCGGAGGCGTTGAGGCACGGTTGCAGCCCTCCCTGAACTTGAATCACCCCCTTCAGGCCTCTCCCTCAGTAGAAAAGCTGTGAGCGGTGGTACGTGGTGATACTGCTCCTGCATGGAGATAAGAGTGTGTGAGTGCGCCAATCTGTGATTGTTGTACCTCTCGAACCCTTCACCCTAAAGTACGGTTTCTGTGAGCATATGCCGGCCCATAAAGCTCACCTGTGAATTATGGAACATAAGATCTCCGTCCTGCTACTTCTGGCAGGGGCGTGTCGAATGGGATCTAGTTCTTTCACTGATCCCTGATCAGGATTAGTCCAGTCCAGCTGCGACTATGCGTCTCCTAATGATTGGTAAGTCTTTCTTGAGCTCTTGTGATGCTGTTCGTTCTGTTTAATGTTTTTATATGTTGCTCTTATTTATGCCCGCAATAATGTCTCTCTTCTGTTTTCTTCCCTTAGATGGAAATGGAGCCTCAATGCAGCTGTGAGACGCGAGACGCGGCCGGATGGAAGATGGATGCTACCACAATGTTCGACAACAGGTAAGTGATAGTTTAAGGAAAGCTCGAAGTATGGCGAAGTGCAGCCTTAAACTGACTGTTTTTTCGATGTCTAACATTGTCTTCTGTTTTTCCTTGCAGGCGCTGCTGTCGACAATGGAGCGTGTCATGCTGCGGTGCCAAGATGAAGATTTCGGCGTTCTGGAAAGTGTAAAGATTAATACTTGGTTCGCCAAAGAGATGTACAGGTAAGAACAGCTTCCCCCAGTTGGTAAGTATGCTGGTAGGAAGCAGTATGTCCAGGAAGCAGGATCTTCAAAGGTAAGTCTGACCCCAGGCGACGGTGAGCGTTACGCTGCTTGTAAGTGCAGAAAAACGCGAAGCGTCTATCTTGAGGATCGGGGCAGCTTGTATAGCTGAGATCGTGGGCAGGGCCGGTTTACCAGCCACACCCTGCCACTCCTAGAGAGTAAGCACGTGCAAAGGCAATCCATTAGCAGCCACACCCAAGAATACACTTGGGGCTGCTTAATGGATGGAGTGTTCAAGGTTAATACATCCTGCTTAATGGATGGAATGTTCAAGGTTAATGCATCCGAAGTGCTATGTCCATAATAAAAGCTTTTTGGTGTTAAATGGATGTTCTTGTTTACTTTTGTTCATGAGCCTGGTGCCAAAGGCACCTGGACAGTGTCCACCCAGGTCTCCTCTGCATGCGACCCCTGCATGCCTGTGCCCCTGACTTCATGACCATGACAGCACTCCCCCTCAAGGCCCCTCTCAAAGGTGGTTCTCCTCCCAGTCCTGGTTTGGTGGGATTATTGTGATGGATCTGTCTGATTAAATGCGGAGCATGGACGTGTTCACTGGGTTCCCAAGTTCGGTCTTGAGGTCCGTAACCTTTCCAGACAATTAGGTAATACAGTTTTGATCGAACCACCTTGGAGTCCAGGATGGATTTGACTTCATATACTGGTTCTCAATCTATTACTTGGGGCTCTGGCAGAGAACTAAGCCGTGTATTGGACTTCATGGGTTTGAGGAGAGAGACATGTTTGAGGAGAGAGACATGAAATACAGGGTGAATTTTCATGTGAGATGGTAACTCCAATTTCATGGCGACAGGATTGATTATGGACTTTATAGTATAGTGGCCCCGGTATCTTGGGCGGAAAGCTCTTGGCCCCTTCTGGGGAATATATTTGGATGCTAACCACACCTTTTCTCCAATCTGGTAGGCGGGAGCTTCCTTCTGATGTCGATTTGCAAACAGTTTTGTCTTTCCTTAGCCTTGGTCAGATGCTCTGTCGCCTCATTAAGAACCTGAGTGATGGTTTTATACAAGTTTTTCATGGCTGGCATTTCCAGGGTATCAGGTGGATCAAATACTGATGTTCTCTGATGTCTTCCGTGCACAGTATAGAATGGAGTTTGCCCTGTGCTTGTGTGAACTGAGTTGTTGTATGCACACTCAGCTATCCAGAGTATATTTTTCCAAGAATCCTCGGACTGTTGCAACATACACCTGAGATATTGCTCTAAGGTTTGGTTGGTTCGTTCAGTTTGCCCATCAGTTTGAGGGTGATGGCTTGTGGACAACCAGAGATCGATTTTGGCAGTCGTACAACACTTTCTCCTAAAAAGAAGAAAATTGGGTTCTGCGATCAGATACTAATATTGATGGAAATCCATGCAATTGAACAATTTGGTATAGGAACACAGACGTGAGAGTTGATGCAGTTGGGAGTCCCTTCCGAGGGATGAAATGGGCCATTTTGGAGAATAAATCCACGACGACTAATATGGTGTTGTATCCATTGCAGGGTAGAAGATCCATGATGAAGTCCATCGACAGGGTATGTCAAGGTGCTGGCGGTACTGTTAGGGGATGTAGTAAGCCAGCAGGGTTCTGTTTCTGAGACTTGTGTTGTGCACAGACACCGCAGGTTTCAATAAATCGGGCGATGTCTTTTCGCCAGGTTGGCCACCAGTAGTTTTGTTTTACCTTAGCCTGAGTTTTGGCTGTCCTATATGTTCTTCCATGGAATTTGAGTAGATAAGAATGTCGTCAATGTAAACAAGAGCGCAAACGTTCAGTAGTTCACGGAGTACAAAATTCATAAAGAATTGGAACGCATCAGGGGCATTGCATAGCCCAAAGGGCATGACCTGGTATTCAAAGAGGCCGTACTTCGTGCGGAAGGCCGTTTTCCACTCGTCTCCCTCTTTTACTCTTACAAGATGGTATGCTCCTCTTAAATCCAGTTTTGTGTAGATTTGAGCATGTTTCACTTGGTCCAGGAGCACTGGTATAAGTGGTAAAGGATATCGATTTTTTTACTGTGATCTGATTGATGGCTCTATAGTCGATACAAGTTCTTAAGTCCCACACACATGTGCCTGCACTACTTTGCGCCAATGATAGTTGAAAGAAAAAGTTCTTATTCCAATCAGTTGTTTTTGTCCATTTTTATTCTTATTCTGTTTGAAAATCAGAAGTTTTAGCCCTATTGGATGACACGTGTTTCGGCGTTCATGTTCCGCCTTTTTCAAATCCCGGCTATTTTCAAAAGCAAATACAAAAATACAAAACACCAAAAATAAATTACAGACCTTCTGTTCTTTTAAAAGTTCACCTTAACACAACAAATCCCGTGACTTTTGTGTCCTTAAAATCAACATTTTTGATAGTACAATGCCATTATATGAAGCACAGTTCGTGAACAACCCCTATCTCATTTCATGCATCTTGCGTGCTTCTTTATATCTCTGGATATATATTTTGACTTATAAGTTGAGACGTGAGGGGGGTGTGTGCTAGGGTGAAGGGGGAAGGGTAATTACGGATGCGGATTGTGGAGGAGAGTATGTTTCCTTATTTAATAAGTAATTACAAATTATAAGTCATGGGTACGTCTTACCCTTTTTAAGATTCATTTGTCCTGTAAGGTTTAGCCAAGTCCTGGGTTCAATCCCACCTACATGAAAAAAGGACATATTTGTTTTATTTTATCTTTTCATCATTGCCTTGCGGTTTTAAATTAAATCGCATTACGAAAATATAATCCATTCAATTCAGTACTTTCCAACTTGAATATTCAACAGAAAACGTATATGAACGAGTCTGTAGTGTTTTATCAATTTCCCATTCACTTTCATGCTTAATTCAAAACGACAAAATCATTTGTTTCTAAAGATGTAAAACCGAAATGATCTTTGTCATCCTCTTTATTAAAATCTGGAAAAATCAGAGTGCGAAGTCCTCTTGGGATCTGGTCTTTGGATAAGTAGTTCTTTAGAGAGATTATTTCCCAATATTTGTCGATTTCCTTACGAGAGGCTCTCTCTAATTTCACAAATGTGTAATTTTATCAACCAAATACGGTGTGTTATTCATAGAATATCAAGACACGTTGTGCCTACCTTCCTTTTAAAGACCAAAGATAAAGAAATCGTGGTCAAAATCGATTTAGTAAAAACGAGTCAACACAGTACTATGGGACACAAGACAATCTGTAACCTAGCAAGTGTGTATTTTACATCCCAAAACATGGCCGCCACCGTTAGGGTGTGAAAACTGAAGAGGGACAAACGGGGAAATAACGGAAGAGCCTTCACTCAGGGACCCGAGAGAGAGACAGCGACGCTTGAGGCAGGAACTCCATAATTTTCAGGTAAGCCCTTGATTTAGGTGGGAAGCCCACCTTTGGCTGCAGACACGCTTACTTCCGTGCTGCATTCATAACCAGGGTTTCTGATAGTGACACACGTGATGCGTGGGACTAAAAGGATTTAAAGTAAATAATTGCCATCAGGGCTCGGTTTTACATCTTTAGAAACAAAGGATTTTGTCGTTTTGAATTAAGCATGAAAGTGAATGGGAAATTGATAAAACACTACAGACTCGTTCATATACGTTTTCTGTGTAAGTCTTTTTTGAATTAAGCTAGGAAAGCAAATGGCAAAATGGTTAAACATTACAGACTCGTGCACACACGTTTTCTGTTGAATATTCAAGTTGGAAAGTACTGAATTGAATGGATTATATTTTCGTAATGCGATTTAATTTAAAACCGCAAGGCAATGATGATGAAAAGATAAAATAAAACAAATACAAATATGTCCTTTTTTCATGTAGGTGGGATTGAACCCAGGACTTGGCTTAACCTTACAGGAAGGACAAATGAATCTTAAAAAGGGTAAGACATACCCATGATTTATAATTTGTAATTACTTATTAAATAAGGAAACATACTCTCCTCCACAATCCGCATCCGTAATTTACCCTTCCCCCTTCACCCTACCACACACCCCCCTCACGTCTCAACTTATAAGTCAAAATATATATCCAGAGATATAAAGAAGCACGCAAGATGCATGAAATGAGATAGGGGTTGTTCACGAACTGTGCTTCATATAATGGCATTGTACTATCAAAAATGTTGATTTTAAGCACAAAAAAGTCACAGGATTTGTTGTGTTAAGGTGAACTTTTAAAAGAACAGAAGGTCTGTAATTTATTTTTGGTGTTTTGTATTTTTGTATTTGCTTTTGAAAATAGCCCGGATTTGAAAAAGGCAGAACATGAACGCCGAAACACGTGTCATCCAATAGGGCTAAAACTTCTGATTTTCAAACAGAATAAGAATAAAAATGGACAAAAACAACTGATTGGAATAAGAACTTTTTCTTTCAACTATCATTGGCGCAAAGTGGTGCAGGCACATGTGTTTGTGTCTTTCAAGTTTACAAACGGAGTAGAGGAACTCAATGTCTCCGTATCAGCCTACACTCGTGCGACAAACAGCTACATAAGGAAAAAAAGAGACAAAAGAACAAATAATTAAGTGATAACTACAAGCAACACTTGTACAAATTAGGTTGCGAAGGTACAAATGCAAGATATCGATACAGAAAAGTTCCTCACAACTCAAGACAAGTTCTTAAGTCCCCCTCCTTTTTAGGCACAAAGAATAAGGGCAAGGAGGCAGGTGACTTGGGCGGGCGAATGAAACCCTTCGCCAGGTACTGATCCAGGTACGTTCTAAGATGCTGATTTTCCTGTTCTGTCAGAGCATAAATTCGGCTGCAAGGGATCTGGGCTCCGGGTACAAGATCTATTTGACAATCATATGGTCTTTGCGGGGGCAGAACGTTGGCTTGCTCTTTTTTGAAGACATCCTGGTAATCCTGGTATTCAAGCGGTAAGGAGCTGATGAGGCCCAACACGATTCCTTTCTTCGGTTTCAGATTGGTGTCATCTTTTTGTAATATGTGGCGGCACAATCATGAGAAAATGTCAGAACTCGTTTTCGCCAGTCGATCCTAGGATTGTGGGTCTCTAGCCAGGACATTCCCTATATCATCTGGAACTGAGGAGCATGGTGAGATCGAAAGTAATGTCCTCTTGATGCCCGTCCTGACACAGAAGCTTGACTTTCTCAGTGTATTGTGTCACCGAGCCGGATGATAGCTGAGAACCATCCACAGCAGTGACCTTTTCTGATATCTGCTTCTGTCTGAGAGGAAGGCCTATTCGGAGAGCCAAATCTTGGTCAATATATTTACCCACAGCTCCACAATCAATATATGCCTCCAAGGCATGTATTTTTGATGGATGCTTGTGATTCACCAAAAGCACTGGAAGGACTAGATGTGAGGTCTGTACGGATTCCTTTTTCATGCTTGACAAGTGGACCCCTACACTTGCCGGGCATTGGTGTTTCCCGAGTTCTGTTCTTCTTCATCAGTTTTGTCTGTTGTCCCAACCATTTTCTTGGGTGGTTTTACCGGGCAGTCACGGAGGAAGTGACCTGCTTGTCCACAATATAAGCAAAGCTTTTGTCTTCTTTTTTCCCTTTCTGTTTTGGTAAGGAGATTTTGTAATCTACCAATATTTTCATTGGCTCAGACTGTTCATGTGGTTTAGTCGGATTCTCACGAGGTCGTACGTAAACTGACCGTCCCTCTGATCTAGCTCGATCCATTTTCCGATTCTGCAACCTATGATCGAGTTGCACCGTCAGGTCTATGTAGTCCACATACCTCTCAGCGGGATTCACCACTTGCGCCAACACATCCTTAAGTTCTCCACGTAACCGTCGGTAAAAGAGTGTGGTCCTCTTCTCTTCTGGCCAGTTGGTCTGGGCTATGAGACGATTGAAGTTTGCAATATAGGTTAATAGATCTCGACTCCCTTATCTGAGTGACAACAACTCCTTGTCCAGAACTTGTCCTTGAGTATGACAGGCAAACAATTTCTCCATCTCATGTTGAAAATTCCCAAAGTTCCAGAGTAAAGGGTCATCTTGATTTACCAAAGGTATAGACCAGTCTGCAGCACTACCTCCTAAATACGAGAGTACAAACGCCACTTTGGCTTGGTCATTAGGAAAGGCTCCTGGTCTGCACAAGAAATGAAAGCAGCATTGGTTCATTAATACAGCAAACTTGTTTGGGTCGCAGATGAAGCATTCAGGAGGGGCTAGAGGCACTGCTCCTGGAAGAACCACCTGAACCGGTGTTGATTGTTGTGGTGTGGAAGAATGAGAAAAATGGGTCACTCCAGGCCGTGGAACCTGTCCTGCTTGTGCTTGTAGCATTTGTCTTGCCAATTCGTCAGTTCTTTCTCGAGTTACAATAAGATCCCTCCGTAATGCATTGGTTTCCTGTCTTGAAGCATGTACTTCAGCCTGTAATTCCCCTAGTAAGAGGGCTTACTGATCTGTTTCTGAAGTTTCCATAACGCCCAGGTAGAGAGTATTAGAGGCTTCACGTTCTGTTACACTTACCTGGTCTCTGCGGAGGCTTGGGGCACGGTTGCAGCCCTCCCTGAACTTGAATCACCCCCTTCAGGCCTCTCCCTCAGTAGAAAAGCTGTGAGCGGTGGTACGTGGTGATACTGCTCCTGCGTGGAGATAAGAGTGTGTAAGTGCGCCAATCTGTGATTGTTGTACCTCTCCAACCCTTAACCCCAAAGTACGGTTTCTGTGAGCATACGCCGGCCCATAAAGCTCACCTGTGAATTATAGAACATAAGCTCTCCGTCCTGCTACTTCTGGCAGGGGCACGTCGAATGGGATCTAGTTCCTTCACTGATCCCTGAAAAGGATTAGTCCAATCCAGCTGCGACTATGCTTCTCCTTATGATTGGTAAGTCTTTCTTGAGCTCTTGTGATGCTGTTTGTTCTGTTTGATGTCTTTATATGTTGCTCCTATTTATGCCAGCAATAATGTCTCTCTGTTTTCTTCCATTAGATGGAAATGCGGCCTCAATGCAGCTGTGAGAAGCGAGACGCGAGACGCGGCCGAATGGAAGATGTATGCTACCGCAATGTTCGACAGCAGGTAAGTGATGGTTTAAGGAAAGCGCAAAGTATGGCGAAGCGCAACCTTAAAATGACTGTTTTTTCGATGTCTAACCTTGTCTTCTGTTTTTCCTTGCAGGCGCTGCTGTCGAAGAAGGAGTGTGTCGTGCTGCGGTGCCAAGATGAAGATTTCGGCCTTCCGGAAAGTGTAAAGATGAATACTTGGTTCGCCAAAGAGATGTACAGGTAAGAACAGCTTACCCCAGTTGGTAAGTATGCTGGCAGGATGTCCAGGAAGCAGGATCTTCAAAGGTAAGTCTGACCTCAAGCGACGGTGAGCGTTAATCTGCTTGCAAGTGCAGATTAACGCGAAGCATCTGTCTTGAAGATCGGGCAGCTTATATAGCTGAGATTGTGGGCACGCCCATTAGGGCCGGCTCCTAGAGAGTGAGCACGTGTGAAGGCAATCCATTAGCAGCCACACCCAAGAATACACTTGGGGCTGCTTAATGGATGGAATGTTCAAGGTTAATGCATCCTGCTTAATGGATGGAATGCTCAAGGTTAATGCATCCGAAGTGTTATGTCCAAAATGAAAGCTTTTTGGTGTTAAATGGATGTTCTTGTTTACGTTTGTTCATGAGCCTGGTGCCAAGGCGCCAGGACAGTGTCCACCAGGTCTCCTGTGCATGCGACCCCTGCGTGCCTGTGCCCCTGACTTCATGACCATGGCAGTCATCTCTTGTTTTATTCTGAACTCTCTTTACTGTAACACTCATCTCAGTAGTGTTCTAAATGTATCAGTGATATATTAATGTCCACAGTGTTCTAGCTATTTAAGTCACCTGAGGGTGTAGGAAGTGCCAGGTGCCATCCCAAATGGGTACTTGCGGATTTAGAGAAACTAAGAGTGTGTATTTTGGAGTGTATGTGTGTGTTACTATTATATTGCCCCTTCTGAAGAAGGCTTATTCAAACTGAGTGTTAAATAAATTAATAATTGTTTAATCAAGAAACCTTGTGTGTAAATGTTTATTTGGATACTTGTCACTGTGAATCTCTGTGTAACTCCCCTACTGCTCACATTGACCCCTCTTGAAATAATCCTGGCTGCTCAGCCACAGTACCAACCTGTGTAGTACAGACGTATACCAAAGTTTGGGTTCCTATTGCCAGGAGGTCAAGGTTGTTGTAGTGCACCCAAAGGGTACTACTCCAAATCTTGCCTGACAGTGCCCTATCTGCCCACACATCCAGCACTGTGGTGGCTCCCTCCCTTGCCCTTGAAAACCCCCCGCATAATCCCCTGGGCCCTGTTACACCTGTTGCCCATATCCTTGAAACCCTCCTAGACAACCTCCTTTGTTGTGATGTATCTGTGGCCCATAACCACATCCCCTGGGTGGCCCCTCCTCTTCCCCCGAAAACCCGTCCTGCATGTTCCTCCGCCCCATGAGTCCTCCCCCCCGCGGGTGGCCGTACATATTGTTGCTGGTGTGTCCCCTGCACTCCTACACCAGTCAGTAATGGCCCTTCGAAGGCATATTTGGATCATTTTTTTGCACTAGGTTTGCTTCCTCTTGCTTCCTTTCCTTGTTCTTCTTCTTTATTTTCTCTTGTAATAGATTACAATGAAGTACAATTGTGAGCTGTATTTCTGGCCAAGGTTTTGTCTCTATGCCTCCTAACATCTTGAGCTGCTTCTGTACCGGCTCTGGCAGCCCCTAGCATAATATGTGGTAAAATAAAGCTACGGTTTTGTCCCACGGTTCTCGCGTTTCAAGGTGCCAAAGCGCCTGCATCGCCTGAATATAGTACCTAGTCATTGTCTGCCCCCATCTTGCCTGCCATAATTGCACTAAAGTCTGATGTGTCTGGGTATTGTGTCCTTAAAGCTTGCCATACGACAGCTTGGCAATTTGCACACAGTGAACCATTGTGTGCTGTGCCATGGATGGTCACTCCTGGAAACCCTGCCCCTTTCCATACCTCATCAGCAGCCTCTCCTAGGATCACCACTAGTAGTCCCTTTACGTCATCCACTATTAATCTCTGTCCCGCTGTCGTTCTCTCAATTTCATATATATCCATTTCCCTGCACCCGCGGTTAACGAAAGAAGCCTACATCTTATGTTTTTCTTGTCAATGGGCCTCATTACACGGTAGGCGGTAGGGACATACCGTTACCGGTAAGGGATTACCGGTATCGGTAAATCCCCTCCCCCAATCACGACCCGGACATACCGCCATTAGCGGCACCGCAAAGTACGGTGGCACTAATAGCGGCAAGTCCGTGAGCGCGCGGCCCCTCAGACCGGAAATAGCGGCATAGCGCTAATATCACTGCATCACGAGCCATGCGTACATGGCAATACCGGCATGTAGTAGACCCAAAGAACCCTTACCAGCAAGGCGCTAATACCGGCATCGCGAACCACACGTTAAAAGAGCACAGCAGAGTTCCCACCTGCCACAGGTGGACAAAATCAGCACAGGTGGAGGCAATGGAGACTGGCAGCACAAAAGAGCACACCACACCCCTCCCCACACCCATTCCCACACCAAGATGGATGCAATACTAGCAGCATTACATGGGCTAGAGGACATGATTGCTGTGCAGCAGCTACAACAACAGGCAGCACAGAGGAGACGCAGGAGGAGGAGGAGGAGGGCAAGACAGGCGCAGCAAGCACCACCAGTGCACCTAGTGATACCACAGAGGCAGCCACCAATTCCCAGGATCAGAGCCAGTCCAGTCAACCTAACCCCTGAGCAGATACACACCCTGTACCGTCTGGACTGGGATACCATCACCACCATAGTAGACATGATATACAACGACATCGTGAGTCTCATTGACATCCGTACTGCCATCCCCCCTCTACTGAAGGTAGTAACAGTGCTCCACTTCTTGGCCACAGGCACCTACCAGCATACGGTAGGTCAGATGCATGGCATATCACAACCAGTATTCTCACGCACACTGAACCAGGTGCTCGATGCCCTCCTGCAGCACACAAGTCAACACATATACATGCCACGGACTGCCCAGGAGATCTCCAACACCAAAGTAGGCTTCCATACACTGGCAGGCATCCCAAGTTGCATTGGGGCCATCGACTGTACCCATGTAGAACTGGTGGTCCCACATGCCAATGAGGTAGTGTACCGTAACAGAAAGCAATACCACTCCATCAACGTCCAAATGGTATGTGACTCCAATAAGATCATCACACATTGCTGTGCCCGATATCCCGGTTCAACCCATGATGCAATGGTCCTGCGGAACTCGACAATACCACGATACATGGAGCGACATGCTGGACAACGTTCGTGGCTACTTGGTGAGTAGCAGGCCGACCACATGTCAGTGTGATGTGGATTGTGAGTGGGGGGGAGATGCATACTCCAACTGGCCGTGAATGGGGGGGGGGGGAGATGCATACTCCAACTGGCCGTGAATGGGGGGGGGGGGAGATGCATACTCCAACTGGGCGTGAACTTGTGTCATGAGAAGAATGGACATACATATTTGCATCACTGTACAGTGAGGCAGCCCACAATGGACCAGAGACAAAACCACATGCCGGAAGTGAGTGCCACGGCAAACATATCAATCCATTACGCCAAACAGGCCATTCCAAACAACATGCACACCGCACAACACACCATTCCCCCATTACACAAATCAGCAACATGCATATCAAAATCACAACTGAAATGTACGCTGAACTACATCAGAAATGGTCCGCGCACATGAGTGCATACAAATGGATCCCCTGTAGCCATTGTGGTGAGGCACACCCGTACCCCACCACAGAATTGCCATCAAACAGCATGGGGACATCAACTAAGGAATGGCAGTGTACTAGCAGTGTGGCACTAACGTTGCCAGGGCCAGGAAACACAAATCACTTAAACTCTGGCGGGACATGGCAATCCCTGCTGTATGCATGCATGGTGCATGTCCACTTGCAAGGACCACCTCACCTTCCCACATTGCAGTTACCCTGATTGCCATGCGTGCTTGGATCAATGGATGTCGTTGAATATGCAATGTTTGTTTGTGTGATATGTGCACGCTCCACATTATGTAGACACTTACACATACCCATTGTTGCACCCATGCAGGTGATGCAGGTTATCCCCTGAAGAGGTGGCTCCTTACCCCTGTGCGGAACCCACAGAACAGGCACGAAGAGGACTACAATCATGCACACACCCGTACCCGCGTGGTGATCGAGCAGACATTCGGCCTAGTGAAGGAACGCTTCCGGTGCCTCAGCAGGTCGGGCGGGGCACTCCTGTACGGGCATGAGAAGGTGGCCAAGATCACCATGGCATGTGTCATGCTTCACAATATGTGTATCAGACGGAATGTGCCAATGCCCCCTGACATAGAACTGCGACCACCGTCTGAGGATGATGACGGGGATGAGGATGGAGGAGAGGGGGCTGCAGGTCATGCAGGTGGCGATGCCCATGAGGGACGTGCTGTGCGGCAGCACCTGATAGACCATTGTTTCTGATGCACATGGATTAGGAGAGTGCAATTGGTGTTCAGCTCAGGGCACGGGGTGTATGGAGGACATAATCACAGTGCACCCTTCAACAATAAAACACACATACACAATTATCAATGTCCAGTCATGTGATTATCCATGCCATTACGTCTGTATTGAGCATTATGACATTCAAACGTGCATGTACCCTCCACCCAAAACACCCTCACCCCCCTCCCCCCACAACTCCCCCAAACACCCTCACCCCCCTCCCCCCACAACTCCCCCAAACACCCTCACCCCCCTCCCCCCACAACTCCACCGAACATGGTGTGCACATCAGTGCTGCATTAGTTCCCAAGTGTCAACAGGGACAGGCTGGCCCTACT
Source organism: Ambystoma mexicanum (assembly GCF_040938575.1). Lineage (NCBI taxonomy): Eukaryota > Metazoa > Chordata > Amphibia > Caudata > Ambystomatidae > Ambystoma > Ambystoma mexicanum. The sequence continues at coordinate 1,548,813,587 of NC_090931.1, forward strand.
TCCCTCCTCCACTACCACCATTGGGGGGTTGTGAGTCTGACCGCCGCAAGGACCGGCTGGACCTGCGCAGGATGGTTGTCTGGTCGGAGCTAGTAGACGAGGGCGTGGCTGGTTGATCTGCTCCCTGTGAGTGACGCATGCTCTCCATCGCCTCAGCAATGCGCGTTAGGACCTGCCTCACAGCGGCCATCTCCTCACATAGGCGCGTCGTGTTTCTGTCCATGGCAGCTTTCATGTCCCTTGACAACACCCGGATCTCCTCCCTGGTCGAGGCAGCCTCGCTCACTTGCCGGGCAACCAGGGCATTGAGCTCCTCCTGGCGCTGGCGTATCAGGCTCATGGTGTCGTCTGCGGCCCTGCCCCTGTTACTCCTCGGCGCAGCTTGCTGCATGTGGCCGACATCAGGGGAGCTCGCCACGGGACTGAATGACCCATCCATTGCATCTCCGGCATGCACCTCATGGATGTTGCCATTGGATGTGTTGCATGGGCTGTGGAGTGGGGACAGCTGGGGGCTGGGTGTACGCTGCCCTTCCGGTGTCGGACATGGGTCGTCCACATCACTCATAGGTGCCGTGGCTGCTGCTTCCCCAACGGAGCTATTGGCTGCGGACGGCGTGCCTTCTGGCACTGGCTCCTGAGTGGTGGGGGTGGGTGGTGGGGGTGCTGCCACAGTGTCGGATGGCATTTCGACCCTTGGTGTGGTCGTTGCGTGGGTGGCTTTTGTACGCTGGGCCACTCCAGATATCCCAGTGCCCCTCGATGTACTGGGCCTGGTGCCTGCATCCTTTCCCTTGGCCTGCTTTTTGGGTGGTGGGGCCTGCGTTGCAGCGTCCAGCTCCTCACTGTCAGATTGTGACCCTGTGGGGGAGCAAGACAGGGATAACATCAGTGATGGGTCAACGTGCATCATGCATATGTTGTTGTTGCTGCAGTTCTTTGGATTTGGACATCTACTTTGGGCCTGCTGGTTGTTGGCCAGATGGGTGGGTCATCCGGACATGTGTCAGGGTGACACGTGTGTGAGGTGCTGCATGCATGTGGTTGTGTGGGGATGTGCAGGGCATATATGCAGGGTTGTGTACATGTGTGTGTGATGACCCCATCCATTAGCTGATTCCCAATTCACATTTAGGGGAGGGACTCATGCTTGGCATTGCTGTGTCTTGCGTGGTCACTCACCTCCGTCTGACGTTGTTGCCACACCACACTCCATTCGGCCCACTCCCTCGATGGATTCTATGCCAATGGTGCTGGCACATGTCTCCTCCCACTCCTGCATCTTCATCGGGGATCCACCTCCGCCTCCTGTGCCCATGGCCAGATTCCTGTTGGCCGATAAAATGCTGCGTACACGGAGGCGCAGATCATCCCACCGCTTGCGCACGTCCTTTACGGTGCGGGGGGTGGAGCCCACCGCACTGACTTTCTGCGCCACCTCAGCCCAGATTTCCTTTTTTCTCAGGAGTGCCGGCCGCCGCATGTCGCTAGCGAACACTACCTCTGCATTTGCAGCCAGGGTGTCTGCCAGCATTTTCAATTCCTCGTTTGAGAAGCGTTCTTTGCGCTGGCGCGCATCGGCTTTCTTTAGGGCCTTGGGCATTGTTTGTTCTTCTGGGATGTGGTTTTGCCAGTCGTGGTGTTGCTGCAGGTCCTGAGTGCAGGGGATGGCAATGGATTGTGTTTTTAAAGATGGCCGCCGGGCTCTTTCCCGTTCCGGTGCGATGACGCTATTTCCGGTTCCGGTGTTTTACGGTGACCGCTAATAGCAGTGACCGCTAATAGCAGTGACCGCTAACAGCGGTGGCCGCTAATAGCGTGCAGCATGAGGGCGGAGGTGCTATCAGCACTTTGGTCGGAGCCTGTAAGGTGCTTTTCCGCCATGGCGGTGGGGTCATTTACCGTCATGGCCCTATGCGCGTGTCCGCTAACTCGTAATGTGACGCTATTAGCGGTCTCCTACGATGGCGGACACGCTAATGGCGCCATGACGGTAAATCACATTTTTTAGCGCCTACCGTGTAATGAGGCCCAATGTGTTTCCATGGTATATATTAAGGTCGCCCCCCTCCCTTTTCCAGTAACCCTACCTCTCCATTCGCTCTTCTAGTCAGTCTAATCTATCTGTCTGCATCCCTAATGTCCGCGTGTGCGTCTACTGGTGCTCCTCTAGTCAATCGCACATCTCTGTCCAACTCCCCTGAGACCCTAGTGTGGGAACACGCTATTACCTTCTCCCCCTTCCTTCGTCCTGGGAGATCCCCAAGTCTCTCAGTGTATTGGACTAGGTCGTTGATGTTGCATAACTCGTCCATCGACCATGGTGTTCGGTCGTCCTGGTCCCTCTTAGATCCCCCTGTACCGGTCCTCCTTTCCCATGTCCCACATTTGTCCACACTTTTCCCCATGGACTGAGACTTTAGTCGCCCACTGCCCCTTTCCCCACTATCCCTTGCTTCGTTGTCTGAATCAGAGCCCATATTACTACAAAGGTTGTCCACGAAGCTCAGTCTACTAGAAGTGGTGTCAGTGTTAGGCTTCATGGTGAAGTTGATGTCACATAAACTGTGTCGGTCCCCTCCCCCGCAGGACCACGGGCCTGCTCGATCAGATATGGGAGTAGTCCTATCCTGTGTGGTCGTGCTGTCTGGCTCCACTCGTCCGCCCCCTCCTGCTCCGTCATTTCCCGTGCTCACTGTCCATTGTGTTTTTACGTCTTTGATTGCACGCTACTCCTCCTCCTTTCGTGTGCACTCTCATGCTAGTCGTTCTACCTGCCACTTTCTTCATTCCTTATCTATTAACATTAATTTTTCCTTCTCGTATGCTTCCCTCCGTCTCTCGATCTCTTCTTGTTCCTTCCTTCTACTTTTTCCCTGCTCCTGCTCTTTCTCTTCCTCCCTCTGCTGCTCCTTCTCTAGTCCCTCTTCTCTTTCCCTCTCCCTCCTGTTAGTTTCCTCCATTATCTCGACCCAGTCCTTTGCTTCGCTTCTCCCCTTAAGTCTCTCTATTTCTTTGGTTACCCCTGCTGATTCTCCAGTTGTCTTCCCTTGTAGCTTTAGGAGAATCTGTCCCCCTACCCACTCGTTTGTGGCTACGCCCTCTAGCCCCTCTTGCCAATCTGCTACCCCATTCCTTTCTGTCTCTCTTCCTTGGTGTATGGTGCTTTCTTTCTTTCTTTCAATTATCGGAGGCGTGGGCGGACCCACACAGGCGCTTCCCCATCCTAAAGGATGATGTGCACCAGACCCACAATCAATACTTAGCTTACATAAACTCACAACTCCTCCCACCGCCCCGTCTGCCTCACAAAATCCAACATCACACTGCTCCTCCTCCTGCCTCTCACCCCGTCACCCCCAGAAAAGTCCTCCCACTCAGCTCAGCCACACCTAGCGCAGTCAACCGAACCCTCATCAATTCTCTCTCTTCAACATGTCTCTCACACCTAAGCAAAAAAGTCCCACAGTCTCAGGCACCCCACACACCGCGCAGTCCCTCGACTCACGCTTCCCCACTCGAAACAGTCATTCAGCCCCACATGCCCTATCCTCAACCGATTCAGCATCACCTCCTCCTCCCCCCTCCTCCATTCCAGACTCCCTGCATCCACCTTCCTGACGACCTTCGACGAGGGTGGAGGGCAGGAGCCCCCCCTCCCTCCCATCCAGCAGACCACCCGGCAGCAGCAAGTGCAGATCCGCTGCACTGCACACGGCGGCCTGCCTGACTAGGTCTTTCCCGTTCGCCTGACTTCCCCATGCCGGGCGCGACGCGGCCTCAAAGCGAGGCTGAGCCTCGATCTGGGCATTACTAAGCCCTCTGCTTCCGCCGGCAGGCGAATACGCCGGCTTACACGAAGGCCTTATAAAAGGCGCTATTCTGCCCCCAGGACCCCCCTTCCTGACGACCTTCGACGAGGGTGGAGGGCAGGAGCCCCCCCTCCCATCCAGCAGACCACCCGGCAGCAGCAAGTGCAGATCCGCTGCACTGCACACGGCGGCCTGCCTGACTAGGTCTTTCCCGTTCGCCTGACTTCCCCATGCCGGGCGCGACGCGGCCTCAAAGCGAGGCTGAGCCTCGATCTGGGCATTACTAAGCCCTCTGCTTCCGCCGGCAGGCGAATACGCCGGCCCACACGAAGGCCATACAAAGGCCCTGTTTTGCGCCCTGTTCGGCGCACGGGAGGCGTAGCCTGCTCCCTAAATGCTGCAAGGACCTTTGCTCGTTGCCTGACGGACCCATACTACCATGGTAAGCCCAGGGGCTTTTTACCCTACATCTCTTAAAGGGGAACCATCAATTTGACATCTTGACTTTGGTAACCTGCAAGCTTATGCTAATCTATGCCCACTGTGCCCTGTGCAATTTAGTCAACTTAGTCATTGCCTATGCTAATCTTTGCCCACTGTGCCTTGTGCAATTTAGTCAACTTAGTCATTGCCTATGCCAATCTTTGCCCACTGTGCCCTGTGCAATTTAGTCAACTTAGTCATTGCCTATGCTAATCTTTGCCCACTGTGCCTTGTGCAATTTAGTCAACTTAGTCATTGCCTATGCTAATCTTTGCCCACTGTGCCCTGTGCAATTTAGTCAACTTAGTCATTGCCTATGCTAATCTTTGCCCACTGTGCCTTGTGCAATTTAGTCAATTTCGTCATTGCCTATGCTAATCTATGCCCACTGTGCCTTGTGCAACTTAGTCATTGCCTATGCTAATCTTTGCCCACGGTGCCTTGTGCAATTTAGTCAATTTCGTCATTGCCTATGCTAATCTATGCCCACTGTGCCTTGTGCAACTTAGCCATTGCCTATGCTAATCTTTGCCCACTGTGCCTTGTGCAATTTAGTCAACTTAGCCATTGCCTATGCTGATCTATGCCCACCGTGCCCGGTGTATCCAGTTCCACATCATGAGAATCATACTTTGCAGCCTGCTATTGTACCTATCTGCAATTATCTTCCACCATAGAGAGGACAGTAGCCTCCCTACTATGCTCACAAGACCTCTAAATTCCACCATGACCACCCTCTCTACTGACACCAGTATGGAACACCCGGATCTGAATCCCCTATCCGAGTTTCCCAGCAACCCATGTAGTCTACTCTGTCGAAACTCTAGGCTCAGAGCTAGACTCTCGAAACTTTATGAGCCTCTGACTAGAACCCTACCTCCCAACAACAAAAGATCCAATACCCAGAAGCCCAACACCAACGTCCCCCGAAAAAACAGGAGACTTCCTCCCACTACCCAGACCAAAACTGTACCACCTCATCCGTCAAACCACCTACTCAAAGGAGGACTAATAAATGCAAGATCCCTGATAGCACATGCCACAGATATCTGTGATCTGATAGTGCTCGACAATCTGGACTTCATCGCCATCACCGAATCCTGGCTGCACAACGCAGCAGGACCCCTACTCTCCTTAGCCATCCCAGAAGACTTCACGATATTCAGGCAAGATAGAACCAACACGCGCGGCGGTGGCATTGCCATCATCGCAAAGACTAGCTTAGATATGAGAACCTCACCTACAATAGCAACTGACTCATGTGAATCACTTACTATCAAACTTCCATTAGCTAGCTCCCAAACTTTGACAATCCACCTCATCTACAGACCTCCTGGTCCCTTAGGGACCTTCGAGGAGGATCTCCATAATTCACTCTCCAACAACCTTAAAACCTCTTCACAACTACTTGTCCTAGGGGACTTCAATCTGGGCTTCAATGACCCTTCAGATAAAAATGCCACCATCATTGCCAATGCCCTCTCAAATCTGGGCATGACGCAAAAAACTCTTGAACCTACACATAATAAGGGAAGAATCCTTGATTGGCTAGTAGACTATAATTGCACTGCCAATATCAAAGCTATTATCCCTCAACCTTGGACAGACCACTTCTTCCTGTCGTTTGAACTATCTACCTCCAGACCACCTCCACCAGCCTCCATCACGGCCCCGCCTTGCCCAACAAGAAACAAAAAGAGCATCACCAGAGACAAAGTGATCCCGGCCATTCTACCTACACTTAACGGATTAGCAGATCATCTAGACCCAGAAACACTAGTCAACGTGTACAACAAAATCATGCTAACTACCCTTGATAACATCGCACCCTTGAAACTCAGAAAAAGTAAACCCAAATCTCACCTAAATAAATGGTTTACCCCCAAACTAAAGGATTTGCGACTACTTAAGAGGAGCTGCGAAACAGCATGGAGGCTCACCCCTTCAGTAGACCATAAAATGAAACCAACAGAAATCTCCTCCCAATATAAAAAAGAAATCCATCTGGCCAAACAGAACTCCTTTAATAAGCGGATCTCCAACGCCAATTCAAGCATGAGGGAACTATTCACCATCCTCAAAGAACTAGAGTCACCCATCCCCATCCCGGATACATGCACCAAAGACAAAACTTGGTGCTCCAACATTCAGCTAGCCTTATCCAATAAAATCTCTCTACTCCAAACGAAAATAACCAAAAAGAAAGCTTCCCTTACTCATCATTCCAAGCCTAACAACCTCACTACAGACCCTACCCCAAAGACCCAGGACACAGTCACACGGTTCATGTTTTCCAAAACATCAATTCTCGAGGTGGAGAAAGTCATCCTCTCTCTTAAGCCGTCTAACTGCCAGGGTGATTCTTGCCCTGCCCAGCTTATAAAAGACGCAGCTAGAGATCTCTCCCCGTTTATTGCCAAACTTGTCAACTCTTCATTCACGTCCGGCACGGTACCCACCAATTTAAAACAATCCTGGGTACTACCATTGCTTAAAAAGCAAACGCTAGACCCTCTTATACCCACAAACTACCGCCCCATTACAACAGTCCCCTTCCTGCTCAAAATCCTGGATAAGATCGCCTACAATCAAATCCAAAGTTTCCTGGAACAACATAAACTCTTAGGAGAGCGCCAATCAGGATTCCGTCCACAACATGGTACAGAGACTGCCCTGATCGACCTAAAGGCACAAATAGATGAAATAAGAGATAAAGGTAAAATGGCTCTCCTCTTGTTGCTGGACCTCTCGGCGGCATTCGACCTTGTAGACCATGGAGTACTTTGCAGCCATTTAGACTCTGCCGCACATTTTTCCAAGGAGGCCATTTCTTGGATTGAATCCTTCCTCAGTGATAGGACCATGAGGGTGTTCTCCCCTTCGGCAGCGGCGGACCCAATCCCCATCCGATGTGGAGTCCCTCAGGGCTCATGCATCTCCCCGACTCTCTACAAGCCCCTTTTTGATGATCTGGACCATCTTGGTATCACCTACACCAACTATGCAGATGATACCCAGATTCTCCTCCCACTTTCCGGGGACTACAACAAGGATTTGGCCTTGGTGAACAGGGTGTATATCATCGTCCAGGCATGGATGGCAACCCACGGTCTATGCCTGAACGATGACAAAACAGAGTTGCTCATCCTAGGGACACATTCTAACATGAAGAAACTTAGTCAGGATTATACCTCATTTGAAATTGACGGGAACATTATCAAGGTTTCCAAAGATGTGAAGACACTTGGCTTCTATCTGGATGCCACCCTCTCTTTTGATAAGCAGGTGAAGTCATTGGCATCTGCCACCGCCTACACATGCAAGCTCATTAGAGCAGGCAAGCATTTTCTCTCCGATAACAACTGCCTTATCCTAGCAAGAGCATTAATCCTTTCGAGGCTTGATTATTGTAATGCCCTCTACATCGGAGCAAACAAATCCATTACCCACCGACTTCAAATTCTTCAAAACAATGCCCTACGAGCCGCCCTTGGTGTACCCAAAAGATCACATATTTCAAACATCAGGCGTCAAAACAACTGGTTATCCTCCCAAAACAAAATCCACCTCAAAGTAGCATCCCTTGTTCACAAAGCCTTGAACAATGCAGCACCAAGCTATCTCTGCAATAAACTCACAAAAAGAAATCACTCGCGCCCTGCCAGAACTGCAAATGCCAACAGCCTCATCATTCCTAGATTCAGGTTATCTAAGGCGGGGGGTAGTAGCTTCCCGGTGCAAGCAGCTCAATTATGGAATTCATTGCCTAATCCTCTACGCGAGGCACAGCCCTTCCCTAAATTCAGAACTAACTACATCAATCTGCTAAGGACTGCTAATGAATAGCCTATTGGCGCCCACTTATCCTTCACCCCACCCTAGAACATACATTTCATCATGATCTTTATGGTCCCACTCTCTTGTACATAGACTCTCTTATCATATTTTGTATCCATTCGGCATGTAAACCGCAACTGCTGCCTTCCTGTGATATTTTGCATTCTATAATTTGTATTTTGTATTTATACAGTGTATGTATCCCATGACCCCACCCTGCAACCTAAGCTTCGCATTTTTCTGTACTGCTACGCCCGGCTACCTTCGGGTTTGGTGCGCATTATAAGTGAATAAAAGAAACAAACAAACAAACCTTCACCGACACTTTTCCACGAACACCAAACATCCACCTGTCCTTCACCCCACTCACCCACCTCTCCTGCCACTCATCCATGACCCGTCTCACCATCACAGCCTTCACCTCATCCACACTCAAAGGCAACCTCACATCAACCGCTCCCCTCCTCATACCCTCACCCGCCGCCAGATCCACCAACTCATTACCCAAAATGCCACTGTGACTGGGGACCCACGCCAACTCCAAATCCATTCCCCCATGCACACACTGATCAATCTTCCTCCTGATATCCAAAATCACATCCTTCCTATCACCATCCCCTGCCACAATCGCCTGCAACCCACTCAATTAATCCAAGAACACCACCACCTTCTCATACCCCAACTTGCACACCCTATCTGATTTTATCTCCTGTAGTGGGTACATCCCCTTCTCATTGTCTGTGTCCACAGAGGTTTCGACTGCAGGAGAGGGTGCGAGAGTGGAGGACAGGGGTGCGGGCCCCTCTGCCTCTTGCTGGCTCAGCATCCATTGTGAGCTCGCTGCACCCCCCTCACCTTCTTGAAACATCCTCCACAACTCGAATATTGCCATACGGCTTGCTAGCTGCTTCCCCTTATACCTATAAGTGTGTCAACAGTTATTGCTGCACAACCTTGGAGAAACTTCCACATGGTGGCCATGGTTTGGTCAATTTACCCTTGGTGCTTTTAGTCCATTCTACACTATATTTACAAATCTTATGTTTATAAGGTAGGAAGGACTTGCACAGGTGCTGTAGGTAGGGGCATGTCATCCCTGCACTTCCCTTGATACATTGCTTTTGCTCTTACTTGACCTCAAATCGAAGATTTTATATTACGCTGTTAGGGGGAAATTGACAGTTTAATCTCTATGCTTTCAATTTACTAAGAGCTTCTGGCTACACAACCACCTATCAGGCGTGCTCCATGCACCGCCCCTTTACAATCTCTGCCTCCTCAGGCACACCCACAAATCTTTTGCATGTGCCTTCCACGCACCGCCACTGGACAACCTTGTCTGTCAATCTCAAGCTTGCCAACACGGATTCTTCACTGCCTTGTCTTCTCTAAGTGCTATGCACAAACCTACGGGTGACATCATCACTTCACTAAACAAGGTAGTGCTACAAATCACTTACAGCATGCACAATGCCCAACAAATACACGCAACACCAACAGAAACCCCATAGCTGTCTTCCTGCCTCCAGAGTATACCAATATTTGCTTGTGTTCAATCTGTACCTGCAGCGTCGCCTTGCTAATAACTGCCTCCTCGAGACTTAACCAGTCAAATCACCTTCCGCAATCTAGGTCAGATCCTTTGCTAAACCTTAAGGGGATACTGTCATCTATGACCCGAGCTAAAATGCCCAACCCACAGGAAATCCACTAGTTACATAACTTCTGTCATCCGTGCCCTTTAGTCAATAGTCTAGGTTGTTCACCAGAACTGTTTTACCTCGAAACTGAATGTGCCCTACCCACACAAAATGACATCTACCTCCACTCCCGTCCTTACTAATCTTGACCATGCTAGACTGTGCCAGACCATACTCGACGATACACGATACCATCCTCACCTGCTGCGTCCCCCAAAGCTGCCGCTTCACTCTTCTGGTCTGCCGGACTCCTGGCTCTGCAGCAGGAGAGTCGGTTTTGTGCCGGGCTAACGTAGCCCAACCATCTACTCTGCTACCAACTTGTTGGGATGGTTCCCGGTACGCCTGAGGTCATCTGGGGGTCCGTCCGACTCCCAAGGACCCAACACCCTTCCCCAGAATAGACGGAAGACTCAGCCTACGGCAAGTTCTGCGGTTTATTGCAAAAACGAACAGGGATCATAGAAGACCATCAAGATTCTCCAGTACATCTCAACTTTACAATGCATGCTCCAGAGTTTTATTGGGACACTGCGTCATCATCTGGGCCCTACCCCAAAATCCTACCCCCAGTGCGGATTGGGTGCAGAGAGTGGTATTGCTTATAGAGTACCCTATAGAGGTTCTTCTGCTGGCCCTGGCATGTAAGGTGGCTGGTCTGTCCCATCCCAAGAAACGATCTATTACATTGTTGCAGAGTAGTGGGCTTACCATTGGTTCTTGCCCCTTGCCGTCCACGTGATCGTGATTGGCTAGATCTGATCTCCTCAGGCTTGGAACTCGATTCGGTTCTCAGCTCTCTGTGCACCTCTTCAAGGTAATGTGAAACGATTGTGTCTGTATTGTATTTGGTATTGTACCACCTTTGCCTACGAGAGTGCGTAGCAACACTTGTTTCACTCTTCGTCTGGTTTGCTGGGATCGGCTCTTTTCCCACCACAGGTGAATGCCCATTGTCTGTCTCGGCTGCATCACTTGCTTATAGACCACAAAATCAAGCTCTTGGGTCTGAATTTATGAAGATGTATTCCATTTTCCTGCAGCTGGTCCCTTGTGGTCTAGAGTTTGGAATGGGACCGTGTATCTCTGACCTTGGCTGTGAGCCTACCTTGCGCTCCATGCAGCCTAAATCTGCTCCTCTTTTCTTGTGTTCTGTAGCTTGAGACCTTCAGTCATTTTTCTTAGACTTTTAATATGATTTATACATGCTCGTGCTATACTAAGTAACCTAGAAGCTAGTCACACATGGTCCTACCAGGCTCCATATATACTCCTATAGTTGCATAGGGTTATTTTCCTTAAGCATCTGCAAGCTTGCCCTGGATCTCTCGTTGCCTTGCTTTCTGCACTACTGCATTTGGCTAGTGAGAAAAATAATAAAGCTTTGACAGTATGCATATGTATCTGTCTTCTAGCTATAGAACTGTGTAAGCATGTTCTTCGTGTATGCAAATGTGTGTTTGTGTAATGCGGTGCTGGGCTGCGAGTGTGCTTCATGACTAACGCTGCTAAGTCGTGGTGTCACTAATGACATCAGCATCGTGGCTTCTTGATGCATAATCGAGACTGTCCATTAGGGTTTTGCCATCCACAATCTCTGTTGTGTCCCCTTTACCTGTAAAGATATGCACTGGATTAGGTTGGACTGGCTGACTGAGGGGATACCTTTCTGTATACGTGTCAGCTAGTAGTGAACTTGGTGTTCGTTCGAAATATGATGGGTGACTTTGAGTGTTCCTGGCTCTCTGTCCTGTCCTGTTCATGGGGGTGAGGAGGGGCATTCCTGGGACCCTCTCTTCACACTAAAGAGCACACGACCAAGTGCAGGTGGGAAGCTCCAAACAAGGCAGTGCAGTGCCTTCCTCATGAGAAATGTGTTACAATAACGGCTAAAAGTGCATTATTTGAGGGGGAAAAAGCCAAGAAATGTATAATTGGTTCTGCGGGGTAACGCATAAAAAAATCCAGCAGATTTCAAGCCACTAATAGTAACATTTTCCAACACATTTTCTTGCTGCCTTTGCCCACAATGTTTGCCAGCATTGCCACTATATAACACACTTTATGATTCCTACACTCAATATATATATATACAAATATATGCCAGTATTTTACCACTGATAGAAGACATTTTAATGTTTTCAGTGCCCATGTATATCAGTATTGTATGACAAATCTGTCGCCCTTTCTCCCCGAGGGGGAGACCCTTCTCATGGTGCCGGGGAGGTTAGGCCGCTACCCGATCGCCCCCCTGGGGGTGGTACTCAGCATACTGGAGGACATCATGAGAAAGCACGGTATGCCAACCACTCACCCACAACTCGGGCCAGCCCAAATTCCCACATGTACTGTTCCCTGTTACCCTCTCCCATGTATGTGTGTAAGATCAGTAAAATCAAGAATACTGAGACGAGTAAGATCAGGGATGACTTAACAAACTCCAAAGGAAAACACCAAGATGAAGAAGAGGCGCAGAGCCTTTAGGAATCCTCATGGGAACTGGACTGAGCAAGCTAGACATCCATGTTCATCATGCTTAAAGATGTAAAATGAACTGACCTGGTGGCCAGACCGACCCAGGAGGATCTGCAAGGCTGCAGGATACCCAGTGTGGAACAAAGAGGAAACAACTGACCGGAACGCGAGAACAGAAGAAGTGTCCATACCCGGTCTGCCAAGCACAAGCGAACCGAAGAGCTGGAAGAGCCGAAGACCAAAGAAGGGGAACAGTCGGACCGTGCAGTCGTCGAGAGACTCTCCATCCGTCCAGCACCAAACGCTGCAGAGCTTGCACAGACACAGTGGAAGCCAAGCGAGAACAGACAAAGCCAAACAAAGCAATAGAAGAGCTCGCCCTTGGCGTGCAAGACCCAACAGAGATCCAGAAGGTATCGGGGCAGTCATGGGTGGGGGGGGAAACAAAGGGTCAGAGAAGCCCGAAAATCAGGGTGGAGAGCCACATCCATCATTAGAGACGGCTTTACGTTATTTAAGACACGATAGTACCTGGCTGGATAGTGAACTAGGACTAACCATAGCACGACCTAAAGAGGAGAGGAGAGTCTAGGACCCACCATTAAAAGATGCCATCACCAATCCTGGCAGTATAATGAACCAGGTCTGTTTGAGCAAACCACTGAGAAACCTCAGGGCTGGGACCCTATCGAATAAAGTGATCTGAGTCCTTCCCCCTGGGATTGCAAAGTATATTGCGGAATCTGAGAAAGATCAGGGGAAGGGAGTCATTCCCCCTGGCATTGCAAAGTATATTGTGGAATCTGAGAGAGTTCAAGGGAAGGGAGTCCTTCCCCCTGGCATTGCAAAGTATATTGTGGAATCTGAGAAAGATCAGGGGAAGGGAGTCATTCCCCCTGGGATTGCAAAGTATATTGTGGAATCTGAGAGAGTTCAGGGGAAGGGAGTCCTTCCCCCTGGCATTGCAAAGTATATTGTGGAATCTGAGAGATCAGGGGAAGGGAGTCATTCCCCCTGGCATTGCAAAGTATATTGTGGAATCTGAGAGAGATCAGCGGAAGGGAGTCATTCCCCCTGGCATTGCAAAGTATATTGTGGAATCTGAGAGAGATCAGCGGAAGGGAGTCATTCCCCCTGGCATTGCAAAGTATATTGTGGAATCTGAGAGAGTTCAAGGGAAGGGAGTCCTTCCCCCTGGCATTGCAAAGTATATTGTGGAATCTGAGAAAGATCAGGGGAAGGGAGTCATTCCCCCTGGGATTGCAAAGTATATTGTGGAATCTGAGAGAGTTCAGGGGAAGGGAGTCCTTCCCCCTGGCATTGCAAAGTATATTGTGGAATCTGAGAGAGATCAGGGGAAGGGAGTCCTTCCCCCTGGCATTGCAAAGTATATTGTGGAATCTGAGAGAGATCAGCGGAAAGGAGTCATTCCCCCTGGCATTGCAAAGTATATTGTGGAATCTGAGAGAGATCAGGGGAAGGGAGTCATTCCCCCTGGCATTGCAAAGTATATTGTGGAATCTGAGAGAGATCAGCGGAAGGGAGTCATTCCCCCTGGCATTGCAAAGTATATTGTGGAATCTGAGAAAGATCAGGGGAAGGGAGTCATTCCCCCTGGCATTGCAAAAGTATATTGTGGAATCTGAGAGAGATCAGGGGAAGGGAGACATTCCCCCTGGCATTGCAAAGTATATTGTGGAATCTGAGAGAGATCAGGGGAAGGGAGACATTCCCCCTGGCATTGCAAAGTATATTGTGGAATCTGAGAGAGTTCAGGGGAAGGGAGTCCTTCCCCCTGGCATTGCAAAGTATATTGTGGAATCTGAGAAAGATCAGGGGAAGGGAGTCATTCCCCCTGGCATTGCAAAGTATATTGTGGAATCTGAGAAAGATCAGGGGAAGGGAGTCATTCCCCCTGGCATTGCAAAGTATATTGTGGAATCTGAGAAAGATCAGGGGAAGGGAGTCATTCCCCCTGGCATTGCAAAGTATATTGTGGAATCTGAGAAAGATCAGGGGAAGGGAGTCATTCCCCCTGGGATTGCAAAGTATATTGTGGAATCTGAGAAAGATCAGGGGAAGGGAGTCATTCCCCCTGGCATTGCAAAGTATATTGTGGAATCTGAGAAAGATCAGGGGAAGGGAGTCATTCCCCCTGGCATTGCAAAGTATATTGTGGAATCTGAGAAAGATCAGGGGAAGGGAGTCATTCCCCCGAGCTTTGTGAAGTACCTTGAGTGACATGAAGAAGGCTAGAGGGAGGGCGTCATCCCCCTAACAGTGTGAACTGCGAAACCAACTTGAGAGACTTTCTTTTCTATGAGCACTTGTGAAGTACTAATCCAGGAAAGCTTGGAGACTTTTGGCTGATTCTTTTGAAATACTCTTTTTGTTTTCATCACCAAGAGGTGAACATTGATCTACCGTCCAGAAGAAGGGAGTCATTATTCGGGACCAAGAAGATCCCTGTTTTCCTTAGTTTAGTTTATCCTGTAAGGGATGGAAAAAGGTTTTGACACAGGACAGTGGACTATTTACTTTAGACAGACTTTCTGACAGGATCCTTAGTGATTTGCTGAGCCAGGAAAACCCCTCTTAGTAATGGGGAAAGGTAGGTTTTCTCTTATTTTACATTGCAATAAAAGCCTTCAGCAACAATCATGCCACCTGTGTGTCAGTCTCCTCCTTCTGCACCCTTCCAAATGCCATTGCTGGATGTGTCCAATAATGCCAACAGTTGCCATAATTATCTGCACAGATACTCAAGCGTAACCTACTTGCATTGTTGTGGGTCCGATACCCGATCAGGCAGACTCAGCCTTTCACCCACCCCATGACCCCAGCTGGACTAATTGAGTTGCATGTTGCTAGTAATAACAGTGACTGATTATTACAAGCGCTTACAAGCTGGAGAATCTGGCATGAAGTGCTATATAAATCTTCACTAAGTACTCTGCACAGCCGAAATGAGTGTATGTCTAGCATATTCCACAACAGGACCATTTGCTTGGCTGGGTTCAGTAAGGCCAGTCTTTGGCACAATAACACCACGTGTTTTGGCTGTGGGCAATGAGGCATGCATATGCCACATTAAGAGAATGTGCACTGACTGTGCACAGTAAAGCCACTATTTGCCACAAGAACAGTCATGTTGGTTGTGTCCAGAAAGGCCAGTGTTCGTTACTGTAATAACACTCCTGTTCTCTATGAGCTGTGGAAGTTTCCTGATACATTGTGTCTTTTCCAAGATTATGCTACTATAGCAGATAGACCTGTGTAGAAAGCGTGGGATAACCACAGATTTCACTACATACAACAAATGCGGAGCACAGTGCAGTAGCTGCGCTTGCAGCATTGTATATCAAAACGATTTGAATTGCTGACCTTGACATATTATCATCATCATCGCGTGGCCTTTGCCATGGCTAGAATGCTCTCTAGCTCTTAGAGCTCGCACGTCTAATCTGGTAAAAACATTCATGTTTTACATTCATCTCCTATGGAGAGTTGAGATGCTTGCTGTTGGGACTGATTTTCTATACACTGGCCTTGAGACAGATGAATAGAAGGCCAACCTGTATTGTGATAGGGACATCTCTGGGAGATGTTGCCAAACAAGTTCAAGGTAGCAGTGACGAGTGGTCTAGGCTACGTCTCAAGAGGTAGTGAGCTTGTAAAGGGTCCACAATGAGTACACATAATGGGAGTCAAAAATTACTAAGATAATACGTATAAAAATATATTTATTTATGGCCAATCAACACTATGAAAAATGAGTACTATCAGGTAGAAGTATCACACACCACTAAAAATAGGATCCATGTATACAGTCACCAGAGTAGGGCATAATGCAGATCAAACCCCTGTAAAGGAAAGTACTACTACGCAAAGGCACTAACTTCTCGCTGTCAGGCTTTCCCCTCCTATCTCAGGTCCCCTTGATGCTAGGAAATTTCGCTGAGGCAGGTCTTGTAGGACAAGCTGGGGATCTCCCAAGTTCCAGGACTCAACTCGGAACGGCGGCATCTGTAGCACAGTAGCCCACACTCAGAGCTGGTTAGCCACAGGGCAGTCCCGGGGCACTTCCGAAGGCTTTCTTTGGAGTAGACATCAGGAATGGATGTTCCCTCCACTCCAAGGGTCACAGCTCCCTCGCAGGACTGCTGGAGATCGACAGAAAGACAGGGATCGTCCAGGACAGCAGCAGAAGTTGGTCACCAGGCCTCCTTCAGACTGGTCACCGGTCTCGTCACAGGTCTCGCAGCTGGACAGGATACTTGGCTCCTTCAGGATACTTGGCTCCTTCAGGTTTCTCCAGGATCTCTCCAGAGTGGGTGCCGGGGTCCTCTTCATATCCCAAAAGCCAGGTAAGATCAGAAACTCCCTCTAGGCAATAGTAGAAGTAGCCCCCACACGCAACCCAGCAGTGGTCCAATTAGGAACTGGTGGGTACACTCATGCACTCAGACGCACTGAAATCAGTTTGTGGATTGGGGCAAGACAGTCCCAGCCCACATTCTGCCAGCAAACACACACAGTCCTCCAGTAGCCCGCCAAATGATCCTGCTTTCCCGGCCACCGGAAGTACATATAAGGATTTTGTTGGCCTCCCAGGCCAGGCAGAAGGCTAAAAGACGAGATGGCCAAAGGACAAGTGTTAGGCGGAAACCTGTGCAGTTCCCTCAGGGACCACTGCAAAAGATTTAGGACTACAGGTATTTGGCAGTAAACCCACTTGGTAGCAGTCTGTACCACACAGATTCACTTGGTAGCTGTGGCTAAGCAGTCAGACCTCCCTCAAGAAGAGTTAGGCAGTATGTGGAGTATACAAAATAGGGCAACTTACACTGTAGAACAAGCAAACACTGAACAAGGCTTCGGTGTAAAGATATAAAGGTATTTATGTATAACAACACATCTATGGAAAACACTCTGGCCCTAATACGACAAACAACTTCAATCACAATTACTATCAGAAAAATATCAATCCCCCTAACAATAGTTCGACAAGTCTAGGTTCAACGGCATCACTTATTTGCAGACAGAGGTGTATGCTTTAACCTAGATGGCACTCTAGTATTCGTTAGGACGGGAGGGAAAAAGGCAGGTTATGAAATCACTCGGCACCAACACTTTTACGAACAAATGCAAGACAAGTAAGGCAGGGTCTACTGCAGATCACAAAGTTCAGAGGCCAGACCCACTCAGAGAGAGGCAAGGCGATATGTCTCAAAGTGTCTCAGTGGAAATGCGCTTCGAGTGTTTATCGCAAATTGTTCGGGAAAGATTGCACCAGTTCAGAACAGAAAGTTAAGAAAGCTTGGAGGCGACCCAATGGAGAGGAGAGGATTAAGACACCTCACTCTATCCGGCAAAAAGGGAAGCCAGGCGGACACGGTACCTTGTTTGTGGAGAGACAGCTCCGGCGGGGGCAGTTGTTCCTGGTGGTGGATGCACGTCGGGTCTTTGCCAAGAGAAGAGATGATCTCGTCGTCGAAGAAAAGTGGAAGATCGTTGCACCACCAGGGAAGAGACCAGCCGCGGAGTGCTCCGTCACAAGGCACCACCTTTTGGTCACGGTACAGGGGTAGTGGGTAGTGGCTATCCGGTTGCCGAGGTGCTCTGCACGGGCAATTCGACCACTGCGTCCTGGAGCGAAGAAAAAGAAAAAGGGGACTGGTTGTTCCCACCAGTCAGGGGAAGAGACTCTCCGGCAGGGAGATCTCCTCTGTTGTCGGGAAGTGGTGAGTCGGTTCAGCAGGGCTCCACCGGAGGTGTCGTCGTTGCAGGTCGGCTCAGCTTTACCCTCGTCGGATTCTTAGGTCCTGTGGCGACTTCTGAAGATCCAGTCCCAAAAGCCCTGCTTTTATGCAGAAAACCCCCATTCATTCAGCCTAGCTGTCAATCAAAACACGCTACGTGGTGAGCGGGGTGGCTCACCACTTGGGCCAATCACACCAGAGTGCGACTGGAGTTGGCAAGGCAACTCAGTCCAGGGTGCCTAAACCCCCTCCCACACCCCTGTGGTAACCCAGACAGAATGGCACCACTTTGGAGGGTCTCTGTACAGAAGCCCGCCAAAAGTGGAACAAAGGGCTCAACCTTTGGTTTAGGAGTCACAGAGACGAACACAGGCGCCATTTTAAAAACCGAGTTCTGGCAGAAAATACCACCCGATAGACTTATTTAAGACAAGTAAACCGGTGGTATGTTAGAGATTAACGAGAAAAAGTATTAATCTCCAACAATGGGAAGAATCCCATAGGGTTATATTCGGGGTCGAATATAACAAGTAGTTTCCACTGCCACCAGCCAAAACTCGACGAGGGGGGACGGGACAGTGCCCCCTCGAATAACAGACCCAGGAATAATCGAATTACCCCTACTAGTACGTCCACAATAGGATGGTTTGTACTAGTTCTGTTAGTAAATTTAGGTCTAGTAAAGCCAATGGTGACTTTACATGCCCGGGGAGACAGTAGTCAGTCCCCGGGTATGGAGTCTATGATGGAGGTCCGCTAGGACGCCCCAGTGTTACGGCACGGAGGGTGCGGTGTAACACACATAGAAAAACATATGAGACCCTATGGAGTAAAAGACCCTATAGCCCATCGAACACATTGGCATCCAAAGGAATTACACACACTTATGTCCAAGAGTGGGTGAAAAAGAGTCTCACTCTTGGCAGGGTGGAAAAAAACAAACTCCAGAAATCCAGCAAAGCTGCTGGGGGACTCACTAGGTTAGGAAATTCAGCCTAAACAGAGAATTCTCCCTAACACTCGCCCCCCCAGACTAAGGGACAGGAGGATTTAATCCACTCCTGGATGAATCTCATACCTCTAGTCGATGACATACATCCTAGAGAGACCATCAGCATTTTGGTGGTGACACCCTGACCTGTGCTCAATGGTGAAATCAAACCCTTGCAGGCAGATTGACCATCTCAGTAGTTTCGGGTTTTCCCCCTTTCATTTGCATTAACCATCTCAAGGGTTGGTGGTCAGTCTGAATGACAAAAGTAGAACCATACAAGTATGGCCTAAACTTCTTCAGAGCCCACACGATAGCAAAGCACTCTCTTTCGATTGTTGCCCACCTTGTTTCAGGATCCTTCAGCTTGCGGCTGATGAAGCAAACGGGGTGCTCCCTACCTTTCCCATCCAGTTGATTGAGCATGGCACCTATCCCTACATTTGAAGCATCTGTCTGCACAATGAAGTGTTGGCGGTAATCAGGAGCTCTGAGTCTGGGGCTTGGCAAAGAGCCTTTTTCAGGTTTTCAAAAGCCTGATTGCACTCCTCGTTCCATCTAACCTTTTTAGAAAATTTGGGTGAGGAGATGACATTCAGTGGAGAAGCTATGGTCCCATAGTTCTCGATGAAATTCCTGTAATACCCAATGAGGCCTAGGAAGGCTCTCACTTGGGTTTGAGTAGTAGGTGTTGTCCAATTTTGCACAGCTTCAATCTTACTGAGCAAAGGCCTTATTTCTCTACCTCCTACCTCATGTCCAAGATAGACTACCTTACTCTGTCCAATTTGGCATTTACTCGCCTTTATGGTCAGATTGGCTTGTCCAAGAGCCTGCAAAACATCTCTTAGGTGGGTTACATGTTCTTCCCAGGAATTGCTGAACACTGCTATGTCATCCACGTATGCCATGCAGAAGTCCTCCATCCCATTCCGAACCTGGTTTACCATCCGTTGAAATGTAGCAGGTGCATTCTTCAGTCCGAAAGGCATTACCTTAAACTGGCATAAACCAACGGGGGTAGAAAATGCAGTTTTCTCCTTGGCATGGTCTGTCAGGGCTATTTGCCAATAGCCTGACGTCAAGTCAAATGTGCTGAGGAACTTGGCAGCACCAAGTTTATCCACCAACTCATCCGTTCTTGGTAAAGGGTGGGCATCAGTCTTGGTGACTGCATTAAGAGCTCTATAATCCACGCAGAATCTAAGCTCTTTAGATCCGGCCTTTGGTACCAACACAACTGGGCTAGACCATGGACTAGTAGAGGGCTCTATTACCCCGAGATCGAGCATCTTGCTGACCTCACCTTTGATGTGGGTTCGTATGTTTTCTGACATTCGGTATCCTCTGCTTTTGACTGGCAGACAGTCACCAGTGAGTATGTCATGCTGGCCCCAAGGGGTCAAGCCTGGTGAGAGCGAGAACAGGGAGGCAAACTGATTCAACATAGATTTGCACTCTTCTTGTTGCTCGGGTGTCAGATTAGAAGAGAGATTTACTCCTTCAATTTTTTCGTCCAAAGGTAAGCCTCTGAGGAGATCCGGAAGAGCTTCACTCTCTTCTTCCTCCTCGGATGATGCTAGAAGCAACGCTCCTACATACGGTCTTGAGACATACGCTTTGAGTCGGTTGGTGTGGAAGACTGTCGGAGCCTCCTTGGGGTTGCCCAAGTCGACCAGATAGTTGACCTCTCCGACTTTACCCACCACTCTGAAGGGTCCCATCCATTTGTCTTGCAAGGCCCTCTGTCTTGTTGGGATCATAACGAGAACGAGCTGGTCTTGAGCGAACTCAACCATGTTAGCCTTTTGATCGTGCCAGTGCTTGACCAATGCTTGTCCAGCTTTCAAGTTATCGCTTGCTTCTGTCATCATGTGCGACATTCTCCTCTGGAGACCTATCACGTAGTCAGTCACTCTGACTGGCTTGGGGGAAGGAGCACTCTCCAACCCCTCCTTAATCAGGGCCAATGGACCTCTGGCGGGATGACCATAGAGAAGCTCGAAGGGAGAATAACCTAGTCCCTCCTGAGGGACTTCTCTATAAGCAAATAGAAGGCATGGCAGTAGAAGGTCCCACTTGCGTTTAAGAGGTTCCTCTAAAGCACCTATCATGCTCTTCATGGTTCCGTTGAACCGTTCTACCAATCCATTGGTTTGTGGGCGGTAAGCCGTTGAGAACTTGTAAGTAACTCCACAGGTTTTCCACATGGCTTTCATGTAGTGGGACATAAAGTTTGACCCCCTGTCAGAGATTACTTCCTTAGGAAACCCGACCCTGGTAAAAATACCAAGGAGGGCCTTAGTCACAGCCGGAGCTGTAACAGTCCTCATAGGAATTACCTCAGGATACCTAGTAGCATGGTCTACTACAACAAGTATAAACCTGTTGCCTGAGGAGGTTGGAGGATCGAGGGGACCAACAATGTCAATCCCTACTCTCTCAAATGGGACTCCCACAACTGGGAGAGGCACTAAAGGTACCACATTCTTGGAGCCAACCTTACCAGAGGTCTGTCAGGTGTGGCAGCTCCTGCAGTGTTTTTCCACTTCGGCCCCCATCTTTGGCCAATAGAAGTAGAGAGAGAGCTTTTCCTTAGTCTTCTTGAAACTCAAGTGACCAGCCAAAGGAATCTCGTGGGCTAACTGCGAGAACTGTGGTCTGTTCTCTTGGGGTACTACAAGTCGTTTGTAGTCTCCAGTTGCAGACTCGGTCAGTTCACTGTAGAAGAGGCCATCTTCCCAGTGCAACCTGTATTTCCCAGGCTCTTGCCCTTCAGCCTGAGCTTCTGCCTGGTGGCGAAGACCTTCCAGAGTTGGACATTCTCTCTGTCCCTTACTGAAGTCTGCCCTACTGGGTCTACCTTCTGCCAGTAAAGACTGCAGCTCAGGATGGTCAACAGGATCCAGATCTCCAATGAGTTCCTGGCCTTCCATTAGCTCTTCCTCAGAGTCTAATTCTACCACACAGGGTTGTACCTCCCTCTCAGCCTCAGCTGGAGGTGGAGTTACGGGTTTAACTTTGGACAACCGTGGGGAAGTCCTTGTTGGCTGCACTGAAATGCTGGCTGCTGGTCTCGAGTTAGAGGTCTTAGGTTTCCCTTTCGCTTCCGATTTTCTTCGAGACAGCGGCCGAAAATTCCAGTGGAGCAGGAGTGATTTCTTTCTTCATCATCTCCGGGAGAGTACCGCGCCTGGTCCTCTCTCTTGCAGGTCTGGTTATTGGGGAAGCATCTGCACATGCCCTCCAGCTAACTTGGTGAGGCGTTTGGGTGCCTTAGCAACATCCTCAGCCTGAAAAAACGATTTATCCACCACAGTTATGCTGGCCCCAGTGTCCCTAATGGCAGGAGTCTCCTGACCATTCACCTGGACACTGTCCTTATAATACTCTTTAGTATTATCGGGGACAGAATTATAGACATCTAAATTCTGTTGTTCCCACAACCCCAGAGATACTAAAGAAACGCTGGCTGAGACTCCAATGGGTTCATCAGCTAGCAGTAGAAAGTTTCCACTTGCCATTTGTACTTCCTCCTCTGGAGCGAAGGCTAAGGAGACAAGCTGGACCCCTGAAGGTTTACCCTTACATCTGGGATCTCCTTTCACGTGGTCAGTCGACCCACAAACAAAGCATTTCCCGAATGCTTTCTGGAATGGTGGCTTGTTCTGGCCTCCTTCCGGTTTGGCACCAGATGACACACTATTCTGCTGCGGTTTTCCCTGTGGCTTACCCTTCTGGTTTTGTTTGGGGCCCTCTTTGGAATTTGAGTTATTTGAATTCTCTTTTGAGTCTTTTTTAGGCTGTTTCCCCTTATCCTTTTTCTGAGTTGCCCCAGAATCCTTATGAGTAGCCCTGTTGGCAACCCATAGGTCAGCAGCCTTAGCTAGCTTCCGGGAATCCAATTCCTTCGAATCAGCCAAGTGCTGTCTGAGCTCAGGAGAACAGGCATCATGAATCGACTCCAACATAAAAAGATTCTTCATACCCTCATAAGTGTTCACTTTGTAACCCTTAATCCATCCCTCTAAGTTCTTCAACCCTTCACTCACCCAGGTAGCCCAAGGGGTACCATCATGCTTTTTGAGGGTTCTAAACCTCTTAAGATACTGGAAAGGGGTCTTCCCAAATCTAGCTATCAAAGCTAGTTTCACACTTTCGTAATCCTTCTTATCCACCTCCCCCAACTCCATTACCACATCAGTTGCAACAGGGGGAGCCTAGAGAACAACCAGGGAAGTAAATCATACCCGGTTATGTCCTGGAGCCCATGATTGTACTCAAACAGTTTTAACCAATCCAACACATCCAATCTCGGTTCATACATACCCACTAATTCCTTCGGCATCCAGGGTCTTTTGGGACTGGAGCTCCTAGAGGAACCAGAGGAGAGAGAAGCATTTTCCACAGACAACTTTTTCATCTCTAACTCGTGATTAAGTTCTATTTCCCTGACCCTTAACTCAGCTTGCTTCTGCTCAGCCTGGGCATTCATTTGTCTGAACTTGAGCTCTTGGTTTCTTTCAGATTGAGCCAAGAACCGTTTGTATTCTAATTCGAGCTTCATTTTTTCAAGTTCAAAATAAGCAGCTTTACATGTGGGACCTGGTATGGGCCCCGTAGGTACAGTAGGTAAGGCAGACAGAGGCTCAGAGTGGCTAACTTCATTAGGTTCACTTTCCTCTTCTGACTCATTATCAAGACTTTGATTCAGATCAATACCATTACTGTTTTCTACATTCGCTGGAGAAGTTGGTTCCTCTGAACCAGTACGCAGACTTTGGTTTCCCAGCAATCTCGCTATTAGTTCTACTTTCTTGCCTCTTACAGAAAGATTCTCTTGTCTACAGAGAGCTCTCAAACTCTCAGTAGTTTCACCTGACAAGGATTCTTGACTGCAAACTTCCAAAGTAGACATGTTTTTGAAAGTTGCTTTTTAGTGCTAAGCTTTGTGGTTAGTTATCCTAAAGTGTCGAAAAGCGCACTGTATACTCGATACAAATCCCACTGCTGTACACCAGTGTTAGGCGGAAACCTGTGCAGTTCCCTCTGGGACCACTGCAAAAGATTTAGGACTACAGGTGTTTGGCAGTAAACCCACTTGGTAGCAGTCTGTACCACACAGATTCACTTGGTAGCTGTGGCTGAGCAGTCAGACCTCCCTCAAGAAGAGTTAGGCAGTATGTGGAGTATACAAAATAGGGCAATTTACACTGTAGAACAAGCAAACACTGAACAAGGCTTCGGTGTAAAGATATAAAGGTATTTATTTATAACAACACATCTATGGAAAACACTCTGGCACTAATACGGCAAACAACTTCAATCACAATTACTATCAGAAAAATATCAATCCCCCTAACAATAGTTCGACAAGTCTAGGTTCAACGGCATCACTTATTTGCAGAAAGAGGTGTATGCTTTAACCTAGATGGCACTGTAGTATTCGTTAGGACGGGAGGGAAAAAGGCAGGTTGTGAAATCACTCGGCACCAACACTTTTATGAACAAATGCAGGACAAGTAAGGCAGGGTCTACTGCAGATCACAAAGTTCAGAGGCCAGACCCACTCGGAGAGAGGCAAGGCGATATGTCCCAAAAAGTGTCTCAGTGGAAATGCGCTTCGAGTCTTTATCGCAAATTTTTCGGGAAAGATTGGACCAGTTCAGAACAGAAAGTTAAGAAAGCTTGGAGGCGACCAAATGGAGAGGCGAGGATTAAGACACCTCACTCTATCCGGCAAAAAGGGTAGCCAGGCGGACACGGTACCTTGTTTGTGGAGAGACAGCTCCGGCGGGGGCAGTTGTTCCTGGTGGTGGATGCACGTCGGGTCTTTGCCAAGAGAAGAGATAATCTCGTCGTCGAAGAAAAGTGGAAGATCGTTGCACCACCAGGGAAGAGACCAGCCGCGGAGTGCTCCGTCACAAGGCACCACCTTTTGGTCATGGTACAGGGGTAGTGGCTATCCGGTTGCCGAGGTGCTCTGCACGGGCAATTCGACCACTGCGTCCTGGAGCGAAGAAAAAGAAAAAGGGGACTGGTTGTTCCCACCAGTCAGGGGAAGAGACTCTCCAGCAGGGAGATCTCCTCTGTCGTCGGGAAGTTGTGAGTCGGTTCAGCAGGGCTCCACCGGAGGTGTCGTCGTTGCAGGTCGGCTCAGCTTTACCCTCGTCGGATTCTTAGGTCCTGTGGCGACTTCTGAAGATCCAGTCCCAAAAGCCCTGCTTTTATGCAGAAAACCCCCATTCATTCAGCCTAGCTGTCAATCAAAACACGCTAAGTGGTGAGCGGGGTGGCTCACCACTTGGGCCAATCACACCAGAGTGCGACTAGAGTTGGCAAGGCAACTCAGTCCAGGGTGCCTAAACCCCCTCCCACACCCCTGTGGTAACCCAGACAGAATGGCACCACTTTGGAGGGTCTCTGTACAGAAGCCCGCCAAAAGTGGAACAAAGGGCTCAACCTTTGGTTTAGGAGTCAGAGACGAACACAGACGCCATTTTAAAAACCGAGTTCTGGCAGAAAATACCACCCGATAGACTTATAAGACAAGTAAACCGGTGGTATGTTGGAGATTAATACTTTTTCTCGTTAATCTCTAACAATGGGAAGAATCCCATAGGGTTATATTCGGGGTCGAATATAACAAGTAGTTTCCACTGCCACCAGCCAAAACTCGACGAGGGGGGACGGGACAGTGCCCCCTCGAATAACAGACCCAGGAGTAATCGAATTACCCCTACTAGTACGTCCACAATAGGATGGTTTGTACTAGTTCTGTTAGTAAATTTAGGTCTAGTAAAGCCAATGGTGACTTTACATGCCCGGGGAGACAGTAGTCAGTCCCCGGGTATGGAGTCTATGATGGAGGTCCGCTAGGACGCCCCAGTGTTACGGCACGGAGGGTGCGGTGTAACACACATAGAAAAACATATGAGACCCTATGGAGTAAAAGACCCCATAGCCCATCGAACACATTGGCATCCAAAGGAATTACACACACTTATGTCCAAGAGTGGGAGAAAAAGAGTCTCACTCTTGGCAGGGTGGAAAAAAACAAACCCCAGAAATCCAGCAAAGCTGCTGGGGGACTCACTAGGTTAGGAAATTCAGCCTAAACAGAGAATTCTCCCTAACAACAAGCAAAAGACCTTGTGGCATGGCCATGTTTGGACACTAGCCACAGTTAGTAGGTAAGCACGGTAAGGCTAAAACGAAAAGCACCCAAAAATGGTAAAAAGTCACTGCTGCCCCCCAGCTTGTCCATTTAGTACACCTAGAGTAACCAAACATCCTCTGAGTGTTAGACTAGAGCAAAACAAAAATGCACCCCATTACACTGCAGTGTGAGATACATTGTACAATGATAAAAGTTACAAAAGTTACCAAATAGTAACATCAGTATCAAGGCTAAGGGAAACAATGTTTCCCAGAACTGACAGCCTGAAGGACATGTCAGTTTCCACATAACAGATGAGCAAAAGCCAGTGTAGTGAAGCTTAAGGCTTCCCTCACTGCGCAAGTGAACGCCAGATTTAAAAATAAAAAGCAAAACATTTGGGGAGTCCATTAAAAATTGAAAAAAAGGTGCAGTAAAGAGAAATCTTTCCTCCTGGGCCTCTGTTTAACTGGTTTTTGCTCGTGGTTTGAGCCCCCTGGCCTGGCCTGCATCCATTGGCCCCACAGCTTCCCGGCTTCCCTTCCTCCCTGCTCCCGCCTCCCATCCCACCCCGAGCCCCTAATAGGTTGGATCACTATTCATAACTGACCACCCCAGGGCAGCCCTCTGCCCGGCAGCCCCTGCGGCAAAGGGCCCCAAGGCAAAGGGCGGCTCCAACAGAGGTGGCTCCAGAGAGTGTCTGCAGGTGTGCGCAGGGGAAGCCAAGGAAGCCAGCAGTCAACAGACACCAACAAAAACTGTAAGTGTAGCATTGGTTGGGTTGTAGAGCAATTAGTCTACTCCAAAAAGCTCCTGCCACGCTATCTTACCTTTCCATAACGTAGCCTGCCATAGACTTACACCATGCACACTTAGAGATTTGTGACCACCAGCCTAAATCTATTCATGGCTGGACTGTAAATGTTGCCTTGCATTACATACTCATATAATTGCCAATGTTAACAAGTGCCACACCTAGAGAGAACTGTGATGATTAGCATGCGTCGCATTTAGACAGGTGTAACAATGTTCGCTTCTGCCACTCTTGGACGGACTTCTTAACTTTAGCCTGCATTGCATCTAGATAGGATTATGAATGTTAGCATGTACCACACTTAAATGAAATTGTGAATGTTAGCATGCTCCACACTTGGATGGAATTCCTAACTTTAGCCTGCATCTCATCTAGATAGAAATGTGAATGTTAGCATGTGCCACACTTAAATAAAATTGTGAATGTTAGCATGTGCCACACTTAGATGGAATTCTTAACTTTACCCTGCACCAAATCTGGATAGGATTGTGAATGTTAGCATGTGCCGCACTTAAATAAAATTGTGAATGTTAGCATGTGCCACACTTAAATAAAATTGTGAATGTTAGCATGTGCCACACTTAGATGGAATTCTTAACTTTACCCTGCATCAAATCTGGATAGGATTGTGAATGTTAGCATGTGCCACACTTAGATGGAATTCTTAACTTTACCCTGCATCAAATCTGGATAGGATTGTGAATGTTAGCATGTGCCGCACTTAGACGGAATTCTTAACTTTAGCCTGCATGGCATCTAGATAGAAATGTGAATGTTAGCATGCGCCACACTTAGATGGAATTCTTAACTTTACCCTGCATCAAATCTGGATAGGATTGTGAATGTTAGCATGTGCCGCACTTAGACGGAATTCTTAACTTTAGCCTGCATGGCATCTAGATAGAAATGTGAATGTTGGCATGCGCCACACTTGGATGAAATTGTGAATGTTAATATGTGCCACACTTAGATGGAATTCTTAACTTCACCCTGCGTCAAATCTGGATAGGATTGTGAATGTTAGCATGTGCCACACTTAGACGGAATTCTTAACTTTAGCCTGCCTCGCACCCAGATAGAAATGCAAATGTTAGCATGTGCCACACTCATATGGAATAGTGAATGATAGTAAGCATCACACCTAGACATAATTGCAAGGACAGCAATGCCAATTAACCAATCCACTAACAATGTCAACCCTCTGCATACACCTCTCAAACTCTAACCAAACATAACCACAAGCCTACAACACAACAATCCGCACAAACTTCACTACACTGCAACAACAAAACAAACCACATATAAACTCACACAGCAGCACACGACGACTACCGACCGTAAAACACCCCAAGCCAACCAACGGATCGAGGCTGCCAACAGCACATCACTGCTCTCTTGAACTTTTCCAGCGTATTCCCACTAACTCACCCACCCTTCCCTTTTCACAGCCGCCAGAGCGCCAGGGGACCACTCCGGTGGTGATAGTGTGCGGTACAAATATCCTTTAACATTAACACCCCCATTCTATGGTTCTCTCCAGAGCCAACCCCCATTTTATGGTTGTCTCCAGAGCCACCCTCATTTTATGGTTCTCTCCAGAGCTACCCTACCAATCTACAGTTCCATCCAGAGCCGCCTCCCAATCTATGTTTCTATCCAGTGCCACCCCCCAATCTATGGTTCTCTCCAGAGCCACCTCCCAATCTATGGTTCTATACAGTGCCATCGCCCAATCTATGGTTCTCTCCAGAGCCACCCTCATTTTATGGTTCTCTCCAGAGCTACCCTCCCAATCCTCGGTTCTCTCTAGAGCCACCTTCCCAATCTACGGTTCCATCGAGAGCCGCCACCCTCCCACCCCAAATCTATGGTTCTATCCAGAGTCAACCCCCAAATCTATGGTTCTATCCAGAGCCACCCCCCAATCTATGGTTCTATCCAGAGTCAACCCCCAAATCTATGGTTCTCTCCAGAGAATATTTGTTACTATACATTTAAATTTGATATAAGTTTGTGTCCAAAAAAGTATTTGAGATTCAGGCTTAAACATCCTATTTCACGAATGTTTTACACAATGTCATAAATGTAATAATGTTTGATAGCTGAGAGGAGGGAACACACTATATCTCTTATATTTGCTTGGCATATTTTTTTTGCAACTTTTCTATGATAACATAATGGTGAAGCAGAATTCAAACCAAGGTATTTATTATTAATTCCAAATTGCAATGCACCATTAAGCAGGGGAAAGACGCATACCACTAGGTTTGTTCTCATTATTATATTTTTAAATTATTACAGCTTTTGCTCAGCAAGTCTGAGTTATCTCTTTTTATTCCAAAGACATGAGAAGGCTGAAAAGAGTTTATTTTATTAATATTTATTTTAGATTATTAACCTATAAACTGTATTCAGGTTTCAAAATTGCATTTTTTATGAAGAAATGTAATCTGGTGGGCAGGACTGAAATGGATTCCTTTGGATCCTGCAGTGTGTTAGTGGAAAACTGTGCAAGAATTCATAGCTCAGCACTAGGTCTGTTGATTTTTAGGTTTTCAAATAATATCTAGAACATCTGCTTTTTTTTTTTCCTTCAGGTAATGGACTCATCACCAAACCCGAGAGCCCGAGAGAATGTGCGTTCTGCGATCAGAGCTTTATGGAGCAATCTGAACTCATGACACACTTGGAGATCCATGTCATTGAGAACTCCTTTACCTGTAGGATCTGCAGCAAGCATTTCACTGAGATTCCTGCTCTAATCATGCACCAGAGCTCCCACACAAGTGAGAAATGCTATAAATGTGCAAAGTGTGAAAAAAGCTTCACTTCGAGTTCACATTTATGCAGGCATCAGAAAGTCCATACTGGGGAGCGACCTTACCAATGTACAGAGTGTGGGAAAAGCTTCCCTCAGAAGACGCATTTGGACACACATCTGAAGGTCCATACTGGGGAACGACCATACCCGTGTACAGAATGTGGGAAAAGCTTTGCTAAGAGTTCAGGTCTGCACAGGCATCAGAGAATCCATACTAGGGAGCGACCTCACCAGTGCTCAGAGTGTAGGGATAGCTTTGCTAAGAGTTCAGATCTGTATGCGCATCAGAAAATACATACTGGAGAGCGACCGTACCAGTGTAAAGAGTGTGAGAAAAGCTTCACCCAGAGGTCATATCTCTACAGCCATCTGAGAATCCATACAAAGGAGAAGCCCTATGAATGCAAAGAGTGCAAGAAAAGCTTTAGTCAGTCTTCAACCTTGTACTACCATCAGAGAAGCCATACAGGAGAGAAGCCCTATGAATGCACAGAATGCAAGAAATGTTTCACTCGCTCCTCAAACCTGATCCAGCATCAGAGAATCCATACAGGGGAGAAGCCCTATGAATGCACAGAAGGCATGAAAACATTCAGTCACTCCTCAACCAGGAACAGACATCAGAGAATTCACACTGTGAGAACGCCTTTGAGTGCACAGGTTGAAATCAAAGCTAAAGTAAGTCCTCAACCGGGAGCATGCTTTGGCGTGTTCATGCCAGGATGTAGTAACGTTTCATAAAATTGACAAATCCTAGGGTACGTCAGAGATGCCACACGAGGAAATCCTCAGGGGCTGCATCTTGACCACCATCAGAAGATCCATTCTGGGAACAAGTGCCAGGAGGGCACGGTGTGTGGCACGTACTTTAACCATTTGACTGCTCAAACCACAGAAAGAACCCTGTACTGCTGGTATAAACAATGTCCTTGGTACACAGCCAGTCTGCTGATTAGCAATTAACACATGAATTGCAACATGAAGGGCAACTGAAATCTTAGCATAAAACCAATTGTGATTACACAGGATTGTTTACATTGACTAATTATAATATTCTGTCATAGAGCTCTGCAGACCCCTGCACGCCTTGTGTCTGGTGTAAAGCTGTCACGGCAAGCGCATTGTGCACAACTACTCCACAGCATAGACACACAGGAAGCTCTGCAAGTGCTCATTATGTTCCAGTGCCAGAGCCCACCAGGGCGAGGACCCATAGATGCTGAAATGCACTGTTGGGGCCATGGGCACAGTAAGTAAAGGAATTAGTGCCTAGAAATGGGGAAACTCCTGCATGCAAAGATGGAGAGGATTATGAAATGGCAGAATACATAATCGTAATCTTCCATAATGTGAGTCATAATGACCAGTAGCAGTGATGAAGAAGTTTGTTGCAAGTAGGAGAAAGGGTTGAAGGACTAAAGGTAACTTCACTGGCCCGCTTAGTTTTGGGACTCACATATAAGGCATCAATATGAGATTCTGAAGGTATTAGTATTAGGATTTTATGGGGTCTGGCAGCTGTGACTTGTGGGGAAAAGGGAACTCGTATATTTCTGAAATCTAGGAATAAACTTGAAGACATGATCTCACAGAAAGTTGACAAAGTATTTTTTAGAAGAGCAAAAAAGGGTGAAGTTGGCGTAATATTTGTTTGAGCTTCATTGAGTTCTATGGTACAGTCTAGACATTACAAGGCAATTATTGTAATTGTTCTTTTAGAACACGCTTAATACCAGAGGACTAGTTTCTAAGCTCGGGACTGGGATTATGACATCTGTTGCGCTGCGTTGTCTCGCTTCCAAGACAAACGCCTTTCCCCTGAGCTATCCTCCAGGCCCTACAGACGTCTGTGTCTGTTCCCTCGTGTGTGTTCCTCACATTGTTTTCTCATTTGCTGTTCTCCTTTTTTTACTGCCCCCGATGTACTCCCCAGCCCCGCACTATGAATTAAAGAGTATTGTATTAAAAAAATGTTGGGACATAATTGATGATGATACATCATGTTCATGAAAGTATGCTAGCTTTTTGTACGAGTGAGTGATGACTATACATTCCCAGGGGATACAATCCAGCAAGTAGCTCTGATCCTGATTGTGAGGCGCCCTCCTCATGAGACATAGCAATCACACCGGACCACAGCGGGGGAGAGCATGAGGTGACATTCTGCTGCCTGCATTACTGAAAGTAATTTTAATTATTTGTAAAGCGCTTATACACAAGTGAAGTGCTTCAAAGCGTGAAGGGAACAAGAGTACAGAGTCTTTCGAGGGGATTGGGTCCTCCGAGGTATTCCATATCTATGACAGGTAATGTCCACAGCTGTGTTGCTTCGGAAAACTTTCGGCGTCTGCGTCGATGCGCCATCCCCGAGGACGACCTGCGACGGCCGACGTCACCCGATGTGATAAGTAGGACGCACGACGCCCATAGCCTCAGTTCCGTTTTTTCCGCGAACGTGCTCGTTTCTTGAATCTCGATACGCCTCAACTCTTTGTAGTTTGTTGTATTCTTCTCGGTTCTTGGAACCTGTTCGGTTTTTGTGAAAACCTGTTTGTGACGATGTTTACCTCGTCTTCAACCCTGCGTCCGGGCTTCAAGAAATGCGGCGACTGTGGGTCCAAGATGTCGGTCACGGACTCGCTCGACGCCTGCCTCTGGTGCCTCGGGGAGGCCCATGATACGGACTGTGTCGACTGCCAGTCACTCACGGCCAAGGCCTTGCGGGAGCGTAAGAAGAAATTGTCGGTAGGTCGGGTGTCTAAGCCCCGGAAGTCGAGGTCTACGGGGCTTTCGACGGATGACTCGAGAGGCGACTCTCCGCGTCATTGTCGGAAGTCCAGTGGGTCTCCTTCCAGGAGTCGGTCTCGCCACTCCTCTGCCTCTTCGAGGCATTCCCGGAAGCGCCGGCATCGGTCGCCTTCCCAGTCCTCTTCCGAGGACTCCGCCCGTCGGCGGGTCGCTTATCCCACCATGCAAGCGACACCGGAGGAATGGGCTTCCTTCGGGAAGCAGATGTTAACGATTCTTGAATCGCAGGGTACCGGTCCGTCCGCGCCTCCGAGTGGGGTCGGTCGGCACCGGTCGAGAGACACCGCTCGTACGCCTTCGGGCTCGAGTGGTCGGCACGGCTCGCGGGAGATGTCCCGCTCGGACAAGGGTAGCCGTTCTCGCCATGCCCGTTCCAGGTCCCGGTCTTCGACGCGCTAGAGACCGCGTGATCCTGTGCCATCTTCGAGGAAGACGTCGACGCCTGTGGCGCCGAGGTCATCGACGATCTCTCTCGAGGCTCCGCCTCCGAGGGGGTCATCGACGCTGTCGGCACCTAGGTCGTCGCGAGACGCGCTCGGAGCTCCGGCTTCGAGGCCTGTGTCGACGCTGTCGATGCTGGCGGCACTGCAGCTGACGTCGACGCCGACTCGTTCGGCGCCCTCGACGCAAGGCAGTGGTGTCGGAGGGGCCCCGTGGTACGGGGTTAGCCCCTAGAAAGGCACTGGCTAAGGTCAGGCATAGCTTTGGTCCCCAGGTGTCTTCCTCTCACCGCCTGGAGTACATTTCAGAGGGTGATGAAGGCTCTGATGAAGGCTTGGTTCCGGTTACGGTGCCAGATGAGCTTCTCTCGGGCCATAGCCAGTTTGATGACCTGAGGCAGTCACTGCATGATGCCAGTGGACTGGGCACCTCTCCGGAGGTGGAGTTTTGTAGGCCGGAGCCTGGCACTCATGCCGATTCTTCGTACCGGTGGCTTATGTCTCGGGTCACCGAGTACTTGGGATGGTTGGCTCCCCCAGGGGAGTTTGTTCAGGATGATCTCACGGACATCCTTGATCTTGGTCCCCCCACTGACCCGGTACTGCCGTTTCATTTGGCTCTGCAGAGAAGGGTGGCGGTGGCTTGGACTGCTCCGGAGAGTCTCCCGGCAGTGGGCAAGTCTTTGTCGCGAAAATACCGTCCAGCCAGTAGCGACCCCTGGTACTTGACCAGACACCCCACTCCGGAGAGTTTGGTGGTGCAGGCGGCTACGGCCCCTGCAAAGCAGGCGTCGTACCCTACCATCCCTCCGGATAGGGACGACAAATGTTTTGACGGCTGGGCGAAGAAAGTGTTTTCTTCAGGGGGTATGGCGCTTCAGGCGGCCAACTCCATATGTGCCTTGTCTCGTTTCACACACACTCTGTGGAACTGTGTTGCTTTAGCGGCTGAACATATTCCCGAAGGTGACGAAAGGGGTGGTTTCCTTGCTATGGTTCAGGATGGCAAGGATGCCATGTGTGAGGCTGTTCAGTCGGGTTTGGACATGGCAGATTGTGTCAGCCGGTCCATGACGGCGAGCACCGTAATACGCAGGTTTGCGTGGTTACGGAAGTCTGGGTTAGCTCCTGATGTGCAGTCCCGGCTCCTCAACATGCCCTTTGACGGTGAACATCTTTTTGGCAGCAAGGCTGACGAGAGCCTTGAGAGGTTGCAGACCTCCAAAGCTGCAGCGAAGTCGTTGGGCGCTGCAGTTCGACAACCTCCGCCTTTTCGTCCTAGGGGACAACAATGGAGGGGAGGTTCCTTTCGCTATTACTCGTCCTTCAGTAAAGGTGCCAGAGTTGAAAAACAGGGTACTCGTGGTGCCAAGGCCGCTCGGGCTGTTGCCTCTTTGCCCTCAGGCAACGCCGCAGCTGCTACCACTCAGTCATGAAGCCAGGTCCCATGGTTCGCCGGTTGGGGGAAGGCTGGCGCAGCATCTTGTAGAGTGACGTGCCATTACTTCAGATGTGTGGGTTCTGGAGATCATAACCCACGGCTACTGTCTTCCCTTTCGGCAGAGGCCTCGCGACAATCCACCTGGGAACCTCTCTTTGAATAGTCCGGATCCGCTCCTTGCACAGCAAATTCAAGTACTGCTGGAGAAAGGCGCCATAGAACTGGTGCCTGTAGCAGAGAGGAACAAGGGATGGTATTCCCCTTATTTTTTGATTTCGAAGAAAGACGGGGGATTGAGACCCATCATGGACTTGCGCGGTTTGAACAAACTCCTCAGGAAGGACAAGTTCAAGGTGGTTACTCTCTCTCAAGTCCTCCAGGCCCTTCAACTTCAGGACTGGTTGGTGTCTCTCGACCTCAAGGACGCTTACTTCCATGTGCCGATCCATCCCAAGCACAAGAAGTAGCTGAGGTTCGCGGTTGGAGACTCGCACTTTCAGTTTCGGGTCCTGCCGTTCGGATTGACCTCCGCCCCGAGGGTTTTCACCAAGCTCATGGTGGTGGTGGCAGCGCATCTCAGGAAAGGGGGGATTCACGTCTACCCCTACCTGGACAATTGGTTGATCAGGGGGAGCTCTCCCGAGCAAGTCCTGGATCATCTGTCCGTCACCTGCCACTCCCTTCACAAGCTGGGCTTCTCCCTCAATTTAAAGAAGTCCCATTTGACGCCAACACAGCGGCTCCAGTACATCGGAGCAGTGCTCGACACATCCCTGGGGCAGTGTTTTCCTCCCCAGGTGAGGGCTCTTCACATTCAGCAGATGGTGCACATGCCTCACGGGATGGGGAGCTCATGCCAACGAGTTGACAGTCAGCGGTCGTTGGTCTCCGTAGGAGTCCAGACTCCATATCAATCTGTTGGAGCTGAGGGCCGTCAGGCTTGCCCTGAAGGCTTTTCTGCCGACTGTGCGAGGAAAGAGTGTCCTGATTCTAACTGACAACACGGTGGCCATGTACTACCTCAACAAAAGGGGGGGCAGGGTCACTTCCTCTGTGCAGGGAGGCGATGCAGCTTGAGTTCTGGGCCATCCAGCAGGAAGTTTCGATCTCGGCTGTTCATCTGGCCGGAAAAGACAACGAGACGGCGGACGCACTGAGCAGGCAGAGCACGATCTCTCACGAGTGGGAGCTGGCTCAGGAGATTCTCCTGGAGATCTTCGCCCTTTGGGGGACCCCTCAAGTGGATCTCTTCGCCTCCAGTGTCAACCGGAATTGCGAGAGGTTCTGCTCGTGGGAATTTCCTCCAAAAGGAGCCTTTGGAGACGCGTTCATGGTGGAGTGGTCGAGTGGTCATTCCCACTGCTGTACGCGTTTCCTCCAGTCCCCGTCATCCCGCAAGTACTGTGGAGGTTACGGAGGTTCGGTTCCCGGATGATCCTGATTGCTTCGGCGTGGGCCCGGAGGATGTGGTACCTGGACCTTCTCGACTTGTCCATCTGCCCTCCATGTCGTCTTCCCTACCGAGACGATCTGCTCTCACAGGAGGGGGGTCAGGTTCTCCATCCAGAGGTCAGATCCCTCAACCTTCACACTTGGCTTCTGAAAGGTTGAGGTATAAGGATTGGGACCTCCCTGAAGACGTGATGGAGGTGTTGCTCTCGGCCAGGCGGCCGGCAACAAAGTCTCTGTACCGTTGCGTTTGGAGAAAGTTCTGTGACTGGTGCAGAGTTAAGAATGTGGATCCTTTTGAGTGTGACATTCCCATGGTTCTTTTTTGCTTTCCTTGGCCCACAGGGGCTTGCAAGTGGGGACCATTAAAGGTTACCTGGCGGCGCTGTCCATATTTAAGCGCTCGTCTGAAGAATGTTCCTATTTTAAGATTCCTTTAATTTCTCAGTTTTTGAAAGGGCTCACTAATGTGTTCCCTCCGTAGCCTTTTCTGGTGCCTGGTTGGGATTTTAACCTTGTTCTTAAGTTTCTTATGGTTGCTCCGTTTGAGCCTTTGCATTCTTGCCTTTTGAGACTGTTAACTCTGTAAACTGTGTTTCATAAGGACAGGGTTGTCCTTAGAGTTCGTCCTTCCTTTCTTCCGAAGGTGGTTTCGGAATTTCATTTGAGCCAGAAGGTTGTTCTTCCGGCGTTCTATCCTCCTCCACATCCTAGTAAGGAAGAGGAGAGGCTCCATAGGCTTGATTCTAGGAGAGCGTTGAGCTTTTATATTTCGCGCATGTCCCGGGTCAGAGTGGACGATCAACTTTTCATTGGTTACGCTGGAAAGCGTTTGGGACAAGCTGTGACGAAACAGACTTTGTCTCGTTGGATTATTTTAGCTATCTCCGACTGTTAACGCTTGGCGGGTAAGGACCCTCCGGCTGGCTTGCGGGCCCATTCTACCAGGGGAGTGGCTGCGTCTACTTCCCTGCAGAGGGGTGTTCCTATTCGTCACATCTGTGATGCAGCCACCTGGGCTTCGGTACATACTTTTGTACGTCACTACTCAATTCCATCCGAGGGCAGGATCTGGCCTTTGGCAAGGCAGTCCTTTATTCCGCAATTTGATTGGGCATGCTAAATTTGTGTTCTAAATTCTTTTCCCACCTCCTTGCTTGGTACTGCTTTGGGAGTCTGTCATAGATATGGAATACGTCGGAGGACCCAATCCCCTTGAAGAACAAGTTACTCTCTTACCTGGTAACGTTCTTTCGATGGGATGGTCCGACGACATATTCCATATCGCTCCCTCCCTACCTTCCCCGCTGCAGAATTTCTTATGCCATTGCAGCTTGCGTTCCACAAGGCCTTGTGTGTCTGACTGGCAGAAGACTGGTGTCACACGTTCTGGGGGAAAAAACTACAACTGAGGCTATGGGCGTCGTGCGTCCTACTTATCACATCGGGTGACGTCGGCCGTCAGAGTAGGTCCTCGGGGACGGCGCATCTACCTCATCGACGCAGGACGCAGACGCCGAAAATTTTCCGAAGCAGCACAGCTGTGGACATTACCTGTCATAGACATGGAATACATCGTCGGACCATCCCATCGAAAGAACGTTACCAGGTAAGAGAGTAACTTGTTCTTCTTAGGGCTTGAAGTTTCCGAATGAGCTAACATACTAGGCTTGACGGCATTACTACTAGTGAAGTGCATGACAAGAAGGAAGGAGAGAAAGGGGGGAGCAGAGAGAGAGGAACATTCATTCCTTGAACTACCGTACTAGGCCAACGACCTTTCATATAGTGCAAGTGCATGACCAAGAGTGAGGTGATAGGGGGGGAGGAGAAGAACAACTACCGTACTGGGCCTAGCGAACTAGGCCTAGTGCATTCTGGTAATGTAAGTGCGCAGACAGGAAGTGAAAGGGGAACAAGTGCGCCCAGTCCAGCAGGGCCTTGGGTTAAGTGCAGAGAAGTTACACTTTCCATGGAACGAATTCCAGAAGTACACTAGTTGTGAGCAGAGTGCAGGGGCCTGGGGGCAAGTGCAAGGACTGGTGGGGGAGCCTTAGACCTGTGAGGCTCTGTAGGTGCACCAGGAGACCAGTCAGCAAAAACGGAATGGAGTTAGGGAAGAGAAAGAGGAGGGAATAGAGAGGAGGTTAACAAGGGCGAGGGAGAGAGAAAGAGGAAGAGAAGAGGAAGGTCTGGAGAAGTGTCCGGAACTTAAGGATATCGGGCTCAAGACGGAGAGGGGCAGGGCAAGTGCCATGAGCTGCTAGGTCTAGATTCTGTGTTCTCACCTGTTTCTTCCATCATCATGTAGACGGATACCCACAGACCCCTCTGAGCAGATGAGACCCCTCTATCGCATCCAGATAGAAATGTGAATGTTAGCATGCGCCACACTTAGATGTAATTCTGAACTTTAACCTGCGTTGCATCTAGATAGAAATGTGAATGTTAGCATGTGCCACACTTAGATGTAATTCTGAACTTTAACCTGCGTCGCATCTAGATAGAAAAGTGAACGTTAGCATACGCCACACTTAGATGGAATTCTGAACTTTAGCCTGAGTCGCATCTACATAGAAATTTGAATGTTAGCATACGCCACACTTAGATGGAATTCTGAACTTTAGCCTGCATCGCATCTAGATAAAAATGTGAATGTTAGCATGTGCCACACTTAGATGTAATTCTGAACTTTAACCTGCGTCGCATCTGGATAGGATTGTGAATGTTAGCATGTGCCACACTCAGATGGAATTCTTAACTTTAGCCTGCGTCGCATCTAGATAGAAATGTGACTGTTAGCATGCACCACACTTAAATGAAACTGTGAATGATGACGAGTGCTAATCGTGATCATTAGCCTGCCTCACATCTGGACAGAATATTGAAAATTAGCAAATGCCACACTCTGATGGAATAGTGAATGACAACAAGCATCACACCTATACATAATTGCAAGGGCAGCAATGCCAACAAACCAATCCACTAACAATTTCACCCTTTGCATACACTTCTCAAACTCTAACCAAACACAACCACAAGCCTAAAACGCAGCAATCCGCACAAACTTCACTAACTGCAACAACAAAATAAACACACATAAACTCGCACAACAGCACACGACGACTACCGACTGTAAAAC
The DNA here is from genome assembly GCF_040938575.1 of Ambystoma mexicanum. NCBI lineage: Eukaryota > Metazoa > Chordata > Amphibia > Caudata > Ambystomatidae > Ambystoma > Ambystoma mexicanum. Next base: position 1,548,852,721 of record NC_090931.1, read on the forward strand.
ACCCCAAGCCCAGCCAACGGACCCACTGGGCTGAGGCTGCCAACAGCACATCACTGCTCTCTTGCACTTTTCCAGCTTATTCCCACTAACTCACCCCCCTTCCCTTTTTCAGAGCCGCCAGAGCACCAGGGGACCACTCCGGTGGTGATAGTGCATGGTACAAAAAAATATATATATCGTTTAACATTAACATACCTGCCCCTAGTGAACACACCACCAAATCCCCAGGTTGATTTATGGGCCCCTAATGGCATGGTGGGCAGGAGGCCAGATGGCAGTTCTCTGCCAGGGGTTTGGGGGAGAGCTTCTTCTCACCATCACTGAGACACCAATGCCACCGCCTGTTCTAACCTCCTTTATTGATGTGTTTTAGGGGGGGGGATATTTTATACAGCCACACAGTCCCCATGTCATCAAGCATTCCCACTCCAGGTCTTCATACAGAAATACCACACACTTCCAGCGGACGCGCCGAACATCTCCAGCTTTACCGGCCACTGTACAGAGCATTTGACATCCCTGGCACTCTGTTACTAAGAACTGAGGCCCCTGGGGTGGCGCATCTGTGAGTGCAAAATGTTACTGACCCAATCCAGATGAGACTCAGGATCGCCCTGTTGATCTTTGTAAGGAACCCACACTATTGGGACACCAGAAGGCTGGTAGTGTCATGTGAGCATCTTCATGTGGAAAACTTAAAGCTTACGCCTTGCCCTGCAACCACTGACAGCGGCACAGCCTTGAGGCCCGAAGAATGGCGTGGCATGTGCCATTTCAATTTCTGGAAAATGTCTGGCCTGCTCTCTTGTGTAGTGTGGTTGCAGTCCACAATGTGAACTGTGGCCTGCCATTAAAACACAGTTTGAGCATTCTATTGCAGAACGCACCTTTGTTACCTTCAGAGCTGAGGAATGCAGTAGAACGACTTTGCAATGAGTCATGTTAAACTTTCTAAAATTACAAACCATACTTTGACTGATTGGCAAGACATTATAGAAACCTGGACTAGTGAAGAAATGCTGCGTTTGCTTGGATACATTAACATGACACCATTGTAATATTAAGTGAAAGTGTAACTCTGCTTTTGAATCTTTGCAAAGCCATTTGAAATGAAATCATGCACAAAAAGTCAACAATTATTGTTTAGCTCTCAGACCATGTAGCTAGCTTGCATCCCAATTAATGTTTAGTTTTCATCCCAAGCAGCGGGTTTGGATACATTGGTTGAGATTAACACTATAGAAGTGGAGGCAAGTGGTGTTTGCTGGTGTGCTCCCTGATAGCCTGCACCTTTAGTTTTCTTTCTGGTGTGCTGTGCAAGCAGTAAGAGGAAGGAGATAAAGCCTGCCCCCTCTGCGTAGCGGAACAAAGTGTAGGCAAGTGGTGTTTACTGCTGTGCTCCCTGATACAGTGGTTCACAGTTGAACATGGAAATCTCTTGTCCAGCAGCGCCCTCAACGAATCCACAGTCAGTAGAATTGTGGCGCACATCAAAAGCCCGGCTGGAACCAGAATCCTGCAACAGGTAAGACAGCATGCCCCCCCGCCCCCGCTTCTCCCCCTAAACAAGGTGTACATCGAGCATGCCTAGCCCTTATGAATAACAGAGATAAAATGGGGGCTGGCTGCCGATGCTTGAGTGAATCCGCCAGTGATAGTCTGAAAGGGGGGGGGGGGTGTCCTTGCCAGCTCCCTTGTAAGTGAGAGTCCGAAAAACCCATGATCAAGGACTGAATCCCAACACTGAAAAAACAAATAATCTGGCAAACACAGAATTTCATCCCAGGGCTATAGTGGACGAAAGTGACCCTGCCCTGGTGTCAAGTTACCCGGAAATGCCCCCAACAGTAGCACCGGTTGAAACAAGAGTGACCCCACAGAAGGGGGGCAATGAATTGGCCAGGATCGTGCTGATTGATGGCACACAAGTGGAAGAAGTACTCAGACTAAGGATCAGGCTGTCCTCCCGCAAAGGCAAGATCTAGCGGTGCAGCAAGCAAAGGACCGCATAGACCTAACAGAAAAAATCATGCGGCAAAAAACCAAAGAGTTTATGCACTGTTAAGGACCATCTGGCAGCCCTAAATTATGAATGACCAAATACAGACGAGCAAAGTTAATAGTCTTGTCAGAAACTCTGTTAAAATCAATGACCAGGGCGCCCAGAAAGCTGGGGTCAATTCGTAATGAAACTGACCTATTGGCATTTTCAGGAAACTCGGGCACAATGAGAGAAAAGAGACCGAAGATGATCATAGAGGCATGAATGAGGGTAATATGCCAAATAAAAGCAGAAATGACATGTCATCGCGATCGGAAGGTGATGATTCCATATTTGAAAACAGACTAACGAGCAGCAGTAGTTCTTCATCCTCCGTGAGGAGCCCCCAAAACCTGCCCCGCTTTGAAAGGGAATGCTGGAATAGGGAAGGGATCCCACTAAGAGAAGATTTGTGTCATACCCAGCATACAGGGATGGTGGCACTTACCATCTTGCTGACCCTTTTTACTAAACTATACGAATCCATTAACAACTCGCTACAAGATCCGGCCACTTTAATCATGATGGCTCATGCAAAAATGACAGGCCTGGAAAGCTTTGTAAATAAAGTCGAAGAAAGATTGATCTGGCCACAAGAGAATCCACAGACACAGCTCTATTAATGGAAGCAATCTTGGAAGACTGCAAGTGGATGGGGAATCAATGGAAGCAGGATCAGATGATGAGTAGAGACCGAAATATACTGAAGCTGCCAAAAGGGACATCAACAATATCACCTGAACCAAGCACTGACCTGGAAATAGAGGAGGAGCTAGGAACAAGAAGACCAAGGTTGCAAGGGCCAACTAATGAAGTTAGCATCTTCTCGATATTCCAGCCAGATAAAACTCTAGAGTGTCCAGAGGGGAAAACCCTAAAAAGAAAAACCCTGGGAAAAAAGAACAAAACTAAAAATATATAAACGGGGCAAAAGAGAAAATCAAATGTTTTTTGGGCTTTTTTAAGGAATATAAGAACACTGACACCACCGGACATGAGTCAAGCATCACAACATCCCAGAAATGAACTGGCGATGCCCCAGGAGGATCCATCAATGAAGGACTCGGAAACCGCACCCTCGTGCCCGAGAACATCAAGGGAGAAAGAGGAGATAGACACCACTTCAGAGACCTGCTTAAGTGACATGATAGAAATAATGAAAAGGGAGGAAGAAGATGAGAAGTGGAATAACCTTAGAAGATCTGATTGGGTAGAGATTGAAAGACCAGTAAATGGAACAATTCTGAATCTGCCCATTGGACTGACTGCTAAATATACTGGGAAAAGGACCATCTATTTAAAACCCTGGAAGAAAAAAGATTAGTTATGGGTTAGGCGCGATTGGACGAGCCCCGCTAATGAGTAGGAGAAAAAAGGAATGAGAAGAACTTCATGTCAAGTATCCAAAGTATGCCTTTGAGAAACCTGGATCTAACAAGAATGGAACCCCAATCCAGAAATAAAGATCAGAAAATATGCTTGGAGACAATAATATCGGGACCTGATGCTCCTATTGTTTATTGAGGAAATGTAATTAAGCTCTTGCAACATATCCCGGCGCTGAGATGTATATCAACAGAGGATATCAGGGTGGTGGAGTTTGTGAATGAGAAGAGAATGGATTGGGTTGTCCTTCATTTTGACTCCCAGCTTAACAAGGATGTTCTACTGGAATACATACTCCTACTCTAGGGCTATGAATTAAGCGATTATCAGGAGATGGACAAATCAAGAAATTAGAAGACGGCAGCAAGATCACCCCAAAAATAATCTAGTGAGTGTTAAAGTGCAAGCCGATGAACACGAACCCGCAAAGGAAAAGCAGCTGCTATTCTCACAGAAAAACCTTCCACCTCTAAAATTCCCTATTGACACTCAAATTCAAAATAAGAGGAGTTGGACAGCATATCAACCTCAACAACAACAAGAGGACAAGTCAAAAATTGGGACTGGCTAGATGGAGCTTTGGGAAAGCCCAAGCAACAATAGATCTATGGCTCCTGGAATACAAGGGAATTCCTGATGAGGACAGACTCCTCATGTGAACGGTACGAGTCCTACCTAAAGCCAGCCTGCAAAGGTGCCTTGGGTAGACCCTTCTCAGGGCTCCTAACTATGATCAAGGTGGACAAAGGGCTAATGGTAAACAGCCTAGCCAATCCGTACTTTCAAATATTAAAATTGAGTAAGGGGCCCCCCCGCTAGAAATGAAACTTCTACTAATAAACGTGTACTGGAGTGTCAACATGTGTCTACAGGAGGATTTTATTAAATCAATAATGAGCTATGTGGATGAGACACTGATCAAAATGGAAGATCCATGTATTATTATATGCGGCGACCTGAACATTTGATTACTGAATAAGAAAGGCTTGCCACTAAGAGTCACAACAGGAGGAAAGAGCACGAAGATGGGTTACCGAAACAGCTACTTGAGAACTGTTAATGTTAAACGCACAAGCTGCAGGAGACAGGTGGGGTGCCTGCACATGGGGAAGAGGAGCTCACAGATCAAACTAGACTACTGTTTTGTTTGCTGAAATGATGGAGACATTTGAAATAGTGAAATAATCCCTAAGAGATCGTGTTCTCTTAGCCGTCAGCTTACGTGATACTGGCCATATACAGGGTAGAAAGAAAAATGATTCCAGTAGAGGTAACTTGGGGAAATAGTAGGCTAAGGATTAAACCGAAAGAGGTGAGAATCGCCACCCAATATGAGCGCTCCATAGTGGAGAATCCAAATAAGGTGGAATAGGCCTGGATCCTGAAAGAGTTCAGAGAAGTTTGAGATAAAGGATGTAAAACAAGTATGCTACCCAAACATGCCTACTTGGGTAATTGGGAATTTGAAATGTGCTGGGTGTTTCCCTTTAGAACTTATGCCAAAACAGCACGCTGTACTGCAACATTGACTGGGTGCCCCTGAACCAAAAAATCAGCTTTTTCAACTTGCAATGCTGTACCCGCCATAGCTTGGAAACCAGATTGTAATCCTGCAGCCACAGGATCTAATGCTGCACTCTAATAAGCAATTGGACAGTGTGTGTCACTGTGCATTTGAGTTAGTACACCTTGGGCAAAACCTTCCAATTTATCACAACACAGTCTAAAAGAATTCTGATAATCAGCAGAGGAGTGTTCAACATTTCTTGCTTGATTGTAGCAAAGACCTCTTCAGTTTCGAGTGACCAGGGTGTAGAGGTTCAGAAACTGAATCAAGGGTAAGATTTTGAGGGGGCTTCACAATTTAAGCATATGCCAAGACTCACTTGCTGCAGTACCCAGCTATTCCAAGGAATCCTCTAATTTGCTTTCGAGTTCGGGTACTTGTAAAATCACATTGATACGGTTCTGGTACAAGTGTCTCCCCAGCGGAGATATCATGACCAAGGTAAGGAACTCTAGTCTGACATAATTGGAGCTTTTCTTTACAGGCTTTGTGTCCTTTCAAAGATAGGGCTGTCAACAGATCAAGAGAATCCTGTTCCTCTAGACAGTCCATGAGCGAGACGCCAGCAATAGATTGTCTACATACTGGATGACGATGGAATCCCCCCCCTTTAAACACCAGTGAGTCAAGATCTCTTTATAAAATCTATGAGAAGAGAGACAGGCTTTCTCGATATCGCTGGGGAAGCTTATGAAACTACATTGGAGATTTTGATAGGAAAAGGAGAATCAAAGTTGACTGTTGGGGTACACGTGTATAGAAAAGAAAGCTTAACACAGTTTATCACAGTAATGTGTGTAGCAGAACTCTGCATGCAAGACAGCATAGTAGAAGAGTTACGAACTTCAGAGCATTGACCGAATATAGATCTTGCACAAAACAGAACATGTTCTAATCCGTTTTTTTGACAGGCAAAATCGGGGCATTACAAGGACTGCAAGTGACCTCATTAATGACTTCCTTAAGTAGTGATTTAGTGACAGGCCTAATGCTTTCTTCAGCTTGTTTTGAAATGGGGTATTGAGGGATGCATGAAAGAGGTTTCACTGGGTTCAAAGTAACATGTACAAGTTTGGCATTCACAATTAGTCCCACATCATTTGCATGTGTGGACCATCATTTCAGAGGAACCTGGACTAACAGTCACTGTTGCAACAAGGGAGTGTCATTACGTGGTTTCTTTTTCAACTTTGGGGACTGTTGAAAAATAGCCAACTCTTCCAATTCTCTGTGCAGTGGGGCGGGGGTCTAGAAAACTCCATCAGGGGAACAATGAATAGTGCAATTCATGTCACACAACAAAACTAATTCCAATACATCCATAGTCATTGAAGTGCTTTATAGAGAAGCACAGTCCTCAGAGATAGTACTCTGAGTGACAGACGTAGGGCGAGTAGCTGGATGGGGTATACACTTACCCCAATTCATGCAGCATGTATCACTTCATCAGAACAAGGGACATGTGGAAACTCAGGCTCACAAAGTGAAGCGCAAGAGTTTCTGTATAAACAAGACAGTAAGCATGCTTGCCACTGTTGGCACAGTTAAAATAAGGGGCAGATGAATCCATGGGGAAATGCCCTCACAGGCGCCCATGGGGCAATGGCCTCCCAGGCGCTCATGGGTCAATGACCTCACATGCGCCAAGGCTGTTCTGTTGTGTGTTCAACATAGTAAGAGGTGGTAAGGACTGCGAGTAGGAAGTAGGGAATAATGTTTGCAGCTCTGGCTGCTAGGTCAGAATATTCGGGCACTCTGATTTCCATTGCCCAAGCTCCTTGCAATAGTTACATCGATCATTATAAATATTCATAGTCAGTATATCCTAAAATCCTCCTTGTCCTTGATGATCCGCTGGGGCTCCTCTTCTCCCTCTGCCCAATCCTCTTCCTCAGAAGCAAGTACCAGAAAAGTGCCCCTCCTTTCGCTGCGCGTGCTGACGCTGTTGACTCCATAGTGCCATTCATTTATCCTCTGCTTTTTTATGAAATTGCTGCACAGTCAACAGTAATTCAGTTATGTCTTTTCCTTCCCAACCTATGAGTATTCCTTTAATCTCATCAGCAATATTGGGCGCATCCCTATAACTCACGCTGAAACCGTTGTGGTGCCATAATCGCTGCAGGTGGGATACCGGAAAACTGATGAAACATCTCAACTTTTCATCTTAGGCCGCAGGATTCTCACCTTTAGCCTGTGTGGTAAGTCAGACTCAGGAGACGTATGAGAGGTCATGTTACAAGTGTGACAAATTTGGGGGATTCAGTCACTTTTCTCCAGGGGCGGGGGCTTTACTTGTGATACTAGGGAGGTGAGCCCGCTACGTGACTTTCCCGCTAGGGGTGGCAGCAAGCAGGATCTCCCATACTGATAAGGAACTCCCTTTTGATCACACTCAGAAACTCACGAAGGCTATATCAGTTGACAGGAAAAAAGACTCCTCTTACATCTGCTATTGTGATATATTTACTGAAGAGAAGTACCTGCCTAGTACTGAGAAGAGTAAGAACATAGGAGTAATAAAGAATGAGAACCTGTTGACAACTGGGATGAAGAAGCCCAAAGGAGTTATAAAGTGTATAGCTCGGACACAAATGAAGGACTATCATGAGGAACTGCGGAAGAACCAGACCTGCATCATAAAAGGAGGAGGAGCCACTGAACATCAGAGACCGTCCCAGGAGTTTCGAAACTGCTGGAGAAAGCTGTTTTGCCAGCTGACAGGCAGTAAGAGAGAAGAGGTGCCTGAAGCGCACCGAATGAGTGAGAGGCTGAAGGAATGCTGTCAGCTTGATAATAGGCCCAGGAGGGACATTTCTGAAGGGCTGAAGGAAAGCCAAAACACTGAAGCCCTATCCCGGACGATAGCATACACTAACACCGAGGTGTCAACCCAGGAGAAAAAGAACGGCAACAGCAAACCCATCCTGACCGAAGGCAAAGGAAACACGAATGCTGACCCAGTGACACAACCCCCTTACTGCGAAGGTGACTGGGAGAGCGGAAGACCCAGGGACTGGGGCATATTTAATGATTGGGACACTTATGTTCAAGTGACATTAAACAAATAAAATGATTGGAGTTAGCCTGCTCGTTCCAGTGAATGGCAAGAGCATTAGAAGAGTGAGAATAATTCAGGGACTCAACATACTCGTCCCAGTGAATGGCAGGAGCATAAGAAGAGTGAGAATAATTTTGGGGCTCATCATACTTATCCCAGTGAATGGCAAGAGCATAAGACGAGTGAGAATAATACAGACAGAACTAAGAACTAGTCGTATAGAATTGGAGCAACTAAAAAGTGAAAAGAAGAGACTGTTGATTGAGGAAAACAATAAAAGGAAAGTCGGGGCTCAGCACCCCTCAAGAGAGAAAGTCAAGAAAGCAAGAAGTGATAAGTAAAAGGTTGTGGGAAAGTCCTCTAAAAGAACTGAATTAACTGGTACAAGAAATAGCCAAGCGCTATTGGAAGATTTGATTCTAAAAGAGACACTTGGCTGAGAAGTCAACTGCCCAACCCAGGAGGAGGGAGTCATTCCCCTGGTCTTTAGTTGTTTAACATTTGTGGTAGGTTCAGTATAGAGTAGCTTTGGACTGAAGACAGACTTTTGCTTTGGACATTTCACACAGACGACGAGCACCCTAGTTTATTTATTTTAGGCAGGGAAACCCGTGGATTAGGGAAAGTTAGGCCTTAAAATAAATATTTGTCAAAAATGGTAAATCTTGGTCTGTCCCCTCCTTCTGATCCGCCACATAAGTTAAAGTTTTATTAAAGCAAAGGAAAGAAGGCCTAACCTGTCCCTACTTCTAAGGTGTTCTTTACCCTATATATCTAAAATAAAAATAAGAAAGGTTGCTGGCCCGATGTCTAACAAACATAACGTAGTCCTCCGTCCAAAATCTAACCTAAGTTTTGCCCCTACCCCTAACAAAAGGCTTAAGATAAACTCAAACAGAAAGGTCTGGAAATGGATTCTCGCGCAACCCTTGTAGTGGTGGTTAGTTTCTGACCCCCACCCAAATGTCTGTGGCCTCACCCATGCCACGTGTATGGTTGTCCAGTTCAAAGCTCAAGTTTGAAAAATGTCTCTCTTATTCTTCCTCTTTGCCCGACATGATAGTCTCTGAGTCTTGTAATCGGGCTGTCACCCTCCCCTCACCCCCACACACACACCCTCCTGGGCGTGTGTGTCTCTCGTCTCTCCTGGAGGAATTGTTTTTTTCTCCACACCTTGAGAAAGAGCTTCTCTCATCCCACCTCGGGATCTTACTTTTTACATCCCATCTTGCAGTTCTGTCTCTTCTACCTTGCTATGGTTTGATGTTGTTTTACTGACACTCATTTTTTGGTGGATTTTCTTACTCAACACTTTTTCCCCATGTTATTTTCCCCAACCTGACCCCCTCCCTGCTACTTTTAACTGCTTACCTGCCCCCCATATGTATTTCGATTAATTTTTTCAGTGGAATTTATATAAGAATACAAAACTGAGCTTGAACAAAAGAAAGTTAAGAAATTTAAGCGCGACACATACGACTATATTAATGATGAAGTGTACACATGGATGGAGAAATATGGCCCAGTAGCACCAAAAAAGCTCCATAAATACCCATCCGACAAACAATCATCTGATAACACCTCTAGTTCAGACTCAGAAGTACAGAGAGATTCAGAAACACCAATTGAACAAGCACTTGACAACCTCAACCACACAGCGAGCTCCTCAGCACAAACATCCACCGCTGTTTTTTTAGGCGCACGGCCAAAAGAACCCGCAGGGGGAGGAGGAAGCCTAAGACCCAAACCTCAAACACGTCTACAATTAAGGAAAACTTAGTGATTAATATCTCAGACAGAACTCTCACTAAACAGGAAGAAGACACATTACAAAAAGGTCTCAGTTTTGTTCCGACCTATAGTACAACATTGTTCAACAGTAAGATCGAACTCTATAAATTTGTAAGGAAGCTCAAATTGAACGTGTTCTTTGAAGAATTGGAAACATACGATAAACCTCCCAACATGCCTGATTTCCAAGAGTTTAGGGCTAAAAGTGGGTTCATACCTCCCATCAGTGTCCCCTCTATCGACATTTTTCAAAAACTGGTCACTCGAGATCTTGAACGGATCAATTATCGAACCCCGCCACACAAGAACTTGAAACCTCACGAAATGAGACTTATTAGACATCTCTACAGCGACACCAAAATCACAATTCGCCCTGCAGACAAAGGAGGTGCCCTTGTCATCCTTAACACTACAGACTATGATTCTGAGTGCAGTAGACAACTTCAAGATCAGACCACATATGCCACTCTAGATCATGATCCAACTATCTCAATCAAACAGAACTTAGTTATTCTGCTGGACAAAGCACTCGAACTAGATTGGGTAAATGAACATACACATAAGTTCCTGCTCAATGAACATCCGAGAATTCCGAATTTCCACACTCTGCCAAAGATTCATAAGGACCCTATCAAACCCCCTGGCAGACCCATTGTCGCAGCAATGGACAGTACAAACCAGCCACTTGGTGTTTACATTGATTTTTTCCGACAACCCCCAATTCAAAAAACCCCTACTAATACTCGAGACACAACTCTTTTTTTACAGAAGCTTAACAATATTACTTTCCAACAGGATAATCTGATGTTTACTATAGATGTCAAAAGTCTATACACTTCTATACCACACGACCTTGGAATTGAAGCAGTAGAATGGCTTTTACTTCAATCACCGGATGTTCGAGCCCAAAAGGAATTTATTCTAACCCTTCTGCAATTCATTGCTGAAAATTCTTATTTTCAATACCATAACCAGTTTTTCCTTCAAGTCTCTGGTACATCCATGGGCGCAACTATGGCGCCGACTTACGCCAACTGTTTTATGTCCAAATTCGAGTCGGACCACATTTTGAATAAACCCGAATGGAAGAAGGATATCTACATGTGGACTCGATACATAGATGACATTTTTGGCATTTGGACAGGCACAGATATAGCATTTGATGACTTCTTTGAGCACCTTAATAACATTGACCAACGAGTTCAATTCGCTAGGGAATCATCACGGGACAAGATTACGTTTCTATATGTACAAATAATAAAGAAAGACAATGGTTATAGTACCACCCTTTTCCGGAAGCCAACTGATCGCAATAATCTGCTACACCGCCTTAGCTTCCATCAGCCTAGCTTACTAAGGAACCTGCCATTTAGTCAACTTCTTCGAGTCAAAAAGATTGTAAGTGACCCCGAGGATTGTATTTCACAGCAACTGGCCATGAAAGAGAAATTTCTTGCAAGAGGTTACCATCAAGAAGAACTGGATTCTGCAGTTGAAAGGGTCAACAGTCTTGACCGTAAAACCTTACTATCCACTCCTAAGAAACCAACAAGGGACCTTAAATCACCAGTATATGTATCAAAATTCTCTACCCAGAGCAATAAAATCAAACAAACAATTAAGAAACACTGGAACATTTTCAAAAACGACATAAGAGTACAAAACTTGTTTTCTGAATTACCTGTGTTTGCATATCAGAGGAGTAGGAATCTCAGGGACGAACTTGTACATACAAGACCTCCATTGAAAATAATTATCACACAACGCACTGGCACGTTTCCCTGCCTACACTGCATTAATTGCAATTCCGTCATTAAAGGCAATGTAATCTTCCATCCACGCACAGGTAAGAAGATCATCCTCAAGACTTTTGGCACATGCGACACTGCCAACATCATATATGGCATTAAATGTCCTTGCGGAAAATACTATGTCGGCCAGTCAACTAGAGCAGCCAAAATCAGATGGAACGAACACCGGTCATGTATCCGTAATTCCAACCCTAATTCGGCTGTAGCTCGCCACTGGGCCTTGAACAATCACAATCTTTCACAGATTAAGTTTCTGATTCTGGAGGTACTCCCAAGAAATAATCTTCATGAAGATTTAGGTCTGCGCCTCAATCGCAGAGAGACATTTTGGATTGATAAACTCTGTACTTTGGTCCCGAGCGGTCTAAATGAGGAGATCAATTACCACTGTTATATTTGATTGTGATACTACTGTTTTGCCTGTGTTAAAGGTGTATGCTTTGCCATGTTTTCACACATAAGGGTCTCTACTGTTCCTCTTGTGACTTTACTGTTTCTACTGTTCTTTCTGTGCTTGAGTTGTATACTTTAACATGTTTTCATACATAGGGGTCTCTTTGCCCTGTGCTCTAATTATTACTTTTTGATTGCATTGGCTACTCTATATGATGCTCAGAGTAATTTGTGAAAGATGTTCTGAACATTTGGATACTGTTCTTTTTACATTTCCACATGTTGACAGCCATTGAGCTTAACTTGTTCGAATCACTCTACCTCATGTAGCCTTTTTTGCTTTATTTTCTTAATTATTGTCTGGCATATGTTGCCTTTTGTCTAATCATGTTTGGAGCATTCTAGTAACAGCCCTAGTGCATGTCCCGGACGGTCGTCTGGGACCCAAGGTGCCGCCCCTGGGCGACACCTTACGCACTGTAACTGTACTTCAACTGCTCATCTACGTTTGAATAGTCTTACTATTACCTTAGCTTAATTTCGTTATGTCTTGCTGTCCAGACAGCTTAAAGACCTGTGACAGTATTTTTTTTTATCTTTACTACTTTGTTATTTTATATATTTATTTGGAATGTTGTCATTACAATTATGGGCACCCATTGGTGATGTCCCATAAACACTTCATTTTTAATTTTTGTGGGCCCTGGCCGACATTACAACAGTATTCGTGACCAGATAGCCATAGGACCTGTGACAGTATTTTTTCTAACTTCATTATTCTAATGTTTAATTTTTTTTCGGATTTTATCATCACAATTATGGGTACCTATTTATGATGCCCCATAAATACTTGGTTTGACATCTTTGTGGGCCCTGGCCTATTTTACATCATTATTTGTGACCACCTGCACAAATTTATCACTATTACTTTGTTTTTTCATACATTTTTTTAATTTGGGATTTTGTTATTACAATTATGGGCACCCATTTGTGATGCCCTATAAATACCTCATTTTTTATTTTTGGGGGCCCTGGCAGACTTTACAGCAGTATTTGTGACCAGACAGCCACAGGACCTGTGACAGTATTTTTTCTATCTTCATTATTCTAATGTTTAATTTTTTTTCTTTCGGATTTTATCATTACAATTATGGGCACCTATTGATGATGCCCCATAAATATTTGGTTTGTCATTTTTGTGGGCCCTGGCCGATTTTACATCATTAATTGTGACCACCTGCATCTCAGAAACGAGGTGGTCACATGCTAAACAAAAGAACCGTTGCCTAGACAACGGCTTCACACTGCAGTCTGAGTCACTGCCCTGCAGCTGCACAGTGGAGGATCGTGTCTCTCTGTGTATTACAAGGTAAGAATCTGATTACAATCCTTCTTTTTGACCAAGTATGAGTGTAAAACACAGTATCTAATTGGATCTTTTATGATCCACAGATTGGTTTCCTTGTAAGCACGAGTGGATTTTCTCCATGCCTTTGTGCATAATGTCATTTACAACCCACTGCTGAGTGGGCATGAACGCAGGACGTTCTGTTTTTCACCACTGACCACACCAATGAGGTAAATCCACACCTAATATTCTTTGGTTTTATTTATTTACCTTATAAACCACTTACGGCATTTTTCTTTTTCTTTTTTGCCATTGATATTTACCCATGATGAAACATCGACTGATTGGTATGTTTTCTTTCATTTTTTTCAATGTATGTTTCGTTTGAATTGTCACCATTATATGAATTTATGTTACATACTTGCATTCGTTATGTTATATACTTGCTTGCTGGACTTATCCAATTAGACTCGCCCTGATGAAGGAAATAATTTCCAAAATGCATTGGCTTTTTTAGTCTAATACATGTGGATTGTGGCAACTGCTTCCTCACTAAGGATTATTAGTGATAGCTTTTTGTTTGAACTACTATGGATAAATCATTTTTGATATGAATCAGAAAGACTCATCTTCCTTTTTCTAAGAAGTATGGTATATTATGGATACTTGAATATATTGTCGTGAATCAGATATAAATACGTGCCCATCTTGGGCCCCATATGAGAGCGGTTGTGTGACCCAGTATTATTACTTGGTCTCCAGCGTGTGTTGGAAGGGAAGAGCCCGTCAGGCGAGAAGAAGAGGAAGAAATCCGAGCGGTCTTCTAAGACCTTTGAGGACGCCCCGGCGACGGGGGTCCAACACAAGGCCAAGCACCGCGAGTCCGCTGGCACCGGGAGCGCCGAACGGTCGGGCTCTACGGGCGCCAGGCAGGGCGCGTCCTCCCCGGCACCATCAACCACGAGCCAACGCTCTGGTTCGGGTAAGAGGAAGGCCGAGCACCCGGCGAAGCTCCTGGAGAGGCCCCGGTCGAGCTCGAAGGCCCCATCGGAGGGGGAGCGAGGCAGTGTCCCCCCCCCCAAGGAGAAGGCGGTGAGCACACCTAGGGTGGTGAAAGCCTTAATCCATCCGGCCAAGGCCTCTATCGAGACAGTCGCGGCGGCCCTGGCTCAGCCTGTGGAGGCTACACCAGTGGTGGCGACCTCGGGGCTCAGAGTTTCCCTGCCACCGCGGAGGGAGTCCTCTTTTATGCCCATCGACAGGACCCCCGTGAAACCCCCGGCGGAGAAGAAAAAGGGGGGGCAGGAGGTCGTCGTGGATTCGGCCTCAACCTCTGAGGAAGAGCTGATCGAGGTCTTAAGCCACGGCGTTGGCGTGGAAGAAGACCTGCCCGTCGGGAGGGATCCCGACGCAGGAGACGACGATATCGTCGAGAGTGCCGACGGGGCCCCTGACCGCCCGTCGGACTCCCCTCTACCAGAGCCGCAAGACAACTCGGCGGCCATTTTGTTGGCTATACAGTCCTTATGCTCGGAGATAAGGACGAGACTGCCGTTACCACCAGCGGAGGAACCACTCCCGTCGGGGGACCCGGAGCCAGGCCCTTCTGGGAGCCCTCCCCCTAAGAAAAGAAGGATTCACCCTCCACCTCCTTTTCAGCCGTCGCGCCCCGTTCAGCCCTCCTCCCCGTCCACGACTCGAGGGGATGATACGGGGACTGACACGGCCGCCACGGGTACGGACGATGAGGTTTACGACGAGGATCTGCCGTCGTCACCTCCCACCCGGGCTTCCCCGCCCGACGAGATTGGATCGTTTCACTCCATGATCGCCAGGGCATCCGAGCTCTTCCAGCTCTGCCCTGAGGAGAAGAAGAAGGAAGGTTTCCTTTATCAACGGCGCGAGGCCAAGAGGAAGACGGTCCTCGCCGTGCCTCTACTGGACGATATTTGGGATGAGGGCCTCGCCCTCCTCAAGAACCCATCCACGACGCTGGCTAGAAGAGATCGGTACGAGAAGAAGTACCGGGTCCCGGACGCGGCCCCCTTGTGCCTCCGGGCACAGCCGACCCCGGACTCCGTCGTCTCCGCAGCGGCCAGGAAGAAAGCGGCGGGGGGTGTGGCCTCTACGTCGACTTCCCCGCCGGACGGCGATGGAAAGAAATTGGATACGATGGGGCGCAGGGTCATCTCGTCTGCAGCAACGACGATTAAGGCAGCCAACGCCTTGGCTATCGTAGCCCGCTACGACAGGGAGCTCTGGTACAAACTGGCCCCCCTGCTGGACTTCCTACCGGACGACAAGAGGGCGGATGCCCTAGAGATCTTGCAGGAAGGTGAGGTGGCGTCAGACCACGCCATCACGATTGTGACGGACATCGCCGACACTGGATTTCGCCAGTTGGGCAACAGCGTGTGCCTTAGGCGGCGTGGATGGCTCAAGGCTACTGACTTCCGTCAAGACTTGCAGACCAGAGTCTTGGACATGCCGTTCGATGGAAACAACCTGTTTGGGAAAACAGTGGACGATTCCCTTCAAGCCATCAAAGCGGACACGGAGACGGCCCGGGCTCTCGGGGTTCTCCAGCAACGGCGGCCGCCCTTTCGGAGCGGCGGAGGCAAGGGCGCCTCCAAAGGTTCCGGCGGCGGGTTTTCCACCTACCGTCAAGCGGCCCGTTCGTCGTTGCAGGAAGCTTACAGGGGACGAGGCAAGTCAGGCAGACCCTGCCGTCGTCGCCAAGGAGGTCAAGGCGGCAAAGCCTCGTCGAAGCAGGAATGAACCGGCCGTGGGGTCGGGCCCCCACCGAAGCACCCCAGTGGGAGGCCGGCTGGCGAGCTTCGTCAGCGTGTGGGAGTCCATCTCCACCGACCGTTGGGTGCTGGACGCCCTAGCCCAAGGCCACGCGCTCGAGTTTCAAAGAAGGTGCCCGCGTGTCCCCCCTGTGGCCAGGAAAGAACTTCACGTCCCTCAACTTCTCTTGGAGGTAAAGGCGATGCTCAGGAAGGGCGCCATCGAACTCGTCCCAAAGAGGCTTCGGGGCTCCGGAGTTTACTCAAGATACTTCCTCGTGAAGAAGAAGACGGGAGGATGGCGCCCCATCCTAGACCTACGACGACTGAACAAATTCATCAAGGCACAGAAGTTCCGGATGGTCACCCTCCAGCACGTCCTGGGTCAGCTGGAGGAGGGCGATTTCCTGTCGTCGTTGGATTTGGAGGATGCCTACTTCCATATTCCCATCCTAAAGGGGCACCGAAAGTTTCTCAGGTTCGTGGTCCAAGGGCGTCACTATCAGTTCAGAGCCCTTCCCTTCGGACTACGGTCGGCACCCAGGGTGTTCACCAAGTGCCTCGCACCGGTGGCGGCGCAGCTGCGCAGAGAGGGGATCCATGTCTACCCCTACCTGGACGACTGGCTCATCCGAGCCAAGACGAGGGAGCTCGCCGTGGCTCACACGGCAAGGACCGTCCAACTTCTCACGGACCTGGGATTCTCCGTAAACTACGCCAAGTCCCACCTGGTGCCCGCGCAAGACGCACTGTTTCTGGGAGCGAAGCTCGACACAGTGTCCCTGCTGGCCTCCCCATCAGAGGAAAGGACGAGGGCCATTCTGGGCAAGGTACAGCAGATGCTGGTTGCGGACGCGGCCAAGGTGAGGTCCATCAAGTCCCTCCTCGGAATGATGTCTTCTTGCATCTACCTCATCCCCCTGTGCAGGCTCCGGATGCGCCCGTTGCAGGAGTTCCTGAACGCGCACTGGATCCAGACGACGGGCAGCTTCGAGGAGAGGATCACACTCGACGAGAGTTTCCGACGAGCGATCCGGTGGTGGGGCACCCGCGCGCATCTGACGGTGGGCATGGACTTCCAGACCTCCGGCCACCAGGAGACAGTGACCACGGATGCCTCCCTGGAAGGGTGGGGAGCGCACACCGAAAATCTGCATGCGAGAGGCCTTTGGCTCCCGACGGAGAAGTCCCTCCATATCAACGTCCTGGAGCTCCGTGCAGTGTTTTGGGCCCTCAGGTCCTTCCTTCCGTCCCTCAAGGGCAAGGTGGTGAGGATCTTCACCGACAACACCACCACCATGTTTTACATCAGGAAACGGGGCGGAACCAGGTCCCCAGCCCTGTCCAAGGAGGCGCAGGACCTGTGGCATTGGGCCGTCGCCCAAAGGATGTTTCTGGTGCCGTTTCATCTGGCAGGGATAAAAAACACCATCGCCGACTCACTCAGCAGGGAGCTGCGCTCGTGCCACGAGTGGGAACTACGACAGGATCTAGTGGACCGCCTCTTCCGACGGTGGGGCACACCCCAGATCGATCTGTTCGCGATGGCGACGAACTCCAAGTGCCGGAGGTTCGCCAGCAGGTTTCCCCAGCCGAGGAGCATGGGCGATGCTTTCTCGTTCCCCTGGGAGGGCCTGTTCCTATACGCGTTCCCTCCATTGCCATTGCTGATCCGGCTCATCAACCAGCTCAAGAGGTCACGGTGCAGGATGATCCTCGTCGCACCTGCGTGGCCGAGGCAGATATGGTTCCCGGACCTTCTGGACTTGTCAGCGTCCCCGTCAATCAAGCTGCCAGTGGACGCGGATCTGCTCTCCAGGGAACGAGGCGCCATCCTCCATCACGACCCGAAGTCGCTGAACTTGCAGGCCTGGCTCCTGCAGCGTTAGAGTTTCGAGGATACGACATACCGGCCGACTGCAGAGAGGTTCTTGCAAAGGCCAGGGCGTTCTCGACTCTTAAATGCTACGGACACAAATGGAAGAGGTTCTCTGTCTGGTGCCACGCACAGAAGATTAACCCTCTACAGATTACGGCTCCCCAAGTACTGCCGTACCTACTGACGCTGGCCAAAGCTGGACTGGCACACGCGTCCATCAAGATTCATCTTGCTGCGATCTCCCGATACACCAGAACCACGGGGCGGACGTCCTTGTGGTCTCATCGTCTGGTGAAAGAGTTCATGAAGGGACTGTTCAGATCGTTCCCGCCGGTGAAGGCCCCGGCCCCGGCGTGGGAGCTCAATGTGGTGCTGACCAAGCTCATGGGACCTCCGTTCGAGCCTCTGCACTCGGCCCCGTTGAAGTTCTTGTCGTGGAAAACAGCGTTTCTTGTGGCCATCACCTCCGCACGACGGGTGGGAGAGATCCAGGCCCTTTCCTGCAAGGCCCCGTACTTGACTTTTCACGACACGAGGGTAGTGCTCAGGACGCACCCCTCCTTCATGCCCAAGGTGCCGTCGGACTTCCACCTCAACAAACCCTTGGTGTTGCCTGTTTTCTTCCCGTCGCCTTTGTCGCCAGCTGAGAGGACTTTGCACTCGCTGGATGTGGCTAGAGCGGTGAAGTTCTACGTGGACCGCACAAAGTGTTTTCGGAAGACGTCACAACTCTTTGTGAACTTTGGACCTGTCAATCAGGAGAAGGCTCTCCCGAAGGCTTCCATTTCCAGATGGCTCTCCGGCTGTATCGTGTACTGTCATCGGTTGGCAAACCGACCGCTGCCTGGCCGTCGGAGAGCCCATTCCACCAGAGCGATCGCAGCTACCACGGCGTTCCTATCTGGTGTGCCCCTGCTGGACATCTGCAGGGCTGCTACGTGGAGGTCGACGCACACCTTCACGAAATTCTACTGCGTCGATCGGGATTCCAGGGAGGAGTCCAGGGTCGGCCAAGCAGTGCTGCGCAACCTGTTCGCCTAAGGTGAGCCTGGTGAGGAGGTAAGGTTTGCTTAATGTTGAGTTTGATGTAATGCTTAAAGTTGAGCCTTTGCCACCTCCCGTGGTTGTGCATGTGTGTACTGCTATGTATTCTTTATTCATGAGCATGTGAATCCATGCCAGACCCCATGCTAGAGAAGGAACAAGTTACTTACCTGTAACTGTTGTTCTCCAGCATGGGTCTGGCATGGATTCACATGCGAACCCTCCCGCCTACCCCTCTGCGGCTCTTCACTTGGTCATACTGCCACTTCACGTGCTTCCAAATCTGAAGATGGCTGCCAGAGGCGGGGCTTAGGTAGAGGGCAGTCATTGGCTGTGGTCAGTATGAAAGACAGAAAGACAGATCAGAAACAAAACTGATACTGGTTTTTTCTTTACCGAGGATTCCCAGCCTGACGACGGGGAATATTCATGAGCATGTGAATCCATGCCAGACCCATGCTGGAGAACAACAGTTACAGGTAAGTAACTTGTTCCTTACTAAGCAAAGACAAAGGGAGATTGCAGCATAAAATGTTTCAGAAGGGATTTTTGCAACTAGTGGGGAGAATAAAAGGGGTTGGCACTGCTGTTGAGTAGAGATTTACCAATCACTGGAATTTCAGTTAAAGAAGACCCGCGAGGGAGGTTTATCCCGGTTCAAAGACGGATGTTTAAAAAGATGTTTACTTTTATTTCTATATATGCGCCTAACACTGAACAAGAAATGTTTATAAAATCAATCATCCCCCAGATCGTTTCCTTTAGCGAAAGACAGATAATTATTAGGGGACATTTTAATCTAATGCCAAACCATGAGGTTGACAAAACTCTCCCCCCTCCACTAGAACAGATTGCAGGAATGCTAGTGAGCTGGCAGGATTTCTTAGAGAGTTGTGGTTGGTGGACGTGTGGAGATTGGCAAATGAAGGGGTTTGTGATTTTACTTTTTATTCCCATGTTCATAAGGGGATCTCCCGGATTGATCTCCTTCTCATGCCAGGTCCCATGTTTCCATGCCTTGAGGAGGTGTATATTTCCCCACGCATGGTCTTATTATGCGCTTATACTAAAGTGTTTCAAAGCACAACCATGCATGGCGGGGGAAGACCTAGGGAACACAAGACAAACTATCTTACTAGGAATGGTAGATTCAGATCATGCGGGTGAACAGAACAGGAAGTGCATGGAAGGGGGGTGGGTAAAGGGATCAAGTGCGCCCAGTCCCATCTGAGCATGGGTTAAGTGCAGAGAAATACCACTCTCATGGGTCGTAACCCTAATGCAGTAGTGCTGCGGCAAGTGCAAGGCCCTGGGGCAAGTGCAGGAGACTGGCGAGGAAGCTTGGGACCTGTGAGGCTCTGAAGGTGTGCCAGGCAGCAAAACTGAAGCAGAAGTAGAGGAAGGAGAACAAAAAAGCAGAAATAGGTGGTTAGCAGGGGAGGGGGAGAGAGTAGGAGGAAACTGGCGGAAACTGAAAACTGGCAGATCCCAGTTGGAAATTCACTTAGCCAATAAATCAGTGCATGCTTTAGCTAAAACCAAACCACACTATTATGTTCATGGCAATAAAGCGTACAAACTACTGGTTTATAAACTTAAAAACTACTGCATACCAGAAACAACATCCAAGCAATAAGAGAGGCGGATGATAGGTTATATTATGATGAGCAGGAAAAATCAAATATAATATTGGAATATTATCGGGAAGTTATGTCTACTGCCCCCAAATCTACTGTAGATCAAGTAAATCACCTGTCTGGTGTTTCTCACCCTAAACATCCGCAGGATCTGTTGTACTCCCCTGAGGACCCTTTTGATCTGGGTGAGGTAGCGGCCGCAATAAAATCCTTTAAAAACTCTGCCCTGGGCCCGGAAGGTTTTACATTTTGACATGTTTGAATACCCCACCTAACAAAACGGTTCAACTCCTTCCAATCCTCTGGGTGCTTGACTCCATCATTGGAAGAATCAGTCACAATCCTTATTCCCAAGCCTGGCAAAGACCGCACAGAATGTAATGTGTACAGACCCATTATCCTCATGAATAATGATTCAAAATAATTTTCAAAAATGTTGGCCCAGAGATTAATGGGTATTCTAAAAATAATCTTGCATCCAGATCAAACTGGATTCATAACTAACAGAACCATCTTTGTTGTTGGGGTGGGTGGTCAGGAAGGGCCCCCACGAGCAAGGGGGATTATGTAACGCATTCCATGGGTTGATGACTGGGGGTGTGGTGAACTGAGCACAATGTTGTAGCTTCACATGTATTTAGTGTAGTTAAAAGTGGTGGGATATGTTACTGTAATGTTACTCTTTAGTTTGGAACTATTAGCTTACAGAAAGACACAATGTTAAAACCACCAAATGAAATAAACACAATTCACACATGGGGTGCTTTGAAGTATGTGGAAACTGCAACAGGGAAGGTTTTTAATGTGCATGCAAGGAAGAGGACTGGTTATAGAAAAATATTACAGTTTTTAAACATGCATGCACCCTGATATAAATACATAGGAAATCCATGAATCTAAAATGTAATGGGCTTTTACAAATGGATTAAAAAAACACAGCAGTCAGGGCTGTTTTGCAAAATGAACTTTCACTTTTTCTGCAGAGTTTGAGGCCAGAGGACTGTTAAATAATTAACTTCAACCTTTGCGATTAGCTCAGATGAAGGAGATGGCCATGGGGTTTATGGTCTGATGAGAATCTCAGAAGGCAGACGTAATCTCCTGAATGTATAGGAGCTTGACAGAGAGGTTTCATTATTTGTTTTTGGCCAGCTGTAAAACATGGGGTTACTCAGTGCTTGAGGATAAAGTGACTGAAATGCAGGAGTTTTTATTTGTTTTTTTAGATGTGCCCTGCGCTCTGAACCCTCACTGACTGCTTTTCGTAAAGCCTTGAAAACTACTCTGTTCACCTAACAAACACCATATGACCTTGCCCTCATGAATGTCTGATGTATGATGTATTACTTGGTATGATACCACCGATATCTGATCGCAGGTCACTGCCTCACTGTAACCCAAGGCACAACCTGCACCCATTGTAACTAAGTCTATTTACAAGTAACAGTGCCACAATGCCCCTGGGCTGCCTGCGCGCTATATAAATGTAATAAATAAATAAATAAATAAAATGGCAGCTATTTAGATTAGAAGGTTCCGATGGAACCAGTGACCTGGGGAATGAGATAGTTATCGCTAATTCAAAGAGAACTTGTTTACCCAGCCTTCTTCATATCACTTGAAATATTTATGCAAACCATGTGCAGTTGAGAGTTAAGGTTGAAAGGGCGTAGGCCCGTTATTACGAGTTGTAAGGACGAGGCTGGATGGCTGAGGTAGCTTAAACAGAACGGCTCTTTATTCACCAACAATGAAAAAAATAAAAATAAAGACAGAAGAAGTTCTTTGCCAAAACTCAAGGACTTAATTCAGTCTTCTCTAAATAACTTCCTTCTGGGGCTTTTCAGATAAAGATGCACTAGCTGTGCCAGCAGGTTAGTCCTCGTAGGCCCAGAGCGTCTCCAGTGTGGCTCTCTCTTCCTCTGCTCGACTGTTCTGCAAGGGAAAGGATGAACAACACACAGTGCGTTATCGCTTTCTAGTTTATATAGGGGCTACAGCGTTTCTGGCCAATCAGCTATTACATGACCGGATTTTCTATATATACCCCCAAGTCCCGCCCCCTTCCTTTCCGACCGGAGCTTGCCATGGTGCCTCTCCCACCGGCTCCGGTGAAACACGTGCAGCTGTTGTCTGCAGGGAATGCGGGGTCTCGAAACTGCCCGTGTCAGTTCGGTAAGTAGGATAATGACTGCCGGGTTGAATGAGTTCGGGTATAGGAGCAGCTAGGGAAACAACGCTGTCATCTGGTTCTACGGACTCTGTGTTAACGTTTGCAGGCCGGTCTTTGTTAGTCTTTCCCCTCCTCTCACTATGCGAACACCTGAGTCGGAGATACCTCTTCCTCGATCTCACCTTGCTCTCCTGGTACAACTGGGAGAGTTTGCTTCCCAGTCCTGGACTCTGCATTTTATTATCCGTACTTGTTAACCCTGGCGTTCTTTCAAATGGCACCACATTCATTCCTTTACGTGAACTATCCTCTACACATTCCTTGAAAAACTGCACTTCATTTTCTGGTTTTCTCAGGTCTGTATCTGTTGCATTGACACCCGACAGAGTTGGCTTCTGGTGTCCTTTCACCAACACAGCCCGCTCACACTAGTAATGAATTATGTTTGCGTACAACTGTTTAAACCATGTGCTGATGTCATGACCTACCATGGACGGTTCCTAGCAATTGTTTTGAATGACAAAGTTTCGAATTAAAATGAATCGATAAAATGCATTTTTTTTAAAAAAAATGTAATGTGGGGGTCTCACCCCAACCCTGTTTTTATACCCCTTAACACCCATTTTAGTAACAAAACAAAAAAAACTTTACCTACAAAAAAAAATGAATTTTTTCGATTCATTTATTTTTCGAAACTTTAGCATTCGAAACTATATTTTCAAAACAATGCTTGGATGGACAAATCCCAAGAAGCAAGAACGGTTGTGTTATGAATATGATCTAAAGATAACAATTAAGATAGCTCTGACCAATGAGAATATACGAATTGGAGAAAGATGGGGTTTCTTTGAAGAAGGTTTTGTCCAATCATATGTGGAAGGTGGATTGTGATAAATTATCTAGGAGTGTTTTAGAGGCTACTAAAATGTATGTAAGGTTTCAATTTATGTGGTTCAGTGAGACTTGGGTTAGTTTGCCTCAATAGAGTCATCTAGTGTCACGGGATGACACCCTGTAAAGAGAGGCACAGGACACCCAGGAAGGGTTTCGGGTGGTTGTGCCAAAGTAAGGTGGACAGATAAGTACACACACAGCTGAAAGTAATGAGAATGAAGAGTAGTCAAGTGTAGCAAGGAATAAGGTACAACAGAATGGATTCCCTCTAGGGGTGTATGCAGATATAAGAAAAGAGTATTCCACTGACCTTAGGAAAAACTCTAGCCTTCTGCACAGTTTGCTATAACAGAGGCCCACGCTGTTTTCTCATGGCTTGGAACGACAGCTATGGGTGTCTGTAACGTAGAAACGAGACAAGGGAAGGGGCAGAGGTTGCCTGATGGAAACCAACAGACAAGCTCTGTACAAAAGGGTCTACAAACAGTACAAGACAAGATACTTGCAGACAAATCCAGGAAAAGGAATTTGATAGCAAACTAGCAGAAGGAAATGAAGGGAAAGTCATGTAACATGATTGGATAGCAGAGGCCAGTAAGGAACAAGGTTGAGAGCTCAGAGGAGCAGGAAAGTAATGAGCAAGCCCACAGGATCAGGACTGTAAGGTAGAGAGCCCAGAGGGAAAGGGCTTAGGGCAGTGGAGTAAAGCAGGCTGCACGGCAAGGAGACCAGAAGGGCCGGGCAGCAAGGAGTGAGCCCTGGGGGCAGGGCTGCTGACCGTAGAAGGCTGCAGAGGACTGTAGAGGGCTGCTAGGCTGAGAACCCAGCGGACAAAGGTAGGTAGCAAGCAGCGGAGCGTGATCGGCTGCAAGGTAGGAAGCCCCGAGTACAAGGGCTGTTGGTAGCGGAGAGAAGCAGGCTGCGCGGCAAGGAGCCAGAAGGACCGGGCAGCAAGGAGTAAGCTCAGAGGAGCAGGGCCGCTGACTGTAGAAGGCTGCAGAGGACTGTAAGCTGCAAGGTAGGAAGCCCAGAGGACAAGGGCTGTAGGCAGCCGGAGTGAGGCAGGCTGCAGAGCAGGGAGCCCAGAGGACAAGGGCTGTAGGCAGCTGGAGTGAGGCTGGCTGCAGAGCAGGGAGCCCAGAGGACAAGGGCTGTAGGCAGCCGGAGTGAGGCAGGCTGCAGAGCAGGGAGCCCAGAGGACAAGGGATGTAGGCAGACGGAGTGAGGCTGGCTGCAGAGCAGGGAGCCCAGAGGACAAGGGCTGTAGGCAGCCGGAGTGAGGCAGGCTGCAGAGCAAGGAGCCCAGAGGACAAGGGCTGTAGGCAGCCGGAGCGAGGCAGGCTGCAGAGCAGGGAGCCCAGAGGACAAGGGCTGTAGGCAGCCGGAGTGAGGCAGGCTGCAGAGCAGGAGTCTGGAAGACCAGGGTGGAAGATAGCAGCTGAGCGTGATCGGCTGCAAGGCAGAAAACCGGAAGGGCACAGGCGGAGGCTGGAAAGCAGTAGAGTGAGATCGACTGCAAAGCCGAGAGCCCGGCAGGGCAAGGGGAGAGGCTGGAAAGCAGCAGAGCGTGATCAGCTGCAATGTAGAGATCCCAGCAGGGCACTGGATCCAAAGCCGGAGTAAGGAGGAACCGCATACAAGATCCGTAGCTCGAAGCAACAAGGTGCCGGAAAGACTCCTAATGCAGGAGAGTGAGCCCCTGCAGGCAGCAGCATTTATACCGCCCAGCCCGGCACAGAGGCAGGCTAATTGGTCGCACCTGGCTAAGCACACCTGCAGACAATCGGCCACCTCCCTCTCTGTTCCTGAGCTGGTGGAAGCAGAGCAGATCCCTGGGGCTTCTGGGGATTGTAGTTCCGAAGATGGCGAATAGGAATGGCCAGGAATAGATGGTTATAGCCAAGTGCATTGTGGTAAGTGTAGTTTGTTGGGAAAAATAGAAAAGCACCAAAGTCTCGCAAATGGAAAATAAAGTCCATATTGATCGTAAATGTATGCGCCCATGGCGCAGGCATGACATCTAGCTGCTCCCCAGACTTTGTACAATAAACTTGATACAGGTACAAAACATGCACTCTTTTCTCAGGTGGTGGGCCTGTTTGGGTTAAGGTGATTAAGGGGCCGGCCCCCACACCTTTGATAACATTTGTATGCCATTAAACATTATTGAAATATCCATGATTAAGAAGGAAAAATTAGCTGTCATTTCTCTGCGCGCCCACAAAGCATTTGATATGGTGGAATGGGGCTATATTGAACAGGTGCTTAAACATTATGGGTTTGATCCCGCCTTCAAGGAATGGATCTTGGCTAACTATCAACAGCCTTCTACATTTATAAGGGTTAATGGCATACTTTTGCAGAAATTAAGGATGTCCAGAGGAACTAGATAGGGCTGTCTGCTCTGACCATGGAGCCTTTTGCAACAAGAATCAACGCAGATGTTGGAATTCAAGACATCCTGATAAAAGGCAACATTTGCAAAATCTCACTATGTGCTGATGATCTTCTGCTCCCATTAAGGAATGTTGAACGTTAGATGCACGGCCTAATGGGAGAGATTGAACAATGTAGCCTTGCTTCAGGGTAAACTATGCCAAATGTAATGCGTTGGGGTCCTAATATTAAAAAGTCGCCAAAATACACTAGGATTAGTCCCATCACCTGGGTCAAATCGCAGCTACAGTACCCAGGGGTCCAGATTCAAGGGCAGATTTCAGGCACATATCAATGTCATTTCCCACTATGCTTTAAAAATGTGCAGGAAGATTTAGAAGGCTGCAGTAAGAGGTCTCCTGGTTAGGAAGGATCACAGCTATAAAGATGAATGTGGTGCCCAGACTTGTATATCAATGCCTCCTGGTTAAAATCCCAGATAAAGAACTAATTAAACCTCAAAGAAATCTCATGGCCTTCATATTGGAAAAGGAAAAGCCTCAGATCTCGAATTAGGTGTTGCTAAGGGGCATTAAAAACGAGGGTTTGGGGGTCCCAGGCATGTTTAGATACAATTTAGCGGCGCATCTCTCACACATTTTTACCAGGCATGTCACTACGGACCGCCCTAAATGGAGGCAAATGATGGAAGATTGGTCACCAACACCACACCAGTACCACCCCTATGTCAGGATGGCGCATCCGCTCCCTGAAAGTAAGCTTCTAACCTCTACTTCTTATTCCATATATCAGTGGAAGACGGCTGCGTGCAGATGGGGAATGAGAGACACTCTGGGCCCTTTATCTCCAGTTTGGAACAGTCCAGACTTTCTTCCAGGGTTTGACGGAGCTAGATTTAAGAAATGGAAAGAAGGGGGACTGGTGAGTCTAGGAGATTTTTATATAAATGGGATTCCCCAAACATTCGAAGAGTGTAAAAACAAATTTAAATTGCAAGAATCAGAAGGATTCCAAAACGCCCAATTGAGACACTGGATGTCACGCCCGAATGTAAATAAATATGGGAGGACAGTACCCAGAGCCCCAGAGTTAACATTAGCAGCAAACGTGGAAAGTGGGAAAATCTAAACGTTATACAAGCTCTTAGATAGAGTTGATTTATCAATCAAAGAAGGCTATGGGCCTCATTATAAGGCTGGCACTCCCGTAATGAAGGGGGCCGGTACGGGACCGGCCTCCTTCATTCCGGGAGCGCCGATTACGAGCTTCCCATCGCGGGACCCGGATCGCATGCCTGGTAAAACCAGGCGTGCTTTCCAGGTCCCGTGTTGGGAAGAGGGAGGCAATAACGGGCCAGATGTAATCTGCCCGTTATTACCTCCCTCCCCATTCCCATTGAGCTTTATGGGGGCTCCAATGGGAATGGGGATGGGTTCCTGCAAGGAGGAATTTCCGGGTCCTCCTATGTCGGAGTAACCCGGTAAGTCCCCATTGCAGGAACCCAGTAATGGAGCCCGGAACGGAGGCAGCCATGGAGCTAATAGCTCCATGGCTACCTCCATTCTCGTAATGAGGCCCTATGTGCTTAAAACGGAGGAAGACCTCGGGGGAGAACTTGAGCCAGAAAAGTGGAACTGCATTTGGGCACGTACATTTGGCAGCTCCAGGTTTGTAACTAATCAAGAATGCTCAGCTAGAATCTATTTTAGGTGGTACACCACGCCATAGAAATTACACAAAATGAACTCCTCCTACTCTCCACTTTGCTGGACGGGTTACTGAGTAGTGGGTTCACTTTTCCACTTATGGTGGACGTGCAAAAAATCCCAGCTGTTCTGGAAAGAAGTGTTAGCGTGAGTGAAGAATATCACGGGAATGGCTCTGCCATGGGACCCCGGAATAGTTCTGCTAGAAGACACGGCAATGATGACTTCCCGCTCACAGGGGCATTGTCAAAACTCATAACCCACCTTCTTATGGCAGCAAAAATAACAATCGCTCGCCACTGGAAAAGGCCAGAAGGCCCCATGATCACTTGGTGGTGGATAAAATGCTGGGAAATGGTGGGCGGCTCTGAAAAAGGTACAGCCCAGAGCCTGGGGTTAATAGGGAAATGAAATGCCATTTGGGCCCAATTCTTGGAATGTGCTGACCATGCCCCAGGAATTACATGTAACCGCCCTCTCTCT
The DNA here is from genome assembly GCF_040938575.1 of Ambystoma mexicanum. Taxonomy (NCBI): domain Eukaryota; kingdom Metazoa; phylum Chordata; class Amphibia; order Caudata; family Ambystomatidae; genus Ambystoma; species Ambystoma mexicanum. The sequence goes on from NC_090931.1 coordinate 1,548,881,121, forward strand.
GTTGGTTCTCCATTGCATGGATCTTATCATCTCTACTGTCTAAACTGCTTCATCCAGGTGATATGTGTCGCGCACAAAGGGGAAAGCTGCACGTCCCCTTCTTTATTGCTCGTTCTATGTTGCCCATTCATACGCTGATGTGTAACTCGGAGATGTCATGGTACCCGATGTATGTACCTCCAGTGTTATTTGCAGATTTTTGACCATGGTGACTTTTATTGATGTTTTTTTATATTGTTTGGCATTTTTCTTGGATTGTGCAAAGAGCTCCAGGCTCCTCCAGCTCTCGTCTACCTGCCATTACAGATTGTGAGTGCGGAAGGTTTGCTACTGTGAGGAACTCATGGTGGCAACAGTAAAGACAGACACAAGTGATCACAGTTCAAGGGTGCTTATTGAACTGTATGCAGGTTGGAAAATGCCCAATCTAAACCTAAATCTAAGATGGGAACAAGCATTGACCATCTAATGAAAATAAGGCAGTCCTAGTGGCGTTGTGTCAAATAAAAAGGGCCTATACTAAGAAACCTATTGCCAAACCTCACAACTAATACAACACAGGTGTGGGATGGTTTTCAAGAAAAGAAAGAAGTGTTCACAAATAATATAACCGGATGCTGTAGCTTGGATCTCCCTTCCCCACGTTTTGAGCATGGGGTAAAGTGGGATCTTGGAGCATAGCACACACTCAAGTCGACAGTACTCTTCCAATCTATCAGGCGCCTCAATGCCAAGCCTTGTTTCCCTTGAAAGTCTCTTGCCTTCGAGTGCCTGACGCGCTCAAATAACAAAAACAAAAGTTCCTTCAACAAAATGCAAGTTTGTTTCCTGCTTTCACTTTGGGTGAGAATTATTCACCCCTTGGTCCCCCTCTTCCGGGCGCTGACCCTTCACAAATCATATGCCATAAATCAATAACAGTTCCTTCTCTTAATGGAATTTGGGTGATGGCTTCACCACTGGATCTCGCTCGTTCGGGCTCGGATCCCTCTCGACTGTTGGCCTCCCTCCACTGGGTTCACTATGGCTTTCAACAAATCTTCCTTTATCGTTCTCATACAAAGTCTTCAACAGTTTGATCAGAGTGCTACTGGCTCCCTCTTGTTCACCCTCTTCCAGGCGTGGACCCCTCTTAATTTTCAGCCTTCCTCTTCCAGGTTCACTATGCATAGCTTTTCACTTTTGTGGGATTCACTCCCCTTGGTTTCTCAATGTCTTTTCAAACAGTTTATAGTGGACATCCCTCTACCGGGTTCATGTTTGTCAACACACTGTTTCTTGGGACTTTAGACTTTGCCCCTTCCTCATAGGCATCCCTCTCCCGGGTTCACTCTGGCCAACTTCATATGCACACTTGGTTTCACTGTTTACAGGATTCACTTCCCCTGCTTTCTCACAGTTCTTAGGTCAAAGGCTTTCAACTGTACGGGAATTTTGCTTGACCTCCTATATGATCAACTTGACCTAACTTGGCTGCTCTCCTGCGGCCTTCTGGTATCTGTAGTTTCACTCAGACTGGGATCGACCAGAGTCTCTCAAGTTAGCACCCACATGGTGCCGGTTCCCTCTGCAGCTGGTCTCCCCTTAACACTTTTACAGTTCTTTGAACTTGGTTCAACTTGCCACTGTGCGACTTTCATTCACTACAACCGGGCTCTTATTGGCTCTCCCCTCGACTCACCGGCTGTGATGAACTGCTTGGCTTTCTTCGTAACTGGAGTCAAGCCTGGGACCACGGTAGCTGGAGGTTCCCTCGCTCACACGTATCAGCATCGACACGCTCTGTGTACCGTTGACATCTGTTGCAGCACACTTGGGCTATCGTCCTCGGTCTTACAATTCCCTCTGCGGCGGGTTCGCGGGTCTGTGTCGAAAAAGGGCAAGGTTGTGTCTCTCCTTGTTAGCCTCTCGATATTCGCTGCCTTTCTCCTCCTCTTGAACTGCCGGGCCTGGATAGCTGTCTCGTTGTGCAGTCTGCCTTGCTCATACTGTGCTCTGCTGCTCCACCTTTTATCCCTGTTGGGAAAATAGGGGCCATCGGGTGTGTGCGATTTAAGTCAATTTCCTGACTTTGCCTGACCCTTGTGTTGGGACATGTCAGGTAAACAGTTTTAATGTTAGCAACTTCTCTGTCACTGTGCGAGCAAGTGTTTGTGTCCATAGAAAGTGTTTGTCATGGGAAATTATATTCTTTGTCCTAGGGGTGTTGATAAATTTAGAAGGGTGAGATTGATAGGGTTTGGAAAGCAAACAGGAGTGACCGTAATTAATATAAGAAAATAAACAAGGGGGTTTGTGGGAACGGTGGTGTTTTATCTGCATAGATGGGGTGTCTGGGAAAGAATAACCCGAGGGATGGGGAAAGGAACCACCAGGAATGTTTGGGCAGGGAACAGGATAACAGGGATTCTTGGAAAGATGATTTCTGGGTGCATTGGGGTTTGGGTTGCTGGGAGATTTGCTGGATATTGAGGGATCATTAGAGTGGGGAATATCGAAAAAAGGAGGATTCTCAGAGTTGGGGTGTTTGAGGTTTGGAATCCTAGTGGCTTGGCTATAAATGGAGGGATTCACTAAGAGGAAGGAAGTCATATAGCCTATAAAGGCTTCAGAGGTCTCGTTTTCCTCTCCCTCTCCCCCTTCCTCAATATACTGCCGCGCCTCACCTGGAGTCTTTCCCTGAGCACAACCTCGGGGTTTCCATGTGATATTCTCTCTTCCGTCCACCCCTGGGGTTGAGGTCTGAGAGCATTGGCCCTTCCCAACCCACCTGAATAAGGGATTCTTGGGACTCGTTAGGGAGAATACCCTCAGGTTTCTCACATTACCCTTCATGGATATCACATTGAGAAAGGCAATAAGGTATTGAAAGGGGAAGTGCTATGAGGTGCTTCTATGAAGATGGCCTAACACGACTGGTGAGGTTGCAAAGTGAGACAGGTCGTTGTTTTTGAGGTGACTATTGAAGGCAAGTCCCTGAATGCTCACACCAGAGAGAATACAACCCGCTAGGGAAGAAAGGCTAAAGTCGATCTTGGAAGGATAACAAGTTTTAATCTTGCACACAGATGAGAGCAACTGCTAAGAACGTTCTGCCGAAAAGTAGTACAAGCAGAATCTTTGAAAGGAAAGCATTGTCATAAATGATGCAATACATATAGTAAAGACCTGCGCGGCTGGTTAGTGTGCTCCTATACATGATCCGCCTGCTCCCTAAGAGATGCCAAGCCATTGGTTCCAGCCCAATCCATCTGTCTTCCATCACGTGGGTGCTGCAGTGATCATCTTCTTCTCATGTTGGAGGTCAACTAACAAATTAATTATACTCCTGACATACAGCTCCTTTATCACTATACTGTGCACCTGGCAGGCATTAAGTCGCACACAAAGGAGGCTCTGGGGCGCTCTAACCTTCACACACACACACATTTCACTCACTCCCTTCTGCGCCATCCGGCTCAAAGGTCTCCACCCTTGTTTTGAACTATAATGTATCCCACCTTGCAGTACAAATCACATGATTGCTGCTCAGCAATGTGCCCGGTCCGTCCTCTTTGAACATTTCAGGACTTGTAACTTTGGGGTTGGTGGTCAAAGGTCACCTGATGCCATGGAATTCAGGGATCTTGAGGTTTATTCAGTTATATGGGCTAGAACTTGTGGTCGCCTGGGGAGGGGCCAGGTCATGCTTTGGCCAGTGTGAGATAACATGCACACCATGTGCCGGTCTGTGATCATGGCCTTGTAGGGCACATTCCTCCTGAGTAAAAACACATCTTTGTAACACTGTTAGAACAATGAATAGGCAATGTGGCGGTTGCGGGTGTGGGCTGTCCTCATAGGAGCTTGGGCATGGCTGGAGATTTACCTCGCAATTTGAGCCTAGTGCATACAATGCCACATTCACCACGCATGCCTTCTACCTATGGTTACTAATATCTACGCAAAATAGCAATGCTGCTCGCATCCTCGCTACACTATGTGGGTTGTTTATATTTGATTATATTGAAGTGGGGTCCTTTGTATTGGGAGGTGGTCCTCTGACTGTCCCCCCTCCCCATCATAGTGCTTCAAATACATCTCGCCTCACTCTAAAGCAGTTAGGGGGGGTGGGACGGGGCTGCCCTCTTCCCACAATTCCCTTTTGTTACTTCTAAAGTAACAAACTCTGGGATACCTCTCTCCCTCCCTCCTCTCTGCTTCCACATATGGCTGAGTTCCCTCTATTGGCACCCCGTTGGCCCTACACACTGACCGCAACCTCTCCCTCCTATGCACATACTCTACAGTGAGCAAGTCATATAGATGCATTCCCCCTCCAACTCCCCCGCCTGGTCCTCCCAAACCTCGGTGTCATTTTCTAGGGGATGGGTGGAGCAACAATAGTGTGGTGTAGATGATCAACTTCATCTCCAGGATGGGGGGCATTTCATACGTAGGGCCACTTTGTGGGAAATCAGTATATGCTGCGCTATTAGGCGCCACAACATAGAAGGCCCAATTGACAGGTGCAGAAAATGACAAGGATGAAAATGATGATGGGCATCAACATCTTCATGGTCGCTGAGCCACGACGGGGCCCAACTGAATACCAAAGTAAACGGATAACTGTCCTGTACTCCCCCCTCCTTCTTCATGCGAACACCCAAGCCATGGACAGCCGCGATGAGGTGGGATAATTATGCGTTCTCTGTATCTTCTCGAGGCACAAATGTGCAGCAGGAATCGCCAATTTTTTTGCAAATACCTCCTTCCATTGTTGTTAACATGTCCAACACATAGCGGTTTTGCATCGTCATAAGTCTCAATGCAAGCAACTGAACCTTGATCACATTGAACCCGTTCTCTGTATCGTTTCTGAGCTGGACCAGTTCCCATCCCACGATCTGCAACCATTTGGCATTTGCTGTGACCTGCACTCCCAGCAAAAGTAAAGATGCAAACAAGGATTCTGCTCCGTTGAAGAGCCTGCATTCTTCTGGTATTTCAGCAAGCAATGCAGAAGATTCTTTAGGTATGTAACTGATCTTTTCGTCCTCTTTAATTGTTGGAACTGTCCTTTTCCTGGCAGGATGTGGAGCTCTTGTGTGGGCAACAAACCCTTATCTTCATTTTCAAATGTAGGGAGACTGGTTGCACCCTCGGCAGGCAGTGCTCCCCCTTTAAGTGTTCTTCTGGGATTACTAATGGCACTGAGTGCAACGTGGCCAGTGAACAACAGCCTCTCAATGATGGTGGGAAGTGCAAGTAAGCTTGTTGGCCACAGACCCAGTAGTAATCCATCATTGCCGCTGTTCCTTTCTTCATGTCTGTGATCACGAGTCTTATTATAACGTTTGTTCGAGCAGATAAAGACTGGACCCTTGCTGCGGAAACAGAGTCTATATTCTTCTTTCTTGTGCACTCGCACGACCTTTCCATTGTTGCAATGCACGTCAACTTTGTGATATGCTATGTCCAGATTTGTACACAGAAATGGTCTACCCGTGCTATCCTTTCGTTGATATACGTTACCAGTCCTTCTGCCAAGCAAGGTAGTGTGGTGTCCTGCCAGTTAATATTGACATGTTTATGCCTTTTTACCATCAGATACGGTAGCTCCACACACTTGATGTCTTTTGAATCGCTGCTGCACTGTACAAGATCTGGACCCACCATTTGCAGGTACAAACTATGTGCCTGGAACATTCCTTATATTCTGAAAAACACAAGATGAACCAGGCATTGTGCCTCTATAATTGGGACTGCTTGTGGTACTAACACCTTGGGAGCCCCTGACGCATGCAGAATGAGTGAACACTCATAACAGCTTCAATTCACAGCATTTGTTCCCACACCACTCATGTCGGAATACCATGAGCTGGTAAATTTGGGATGACAGATATCTTCAATCCCATCTAAGCCCAGCCCTTGATACGCATCATACTTTCTTCGTACTTCTCTTTTCATTATTCTGTAAACGCTCTCAGGGATGGCAGCTTTAACAGTGCTATCGAAAATAACATTATATTGTTTCAATTGGTAGACAATCTCCTACTACCCGAAAAAAAACCTTTTCACTGTTCCCCTAATGTCGTATTGTACCTGTTATATTCATTCCTATTATTATTAAAATTCACATTATTACTTATATATGTAACTCCGTTAATATTATTAACATTATATCTACTGTCCCATTTGGATAAAATACAATCCCATTGCCCCCCTTTGTAGGACCTCCCCCTATAACATCCTCCCTCCAATACACTCCCAATAGTACCATCAATGTCGCACCTGTGAGAGACCTCTGATAATGGTCAACCCACAATAATAAACATAGGTCCATATTTTCTCATTCGTGCATCTACACCTCGGGTCCCTACTTTACAAATTATTTACATTAGTTACGTCCATCTTCTTTCCTGAAATGAAAACACAGACCCACAAGACAATGAAAAGCAGAGGCATACATAACATACTTTTTACACAGAGGAAGAGAGAGAGAGAGAGAGAGAGAGAGAGAGAGAGAGACGGACAGACACAGAGAGAGAGAGAGAGAAGGACAAAAAAAGAATAGTGAATGAGCTCCTGAAAAAGGATGGAGCTAGCAGCTGAACTTCAGACCATCACTGGAGTGTGCCACCGCACAATGATCATGCCTGGACAGGCCAGTGAAATAGATGTTGTACAGATATTGCTCTGCCTCCTTTTTAAGGTAACTGGTGTACCAATGTACTATCTGGAGGTGCCCTACGAACGTCAGAGAGGTGGACACAATAGTGCAACCCCTTAACTTTCACTGTGAGCGGAGTGCAAAGCACCACCTCGTAGGACTCGTGGAATCGGGGGTTGTTCCACCTGCATACGAAATTACGGATGTATATGAAGTCACCAGGCAGCAGCGGTTGTGTGGTCATATGCTCTGGATCTGTCGCCGTAGTAGTTGATACATCCGGTGTCTCTGTCGTCTCAATCCTGGGAGGTGCAATCTGTTGGGAGACAGATTTAATTTCCCTAGTTAGTGTGGTCAAATAATCTTTGAACTCATTGCCTAGCACACCTGCTGCCCTATGTGTGTCTCTTCTTACAGAGGACATGGGGGCGTGCATACGCCGACCAGTGACTTCATGCAGTGACAAATGGTGGTCTTTGCTGGGCTGTATGCATAAACTGAAGAGGGCCAGGGCCAAACAGTGCACCAGTTCTTCTTCAACGTGGTACACAGTTTGGATAACTTGCTTTTGAGGAACCTGTTTATTCTCTCCACAACACCGTTGGCCTGTGGGTGGTAAATCAAACGCATCCGGTGCTTGACACCAAGTAGCGCTGTGATGTGCTTAAACAATGCATTGAAAAAATGTGTGCCATTGTCTGATTTTAAAACCTCACACACACTGCATCGAGGGAAACCCTTGCATACTAAATGTCTAGCAGCACACTTGGCATCCGGGTGTGCATACTGCCCGGCTTCCACCCACTTTGAAAAAAGGCAAACCACTACTATGAGGTACCCAGAGCCATAACAACGCTCACCCATGACAGCGTAATCTGTATGTAATTCACAGAACAGCCAAGTAGGGCGGGGCAAGGTGCCCCGTAACATCCATAGTGTCATCCCTGATCTGAAACTTTGACATGTAGTGCAATGTACGACCATTTCTGTGATACTCTTCTGAATATTTGGTATAAAACAATCTTCCTGTATATCTGCTGCTATGTGATGCTTCAAACTGTGGGATGGTTAATGTAACTGTTCAAATGCTACTGCTAGCAGCTCTGGGGCATTACTGTCTTCCCAGAGCTCTCTTGCCTCCATAACATATTTGTCAAGGATTGCTTGCAACCTCTCCGTAACCCCAACTCGTTCCCCCTTCCAGGTGCCCTTCCTTGTAGCTCGATAATCTGGGAGATGGGCAATGCTGTGTAAGGTGCTGGATGTACGCTTGCTGGTGGGGCAGTCACAACATATTCAGTGGGTATTTCATTTGGCAGATACGCCACCATGTTGGCTGCAACATTGGCAGCTACATTCCCCATCGATATTTCATCTGTCCCATTAGTGTGGACGGTGCATTTGATGACCACCACAACAGTTGGCTGGGATAATGCATATATCAGGATTTCTAGCAGTGCCGCAGGTTGCACTGGGGATCCATCCACCCTCTGAAACCCCCTCCTCTTCTAGCGGGATAGACCAGCATGCATAGATGTTGTGGCATACGCTGAGACAGAATATATTGTGACACGGCACTCTTGAGATGCTCTTAAAGCCTCAATAAGCGCTATGAGTTCCCCACCTGTGGAGAATAGTGCACGGGCAGCCTTTTCATGACCACTGTCTCGTACTCCCCTTCCTCAAGTCATACCACTGCTGCCCCTGTATATCTTTGCCCACCCTCCTGGTCAACTGTGCAAGACCCATCAACGAAAAGTACCTCACCCTCTGACAGCGTGCAGTTCCTTGCTTTGGGAATGTCAGCCTCCTCCCCCTAGTATGTGGCACAGTTGTTGTCAGGAATAGGAGCTGGAGTACAATAAAGTGTACTGTGCTTTGTTAAAGCGGGCCGGGGTAAGGAAACTACAGTTCCCAGAAGCTCTTGGGCTAATCTGTAGTCATTGCGCTTCACGCGCATGAACAGCTGAGTCTCATTATAAGGGGACTATTTAATTGCCGGCGGCCCGCGCTCAGGTGTGGCTTATTAACGATTATGAGGCATGGATGGTCACAGCGGTTTTCATGAAGAATTCTCAGCAGCTCAGAGACGCCAGAGGAATGTTTCCCCTCTTTCATTCCAGGCTGCGGCGGTGATCACAAAGCAGTTCAGTGTATTCAAGGCTCTGCAGCATCTGGTCCGGGTCGTCCCTCGGGAGGCTCGGGCCCACAGTTAAGTGCTTGGGGGAAATACTGTACAGTGATACGTGGGGCTTTTCTCTGCATAACGTTACTCGCACGGTAGCCCTGGGAGAATGATGGGGCAATTACTGGGTGAAGCAAAACTCTACTTACATACGTAACTTACAAATGGGAGTGCATAAGGGGCATGAATGCCCACAAGTAGCTCACACACACGTTCACCGTGCGTGCAATGCTCACGGACATCAACTCCCATAGAAAAGACTCCAGGTTCCACGTTCTGTTAGGCAGCATTACATGATTCAAAGGTTGCCTTTTCAAGGTTATGCTTGTCAAGTTTGCTTTTGCTTGCGCAACGGGCCATGTGTTTGTCTTTCATGAAGGGCTAATTCCCATGTGTGTTTCATTCTGCTTGCTCTTGTGCAATATGTGTTCCATATGTTACAGTTCAATCTCTGATGTATATGCAGGTCGACAGAGGTGCAGCTATTAAGTGTTGTCATGTGCTATATGTGTTGGTGGCAGGCTTCATGTTATGCATGCATACTACGCTACGTCTTTGGTAGGACGCAGGTTAGGTAGGAGATTATGAGCAGGTCAGGTGCTAGAATAAACAGGTTGGCAGGCAGGATTGTGTTAGGATATCATATGCTATGTGTGCTCTATTTTTTCCCTGAGATTCCCTGATACCCATCCAAGTTACGTTTTCCTTACCCTCTTTCTGGTGTTCCTACAACCCCTTACCTGTCCACAACCTCTCCCTAATCCCTCTTCCCCCCATTGGCTGGCACGTGGTCACCTGTATTTCTAACATCAGGAACCCGTGTCGAACCCTCACCCTTTTGTGTGATCCTTGACAGTCGTGCATCATTAAGTCCTCTGTAGTAGTCATGTCCGTTAGGAAGGTGGCAGGATTCACTGTTTTGCATCTAACCGAATGAATATGGTGTTTAGAAATGATAATCTCATATGCTGAAGATCTTTGTGTAGTCAGAGTAGATTTTGACCTCTCTAGAATGCCAAACAATGTTCCACATAAAACATAACTGAGCACCCCATTACAATTGTAGAACTTTTCTCTATTGCGAAAGCAGCAGCTGCTAAAGCTTGTTTGCATGCGAACTGCCCTTGCATCACTGCATTCAGAGTGCCGCTATAATAGGCCAATGGCTTATGGCCCATAGTGCTCTTCTGTGTCAGTACCAATGTCCTAAGGTGGCCATCTGAATGTGAGATTAAGTAAAATTCCTGCGTGTAGTCTGGGGTAGCCAATACAGGTGCCAAACTGATAACTTCTTTTAAATCGTCAAACTGTTTGATCATGTCTGCCGTCCACTGTAATTTATGGTCCTTTGTTTTCTGTGCTTCCCTAAGGTCCTGCAACAGCGGCCTTGTGTATTCTGCGTAATCTAAGATCCATGCCCACCAGCATTTGCACAGGTCCAGAAACTACTGCATTTCTTTAACTGAGGCGGGTCTGTGGATGGCGCGTACTAATGCTGCCCTATCTGGTAGTATTCTTTTACCATTCGCTGATATGAACTGTCCCAGATAGAGCACCTCCTATTGACAGTCTTGCAACTTAGACTTATCAACCTTGTAACCTTTGCAGGCCAGCAATTGTAGGAGTATAACGGAATCCCTTCGGCAGTGCTGCTCACTGTCACCACACACTAGCAGGTCGTCCACGTACTGGATAATCGTGCTGGGTGCCTGAATATTCCCTAAATCAGCGTGCAGTATTCTGTTGAATATGCTTGGTCTCTCGCAGTACCCCTGAGGTAATCTAGTATGTTCGAACCGCATCTGGCCCTGTGTAAATGCTGTGAGGTACCTCGACTCAGGATGGAGTGGAATCGAGAAGAATGTATTTTTCAAGTCCACTATAGTGAAGTATGTGGCTTCTTTGGGGATGCTGCATAAAATTGTTGCAGGATTCGGGATGACTGGAACTTCTTTCTATACCACATCATTATGGAGGCACAAGTCCTGGATCTTTCTCCAATTGCCCCCTGTTGATTTCTTGACAGAGTATATTGCTGTGTGACAGAGACGTTGATGGCACAATGATCCCCTGGTCCACTAGGGCCTGTATTGTCTTTTTAATACCCTCATCTCTCTCCCTCGATAACGCATATTGTCTTATTGTGAGCCGAACCACACCTGGCTTCAGTGTTATACACACAGGGGTCACATCATGTGGATTCGTAGTCCACAACTGTGAAGGTACGTGTTGTAAATCTTCATCGAAAAATAGGGGAGGGGTTAATACTGCCATCAGGGGATACAAATCTCTAATATCTCCCCATCTTTGTCATTATTCTCAAACAGCTCCTCATCTGCCACTTCCTTTAGCTGTACTGTTGGATGTACACAGAGCACTGTGCACCACTCACACCCGTCCTGTCAATTCCTAGCACAACAACCCTCTTTTCAGAGACCAACAATCCATGCAAATCCAGCGACAATATAGCTCCCGCCACCATCTCAGGTGACACAGCTGGACGGAAGATGAAATCTGTGGCACTCACCAACACTATTTAGCAATCTGAGGCACCACCTCCATGAGCACAGTAATACCATAAACGAACATGTCAGGGTCCACAGGAATCCAGCGGACTACCAACTCCCTTGTCATTGTGTGTATTATCAATATTACCCTTATTGTGCACATCCCAGGCATGGAGCAGGCTATACCATGATCTGTAAATGATATCGTCATGTTTAGTTTGCTGAGCAGGTCCATGCTCAGTAAATTAACAGATGACCTTTCGTTATACGGTAAGGGCACCTGCACTACCTTCCCTCCCACTTTTACGTCCAGCTCCTCGGTGTATGGAACCTTGGAAATCGCCCCAGAGAATCCCTGCACGTCAAGATATTTTCCTGATAAGGGAACATTTCCCTCCATGATACATGATTTAGTTGCACCTGAGCCCACCATAAATATGAACTGATTGTTTCCTATCTCTGCCTCCAGCAAAGGTTCCTCTTCAGGGTGGATGTTTGTTGACCAGACCAAACACACGAGTGCTCTCTGTGGGCTGTCCTAATCAGGATATGTGTTAGTTTGAGGGAATGAAATGAGAAGGGTTTGCCCCCCCATCACTGCTGCTCCTCCAAAGGGAGCGATAGCCTCACTCTGTACCTTGCTCACCGGGGCAGCACTGCCCTGCTGTTGCAGTGGCGGATGCTGCACTTGCATGTCAGCTGCTTGAACACTGCTGATTATATGTTTGGTGTTGCTCTTGTGGATACCCTTGGTTCTGATATCCTTGACCCTGTTGCAGATACCCTAGTCCTTGAGACCCTTGTGGCCCTTGGCCCTGCTACTGTGCCCCATAATTATACCCCATTGCAGACCTGTTCCAGTATTCCCTTGCCAAATGCCCCACCCTTAAACAATTCCAACATTGGGATAGTCCAAACCGACCCCCGCTGGGTCCAGGACCTCCCCCTCTTGCTCAGCAAAATAACCCTCTTCATTGCTGCGGACCTCCTTAGTGCCAATGTGGGCTGGGATACTGTTGTCCCCTGCCACACTGTCCTTGTCCTCCTTCAGCCCAGAGCGCAGCAATAGTGGTGCTCACAACTTGTTGGGTACTCTCTGTCCCCTCCATCTGTACAGGCGTCGATACAGGCACCTGAATGACAACCTTTGCAAATTTCTTTTCTACCAATTTTGCTTCCTCCGCCTGACACCTTTGAGTTGTTTTCCTCTTCCGTTCCTTAATCATTTTGCAATGATACACTATTATACTCTGGCCACCCCTTACCTCAATACCCACAATCTCATCTAAAGCCTTCGGCACTTCCTTTGGCAATCCTCTCTTTACAATAAAATAGAAGAGCGGTATTCAACGATCCCACGGTCCTTCCGTTTCAGCTCTCCACATCTCTTGTAATTTAAGAATAAATGTAGCTGGATCCTCATCATCCCCCATGGTACACTGCATTAGGGACTGTAAATCAGGGGTATCCGGGAAGGTCCTCTGTAACGCATTCCACACTTGTGCTCTAATTCCTTTAAACGATACTCAATCATGTTCATCGTCCCCCAGGGTTATTCCTGGATACCCAGCTTTAACCCACACGTCCACAGCCTGGTCCCCAATTATAGCAACCATCAAGCTTTTGATATCCCATATTGGCAGGGAAAGCCCTGCTGTTTGCTTTTCAAATTCGTACATCCACTTGCTCGCCCCTGCTATGAGCTGTGGGAGGGTCTTAATTAAACTATTCTTATCCATCTGGGGCCAGGGTACATACTGTGTTCTCCCTGCCCCCTTACATATCAGGGGCATCTGTATCTTTACCCCACTTCCCATACCATTCTTCACACTTCCCTTTATTCTTACTAATGGCATCCGGCCCGTCCTACTCCTCAACCTGCCCCTCCCCCACGTGCATACTGCTCAGGGGGTACTCTCAGCTGCCTCTTCACCCCTTCCTTCACCCCGTTCCTCAATGAACAAGTCACTATCGTCCTCCGTCTCGACATCTCCCACTACCGTATCTGATCTCAAATATGTCCACTTACCCCTGCCTCCTTCCTTTTCAGCAAATACATTTTTGTTATTCCTCCCTAATTCATTCTAAGCAACAAATCTCCTGATCTTCATTCTCCTGATCCATCTTCAGGTGCCCTTATGTCCCCCACCTGTCTTGAGGATGCTTGCATCCTGTTCAATTCTGCTAACAACCTATCTTCAAACTCACTTGACCTAACACCAGTGTATGCCGATACTTCAGGCAGGTTTGCCTATGGGGGTGGGGGAGTGCTAGCCTGTGGTGTTACTGGTGCTGAAGTGGTCCGTCACGATGGGTATGTAGATTGGATTTGTCTACCCTTCTGCGGGACACCCTGTCAAGGGAAATAATCCCTGTGCTCTGCTGGCATTCCGCTCTCTCCTCCTCCCTGCCTGCCCCTTCCATATTTCTGTCTTTGTACCCCTACTCCGTTCCCTTAGTCTTCTGTGTCTTCAAATATGCACCAGAGGTCTAAGATTTATTTTCTCTTCTGTAGCTGGTTCCCCTTATATTTAGCTACAAAAAATGTGGACATGTGTTCATAGATGCTCTTATTGTGTGACCCCTGCTCTGGCCACTGGCAGGGCATCCCCCTCCTCCTGTCTCAGCGACCCACTGCTTATATTTCCCCACTCTGTCACGATACATTGGCAGGGCCTTGTACATGTACTATATGGTGTTCCTCCCCCCATGCTAGTGATGTCTATCTCTTACTGACCCCACAAAGTCCTGCTAACGCGCCACGCTCGCTGCCACTTGCTTGTAACCAAAAAATAAAGAAAATCAACCCCCACCCTTTTCTGTCCCCCTTTCTTGCACACATAAACCACTCCACAAAACCATCCAATGTCACACCACGACACACACAATTACCGCCCCTCCTAGGGCCTGTTCTATATCTAATAGAACACAAATAGAATACACTAAAATAACAAGCTAAAATAACAACCACTACTTATTCCAGGCCTATTGTGAGACCACTACTTTTATTTCTGTATTCCTCCTTTAAATAATATACTTTATTATGGTACCACCTTCCCTCCCCTTGCGAGGAGGGGCTCCCTGCCATACCTTTGCCTTAACTTATAATGCCTTACCGAAATAATCTCTTCATAGTACAAACACTAACAGAAAATAACACAAACCTCACCTACGTCACATCAACGACCTCGCTCTCCACCTGCTCACACCTCTCACACTTCCCCATGCATCTGTCCCCTACTTGTTATCGCTTACAAGAGTCTACTCACATGTGCATGCTCTCCCGAACTCCTCCATCACGGGGTTACAACACCGGCCTGCAATCTCCTCGGAGCCGCGCCCCACTTCAAAGAGCAGAAAGGACTTCTCTTAAAATGGCTCGTGCTTAACCACTTGAACACGTGTTTTATTGGGACTGGTCGCTCTAGGTGGGCGTTGCTCCTTCTGGAGAAGCATCCTCGAAGCCTCTGTATGCACAGGTGGGTGCTTGGATCACGTCGGGGGTCACCAATTCAAGGCAAGTCCCTGAAAGCTCACACCAGAGAGAATACAACCCTGTTATGGAGAATTCTCATTATGTGCTAATTTCCCTTACCTTTTGAGGCCCCCAGCAACTTTGCTGGATTTCTAGGATTTGATTTTTTTACCTGGGAAGAGTGAGAGCCTTTTTTCCCACTCTTCCATGTATTTTGATGTGTTTTACTTTGTGTTCTTTGGTTATGGAGTTTTAAAACAACTCCATTGGCATCATATTTTTCTGTGTGTCACACAGCACCTTCAGTGCAGTGGCACAGGGGTGTCTTTCAGACTTCCCAAGGTTTAAATACCTTCTCTGGGACTGACTACCATCTCCCAGAGCATGTAAAGTAAAATTGACTTTACTAGTCTCTTTAAATTTACTGACCCAGCACACACTATCTTACTAAAGAGTGCTGGAGGGGTTGCCTAACTTCCCCTGAGTCGAAACACTCATGTAACAGTCAAATGTTACCCTTTCCTACTTTAAATGGCTGGTGGCAGTGGTTTAGATCAAACTACCATGATTTTTCCCGACGGCTAGGGTAGCTAAAAATTGGGTCAGCCATGTTTTTCAATATTGCGCCCAAGAGCTATCTGTAAAAACAGACTACGGTCGACTTTTTTCACCATTTCTTTTAGGAAAGGCCCTTCTTGTGTTTGTCTCTGCGTGCCAAACCAGGTTTGGTTTCTTTGTTCATTGGCCTTTGGCGGGCTTCAGTGCTGAAGGGTGTCTGGGGTGGACAGGATGTGAGGGAGGTGCCTGAAACTCCCTGTGCTTAGTCTCCTAGGAGACCTGAATGCACTCTGGCGTGATTGGCCGGCTGGCTGTCCGGCAAGGATAGCCACCCTGCTGTGTGAGTGACAGCCAGGTTGGAATGAATGGGGGAAAACTGTTTAAAAGCAGGTCTCTGGGACTTGGAAAGCAGAGTTGACCACTGGAACGAAATGAACGAAGACGAGCTGAAGGAAGAGGACTGCTGCAACTCCTGGACAACCGGTGAAGCCCTGCTGCAGGTCTGAATTGCCTGAAACTCCATCGACAGAGAAGCCCTTCAAGGTTAACTTCTTTCCTTGAGTTTGATGGGAACAACCAACTCGCAAGCCACCTGGACACCGTCCCCATCTGGTCGAATTTTCATCAGAGTGCTGTTGAAAACCAGATAGCCAGAGGGAAGGAAACCAGCTCGTGGACTTTAAGGCACTCACACTTTAAACCGACATCTTGCTAAAGCTTTTGGCCTCATCCCTCGGCAATGCAGGAACCTCCCAACGTCCTCCTTCTTCTCCCCACGACTGAAGCTCAGGAACAGCAAGATCTGCTTGAACTGCCAGGAGCAACTGCTTCAGCTACAGCTCTTCTTCATTGACAAGGTACTGTGCAAACGCGGTCCGGAAATATTTTCGGCCATCGAGAAAGTGCGTGAAACTTTCCTCAACTACGAAGGCTTGTCCTTCCCTTAACATTCGTCAAACTTTTTGCCTAGCCAAATTCTTCTAATCTCTGTGGCTAAGACTTAACCGTTATCTACCAGAACTGTGCTATCCTATACAAATACTCTGAACCATTGACTTTGGCCCAGGCCTATTGAGATGAAATGCTGGTTGTATTTAACTGAAACCCTTTGCCCTGCCTATGAATGTATTTGGGCTGTCTATTCTTATAACCTTGTCTTTTTACCCCTTTATTAAGTATTTAAAGTGCCATTTTGCTCCCACTTCAGGGGAGCTAAACTTGTTTGTTTACTTACGGTTGTGTATTTGTGGTTTATTAGTGTGTGATATTGAGCTGCTCTTGCTAGTGTATGGAACTGACTAAGTAAATAAATGTATATTCTTTTACCAATAAACCGTGACTAAGTGTATATTTGAATCACTGTTTCAGTTCAGTTTTCATTTGTTGGTCCTTTGTGTAACTTGTTCTACTGCTCACTTAAACTCTTGAGATAAGTCTGGCTGCTCAGCCATCGCTACCACTTTACTCTGTAGTATAGGCTTGTACGAAAGGTGAAATTGTGCTTACACTTGTAGTCTTAATAGCATGTAGTGTTCACAAAGTGTACTGCATGTGATTCTGCCTAACACTGGTGTACAGCAGTGAGGATAACGTATACTTGTTACATTTAGAGTGCTACTTTTACCTTTGTTCAAACAACCCTCACAAGGCTAAGCAATACTAGTAAAGCAATTGTTTTATCATGATTGATATGGAAAGCTGCAGACAGGAGACCCTAGTCACATTAACAGATGATCAATTGAGAGATGTGTAAAGCTACGAATCTCACTGTAAAAGGCAAAAAGGTTAGATTGATAGAAAAGTTGTTAGAATACCAAAGTCTGAGGAGTGGGTCTGAAACCCCCTCACCTACAGCAAATGTGGAAAATGTTGATGAGGATGATATGTCAGAGCCCATCTCTAATATTGTGGATGAGTTAGATGAGGCAGAAGAGTCTCAGAATGTAGGCCCTGTCTTACCTCTACCTGCTCATAGGCCTCAACCTTTGACTACAGGGACCCCACTAGGTCCAAAATTAATTCCTGAATGTGTCTCTTTAGAAAGAATGAGACCTGAGTTTGAGTTTAAAATAATCCAAGCTCAAGCTGAAACCAAACATCAAGACCTTAAACTCCTAAGAGGCCTTGCATGCCCAAAGATGCAGTAAGTATGTATGAGGTTAAGCTTAATATTTTGTATTGGTTGGCTGCTTTTGAATATAACCTTGGGATTCAATACATTACAGGGAATCAGTTGATTCCTTGGCTTTTTTCTAGGCTACCCCCTGTTGCAACTGATTTGGTAATGGAGTTGGGGGGTATAGACAGAAAGGAGTATGAAACTGTGAAGCTAGCTTTGATAGCTAGATTTGGGAAGACCTCTTCTCAGTATCTTAAGAGGTTTAGAACCCTCAAAAAGAATGATGGTACCCCTTGGGATACCTGGGTGACTGAATGTTTGAAAAACTTAGGTGGATGGGTTAAGGGTTACAGAGTTAACACTTATGAAAGTATGAGAAATCTGTTTATGTTGGAGTCTATTTATGAGGCCTGCTCTCCTGAGCTGAGACAGCACTTGACTGACTGTAAGGAAATTGATCCAAAGAAGTTAGCAATGGCTACTGGCTTGTGGGTTGCCAACAGGGCTACTCACAAGGATTCTGGGGTAACTCAGAAGAAGGGGGAGGGAAAGCAGCACACGAAAGACTATAAAGAGAATTCTAATACTTCCACTCCAAAAGAGGGCCCCAAACATAACAAGGGTAAGCCACAAGGGAAACCGAATCAGGCTAGTGTACCTTCTGGTGACAAACCAGGAGGAGGTCCGAACAAACCCCCATTCATAATGACATTTGGTACATGTTATGCTTGTGTGTCAACTGACCATGTGAAAGGGGATCCCAGATGTAAGGGTAAATCTTCAGGGGTCCACACTGTCTCCTTAGCTTTCTCCCTAGTGGATGAAGCATCAATGGCAAGTGGAAACTTTCACTTACTGGCTGAGGAACCCATGAAAGTCTCAGCCAGTGTTTGTTTAGTATCCCTGGGTCTGTGGGAACAACAGAACTTAGATGTGTATAACTCTATTCCAGACAATACTAAAGAGTATTACAAAGACAGTGTTCTTTTGAATGGTCAGGAGACCCCTGCCATCAGAGACACTGGGCCAGCATAACTGTAGTTGATGAATCATTTTTAAGGATGAGGATGTTGCTAAGGCACCCAAATTCCTAACTAAGCTTGCTGGAGGCCCTGTCCAAATGCTTCCACAGTTACCAGCTCTCATCCAGTGCAATGACATGACTGTAAGGATACCTGTAAGTCTGCAGAGTGAAGTCCCTGGGCGAGTCCTGTTGGGGAATGACTTAAAAACTCTTGAGTTGTATCAAGCACCCCCCGACCTCACAGTAAGAGGAAACAGGAGCAGACTAGGAAGGCCAGAGAGAGTACCTTAAGTGACTCGCAAGAGGAGATTATAGAGGAAACTATAGCTCCCAGTCCACAGGACTTACTGACTGCAATTTCAAAGAAGAAAGAGGAAAAGGGGAAACCTAAAACCTCCAGGAAGAAACCAGCCAGCACTCCTGTGCTACCAACAAGGACATCCACGAGAGGACTGTCCAAAGTCACACCTGGTACTTCTCCACCAGCTGAAGCTGAGTGTGTGGAACAACCTTGTGTGGTTGAATCAGCTGCTGAGGAATCAGAGCTGGAAGAGGACTTTGCTCCTGTTGGAGATCAGGATCCTGCAGACCATTCTGAGCTGCAGTCTTTACTGGCAGAAGGTGGATCCTGTAGGGCAGACTTCAGCAGAGGTCAAAGAGAGTGTCCTACTCTTGAAGGTCTTCACCAACAGGCAGCTTCCCAGCTGGATGGGCAAGAGCCAGGGAAGCATAGGTTGTACTAGGAAGATGGCCTCTTCTACAGTGAACCGGCTGAGTCTATCCCAGGGGACTACAGAAGACTTGTAGTGCCTATTGAAAGCAGGCTCCAGTTCCTACGGTTAGCCCATGAGATACCTTTGGCTGGTCACTTAAGTTTTAAGAAGACCAAGGAAAGGCTCTCTTTGTATTTCTACTGGCCTAAGTTGGGGTCTGATGTAGATAAGTACTGTAGGAGCTGTCACACTTGCCAAACCTCTAACAAGAGTAGAGCCAAGTATGTGGCACCCTTGGTGCCTCTCCCAGTGGTGGGAGTCCCTTTTGAGAGGGTAGGAATTGACATTATTGGTCCCTTAGACCCCCCAACCACTTCAGGAAACAGGTTTATCCTGGTTGTAGTAGACCATTCTACTAGGCATCTGTTATGCTTGATTTATGCTTGATCCAAAATGGCGCAGATGCGCTATGCATTCTGGGAGCACTCGGAGCCATGTTGGATATTTACTTCATACCGCAGTGAAAGGCTGCGCACATTTTGCTGAGTGTTAGATTCACAGTGCTGAGACAAACATGCTTTTCCAAACCTGGTATGCGGTCAAGGCCATTTCTGCTGGGAAAGCTAATGTTGTTATGGCTTGCTACTGTTCTCCGTGGAGCGTGATTTTAGAGAAGGGAGGCACTGCGTTCCTTGGGGGGAGCTCTCGATTGACCCAGCTGGCAACCGACGGCTGTTCCTCAACTGCGCAAGTGCAATTTCCAGAATGTTTGAGAATTAACTCCCCTTTGTGGAGTGTGCATATAGGCAGAAACCCGGAGGGGTGTCAGGTGAGACTTCAGCTGGAGAAGGACACTTACGCCCGGCCTTCCTATGCGCTGTGGTGCTCTCGGCCTGGCTGTTCCCGGGGTCTTCCAGCCGCTTCTGGACGAGATGAGGAATTCTGTTATGCTCACGGTGATGTATTTCTTTTTGACTTCTTTACTTGTTCTGTGATTTATGTCCTTATTATTTTTATGAGTTATTTCTATGTACTTGTAAGCTTTGAATAAATAGCCGTAAAGAGCTGATTATCTTCTAAGAGTGTGTGGCTGTGACTTATTGTGTCTGTCGGTTAATGGTTCAAAGTATTTGCTCTATAATTGCATTGATGATTTATGGTTGTTTCGTGCACTTTTCAGGGGAGAGCAGTACATTTTTGGCGTCACGAACAGGATGTATGTGATGAGTTGTTCCGTGCATCTAAGAATCTGTTGAAACATAGATATGATTTGGTTGTCGTGTAAGTGAAGTTTTTGAATAGTGAAGTTTTTTTTCTCTGTTGTAACTGTTGAAGTGCCTGTGGGAGTGATTGCAGTGTGAAGAAGAAAATATATAAATTCAACAAGGTTTTGCTTTGCTTGCGATAATGAGTAGTTTGTTCAAGAAGAAGAACTTTACCGCTGGCGGTGACTGTTCTGATGTTGTTATTCCAGGTTGGACTAAGAGTCTGTATGATAAATTGGCTCAGGCGTGGGCATGTGGTGCCGGTTTAAGTGAAACTTGGGATCCAGGATTGGGAGATGCCGATCCGACTGATGTAATTGCATGCTTGCAAAAAGTTCCAGTAGAACATGGTAAAGAATGTGCGGCATTAGGTAGGCGAGGTTGGGTTCTTTTGCATGCTTATAGGAAAATACATCAAATGAAGGTGGACATGAAAAATGAGGTTTTGCGATTAAAAAGAGAACTAGCTGCAGAACGGCAGACTGCGTTAATGCAGCAGATTCAAATGAAACTGTTTAAAGATAAGGCCGACACATATCAGGCGGTGGCCGAGAGGGCAGCAGTCAGAGTAGCTCGATATAAGTATAGGAAAAGATGGGGAGGGGTCAACAAAAGAAAGGTGGCAACTGTAATCGCTACCGTTGGCGTAGACTGGGATCTGGACAAGTGGGATGGTGATATCTTTGATTCAACCAGTTTAGAAACTAGTTCCGCAGAGGAGTCTGACTCCAAACCAGAGGCGAAACAGAAAACAGTGGCGGCGAAGCCTGTTAGAAGGCGGCGAGCCGGACCACACCCGCAGAACCCTGGTGGTGGTATGGTGGATTTAACCACTTTTGAAGATTACACACAACAGGAGGTTGGGGAAATTATTACCCGTTTGAGGCAAAAATCAGGGGAAGCTTTATTGACATGGATGGTGAGATTGCTAGATGGGGGTGCTGCAGGGTTGTTGGTAGATTCTACTGATTCACCGCGTTTTTTACCCCTGTCAATTGATACCAATGTACAGGAGGTCTTAAGAACAGGACTGCCCCCTGACGCAAATGGTCAAGATACGCAGGTGTCTTTGTTGCACCTGGTAGCCCAAGCATGTAACCGTAAATACCCTATTACCACAGATTGGCTCAGTGAAGAAACGAAGTGGTATACGTTGAGAGAAGCAATTCAAAAAGTCAGAGAGCATGCTATGAAAGAGGCGATTCACATAGATGCTCCTGATCACATGGGAGCCTTGCCGCTCTCAGTTTCAACTCGAAACATGGTGATTAGAACTGCGCCACCGGCATACAAAGGTATCATTATGACTTTGCTCGTAGGCATGACGGGCAAGGCTACTGATGAGGTAGCAGATGCCATTCGGCAACATGCAGACCTGGGAGAGTGGGATAAGAGCGATAACAAGCCACGGGAGAGAGAGGGGCGTAGTGAGAGGAGAACTGAAGGCAGGCGGCAAGATAGCAGAGACTCCCGAGTGTCCTGAAAAGACATGTTTTTGGCTTTGTTAAAAGATGGTGTGCCACACGAAGAAATTGATGGCATTGAAACCAGAGTAATGTATGAATTTTACAAAAAAAGGAGGACTTGCAGCCAAAGAGCGCTATAAACAGGTTAAGAAACAAGTAGTCACCACGCCGCAGGGGGACGCCTCACCTTCTGCTCCCCCTGTGGAAGAACAAGACGAAGGGTCTATGGGGACACCTTCCCCGTACCAGCCGACATATGCTGATTTGAGAAAGGTGGTGAGTGCGATGCTAGAAGCGGAGTCGAGTCACACTCATTCAAAGTTTGACTAGGGCTTCGGCCAAGCTCCGGCAGCATCTGCCCGCATAAAAGTGGATAGGCGGCCTCATGTTGATGTGAAGATTTTTTGGGGGCCAGGAAATACACAAGGGGTGCGAGCATTGATAGACACCGGGGCGGAGGCCTCTTTGATTCATGGTAATCCGACACGATTTAAAGGCAAACAGTTAACGATTACAGGCTTAGGGGGAAAGGAGACCCCGCAGTACAAACACGAGTGGAGATGAAAATAGGCAATTTAAAGAGGCAGAAATACCAAGAGTTGATTGTCCCGATACCTGAATATATAATTGGCTTTGACATTTTGGAAGGGCTAACCTTGGGACTTGGCGGTAAAACGTACCAGTTTGGGGTAAGTGCATTGATCTGTACACCCATTACCGTAGGCAAATTGAAGATGCCCCCAGTGCAAGTGCCAGTGGCAACCAAGCGGGTAGCTATGAAACAATACTGCATTCCTGGGGGGCACAAGGAAATCTCAGACACCATTAAAGAGTACGTGGAGGCGGGTGTATTAGGCCCTATTACCACCTCATGGAACAATCCGCTCTGGCCTAATAAAAAGGGGGATGGGTCATGGAGGATGACGGTGGATTACAGGGAGTTGAATAAACATACTCCTCCCTTAGTGCCCGCAGTCCCAGATGCCATTACCTTGATTGAAAATGTCCAAAAGTTTGAGGGGACTTGGTATGCAGTGATCGATTTAGCTAATGCATTTTTCTCCGTGCCAATTGCTGACGAGTGTCAAGAACAGTATGCATTTTCGTGGGGTGGACGTCAGTACACTTTCACAAGACTACCCATGGGGTACATGCACAGTCCGACTATTTGTCACCGGCTGGTGGCAGAGCACTTAGATAAGATACCGTGTAAACCTGACATACAGATCTCTCATTACATTGATGATATTTTGATCAAGGGCAAGGATGAGCACAGCGTGCAAAGTCAGCTAGTTGTCCTTATGGAAGGATTGAAAAAGGGGATTCAGTGGCATCATGGGCATCGAGAAATGGTGCCAAAAGCTCGACAGAAGATACTTGAATTCACCACTCCAACGAACAAAAAGCAAGCTCAGCAGTTTGTAGGACTGTTTGAGTTTTAGAGACAGCACATTCCGCATTTAGGGCAGATATTGGCCCCCCTCTATAGGGTAACACGAAATAAATATGAGTTTCAGTGGGGGGAAGAGCAGCAGAGAGCCTTTGAGATGGCGAAAGACACCGTGCAGCAGG